>NC_090923.1:1123843887-1125147101 GCF_040938575.1 Ambystoma mexicanum | reverse complement strand
GTAGAGGTAAGTGGTACACCCCTTATTGTGTAGTAACAAGACAGTAGATTGCTCACAACGATTTGAACACTGCTGACCCTTTCACTGTGTTGCACGTGCCAGTTCACCTTCACCTCGTATTATGCTCCAGGTATGGCTGCTTCCTTTCAGAACCTGAATCACAGGGGAAAACATTGTGCATAGTAGCCCCATTGAGCTGCACCAGAACTGAGACTAGGGTCCCTGAGGGTTCATACAGTAGAGACAGAATAGAGGTCTGACAAACCCACCATGGGGACAGGAGCGAGATAACAGAGGAAACCTCAGGATCCACCGCTGTGGGCATTCAAGGACATTCCTTAAGATGAACTGGGGAAAACCTAGCACTTTCTCTCAGGAATCTTAAGGAAGACAAGGGGCAGGACCCCACCAAAACCCATGTAGCGCTGAGCCATTAGAAATGTTAACATTAGCAGAAACCCTGGGTATAGCACCAAAGGAAAGTGCAGTGGGACAAAGCTGTTACAAATGCTTAATAAATGGCAATTAAAGGGTTCCTCCAGGACGGGGGCAGCAGAGTCCTTTTAGAAATGCAGGGTAACACATCGGAGCAATGCGAGGTGACCATTGTTGGGTGCTGAGCTCTCACCTGCCCTTAAAATGGCCCCTGATCCTTCCAGTTGAAGTCTTTGTCAATAAAGGGCTAAAGCCACCTGCAGCCCACGAAACCAGTGTCACTCAATCGCCAAAGAGGATTACTGAACACTGGAATAAGACCAATTTACAAAAACTGGAGTAGTGAAACATGGATGGGAAAACAACCCACCAACTAGAGAACTCCTATTACTCTGTCAGCACCAGTATAAAAAGAGGCACACATCTCCTGTCTTGGAGGGTGTTAGGGCAGCGTTCCAGAGCGAGAGTTGTGTTATGGACAAAGGAGGAGGAAAGCAATCAGAGAGTCACAATCTGCATGGACTGAAGCTAAGAAGAAGGCCCAATAGGTAGAGAAGCTGAGAGACAACAAAAGGTAGCAGCACCAATTCAGCAACATCATGGACCAGACCGGGTTAAAGGAAGAGGCTAGTCGAGTGGTGCACAACATATGGGCCGGGGGGCCAGATGCAGCCCTTCAGAACATTATATATGACCCTCCAGGTCACATGAGTTTTATGATGAGGAGGACCCTGAAGAGGACCTTGTTCTAGGAGGTCGAAACACGTGTCAGCAAAGTCCACCCATTACTTGGAATTTGTTAATTAAAGACTTTTTGGCACCATTCTTTCATTGTTGGAATATTTAAAGTCAAGACACGAGTATAAGATTGCGCAAGTGTTTCTAGCTCACATTGCCATTGTGTTGCTCATATATCAACCAGGCATTGGCGCATATCGGAAAAACATCCTTAGTTGAACCCCAAAAGCATGCGGCTGGCCGAGAGCCGTTGGTCTACACCTGGAGCAAAGGGACAGAGGACAAGATGGCCCCCAAGGCACACTGCCAGCGCCTTTTAACCTTTTCAGTTGAAATGGGCCTTGAGCCTCAGGGTGGCCCAAAGCAGCTACTCCGATGTTGGAATTCTTATCACAAAGCAAAATTCTTCTTTAATTCAGTAGATTAAATTTGCACTTTGCAGCACACCCGTTACAGGCTAACTATGATGGTGCCCTCAGGCAGTCACCTCCCTCGGGCCTTGCAGTATCCAGCAGCATTCTTATCACCTCACTGCCTTTTTACTCCAACCTTAGTGTTTCAGCCCCCCACGGGCTGCCTGTCCAGTCATAATATGCAGCTATTAACACACTTCCCTGCATTTCTTTATCTCTCCACTATAATCCATGTATCCCACAAGTGCCTTAAACTGGTTTTCCCAGCTGCAGGCAAGTGGGCCCTCAAACATTTTGCAATGGGCCCCTACAAACCTCAATACATCTTCAACCGGCCCTGCGACCCCTACTGGCCCAACCCTGGGAGGAGCTAAACATCCTCAGGGTGGAATTCCTTATTGAACTTTAATCTATCTGTTGAGACTGAAAAGAACTTTGGAACACTTTGGGCATCAATTACTGCCTTTTTTACCGCCCTCCTGAATTTCCGAGTTTGGATGTAATGGTGAGGATTGGAGTGGAGGTGAATCATCCAGTTTACCTCCAAAAATCGATGGAATTATTGTGGCAGAATTGCCATTTATGGTCATTTTGCCAAAATCCACATACATTCCTATGGACTCCATAAATGGGGATTTCGAACGCCTTATCACATCTTGTAATTTCATGGTAAATCCACTGGGCTGAGTTGTGGTAAGGGTAAACGATGCTGGTGGTAATTTGGTGGCTTTACAGCCGGATTACCACCACACCCATAATGAGGCTCTTTGTTTTTGCATCCAGCACCTGTCTGGGATTATTTGAGTAATTTTCTGGACCTTCATAAGACTGGCTATTTGTTTGGCTGACCCCTTTGGAGCAAGAGGCCAGAACCATGTTTTGTTGAGAGTCTGGCCTCCTCCCGTCACATTCTGGCACTTGGCAATACGATCATCCTAACACGTTGCTTATTAAGTTATTTTAGTATTTTATACATTTTTGTTTTAGTACTGTACATAAAAGGGTATTACAATGTCTTGAAGCCTTAAGTTTGTGTCTGAGCCCCTCTTTGTGGTAAACTGACCATCATAGTCATACTCCGGTCGGTTTATCACACATGGTACAAAAATGATGTCTTCAGCACTCAACTTCTATGTTGCTCCAAATTGGGGCATACAAAAAGGACGTAAATTAGATCTTGAACCCCACAATCACATATTTTATCAATTTTATCTGCATATTTTAATCCTTCTCCAACGCTTGCAATGTATTTTATTGGTAGCTGAAGCAGTTTAAAATGTAAATAAAATTGTCCAACCTCATTATTAGACATTTTCCCTAGATATCTTTGCGGCTTGATCTGAGAGGCAGTAAAAAGAACACCCTGTAGGTTCTTCAGCTTGGTGCAATTTAACATATCATAGATGAACTTTGCCTGTGTGGACTAAAATTTACATGTCACAGATCACTTCCCCAAAAGGGCACATGCTTAAAGAGATTACTTTAATTTTGAGAAAGGGGCCACACGTGGGGACAAACAAAGATAAGAGGTGGATCTACAAAAGATGGACAAATCACGAGCATTGATGCTAGCAGAGAAATAGACCCAGCATCAGGATCCAACCTGACCAAATCTTTTAATCAACCACAGAATGAAAGGAGGGATGAGAAACCTCATAGTGTTGCAGTTAAGAGAGATAGGACAGCGTTCTTAAAGTTGAAGTGCGAGCAGAACATGCACAGGGAGAATAGAGAGAGAGGGATACTGCGACATGGGAAAAAAGGTGCTCTTAGATATATACCCAAAATACTGCAATGGATAGGTGGCATATGGGTGGACAGCAAAGGGCCTCTTTCACTATACAAAAAGGGGTGTGCTAGGGATGTGTGCCGGTGCCAACGATGTTCTGCCTTTTTTTTAATTAATGGAGTGATTGAGAATGTACTATTGTCCTCCACTGATCCTCCAACTTTGGCTGCTGGCAAAGACCCAATTCTTCTTTTCGCAGACAATGCCATCCTTATGTCTTTGACACCAAGTGGGCTGAAGAAACAGGTTAATATATTCCAACACTTCTGCAGCTCCAAAAGCTAAAGATGAATTACAATTAAACAAAATCCATGGTCTTTATCAAGACAAGGGTAAAAAAAAAGCACAAGCTACTACTTAAAGTGAACTATTATTGAGCATGTGAGTATGATTATATGGGTACAAGGTTCTCAGCCACAGGGAAATGGGATTGTCACCTGGACAAAGCGGGTGTGACGATGTCATTATACTGTTGTGCTATTTGTAAGGGTGCAGAAGAATGCAACTGACTAGATGGTGTCATGGTGGTTGGTAAAGACTTTTATTGAATTAAAAAACCTAGCTATCCCTAACTCTAAGGGGGGAGGGGGGTTCCCTGCTTCAAACTAAAAACTAAAGGGTCTGTCAGAATGTCTGTAACTAAAGAAAGCATTGTCCTGAGCTAAAACCTTACCTCTATCCCTTATACTGTAACCAAAGAGTCTTAGTCAAAAGTCAAGTTCTCTCACCAGGAGAATGACTCCCTTCTTTTGGTGTTTTAAAAGAAAGTTTCTTCAGGTTTCCAATCAATAGCAGGGGGAATGACTCCCTTCCCCTGGTGTTGGTATACACACAGTTCCAGATATGGTCAGGAGGAAGGACTCCCTTCCCATGGCTTCTCCGATAGTCTCCAAACTGGTTCCAGAGGGAATAACTCCCGTCCCCTGGATAATGACTTCACCAAAGTTCCAATTGTGTCCAAGGGGAATGTCTCCCTTCTCCTGCATGTCGGTAACAACAAAGTTCTAGTTGTGTCCAGGGGGAATGACTCCCTTCCCCTGTCGTCTTAGGTAACCTTTGCAATAGTTCGAGGCTCTCCTTGGCCCATCACTGGTCTTTTAGCTACCACTGTTTAGAGGGTTCCTCCGTCCGATATTTCCCTTTTATTTATTGGGGTCCCAGACCCTGTTTGCTCCCCCTTTCTTGTCAGGCCAACTTGGTTTACTCTCCTGCCAAGTACTGCCACAAGGAGAATAATCTATGTGCTGATAGCGGTTACTTTGGTTTGGGCCCAGACCCTGGTTTCTATTCTTCTTTCATCAGGCCCACTTGGTTCACTTCCCTGCCACGTACTGCCACAAAGAAGATGACTCGTATCGACATAGGCTTCACTTCTGTTTGGGTTCCATGCCCTTGGTTCTATTCCCTTCTCACAGGACCCCTTGGGTCACTCTCTTCCCAAGTATTGCCACGAGTAAGATGCTTTGTATATTTATCCCTGTGCGTTTTGTTTCTCTCCCGCATCTCCAAACCCCTACCGGTCCCCACAACGTGCCGTTACCTTCATTGGCTCTTGGACTCTGGGACAGTTCTTCCTGGGTGCTTGCGTCTTCACCCCAGGCTGCTTGGGTGTCTCTGGCTTATGCTGCTCTCGCTCCCAGTACCTTTTTCCTGGTCTCTTCACTACGATGTGGGCATTGTTACTGGACTACTCTGTCTACCTCCCTGAGGTTACGCCACCACCTAATAGGCTCCAGTCAGGACCTTGACCTGCTTCACAACGCCAGGTGAAGGACTTTCGCCGTTGGCTTCTTGCCTTTGGGAGCGGGCTGCTTTCAGCTTTCCCACCACATCCTCTGCATCTCCTTCAAACTTCCCGGGCTTGACTGTCAATCGTGCTGCTCTGTGGCTCTCGTTCTCGAAGTCCTTTGTTAGTTTTTATGTATTTCTCAGGACAACTGCCCCGCGGAAGTCTATAGTGTTCCTGTATCTGCTCTGAGCCATTCTTCATGGCTCCTAGTGGCTACCTCGTCTCAGTACTGGCCTTGCTGGTAATCCTCATGCTTTGGGTGATCTTTTTCGTGCCAGTACTGGAGTTAGTCATACTATCTGTATTGTTAGCAATCCGCTTCCTCTCAGATAACGTTACAATAACAAATAGAAGTGCTATCAAAGGGATTGGGGGAAAGGTGGCAACAGGCTTGAGAGGGTTAGGTTCGGGGTGTTGGGCTGACTTTTACCCAGGTGGTCGTCCTTATCCCCGGGAGGGGAGTGCGTCCCCACGAGGTTCTCTTTCATTAAACCACCCCTAGGGAGAATATTGGATAGCGGCCTCAACTCCCTATCCTTATGAGAAGGGGCTACCCTCTGGGCAGAAGTGACGACACCTAATGAATTGTCACATATTGCGAAGTTCACAAGTGAACATAGTAATGGTGCAATCAATCCTACTATTGAGGAATATAAACTCTAAGCACGACTTTGGGTGCTCTATGGAGCAGAAATGTGGGTCTACACAGATTGTAGGTCACTGGGGGTAGCAGAGAATGGTTTCTTAAAGAGGATCCTGGGACTTCTACTTAGCTGCTCCACTGCAGGAGGGGCTAGAATTGCATCGCTTTGGGCATATTACAGCCCTCCGGCCCATGCTATATTGGCTTAGAAGTTGGTGTTCCCTCCAAATTGGGCAAATAGAGAGGAGCCTTGTTAGACCTCATGAGCCAGGAAGGTGGACCCTCAACACTTTGGTGCACACATGTAAGGAACACCTTATGCGAAATTGGGCATGTAGAATTTTGGACCGAATAAGCTCCACGTCCAAACTAATTTACTGTTGTGGTTGAGTCCCCAGTGATGTGAATCAACACAGTCCACCCACAGAGTCATAGGTATTCTAGGGAAGCTTTATTATACATTATATACAACTATACACAATAATCCAGGTACTCTTGCTGTAAGCTATAGTAGACAAGACTGGGGCTGGGGAGGGGGACACAGCTGTAACCACCATAGACCAACCTCACACACCGGCTAACTTCCAACTGACACACTGGAACATTCACCCACTCAAAGAGATACCAACATTTCAACAGGGATGACATCATCACAGAGGTAGGAAACATACACCATAACAGTTACTGGAGAACATCACCTCATCTACGCTCCTAAGTATTTAGTTGTTGAATAAGTTATGCCAGGGTTGAGGCGGACCTGAATATAATGAAACCCAAATATATGGGTACCAGAAGATTTAGCTCTCAATTGGTTCTTCGTATATGTCATGCGCACGGACGCATGGAAGAAGTGGCAGCAGTTTCGTTGGGGCGGCCATTAGTGTTCCGGTTCCGGCAGGTTATTCTCCATCCTAGGTGACAGTCTAGTCTTTTTCACGTTGTTTCTGTTGCGACTGCGGCCAGCTGGAAAGTACTTATTTCCGCTTCCCAGCTACTGGCGCGTTGCAACATCTGGGATACGCTATCCGCTTGCTCCTTAGTTGCTACAGTTTTTTTCTCTGTTTTGCACTGTTTGTGCTTTCTTTCCTTCTTGAAACTCGGGGCCTGGCCCGCCCTCTTCCTTTTCCATTTGTTCTTACTTACCTTTTTGTTTTTTCTGGACTGCCGCTCGCTTTGCGTGTGCCAGCCCTTTCCTTCCTTTCTCCTTCTTTTTCCTTTTACCCTTGTTTGTTTCATTGATACTCAGTTTTCCTTTGCCTTAAAGAGTTCTCTGGTCGAGCATTGATTGCTTTTGTTTGGTGGTGGATTCCTGCTCTTCCACCTACAGACGCCTCCTCATTTATACTGTTTGGAAGGTACTGTTACCGGATTTGAATACTCTGCCAATTTACCATACAGCCATCTCTACGGATACCACACCAATAGGACTTCAATCTGGGCATAGGTTTTTTTTTTATGCTTGCGGCTTTTTGCCCTATTTTCTGCCTGTTTTCGGTGAAGGGGCCACAGGGGCCACAGCTCACAGGTGGCCGCTGTGGCTTCCCATCGAGGAAGGCTTGTCTCAACAACCAATCGCCATTACAGAGAGCCAGCACAATACAGCACGGATTCCAGTTCCACAGGTGAGGAGTCAGAGGAGGGTAGTGGGTCTGAAGAATCGGAAACGCATTGTGACAGTATATTACCGTTAAAGGCAAGTTGTGCTTGAGTCTCCACGGTTATATATTGGGTCCCAGTACCCTGCCGGTATTATCAAAAATGGGTTAGATCCTGTGTGGCTTCCAACTCAATCGCCTTGGAAGCCACGCGGGATATAACCCGTTTTTGATAATACTGGCAGGGTACTGGGACCCAATATATAACCGTGGAGACTCGAGCACAACTTGCCTTTAACTGTAATTTACGAAAAACCAATTGAGAGCTGAATCTTCTTGTAACCATGGAGACATAAGAACAACTTACCTGTAACTGCACCATACGAAGAACTAATTGATAGCAAGATTATCTGCATTGGGACCACATACAACATTCTGATTAGGCAATCGCCCATCACACGTTTAAAATGAATCGATTAAAAAAATGTATTGGGACTTTTGGACCTAAGACACCATTACTTTTTGCAAGGACTATCAGGAATCAGAAGCTGACTCATCTACTGCACAGAGTATAACAACAGGAATTCCAAAGAGCTGTATAAAGTAAATTTAACCTGATTTTTTTTAAAAAACTCATTCATAATAGGTATCAAAGATATCCAATTTTAGTTACCCTAAAAACCAAACCATAATCTAAAGAGGTAGGTGAAAAAAAGAAAACTTGTGTTGGAATGAATAGTGTGTTTTATTGAATAATAAACCACACATTTTTCTAAATCATTTTAGGAATTGAAATTAAAGAAAGATTTCTAGTACAGTCATTCAAAGAAAATGCATAAGCAGAAACTACAATGGATGAACAATCTTAATAATGAAACACATAAATAAACAAATCACAAAGATAAAACAAAAAAATGAATAAGAAACAACAATGAGAATACAAAATAATGAATAAATGTATTTTCACAATACTGTAATTTGTCAGGTCTGCATACGTAAAATTTCACATTTACTTATTTCAAAAGTGGTCTAAGATGCTGTCACTTCAAAGAGCAATACATTCCATCAAGCAAAGACCAAATTACATTTCGGCGGGCCACCTGAAAGACCATCAATCCATCAATTGCACAGAGTCAATTGAGTTGCACAGAAGAAGTCGCCTTGAGGACCACCACATGGGTCGAAACATGTGTCGGCTGTTCTAGATCTTTGCAATGAAAAGCACATTGAAGAAACATACGGGAAACTGTATTGGACAATATATTACGTAGACAAAAACTACCTATACAGTAATTTAAGGTCACAGCGCGTTCATCAGCAACCACTCATTTCTTTAATTGTTCAATTTTGGGAGAGGTTGGGGTGCCTCCCTTGCTATCACTGCTGCAAATGAGCAATTTGTGAGTACTGGAGAACAGCACACTCACCTATGGTTAGACGCATTACATTACTTGTGCAAATATATGGGTACATTGTATGCCAAGTTCAGGTTTGGATTTTACCTGTGGCATACATAATGAATAGATGGGACACGCCTGTGTGCAGCAAATGTCCTCACTGTAAGAATGACATTGAAACAGTGGGACACTTGCTGTTTATTTGTTCTCCATACCTGCACCTCAGGAAGTCAGGCCTGAAACCAAGACTTGTTGTTTATGGTGTAAGACACGTGCATGAAACAATGGGTCTGTGTAGAAATACAGCTGATGGAACAAACAAACGTTTATGCAGTTGCTAAATAAGTGTATATAGCGTGGCTTAAAACCCCTTAACTGCTGGGCTATTATGCATGTCTATGCAAATAGGGTGAGCCTACTCATCCCCGGCACTTAACAGAGGTCGTCCATGCCCATAAATGATAGCAATCACCCAATATTAACTACCTAGCAACAATACTAATACACCACTGTCTCTATATATGGCTTTTAGGCTGTTTTATTTTAGCTCTCATACACTGCTCCTTCGTCATGGGGTTATATGGAGGAATGCTGCTGGAAGGATTCCCAGAGGATCAAATGCAGGTTTTAATGATGTCTTTTGTACATTATGAATTGTTGCATATTTTGTATTTTTTACTTGTATGCTCAATGATCTTACATCGATTAAAGGCAAATAAATGAAAAATGAAATGAGAAAAGGTGCAACGGTGTGCCTCTGTCAAAAACACCAGCTACAGAAGGAGGAAGTGCTGGACCAGTAGAGCCATTGCTAGAAGGAGTTTAGGACCAAGGTGCAGAGTACCCCGAGAAATATTGTGCCCAGAGCTCAGACGGTTAGTCAGAACCCTTATGGACACTGGAGAAAGTAGCCAGAGACACAGGGACAGAAAGAGAGCTTTCCGGGAGTTATAGTACATATGCTGCTGAAACAGCAAGACCACAATCTAATTAAAGAAGATGTGTTAGTTAGGGAACGCAAGAGTACAAACTTAGCCAAAGGGCATAGATATTCTACCTGGAAAAACCCATCTATGGGTGGGGTATACCTACAGCTGCTGCACCAGAACTTACTCTACGGGTGAAAGGGTGGGGCTTTCCTATTGGAATAAAGACACCATGCTTGGGGCTATTGCCTCATCCTTCAGCATAAAAACAACTTGCCATGGCCTCATCCTTCAGGTTATGGGAATTACTAGATATCATCAACAACCGGACCACAGACACCATCGGGACTGAAACTCAGCCACACCACGTCATCTGGAGAGCTTGGAAAAGAAGTATGCAGGGGCACTCCAGTCCCGGTGACTTTGAGGTGGCTGGTCTTTGTCCTGGGCTGATGTTAAGATGGATTTTTGAACTCTGACCTGGTGGGCATAGATTCAGAAGGCCAGCCTAGTTTCATGGAACAGGGTAGCCTTCTGGACAAGCCAGACCAATCAAAGTAGCATTGGCGGCGGTCAAGACTACGTCTCAGGAGGGGTGAGGGTGATGAAAGGCCACAATGAGCACATACAATACATGACACTACAAATTACTCTGTCAGGTGTATATATCAAAAATATATATACATTTATTAAAGGCCATTTAAATCATACACAAAGCAATTCTTAGCAGTAATAACTAAACCAACACAACAGTACACACAGTAAGGGTCCACAGCCTGAAAAGAAAAGGAGCATACAGTGCAAATATCGTTTAGGCAGTCCTTCACTCTTCAAATCCTAACTGAGAGGCAGTCCAATCCTTAAGATGAGTGGAGCCTTGTGCTCAAAAGTACTTTCGGTGCTGGTGCACGCAATTGTGCGGTTGAAACAAAACGGGGTCTCTTGCAGGGGCTGTAGCGACTCAGTTAGGTGGGTGAGGCAGTGAAAAATAAGTTCCCACTATTCAAGGAGGGTCTCCCCAAGAGGGCCGAACAGGATCCAAGAGTTGGGAATAGCTCGGTAGCACAGGCTACCTCGATAAAGCAGAGTGGCCCCCAAGGGACACTCATGTGTAAAAATTGATGGATGTGCCAGGGGCCACCGGCAAGGGTTGCCAGTACTCACCGATCTTCAGCGCACTCCGGACCAAACTTCGGAAGTCGAGTCCACTTCAGTCGCAGGTTCAAATCCTGCAGTTGCGCGGCTCTGCAGCTTTCAGAGGCTGCATTCAAGGGATGATTTGGTGGTGGGACAGTGGTGATTTCTCAACTCCTCATGAAGGGATCAGGGCAATTCTGCTACAGCGAGTCTGAGGGTACAGGGGGGCACAGCAGCAAGGCAGCCACGAAGTTTGTCGCCACAGCTGGGTGACACAGTGACTGCGTACGCTCGAGTTCAGGCGTACTCTCCTAATTCCAGACCTTGGAATGCTAGGTGTACGAAACTCGGCAGGAGAGTGCCTTATACCCAAAGCTTAGTCTCCAAATGTTCAAGTGTCGACTCGAGACAGTGGCGGTTCCAGGACAAAGGTCCCATGCAAGCTGGTTAGTTCACTGGGTGGTCCAGAAACACTTCCGAGAAGGCTCGCTTACAGGTTAAGTTTGAGGTGCCGAGAATAGTTAGTGCCACTATTCCAATGGGTCAAAGGGCCTTTGCAGACATTCTAGGTTCGATCATAAACAGGGAGTCCAACAGGACGACAGCGGATTCAGGGTGCCAAACCTTCCAGCGGTCACCAGCGGATCCTCTGCTCTGCTTCTTGGTTTCAAGATACTTGGCTCCTTTCCTAAGTTCGGTGTGAACTCAAGAGATCGACATGGGATGGGTGTAAGATGCCGTCTCTTATCCAGAATCTCAGTCGCGCCAAAATGAAGAGGGCCAAATGAGAGATCTACTCACATAAAGCCATCCCAGACGTGGACCAATCACAGACCACAATGGTTCTACTCATTCCCAGCACACCAGACATCCTGGCACCAGGATGTGTATTGGAACTAGATAGTCCATCCCACATCCTGGAGGCACACACACAAGGCATGCAGAAGCCCGCAAAAGCTTCAGTTTGCGTGGGGGTCTGCATGACCAAATAAGGAATTTCCTGGGTCTGCTGAACCTGGGGAAGGCAAAAAGACAAGATGGCCAAAGGACAGAACTAAGGACCTTGTGGCATGGTCATTTTAGGCACTGGCCACTGTCCTGGCCCAAACATGGTAAATGCAGTATGGACCATACAAAAGGGTTAAAAATACAGGAAAAGTACCAACTGCCACCAGCTCTGTCCAAGGCACATTTGTACATTCACCGACAAATCCTTTGAGGGTGTCTAGGGCCTTAAAAGTGAAAAGGGGACCCACAGCGCATTGTACTGTAATAGCAACAAAGTGAAAAATTAATGGAAATACCATTTCCCAGTACTGACTGTCTTTAAGGGCATGTCAGTTTCCCCATAACAAAATGAGCAAAAAGCCCAGCGGAGTACAGCCGAAGGCTGGGCTCCACTGGAAAAGGTCAGGCTAGGATGGTCATACAACAGCAAAAAGTTTGCGGGTTCACAACTGGAGGGAAAATTACACATACATGGAGATCTTGCCTAACAGCTGACACTTCAGAACCTTGGTTTTATAGTGTAGGAGTGAAACTCTGGCCTCTGGTCTTTTAAGATTAAGCTTATTTTATTGGTGGACTGTGGAACACTGGTCCTTCACATTTGGAAAACCTCACCAACTGTTCTTATCCCAGGACCCTGCATTGTTTTGCTCAGATAGTTTCTTCTTGAGCTACCTATCACCTGCAGGTCATCATCCTACCCCTTTTCTATTTGATAAACCTTATTGAAAAATGTAATCCCCATTTCTGTTACCGCCACCCGTGACATTACATTGTCATTTTATATAGATTTTGAGTTATGTTTTGTACAGCGGCCTGACACACTATCAAGCAGAGTCTCACGCTGGGCCACGTACCCTGGCCACAAGTCATTTTTGTAGGTTCCCTTTTGAGAAGCATTCAAAGCCTGCACGAGCCCAGCTCAGGGATGACAACACATAACCCGAATGGCACAGGCCCCCCCCCACATCATGCACTCCCCCATCCACGCGCGGCGTGGAGGCAGGGCAATCACTGGCATGTGGGTGGCAGGATGTGGGAGCCCCGACCAAAGCAGTGCAGGAGCTCAGGAAGGCAGTGTACTGACCTGGACTAAAGTGAACCTCAGGAATGCAAGCAACCGAGGGATATGCCTAAGGAAGTAGAAATAGGCAAGGGATCAAGGAGTGGAGTGGAAAGGCCAGGAATGTTGGACATATGCAGGCACACTGCTAGGAAGCAGAGCATGCAACATAAAGCTAGAATGATATGCACGAAAAGGAACATGTGAACTCACAAAGAGTTTAAGAAGTCTATTGTTATCCAGGCACAAACGTTTTGTCTTGGCGGTCTACAGAGGAAGCGTTGTCTAATTCTGCCTGTTGTCATGGTGCAGGCAGGATGCACTATATTACGCAGCTTCATAAGACAGAGGCCCTCCGTGGCCTGCGCCAGGGTGTCATGATGTCACCACCAATGTCTAGGTGGTTTGTTGGGAGGACATTGAGACGGCGATTGTTGCCGAGCTGGGACATGGAGGTACCAGCAATTCTAAAGCCTCAAAGATCGATGTGAGTTCTGTTGCCTGCTTCACCTCCAAATGGCCACCACACCGGACGTGACACACACTTCTTTGTGCCCCCTAACCACACCAGCAGAGGGCACTATCACACTGGAAACAGAACACATGACTGTCATACATTCATACATACACATACAAGAATGATGGGAAAGACCATGACCCAATCTCACCCAAAGGTCCCCCACTGAAGAAGACATTGTTTCTTTGAATACTCCCAAGACTACCCCATACACCAGTGATCTGCAACCTGTGCCTCTTCAGGTGTTTTGGACTATGACTCCTATAATCCCGCACCATTCACAATGTTGGTGAGGGATCATGGGAGTTATAGTCTGAAATATCTGGAGAGCCAAAGGCTGCAGACCCCATCTATACACACACACAAAGAAATGTTGGAAAGATTACAGGAGTCTGCTGTCTAAATTTATCCTTCTGTAGTGACAACAGCCACCTGATTGAATCTGGCAAAGAATAAAGACGAAAAGACATTAACATGTACTCAGATTAGGGACGTTTCAGTACAGCTGATGCTATGCTTTTTGGTTACAAGCACTCTGCACTTCAATAGATTTTAGGTTGAATGGTTTTAATGCTCTGTGGAACTGAAACCAAAAAAGTGATGGGTGGACGGTTTTGAATTAATCTGAACCACTGGCATTGCTCTGGGCAACCTTCCACACCAGTTTTTTAGCCCGTCTGCGCCATTGTAAAAGGGGCCCAGCCATATGCAAATCAGTCGGGTCATGCCCGAACTGCTAGGCCAGGTCGCCTCTGCACTGAAACACAAGCAACCCCAGACATGTTTTGGCCTTGTTGGGCCTCCTCGGTGAGGTGCAGCTTGGTTCCCTATGGCGCAGCGAGTAAAGGACCCAAGTCTGAGCATACCCTCTCTCACATAGAGAGACAAACTGAAACCAAAAAAGTGATGGGTGGTAGGTTTTGAATTAATCTGAACCACTGCCATTGTTCTGGGCTACCTTCCACACCACCGTTTTTTAGCCCGTCTGCGCCATTGCAAAAAGGGTCCAACCATATGCATTTTGGTTGCTTGTGGCCTCGAGCAGAAGGGATGTGACTTAGCAGTTTGGGCTGGACTGCCCATTTCGGGGTGGGGTCAAGCCTGATTTGCATATGGTCTTTCCCCTTCTGTAATGGCGTGGCAGGCGAAGAATGATGGTCTGCAGGGTTGCCCAGAGGAATGCAAGTGGTTAAGATTGATTCTAAACCTTAAAGCCATCACCTCTTTGTTTTTGCTTTGTCACCCTGAGTGGGATGGGTATGCCCAGATGTGAGTCCGTGCCTACTGGCCCTAGAGACCCAAGCTACTCCTCACTGATGAGACCCAACAAGGCCGAAACATGTGGGGATGCTTGTGGTCTCGTGCAGAAGGGATGTGATTTAGCAGTTCGAGCTGGACTGCCCCTTTCGGGGTGGGACCAAGCCTGATTTGCATATGGTCTTTCCCCTACTGTAATGGCTTGACAGGCGAAGAATGATGGTCTGGAGGGTGGCCCAGAGCAATGCGAGTGGTTAGGATTGATCCTAAACCTTCCAGCCATTGCCTCTTTGTTTTTGCAATGCTCTGTGGAAGCCAAAACTAAAATTGGAATGTAGGCAAAGGGATTCACAGTAACAGGGCAGAGTGGAAACACAGGGTCATGTACAGCAAACTGCCTTCTGCTTACAGTTCTTAGGTCTCTGGTTTGATCACCATATAACAGAGCGTGGGAAAAGGCTTTGGGAGCATGGGAAAAGGCTTTGGGACTGTGAGCAAAGTGAACCACAATGTGTGGGAAAAAAACGAGAGTGTGGATAAAGTGAGTCTGAATCGAGGATGGGGAGAGAAAGTGGTAAGTGGTATGACAGGACACGCACATATGTTGTAAATTGTAAGAACGCCGACCGAGTTATTACAGCTGTGTAATATATAGAGAGGCTCCAACATGAGGCCAGGACAGTTACAAGAAGAGCAACTTTGTGTCCATTCATTATTTGTGTCGGGCTGACTGGTCTGGTAGGAACTGTACCTTTTGTAAGGCTTACAATACTCTACCATTGAAAAAGAGATGCTGGCGTGTGCATGGGCGCCCACCCATTTCTGCCTGTACCTGTGGGGAAGCACAGTCACATGCTAGGCCCCAGTGGGACGAAGATATTTACACCGGGTTTGGCAGGATGTCCTTGAAGCTCCAAGAATTCAACCTTCAATGTGAAGCATGTTCTGGGGTGGAAAACACACATGCGGACTACCTTTCAAGACTTCCATTACAGAAGAAAGGAGATGTTGACTTCCTACCTAGACCATGAGTGCATCGTAGCCACATTAATTGACGTTGAGCCCGACCAGGGCTGCGCAGTGAGTGAAGATGAATGGCGTGCACATGCTAAAAGAGATTGGTCCCTGGAATTGATAGAGCAATGCATAGGCTAAGGGGGGCGGGGGAGCATTCAGAGCCACGCTTCAAATAGTAGAGACTCCCAGTAAGCCCTGGGAGTAACTAGGGATGGATTTTACCAATCAGTTGAGCAGGATGAAAGAGGACAGCAAGTATGGAGCAGTCCTAGTCAATTATCTAATAAAGTGGAGAGAACTCCATTTTGATCGCAACATAATTACTCCAACTACTAAATCAGTGATGGAAAAAGTAGTTCAAAGAGAAAGATATCTGTGACGATTCACGGGATCTTGTCACTTCACCCCAAGGGGGAGCCCTTCACTGTGAGGTTAGGGAGGTGATAGCACTACTCAATAGTCCAGCGAGTGGTGGTGGAAAACAGGACCTTACAGGGAGAGACTCACCTCAAGGGGATAGGACTGTACGGGATCCAGAGTAAGATTCGAAAACAGAGGCATGTTAGGGACTTGCTATAAACTTTTATTTATGAAAATAATAAGAGGGTTTGGGGAAATCCTATCTATCCCTAATCCTAAGTGGGGTTTCCCTGCCTCAACAAAACTAAGGATCATCTCTGTCAGGATGTTAAACAAATGAGCGTCCTCCGTCCTGTGTCCAAAAACCCTAAACTGACCCTTACACTTTAAACTCAATATAATGTGTACAAGGGGATTTCTGTAAGCTTATTGTTTCGCTTTATCTTCCTATGTATGTGTGAGTCCCAGACTCACTGTTTGCCTGGTTCACTAACCTGCCAGAGCGTTTCTGTTCTCCAAACACTCTCTCTCTTTAATCCATGCAACAATTATTTTCCAATATTGGGTCACTGACCCTTTCTCAGCCAAGTTCGTATCTGTTTCAACTCTTCTTTTCAAATATTGGGTCACCGACCCTTTTCCAGCAAAGTTTGCATTAACAATAATTCAATAATTCCTCTTCTGAAATATTGGGTTGCCGACCCCGTCTTAATATTGCTTGCATCCATATCAGTTTCTTTAATGCTTTCACTTTGACACTGTTGCACTGCTAGTGCGACACAGCATTCACCTTCACGTGCTATGGTAACCCATTTGCTTTCCTTGGGCTTACCGGGCAGCTTTGGTGTTCCTCGCATCTTTCCTTCTCCTTCCTTTTTGGTCCGCTGACTCGGTGTGAGTGCCGTTAGCTAGTTAGCCCTTGCTTTGCCTTCTTCTGCTCCGTGCTGGTTCAACTGCTTAAGGTTATCAAGCAGTGAGCTTCCTTCCATTCGATATCCTTGCACACCATTTGTGTCAGGCTCTGCACTGTTTTTTACAGTCTGTTTGCTTTCAGTGTTCCGACCAGGGTCAGAACGAGTTACCAACAGTTTCAGTCTCTGCCTCTCTCTCTCATTCTAGTCAGCTGCGTCAGCTTTAAACTTCCTGGCATTGCTTAACATTTCCAAAGGCTAGAATGCAACATTGGCTTCAGGCTTCTGGTCGTCTTCATTGCTATATCCCTCTTCCTAGTCTCAGTACTAAAAAGTGCTGCAGGGTAAATAAGGCGGTTGGCCGAAAAAACCTGGGATTCTTTAACTACATCTCAATAAGCCATGCAGGTATGTTGCAAGACCACATGAGTGTCATTAGGAATTGTGAATGCAAAAGTATTTTTATCCACTGGTTGTCTGCCTCTCTGGAATTTGTCTTCCTTTACGTGGTCCTCGCGCAGATACCCACCACCAGTCTCAGAAGCAGGTAGCTTACGTCTTTCCCTGGCCACATAAGAGAAGCTTACCTCCAGAGAATCAGTGACGATATTGCTAGATTCGTCACAGGACTCTCGTCCATGAAGGAACTCCCTAATCCTCTTGCTTGTGCACCCGTAAAAACCCTAAAGTCTGCAGAAAGTGCAACTGAAAGTATTACTGTGTGTTACTGTAACATTCCTTCTCTTCCTTTCTTGAGATTCGACATCACTGAGACAAGGAAGAGCAAGAATGATGGCACACCTTTTTCTAAGAGTACTGGGAAGAGGTGGCCACGAGGAGGCATGAAGAGTACATCATGGAAACAACCAAAAGACTATTACACTGCGCTAGGTGCAGCTTGGACAGATAAACACAGAGGAAAGACTGAAGGAAGGGAATCTCGGAAGAAGCTGGTAAGGAGTCAGCAAAGCCCAGGAAGTTTGAAACCGGGAACCCATTAGCTGCGCAGAGAAACTGGTTGTCGGAAGATAGCACGCAGAAGAGAGGAAGCAGCAGAAGAATCCCATGAGCCAGCAGTTTGAGAAACCTGAGGGTATCCAAACTGGAACCCTCCCGTCCCCTGCACACCGTAATGATGCGTCTGAACGACGCCTTAATCACAATATCAATGAGTTTACAGTCTAAGAATATATTTCTACGAATTTCAATGGAAAAGGACAAAGTTAAATTCTAATTGAATGATGACATCCATTCTTTGAATGTACTAAACAAGTGACGCTTTATTCCAAGCATAGGAAACACAGAGGATTCAGTTCTTTGAACGGTGGCTAACGCGTTTTGAGAAGTAATTTCTCTTCTTCATGAGCCTGTAGTCTTGTGCAAGAACTGAATGTAAAAAAAAATATGGAGAAAGGCACAATCAGGATTGCGTTGTTGCCAATTAATTACCACAGTCTGTCTAATATTTAGTATCATACAGTCAAGTTATCCAGTGAGAGTACATACGTCTTATTCTCTTGTTATTTCAGTTAAAGAATCAAAAAACCAAACATCGGGATCATGAAAACAAATCTTTGCATTTTCCAAATATAGATTGTATCCAGAGCCACTTGCAACCAGTACCAATAGTGAAATATAAATTGATGTGAGGAAAGCTCCTCATACCTGGTTGGATGCTTCTGAATACAGCGTGGGTAAAAGCTTCAGCGTGTGCAGAAGTAAAGTGTAGGACGAAAGTTCTGATGCGCTTTCAGTATAAGGCTAATGCCCCACAAGCTGGAAATAAATGGTACGGGTGCGCTATTATATATCCTGTCTTCAATAGAATGACGATCAGAGTATGTAATCACAAAGTAAACACTCACCCCGTCAATATAAAAAGTAGCAACGGAGCGTAGCGGTGCTAGTAAGCGAGTGCCGTGGATGGCATGTCTTCACCAGTGGAAAGCGGGTCAGCTATTTGCGGTCGAGTCTGCAAGTAATTAAAATCTCTAGTGAGTGCTACTATGTGCGTATCTCGCTGGGGTATACAGGTAGGTTGGTGGATGGAGGTAAGTGATAGTGAGAGCTTGAAGGTATCCTGGATGCACTTACCGAATCTGGCACAGTGTGGTCGGCAATTAATCCCAGTGCAGTACGTCTCGTGAAACTCAATGTAGTTCGTCTCGTGAGTCTCAGTTCCGAATGCGCTTCATCCCCGTGGTGATAGTTGCTAGGAGGTGGACGCTTCCCGACTAGTGTAAGACCCTCGAGCGTGTCTCGAGCGGTGTCTGCGGTCCATGGAGCGTCGAAATGAATGACGGACTCCATGTGTTGTGAAATGTCAACCGGCGACATCAGTTGTTGTGTATAGCGCGGCGGCCATATTAGAATGTAGGTGCCATGTAGATATTCTGGTACGTGGAGTAATGCATGTAAACATAGGACGGCTATAGGCTGCCTTTCTTCGTCCCATATGGGTGAAGATATTTAAGGATGGTGGTGTACTGGTTGGGTGGCTGTGGATGTACAAAAACAAGGATACATTGGTGTGTTGTCTAGTATATCGGATCCCTTAATGGTTGGAACAATCGTGAATGACAAGTCATGCATTTCTAGACAGGTAATCTACTATCTGTATGTTGTATCAACAGTTGAATACTTCACAGATAAGGAGTCACTGTATGTGGATATACATAATATACATGCTGAGGTGCATATTGTGATTAAGGCGTCGTTCAGGCGCATCATTACGGTGTGCAGGGGACGGGAGGGTTCCAGTTTGGATCCTCTTTTTCCTTCCTTTGTTTATCTAGGTAGCCCTGTGCCAGGGCCACTTTTCCTCCCCCGCACCCTTAAGTTACCCACATTTGGGCTTAAAGTATCACTTACTTTTGATATCTGAATTAGGGGTGTGCATCTTCAACCCCCTCTTCCTTAAACCTGAGGGTATCCTCACACCTACTCCTCTTGGATCCTCTTCTCAGGTGGCCAGCGTGAGAAACCAGAAGGTGTCTCACCCACTAGTCCCCGGGGATCTGTCATCCAGGTGGCCAGGACATGGCTATCGCTTTCAGATCCAGTTCCTGGGAGTAGACCAGTGCAGGAGGATCACCTGGGTGAGGGGTCTTCGGGGAGTGGGAATGGGACACCGGATGGCGAGATGCAGTACCCGTCCCCTGCAACACCTTTACCCCATCCTGCCAGGTAGGATATGTGGGAACCTCCCCCCTTTCTCTATCCCAGCACTTTCACAATGACAGCCCACTCTGGGAGAAAACAGACTCACACCCGAGCAATGTATCTGACATGTCCCGCTACTGTGGTCAGGCGAGGTCGGGCAATTACTGACGATCACTCACACCTGAATTCCATTAGACTTCCCCACATAGATAAAAGGTGGAGCACAAAAGCACACACTGAGCGAGGCAAAGAACACGAAGGTACAGCAGTTTCAAGTTGGTAGCTGAACGAGGGGAGATAGACGGCAAACCAAGAAGGGTTTTTAAGAAAGGAATCACCCTTAACCTTTTCGGCCAGACGTTGATACTTTAAAGAAACCTTCGAGGCAGAAAGCGTAAGTCCAGGAAACTGGACTAAAGAAGCCTGCATTGTGTGTCGGAGGTACCGAAGGCGCTCCCACGTATCTGACCAAGGCAGGGAGGAGGAGCAGCAGGAGCCACTGTGGTATCAGCCTTGGCTCCAAGAACAAAGAAGTGACAGAAAGAGCAACACAGCCGATGAGTTGGCGAGACCGATGCAAGACCGGTCTGTGTTGAAGTCAAGGTTGCAAGCGGCAACATCGTGTAATGAGCACTGCAACAAACATTGTTAAATGCGTGTGATGAAAGACGCGAGTAAAGCTAAACTGCTGATGAATGTTTGAACTTGAGAAGGAAAGATACGATACCAATGACAGAGTGGTCCAGCACTGTGGATGTGCTCAATCAAAAGTCTCTGTAAGGTATCGCGCCAAGAGAAACGAAAGTAGAAGATTGATGAGAATGATTTTGTGAAGTTAATCGAAGTGGTCCTGCAACGGTTTAAGCAAAACCCATCACACATTCGAAAGTCATCTATTTTGATACCAAGAGGATCCGAGCCAAACAAGGGAGATCCATATCACGAGGATCCGAGCACGAACGAGTGAGAAACATATCAAGAGGATCTGAGCCCGAACGAGGGAGATCCATGGTCCGAGCCCGAACGAGGGAGATGAAGTGTGAATATTGTGATAAAAAGAGGGTCTCAGCCTGAAGAGGGAGACCCATGATGAACATTGAAAGCGAGAACTTGTACATTTGAAAATCCTGATAGGAATGGAACTTTGAGACTTTGTTTGTTACGACAGACCCTTTGCAGTAAGAGACTGTTATTGGAAAGAAGCTTTGGCAGAAGGCCCTGATGTCTGTGCTTTGAACTGTATCCTTGTGGCCAAGAAGCCAGAGTGTGTGCGAAGCCCGAATGTGCCACCTTGCCCCATGCTGAAAATGTGGGGAAGGGAAGCTAATTGCTCAACCGTTCTGACATATTCTTTCTTGAACACTTTTCTTTTGCATACATCATTGTCCCATACTCTTTCGTATTTAGAAGTAAGGATTGGCAATAGATTCATAAGTATAGGCCCTTTTATTTGACAGACACTTGACAATGACTGCATTATTATTATTTGATGGTCATAGCTTGCTCCCAGTCTTAGCTTTAGGTTTAGATCGGAGTTTGACCAACCCATTTGAAGTTCAATACACACCCTTGAACTGTGATCACTCGTGTCTGTCTTCACTGTTTGATACCATGCCTTCCTTACACCAGGGAAAGGCCATCGCTTTTGGATCCTGACCCTGGGAGTGGAGATGCGAGGGAGGATCGCCTGGGTGGACGGTCCTTGGGGGCTGGGGAGAGGATGTCTGCAGTCGATACATGGGATCCCCCTTTTTCCTTGTGATAACCAACCTTCCCCTCCCGCTGCCTTTATAGGCTGTTACCAATCACTTCCCTTCATTTTCCCTCATTCATACTACTATCATACTGGGACGAGGAAGAGGCGACTAGGAGTGGTACACACTAACATGTCATTTCACCACTCTGATACTGAGACGAGAAAGAGGCCTGAAGACTGTTATGAGGGTCAGGCATGTCCCGAGAACTTCAATAGTAATGGCCAGGCAATTGGACTTGAGGGCTCACACCTGGAACCTGTTAAATGGTTGCAGGTGCATAAAAGGTGTAGCCGACAATCAGGATGGGGAGACCAGCATGAGAGAAGCTGGGGTGAGCATGTCGGGTCTGCGTGGAGAGAAATCCTGTCAAAAAGGAGGCAGCTGAGGAGGGTGCTGCCTGGAGGCCAGGACGCTGGCACATACCCAGGAGAGACTGCAACGCCGAGGCCCGAGTGGACCATGAGAGGGTCACAGAGGTTAGAGTCTCCCTGGTTGGGTGCGCACAGCAGGGGCTGTGGGGCGCGGAAGAGACCCCATTGCTGCAAGCTACCTGCAGGGTCCATGAGAGGCGAGTGTAGCTGCCAGCAACCTACAGTGAGAGTACCCGAGTGCGAGCGTGGCTCGCAATACTATGGAGACTTGTATGCAGAGCAGAAGAGGAAAGAAGCCACCCGGAGGAGCTGCCAGGGACTGGTGAGTGAACAAAAGGGAACACTTGTACCGGGGTGCTCCTGCGGGCTACAAAAGGGCAAATGTAATTTTCGAATGAACGAAATTAGATGTGCAAGCTAAAGTGAGCCCAAAGTGAGGGCTGTAGTGAACAAAACGAGCAAGTTGAACTGTAAGTAAAAGAACATGAATTAAGAACTATTGAATACCAAACTAAAGGAAAGCTTTAGAATGGAATTCAAGCTTGTTTGAAGCATACATAACGTACCGTCGGTGTGTCAACTTAACCACCTGTGTCCCAGCAAGAAAAATCCAGTGAAGCACTTGACCCAGTCACACAGGCAGGTAAGGATTTCTTTTCCCTATGTAACATTGGTTGAGTAGAAGGCTGAAGGTTTATATCGGCCCTGTACAATGTGCATCCAGGTGTGGTTTTTCACCGCCAATGTGTGGACTAGCCCAGGACCACACTTAAAAAAAAAATTTGAGCTAGAACTTCACGATCTGAACAGGGAGTCTTCTGAGACTTGTATCAATGTGGTGTTTTTTTTATCCAACCAGTATTTCTGACCCATTTCTGCTGAGTTTATTTCCCCCAAGCTGTTCACATGGTTTCTTTGGGGAACTTTTTAAAAATTCTTTTTCATTAATTTTTTTCCCTAGCCTTTTCACGTGGTTCATTTTAAATCTTTGCATGTGGTGTTTGCCATTTTAAATCTTTTGAAGCATTTTTAATTTTTGAAAACTTGAAATGCTTTTTAAAAACTATAGTGACTTAAAGTGGGGGTCTACAATGTTTTCACAGATTCAGGCTAATATTTTAGATGGATCGTCGGTACTAAGTGAAAAGATCTTTTTCACTGTACTGATGGGATGGGGTCTTTTTAGAAAGACCACTCCATGACCGGAGAGAGCGGTCTTTCTAAATCAAACTATCATGCTTGTCAAACCCCTGCCGCACACGAGTACATGCATTGGGCTTTCAGGTGCTGTAAGACCCAGCTGAGTCGTTGCAGGTGGCAGAGGTGAGTTTTGGACTGTGTGTGAGAGTGTATGTGCGTAGGTTGGCTGATGGGGTGGTGGGTGGCAAAATTGGGGGCTCAGGGCTTAACCCCTCCCTGATTAACGAGTTAATGAGCGGTAAGGGAAGGAGAGGGGCAGTATGTGATATTTCCGCATTTTGAAGCCAATACAAAAACGGGCTTTAAAATGCAGAAATAGCACATAGAACTGGCTTGTTTCCTAGTACCCAAAGATTCTCAAACGAAAAGCAGAAGGAGAGGTGGAAACAGACAAAAGAAATGCAAAAACATGGAAATATGTCTCTTTTTTGGACTTTGGGTTCATATTAATCGCAGTTGCTGGACAAGTTAAGCTGCAGTGTGTGGTTTGTGGTGCTACATTAGCAAGCCTGAAGCCAACACAGTTAAGATGGCATTGCAAGGCATACAAAAGCAAAAGGACACTGTTAGAAATGTGGCCTCAGTACCTGCAAATGCTTTGGAAGCTTCTAACCACATTATCTGGCCAAAAACAAAAGGCCCATGACAGATGCTGAGAAAGTAATTCTGCCAAAAGTTCTCGCTGTTAACCGGCTAATGCTTAGTGACGGTGCAACAGAGAAATGCAAAGTATCCCTATGTCTGACACCACAATTTTCCGCTGCATCACTGACCTGTCCTCTGATATCAGTTCAGAATGGATATCGTGCTTGAAACAGCCAGTTTGCCCTACAGTTGGATGATGCCACTGACATTTGAAAAGAAGCACATTTCATTGCTTTTGTGAGGTACTGACGTGGAAAAGAAATATTGGAGAAATATTTTGTAAACCAATTCAGGGCAGAGCAACTGCTGTCTGTTGCTATTTGCATGGATGGTGCTTCTTCAAAGGGTGGTGCTAGAGCTGGGTTAAAAGCAAACGTGTTGGCAGTAGCTCCACATACATTGTGGACACACTGCATGATCCCCCGGGAAGCTTTGCCTGTGCGCAATATGGGGAATGGACTCTCAGGGGTGTTGACTTCTGTTGTAAAATGGTACTTTTTATTAAGATGCACCGCACAAGAGCCTGTCTTTGCCACATTATGTGCAGAAATGGGAGCTGAACATGATGCTTTGTTGTTTCACACGGAGGTCCGGTGGCTCTCCAGGGTGAAAGGTTTTAAATCGCGTTTATGAACTCGGGAACAAAGTGAGACACTTTCTCCTGGGTTTAGACCAGACGAAAGAAGTGCCTCTGTGGGTCACACTGGCTTGTACTGTTGGCTTACATTTTCTAAACCTTTCCCTGCAAGGCACAGAAAAGAAACAACATTCACTGGCTATGAACGCAAAAATATTAGCATACAAGAAGCAGGAGCTTTGGTGGAGAAGGGTTGGTGTCTGCATTCCGATGTGTTTCCATTAATAGCAGATGCTCTTGAGGAGACAGTTTATGATCTTTCATGCGTTGCTGAACTAATAGGAAACCATCTCAGAACCAGTCTCGAAGTACTTTCCATAGGACAATTGTAGCATCAATGACTGAGTGATTCAGACTTTCCTAACAGAAAGGGGCCCACCTCCCAATACACCTCCAGGAGGAAATAATGGAGCTTCAAGGTGACCGCCTACTGGAGTGCCAATTAAAAAAATTGTCTTTGGGTGGATTTTGGCAAAATGCAGCGTTTCCAAATGTACTGTTACCTTTCAGCACCTCGTACCTTTTGCGAGATTGGATTCTCAGCACTAAAGATTAAATATCGGTCAAAGCTGGAAGAAAACCTGCAGTTGGTTATTGCAAAAATTGAACCCAATAGTGACAGGCTGGCTGCTGAAAGACAGGCTCACCATTCACACTAGTTCTCCAGTATGCCACTGTCCAACTTGCAAGTGATTGCATTGATAGTAATCATGTTGTTGTACTTAAGAAACAAATTGTTACATGTCAAACGTTACTGTAGAAAATAAATATCCAACACTGCTTTTAGTCGAGTCCTCTGTAGCAAAACATTCTGAATGCTGTGTTTACAAATATTTGCCCTCTAATCTAATTTGAGTTATTGCAAGCAATGATTTTGAAAGGATTTGGTGTTTGGCACCCACACCTCCATTTGGGGCACCATTCTACACAAGCGGGCGATAACCATTCGCAACCGATAAACAATTGCTATCTTGCTAGCACCGCTATATGTTAACATATATTTTGATTGATAGTTTGGAAGAGCATTTAGACCCTCCACGGTCCCTAGGAGACAGTGCACGTGTGGGCTTGAACGGTGGAAGCTTAATGTACTAAACAAACCTTTGCAAATTCCCTAGTTGCTTTTGAAAGTGGTCCATTATCCACGTGCTTGCTGTGCCCTTGTGTGCGACATTGCTATGTGTACGGTATGGTGCATATACAACTCGTACGCATGACCACACCTTCAGTGGGTACGAGCGAAATCATTCCAGTGCTTTACTGTGAAGGAAAGAGTTGCATGGGCCCAGCGATACTCAAGATATGACTCGGTTGTGTTGCTGCATAGCCCCTGAGAGAATGTCTATTGTATATAAAGGGCACAGTGCTTATCATTTTCAATAAGTTGCTGAGACAGCTGCATGGTGGTGCACAGACGCCCACTGGCATACATTTCCCTTGTGTCGGGATTGCTGATGTGTAGCTTGTGGGAAGCGGGTGTTACTTTCACAGCAGCTTTAATATTGCTTAATTCTGAAGCAGGATGCCAAGTGGCAAAGTTTTGTTTGGCTGGCACGAAGGCTGGCTAAGTTAGTGTGTGGCAGACTGTTTGAGCCGCTGTGTGGTACGGGGTGTGCTGCACATGCCGCCAGGTGTAGTCTCAGGATGGAGATGGTTGAAATGCCCTGATGAATGCGTTCTTTGATTCCTGCATTCCTGCTTCAGGGCACAGGGCGCTTTGGGCTTTTCTTTACAAAAGCTACAAATTAGATTTGCTGTTGTGATTCTGCACACAGAGAATGGTTGCAGATATTGGCCATCCACGCTCTTTTTAAGAAGAAAGCAAAAAGGGCTCCTCTAACCAACAGTGGACAGGTGCCCCCCATCTATTTATTTCACCTAACAATGCTTGCAACCTGATCATTGCTTTCACTTAAGCCATTCAACACCAGCCAACAAAATAAAGTGGCATCCATTAATTGTTCAGCAACTGAATTTGCATTAAAGGAGAGTCTCGACCCCCTGGGTGCTAAACCCCCCCCCAATGTTTCAAGCTGGGGAAGATTGTTTACAGTATTCATCAGTTTGAGATTTGTGTAATGTGAAAAGTGTACAGGACTGGTACTCTGTTGTTATGTTCATGGTCCACGCACCCCCAAAGAGGTTCTGTAAAGCTGCCCCCCATGAAAGCGAACTGTCTTGCTTTCAAAGACTGTCATTTTGTGTTGTAATCCTTTTTGAATATAATCTTTTCCCTGCTGGAAGTTTCGGTGCTATACCCGTGAGGCACAGCTTTTTACGCCATTTATTTTAAGGGCTTGTTTACCCCTGTTTTCCTTGCCTTTTCGGTTCATAGTAGGGCTAGTTGTGCCAGCCTTTATGCGCAGAGGACAGTGTTCTAATTCCCCCCATGACTTGTGCTCTACTCCATCTACGTTTAGTTTGTTCAACACTTTGGGGAAATTGCTACATGATATAATATATACAAATGTAAGTTTCAGATGCTCAGGATTACTGCATGATCTAGTTAAACTTCATCACATTCTCCATATAGGCGAGGTTCCCAGAGAGATTTTATTGCCCCTTCAATGCAGTTTGTTTTTTCCAACCACTGGACATCAGCAGTTAATTGAAGATAGTTTGCCTGTACACTTATTGAATGCTTGCTAGGGCTAGTGATCGCTGTCATTAATTTTGAAAATATCTTTTTGATCTGGGGGGAATGCTTTTTATGGTGGGACCAGTTCATTCTCGTTATATGTTGTGGAGCTATGTTCTTGCTTTTCTGGATTTTTCAGCAGTCTTGTGTATCAGAGGACTGGCGCAGTAGCAGGAGTTTTCTGACATAGGCGTGAAAGGAGTGCTGTTAATTGCTTAGCTATTTGAAAGTGGGAGGTCACTTTATTCCCTTATTGCAGTGGTCTTCCAGTCTTTTTATGCTGAGCCCCCCCCCTTGAGTAAAATATAGTTGCTGCCCCTCCACCACAAATGCTTATTTTCTATTCAAAACAGTCACCATAATCCTTCAAGCCCCCACAACAGGACATCCTTCAGTCCCCCCAGTTTGAAGCCAACTGCCTCAAGGCACCCTTGCTGCTCAGCATACAGAGGCCCCCTTTTCGTGGGTGGGGCGACTCCTTCCAAGTTCCACACAATGGGCCTCATTACACGGATGGCGGTAAGGATTTACCGGTACCGGTAAAATACCGGTACCGGTAAATCCTTACCGCCTTACTACGAGGTCCCTTTGCAGGTTGGGGGATTTAACGCCTGCTTTTTGCAGGCGTTAAAATCCAACCCACAAAGGGACCTCGGAGCTAATTACGGCACCGCAAAATTGCGGTGCCGTAATTAGCGCCTTCCCCATTCCCATAGAGCCCTATGGGGCAGAAATGGGAATGGGGAAGGGCAATGGTGGAAGGGGGATTTACCGCCCCTCCAACCTTGGAATGGGGCGGTAAATCCCCTTTCCACCAAGGCGGTGCCGGTATTTTACCGGCATGAGCCATGGCGCTAATAGCGTCATGGCTCACCGCCTACCGTGTAATGAGGCCCATTGAATCAAGGCATAAATTAGTTTTCAAAAATTGATTAGCAGAATTTTCTTTTTTGATTAGGCAACAAACTTATTTGATTAGCAATTTTGTACTAACATTTAATGTCACCAGAATTAGTTGTACCCCAAAACATAACATTATCAAGAATGCAGAAATGACTTCTATATACCTCCGAAGTATAACATTAGTGCAATGTCTGTAAAATGTAAAGGTTTGCTGCATGAATGGACAAACAAATGATAAAGGAAGCTCTAAAAAAAAATGTTTCTTTAAGGCTCTGTGTGGCTGGGTCATGCAGTCAGCGTTGCAGCACAGTGCTGTTTTAACTGGAAAATGAAATGGTCTTCGTAATAATATTTCTTTGCACCTAGTTATTCATGCACAATAAAAGCTACAGCTTTGCTTCTGATCATGCAGTTATAACAGTAGTTTCTTCCTGTGGTACTACTTGCATTACTGGTCCAAACATATCCATGGAGCTGCG
Organism: Ambystoma mexicanum; assembly: GCF_040938575.1. NCBI lineage: Eukaryota > Metazoa > Chordata > Amphibia > Caudata > Ambystomatidae > Ambystoma > Ambystoma mexicanum. Next base: position 1,125,118,314 of record NC_090923.1, on the reverse strand, counting down.
TGGGTGAAACAGGGGCACACGGTCAGTTTCCTATTTTTTGTTGGGAGTATTTGTACTCCCTATTTTTATTTTCTGGGAGTATTTGCCTTTCTTTAGGGAGTAAAAGTGGCTGATACACCCCTTATCTGTAGGCCTGAGGCCACCGACACTGCCTAAGGATACAATGCACATTTCTATTCTTGCCAGCACTGGAGTGGTTGGGTTGGGTCAAATGATTTGCCCGGGATCACATACTTTGGTTAAGCAGAAAAGCCAGAATTTGCCAGCAATTTAAGCAACTTACCTGCCAGAAACTTCCAAGCTCTGGATGAACTATCATATCACACCATATCATATCACTACGCTTACTCTCTACTCTACACCATCCCTCAGAGTACAGCTATAACCCTTGATAAATTCGGCCTAGCTGCTCACATACGAACACTACCCCATAAACACCTCATCAGTCTAGTAATACGCAGCTATATCCCATGACAAACCAGCCTAGCTGCTCACATAAGCGTCCTTCTGGCCTAACACAGCCAGAACCCAGTCTGGGTGTCCACCCACCAGACTGCACACATTCAACTGAGATCCCCGCCACCACACCTAAGGCTAGGATGCAGCTACCATCAAGCTATTACATCAGCTGCACACATAACTGGTGCACCCACGCACCCTACGGCACTAACCCTCTCTACTCTCTCTACTGACCTACACTGCCGTCCCCGAGGGCGTTCAACTGACCAGTGATTTGAGGTCATACCAATGATATATAGAACACTATATAAATGCAAATAACATAACATATACTGAGAAGCACTGAGAGGTAAAGAACAAAGCTGATGAAATACAATGAAAAGCAAGTAATGAACATTACTGACGAGTGTGAAAGTAATTTGGGGAAGGAAAGAACTGTATGAAAGAACACACTTTGGCAAAGCCAAGAGACTGGCAAGGAGGAAAACACATTGCAGCAAAGCCAAAGGAAAAACTGGCGAGGAGAAAGCAAAGTGAATATGAACCAGAACATAGGTGTAGTGACAGAAAAACCTGTATGGGCAAGAAAGCCTAGGGTTATCGGTTGCATGACCTTTAATGGGTGGCCTGTGTCGTCCGACAACTGCGTCTAGACTGCAGATACCCTATCTGTGAAAGTCAAGGAAACATACTGATAACAAATCTGCATGTATGAAAGAGATTGCTGAAGTGAAGCAGAAGAATGCAATCTGTGTTAATTGTTAAGGAATCCAAAGGCGTATAAAGTTGATCTGGAACTGGTTTGGAATATTAAGAGACTGAAACTAAGTGTGAGTTGACAAGCTGGACAAGCTGACGTCTTGGGGAAGGGAAACCTTATGAACTTTGTTGTTGCCTTGGGAAAGGGAACTTCAAGGCCCTTTTTTAACTGTTGTCTTCTTGGGGAAGGGTACCCAAGACTTTGTGGAACTGTCTTGAACCTGGGGAAGGGGAGCTGGAAATGAAGCTAAGAGCTGGAAGAAACTCTTGCTTTATGATGCCTTCACATCAGGGTGCTGACTCACTCCAGAGACGGGGAAATCGAGGTGGTGGTGTGACCTTTGGAAGGTGGACCGCTTGGTCCAATAACAACGCAGAGACCGCCAGCCTCAGGCCTTTGCAGAGCCACATAGGTGAACCAGAAGGAGGCGATGAGCGAACAGCAAACCGCCCGTGACCCCGGGAAGAACCGGACACGCGCTCCCAACACAAGCAAGGTAGCGGGAACTATGGAAACCCGGGTGGGGTGCAGGGAGACCAGAGAATGAAAGTTGCATCAGGAGTAATCTCCATTGTCACAGTAATTACCAAAAAGACACAGAGTGGAAGTTGCATTGGACTCTTGTCAGAGTAATTACCAAATAGAAATTGAGTGGAAGGCCTCAGGAGTAATCTATATCATCACAGTAGCGATACGCAGAGAACCAAGAGTGCACCGGGAGGAATGTCCCTGGTCACAGTGATAATCTAACATCATAAGACTGGGAAGGATTGGCAGAACTGTAAAACAATCTTTCAGAAGTCCTTGGGAAGAAGTGAAGAGACTTTTGAAGACTATTGTCAAAGAATATCTTAAAGCAGCCCTAAAGGCTCTGTGAGGTGGGTCAGGAGAAAGAAGACGTTCTACTGACCATACTCTCTTTGTTGAATCAGAAACTAGAGCAACAGATTGATGGGAAAGAGATGAAGACTGAGACACGTCACCAGGAGAAAGGAGCAATTCTCCTCGTACTATTTTCAGCGAATGTTGAACCCTTTTGTAAACTAGTGCTAGGGTTAAGAGTAGGTTTTTGGACAGAAAACGGATACTTTTCATCTGGACAAACATCCTGACAATGAGCACTCGCATTGATATTTGGTTAGGTAGGGATAACCCTTCAGAGCTGGGGAAAGGTAGGACCTTTTCTTTATTTCTAAAATAAAAACTGTTGAAACATGTGACCCCTTTATCTGACTCCTTACTTAACCACACCACATATCCCTAAGAAATCACCACGGACAATGGCGTAGAGCTCATGTCACTGGAGATGGCAGCCTACTTAAAGAACAAAGCAATAAATCATGAGAGGACAGCACTCTTATCACCTACAGACCAACAGCCAATTGGAGAGAGGCAATTGGATGATCAAGGAAAGCTTTCAACTAGCTAACACGACTAATTCTGATGATAAGCAGCTGTCATTGAAGACAGTTCCAATTCATCGGGTGATGGCCAATACCCTGACAAGTATGATGAGCCTGTTTGAGCTGATGAGTCTGCAATCCCAAATCCGAACTATGTCCTGAAGAGATGCAGATCAACTCAGCAGTTTCTCCTCATATTGGAAACATCAGGTATCAGATCCAGCAACATAAAGAGGCCTTCAATGCCTATATGATAAAATGAAAGTGGTAAAAGCAGCAAATATCCAGCAAGGTGATATGGCCAAGATAAAGATGCAGACAAAGAAAAAAATAACGTGTCCAAGTACAGAGAACCAGCAAGAGTACGAAGAGTGCCAGGAAATAAGAACTTGATGATGCCCACAAGTGGATTATGGAGAGAGTGGCATTGCATGAGAAAATCACTACCTCTTTGGACAGTCGACCTCCGTGCAATCTTAGTGAAAACAGGAGCAGGCAATTTCAAGTCAACTATGGATCACTGAGAAGAAGACTGCATAGAGAAGTACGATACAGCAAACAATGGAACCTGGGAAAGTGCAGATCCACAATTAGACAGTTCCACCAACAGTGGACAGTACCTCTGAAGAATTGGCTGCTGGAAACACTCGACCCAGCAGAGTGCAAAAGACTCCAGTCAAGACTATGGCTCTCATTATGAGGTTGCTGGTAGACTATCTGAATATTATGGGCGGTGGCGGAACAGTAATTTCCCATTCCTGTGGAGTCCAACAGGACACCAAGGGAATGGGAACACTGAAGCACCGGCACCGTTGTCAACGGTGCCGTTGCTTCAGTGATTTATCTGCAGGTAGGGGCCTGAACTACCGGCAAGTCAGGCCTGCCGGTAGTTCACAGACCCTACCGGCAGACCGGGAGTGAGCTGGTCCGGAAAAGGTGCCGGTTACGAGGGCCTTTGTGCTTTATTGACATTTTCTTTTCTCTGCAAAGCGGGAAGTGTGATGACCTGACTCCCCTCCAGTCGCTTCCCCATGTCCTGAGATGCTTTCCTCTTGTGTGCTTGCATAGTAGGTTGGGTGAGGGAAAGGGGCATCTGCTCAAGTGTGCAAGTGTCTGATTGACTCTCTCAGACTGCCCATCCTTTTGGGGATGATCGCTCTTGGACAGGGTACAGTGGAATACCAACGTCCGCCAGAAGGCACGCCAAAATCTGGAAGTAAATTGGCATGCTCTGTCAGACACAATACTCTGAGGAAATCCATGTAACCTAACAATGTGTTGTAGAAATAACTCTGCGAGTTGCCCTGCTCCAGGAATACCAATACACAGTACAAAGTTAGCTTGTTTGGATAGGTAATCTACCACGACCCAAATCGTGTCAAACTGATTATCTGGAGGAAGATAGGTAATGAAATCCATTGAAATGTGTGTCCAAGCCTTTTCAGTGAGTTGGTAAAGGCTGGAGCAAACCCACCTTCCTAGAAGGATCTGCTTTGTTGCGAACACACGTCTCAAACCTTTGAATGTACCCAGTTGTATCTTTCTTCAATTCTGGCCACCAAAAATACTTCTCTAGTATGCGCTGTGTCTTTTTACTCCGTGAGTGGCCCACTAACGGGGAATTATGACACCAATACAAGGCTTTCTCTTGCAAATCATGTGTGGGGAGAAACAACTTCCCCACATAATAGGGAAGTCATTCTAGAATGGTCTTTAACGGGTCCCCAATTCCCCATTTCAACACCTCCTGATGTCTCATACTTTTCCTCACCTGTCCCAACAAATTCTCAGAAACTGCCCCAACCACTTCCTCAGGGGGAATGATAGTTCTGTTAGCGTTTCACACATACCGCACACCTTTTCCTGCCCCAGCCCCAATTCCTGACACAAGTGCTTAATGAAGATCAGTATTTTAGAATTTGGGAAGGAATCCTCTTTTCAAGCCGCTGCAGAGTGTCATGTCGTCTCTCAAGCAATCCAGACGGACCCAAAGTGGGGGACCTAAAGTGGTGTGACCAGCAAATTGTCTAGAACCTTCACAACATCATGCTCTTTGGAATTGGAATGAGGGATACAGCCCCCGATTTTATGAATCCTAGCAATAGTGCCCATCAGTGGATTAACCCCTTTGAGGCTGTTCAAATAAATAAGAGTGAACGTAATTGCATGACTAAGGATAAAGAGCTGACATGTGGAGAAGATGATGTTAACAAGACTAATTTTGTATTGGAATCAATGTTTCCCCTTGAGAATAATATTTGTTTGAATCAAAGTACTATCTTATCCATCTTTTCTGATATCCAAATACTCAGAATTCTTTTTTTTTTAAATCACTTTATTTAAAATTTTAAGAAAACAAATAGCAATCTTCTGTACATTGCATCAAGTTCAAATTGCAATATCTATAAGAACCTCAGAGATAATAAAAAATACAGAACACCTGAATATCAATGCTATTTGCGAATAACAATTACAATTTGAACAAAGAACGCGGACACTCAAACAATAAGACAAAACAACAAGAAACAAAAACACACAACAAACAGCTCCCCATCACCAGAAGGTATCCCCAACCCATGTGAGGGCTTATCCACCAAGGGTTGGAGCCCGGCCATTAGCCATATATATATATGTATATTCAACAACAGAAGTCTTCTCAGGGACCTGTGGGGATCATGGTAGCTGGAGGAAAAAATAGACTTGTATGGACTCCCAGTATTATTCGGAAGATTAACACTCATATTACCAATTTAATGGGCCCTCTGAGTGAGAGAAATTTACTGGGAATATGTACTCCCATGGTGTTTGTTTGTTTGTTTGTTTATTTATATAGCACACCTAACCCAAGGGTATCTGGGCGCATTACAAAGGTTACACATTTACATAAGCTTAGTTACATACAATACATACAGGATATACAAAGGATACAGAAGATAATCCAGTCTGGTGCACATTTACATTGGCTTGGTTACATACAATACATACAAAATATACAGCAGCATACAGAGGATAATACAGTCTAGTGCAGATCAATGTTCCCTCTAAGCTGTGCGCATGTGCGCTTGCCCAACTTCCTTCTGGGTGCCGCTCAGAAGATTTTTAGCAGTGCACACAGACAATTCTTAGCTATTCAAAAAGTTTAAATAAGGCACAAGCCACAGCAATTACCTGCAATTATCTTTCTTTTGAATTAACCAACTAATCTTGATATCCTGCTCATTTGCATTACACTACTATGCAAGGGTGACATTAAACACCTAAAATCCCTAACAGCAAAATACACACACAAGAGGTTAAAAACGAATATGAAAAACTGGCTCCATGAACAGAAGAATCTAACCAAGATATGCGTGCACACATTAACTAAATAATTTTCCCTCCCCACACATGACTCCTAAACCTGACTCTAACACACTTTTACCTTATGACTCTAACTTTGGCCCCAGAACACATTAAGATACTACCAGACAACTTTGACTTTCTCTCTTGGCTCTGCGAAAGGTTAGCAGACTTGAACCTACATCCACTTCTTTTATGTTTGTTGTAATATGAAAAATGTTCACGCGCCACCATTTGTTACTCATTGCGCCTTAACAAAAGCGTCACCCACAGTATATAATCGAACTATCAGCTCAAATAACAGATACTGACTGCGAGTAAGCAGGCTACTTGGATGTGTAACCTTATCCCATACTTCCTCTTTTTTTTACATATGTCACGTAAATGCTTTGAAGTGGCCCCCTTGCAAGTTAACGCTTCCTAACATTCTAAAAATCAAATAATAATTTGCCCTCTAAAAATTTTGAGATGACAAATGTGATGCTCAGTGTCTCCTATTTTAGCATTACTAACATTACCCTATAAGTGGAGAGCAACATTGCAATTTCATTTACTTAGCCTACAAGGGATAATGGGTATGGACTGTGCCCGGGGCTACTCGCCCATAGTATCCGGGCACCATATATTCAGACAGGAGAATGCTTTTCACACAATCTGCATCGTTTCCAAGTGTCCAGAGTTCCTTTGGGCATAGACCTTCACACATTGTGTGGCAACTCGCTTCTATACAAAAACCGTTTCACTGAGCACTTATGCAATCCTACACAATGATATAAGGGTGGGGTATGTTGACAACAATCTTGTATGCACTGCAAAAGGATTGTGTACATGCATGACATTCTTAAAATGCACATAATATGTTGAGGCATTATATATGCCTTGCTTGCAAGTATTGTGGGTCTGAAAATATCCAAGTGAGGGTTTACTGCTAAAATCCATCACTTTTCACAGTGCTCTATCAACTAGTATTGGAAAGCACAAGGGCCGTGGAAGGGTATGGGTGGAAGAGCCCAGGCCATCACTCCTTGTGGGTGATGATCAAAGCAGCACATTTCAAAAACCAAGGCAGATGTTTGGGCAGTACACTGAAGGAAATGTGTTGCTTGTTTGCTAAAGGATAGGAAATTCTCATACCAGTCTAGACAACAGCACCTTAGTTGTCTATCTATGCTCAGCTGCTGAGGGCTTTTCAATATATCCATGTGTTCTGTGTGTATCATCTCTAGCAGCTCCCTGTATCTTATTTAACTTGTCACAAAGAATTACAGAAGAGGGATCCATAGTTATAGAAGAAATCACTCAATCAATTGTATCTCTGATGAAATGATGCTATTACCCTAAAAGGCATATAGATGTGATGTTCTTCAGTAAGGCACTTGTCTGATTGTATCGAGGGTGTGGTGAGGAAGGGTGGGCAAAACTATACACTTTATTATGTGCCCTGTCATTTCACTTCCTATGTAGGGGTACATGCAGGGCTCTAATCAGATTCTACTCCCTTCTTGGAGTCAAATGATTTTTCTGGGAGTATAAAAGTAATAAGCTTTGCCAATAGGGATACTTTCTGCTCATTAAAAGATGCTCTGTCCCCTTAAAATTCCTCTTGAGATGGGCATTAATATTATTAGAGTTCCTTTCAATGCCACTGCTCTACTGGTCACTAATTCGAAAAAATATCAGTGGAGCTTTGTGGGTTTAAGCCATGCTATGTGCATTGTTTCTCATTTTTGTTAAGCACATTTTCCTTTTTAGGGAGCAAAAATGTATGGTGCACATGTCTCTTAGCTGTAAGGCTGGTGTTACCACTACACACAGGAGAACGTAATGTGGATAGTAAGCAGAGGCACAGGAATTTTTGATCCTCATATTCTGAGGGGCAGTTATTTTGATGCAATTATCATCCTTACACAAATTATTTAAAGCATGTTCTCCTGGCCCTTGAAACCTTCATTAAAGTAGCACTTGAACTCCTATCAACATGTTTTTTGACACATTGCTTTTAATTGCCATTAATCCATCAGCAAATGTTGTATTCTGTCTGAATTTCTTGACAACCACATCAGTTATGCCAACAGATATGTGTTTTGTAATAGACATGAGTGATTTTCTGGTGACATAAAACATACCTTTTTCTCTGCACAGAAGCATCTTTGCAAGTTACTGTGGCAGATGTTGAAGTCTTGGACTGGTTGAGAAGTTTTCTCTATAATCACATATGACATATTTTATTTTAGCCTATCTGTTTGAGAAAAGTGTTGTAAGATTTGTAAAGAATTGCAGTGGCTGGGAAGAGGAAATTCCTTTCTAGACTCTCTTCTGCAACGGCAGCTCACAAAGCTTCTTACCTCATTAGTCAGTTGCGCACATGGAAAATAATGTGCGCACAACAGCCAACCAGTTCTGCACATAGAGAAAAATAATTAGAGGGAACATTGGTGCAGATTAGCACATTTGACAGTCATTGGCATAGTTTAAACACAGGAGATCGTTATAAAGGTATGGGACAGTGAGTCTGTGGCTAACCTGAGCAGATCATTGGTTCTTCGTCGAAAGCCAACTAATGGTAGTTTGCCTAAAGTTGGGGAAGGAAACGTCTGAGCGCAGAGGGAGGGGGAGCGCGTTCCAGAGATGAGCTGCCATAACAGGGAAGCTGCTCCCCCCAGCTTTTTTTAGTTTGTAACTGGGAACTACCTGGCAGAATCAGTTCGCCGTCCTGGTGGGACGAGATGAAGAATTGTTGACAATTTTCTCCGTTAGGTATAGTGGGGCAGCATGATTAAGACATTTCTGGGTTAATGAAACAGTTTTAAGCTGAATTCTGTCCTTGGTGGATAGCTGTTTGTTTAGTCTCCTAATCTCAGAGATATGTTCTCTCCTCGGTATACTTAGGGCGGTTTTAAGTGCATTATTTTGAAGAATTTGGAGTTTATTTATGATGTACTTACTCGCACCTAAGTATAGGGTGTTGCAACAATCCAACTTTGAAAGGATTAAGGCTCTGGCTAAGATCATACAGCTTTCGTTAGAGGGAAAGGTTTTGCAGGCCTGTATCAGCTTACAGGTATGTGCAGTGGCTGACGCCGTAGTGTTGACTTGTTTACTTGGATTCAGAGCTGAATCTAGGTAGAAACCTAGCGTTTGTACCTCATTTACCACTTTGATGTTGGTCCCATCAATGTTAAACAAAGCATGTTTATTGCTGAGTTTGTTGAGGTTGGTTGAGGATCCTAGAATCAGGAGCTCAGTTTGATCATCATTCAGGCAGAGGTCGTAGGAGGCCATCTATGCCTGAATGATCAGATACATTTTATTCACTAGGGCCACATCCATATCTTAATCTCCGGTCAGGGGAATGAGGATCTGGGTGTCATCTGCATAATTGGTGTAGATGACACCCAGATGATCAAGGTCGTCAAACAGTAGCTTCGTGAAAATGTTATACATTGTTGGTGAAACACAGGAACCTTGCGGAGTGCCACATGTTATTGGGATAGGGTCTGCTGCTGCTAAGGGAGAGAAGACTCTCATGGTCCTGTTATTCAAAAATGTTTGGATCCATGCTATAGCAACCTGGGAGAAGTGGGCTGCTGAGGCAAAGTGATTACATAACACTTTGTGGTCCACCAAATCAAAAGTGGCAGACGGGTCTAGTAGTAGTAAGGCAGTTTTCCCTTTGTCTTTGAGTTCATCAATCTGGGACTTTAGATCAATCAGCGCCGTTTTGGTGCCGTGTTGTGGCCTAAAGCCAGATTGTCGAATCCCTAGGAGGTGATTGGCCTCTAAGTACTCCTGGATCTGGATGTAGGCAACTTTGTCTAGTATCTTTAGTAGGAACCGGACAGTTGTGATCGGCCTATAGTTAGTTGGGATGGTGGGGTCCAAGGACTGTTTTTTTAGGAGAGGTAAGACCCATGACTCCTTTAAGATACTGGAGACAATGCCGGTCGAGAATGAAGCATTGATTAATTTTGAGATGAATGGTGCCAGATCTCTGGCGACATCTTTAATTATATGAGCTAGGCAGCTATCTCCCTGGCACTTTGATGGTTTAAGAGAGGCAATAATGTTTTCTACCTCAGGGATTGAAACTTGGGAGAGTTTGAACCGTTGAGGGAGACGAGAGATATGCACTTGGGTTCTGTGGTTAGTTCCTAGGTTAGGTAAGTTCGATCTTTTGTCTGCAATTTTGTTTTTGAGGAGTGTAATTTTATTAGTTAAGGCATTCTAGATGATGGTACACCAGAGTTTATCTTTCACGCAGGAGTCTGTCGGGGGGAATGGGAGCTTCCAATTCTATGAGGATAACAAAGAGTTCCTTGGTACTTAAACTGCTTTGTAAATCCTGTCGTTGGAAGTCTCACGTTTGGTAATTGGTATTTCTTTTTTTGTATTTAGATGAGCTATTCATCAGGTTAATTTTATTCTACTCAGTAGGTAGGTGTTTCCAGAGGGCTTACATTTTCCTTTTTTCCGCCCACAGGGCTTTTAGTTGAGGTGTAAACGATGAGTTCAGGTGAGCTCTAGATTTACCTTTACGCAATTTGAGCGGGCCGATTATATCTAGGGCTTTAGTCATCGTGGAGTTATATACATCTACTAGTGTGCCTGGATCAACGGTGTCCATCAATGAGTTAAGGATCGGGATTACATGTGGAAGGATCTTGTCCACAGTAATATTCCGTTTGTTCCTGGTGAGGAGTGGAGGTGATATTAATGTAGCCTTAGTAGTGGGGATATTGGGTGAGAGGGTGAAGGATAGTAGGTGGTGATATGTCCAGGCTTGAGGTGTAATCGAGGTAATTAATGTTTCACAGTTAAGATCAGCTACCCAGTCTAATGTTCTACCTTTAACTTGGGTAGGCTGAGTAACTCTTTGGGCAAGGCCAAGTTCAGTAAGGACGTTAGACACTAGTGATGCTTGTTGCTCATTCGGGTCATTAAGACCTAGGTTAAAGTCCCCTAGCAGTAGTATTTGAGAGGTGGATTTGGTATTGTCAGATAGTATTGTGATAATATCTTCCTCGAAGGAGCCAGTGGGCCCTGGTGGTCTGTAGATTAAGTGAGCAGTTAAGGTACAGGAGTTAGAAATGGGCATTTTGACAGTGAGTAGTTCACAGGACGTGACAACTGGTGAGATGGCTACTCTCATATCTGAATTAGACTTAGCAATGAAGGCAATACCACCGCCTCTGGAGTTGTCTCTTTCGGTTCTTATGATGGCGTAATTTTCTGGTACTGCAAGTAAGAGAGAAGGGCCTGCTGCTGCATGAAGCCATGACTCTGTTATTGCAAGAACGTCAAGGATTTCCACAGTGATCAGCTCAGCTATGTCTATGGCGTGAGCATCCATGGATCTGGAGTTGATTAGTGAACCTTTAATCACAGGTGTAATGGAGTTGGTCAGGTTGGTGTTTCTGATTTTTATTAGAAATAACCTAATAAATAATAAGTTGGAGAAAAGAACCAGATCAACAGCATACAGCCTTTTAGCAAGGATATACAATATTAAAAAGAATCTTAAAACAAACTCTGAGATGGGTAAAGAAGAGTTCCTTAAATGCCGATTGTAAAGTGGAAGCCTTGAGAAAGGCTAAACACAAGCACAAAAATAAGGTGAGGTCACTTTGTTGTCAGTTACATATAATTGAGGGGGAAAATATGCTTGCCTGTTTTACATCAAAATCAGATGTTAATTATTGGAAGTTAGTAAATTGTGTGGATAACTTCCAATCGTTGTCTCAGGCCAACTCAATCACTGAAACCGCTTGGGTAGAACATTTTGAGAAATGATATATGGACCCAAAAGTAAATTATCGATATCGGTAGGAGCAGGAGAATGATGGTTGGTCTCTTAATTTCAGTTTGGAAGACATTGAATTGATGATAAGAAGGAGTAGTAAATCGATGACCTGTGGATCAAATAGCCTGTGCAATTTGGTCTCTAAAGAACAGCCCAAGTCATAGGCTAAGCTGCTAAATGATTTATTGAAAGTAATTTTGAATGTAAGTAATTGGAAGAGAACATTGCAGAGCTTGAGCGCGAGACTCCTGAGAGTTGGTTGCAGGAAAGAGGCTGAGGGTGATATAATACCGAAGCCCAACAGTGCAGATCACCCGGAGCACAGAATGGACTGTGGAGCCATTGGTAGGAGATATTCAAGAGGCAGTCACGGAACAAAAAGCGGAGCGAGTTATATGTACACTGCCGCTGGAATGACCAGTGCATGTGACCGCAGGAGCTTGTAAATGGAAGTTTGCCACGGCTCTCAGTATCATGCAGCTTGGAAGTAATTGCTACCCTCACTCCCAAGCATAAGTGTGCCTGGCCAGTCCACCAGTGAAGATAGAACACACATCAGGCCCGCAATATACATCATAACCACACGTGAATGTGGCACAGGAATGGGAGGAAAGACGGATAGGCGCACATGGATGTCTGTGTGCCTAATGCGATAAGAGAAGATCATATGCACAGCTGGGTCTCCAAGGAGGGTAGCAGAAGCTGAACGAAAATCAGCAGTGCCTGGACACTCAGAGTAATATATTGCAGCGACCACGCCGGAGAAGTATGAGGGCCAGAATGTAATAGATGTACACACATAATCTGAGAAGCTGAGGATAGGCCTGGAGACACACCGAGTAATAAAGCCCAACGGGGTGAGGTGGAGCCGGCATGACCGCGGACAGTATGGAGGTAGGGCCAGAATATGTTAAATGCGCACGAGGAACGGAGCCCTCCTAGAGGGGATGGCATCGGGATCCAGGCAACCAGAGGCCTCAACCTATTAAGAGTGGCCCTAGAGCCAAGATAGATGCCACATTGAAACACGGCCACCCTAACTCGGCTGCAGTGGTACACACACCAGCTATAAGTGTAGAACTGTGCCTGTGGACACCTGAGACCGTATGAATCCATGGAGTGTGAGTACCCCCGAGATAAACGAAGCCGGTGGTACTCCAGCGTAAACAGGGGGAAAATGGCAGAGGGGATGCCCCTGACATGTGGAAGCGGACCCCTATACAACAGAGAGCGCCGCGTTCGAAGGCATATATCGGCTGGTACCCCACTCACAAAAGAGAATGGCTTCCATATTGGCCAAAGTCAAGGGAAAACAATCCACCATCGAGGAGTTTGCCAAATCACTGCAGGGGACAGAGGTGGCCAGCAGGAAAAGGACAGAGCACTAGAGAAAGTGCTCAACAACCAACAGATACTGGACACTATAGCGGAACTGAAAGTATCGATGGGAAGTAGGATGGATACAGCCATTGCGGACTTGAGAACTGCGCTGGAATCTAAGATTGACGCTGTGAGTATCAATGTGAATTTACTGCAGCAAGATGTACGAGCACTGTCTGAGCGCACAGGGACCTTGGAAAAGGAGGTGAAAGACAACACAAACTCATGTAAGACTAACGCAATTGACATCCATGTGTTGCAACAACAGGTGCGCAACCTTGAAAATAGAGCAGAAGGGCGAGCCCGCAGGAACAACGTTCGCATTGTTGGGCTTCCGGAGGGGGAGGAGGGATCCGACCCCACAAACTATGTTGAAAACATGTTTCTGCAGAAGATAACGGGCGGAGCACTGAGCCAAGGATTCACGGTAGAAAGAGCGCACAGGGCCCTGGCAAGGAGACCGCCACCGGTAGCCCCATCAAGGCCTATTATTGCAAAGATCCTGCACTATAAAGATAGGGAGAAGGTCCTGGAACACTTCCAAAAGGCTGGAACAATAAGCAGAGCGTCAGCAACTGTCACCACGCACCCGCACTACACAATCATGGTACAGAAGCAACGCCTGAATTATGTGGCTGCGAAGAGGAGGTTGCGAGAGGCAGGCTATAGAGACATGCTGCTATACCCAGGGAAAATGAAGGTGCTCCTAAAGAACAAAGCTCTGTTTTATGATTCGCCAGAGGATGTGACGGCATGGTTGGATTCGAGGAATTGTCCGACGGGAGATGAAGGCCAGAAGGAGAGTGCAACCGTGATATAGCCGGTGTCTTGTAAGAGCTGCATGGAGAAAGTAGAGGACTTTCCAAAGTGATAAGTACGCCATATATAACGACACTGGGACTAGATTATAGCGATTTGTACAAGAGTGTTGGATCAGATTATATATCTTACTTTGCGACGAGATGTTAGTGAATAGCAGGAGGTAATATCAGGAGACACGCTACCAACCTCCCTAAAGGTAGTTTAGTTGGGACATTGTTAGGGCGGTGTCCCCCTGCTGAGTACTGAATATCGGTGGTACCAAGAAAAGGGCTAGATGCGGGGTAGCCTGAGATCTGGCCAACAGTTTTGGGAAGTTGGAAGGGGGGTGGGAAACAGTTGGGATTGGGTAGGGAGCGGGGAGGGAAGAGGGAGAAGAAGTTTGTAGGGTTGTTAATGGAGGTTGGAGGGCAACAGTTTGGGTTGAGTAGGGTGGGGGGAGGCAAGGGGAGGAGTTTGATGGGGTGTTAACAGAGCTGGCTTACACACACTCCATTACACATGAAACAGAGGACAAAGGGGGTGGCGGGAGGTACAGGATACAGATAGGATGGGAGCCCTGAATATAGTTACCTGGAACGTCAGGGGGTTCAATAGCTATTTGAAGCGGAATAAAATAATGATGTACATGAGACGGCAGAGAGTTGATATTGCCCTACTACACAAAACCCACCTCACGAAGGAGAAACTGGGGAGGCATTACAATAGGAGCAACGTACTCAACATACTCCAGAGGGGTTATCACATGGATAGCACCACATGTCCCCTTTAAGCAGTTACAGACCACTATAGAGCCTGATGGGAGGATGGTACTGGTTAGAGATCTGGTAGAAAATAGAGAGGTGTGCATCATCAATATGTATGCCCCTAACCAAGATACAGTGGGATACTTCAAGACCCTGTATAGTAAGATTGGCCCTTACATGGGAGGAGAGGTTATATGGGGAGGAGACTTTAACTGTACGCTAGATCCCAACATGGATAGATCGGATGGTAAGATGGTTAAGCCTGCCCCTGCAGCCAAGGCCCTAGGAGTCCTATTGAGGGACTTTGGTCTAGCGGACATATGTAGGATGCATCACCCGAGGGACAGACAATACCCGCACTACGCAGCACCACAGAACCTACACACGCGGGTGGACTACATATTTGCTTCATCGGGCTTGACATGGGAGTTAATGGGGTCAGAATATATAAGGCGAGAGTCTTATTGGACCATTCGCCATTGATCGTGGAGTGGCAGTACTCACCGCCCAGAGCACGGATACCGACATGGAAACTGAGGGTGGAGGCCTTGAAAGATATAAGGTTCAGGGAAGACATGAGAAAAGAGATAAAGGAATACTTTGAACTGAATAAGGGTAGCGTGAAATCAGCCGGCACATAGGAAGCATTTAAGGTGGTTGTGAGGGGAGCAGCGATATCCAAATCCAAAGGCCTACAAGATGAGATCACTAGAGAGCTACACGCCTCGGAGGAGAAACTAGAAGGGATCATGCTTAATGGGGAACACTCCACGGAAGACATTGGGCCTCATTAGGACCCAGGCGGTAAGGGGTTTACGGCGGCGTAAACAGCGCCGACCCTTACCGCCTGATTCCGAGGTCCCTTAGCGCCATGGAGGATTTAACACCTGCTTTTAGCAGGTGTTAAAATCCATGGCGCTAAGGGACCTTGTTGTTAATTAGGCCACCGTAATTTACGGTGGCGTAATTAACGCCTTCCCCACTCCCATTATGCCCTATGGGGCAAAAATGGGAATGGGGAAGGGTAAATGGGTTAATGGGGACTTACCGCCCCGCCAACCTCGGAATGGGGCAGTAAGTCCGCCAACCACCATGGCGTAAACATAGTTTACGCCATGGTGGTAAAGGTAAGACCCAGGCGGTAATTTACCGCCTGGGTCGTAATGAGGCCCATTAAGAGTATTGGCAGATTAAAACAAGATTGTGAAGAACTATGGGGAAGGTATAGAAAGTACATAGAAAGGCCAGCATGTGGGGGGTGACAAGACAGGCAGGCTGTTAGCCTGGTTGTACAAATGTGAGACGCCTAAGCAACCGATTAGAGCGATTGGAGACAAAAATGGGCATACACTAGACACTCAAACAGAAGTGAACGATGGATTTAAAGAGTTCTATCAGCAACTGTACGCAGACACGGGAGGGGAGACAGACGAGGAAATATCAGACACATTGGAAGATATTGGCCTTCCCAAACAAGGGACACAGGAAAGGGAGTACCTGGAAGTCCCGATCATCCTAGAAGATCTAGAGGCTGTGATCAAGCTCCTACCTACTAGCAAGGCCTAAGGGGCAGATGGACTCCCTAGCAAATTTTATAAAACGTACATGGCGGAACTGCTCCCCCTGATGCTAGCAATGTTGAATGAAGCACTAAAAAGAGGGGTGTTGCCAGAATCTCTGAGGGAGGCATCATTATCCCGCTCCTTAAACCCAACAAGCCCAGCAAGGAGTGTGGGTCGTACAGACCATTGTCCTTGCTGAACCAAGATAGCAAAATATTAACTGCAGTGCTGGCGAGCAGGTTGAGACCGGTTATTAACAAACACATACATCCTGATCAGACGGAGTATGTCCCACAAAGGAACATATCCGATAACCTCAGGAGGCATCATATCATAGAACAAACGGAGGAGGACTCACAAGAGGTGGCAGTAAGGAACAAGTTACTTACCTGTAACTGTTGTTCTCCAGCATGGGTCTGGCTTGGATTCACATGCTCATGAATATTCCCCGTCGTCAGGCCGGGAATCCTCAGTATAGAAAAAAATCAGTATCAGTTTAGTTTCTGATCTGTCTTTCTTAGTAGTAACCAATCACTGGTCTCTGTGTCATACTGCCCTCAGCCAATGACTGCCCTCTCCCTAAACCCCGCCCCTGGCAGCCATCCTCAGATTTGGTAGCACGTAAAGTGGCAGTATGACCAAGTGAAGAGCCGCAGAGGGGTAGGCGGGAGGGTTCGCATGTGAATCCATGCCAGACCCATGCTGGAGAACAACAGTTACAGGAAAGTAACTTGTTCCTTCTCCAGCATGGGGTCTGGCATGGATTCACATGCTCATGAATAAGAGAATACATAGCAGTACACACATGCACAACCACGGGAGGTGGCAACAGGCTCAACATTAAGCAATACAACAACTCAACATTAAGCAACTCTGACCTCCTCACCAGGCTCACCTTAGGCGAACAGGTTGCGCAGCACTGCTTGGCCGACCCTGGACTCCTCCCTGGAGTCCCGATCGACGCAGTAGAATCTTGTGAAGGTGTGCGTCGACCTCCACGTCGCAGCCCTGCAGATGTCCAGCAGGGGCACACCAGACAGGAACGCCGTGGTAGCAGCGATCGCTCTGGTAGAATGGGCTCTCGGACGGCCGGGCAGCGGTCGGTTTGCCAACCGGTGACAGTGCATGATGCAGCCGGAGAGCCATCTGGAAATGGAAGTCTTCGAGAGAGCCTTCCCTTGATTCACAGTCCCAAAGTTCACAAACAGCTGTGACGTCTTCCGAAAACTCTTTGTGCGGTCCACGTAGAACTTCAGCGCTCTAGCTACATCCAGCGAGTGCAAAGTCCTCTCGGCCGGCGACGAAGGCGACGGAAAGAAAACTGGCAACACCAAGGGCTCGTTGAGGTGGAAGTCCGACGGCACCTTGGGCATAAAGGAGGGGTGTGTCCTCAGCACCACCCTCGTGTCATGAAAAGTCAAGTATGGAGGCTTGCAAGATAGGGCCTGGATCTTTCCCACTCGTCGTGCAGAGGTGATGGCCACGAGGAAAGCTGTCTTCCATGACAGAAACTTCAAAGGCGCCGAATGCATAGGCTCGAATGGGGCCCCCCATGAGCCTGGTCAGCACCACATTAAGGAGCGTTCACCGGCGGGAATGATCGGAATAGTCCCTTCATGAATTCTTTCACCAGGCGATGAGACCACAAGGACGCCCGTCCCGTAGTCCTGGTATATCGGGAGATTGCAGCCAGATGTATTTTGATGGAGGCGTGAGCCAGTCCAGCTTTGGCCAGCGACAGTAGGTACGGCAGTACATGAGGGGCCGTAATCCGCAAAGGGTTAATCTTCTGTGCACGGCACCAGACAGAGAGCCTCTTCCATTTATGTCCGTAGCACTTGAGAGTTGAGGACGCCCTGGCCTTTGCAAGAACGTCTCTGCTGTCGGCCGGGATGTCGTACCCTCCAAACTCTAGTGCTGCAGGAGCCAGGCCTGCAAGTTCAGTGACTCCGGGTTGTGATGAAGAATGGCGCCTCCTTCTCTGGAGAGAAGGTCTGCGTCCGTCGGCAGCTTGACTGGTGGGGACGTTGACAAGTCCAGAAGGTCCGGGAACCAGATCTGTCTCGGCCACGCCGGTGCGACGAGGATCATCCTGCACCGGGACCTCTTGAGCTGGTTGATGAGCCGGAGCAGCAACAGCAGCGGAGGGAACACATAAAGAAATAGGTTGTCCCAGGGGAACGAGAAAGCATCGCCCATGCTCCTCGGCTGGGGGAACCTGCTGGCGAACCTCTGGCACTTGGAATTCGTCGCCGTCGTGAAGAGATCGATTTGGGGTTCGCCCCATTGTCGGAAGAGTCGATCCACCTGATCCTGGCGTAGTTCACACTCGTGGCACGAGCGCAGCTCCCTGCTGAGTGAGTCGGCGATCGTGGTTTTTATTCCTGCCAGATGAAGAGGCACTAGAAACATCCCCTGGGCGACGGCCCAATGCCACAGATCCTGGGCTTCCTTGGATAGGGCAGGGGACCTGGTTCCGCCCTGCTTCCGGATGTAGAACATCGTGGTGGTGTTGTCGGTGAAGATCCTCACCACCTTGCCCTTGAGGGACGGAAGAAAGGACCTGAGGGCCCAGAACACTGCGCAGAGCTCCAAGATGTTGATGTGGAGAGACTTCTCCTCTGGGAGCCAAAGGCCTCTCGCGTGAAGATCTCCGGAGTGCGCTCCCCCACCTTCCAGGGAGGCGTCCGTCGTCACCATCACCTGGTGAGCTGGGGTCTGAAAGTCCATGCCCGCCGACAGATGGGAGCAGGTACCCCACCACCGGATCGCCTGACGGAACGTCTCGTTGAGAGGGATCCTGTCCTCGAAGCTGCCCGTCGACTGGACCCAGCGGGCATCGAGGAACTCTTGTAAGGGGCGCATCCAAAGCCTGCAAAGGGGCACCAGATAAATGCAGGAGGACATCATCCCGAGGAGGGATTCGATAGATCTTATCCTGGCCATGTCCGTGGCCAGCAGACGCTGCACCTTACCCAGAATGGTCCTGGTCCTTTCCTCCGACGGCGAGGCCAGTTGCGCCACTGTGTCGAGCTTGGCTCCCAGAAACAGGGCGACTTGCGACAGAACCAAGTGGGATTTTGGAAAGTTGATGGAGAATCCCAGGTCCGTGAGCAGCTGGACGGTCTTCGCAGTGTGCTCCACGGCGAGCTCCCTTGTCCTTGCCCGGATGAGCCAGTCGTCCAGGTAGGGGTAGACGTGGATCCCCTGTAGGCGCAGCCGCGCCGCCACCGGTGCGAGGCACTTGGTGAACACCCTGGGTACCGACTTCAATCCGAACGAGAGGGCTTTGAACTGGTAGTGCCGCCCTTGGACCACGAACCTGAGGAACTTTCGGTGTCTTTTTAGAATGGGGATGTGGAAGTACGCATCCTCCAAGTCCAACGACGACAGGAAATCGCCCTCCTCCAGCTGTCCCAGCATGTGCTGGAGGGTGACCATACGGAACTTCTGTGCCTTGATGTACTTGTTCAGTCGTCGTAGGTCCAGGATGGGGCGCCATCCTCCTGTCTTCTTTTTTTACGAGGAAATACCTTGAGTAAACTCCGGAGCCCCGAAGCCTCTTTGGGACGAGCTCGATGGCACCCTTCTTGAGCATCGCCCTTACTTCCAACAGTAGTTGAGGGATGTGATTTTCCTTCCTGGCCACGGGTGGAAGCGAGGGCACTTCTTCTGAAACTCAAGGGCGTGCCCTTGGGCCAGGGCGTCCAGCACCCAACGGTCGGTGGAGATGGACTCCTACACGCTGACGAACCTCGCCAGCCGGCTTCCCACCGGGGTGCTTCGGCGGGGGCCCGACCCCACAGTCGGTTCAATCTTGTTTGGAGCCCGCCTTGCCTCCTTGACCTCCCTGTCGACGACGACGGGCACCACCTGACTTGCCGCGTCCCCTGCAGGCTTCCTGGGACGAAGATCTTGCCGCTTGGCGGTACGTGGAGGAGCCACTGCCGGATCCCTTGGAGGCACCTTGTCTGCCTCCGGAGCTCCGAAAGGACGGCCGTCTTTGTTGGAGCAGTCTCTGTGTCTGTCTTGATGGCCTGAAGGGACTCATCAACCGCCATCCCAAACAGGTTGTTCCCGTCGAAGGGCATGTCCAAAACCTTGGTTTGTACGTCCTGGCGGAAATCCGTGGCCTTGAGCCATCCTCGTCGTCTCAAGCAAACGCTGTTGCCCAACTGACGGAAACCGGTGTCGGCGATGTCCGTTGCCACCGTGATGGCGTGATCCGAAGCAATCTCACCCTCCTGAAGGATTTCAAGGGCCTCAGCCCTTTTGGCGTCCGGAAGGAAGTCCAACAGAGGGGCGATTTTGAACCACGACTCCCTGTCGTAGTGGGCTACGATAGCCATGGCGTTGGCCACCTTGATAGGCGTCGCTGCGGATGAGATGATCCGCCGTCCCATTGTGTCCAATTTCCTGCCCTCGCCGTCCGGCGGGGAAGTTGATGTCGAGGCCGATGCCCCCCCAGCTTTCTTCTTTGCCGCCGCCGAGACGACCGAATCCGGGGTAGGTTGCGCCTGAAGGCACAAGGGGGCAGCGTCGGGGACCCAGTACTACTTCTCGTACTGGTGCCGTGGCAGGGTTCTTGAAGAGGGCGAGCCCCTCATCCCAGACGTCATCAAGAAGCGGTACAGCGAGGACCGTCTTCCTTTTAGCCTTGCACCGTTGGTAAAGGAACCCTTACTTCTTCTTCTCTTCTGGGCAGAGCTGGAGGAGCTCGGATGCCCTGGAAATCATGGCATGAAAAGATCCAATCTCGTCGAGCGGGGACACCCCGAGCAGGGGGCGATGGGGGACACGTCCCGTCGTCGCCATCTGTACCTGTCGTAGCCGTGTCCATGCCTGTATCATCCCCGTGGGTAGTAGACCGGGGGGAAGGCAGAGCAGGCCGCAGAGGTGGGAGAGGTGGCGTAGGATGCGTCCTCCTCCTCTTAAGCGGTGGACTTTCCGAAAGTCCTGGCTCCGGTTCCCCCGTCGGGTCTGGCTCAGATATCTCCATCGGGGGGAGGGGCAACCTTGTCCTTATCTCCGAACATAAGGACTGAATCGCTGACAAAACAGCCACCGAAGTGTCATGCGGCGCTGGCAACGACGGGCGCGAGGGCTCTTGAGGAGCCTTGTCAGCGACCCCGTCGCTCTAGTCGTCGCCCTCGTCGGGATCCCTCCCGATGGGCTGGGCCTCTTCCACGACTTCGATGAGCTCTTCTTCAGAGGTCGTGTCCGTATCCACGATGGCCACCAGCCCCTCCCCCACCTTTTCCAACGAGGACTTCGTGGGGGTCTTCTCAATGGGCCTGAAAGACGACTCCCTCCGCGGTGGCAGGGAGACTCTGGGTCCTGAGGGCGCCTCCACTGGTGTAGCCTCCACAGGCTGAGCCAGGGCCGCGGCGACATTCTCAATCGAGGTCTTAGCAGGGTGAATTAAGGCCATCGTCACCTTCTGGACGTCTGGGGCCTTCACCTTGAGGGGAGGGTCCGAGCCTCGCTCACCCTCTGCCGGAATCTTCGGGATCGACCAGGGCCTCTCCAGAAGCTTCACCGGGTTCTCTGACTTCCTCTTACCCGAGCCAGAGCATTGGCTCGTGGTTGATGGCGCCGGGGAGGATGCGCCCTGCCTGGCAGCCAAGGAGCCCGACCGTTCGGCGCTCCCGGTGCCCGCGGACTCGCAGTGCTTAGCCGGGGCGCCCTCACAGGACTTAGAAGACCGCTCGGACTTCTTTTTCTTCTTCTCGCCTGACGGGCTCTTCCCTTGCAGCCAGTTGGGGAGACGGAGGTGGCGATCCTTCATGGTCCGCTCTGACATGTTCCCACAAAACGCGCAGTCCTTCTCCGTGTGCGTCTTGTCCTCATGGAGACAGTAGAGGCATAACGAATGCTCGTCCTCCTTGAAAACATTCTGAAGCTGGCATCCAGGGCAGGTCCTGAACAGCTTCCCGGGCGTCGAGCTTCCTTTCTCCTGGGCCATGTCCGGGGTAGGCCTCGGAACTTCTGGAATCCTCCAAAAGCATAACTCGACGAAATCTTCACCCTTGAGGGGTGTAGAAAACTCCGAAACGGATCCCCGTTGATCGGATGTAGAAATGGTGGAGCTTGAGGCTCTATTTAACTGAAAAATGAGAAAAATCTCCTGAAAAAAGCGCGAAAACGCAGCAAAAGCTCGAGAGCTACAGCACGAGGACTCCCAACACTTGAACGTGCGGTAAAAATCTGAGGATGGCTGCCAGGGTCGGGGCTTAGGGGGAGGGAAGTCATTGGCTGAGGGCAGTATGACCCAGAGACCAGTGATTGGTTACTACTAAGAAAGACAGATCAGAAACGAAACTGATACTGATTTTTTCTATACCGAGGATTCCCAGCCTGACGACAGGGAATATTCATGAGCATGTGAATACATGCCAGACCCCATGCTGGAGAATATCATTGGATGCGGTGAAGGCCTTTGACTCTGTCAAATGGCCTTGCTTGATGGCGGCTCTAAGAAGCTACAGAATGGGACCAGTATATTTGAGGTGGGTGCATCTGTTATATAGTGCGCCACTTGCTCGGGTCAAGACGGGTGCGATCATCTCTGAGCGCTGGCAACTCGGTAAGGGCACCAGACAAGGATGCCCATGGTCCCCAATGCTCTTTATCCTGGCTTGGAACCCTTAGCAATATACTTGAGGCAACAGTACGAGGAAGTGGGGATCCCTACGAAGGGGGGGTTACATTTGATCTCCATGTATGCTGATGACATGTTGTTATACCTGAGATACCCGGAAGAAAACCTAGCATACATATTGGAAATGATGGATAGGTATGCATCGTTTTCCGGAATAACTGTGAACCCCAAGAAGTCATGTATGTTCCCCGTGAGCAGATATAAAGGAATACCACGAGATGAGCTATCGACACTCCAAATACAATGGACTACAGAGACCTTTAGATACCTGGGGACCGATATATATCATACGCCGGAGGCTGAACATAAACACAATACGGAGAGGGCGGTGGCTAATGTAGAACGCAGCATGACATTTTGGGCAAAGCTCCCCCTGATCATGATGGGGAGGGTGGCATTGCTTAAAATGGTGGTGTTGCCTAGGTTGTTGCACTTCCTTGGGAACATACCACACGTGATACCCAAGCAATTCTTTGTCAAGGTCCACCGCCTGTGTAGGGGATTTATATGGCACAACACTAGACATAGGATAGCAATGTGGAAACTGCAGAACACATACGACAGATGGGGCATTAGGTTGCCAAACCTTGAGACCTATTACTTGGCCAGCCAACTGCAATTTGTTGCAAGGTGGTTCTCAGACGACCCAACACCAGAATCTAGACTACTAAAGGCAGAATGCACCCCGTTCTTTTTGAAAGAATGGATTTGGTTGCCAAAAGCACAACAGAAGGGAAGCTGGGACTGGGAGGGAAGATATGGCAGAGAGCTTGCCAGGTCATAGAGAACCCAAACCCATGCTCCCCACAAGTACTGCTAGTGACATTGAGGGGAGCGGATGAACAACTGCGGAGGATTATCTGTAGACATTGGGAGCCGAATGGTATTGCAACGGTCGGGGATTTATGGCAAGAAGGGAAGGTGATGGAATTTGATGCGCTTGTGCAAGACACTGGGCTGCAGCGGGGACAATACATCACGTACACAAGGATGGTATGGATAGTTAAAAATACATGGGCGGATATAGTGCTGGAGGTTGAACCCGACACGGTCATAGAAACAATCTATGATGTGTTAGATGGAGGTCATGAGGTCTCAGGATTTACGAGCTGCTTATGTCGCGGGTTGGCAAAGAAGTGCTCCAGTTAAGAGTGGACTGGGAGGAGGAGGCGGGGAAACCTATGGCCCACGGGCTATCGGAGACAGCCCAAAGATAGCATAAAAAAGTATCTAGAAAGGCAAGGGTGCAGCAATTTCAGTTGTATATAACCCACAGGGCGTATATATACAACTGAAATTGAAAAATGGGTGGAAGCTCAGACGATAGTGTGGGGCGAGGCAGCCAACAGAGGGGGTGATGACCAAGGAGAGATATTGATGGCTTGGAGACATTTAGTGGCAACACTGTTTAAACCAGCTCAGACCGGAGCAGTAGAAAATGACCCTTCAACAGGAGAAGTACAACCTATACCCGCAGAGTAGATGTTGAATTGGTGATATGGTGTAAGCTAGGTGGGTCTGGGGGGGACCAGATATAAGGTGGAAGTCATGTTATTGATGCATTGTAAGAAATGGCATTATTCTGTTATTTGGTTGTTTGTGGTGTTAAAAAATAAAAATTGTTTTACATGTCAAAAAAAAAAAAGTAATTGGAAGAAATCAAACGATACAGGATAGGCAATCAACAAAACAATTCCAAACTTGTAAGATTTCGGACACCTCTTGTACAAGGTATATCAATACCAACAACATCATCAGAGGAGGAAGAGGAGGAAGACGGAGCAACAGGCAGAAATGTAATTCAAACCCAGAGAATGACAAGATCAGGATCTCAAAAACAAACATTAAAAAACCCCAAGAAGAACTTAAGAATGAAATTATCTGAAAGAGTTCTAACAACAGCAGAGGAATCTGTATTCAACAGAGGTTTCTCGTTTGCCCCAATCACCAAAGCGAACTTAATTGATTTTCAGATAGACCTTTACAAGTTTAATAGAAACCTTAAGTTGAAAAAATTCTTTCATCAGAGTACGTACTTTCAAAACA
Organism: Ambystoma mexicanum; assembly: GCF_040938575.1. Classification (NCBI taxonomy): domain Eukaryota; kingdom Metazoa; phylum Chordata; class Amphibia; order Caudata; family Ambystomatidae; genus Ambystoma; species Ambystoma mexicanum. The sequence continues at coordinate 1,125,093,339 of NC_090923.1, read as the reverse complement.
CTAGAACAGGCTACATCATCAAGTAGTTTAACAATTTCAGATATAGAGAACACACATCTCCTTTTATCTTTAGAAAATGACTCTGAAAAAACAAGGGACGACATTTGGGAAGAATAAGTTATCGTTCCTAAGAATACAGAAATGGGAGAGCTTAAACCCAGGTCTAAATGTAGTCCCTAAATGACAACTGAAAGTGTCATAGAGACGTTTCATAAAGCAGTGGTTAATTATACTCATTGGTACATGGATAGAACTAAGCGTAATTAAAGGAGACATAACGTAGATTTTAAAGAAAACCAAGCCTTACAAAGTTTAGCAAGCACTGAAACATTGGTAATAAAAGAGGCAGACAAAGGTGGAGCGGTCGTGATCCTAAATAGAAATGATTATATTAAAATTTAACTTTTACATCTAGACACACCGGGATGCTATAGAAAATTGACATCTAACCCTACTATGACAGTAGTGAAAGAAATGACAGAACATATTTCTAAATGGCATAGCAAAGGACTATTGACAGATGATGAGAGAGCTTTTCTGAATATAAAAGATCTTGTTATGCCCCCAATCTATTTTCTTCCCGAAATTCATAAAAAATGTTTTATCAATTGCCAGAGGTTAGACCAATAGCCAGCGGAATTGGTTGGGCTATGGAAGGCTTATCTTCATACATAGACACCCTAATTAAACAACAAGTTGACAAACTAGTCTCTTACATCAGAGATTCGACCCATGTCTTGCAGATCATAACCACCATTAATTGGGAACCTGATTACATATTAGCAACTCTAGATGTGAAATCATTATAGACTTCAATAGATCATTATTTGGCAAAAGGAGCGATAGATTTCATCTACACACAATTCTCTGCATCTAACAGACAACACATAGAATGGTGAAGGAATTTTTATGGTTTACATTGAACAATAATTATTTTCTATTTCGCCAGAACTACTATCTCCAGGCTAAGGGGCTAGCAATGGGCGCGAAATATCCGCCATCGCTAGCAAACCTATTCATGGGACAATTTCAACGCACCCATGTTTTGACAAATTTGATTTACAAACACAAAATCATCATGTGGAAACGCTTCATAGATGATATTATTATAATCTGGAAGCGAACCTCAGACACTTTTCTGGAATGTATTGCTTATCTCAATGACAATGTCTTTGGCTTGGAATTTACAGGACACTGTGACAAAACAAATATAGATTTTCTAGACTTGAATATACACATTCATGATAGCAAAATTGAAAGTAAAACATTCAGGAAAACAACGGAAGTCAACTCCACCCTTTTTGCCTCCAGCTGTCATAAAAAAATCTACTATCGCAACATCCCCTCTGGAGAATGTTTCCATGCTCACAGAAATTGCAGTTCAACTAAAGAGTTTGAGTTAGATTGTGACTTAATGCAAGAGATTTAATGCAAGAGGATACAGCAAAGAATGTATTTCCGCAGCATGTACTAAGATCAGAAATATGAATAGAAATTACATGTTAAAACCAAAACCAACAAAAAAGGCTAAAGAACATGGTTAGGTGAGTTTAGTCACCAAATTCTCAGAAGACAGCAATCTGTTATTTAAAATTGTGAACAAACACTGGCATCTTTTAAGGATGGATAGAGACTTAATTGATTATATAGATAGTAAACCAACATTTATATATACTCAGGCTAACACTATTAAAAACAAATTAAGTCCCTCCTTCCTTAAACTAATAGATCCCCAAATTTTGGGGACATACCTATGGATGAATCCACGCACTCAAGGATTTTACAAATGTGGTAATTGTAGTATCTGCAAGCATGCCCATTTAGACACCAAGAACTACACAGAATACGATGGCACAGTAATAAAAATGTTGTGTCTTATTAATTGTAGAACCAAATATGTGGTGTATGCCAATATCTGAGTATGCGGCAAAATGTAAGTGGGAAGTACAATCCGAGAGTTATGGATTTGTATATGTGAACATCTGACAAGTTTGAATTCACAAGACATTCGACTACCTTTGCCAAATCATTGGCAGTAACATCATCAAATGAGTAAAAAGGATGATATCCGTTTTATTGGATTATGCAAAGTACAAGTTGGTATCCAGGGGGAGATCAGAAACTGATTTGAGAAGGGCAGAATCCAAGATGATTTGTACATTACGATGTGTTAAAAATTGTTTAAATTGTGAACATGAAATTAATGTTTTCTTATGAAGAAGAAATATGTATTTGAATTTTGTTAGTGTTATCATTTCACTCGGTTTAGACCAAGATCAAATTGTAATAATTACTAATACCTGTGAGAACTGTGTAACACGCATTTGGTTGTACAGAACCTGGACTAAGATCAGTTGCTCACCCAGACTGTGGGATGATTAATTGTGAATTTCCACTTAATGATTTGGATACCAGAACAGTCAAAATGATACACATGAAGATATATGTATATGTATATGTATAATGTATATGAAGAAAGATTTAGAGACATGTACGTCACACCTTGTCATGATATTATGAATTTAAATTGGTTTTTCATTTGATATATACAACAATTCAAATATAACAACAAGGAACATTAGAATAAATAATTAAAAGCATTTTGTTGCAAAAAATGTCCAACTGGAAGTTAAGACAGACTTGGAGTCATTGATGTCATGCTGTGTAATGATGTTGTGTATTTTTTTTGTTGAAAGACACAATAAGATAAACACCAAATATGAGAAGCATTAGAACATTTATTTAGATAAATTAATGTGCAAGTGAAGTGAAGAGAGATATGGACTCAAAGACGACATGCCGTGTCATGATGTAGTGAATCTAAAATGGTACTTAATTTTTGGCCAGACACACTAAGATATATACAAATTATGAGAAGCATTAAAACAATCAAAAAAATGGCTCGTTTTTCTACTTTGGGGTCACTCGTACCCCCTTTCCTGTTTTCATGTTGCTTGCACCCTCTTTCCTGCTTTCGGGTCGCATGCACCCTCCCTTTGCTTTCCACTATCTTTTTGGTTTGCTCGCACCCTCGTTCGTGCTTTCCGGTCACTCGCCCCTTCTCTTTACTTTCCGCTCCCTTTAAATCCACTCTGTCTTTTTTCTGTCTTTGCGCCACCAGCGCACAGTTTCTCTGGTTTTCTTCACTTTCTTTCTGCTTTCCGGTTCACGCGCTGCTTGCATCTTTCATCACATTTGCTTCTGCTCCAGCCACCTGCAGGCTACCGAGTTTCTCTCTCTTTCTTTGAGAAACTTACCCTGGTAGCCCAGCGTTATGGCGAGAAGGTCATCAGGATTGGTACGTTGAGGTCAGGGTCTTACCACCTGCCCCTCAGACCACCCTTGGACTGGCACACGTCCCAGGGGAACAAGCACTGGCCTGGACATGGCCAGCAGTTTGCAGCACACCTCACTATGGCTCCCAGGAGACACAGCTCACTCTGATTCACCGGGTCAGTGTCTTGACATCCGGCTCTCCTCTGGATCTTTCAGGCTTCTCTTGCTGCCATCTCCGGCTCCCTGGCTTCCACGTTCCAACCAGCAACCCCATCTTGCTCATCTTCTTTGGCAGACCACACCTTTTATACCCTAACTGAGAGTCAAGTGGAGTCATGTGTGCATGGTTATGATGAAATGTCTGACCTTGCCTGACTCTTAGTGGGACAACCTACTGGTGAAATGTAATAGGCCTCGCCCTACATCCCAATGTTGTTCCTATGAATAATCTTTATTACTCACGGTCGCCTCTTTCTCATCCCAGTACTTGTTGGAAATGGGGAGGGGGAGATGGGATGGGATTGAAAATACTGTCTGTGGGCCGAATGAACATAGGGTGATAGAAAGAGAAGAAAAGGGAATCCCCTGGCCTTGATTTTCTGAGACTGGGTGATTATCCCCTTTTACAGTCAGTCAGTCTCGGCCGCTGGTTTTTCTTTAATGGAGGCACTGGTTTTGCCGGCATACCCTATGTCCTGAAATAGGGGAAGTTGGATAGGTTTTAAGGTCAAGGCTAGACCTTTGTTTCTTCTGACCCCCCCCCCCCCCCTTATTCTCTGCCTCTATTTTGGGGTGATATCCTTGCCTCCCTCTTAAATCCGGGCGAGCAGGACTTATATATCCCATGAAGGCTCCAGGAACTTCCTCCTCTGCCCCTCTTGTCCTTTGGGATACCGCATCTCTCCTACCCAGGTGATCCTCCCTCGCTTGTCCACCCCTAGGGTTGGTATCCAAAAGCAATGGCCATCCCCAGGCCACCTGAATAGAGGATTCTCAGGATCTACATGGGAGAATACCTCTGGTTTCCTCACAAGCATCATCAGCCTGATGGCCCGCATTTCAGCCTTGATAGCATTGAGGCCTTGCTCAGTGTCATTTGCCAGCTGTATCACCTCCTAACGGACAATCTGGAGCTGTTTGGCATTAGGTGCTGCTTGTATTCCGAGCACCATGAGTGATGCAAAGAACATCTCTTCCTTGCTGTACAGTCTATATTGATTTGGTATTTCTTTGAGCAGCTGTGATGATTCTGGAGATATATAGTTTGACCTTCGTCATCTGAGCAACTCTTCCTTTTTTCTGTTCTGGCAAGATACAGAGTACGGGGTGCGGCACAGGAATCATTGTGGATGCTTCTGTTACAAGTGCTGTTGTTGGGGCGAGCAGGCACTGGGATCCCACTATTTAATTCTCTTCAGGGATCACGGGAAGCGATGTGGGCAATGTTGTCAGCGCGCATGTGCCCCTTCATGATGGCGGGAGGTGCAGAAACGCCTGCTGTACACAGACTCAATAGCTATCCAATAGCTATCCATCACTGCTGCTGTGTCCTTCTTAAGATCTGGAATGTACAGCGTCTTCTTGCACTTGCTGTTGGCCCTCACAAAGACACTGGGCCTCATAAGTTTGTTGGTCCGGGAACTACGGTACCGGTAAGCTTGCTGGTACTGTAGTTCCCGGACCGTCAAACTACGAGTTGTGCTTGCGGGTGCCTTTCGGACCTGGCGGGCAGAGTGGCACTCGCGAGCACAGCATGTTGGATGCACCGGCACCGTTCATAACATTAATTTTTCCTGGCGCCCAGGAATGGGCAAATACCGGGTCCGGCAAGGCCGTAATGACCCAGTAATTGCCCATTTCTGGGCACCGGAAAAAGTAAAATACCAGCGCCAGCCGTGCCTGTATTACAGGCATGGTTACCGCCAGCCTCGTAATGAGGCCCACTGCCTTTGTTGTAGAAACACAGTTCATATTCTTTGTGGTATTGCACTTTCACTGGCTTATCCATTGCCTCAATCCATGTACGTTTTGCCATATGTCCATTCAGTACTGGCTGCACACATAATTTACTCTTGTGAGTACTTCTTCTCCAAAACCCACAAGTCCTCCTGCCATGCAACTCATTGGGCCTGATTATAAGGGTGGCTGTGACGGTACGAACGGTGCCGGTAAGGCACTGGCACCGTTCATACCGTCCCGCCGCATTACGAGTTCTGCTCGTGGGTTCCTGACAGCCCGCCAGGTCTTACCTGGCAGGCTGTGTGGCACACGCGAGCATAACTCTTTATGCCGCTGGCACCGTTATTAACGGCGCCGGCGCATCCATGCCCCCCACCCCCATTCTGCCCTGTGGGGTAGAATGGGGACCGAGAGCCCGGCAATACTGCCACCCGCGAATGGGCAATTACCGGTCCCTTCATCTCGTAATGGGGTGGTTATTGCCCAATCGCGGGAGGCGGTGCCGGTAGTGAACATGGCGGGAGCCATGCCTGCCATATAGGCACGGCTACTGCCATGCTCGTAATGAGGCCCATTTTAGTTTCCTGCCACCTCTTTGACACAAACTGCACACCTTCCAGCTTCAAATATGGTTGTTGCAAACGCTACACACTTTTGGGGTTTTGGGCACATTGCAGTTGATCGGGGACCATGATTTCGAGTCACACACTTCATGCCTGAAATGCGCTCTGCAATCTGCACAACGTGAGATGAACTAAACATTGAGCCTCCAAAATCGGAGTTTCTTGTGGCATTAATACCTTGGGTGCTCCTGGCGCATGCGTAATCAAGGAACAGATATAACAGCTCCCATTCACTCTCTTTTTCTCCACTGAACTCAAGTCTGCCGACCAACTATTACTTAATTGTGGATGGTGCACATCCTCTATCTTATCTAAACCGAACCCTCGGTACTCATCCTACTTGGCTCTTCTTGCTTGTCTTCTAAAACGCTTTAGAACAGTGTCATGTGGAGCAATAGGAGGAAAAGTGAAATCTGCAAATATGCTGGAAAACACACCAGGAAAAAATGATAACATCAGCAAACTTCCCCATCGGTTGCTGGGGGACAGCTTTATCACTAGCAGTTATATTAAGCTTTCCATTAATGACAGTGGCTACAGTTTTAGCAATTTCAGTATTTTGTCTAATATGGACACATTTACACCACTGACAGCTTTGGCATATGTGATAACATTGGATTAAGTTATAGAACTATTAATTGTGGTTACATTTCTATTTTCAGTAGTGGTTACATTTCTATTCCTCCCCTTTTTTATATGTCCATCCCACATAAAACTAGAACCTAAATATAAACCTAACTCAAACATAGAAATAGCAAACAGTCCAGCTACACAGTGCATACCACATATATACGTGGAGGAAAACACAGTTATAATAGGATATTCACAGGAATCATCATTTCTTTTTTTGTTAATCGGGTGATTTGAAATTTGAATGTCCATTGCAGGGAGTTAGAGAGATCTCGAGAGAGAGAGAGATCGAGAGAGAGAGAGAGAGATCGAGAGAGAGAGAGAGAGAGAGAGAGAGATAGCTTTTTGTGCAAATTATGCATATTAGCAGTTTTGGTTTAATGTAGAGGTAGATTTGTTTGATTTTTAAAAACAAGTAAAACTAAAAACACATCAGGAGGGAACCACCATTCAATATGCGGTCACACGTTTCTTCAGAAATACTATTCAACTGAGTGTGTTAAAGTGTAATGATCAACTTGCACCTTCAATGTTTACAGAACTTGGTTGGGTGGTGTGGGCTGAGGTGCTTTGTGAACATCAAACAGATGTACCCAATATCGTAGCTCTTGCACTTTTACCGCAAGGAGAGTAGCATACACAACCTCAAAGGGGCCATTATATCTAGGCTCACTCCACCGGCAGACAAAGTTCCTTATGCAGACAAGGTCTCCTGGGAACTGGGAACTGCTGGAGCGTCAGATGCAGCGCTGGCTGGGTCTTCAGTCCTTGGTGGCACAATCGGTTGAGAAATACATTGTATTGCTTTTGTTAGAGCAAGGTAGCTTTTAAACTCGTCACCCAACACGGACTCAGCCCTGTGAGCATCAGAGGCTCTCCTGATGGGAGAGAGGGGCGTATGCATCCAGCGCCCCGTTACCACCTAGTGCTGCGACAAATGGTGATCCTTACAAGGCTGCGTGCACATGCTAAATAGCGCAAGGGGAAAGCAGTGCACAACATTCTTATTTAATGTGGTGCAGAGCTTGAATAGTTTGCCTTTTAATACCCCATTAATCCTCTCGACATCGCCGTTGGTCTGGAGTGGTAAATTGTGCACATGCGATGCTTGATGCCCAGTAATGTTGTTATCTCTTGAAAGAGCTCATTGAAAAAGTGTGTGTCGTTATCAGATCTTATTACATCGCACATGCCCCAATGAGGGAAAACCTCCCTGACCAAAAACATGGCACACATTTAGCATCTGGATGTACACAAGGACCAACCTCCACCCACCCTGAGAAGGGACACACAACCACTATTAGATAACGAAATCCATTACATCTCTCCTCAATGTCTGTGTAGTCTATGTGTAATTCGCGCAACGCTCCAGTAGGGCGGGGAAGGGTACCTCGAATTGTCCTTAGAGTAAGACCAGTGCTGAAAGTTTGGCATGTAGTACAGTTAATAACCATTTTAGTTACTTCCTCCTGCAGATTGGGGACAAACCAGTACTCCAGTATATCTACAGCAATATGTTGTTTTCGACACATAGGAAGGATGATGCAGCTGGTCGAATGCAACCATCAGCAATTTGTGTGGCATAACTGCTTTGCCTGAGGTTTCCTGTCCCACAATAAATCTTTAGGGCACTGTTTAGATCCCTTCTTTAACCATAGAACGTCCTCATCCTGCAGGGCCTGTCCCTGCAACTCAATCAGTTGTGTAATCAGTAAGGAATCATAGGAGTCTGGCAGCTGCTCTCTGCTCTACGCTACCACTGGGTATCCGGAAACACTTAGCACCAGTAGATACACTGCTTGCTTGCCAGCCGCATCTGTGGCAGTGTTACCGAATGAGACCTTGTCTGTGTCGTTAGTATGGGCAGTGCATTTCACCACTGCCGTCAATGAAGGTTGGGACAGCTTATCAATCAGTTTGTCTAAAAGTGCTGCATGCTGTACTGGGGACTCATCAGCCCTCCTTAACCCTCTTCTCTTCCAACGTGCAAGACCTGCATGCACTGTGGTGGTGACGTAGGCCGAATCAGATTAGATGTTCACACTGCACCCTTGAGATGCTAGAACCCCTCTATACATGCTGTAAATTCTGCTGCTTGGGCCGAATAGTACATGGATTACCTTTTCTGCACCAACACCTCATAGACCCCATTTACTAGGTGGACCACTGCCGCCCCAGTATGCCTCAAGCCTGTTCCGTGGTCAACAATTGCTGAACCATCAACGAAAAGTACCTCACCCCCTCAAGTGGGCTGTCCCTTGCTTTCGGGATGTCGTCTTCCTACCCCTCAAATGCCACACAATCATGTCTCACAAGGTCTTCATCTGTACACTGTTGTCATGACTCATTATCCTTCTTGGTCATTATGGCACCAGTGGAGAAAAAGAGGAATAAAATTGATTAGACCCACATCCTAGATGGCGCCGGATTGCCCCTCCATTGAGACCTGCCAACTGTGGTCTAGTTTATTTCAAAATAGCCACCAGCAAAACTACCATTCATTCAGAAACACTCAAGCAGCAGTATAAGTATCAACCCAACATGGGGCTCGGCGCGTTGCTTCTTCCTTGACCTGACACTACTGTGACTTCTCCCATAAACTTGCTTTCCTGATGTTTCTCTTTGCCTTCTCTTTCTCCCTATCCGCCTGGCTATCTACCTTACCTCTCTTCGCCTATTCCTTTCCTCCGGTGAGATTCCTTTGTGGGACGTCAGGACCGTCCTTCCTTTTCCAGGTGCCACTCGTTCACCATTGCCTGCCAAGATCTTCCCTTGCGCAACACGTTCCCCACATCCCGGAGAACATCTACTTCTCTCAACAATCTCTTCTGAAATGTGACTTTTCTATTTAAAGCCCTACCGGCGACTGGCCTTTATTTTCCAAGTCTCACCCGTTATCCCTCACTGTATTCCCTGTATTTCCTACACCCTCCAGTATTACAGCTCGTAGCTTTACTAGCAAATTACACCTTTTTAATCTGTCTTCAATCCTCTGAATGTACTCTCTGTGCTAATCAGTGGAACATTACCTTTCACTACTATTCTTACATTTAATTCCGAGTTTAATAACCCAGGTCCTCACGTTGATTCATACCTTCCCCTTCTTTAATTCTGTCTTGGAACAATACTGCGACATCAGATTCTGTGCTACAAAGAAAACACATACTAAGGTACTACTCCAGGAACTTCCCATTGAGTTTTACTCCCCAGGAGGGTTCCCAGAGCCCCCACCGGGCTCTGGTTCCATCACCCCAGAACCGGCAAGGGGTGTGGTAGACCCACCACTCTCATCCTGGACAGGGTTTTCACCATTCAGGTAAGGGCCATATATTTCTATATAATCAGTTGTTACATGGTCATAACAACTGTTCTGTCAAAAAGGTGGCGGAATTTACAGTATTACACCTTACTGTACTTCATATACGGATGTCTGCGGTGGGGTCCAAGTTGACTTGGATCGTTCAAGAATGGCAAATACTACATGTTCCACATACAGTGTTACGGAGCTCCCCTTACTATTGCGGAGCTTTTCTCAATGGCAAATGTAGCTGCAGCAAGCGCCTGTTTGCATGGGAACTGGCCTTGCATCACCAAATCTAACACTCCGCTGTAGTATGCTAATGGATTGTGGCCCATCATTCTCTTATGCGTAAGCACTACAGTCATCAGTTGGTCATTGGAATGGGAAAACAGATATAATTCCTGTGTGTAATCAGAGATGGCTAGCACTGGGGCAGTAGAAATGACCTCTTTCAGGTCATTGAAGCTGATGATGTCCTCTATCCATGCAAGCTTGCAGTCATTCTGAGGCCCTGCAACAGGGGCATGGTGTAAGTCACGTAGTCTAAAATCCAGGCTCTTAGGCTGGGGAGTACTGCGCACTGAAGCTGCTCGATCGGGTATTAATTTCTTCCTGTGGACAGATATTAACTGTCCCAAATAGTGCATTTCCTGGAGGCATTATTGCAGCTTCGCCTTATCTACCTTGTCACACTTGTATGCTAACAGCTGCAAAAGGGTGACAGATTCCTTCCTGCATTGTTGCTCACTCTCACTACACATCAGCAGGTCATCAACATACTGAATGATGGCACTGGGCACCTGAATGTTACCTAAGCCAGCATGTAATATTCTGTTCAAAATACTGGGGGACTCACAGTACACCTGAGGCAATCTCGTGTGTTCAAAACGCATCCCTCCATGTGTAAACACAGCGAGGTACTGCGAGTCAGGGTGCAAGGGTATAGAAAAGAAGGCGTTTTTTAGATCCACCACTGTAAAATGTGTCTCCTCTTTAGGGATACTACACAGAATTGTTGCAGAGTTCAGAACTACAGGAAACATTGCCTGTACAATGTCATTCAGAGGGCAGAGATCCTGTATCATTATCTAACTTCTCCCTTTTGCCTTTTTGATCGGAAACATAACCGTATTGCATAGAGAGGCGGAAGGTACAATTATCCCCTGATTCAGGAGTGCAATAATAGTGTCTCTTATTCCCTCCTCCGCCTCCTTGGACGGTGGGTACTGTTTAGCTCAGGGCAGCACCGCACTGTACCTGGCTTGAGTGTTATTTCGAAATAGCACCACCCCCTGCAAGAGCCCTACATCATAGGCATTTGTTGTCCATAGCCTTGCCGGGACCTGTTCTAAGTCTGTTTCAATGAAGGGGGGCGGGGTGACAAGGGCCATCAAAGAATATTGCATTTTGCGATCCTGCCCCATAGTGTCACAGGGAATACAGATTGCCAACACAATCTCTCCATCATCAACCCAATCCTCAAACAGTTCTGTGTCTGATACTTCCTTGGGCACTGTTGGATCAATACATAACACAGTATACCACTCGCACCCATCAGGGCCTGTCCCAATCGCAACCATCCTCTTATCTGACACAACCAGGCCCTGTGATCTAGAGAGAGTGTCATGCCTGCCACAACCTCTGGGGTTTACCACGGGTCGGAAGATGAAATCGGATGGCACCTGCCAACACGCCTTACCGATCTGGGGGACAGCATCAAGTAAAACTGTGATCCCATACACAACATATCCGGATCTACAGGGATGCCACGAACCACCACCTCTCCACCTCTGGCCTGTATGATGACCATCTCCCTCAAGGTGCACATGCCTGGGGTGGCACAAACTACCCCATGACCCATAGAGGAGATGTCATAGTCAATGTACTCAACAAATCACGCCCCAACAAATTTATCGGAGGTGATTCTGAGTACAATAAGGGTGCACACACCACTTTTCCTACAATTTTGATTGCTACCTCTTCGTTATAGGGAACCGTGGTGACAGCCCCAGAGAATCCTTGCGTGTCAAGAGGTTCACCCGATAATGGAAAGTTTCCCTCAATGATGCATGATTTAGTGGCACCTGTGTCGACCATAAAGATGAACTGCTTATTACCCATCTCAGCACCCAGCAAGGGTTCCTCGTCAGGGTGGGTAGTCATGGGCAGGACTGGGCATGATAGATCTTTCTGTGGGCTGCCCTAATTGTTAAGATGGATTTCTAAACTCTGACCTGGTGGGCAGATGTTTAGAAGGTCTGGATCCTCTTTAGGGAGCTGCAGCAGTTCAGGAAGGGGCTTGAGGTGATGAAGAACAGTGTCCTACTATTCGAGGAGAATCTACCCTTGCAGGCAGAGCGACCTTTGGCTTTCAGGAATAGCTAGGGAGCCAGGCTAGCCAAGCTAAGCTGAGTATCTTTTTAGGGATTCTCGTGCATAAAGAACAATGACTGTATCAAGGGGCCACCGGTAAGTGATGCAAGTACTCACTTACCCTTGACACAATCCAGGCCAAACTTTGCCAGTCTAAGCCAGACCGCTTCTAAATTCAATCCCTGCAGTTACACATTACTCCAGCTCTCCACGGCTGCACGACGGGACGATCGTCCGTGGCGGGACAGTAGCCTTTTTCAGCTCTCAGTGAAGAAAAGAGGACAGTTCCAGTGCAACACATCTCAGGGCGCAGGGGGCAGGCAGGAAAGGCTACTACAGTGACCGTCACCACAGCAGGGCGACACAGGGACCACAAATGCTCACCGTGTGGTGCACTTTCGTAAAATCGCGACCCAGAGGAGCTAGGACTACAACATTTGGCAGGAGAGGGCCCAGGACCACAAACAGGTAATTCCTTAACAGTGTTCCTTAAGCATATTCCACATACAGTGTTACAAAGCACCCCATTACAACTGGGGAGCTTTTCCCAATGGAATATGCAGCTGCAGCAAGCGCCTGTTTGCATGGGAACTAGCCTTGCATCAACAAATCTAACACTCTTATGTAGTATGCTAATGGATTGTGGCCCATTGTGCTCTTCTGCGTAAGCACCGCAGTCATCAGTTGGCCATTGGAATGGGAAAACAGATAGAACTCCTGTGTGTAATCAGAGGTGGCTAGCAGTGGGGCAGTAGAAATGACCTCTTTCATGTCATTGAAGCTGGTGATTATATCCTCTGTCCATGTAAGCTTGCAGTCATTCTTTTGAGCCTCTTTGAGGCCCTGCCACAGCGGCATGGTGTAAGCCACGTAGTCTAAAATCCAGGCTCTGCAATAGTTGCACAACCCTAGACATTTTTGCATTTCCTTGACAGTCTTAGGCTGGGGAGTACTGCGCACTGAAGCTGCTCGATCAGGTATTATTTTCTTCCCATGGACAGATATTTACTGGCCCAACTAGAGCATTTCCTGGAGGCAATATTGCAGCTTCGCCTTATCTACCTTGTAACCCTTGTATGCCAACAGCTGCAAAAGGGTGACAGATTCCTTCCTGCATTGTTGCTCACTCTCACTACACACCAGCAGGTCATCAACATACTGAATGATGGCACTGGGCATCTGAATGTTACCTAAACCAGCATGTAATATTCTGTTCAAAATACTGGGGGACTCACAGTACACCTGAGGCAATCTCGTGTGTTCAAAACGCATCCCTCCATGTGTAAACACAGTAAAGTACTGCGAGTCAGGGTGCAAGGATATAGAAAAGAAGGTGTTTTTTAGATCCACCACTGTAAAATGTGTCTCCTCTTTAGGGATACTACACCGAATTGTTGCAGAGTTCAGAACTACAGGAAACTTTGCCTGTACAATGTCATTCAGAGGGCGGAGATCCTGTATCATTCTCTAACTTCTCCCTTTTGCCTTTTTGATCGGAAACATAACCGTATTGCATAGAGAGGTGGAAGGTACAATTATCCCCTGATTCAGGAGTGCAATAATAGTGTCTTGTATTCCCTCCTCCGCCTCGCTGGACAGTGGGTACTGTTTAGCTAGGGGCAGCACCACACTGCACCTGGCTTGAGTGTTATTTGGAACTGGCACCAACCCCTGCAAGAGCCCTACAGCATGGGCATTTGTTGTCCATAGCCTTTCCTGGACCTGTTCTAAGTCTGTTTCAATGAAGGGGTCGGGGCGACAATGGCCATCAAAGAACATTGTACTTTGCGATCCTGCCCCATAATGTCACAGGGAAAACAGATTGCCAACACAATCTCTCCATCATCAACCCAATCCTCAACCAGTTCTGCGTCTGATACTTCCTTGGGCACCGTTGGATCAATACAGAACACGGTACACTACTCACACCCATCAGGGCCTGTCCCAACCACAACAATGCTCTTATCTGACACAACCAGGCCCTGTAAATCTAGGGAGAGTGTCATTTCTGCCACAACCTCTGGGGTCACCATGGGTTGGAAGCTGAAATCAGATGCTACCTGCCAACACGCCTTACCGATCTGGGGCATAGCATCAAGTGGAACTGTGATCCCATACACAACATATCCGGATCTATAGGGATGCCGCGAACCACCACCTCTCCACCTCTGGCCTGTATGATGACCATCGCCCTCAAGGCACACATGCCTGTGGTGGCACAAACTACCCCATGATCCATAGTGGAGATGGTCATATTCAATTTACTCAACAAATCCTACCCCAATACATTTATCAGAGATGATTCTGAGTACAATAAGGGTGCGCGCCACACTTTTCCTCCGATTTTGATTGCTACCTCTTTGGTGTAGGGAACCGTGGCGACAGACCCAGAGAATCCTTGTGTGTCAAGAGTTTCACCTGATAATGGAAAGTGTCCCTCAATGATGCATGATTTAGTGGCACCTGTATCGACCATAAAGATGAATTGCTTACTACCCATCTCAGCACCCACCAAGGGTTCCTCGTCAGTGTGGTGTGAGAAACCTGAAGATGTCTCACCCACTAGTCCCCGGGGATCTCTCAACCAGGCGGCCAGGACACGGCCATCGCTTTTGGATCCAGTTCCTGGGGGTGGACCACTGCCGGAGGATCACCTGGATAGGGGGTCTTTGGGGAGTGGAAGTGTGACACCGGATGGCGAGACGCTGTATCCACTTCCCCATAACACCTTTACCCCATCCTACCAGGTAGGATACTTAGGGATTAAACCGCCTGTCCCCTTATTCCGACACAAACCCTTTGTCACGGACAAATCACTGTGAGGGAAAACAGACTAACACCCGAGCCATATAACTGACATGTCCCAACACGATGGTCAGGCAATTACTGATCATTACACAGACATGACTTCCATCACACTTCCACACATGGATAAAAGGCGGAGCACGAGAGCACACTCTGAGCGAGGCAAAGCACACGAGGAAGCAGCAGTTCCAAGATGGCGGTCTAATTCAAGGTGAAAGACGGTGAGACCAAAAAAGAATACAAAGGAAGGGCCCTTGACCTTTTCACCAAAAGACTGTAGCTTTTATGAGCTTTCGAGAATAGAAAATGTAAGACCTGGAATCAATGCTGAACACTCCTAAATTGTGTGACAAAGGTACCCGGGGCTCTCCCGCATCGATAGTCAAGGTGGGGAGAAGCGTTTGGTGTCGTGGTACTGTCCTCGACTCCCACAACAGCAAAAAGCCAGTGAAGACCGCACAGCCGGTGAGTAGGGGAGACGGATACCAGCCCGGGCTGTCTGGAACCCAAGGTTGCAAGGAGCAACATTGTATGAAGGGATTTGAGGAGGACTGTGGATGAAGTGTATGTGGCAAGTGATGTGAACATAATTAATGCAATAAATGAGTGACTGAACTTCGAAGTGAAGTTAGATACCGTGAACAGAGTGGTCCGGCACCATGTACATGCTTATTCGAAAGTCTCTGTTAGGTATCCAAACCCAAAGGGGACAAATGTAAGGAGAAGGAATTGTAAAATCGAAGTAGTCCTGCAACGGGTCAACCTAAACCTGTGCACATCCGAAAGTCTTTGATACTTGATTGAAATTGGTCCGAGCCTGGCTAAGGGAGACTAATTGTGTATAAAAAGTGATATGAGCCGGTCTGAGGGGATCCAGGGTGAACTGTGAGTCACCCGAAAGAATATCCTACCAACATTGTGCTAAAGAGATCTGACCCCGACTGAGGGGGATCAAAAGTGAATGAACATGGTACTAAAAAGATATGAGCCCGACTGAGGGGGGTCCGGGTGAATAGTGGATCACCTAAAGTGAATACTTTTAGAAATCCAAAGTGGAAAAGAACTTATCGGTTTTGTTTGGTTGCATCAGGCCCTCTGAATGAAGAGACTTTGAGGAGTAAAGAGACTGGTATACAGAAGGTCCCAATGTTATGATTGAACTGTATCCTCCTGCTAAAGAAGCCAGAGACTGTGCTACACTCGAGTGAACATCCTTGCACAGTGCTAAAAATGTGGGGAAGGGAGGCCTTGAGCATCCTGATATATCATTTTGAACACTTCTTTCTTTTTGTAACATTATCCCCCACGCTGTTTGTATTTAGAGGTAAGGATTGGCAATAGTTTTTTTTAGTATAGGCCCTTTTATTTTGACAAGACACCACTAGGACTGCGTCATTATTATTTGATGATCATAGCTTGCTCTCATCTGTGGATTTAAGATTAGATAGGCGTTTATCATACCCTTGTTGACGTTCAATAAACACCCTTGAACTGTGGTCACTTGTGTCTGTCTTATTGTTGATACCATTCCTTCCTTACAGTGGGTAGTTATGGGCAGGACTGGGCACGCAAGAGCTTTCTGTGGGCTGTCTTAATTGTTAAGATGGATTTCTAAACTCTGCAGATGTTTAGGCGGCCACCCTAGTTTAGTGGAACAGGGGAACCTTCTGGACAAGCCAGACCAATCATGGTAGCTTGGCAGGCGGTCAAGACTAAGGGCCTCATCACGACTTCGGCGGTAACGCCGGCGGTATTAGCGTGGGGGCTATTAGCGTGACCGCCATAGCCCCCGGCGCTAATAGCGCGGGATCACGAGTTGGGTGGACTTGGAAGTCCCCATTCCCCATTGAGCCCATTCGGGAATGCCCCATTCCCCATTGGGCTCAATGGGGAAATTTCGCGCTCACACCGCCGGCGGATTTCCCTCCGGCGGTATGAGCGCGAATTCTCGGCGGATTTCACACCAGCTCAGTGCTGGGTTGAAATCCGCCGAGGCCCTGATTCGGCAGACCCTTAAATCCGGCGGTAATAGCGCTACTGCCGGATTTAAGGGTTACCGCCGAGGTCACGATGAGGCCCTAAGTCTCAGGAGGGGTGAGAGTGATTGGAAGCCCACAATGAGCACACACAGTAAAACTACACAGAATATGCTTAAAGAAGTGTATATAAAAAATACACATACATTTATTATAGGCCTGAATAATTAAACACGTATAAACCATAGTAATATCAAACAGTTACCACACAAGCCTTTCACTATTTACCATATATTCAATTACGTTTCACCTAATGCGGTAAAGGGGAAAACACAACCACAACCTGCAACAGAAGGGTATGTTAACACAAATATAGCATTAGGCAGTTCTTCAGCGTTGATCCCTAACTTAAGCAGTCTACCCCTATGAAGTGGGAAGCATTATGCTCAAATGTACAGTAGTGCGTTGAAAGCGCGAGGTTGTGCGTTTTGAGAGAAAGCGGATCCTCTTCAGGTAGCTGTAGCAGTTCAGGTAGGGGCTTTAGGCCATGAAGAACAGTGTCCTACTATTCGAGAAGGGTCTACCCTTGCAGTCAGAGCAACCTTCGAGTTTCGGGAATATCTAGGGAGCGCAGGCTAGCCCAGCTAAGGTGAGTATCTTTTCAGGGATTCTCCTGCGTAAAGAACAATGGCTATTCCAGGGGGCCACCGGTAAGTGATGCAAGTACTCACCGACCATCGACACAGTCCGAGACAAACTTTGCCAGTCTAGACCATGCCGCTTGTAGGTTCAACCCATGCAGTTACAGCTAGCTCCGGCTATCCGGAGCTGCAGGACGGGACGATCGTCCGTGGGGGGACAGCAGCCTTTTCTCAGCTCTCAGTGACGAAAAGAGGACAGTTCCAGTGCAGCACGTCTCAGGGCACAGGGGGACAGGCAGGCAAGGCTCCTACAATGACCGTTACCAAAGTAGGGTGACAGAGGGACCACACAGGTTTGTGGCATGGTGCACTCACTTAAATCGCAACCCAGAGGAGTTAGGACTACGAAATGTGGCGGAAGAGGGCACAGGACCACAAGCTGGCGATTCAATAAGTCTCGAGTGTCAACTCAGGACGGCAGAGCTCCTCCCCATGTTTGAGTTTGTCAGTTCACTGGATGACCCAGGAGCACTTCCGAAGAGGCTCTATTGGAGGGTAATCAGGAGATGCTCAGAGCAGTTGTTCCCACTACTCCAAAGGGTCGAAGCACCCTTTCAGGTCGTCAGTGATCAATGCAAAACAGGGTTCCCACGAGACAACAGCGGGGTGTCAAACCTTCCAGCACGTCTCTGGCGGTTCCACGGGTCTGCTTTAGTATTTCAGGATACTTGGCTCCTTCTGTAGTTCTGTGTGAAGGTCAGGTGATCGACCTGGAATGGATGCAGAGCCCCTTCTCTTATACAAAATTCATTTCAAGCTCATATCTGGGATACCCAATCGAAGATCTGCTATTCTATTCTATTCCATTTAATTTTTGTAGAACGCTTACTCGCCTGCACGCCTCAGAGCGATTAACAGAAAGATACAAATAAGACATAGACAGTTAAACAATCTGGGGTCGGTAAGGACATTTACTAGTTCCAAAATCACGGGAGGGTTGTCAAAGATTTGGTCTAAACACCACTGCCATCAAACAGACTGGTCTTAATAGACTTCCTGAATCGTGCGTACGATGGCAATTGCCTGATGGAAGAAGGGAGGTCATTCCATACCCTAGGATCCCAAGCATTGAAGCGGAGGTCCCCACATTTTTTTTTGACTGAAGCGCGGTTGTTGCAGATCTTTTTCATTCGAACAAAGACTACGTCTATAGGGCATTCTCGTAATGTGGTCTTGCAAGTACAGAGGAGCAGTACATGCAAGGCACTTATAGACCAGGCAGCATGCCTTAAACAAGATCCTTTGTGCCACAGGGAGCCAATGGAGCTTCCTCCAGGCATTGGTCACATGGTCTCTGCGGCCCTGAGGCACACCACAGTCAAAAATGGCCTCCTCTGACTTAAACTCTCCATGAGCTACCCTGGCTCTCCTAGGTGCCAAAAACGAGCTGAACCAGTCACCAGCTAATTTGGAGCATATGCCCACCTCCCTGAGTCTGTCCGCTGTTCTCGAATGATCAACACGATCGAATGCAGTGGACAGGTCCAATAACAGTAGCATTGCAACTCTACCATGATCTATTATCCCAGTCAACATTGATCTAAAAGAGCAGTCTCCATGCAGTGATTTTTTCGGAAACCGGATTGCCTGTTGGATAGAATTCTGGTCTTCTCAATAAAGGCATCATATTGTGAACCGGCAATTTTATCCAGGATCTTCAATAAAAAAGGCACATTAGTTATTGGGCGATAGTTTATAGGGTCCTGTGGATCTAATCCTTCCTTTTTTAGAAGCGGGGTGATCCATACTTCTTTAATTCCTTCCGCAACTATCCCTTTAGTGAAGGAACGGTTTATGATTGATGGAGGAGTAACTATGCCAGAAAAGTATTCCTTAAACAGGGTTGCTGGGAATATGTCGCCCTTACAAGAAGTGGGCTTTAGTTTTTCAACTTTTGTCAATGTTTCATCAACTATAATCTGCTTGAAGGAGAAAGCCTCATCCTTTATTTATCTCATCCTTATTAGCTGCCATAATCTTTGCACCTGTAGAGACACCATTTGCCTGCTTATAGGAGGACTTAATTGCTATTGTCCCTTGGTGTTGTTTGATCTTAAACTTAAGGCAGTCATGTATTCTTTAGACACCATGCATCGTTCACGCCTAAAGGAGACTCCTGAGTTTTCGCCTTACGTTCACCCAGAATATTAAAACGTTCTCTGGTGCTAGATCTGGTTCCCCGATTACGCTCCTCCAATAATGTGTTTTTGCATTCAATATAACATTCTTGTAATGTTTGGCTGCCTCTTCATAATGAAACAGCGTATTTTCATTTGGAGACTTCGGCCAACCTCTTTTGGCTGCTCGTTTAATGTGTCGGGCTGCTAAAACCTCAGGGGAGAACCATTGATTTGCACTCTGGGATAAAAATGTCCTTTCATAGCTGACTTTGAGTGGCGCTAACTTGTCATAAGTCTGATTAAATATACTACGTAGTTGAATTGTGTATGATTCTACAGAACTAAAGTCCTCAATTGCCAAGAGTAATGGTGAACAATTACGTGTAAATGCCTCAAAAGAGACATTACCAGCACATCTACGCATGGCAGATTTTAGTGAGTGCGCAAGCATTTTAGCTACTATATCTGGTGTGAAAAGTGAAAATAAAATGAAGTGGTGATCTGACCAACAACAAGTTTTAACCTCTATAGGTGAGATTAACACATTTCTGGTCAATATCCAGTCTAATATATTTTCCCCTTGATGGATAGCAATGGTACCATGTTGTTTAAAGCCCAGATTTGCCATAAGACTCAACAAGGGACCAGCTTCTAGACCGGTAGCCTTATTAGCCCATACATTAAAATCTCCTATCACTAGAAATGGCGTTGAAGGTTTGAGTAGTTGCTCGCAAAATTCAGGAAATACATTTGGGGGTCGATAAAGTACAAGAAGGCTAGGAGTGATGACGGAGTTAAAACAAAGTTTGACTAACAACCTCTTGCATGCCTTTAGTGTTGGCGAGCTGGATATAAAAAGAAATTGGGTGTTTCCTTAAAAATAATAGCTACACCCTGCCTTTTTGTTCACTACGATCCATGTGCAAGGCTCTATAGCCCACCAGTTTAGCAAGTTGAAGTGAATGTTGATTAGCCTTACATAACCATGCCTCGTTAAGAAGCATAATGTCAATCTTTGCTGACACAATATAATCTGCTACCTCAGTAGCATGTCCCGCTAGGGAACGTGTGTTTAATAACACAGCTTTAAGTAGAGTGCCAGTCTGAGCATAGCCATTAATGCTTACAGGACTGAGTGGTGCACTAATTGAACCCTCTGTTGTTTTGCAACTTCAGACTTATTAGGGCTACTCATAAGCATATTGGATTCTTCTACCAATGTGTTAACATAGGGAGTTTCCATCTTAGGTGGAATAACTGTTAAATGATGCTGTGCTTCTGCATGCAACCTAAGTGTGACGTCTTATGTTGAAAGTATGCATGCGCGAGCCTCGTTTCGGGCCGTGCATGCGCATTGCGAATAAAGACGGTCCGTGCGGCAGTTGTCGCCGGGACCCTGGAAAGCACAGACGTATGTCTCCTGTCTCCGTGATTGTGTGCGAGTACAGGGCGGCCCGAGCCAAGGGCTCGCCCATCACATTGGCGACGAGGCGGGATCCAAAGGAGGGAGCGGTTTGACACGCGCGAGTGTGTCAATCACTGGCATTTTCTTCATTGGGCATCCCGAACCCGACGCGAGCGATGGCGGCCATGTTATTTTCAGTACAAAAGGCAGTAGCGGCCCGCGAGGGTGCTCGTGCGCTGCCCTTGTGCTAAGGGATAACCAACAACCCAATTTTTGGAACTTCTGTAGTTCTCCAGGCTAGGAGGACTGCAGTGAAGCCTGTGACCAGTGGGTCTTCATGCCAGATTGGTCATCTAGGTATTGAATGGCAGCCAGGCGCCTGGGAGGATCATCACAGTTGCACCGCATCGTCACAGCTCAGGTATCCAGGTATGTCAGCATCTGTCTAAGTCAGGTTTGCAGCCTCTAACCCCATTCCGAGGTGCCTGTGCGACCTGTGAAGATGGCGGACAGCGATGGAGAAGCGGCTCCGGCGCAGGCGGTGGTGCGCTGACAACATGGATCATTGCTGCCAATGCAGGAATTTGACACTTCGGGCCCACCTTCGGAATTGGGCCCCAAATGGTTACTCTGGATAAGAAAATTGGACATGTATTTCACAGCAACCGGTGAGACCAACGATAACGCAAAAAGAGCGACACTGCTCTACTCAGCAGGGATGGACGTTCTTCGCATTTATGACTCTCTAAACCTGCAAGTGGTGACGTACGATGCTGTTAAAATGGCCCTTAAGAACTATTTCATTCCGTTATCTAACGTGGATTATGACAGATTTCTCTTTTGTGGCGAGAAACAGCGGGAGGAGGAATCCCTTGACCAGTTCTGCGCACGGCTGCGGCAGATGGCTGCCACATGCATGTGGGACAATGAAGAGGTCATGGTCCGCAATCAGGTGATCCAAAGTTGCAGTTCTAGCGAGCTACGCTGACAGATCCTGCGGGAGCCAGGTATGACTAACTCAAGTATTGGATAGCGGCAGAATATAGGAGTTGGCCGAGTCGAGCGGTGCGAAGATGGATGCAGCAGTGCACCGTGGCAAGTCAGAAGAGGCGTTTGCAGTCAGGAGGCAAGCCTCGTTGAAAGCTCGCTGGGGCCAGAAGCGCCAAGAGGTGGCTCCAGCACATGGGGCTGCGACTATTTGCCAGTACTGTGGGTATGACCTGCCTCACTCTGACGACTGTCCCGCCAAATCAAGGGTCTGTGGTAGGTGCAATGGTCCTGGCCACTATGCTAGGATGTGTCGTGCCGCAGCACCGGTGATCACTCACCGAGGGCCGGCGAGGACAAGCAGAGACAGGTTTAGGAGGCAACGCAGTATTGTGACATTAGAACAAGACGCTCAAAGACTCAACGTCGCAGAGGAAGAGGAGGAGGAAGAGGAAATCTTTATTTCGAATCTTGCGACAGGAGCTCGGAAAGGGAGGCAGCCCACGTGCGTTGTAGACATTCAAGGTGTCCCCACACAGGTACTGATAGACACAGGGGTCTCTGTTTGTGTGTTTGCCACCGACCACTACATGGCACTCCCGGGACTGCCACCGTTGGATGTGTCAAAAGCAAAGATTTTCACTTTTGGGGGTGATACCCTGCTACCCCTTCAAGGGGTGTTTGTGGTGCCCGTTACCAAGGAGACCAAGACCATCAAGGCCCGATCCTTCGTCACCGATGTCAGCCCACACTCACTGCTCAGCTGTGCGGCGTCGGAGGCGTTGGACATGGTGCACTTTGCCCTGGAGGTGTACCAGGTGGATATAGATCAACTCCTAGTCAAGTTTTCTGGCATCTTTCAAGGGGTGAGCAAGTTGAAGGCTCCCCCAGTGCGTCTCCACATCGATGACACCATCCGGCCCACCGCCCTCAAACACAGACGAATTCCGTTCCATCTCTGGGAGCAAGTAGAGAAGGAACTCCAACTGCTTGTCGAAATGGACATAATAGAGAGGGTGGAGGTGCCGATGCCCTGGGTATCACCCATGGTAGTAGCGCCGAAGCCGAAACAGCCAGGTGCCGTCCGCATCTGTGTGGACATGCGTCTCACGAACGCTGCCATCAAACGGGAAAGGCACATAACACCAACGCTCGATGACATTGTCGGAGAACTACAAGGGGCCAAGGTATTCTCGAAGTTGGATCTGAGGTCGGGCTACCACCAGCTAGAGCTCCACCCAGATTTGAGATATATCACGACATTTACCACACACGAGGGTCTCTATCAGTTTAAACGCCTGAGTTTTGGCAGTTCATCTGCAGCAGAAGTCTTTCAAAATGCCATCAGGGGAGCGCTGGCTGGCCTAAAAGGGGTACTCAATATGAGTGATGACATTCTGGTTTTTGCTGAGTCCATGGCCGAGCATATGAAGAGACTGGAGTCCACCTTGCAGAGGTTGAGCGAGCTGGGCCTTACCTTGCACCGTGAAAAGTGTGAATTTTTCAAAGACAGGATTTGGTTTTTTGGTTTCATCTTCCATGCCACGGTGTTTCTACAGACCCAGAAAAAGTCAAAGACATCTGCGAGGCGGCGGCGCCCCAGTCCCTTACGGAGGTGCATAGTTTCCTGGGGATGGTTAACTACTGTGGGCGTTTCATCAGGGACTGGCGTCCCTATCCGAGCCTCTCGGAGCACTAACCAAGAATGAGGCCACCTGGGTGTGGGACAAGAGAGAGCAGGAGGCCTTTTAGGAGATCAAAAGAGCATTGTCGCATCGCGACAGGGTGGCATATTTTGACCCCACCGTCAGAGATTGAGTCAGAGATTGTGGTGGATGCCAGCCCGGTGGGACTGGGCGCTGTTCTCATGCAGGCAGACACTAGAGGTGACATGCGCCCCATCGCATACGCGAGCAAGGCCATCACGGACACGGAGAGACGCTACTCGCAGATTGAGAGGGAGCCGTTGGCCATCTTTTGGGGCTGCCGGCATTTCCGTCTGTATATTCTTGGCAAACCTGTAATGGTCGTAACGGACCACAAGCCGCTTCTGCCCATCTTAGCGGGTGTGTCGTCAAAGCCCCCCCCCAGGATAGGGCGCTGGATGCTTGCACTCATCGAGTACGGGGTCATGTTGACATACCGACCAGGGACTAATAATCCTGCGGATTACCTCTCCCGCCACCCGAATTACGAGCGGGCAGAGGGTCCCAGCAAGATGGTGGAGTGCCAGGAGTTGGTGCACAACATCGTGGAAGGCGCGATGCCCGTAGCGCTGTCCAGGGCAGTGGTCCCTGAAGAATCGGCGAAGGATGAAGTGTTTTGAATCATCCAGGCCGCGGTGAGATGTGAAGATTGGAAAGAGGTGCTCCAGAACAACGCCAGGCGGGAAGCGAGAGCGCAGAAGGACCTTCAGGCGCTCTGGAGGGTGAAGGATGAGCTCTCGATATCGGACGACGGCCTACTGCTGCGGGGAAGGCAGATCGTCATTCCACAGGCCCTGAGGAATCGCGTCCTAGAACTGGCACATACGGGATATCAAGGGGTCGCCAAGACGAAGGCGCAGCTGAGACCCAAAGTGTGGTTCCCCGAGCTAGAAAGCCTAGTGGAGTTGTACGTGAAGAGGTGCCTGCCGTGCCAAGCAGCGAGCTCCGTAGAAAGGGCTCCGCCCATCAGCTCAATGGAAAGAGGTGAGAGTCCGTGGGGCACCGTCCATGCCGATTCTGGGTCGACGGGGAGGGGCATGTACTTTTTGGCGGTGGTTGACCAATGGTCGAGGTATCCGGAAGTGGAGGTGATGGAGTCAACAGCGACCGACCACACAATCAGGGCTTTGGACAAAATGTTTGCGACTCATGGGTTTCCCGAACTTCTGTGCTCGGACAATGGGCCTCCGTTCATGGGGAGCCGGTTTGCGCAGTACCTGAAGGAAAAAGGCATTCAACACCGGAAAGTCTCGCCCCTCTGGCATCGGGCAAATGGCGAAGCCGAGAGACTTATGAGGACCCTTAACAAAGTGTTCAGAATATCGGCATATGGAGGGGATGACCTACAACAGAAATTGGTCGAGTTCTTGAGAGAATACAGAAATACACCTCACCAGTCCACGGGCGTTGCCCCAGCCGAAGCTTTGTTTGGACGCTGTGCGAGAGGTTTGATCCCAGAGATCGAGAGCCGAGAGCCCGGGGTTATCGACAACGAGAAAGTCCGTGAGGAACGAGCTGCACGAAATGCAAAGGAGAGTGCGAGGAGGGGTTTGCAAGATAAAGAGGTGGCCGTCAGAGACTCTGTGTTGGTGCGGAATCGTAGATCTGAAGGTAAACTGTCACTACCGTACGAACCCCAGCTGTGGACTGTCACCCATGTCAAGGGGACCATGGTCACTGCAGCCAACGAGCGAGGGACAGTCACCCGCAACCGGTCCTTCTTCAAAAAAGTGGATATCCCATGTGCCAAAGTCGATCGAGATGAAGGAGCCTTTTTGGAATCTGCGGCTGAGAACCCCGTGGCTGATGTACCACTGGACGTGCCACCGCAGGCTGAGAGCCCCGCTGTAGCCCCACGGAGCAGCAGCCGATATCCAGTGCGACATGATCGCAGACTGCCTACTCGTCTCAACGACTACGTCCTGGACTCAGGAGACTGAGCCGACGTCCGAGTCAGGTCAGCGGCCCACGTTGGGTCTAGCTATAGTTATCATGTTTAATGTGTTAATGACAGTTTTGTTTTGGTTAAATAAAAAAAGGGATGTGACGTCTTATGTTGAAAGTACGCATGCGCGAGCCTCGTTTTGTACCGCGCATGCGCATTGCGAATAAAGACGGTCCATGCAGCAGTTGCCGCCGGGACCCTGGAAAGCACAGACGTATGTCTCCTGTCTCCGCGATTGTGTGCGTGTGTGTGCGAGTACAGGGCGGCCCGAGGCACGGGCTCACCCATCACACTAAGTTGCCGGTTATGCTGAATGCGGGGTATAAGATCACTACGTGACATATTTGGTTAACAGAGTTAGTTGGAGAAGTAACAAAGTTATAATAATGCAGTGTAAACACTCCTACCTTAGCTAAGAGACGTAATAGAACGCCTCTATGCCAGCCTTGCACAAACCGGCTTGCCTGCCTGGTTGGCGCTAGCGCGTTCGTACTTGGGCTGCAAACTTGAAGGCAGGAAGACTACAAGACGAATGGGATTTGTAGTCCTTCCGAGTGCCGAGTACGTGCGTGCAGAGCAGCTCTGATTCAAGTCGCAAGGGAAAAGTACTGGATGGCAAGTGTCTCGCCAAGGTGTTTGTTAAAAATATATCAACGGCAATAATTAATCAGTAAAACAGAACACTCTAAAATACACAGCTCTAAATAGATAAAAGACTATTCACGCAACAATACAAAAATATACAATAAGAGTAAAAGAAGCAGTTAATAAAAAGAGGAGCAATCAATGAGAGACTGAAATGGGGTGCTTTATATAGTATCACTAAACCGCTTGCCTGCCTTGTTCACGCCGGCGCATTCACGCCTGGGCTGCAAACTTGAAGGGAGGTGGGCTACAAGACTATTGGGATTTGTAGTCCATCCGAGGGCAGAGTACGTGTGTGCAGAGCAGCTGAGCAGCTCTGATTCAAGTCGCACAGGAAAATTACTGGATGGCAAGTGTCTCGCCGAGGTGTTTGTTAAAAATATATTAAAGGCAACAATTAATCAGTAAAACAGAACACTCTAAAATGCACAGCTCGAAATAGATAAAAGACTATTCACGCAGCAATACATATACAATAAGAGTAAAAGTAGCAGTCAATAAAAAGAGGAGCAATCAACATGCACGCCAGACGTGAACCAATCACAGTCCACGGTGGTCCCAGTCATTCAGGCATACCAGACATACTGGCACCAGTACAGCGGACAGGGACCGGACAGTCCCAATCCTCTTCCTGGGCATTAGCACACGTGACATGCAGGAGCCCGCAAAAGTTGCAGTTTTTGCGGGAGGCTGCATGCCCAAATGAGGAATTCCCAGATTGGCTCGACCTGGGGGAAGGCAAACGGACAAAATGGCCAAAGGACAGAACAAAAGAATTTGTGGCACAGCCATTTTCTGCACTGGCCACAGTATTGAGCCAAATGTGGTAAACACATTTTGGTTCGTTAAAAATAAGTAAAAATACTATAAAAGTTAACTGCTACCACCAGTTCATTCTAGGCACACTTGTACAATCACCAAAAGATCCTTAGAGGGTGTCTACGGCCATAAAGGACCCCTATACGCAGTACTGTAAGGTACTTGTACATAGATATCAAGTTACCAAGAAATGGCATCATAGTCAAAGAGTAAGGGAAACAGTTTCCTAGTAATGACAGCCTGAAGGACGTGTCAGTTTCCTCATAACACATGTGCAAAAGCCCAGAGGAAAAATCAGGTTAAGTTAGCCAAACAAAAGCGCAATGTTTTTGGGGGCGGTCCATAAATGGAGGTGAAATTGCACCTAACGGAAATCTTTCCTAACACTGATCAGGATATGTATTGGTACCTGGAAACATGAAAGGGTTGCCCACCATGACACTGATCTCTCGGTAAGGCGCTACTGTTACATTTGGCACTGCATTGGTTGCGGACATTTGACCTCTGGTTCTTAGCCACCTTTAGTGGAACATTTGGTGGTGTTTGTGCCTGCATGTTTGGGGGTGTTGGTGGTAATTGGGTATACACCTGGTGTATTTCATGCGGTAAGGAGGTGGCCATTGGAGGTGGGAAGGAATATGGCTGCGATGGTGCAGGGGCGGGTTGAATGTATGGGTGGTACTCCGCTCCGTGCCAACTTCTACATTCCCTCGTAAAATGCCCCCTTTTTCTCACAACTCTAACACTGCGACAGTCCCATACCCCCTGTGGGTCCCATCCCACCAAATCCCCCCTTCCTAGGCCAACCAAATGCACCATTCCCTTTCTGCCCTCTTGTATCCCTTCTCTTCCCTGTGGCTGACCTCCTCGTTGCCATTCAGAGCACTGATGCTGATGACCGCCGCCCCACTGCTCCGGCCCTCAACCTGGCCAGAATGCCGCCATCCTCAGATCTGTATGTGCTGCAGCCTGCTCTGCTAAGCCTGTCTTTGTGTTTGCGGTTACCGCTCCTTCAACTGCTATTTTAGCAATTTTATTCTGCAGCAGTTTTGCTTCCTTGGTTTACAGTCTCTGAGTCGTTTCCTCTGCTCACTCTTTGATCCTCTTACAATGAAGAATAATTATAGTCTGAATCTCTGCCCACCACTTCACCTCTATGCCCACTATCTTCTCGAGTGCTTTCTGCATTTCCTTGGCCAACCCACTTTTGCTGACAAAATAATAAAAGAGGAACTAATCGGTCCCACTCGTCTCCGGTCTCCGCTCGCTGTTAGGGAGAATTCTCAAAAATGTGTTAATTCCCTCCACCTTAGACACCCCCAGCAACTTTGCTGGATTTTGAGGACTTGATTTGTTTACCTGGAGTGAGACTCTTTTTCCCCACTGCCTCATGTAATTTAAATGTGATTTTATACACTGTGTTTCTTTTGGTTATGGAGTCTAACCCACTCCATAGGCATCATCTTTTACATCTGTGTCACAGAGCACCTTCAGTGCAGTGCCACAGGGAAGTCTTCCAGATTTCCCAAGGTTTAAATACCTTCTGTGGGATCAACTACTGTTTCCCAGAGTCAAAGTGAAATTGACTTTACTTAGCATTGTAACTTTCTAGACCCAGCACACACTATCTTACAATAGAGTGCTGGAGGGGTTACTTAGTATCCCCTTTGTCTAGCTTCTTGTGTAGCATATTATAGGTTACCCTTTCCTCAATTGACTGGCTGGTGGAAGTGGTTTCGTTTTGAACTACCTTGGTTTGCATTTACCGCGACCGTTCGCGGCTCAAGTATAGTAACCGCGGGAGCCATCTTTTTCAAAATGGCATACAGTCTTCTTTTTTCGCCAGGTCTTTGTGAGAAGGTCCTCCTAGAGAGTTTCGCTGTGCGCCAAACCAGGTTTGGTCTCTTTGTTCATTTCGCCTTTGGCAGGGCTTCTGAGAGAAACCCGCCTCTGGCGCCCGAGTGTCTGGGGTAGGCAGGAAGTGAGGGAGGTGCCCGAAACTCCCTGTGCTTAGTCTCCTAGGAGACCCAAATGCACTCTGTGGTGATTGGCTGGCTGACTGTCCGGCAAGGACAGCCACCCTGCTGGATGAGTGACAGCTAGGCTGGAATGAATGGGAGAGAACTGAATAAAAGGCAAGTCTTCTGGCTTGGAAGGCAGAGTCGATCACTGGACAAAGGAACCGAAGAAGAGCTTGAAGAGGACGCCTGCTGCAACTCCTGGACCGTTGGTTTGCCCGGTGAAACCCTGCTGCAGTGACTACTTGCCAAGTTTGCATCGACAGAGAAGTCCCTGGAAGGACGACTTCTCCCTTTGAGTTGGTGGGACCAATCAACTCCAAAGTAAGCCACCTGGACACCCATCTCGGAGCTGGTTGAATTGCTGCAGGAAAACGTATAGCCAGGGAGAGGGACACCAGATTGTGTGTGTTACTTTTAAGCTGGCCTAAAGCTTGTGGAAGATCCTCCGGACTCCCACGAAACAGGACTGACAAAGCTTGAGCCCCCTCTGCTGAGTGCAGAAGCCCAGAAGTAAGGACAGTCCACCTTGACAGCCAGGAACCACGCTTATTGCTATTTACTGTACCGGAAGGAGCTTAAACGTGAAACAGCCACTGAAAGTGAAGTTTGCCGGTTGCCAGTTTTGACAGTTCCAGTGCAGTGCAGGAGTCCCCCAACGCCCTCCCTCTTGTCCCCATGACTGAGGCCCAGGAACAGTGAATCTGCAGAGCTGCACAGGAACAGAGGTAATCAGTTGCATCTTTTCTTCTTTACCAAGGTACTGTAAAATAAGGCTAAGAGAACTTACCTCTTATTGTAGAAGTGCTTGTAACTTCCACAACTCACAAGCCTAATCAGCTTGTGGCCCTACATTTGATTCTTCTTTTCATCAAAGACTCCTAAGAACTTGTGCAAAGACTTTTCCATTTACTTACCTGAAGTGCTGCATCCTATACAAAGACTTTTGCCTATTGACATTGGTGTAGCCTATTGAATTTAATGACTCTTCTAATTGCTATCTGAAAGTATTTGCCCTACTTATGAATATTTGTAATTTCTTGTTTTCGAATAGCCTTTGCCTTTTACCAACTTTTTAAGAGTGTTCTGAATGCCGACAGTACGATATACTGTCCCCAGCACCCTTGTCATTGAAGTCACCTGTGGGTGTAGGTTGTGTCTGTGGGCCATCCCAAAAGGGCCTTGTCTGATTCAGAAACTCAGAGTGTACAGTATTGAAGTGTATTTGTATGTTACTAGTCTATTGCTCCCTTCTAAAGAAGGTTTTATAACTGACTGATAAATAAATAATTGTTTATGCAAGAAACCTTGAGTGTAAGAGTTTATTTGAATGCCTGCAACTGTGAATCTTTGTTTAACTCCACTGCAGCTCACATTTCCCCTCTTGAGATAAGCCTGGCTGCTCAACACGCTAATAAAACGATGTAGTACAGGCTTATAACAAAGGTTGGGCTGGCTGCTCAATACGCTAATAAAACGATGTAGTACAGGCTTATACCAAAGGTTGGGTTGCCTATACCTGTAGTCATAGTTGTTTGTAGTGTTCCAAGAGGGTACTGCATTCAAACTTTGCCTAACACTCGCCACATCGCCTGCACTTTTAAAATGTAGTGCGCAGGGTCTTCATCGTCCCCAATTGTATACTGCATTATTGATTGCAAGTCCGGTGTGTCAGGTGACGCCCGCCACACCACGTCCCAAAATTGTGCTCTGATATTGTTAAAAGGTGCCCATTATGTGCATCACCATCTAACTTCACTCCTGGATACCCTGCCTTAACCCACACATCCCCAGCCTGATATCCAACAATTGCAACAGGCAATCTTTTCATGTCTCCCACTGCCAAAGGAATCCCAGCTGTCTGCTTCTCAAATGCATATTTCCACTTCCCAGCAGCGAGAGCCAGGAGCATTTTAATCAAGTTATTCTTGTCGATCTGACCCAGGGCACATACTGCACCCTCCCCAGGCCTTTACGCAATAATGGCAGCTGTGTGCCCACGACTCGCCTTGCTCTCTGTTCGTTACTTTCCTTTTTCCTTGCCACTACTACCCATCCAAATATGCTCAATCGAGGTCCCCACAAGCTCTCTACTCTCAGTGAAACCTCTAGTGCCTCATGGGTGCCCCCCTCCTCATCCTCAAATTAGTCCATGATGTCCCACTCTCCTTCCAGCAGATCTCTATTTGCGTCCCAACCTTACTGTGCCGTACCCTACACTCTCCGCCCCTCGATCGCCACCATTCCACTTCTCAACATACACACAATTTATTACAGTGCTGTCCAAACTAAACAGAATGTCTCCTGTCCTCCACTCAGCCAAACCACACCCCTGACCGCCCCCTTCACTGCCCTCAGCTGGATCAGCTTAGCTTGCATTGCCTCCAATGCTTCTTCTAATTATTTCTGTGTCTTGCTACACCGTGGTATGGTTGTGTTAGGTGCTGGGTGATATGGGGGTGGTACTATGGCAGAGGAAGCCACGTATGTTGGGTTGATGTAACCTGTAGTGGGTTGGGCCATGAGTGGGTATAGCACCACTTGGAAAGGGGATAGGAGTGACTGTGGGTGGTTGGCTGCACTACTCTTGGGGTAGGGATACTCCCATCTTGCGGGTGGTGCTCCTCGCTGTCCTCAATGTCCTCTACCATCTTCCACAATTCTAAAATCTCTTTATGAGTTTTTTACCTTTATACTTAGCAGTTAAAAACATGCTCATATGTTCCAATATCTCTCTATAATTAGTACTCTGTTCAGGCCAGGGGCGGGGCATCCCCCCTTGTGTCTCTGCCACCCACTGTCTGTGATATTTCTCTATCTTACCTATGAGAAACCTGAAGGTGTCTCCCTGACTAGTCATCCAGGTGACCAGGACACGGGCGTCGCTATTGGATCCAGTTCCTGGGGGTGACCAGTGAGGGGGGATCACCTGAATGTGGGGTCCTGAGGGAGTGGAAGCAGGACACCCATGGGTGAGATGCAGGATCCCCCTTTTTATAACACCTTTTCCCAGCCTACCAGGTAGGATACTCAGACACTCTACCCTCAACCCTTTTCCGACACAAACACTTTCTTACACCACGAAAGACAACAGATTAACACTAGAGCCGTTTACCTGACATGTCCCAACACAAGGGTCAGGCACAGTCAGGCAATCGACCAGAACCACACACACCAGACAGCCCTTTCCTTTCCCCACAGGAATAAAAGTTGAAGCACAAGAGCACACGACGAGCAAGGTAGATGGCACGACGAAACAGCTATCCAATCATAGCTGTTCAAGAAGAGGAGAAAGGTGGCGAGACCCGAAAGGGTGACAAGAAGAGAAGCAACCTTGCCCTTTCCGACCCAGACCCACAAAGCCTCCTTGAAAGGAATCGTAAGACTGCAAGCAAGAGCCAGCATGTGTTGCAGCAGATGTCAACAGTGCACGAAGCACGCCCATACTGATAATCATAACAGGGAGACACGCTTGCTACCATGGTACCGGCCTTGACTCCAGAGACAAGAAAAGCCAAGCGGTTCATCACAGCCGGTGAGTCGAGGGGAGAGCCAATAAGAAACCAAACTGTGCTGAACGAAAGTCGCAAAGGGCATATTAAGGAAAGTGCAAAGAACTATTAACATTCAAGAGACTCTGGTTGATTTCGCGTTTGTTGAAACTACTGATACCAGAAGGCCCAACGAGAGCCATAAGGAAAAGGTGAAAGTTGTCATTATATGGGTCTAGCAAAACCCCCCGTACAGCCGAAAGTCTTTGACCTACACGTAATTGAAAAGCTAAGGAAGGTGAATCCTGCATAGTGAGAAAAGAGAAAGAACAGTGTGATTGGCAAGAGTTGGCAAGAGTGAACCCGACGGAGGAATGCCGATGGAAATGGGCGAAGTCTGAGGTCCCAATGAACAGAGTGTTGACAAGAGTGAACCCGACGGAGGGATGTCCACAGTGAACTGTTTAAAAAGGCATTAAGGCTTTTGCATGCCACAGGTGATATTGTTTTGGGAAAAAGCCGTAGTGAACCCCACAGAGGGAAGCTGATATTCAAGAGGGGTCTGAACCCAGAAGAGGGTGACCCAGGAGTGAAAAGTCATCACCCAAAATACAATTGGAAAGGAACTTTTTGTTATTTTGAATACATCAGGTCCTGGGAGGCAAGAGACTTTTTATAGAAAAGAGACTTAACCACCGAAGGTCCTGATAGCTGAGAACCGAACTGTCGTCTCGCGCTGGGAAAGCTCGAGTGTGTGCTGTGCTCAGGAGTCCGGCATTGTCCCGTGCTCAAAACGTGCAGAAGGCAGACCCCCGGCTACCACATCCTGACTTCTCATTTGTGAACACTTCTTTCTTTCTTGTGAATCTTATCCCACACTCTTTTTGTTTTTAGTTGTAAGGATTGGCAATCGTTTCTTTTTGTATAGACCCTTTTATTTGACAAGACGTCACTAGGACTGCCTTATTGTTATTTGATGGTCGTAGTTTGCTCCCATCTTAGATTTAGGTTTATATTAGTCGTTTTTCCAACCTGCACGTACAATTTTAATAAACACCATTGAACTGTGATCACTTGTGTCTGTCTTTATTGTTGCCCCCATGAGTTCCTTACATACCCTTATACAATGGTAATGCACTACACATGTACTCCAACAGTGTCATTACCCCCATATTTACAATTATGCTTATAAGAAATGTTTCAGTTGTGCGCCGCGCACAATGCTACTAAAAAGGTCACTACCAGTCCTCTGTCCCCACCTCCCAGTCCCCCCTATTTGCACCCTCACCCCACACACACTCACCCGCACCCACTGTGCACGCCCAAAAGTCACACCACTTCCACAAGCCCTTTCTTGGCCTCCACTTACTACACAATAATATTTCAATACAACAAATCAATAAACTAAAACAATAAGCCAAAACAACAACCACAACCTCGTCTCCTTAACCTACCCAGAATATATTCGGCACAGGAATCCGAGCTCTCTAATTATAGGGAGCTCCCACTTTTGTATCCCCTTGTCTCAATTAAAATATGGCGCTACCTTCTGCCCTTACTCGGAAAGGATCCTGCATTCCTGTTTTCCTCCTCATTACCTCCTTAATAATAATAATAACAATAATAATGAAAAATGAAAAAATTCACCACGTGGCCTTTCACACTCTCCCTTAACACACACATACTATATTCCCCCACTCACTCCTGTCCCCCGTTGTCACTCACAAGAGGTGTACTTACATTTATATGTTCACCCGAGTTCCTCAGTCACGGGATCCTGCACCCTCCTTGGAGCCACGCCCCCCTCCAAGGAGCAGACAGGAATTTTGTTAAACCGGCTCCTGTACACCACTGCTGATTGCACGCTTGGGACTTGTCACTGTAGGTGGATGCGTCCCCTCCAGAGATGCACCCTGGATGCCTCAGTCTTTGGGAGGGTCACAGGGATCACCAAAATAAGTTGAGAAACCCCTCAACGCTCACACCAGAAAAAATGCAGTCCCTGGTGACTGGAGGTATTACCGTGGAACCACTAGTCCTCACTGCCTGGGAGGAGAAGTGCAGCACGGTCCTGGACATGGAGGGCATTGAAGGAGTCAGAGGTGCGTAGGCGGGTGCCAGCAGCCAGAGCAGCCAGGAGGCAGGAGGTGAGTCAACCCCCGCAGCACATGTCCATGCACAAATGTCAGCCTAGCACAAGACACCCCTGTGGAGAGGGACACATGTCAGCAGACCCAGAAGCTGGGCAGGCCAATCAGGGTGAAGTGACGGGGTGCCACATTAGCCACCCTTGTAGAGAAACCCCTCAACGCTCACACCAGAATAAAATGCAACCCACTAGGGGAAAAAGGTCCAGCACACCTCTTGCAAGGAGAACAAAGTTTATTTCCACAAAAATAGAGATGCATCAGCGAAGCATTCTGCTGCTGCGGAATGTTCTGCCAAAATTAGTACAAGCAGCGTCATCAGTGCGTAAGTTACATAGGGTACAAATCAGAGTGGTGGTTGGTGAAACTCTATACATAGGCTACCTGCTCCATAAGGGATGCCAGGACATTGGTGCCAGCCCCGTCTGTCCATCTTCTCCCATGTTGGCTTCTTCCTGCGCGTCATCAAGCACGAAGTTACAACTAATTGCTCATTACATGCAGAAAAAACAATATATTCTCTTTCTCTAACCTAATGTGCACCTGGTACTGCAGACAAGGACTAAGAGGATACTTTGAGGTAATTGCAACTGACACACACACACCAGCTCAATTCAAGACATGTCAGCGCCCAGCCAAAGCTTTCCACCCACGTATTATATTTGTTGTTTTGCCCCCTCCCCCTCCGGCACCTCGCAGCACAAATCACATGGCCTCTGGTGAAAGAAACTGATCTCTGCTTTCTGATCTTTTCTGATCAATTTTATTTATTTATTTTGTAATTTGTATAGCGCACCCAACCCGGAGGCATCTAGGCGATCAGGGGTCTAACGGTTTTATGGTTGGTGGTCTAGGGCTGGCTAATACCTCAGAATGCTGGGGTCTTGGGACAGGGCATCTGGGCGCTATTACTTAGAGCTGGGGTGGGGGAAGGTCTGAGGCTCGTGCCCTCCTTCTCGTGGGATAGCTTTTCACAGGGCACTCTCGATCCCCTCATGTCCTTGCAGCGCGCATTCCTCCTGGGATATGAATGCTGGCAACATGAGACGAATGAAAGGTCTATGAATCTCTGCAGCTGTGGCCTTTCTCATTGGTGCCCAAGATACAACATATTCCTGCATGCACACACGTATTGCTATGTTTGTAGCCAAGGGCTGTGGTCCTAGACGCTGTGCAGCATAAGGCCTCGATTTCAATATGGCTGCTAGTCTAAGATGTGGGTTTGAATCCTAGTGTATTCTAAACCCAAAGCATGCACTCCCCACTCTGCACTATAGCCTCTGTTAGCAACCCCCCCCCCCCCTCCTGTACCCTCCCTGAGACTCTACTGCACACTTCCAGGCCTCTGCTTCATTCTAAAGCACTTGGGGCTCTGGGACGATCAGCCCCCTTCCCAACACCGTCCACAGCAGCCATGTGGCCGGGGCACCAAGCGCACTCCTGAACATTACAGCAGTGGGAAGGGGTGGCAAGTGCCCTATACAAGTGCCATGCACACCAAACCCCTGCTGGTGCACCCTGAACCAGTGGGATTGTGGTGCGTGAGCAACCATGACACTGTGCAGCATTCACACCAACATGTTGCGGGGCCAGTTGGCCTGCCCCATTTTGGCATCGCAGATGAGCCACAGGGAAGTACATGTGCCCCTACACCGACATGGGT
Organism: Ambystoma mexicanum; assembly: GCF_040938575.1. Classification (NCBI taxonomy): domain Eukaryota; kingdom Metazoa; phylum Chordata; class Amphibia; order Caudata; family Ambystomatidae; genus Ambystoma; species Ambystoma mexicanum. The sequence goes on along the minus strand of NC_090923.1, from coordinate 1,125,056,749 downwards.
GCAGCTAGCCAATCACTGTACACCACAGCATAACACTGCTGGCTGCACAGCAGCACCCCATAGAGCCATGCCAGTGCCATAGAGGAAGCCACCACACCCACTCCCATAAGGTGTGTGCCGCCCGGGGAGAGGTTGTGGGGGCATGAAGAACCACAAGCATGCAAGCTATACATCAGCTGTCCCATCATGGACACCTTGTCCTACCCACACATAGGCCAAAGGCCCACTAGCCATGTGTCACACACACAGCTTCAACCATCCCCACATTGCTGTGCCCACATGCAATGTCCCCTGACCAACCATGCCCATCTGCCCAAATGTGTAGTGTCCCACTCTGTACTATAGCAAATGTGTCTTGCATGCCAACACACATGCAAGAACCATACCTGACAAACATTCCTATGTCCCCTACAGGCACTCATGCATCACCAGAGGCATCAGAGAAGGACGAGGGGGCAGGTCTATTTGGAAGTGGCGCCTCCAGGCCCTCAAGGTCAGCCACCATCACCCCACAAAGGCACCCACAGGCTACGCCTACGTGGATGGACCGCCTTGAGACACCACAACCCAGCAAGGCCAAGCCTATAGCAACACCACATCCCACATGGAGCACCTCAAAGCCCACTGCACCCACTCCCACATCTGCAGTGTCTGACATAGAGGCCACACCTCCTGGCAGGGCGACTGTTAAGACACAGGGGGACATCAGCTTAGTGTCACCGCTGGTCACAAAACCCCCCAGACAACGGAGCAGGACGTGGACATGCCATCAAATGGCTCCCCTGCCTACAGCTCAGAGCCATTGCACAGCCCCCTACAATTCAGGGCACACCACCAAGCAACACTGTGCTTCAGAGGCTGGAGGAGATGGAGAGGCGACAGAGGGAGATGGAGGCAACTGGGTACACCCATTCGGAACACCTCCAGGCGATCTGTGACTGCCTGCAAGGGGACACCGGCAGGACTCTGCAATCCATGTCAAGAAACCAGGCAGAGGCAGCAGTCAATATTGCACCCATGTGTGCCCAGCAAAAATTGCTGACACGGGTTCCCCAGAAGCTTAGGGAGGGCCGATGGTAAACCCAGCATGCCACATGCATGGGAGAAATATACTGCCACCATGTCAGCTGCACATGTCACCGACAGATACCTTATGTAACATCTGCTGCAAGAGAATAGGGTGCATGTGAAGTAAAAACAATGCATGATATGAGTGACACAGCATGCACAGACATTGTACAGACACATGCTACGCAATGATGCTCTTTGCCCTGATGCTGTGAAAGGCCACCCCAACACAATACACTGTGACTCATGGCTGTGCCTCTCTCCATGCAGGTGATTCTGGATACCTGCAGCTGCCCTGGCTCATGACAACTGTGCGGGATCCAGAAACACCACAGGAGTTGGCCTACAATCACGCACACAGCAGGACCTGTGTCTGCTAGAGCATACCTTTGGCCTCCTGAAGGTCCATTTCCGCTGCCTGGACCATACAGGATGTGCCCTAATGTATACACCTGAAAAAGTGGGTAAAACTATGCTTGTGTGTGCCATGCTGCACAATATCTGCATCCAGTGGAATGTCCCTCTACCCCTTGATGTGGACATGCCGCCCCCAGGGGATGAGGATGCAGTGCCTGTGGCAGAGGCATCTCCACGCATTGCCAGAGACAACATCAGGGGTGGCCAACTGGCTCGCCAGGGACTGATGAACAGTTTGTTCTAAGACATTCACATGGCACATACCATGCACCACTGTGTCCCACTCACATTTATCAATAAACACAACAATGACACAATGAGGAATGTCCTTGCATTGATGAAGTTTAATGTTTTGAAGTGCACTAACTATCCCTCCTCCTTGCACCCCCCACCACCACCCTAACATACTATCCCTCCTGCCCCCAGCCCCCACCAACACCCCAGCACGCCCACTGTGGGAAACAAGTGGGACACTGTCACTTGCATGGCCACTTAACCCTCTGGGCTGGCCCAAGTGACTTTGGGCACAGATGACGCTCAGACCTGTGCCTTGGTGTGCTGGGCAATGACCCCTCAGTGGGTGTTGCTGAACTTGACGGTATGGACCCTGGCCTCAGGATATGCTGCACCGTGAGTTCAAGACTCTGTTGCATGGACTCTGCAAAGGCAGATATTCCCTCGGTGAGCTTCCTGACTCGCTGGCCATAGACCATCAGTGTCCAATTGTGTTCCATTGACCTGACGATCCTGTGGACACAGTCACATAAGGTCTGGATGTGGAGTGAGTGTGTGTACGCAATGGCCTTCATCTGCAGTTGTCGCCTCTCCATATCGTCCAGCCTCTGGAGGATGGAGTGGATCGGTGTAGGTCAGGGAATGGGTCAGGGCCTCTATGGAGAGGCAGGGCTGAAGCACAGTGAGACATATGAGGAGGTGTCCACATCAGGCTTGGGTATCTGGGCATGCTGGTGGCAAGGAAGGCTGTAAGGGCTATGTGACCCCATATCACACAGTGGCACTTGGCTGCATTCCTCCTGGGTGCCATCGGAACTCCTGATAGCAGGGTTGTCCTCAGTGATGGCTACTGCAGCTGGCTGTGTGGGCGCAATTGGTCTGGAAGTGCTCACAGTGGCATGTGGGGTTGGCGCAGGGCCTTCGCTGCCACCAGCAGGCTTGGTCTTGCTGGGACCAGGTGTGGCATGGTGGCTTGTGGGAATGGTTGCAGCTATTTGTGTGTGACCAATGGTCAGGTGACCTTTGGCCTGTGTGCGGTCAAGGCAGGATGTCCACGCAGGGGCAGCTGACTGGGTATTCCTTGCATGCATGTGGTCCTGCAGGGTCACACATATTGTGGCATGCTCTCATTGTAAGTGCTGGCATACAGGCACATCCTTTGTAATTGCAGCACATGGGACGAGCATAGGGTATGGTGGCTTTGTCTGTGGCACTGCTATGGCTCAATGGAACGCTGTTTTGTTTTGTGTTTGGCTTGCTGCACCCATGTAGGTGCAGGGAGTCATGCACTACCATCATACTTGCCTACCATTCCAGCATGGGGCTGGTCAACTGGGAACACAACATCTTGCTGTGGCAACTGTGTGGTGTTGTGGTAACTCACAAGCTACAATCTTGCTACCACGTAGAGTTCCAGCAGGTGGGTGGGGTGTATTCCACTTGGGTTGCCCGCTTGCCACAACTTCACACTGCACAACCGCTCAGGGGTGCACTTGGTGCCCTCCTGCAGGCTGCTGTGGAGGGGCGCTGATGTGTCGCCCTACACTACATCATTTTGTGCTAAGGCTAACATTCATGGATGGTCATTTGCTGTGCAGATTGGGGGGGGATGACTCACCTCCTGCCTCCTGGCTTCTGGCACCTGCCTCCGCTCCACCGACTCCCTCGATACCCTCCATGTCGAGGATACTGCTGCACTTCTCCTCGCATGGTGTGAGGACTAGGGGCTTGGTGGTACCGCCTCATATTCCGGTGCCTTGGATTTGGTATGCGTACGATACCATTTTATTAGACCAAATGCTGATTGGTTTTTAACATTCGCTTGATGCTTTAGCTTCTTATGCAGAAAATGATATCCTCAAGGTCAATATTCAAAAAACAAAAATTATGACCATTGGTAGAAAATCTACGAAAACTAGGTCTCAATGGTTTCTTATTGGGTCGGCATTAGACATTGTCGACCAATATATCTATTTGGGAGTCCCCATTTGTTATTCTCCTTCACAAGACTTTTATGGCGATTTCATCCGAACTAAAGTATTAAAGAAATGGCTGCTGCTTATGCGCTTTATTTGCAAAAAAAGGCAGTCACAACATAGAGGGCCTTATCTGGATCTATCGCAAAAGTATTATACCCGGGATCCTTTATGGATTAGCCGTTTTATCAGAACCTACGATGACCTGGGTGGATTCATTCGAGGCTAAGCTGCTGTACTCGATTTTGGGCATCATTGGTTGTGTTCCAGCCGAGGCACTCTGTTGTGAGCTCGGAGTTCCCTCAATTCGATCTCTTCAGCTCACCCAGCATTGTAACTTCTTCATCACTATTTACACATCCTCCTTTTCCTCTAATACACCAATGAGCAATCTGGCTCACCAATTTTCGTAGGAATACGTAAATTATTTCTTCCCGGTACTGCCGTTCCATATGGCTTTACAGAGAAGGGTGGCGGCGGCTTGGACTGCTCCGGAGAGTCTCCCGGCGGTAGGCAGATCCTTGTCGCGAAAATACCGTCCAGCCAGTAGCGACCCCTGCTACTTGACCAGGCACCCCACTCCGGAGAGAACGCAATTGCACGTTCTGCATTGGAGCATTTAGCCCATGGTGACATTGCTCTTAATGATTTAGTGCAGGCGCCTAATGCGTCAGTCATACTAAAAAATAAATCTAGAACGTATGATATTATTTCCAATACTGATTCTTTAGGTAAAAAGTAATTATATGCAGCACATTGCACCCAAGGTTTCCGGGGCAATCTACTTTCATATCTAACTAAATTATGCTCACTAAGTTTACGTAGATTCTTTGTTTATTTGTGATTCAACATCTTACCTACACATGAGCATACACATCGTTGGGATTAATTTAGCCTGAAAAGAGAGGCTTTGTCGATTGAGTAATTTGACCATAGAAACAGCACGACATCAGTTGACACAGTGCTCTAATTTGAAGCTTTGCCATCCAAAGAGTTACTCACGATTTATCACTAAGGCTGATTCTATTGTGAATGACCAGTTCTGGAGTTCAATATATAGGGCCGAGTCACAGCGGCTGCCTACCATGTGTGCAAGGAAGCCCTTCATCTATTATTGTTGAGGACTGTTGTATCTATGTAACCATGGAAACAATTGTAACTTTATCTGTAAGAAAAGCGCCCAGATGCATTTGGGCTTGGCACGCTATATAAGCAACAAAATAAATAAATAGTATTATCTTAGGATATTTATGGGCAGTGATGACTATATGAATTCTCATTTCTTTTTTATTTTATAATAGTATCCTGTTCATGTTAACTTGATATTTAATGAAATGTATTTTAACTGTGTAAACTTTAATGTTGTTCTTATCTTCTGCATTAGCTATGTAAATCAACGTATTACTTGTATGATCATTTTATAATCAATAATTTACATTGAATATTGCCCTTGAAATTGTGATGAATAGACGTAATGGCATTGTTTATAAACTGTGTAAAAGGTTGGTTGTTTATAACCAAAAGCACAATAAAAAAATTACAAAAATGTTTATTGATCTCCTTTCCATGAAGGAGTTGCAAATCAGCCGACAGGTGTCTCGACCTCAGGTCATTTTCAAGGCTTGAACATGACAAATTAAATGTCTGTGATTTCCTAATTCTCCATGATTCCATTGTACAAGATGGATCTATATAGCAATAATGCTGACTCCCTAATCCTTGTATAGTAATCCAATTGGGTGTCTTGGTGATCTACTATCATGAATTGCTGGCTCTGGATATATATATATTCAATTTGCCCGAATGCTGCTATTTATCTTGTTTCGCATGTTGCTATTGTCAACTTTGCATTGCATTTTTGCACACAAATTGGCTGTTAACATTGATTTTAACATCATGCTTAATTCAACAGCTTTGGATATGTATACCCAGGTTTCATGATGCCCCAGACTAATGCCATTATCCCTTCAGTGTGGTTGTCAGATTGTATGTTTACTTCCATTTTTCACTCTAGATAATGGTTTTATTCATTAGGGTTGTGGTTTTTACCTTTTTGACTGTGTTTATGTATCATTGATTTAATGTATGTACTATTGTTGTACTTTTATTTAGTGGTACCCTGGAACCATGGCCATGCACTTCATGGAAGGCGCGCCTCAGCCACAATTTTTGGTCATTTTGGCCTTTCGTACTATTGTTGCATTTTGTGCTTCCTTACCTGCGGCGACCTACGGCTTTACTTTGCTTATTTCTAGCCATTCCATTCCAATATGGCCGCTGCCTTCCCTGTCTATGTAGGTATCCATGCTGTTCCAGGGAAACAGTGAAAGGACTTCTTTTGCCAAAGTATAAAACTGCTCCAGTCCTTCTTTTCACGAGAACAAGCACTCAGTTGAGTACGAAACGCGTTGTGTGCGGGTCGCGCGTACAGGCGTCCTGCCTCTGTTTTTGTCCCTGCTCCCAGCCGTAATGTGTGTTTTCTTTGTATTTTTGTGTCCATTTTGGTCATTTTTGTTAAATTAAAAATATCTTAGGCCTTTATCCTTTTTGCGAGCTGTGCTATTTTTGTTTGTTATTTGACCTTGGTCTCTTGATTGACCACGGAGAGTGCGGTTCATTCTTTCCTCTTTTTTCGTTTGAATATATCACACGGCCACGGTAGTGGCCGTGTAGTTATGGTTAAGTTGCTGTTTCCATAGGAAGAGCACTTTTTGGGCGGCCTATAACTCCGCTCCCCCTGGATGATTCCTCACCAAACTTTGCAAAGTATATGGGCCACTCTGAATTGTTTTGCAAAGTGTAGTGATGTTTGGTCCAGAGGGGCAAAACTTATAGGGGGGAGTCCCAAAACGTCTTTTTTTCCCATAGACTGAATGGGGGGAAAACTTTGCGCATGCCTAACCGCTGGACGGATTGTCATAAAATTTGCGGCAGGGGCAGGGCCTTGGTCCCAAATGCGTGCTTTTGTAAATTTGGTGGCAATCCGTTCAGTAGTTTCCTTTAAAATAAACAAAAAATATGTCTAAAAAAATTAGTGATATGTATGTCTACTCCGCGGTCACAGTTCCCTGTTCGCTCCGCGGACAAGATACCGATTGGCCAGGGGGGTGGCGTCATGACCGCAGACACGCAACGTCTTCGCAGATTGGCTACAGTGAGCCATGATGTGCGTTAGAAAATGTGGATGCGCCCGACATCTTGTATCCGAAGACAGCGCGGTCACCACCAGAGACGAAATGCTGTTTTGGAAACTGTTTTGCTCTCCTACAGTGCGTGGGGAGGATCACAGAGTAAGGGATGGCTTAAATACTGTATTTGTTTGCCTGGGAGGTGGTAATGATGTATTCGCCATGCAAAATGGTGTTTGGGAAAGTCTTCTGAACACCTACAGTGCTTGGAGAGGTTCAGAGCGTAAGAGATAACTGAAATACTGTACTTGTTTGGGCGGCAACTTTTAATGATGTATTCTCCATTGCCGCCTCGTTCAGGATATTTGTACATGCAGAAAATGAGGGGTGTGATAAGGGTAGTATTTTAGTCTGTGCTGTGTAGAGGCACCTTGAAAATGTTCGAAGGACACGCGTTGTGTTACTGACCATTGAAATCGAGTACATGGCGTTATTAGATGACATTTTCCTATGGGTCTGTTATTGATTAGTAGGCCACCATGGTTATGACATGCTGCGGTGGTTGTGGCCAGGGCCTACAGTCTTGGATGCATGGCTGCAGGCCGTAGGCCGGAGACCATACTTTCAAGACTGTAGGCTCTGGCCACAACCACCACAGCATGTCACAACCATGGATACACCTGTAGTATTTTTACAAAGGTAGCGGGCGCCCCTCTCTCGCAAGAACAGACATGATAACCTGTTCAGTGGTTATTAACCACTTGAGAGTTCGCAGCCACTGCTTTTACTCACTGTGCCTTTCACAGATGGGAAATATCCATTTGCATATCAGTCTTTGTCCTGCCCAGGGGCAGTCCAGCACCGAAATACAATGGCAATTCCAATCTGAACGAGAGTACCACCAGCAACCCCATACACGTGTTTCACCCTTGTTGGGGATCATCAGTGAGGTGAAGCTGATGCCTCTCTAAGCACAGTGAGAGGGAGACCACGTCTGGTTGCCCCCAGGAGACCTAGGGTTACCAATCCCAGGTTCCTTAACAAATAGTTTTACAAAGGTAGCGGGCGCCCCTCTCTCGCAAGAACAGACATGATAACCTGTTCAGTGGTTATTAACCACTTGAGAGTTCGCAGCCACTGCTTTTACTCACTGTGCCTTTCACAGATGGGAAATATCCATTTGCATATCAGTCTTTGTCCTGCCCAGGGGCAGTCCAGCACCGAAATACAATGGCAATTCCAATCTGAACGAGAGTACCACCAGCAACCCCATACACGTGTTTCACCCTTGTTGGGGATCATCAGTGAGGTGAAGCTGATGCCTCTCTAAGCACAGTGAGAGGGAGACCACGTCTGGTTGCCCCCAGGAGACCTAGGGTTACCAATCCCAGGTTCCTTAACAAATAGTTTTACAAAGGTAGCGGGCGCCCCTCTCTCGCAAGAACAGACATGATAACCTGTTCAGTGGTTATTAACCACTTCAGAGTTCGCAGCCACTGCTTTTACTCACTGTGCCTTTCACAGATGGGAAATATCCATTTGCATATCAGTCTTTGTCCTGCCCAGGGGCAGTCCAGCACCGAAATACAATGGCAATTCCAATCTGAACGAGAGTACCACCAGCAACCCCATACACGTGTTTCACCCTTGTTGGGGATCATCAGTGAGGTGAAGCTGATGCCTCTCTAAGCACAGTGAGAGGGAGACCACGTCTGGTTGCCCCCAGGAGACCTAGGGTTACCAATCCCAGGTTCCTTAACAAATAGTTTTACAAAGGTAGCGGGCGCCCCTCTCTCGCAAGAACAGACATGATAACCTGTTCAGTGGTTATTAACCACTTGAGAGTTCGCAGCCACTGCTTTTACTCACTGTGCCTTTCACAGATGGGAAATATCCATTTGCATATCAGTCTTTGTCCTGCCCAGGGGCAGTCCAGCACCGAAATACAATGGCAATTCCAATCTGAACGAGAGTACCACCAGCAACCCCATACACGTGTTTCACCCTTGTTGGGGATCATCAGTGAGGTGAAGCTGATGCCTCTCTAAGCACAGTGAGAGGGAGACCACGTCTGGTTGCCCCCAGGAGACCTAGGGTTACCAATCCCAGGTTCCTTAACAAATAGTTTTACAAAGGTAGCGGGCGCCCCTCTCTCGCAAGAACAGAAATGATAACCTGTTCAGTGGTTATTAACCACTTGAGAGTTCGCAGCCACTGCTTTTACTCACTGTGCCTTTCACAGATGGGAAATATCCATTTGCATATCAGTCTTTGTCCTGCCCAGGGGCAGTCCAGCACCGAAATACAATGGCAATTCCAATCTGAACGAGAGTACCACCAGCAACCCCATACACGTGTTTCACCCTTGTTGGGGATCATCAGTGAGGTGAAGCTGATGCCTCTCTAAGCACAGTGAGAGGGAGACCACGTCTGGTTGCCCCCAGGAGACCTAGGGTTACCAATCCCAGGTTCCTTAACAAATAGTTTTACAAAGGTAGCGGGCGCCCCTCTCTCGCAAGAACAGACATGATAACCTGTTCAGTGGTTATTAACCACTTGAGAGTTCGCAGCCACTGCTTTTACTCACTGTGCCTTTCACAGATGGGAAATATCCATTTGCATATCAGTCTTTGTCCTGCCCAGGGGCAGTCCAGCACCGAAATACAATGGCAATTCCAATCTGAACGAGAGTACCACCAGCAACCCCATACACGTGTTTCACCCTTGTTGGGGATCATCAGTGAGGTGAAGCTGATGCCTCTCTAAGCACAGTGAGAGGGAGACCACGTCTGGTTGCCCCCAGGAGACCTAGGGTTACCAATCCCAGGTTCCTTAACAAATAGTTTTACAAAGGTAGCGGGCGCCCCTCTCTCGCAAGAACAGACATGATAACCTGTTCAGTGGTTATTAACCACTTGAGAGTTCGCAGCCACTGCTTTTACTCACTGTGCCTTTCACAGATGGGAAATATCCATTTGCATATCAGTCTTTGTCCTGATGATCCCCAACAAGGGTGAAACACGTGTATGGGGTTGCTGGTGGTACTCTCGTTCAGGTTGGAGTTGCCATTGCATTTCGGTGCTGGACTGCCTCTGGGCAGGACAAAGACTGATATGCAAATGGATATTTCCCATCTGTGAAAGGCACAGTGAGTAAAAGCAGTGGCTGCGAACTCTCAAGTGGTTAATAACCACTGAACAGGTTATCAGGCCTTGTTCTTTCGAGAGAGGGGCGCCCGCTACCTTTGCAAACTAAATTTCAAGGAACCTGGGATTGGTAACCCTAGGTCTCCTGGGGGCAACCAGACGTGGTCTCCCTCTCACTGTGCTTAGAGAGGCATCAGCTTCACCTCACTGATGATCCCCAACAAGGGTGAAACACGTGTATGGGGTTGCTGGTGGTACTCTCGTTCAGGTTGGAGTTGCCATTGCATTTCGGTGCTGGACTGCCTCTGGGCAGGACAAAGACTGATATGCAAATGGATATTTCCCATCTGTGAAAGGCACAGTGAGTAAAAGCAGTGGCTGCGAACTCTCAAGTGGTTAATAACCACTGAACAGGTTATCAGGCCTTGTTCTTTCGAGAGAGGGGCGCCCGCTACCTTTGCAAACTAAATTTCAAGGAACCTGGGATTGGTAACCCTAGGTCTCCTGGGGGCAACCAGACGTGGTCTCCCTCTCACTGTGCTTAGAGAGGCATCAGCTTCACCTCACTGATGATCCCCAACAAGGGTGAAACACGTGTATGGGGTTGCTGGTGGTACTCTCGTTCAGGTTGGAGTTGCCATTGCATTTCGGTGCTGGACTGCCTCTGGGCAGGACAAAGACTGATATGCAAATGGATATTTCCCATCTGTGAAAGGCACAGTGAGTAAAAGCAGTGGCTGCGAACTCTCAAGTGGTTAATAACCACTGAACAGGTTATCAGGCCTTGTTCTTTCGAGAGAGGGGCGCCCGCTACCTTTGCAAACTAAATTTCAAGGAACCTGGGATTGGTAACCCTAGGTCTCCTGGGGGCAACCAGACGTGGTCTCCCTCTCACTGTGCTTAGAGAGGCATCAGCTTCACCTCACTGATGATCCCCAACAAGGGTGAAACACGTGTATGGGGTTGCTGGTGGTACTCTCGTTCAGGTTGGAGTTGCCATTGCATTTCGGTGCTGGACTGCCTCTGGGCAGGACAAAGACTGATATGCAAATGGATATTTCCCATCTGTGAAAGGCACAGTGAGTAAAAGCAGTGGCTGCGAACTCTCAAGTGGTTAATAACCACTGAACAGGTTATCAGGCCTTGTTCTTTCGAGAGAGGGGCGCCCGCTACCTTTGCAAACTAAATTTCAAGGAACCTGGGATTGGTAACCCTAGGTCTCCTGGGGGCAACCAGACGTGGTCTCCCTCTCACTGTGCTTAGAGAGGCATCAGCTTCACCTCACTGATGATCCCCAACAAGGGTGAAACACGTGTATGGGGTTGCTGGTGGTACTCTCGTTCAGGTTGGAGTTGCCATTGCATTTCGGTGCTGGACTGCCTCTGGGCAGGACAAAGACTGATATGCAAATGGATATTTCCCATCTGTGAAAGGCACAGTGAGTAAAAGCAGTGGCTGCGAACTCTCAAGTGGTTAATAACCACTGAACAGGTTATCAGGCCTTGTTCTTTCGAGAGAGGGGCGCCCGCTACCTTTGCAAACTATACACCTGTAGTATTGACTAACGATTACATGGTTGTGGGGAGTGTGTACAGCACCCAAGAACAAAGTTATAAGCGCTGGAGCTGTAAGCAACTGCACACCCACACATTGCAATAGGCCCTGTCCACATCCACCGCATCATATTAGAGCAATGCATACACCTGTAGTATATGTTAGCATGTCAGATGGTTCTGGGGAGAGTGTATTGTCTTGGGTGCATGGCCTGCAGTACTGACTAACGATTACATGGTTGTGCGGAGTGTGTACAGCACCCAAGAACAAAGTTATAAGTGCTGGAGGTGTAAGCCAGTAAACACCCACACATTGCAATATCCATGAACATACAGCTACGAGTGCAGTCTCTGGCCAGAACAAGTGAAGCAAACTACACCTATCAATACACCCGTACTACTGCACATCACTGAGGTGGTTGTGGGCAGGATGTACAGTTTTGATTGCATGGCTGCAGGCTGTAGCCCATACAACATACTCCTAAAACCCTAGGCCTGCCCACAACCACTGCATCATATTAGAGAAATGCATACACCTGTACTATATGTTAGCATGTCAGATGGTTCTGGGGAGGGTGTACTGTCTTGGGTGCATGGCCTGCAGTATTGACTAACGATTACATGGTTGTAGGGAGTGTATACAGCACCCAAGAACAAAGTTATAAGCGCTGGAGGTGTACGCAACTGCACACCCACACATTGCAATAGGCCCTGCCCACATCCACTGCATCATATTAGAGCAATGCATACACCTGTAGTATATGTTAGCATGTCAGATGGTTCTGGGGAGGGAAACAACCTTCTAAGCAGTGGAGTTATAAGCCAATGTACACGTGTTCATTCAGATGTATGCGAACATATATCCAAATCTGTAGGTCCAGCCAACAAGCACTACAGCATATTAGACAGGCACATTAGTGGCTATGTTGTTATGGTGGAGTTGCTGTTTCCATAGGAAGAACACTTTTTGACTGCCTTATACCTGTGCTATACTTGGATGAATCGTCACCAAAGTTTGCAAAAAAAAAATGTATCGCTCACTGTGACTTTATTTGGAATGTCTCTTTTCTCCTTAGATTGAGTGGGGGAAAAAGTACGTGCACATGAACATGTGACTCATTCCCTGATAGGTTGTACAACAGCATAAAGTAAGTGAGCTTTTTTCGGTGCCCCCCCTATGTTTTATTCATGTTTTAGTGTACGCGGATATCACCAGTAATACATTGAAAACAAGACTGCATTGGACTTCACGCACTCATGTAACAGTATTTCAGAAGGTGACCTTTGAGGGGGCCGGAATGGGATGTGGAAGTGCAAAATGAAAAAGTGGAGCTTTTTTCTCACCAAAGTGATACGTTTAAATGGAAGTTCCTGCTTACTGTTCCTCAACCAATTACTGCATGTGGGTTAAAATGTTTTTGGAATAAAATTGCCGTCAGACTGGCGTCCTCAGTTTTGTAAAATACGGCACCAATCTGCAGTGTTTGCTGGAAACATCCCTTCGGGATGTGTATGGGAGTAGTGGTTCTCATAATTGGATTGCAATATGTTGCTTAAAAGAAAGAATGTATTTGGCTTCTGAGTGAAGGCCACATGAGTTGCTTTTTTGGTTGACCGCTCAATAGGCCCGCACATCTGAGTGAATGTATAAGGGGCAATTGTTTTTTGACCTTGATTGAAAAGGGAAATTTACTGGCAGTTCACGGAATGAAAGGGTCGAAAAAAATAGCAATTGATAACGTTATGTTTCAAAAAGTTTGTAAGGGACATGGAATATCAGTATACGAAGAATCTTCCATGTGAACACATTGGTGTACCTTGCACAAACAGAATGGAGGCAGTAAATATTGAGTAAGTTTCATTTTGCACACTTTGCAGCGAACCGCGCTTTATTGTTCTCTTACCGCACATCTAATTGTCCCAATATAATTCTGCGCTATTACATTATTGCAGTAATATTTGAGAGTGCCCAGGTTGTACATTTGTAGTGTATGACTGCACTCATTCTTTTTTAGCATGACTATTTCTTATTTGAAACCTCAACTATCTCCACATAGCTTTTTGTAAACCGTTGAACGTTTTTCTAGTCTTCTTTGAAATCACGCGACGTAATTTTTTTTTCATTCTCCCTTCCTTTTCAATTTATAACTGAATTATCCTTTTCATGTGTAGTTGGCATTTTATTTTCTCTTACGCCGAATGCAAAATCTCGGCGTTTGTAGCTTGGCACTATAGGTACAAATGGACATTAGTAACATTTTATTAAAATGTCATGTTTGAACACGTACCTTTGTGCAGTACTTTGCACATTTTATGTGTCTTTTTTTAAATGTTTTGGTACAGGTTGGTTACTGACACGTATTTTCTGTAACCTTTCCCGTCTAGGTATATCTTGCCGTATTGTGCGTGTAATGGGTTTCACTTGCAGAGTGACGGCTTCTTCGAACGGCAAATGCAGCTGCTGGTGAGCGGTTGCCTGTCCATAACAATTAAGTGAAATGAGACTAAGTCCGTTTTGTCCGTAGGCTGAATTCGCTATGCTGAGCAACGTCACTTCATTTACGGTGCTGTAGGCTGGAGGTCATGATGACTTTTGGGAAATCACTGTGGAAACAAAGCGACTGCTTCAACGAAATCCAAAAATGTTTGTCTGCCAAAAAAACGTGTTTGTGATCTTTGACATTTGCAAGGCCGCCCTTAGAACTATTGTTATGATTGTACTAAAAATGCCCTTACTCCGATGGGCTCTGCCACTTTGTTGTTAGATAAACCTACTTTGCAAACTGTAAAATGTTCACGTTTTCTTTTACATTGAACTGCATCATTTCCAAATGTTAGTTATTAGGTTGTACATCGCTGTATGTTTGTTTACAAGTGCAGCGTCACGTATTTGTGCTTTTTGCAGCCTACCATGGAAAGGTAAGAGGGGCTATGTATGGAATAACCGCCTTCCATTTCTGTGGCAGCCATCTTGAAAGAGGATTTAGTTTTGTAATCTGAACTGCGACCGCCACCCCGAATTACAACAACTAATCGTCCTTTTCAGTAGCACATGTTACTGCTTTGCTAATTTAGAGTATTACTGGCAAAGATTATGGCGTCTATGTACTTTACTGAGAAATATGCAGTATTTGGAGTGTATGCAAATTTTATTTTTTTTCCCTACACTGTGAAAGGTTGTTATTAACGCATTATAATCCTTGCTTACGGGTGGGTTTATTTTTTGCCACGGCAGACAATAAGGGAATGAGCAAAAAGGCAATAAACGGTAATATGGGTTGGTAGATGTACAGCGATACATTTTGTCTGTTTGTTATGTGCAAGGTAGCGCCACTGTTTCTTACGCTTTCCCCTAACACCAGTGCTGCTGTTTCTTTGGGAGGAAGGATGCTTTTAGCTGATGTCTTTTTCAGATAAGTACAACTTTTGTATAGTGCATTGGTAATCCCTGCATACAAATACATGTTGGCGTTGTGTACGGCAAATGTTGAGGGTTGTCGTTCCGACATAAATATAACATCTATTTCCACACTGCCCACGAGGCATAGATGGTACAGTTAAGTGTGTACGAATTCCGGGACATGACACGGTGCTGTACGCCAGCACACTTTCATGTGGCATTCTTCGCAAGGTGTATACTGTTTGCCAAACGACTCTTGGTAAAGGGACTTTATGGTTACGTTGCCCTACTGAAAATCTGTGACATGCAGTACAAAATGTCTTTCTTAGCAAGACCTTACACTTAAATTGTCCTACTAAAAACCCGTACAATTCACACAAAAAAACTTTAAGGGGAAGTTATGGTTAAGTTGCGCTACTAAAAACCTGTGAAATTCACAAAGTTTTTTACAAACGTGACATAATACAAAAGTCTCATTATGGTTCAAAGTAAAACCGAAAAACCCTTGAAATTCACCAGTTATGGTACGCGCAGCAACCATAACTCCCCGCAGCACTGTGCACTGCTAACAGTAACACCCAGGACATCAAAGATGACATCACAAATGTCATTGATGACATCACATGTGTATGCCTTTCGTTTTTTTCCGTGCTATATGTAGGTAAGCTGGCTTTATTTGCTGACAGTCACAAACTTAGCTTTCAAAAGGTATTACATTTATAGATATTGATATTCTCACATGTTCTTACACTATTTTTCTTAGAAATTATTCGCATCTTATAATCAGGCCTGCAACACAGCAATCATTGTTGAGTGTCAATACTATCATGTACATTCTATACAGTTGCTAATGATACTGCCTCTTGTTTGGTTACTTTTCTCTCCATATATAAGCCCCATATTTGTCTGTGTAACAGCCAGACTGCATCAGAAGTCATGGGACGCCATGCAAACACGAAATACCCGGATACAACGGAGGGGCCCGCGGGAAGCAATGAGGTGGACACTGGAGAAGCAAAACTCGAACCTGAACGTACGAGCCGAAAGGAGGAGGAGGAAGACACTGAAGGAAGCAGTCATTTGTGGTCGGGGGCAGACCTGGGTGCCATCCACAAATTGTGTTGCCTGATTGCGGATAGTGGAAACCCTAACGCACGGCCGGTAGCGGGGTTGAGAAGTGGCGTGGGTCCTACGAACAAGGAACGCGGAAACCACGACACAGGCGACCAGACGGAGCAAGGGTCTGCCGGCGTGTGCCGTGTGTACCGCAGCACGAACGACCAACGGGGGGAGGTTGTTGGGCCAAGACGCCACAAACGTGGAACGGATCAAAGAGAAGCAAAAGAACCGTATAACCTCACACTCGTAAAACAGAGAAAAGAGACCAAAAAGAAGGATATTAGAAGGACTTTATCCTTACCAAAGCTAGGGACCCCTGACTGTATAAACCCCAATCTTTACCCCGTGGCACATGGCAGGGAGACATCATGGCGACTGGGAGCACGGAAGGAAGGGGGCGGGGCTTGGGAGGGTTTTTATATCCTCGGACATAAGGAGAGACCTGATTGGGTCAAGAGTGGCCAGCCCCTATATGAAGAAAAGAGAGACGAAGGACTGATGGGGAGTTCTCTTTCTTCTTTCAGAATCGGTTTGGAAGCGAGGAGACCACAAGTCCATACCAGTGGGCTTACGAAGATTAAACAGATTTCTGCCTTACACTCGCAGAAACCCCATCAGAGTCATCTCGGCTGGAAAGAGAACTGATACGTGAATTAATATTTTCTTTTCATTTCTTAAAAAAGTCAATAAAGACTGACTTTTGTTCAATTTACCTACCTAGTCCGAGTGGTCGGTCACAAAATTTGGTGGCAGCGGTGGGATCGTAAACGCCATGGAGGCCCTCATCAAAGCCACTTCATTGCTCCCCTCTTGACTGGATCCATGCAAGGAGCTTACCAGGCTGCTAATCCTGCAGGCGATGCCACGTATGCGGACATTAAGAAAACCATACTGGAAAGGATGGGGGTGGACGAGGAAGCCTACAGGGCTAGGCTAAGAGAGACCCGTCTACGCAACAGAGAGACCCCCAGGCAATTGTATTATAGAATACATGACTTAAGTGATAAAGGGTTAAAACCAACTGCTAGCACTGTTCATGAAATCATGGACAAAGTTAAACTAGAACAGTTTGTGGATGCTCTACCCACGGCTATGCAATGGTGGGTACGTCAACACCACCGGGCCACTTTCTCAGAAGCCATTGACATTGCTACGGCTTTCCAAAAGGCCGGCCCCACCAGGTTGGCTCCGTTGGATGTACATAAACCAGCACCTCGAGGAACTCCAGTCCCGGAAGTCAAGAACAGTCGCCCGGAAACCCGCACGGCAGCCTGGCCCCCCCCTAACAAGCAACCTCAGTGCTTTGACTGCGGTGAAGGGGGACATATAGCCTGGTTCTGCCAGAGAAGACCTAAGCCCGAGCCGATGGAAATTGGATGTGCCCAGTCCAGAGAATTCCAGAGAAGAAGGGAGCCTTATCTAGTGGAAGTCTGAGTGGATGGCACTCCAAGACAAGGTCTTCTTGATTCCGGAAGTGAACAAACAGCCATAAGGCCGGAAGTAAGTGGGGCTGAAGGGGCGGGAAGACAACCAATTCAAATGAAATGTGTACATGGGGATACTAAAGAGTATCCTTCTAAGAAAGTAGACCTAGAAGTTAATGGGGTAAATTCCAGAATGAGAGTCGCCATAATGCCTCACTTGCCAGCCCAGGTGTTATTGGGTACTGACTTACCGACCTTTGAACAGTGTGTAAACGAAGCCGAATGGTTAAAGTCAGCACCATATGCTCAGAGCGAGATTGAACCAGGCGTTCCCAAACATATAAAGAAAACCCGGAAAGAGGTTAGAGAAGCTAAACGGCAATGGGAAGAAGGGAACAAATACTTTGGAATGATACACTGGTTATCAGAGGACAGCGTAAAGTCATTTCGAAGTGAACTGTTAACGGATCCTACTCTGAACAATGCGAGAGAACAAGCCGTACCTGTCCAGGATATTGGAACAGGATATCTCTGGTTCAAAATAAAGAAAGGTTTGATATATCGCATAACTAACGATTTAAGTAGAGGGGAATTGGAACAATTACTGGTGCCTAAAAGTTTTAGGTCAGTTGTGCTAAGTTTAGCCCACAATGACGTGGTAGGCGGACATCTGGGAAGGGAAAAAACTCAAGAGAAATTGTTAAAAAGGTTCTTTTGGCCAGGGGTGTACAGAGAAGTGACTAAATACTGCGAAGAGTGCCTGATTTGTCAGAAGGCCAGTCCTCATAAACCACACAAAGCCCCTCTACAGCCAATGCCTCTTATAAAAGAACCGTTTACAAGAATAGGAATGGACCTGATTGGTCCCTTGGAACGTAACAGCCATGGACACAAGTTCATATTAGTCATAGTGGACTATGCCACCAGATACCCGGAAGCCTTCCCAATGAGGGGTATTGGTTCTCAACAAGTATGCCAACAGTTGGTTCCATTCTTTTCGCGAGTTGGACTGCCTAACGAAATAGTAACTGATCAAGGACGCAACTTTGTGTCGGCAGTTATGGAAAAAGTGTGCAAGCAACTAGGTATCAAGCAGATACATACTTCCGTATATCACCCTTAAATGGATGGACTAGTTGAGAGGTACAACAGAACTATTAAGACTATGCTCAAAAGAGTAACAGCACCATCGGGAAAAGATTGGGACAAAGTGTTGCCTTGGGTCTTGATGATTCTTAGAGACACTCCACAGTCATCTACGGGGTTCTCACCATTCGAGCTATTGTTCGGACATAAGCCAAAAACAATCCTTGACATAGCCAAGAAAGATTGGGAAGAACAAGAGGAAGAAAAATCTCTTACGGACTATGTCATAGAAATGAAGGAACACCTGACTAAACTTAGAGAGTTGGCCAAAGAAAACCTGGGAAGAGCTCAAGGGTCACAAGCTACCTATTACAACCAGAACGCCAGGATGAGGACATTTCAAGTGGGGGATAAGGTGTTGGTATTGTTACCTAACTCCTCCAATAAAATGCTGGCCCAGTGGAGAGGACCATATAAGATTACGGCCGCATTAGGCCCTGTGAATTACCTGGTTGAACAACCCGACAGGAGGGAAAAACACCAGAACTATCACATCAATCTCCTAAAAAGTTGGAGGGAACCAGGAAGAGAACCCCTAAGGGTAAACTAACTAGAGGTGATGAATACGGAAAAGGCTTTCCAGGCGGTGAAATGGGGGGCACAGCTTGAGCACGAGAAAATAGAGGAACTGGAAAGACATTTACAATCATTGGAACAAGTGTTCTCTTTTTATCCTGGGAAGACGTCCCTTGTAGAGCATGAGATTCACACTGACCCCTCCCAAACAGTAAGAATCCGACCTTACACACTGCCTGAATCAAAAAGAGCAGCAGTACAAGCTGAGGTAGAAGAAGTGTTACGCCTGGGAGTAATAGAACCATCCACCAGCCACTGGTCCTCTCCAATAGTGCTAGTTCCCAAACCCAATGGATCCATCAGGTTCTGTATGGATTACAGGAAACTAAACACCATATCAACCTTTCAAGCATACCCCATGCCCAGAATCGATGAGTTAATAGAACAACTGAGTACAGCCAATTATATCAGTACGATCGACTTAACCAAAGGATATTGGCAGATTCCCCTACGAGAAGAAGACAAGTTGAAGACGGCATTCTCTACTCCATCCGGGCTATATCAGTTCACTGTATTACCCTTTGGTTTACACGGTGCCCCAGCGACTTTTCAGGCCCTAATGAATAAAGTCTTGGCCCCACACACAGCATACAGTTCAGCATATCTTGATGATATTATCGTGTTTAGCAAAACATGGAAGGACCACCTCGAACATTTGGTGAAGGTAATAAGCTCCCTAGGAAGGGCAGCACTACACATCAATCCTAAAGAAAAACATCCTCAGTGCCAGAGATACAAAGTATTTAGGTTACCTGGTGGGAGGAGGGGTTATTAAACCCCAGGTGGACAAAGTCGAGGCTATTTCAAAGCTGACCATGCCTAGTAACCAGAAACAAATAAGAGCGTTCATGGGATTCGTAGGCTACTATAGATGGTTCATTCCCATGTTCTCAACCATTGCTTGCCCATTGACGGATGCCCTTAAATCCACCTATAAGGGAAATGTGTTACAAGACGACGCAGCCAAAGCTGCGTTTCAGGGTCTTAAAACTATCCTTTCTACCAGACCAGTCTTGAAATGTCCAGACTTCGGAAAAACGTTTTTTGTGCAGACTGATGCTTCTGGAACAGGATTGGGGGCTGTATTGTCACAGGGAACAGAAGAGGACTTAACACTAGTTTCCTTTATCAGCAGGAAACTCCTACCTCATGAGAGAATGTACTCTACATTAGAAAAAGAGTGTTTGGCCATCAAATGGGCCATTGAGACCATACAATATTACCTGTTTGGAAGAACTTTTACAGTTTTCACAGTCCATGCTCCCCTACAATGGTTGGCCACGAACAAGGACTCTAATCAAAGAGTTCTTAGGTGGTTTCTCACGCTGCAGGCATTCTCCTTCAAAACGGTACATAAACCGGCATTATTTCAGGTGGTTCCTGACTATCTGTCCCGGAGCATGGATCGGCCCGAGCGGCTCGATTCCTGGGGTGGTGTGTGTAACAGCCAGACTGCATCAGAGGCCATGGGACGCCATGCGAACACCAAATACCTGGATACAACGGAGGGGCCCGCGGGAAGCAATGAGGTGGACACTGGAGAAGCAAAACTCGAACCTGAACGTACGATCCGAAAGGAGGAGGAGGAAGACACTGAAGGAAGCAGTCATTTGTGGTCGGGGGCAGACCTGGGTGCCATCCGCGAATTGTGTTGCCTGAATGCGGATAGTGGAAACCCTAATGCACGGCCGGTAGCAGGGTTGAGAAGTGGCGTGGGTCCTACGGGCAAGGAACGCGGAAACCATGACACAGGCGACCAGACGGAGCAAGGGTCTGCCGGCGTGTGCCACGTGTACCGCAGCACGAATGACCAACGGGGGGAGGTTGTTGGGCCAAGACGCCACAAACGGGGAACGGAGCAAAGAGAAGCAAACGAACCGTATAACCTCACGCTCGTAAAACAGAGAAAAGAGACCAAAAAGAAGGATATTAGAAGGACTTTATCCTTACCAAAGCTAGGGAACTCTGACTGTATAAACCCCAATCTTCACCCCGTGGCACATGGCGGGGAGACATCATGGCGACTGGGAGCACGGAAGAAAGGGGGCTTGGGAGGGTTTTTATATCCTCGGACATAAGGAGAGACCTGATTGGGTCAAGAGTGGCCAGCCCCTATATAAAGAAAAGAGAGACGAAGGACTGATGGGGAGTTCTCTTTCTTCTTTCAGAATCGGTTTGGAAGCGAGGAGACCACAAGTCCATACCAGTGGGCTTACGAAGATTAAACAGAGATTTCTGCCTTACACTCGCAGAAACCCCATCAGAGTCATCTCGGCTGGAAAGAGAACTGATACTTGAATTAATATTTTCTTTTCATTTCTTAAAAAAGTCAATAAAGAATGACTTTTGTTCAACTTACCTACCTAGTCCGAGTGGTCTGTCACAGTAGGCATTGTAGTCTATTTACGTTTTGTGTGTATTACTAGAAATATATACTAACCAATGCATTATTAGCAACTTAGTACATGTTTCACAGACCAGAAAAGTTTCATACAGAAGCATTCACCATTTTATTATACAACTTTGGAAAGTACAAATATAGCACCTCTGTGGTGTATGCTGAAGCCAATACCTACATTTCTGTATGAGCAGATTAATGTACTAGAAAGAACACTGTAATGGAATTTTCTTTACACACCTACATTGCGTGATGAAGTATGAAGTTTATTACACATGTCCCGATAATCCCTGATACTTTTTTGCCAAAATTACCTACACAACCCCTTGTCTGAAAAGTAAATGCACATGTGATGTCATCAGTGATGTCATCAATGACATTTGTGATGTCATCCTTGATGTCCTGGCTGTTACTGTTAGCAGTGCACAGTGCTGCGGGGAGTTATGGTTGCTTAGCGTACCATAACTGGCGAATTTCAAGGCTTTTTCGGTTTTACTTTGAACCATAATGAGACTTTTGTATTATGTCAGGTTTGTAAAAAACCTTTAGTGAATTTCACAGGTTTTTAGTAGCGCAACTTAACCATAACGTCCCCTTAACAAGGTTTTTTTAGTGAATATATATATATATATATATATATATATATATATGGGATACATTACTCACCGTAATCGTATTTCTGATGCTTGTATCTGCTTTGATTCACATGCTGTGCGTAGGCCGACATCTAGTGGAAGCTGCGGGGTAATACAGTTTGTTTTTCGAAACTCGAAAATGGGCGTCGACACTGGGCGTGCCAGTAATACTATCCCTAGTGTGAAGTCCACTGTACCCATGATCCCTCACGCGTGTAGAACCCTCAGATTGTTTTTTTCCACCATACTGGTCGGAAGCATTCCACGGAGTTCCCTGGCTTTAGTCATAATTTTGCTATAAGTTATAATATTTCCCCGTTTCTTCCATACCCACGTCGAGTTATCGAAGTTCGAAGCTCGACGCCGGTCCGGAGAAGAAAACTACCGTTGAGAGCTGCACGCGGACTTTGGGCCTCGGAAGGCCTCTGGCCTCGGCCCAGGCCTTGGCAGGCCTCTGGCCTCGGCCCTGTACAAGTAGGGAGAGTGGGGGGTGGTACATACTCTTCACTCACTTATATTCATATATATATATATATATATACCTACACACTAGCCCACTGCCACAGGGTGGTATGGAGGGTACCCCTTTCCAATTTTGCCCCAAGTGCAACCGCAAGTACCCTTGGGTTGACAGACATGCCACCCGTAACCTTTGCTTGCCGATGGACTACCCCGAGGCGAACCGCAGAGTGTGTAGTCGGTTCAAGGCTAAGACTCTAAAGGACCGTTCGACCAAACGTTGGGCCCACCACGCCAGGCAACGAGAGGCCATGGAAGCGGAGGGCGCCTTCAGTGATGGCAGCGACGCTGTACTATCGGACGGCGAGGGCAACGTGGCATCGAAAGACAGCCAAACGCAATTCCCCGACCTTAGAAGGTTGTCCGGCAGGGCAGCTATGGGGAAGACACCCGGCGACACGAGCGCTACCCACACCACTTCCACTAAACACTCGAAGTCCAACGGAGACTCGACGCGCGTGTCGAGTTCTCGGCAAGAGTCACAAAGCGAACGGTCCACCGAATCGGTGTCCTCTGGGCGTTCTCGGTCAAGATCGCCGCATGACACCAGGCAATCATCCACTGTTGCCAAGAGTGCCTCACTCACCAAAGTAATGGAGGTACGATCATCCGAAGATGAAGCCGACCACCATCCCCAGGCCGCACTCCAGGAGTCGGCGTCAGCAGACCGCGCAACGCCTGCTCCCGGGTCCCAACCCGTATCTCGACACCAAACGTCGAAAATCCCTGAGAAGGTGAAAACACCACGGAAACACTCTTCCACTCACGGGGAGGGGGGGAAAACAGCAGAAGAAACATTCTCAGCCTTGTTCTGCACCACAGAAACATAAGGACAGTTCACAGTCTTCTGTTAAACTAACCAAGACCCCTGCACAAGCCCATAGGTCCAGTCAAGATATTGCAGGGAAACCTTCCCAAGAAAGGGTAATCCCCAGCTCTAAAGAATAGTCCAGTGAGGATATAGACATAGTTATGTCTAGAATGTCATCCCTAGCAGACTTCTATACCAAGACTCCAGATCACTTCCTCTCCTATACCCTTGACAGGGCTACTCCCTCAGGGTCTAAGGACCTGCAACCCCCTGGTAAGAAACCTCGAGTTGAGGCACCAATGCAAAGTCGGTCTTCTGACCCTTGTTACGTACAGCCATACTCTCAGTATACTGAGGATCCACTACTAGATGAGGATCCAGATTTGGCAACGTTGGACGACCAAACTGGGGTGGACTACTACGCGGATGACGAGGACCAAGAGGAGGACGAAGATGTCCCAGAAGTCTACAGAGTAGACTCCCCAGTAGGCAAGGAACCTCTGGTTACTGACTCTCCAGTCGGTAACCAACCTCTCCTAAATGAGGTTTTGTCTAGAGCGGCAGAACACTTCCACATAGATACTCAAGGAGTTCAGGAGGAGAGGGACTTTGACGAGGAACTAGTGGGAGAAAAAGAGACCCATTGCCCAGGCCATCCCCATTCTCAAGTCTATACAAAGGAGAATTGATCCTTCCCTTCTCAATCCGAACCTCACCAGGGCAGTAAACCCCAGGATCAAAAAGTTGTTCAGGGCAGCCCAGTCAGACCCGCTGTACATAAGGGGGCAACTGAAACCGGACTCCCTGGTAGTGACTAATACCCGAAAGAGGGCAGGAACGCCCTTATCATCGTCTGAGGCTCCCCCGACAAGGAGAGCAAAAAGATCTACGGGTTGGGAAGGAAGGTAGCCTCCACTTCCGCCTACCAGGCAAGGATTGCCAACTCCACCACTCTGCTGGCTAGTTACAACTGCCACCAGTGGGAACAAGTTGCTGCACTCATCGACTCCGCACCGGAACCTTTAAAAAGCCAGTTGGCACAGTTTGTGTCGGAGGGGAGAGCCGTTTCCGGTTGCATCCTTTAGGCAACCTTTGATGCCGCGGATAACGCCAGCAGGCTGATTGCAGAGAGCACTGTTATTAAGAGGCATGCTTGGCTAAGACAATCAGGGTTTAAACCCGAGACACAAGCATCCTTAATAGACAAGCCGGTGGAACCTGAGCTACTGTTTGGCAAGGCGGTAGAGGACGCATTAAAAAAGCCAAGGATGAGTACGAGACTCTGAAATCCCTGGGACAGTTGACCAACAAGCCCCCTAATCAAAGAGGGAATGGCAATTTTCGTCGCCCACGCAGCCAAAATTCACAAAGAGGCTCCAACTATTCTCAGGGGCAGGGTACTCCTTGGGGTAACAACCAGCAGTCTACCCAAAATTACAACAGGGGAAACAAGAGGGCTCGTGGTAAGGGTAGAGGCAGCCCCAGAAGAGGCGGTACGCCTCCCGCAAAACAGTGACGCCGATATCAGGGTCCCTTCCCACACATCTCCAGTAGGGGGACGCATTACCAACTTCACCCAAGCTTGGGAAGGGATCACATCAAACAGATGGGTGCTGTCCACAGTGTCCACAGGATACTGCATAGAGCTGCTCAAGCATCCCCGAAACCACCCTCCACAACAAAAGGTACATTCCTTAAACCAACAGAAGATCCTCCTCGAGGAGATCGTCAATCTTCTAGAAAAGGACGAGATCAAACTCGTCCCGGGCAAACAGGTGAACAAGGGTATTTATTCAACTTACTTTCTTGTGCCAAAAAAAGATTTGACAATGTGCCCAGTTTTAGACTTACGCCCTGCAAACAATTATGTCAAGCCCCAAAAATTTTGCATGACTACGCTCCAAGATGTAATCCCCCTCCTAAAAAAGGGGGATTACATGGCAACATTGGACATGAAAGATGCCTATTTTCATATTTCCATGTTCCCAGCGCACAGAAGATTCTTGCACTTCAAGGTGGACAGTCAGCACTACCAGTTCAAGGTGCTGCACTTCGGTATAGCCTTGGCTCCAAGGGTATTCACCAAGGTACTGGCTGTGGTGGTGGCACACCTACGCAGGGAGGCAATCCCAGTGTACCCTTACCTGGACGACTGGCTCATGAAGGGGGAAACCCCAGCAATTTGCAGTGCAAACATTCAAAGAATGATCGACCTCCTCTTCGAATTGGGTTTCTCCATAAACGAGAAAAAATCAAGTCTGGTGCCAAGCACCTACAAACATTTCTTAGGAGCTGTTCTAAACACACAAGAGGGGTTGGCCTTTCTATCAGAGGAAAGAATTCGGAATCTACTGCTGCAAATTCCTCCATATAGGGCCAGTCGCCAGATAACGGTGCGCAAAGCGATGCGTTTGCTAGGCATGATGGCATCATGTATTTGCATGGTCCGCGGACATCGGGACGAGGCTGCCGATTGGCTGGTGATAAAACGTGAAATGTGCCTGTTTTCCTGAAGCGCCGGCCATCTTGGATTCGCAGACTTTTCTGGGGTCCGTGGACAGCGCAGTGAAAACATTTTTGAAAAAGCAGCATTTCACTTGTCAAACTCATCAAACAATCTCTGGGGATGTGGGGGGGGTGAGGATTCAATTGGATATGGCCATAAGAAGCCAAAAAACGGGTTGTTTCACCCCCCGAAAGTCCGCGAACCCTCCAGATGTCCTGGGGCAGTGTTGTGGTGTTCGCGGACATCTGTACCTATTTCTGCATTACAGGGTTGGGGAAAACCAGTTTTGGATGGCTTATAACTTTTGCACCATCCAATGAAACTGCATGTAATTTTGCAATTTTATTCTGGAACTAATCCTGAATGGTTTTGCAATGTTTTGTGGGATTCTGTCAAGAGGGGGCAAAATTAGAGGGGGGTCCCAAAATATTGTAAAGGCATATAAATGTGGTGTCATTTGACGAATCTGCACAACATTTGGCAAAACGATTTTGGATCTAGATATAAATGGTTTTCTAAAGTTTGGTGGGATTTTCTCAAGAGGGGGTGAAATTAGAGGGGGGTCTTAACATTTTTAGATGGCTTATAACTTTGTTGCTATTTGACGAATGTGGACAAAAGTTGAGAAAGATTATAGACCCAACCTTCAATGTCTGTGTAAAGACTGAATGGATTTTGTCAAGTGCGGGCTAAGTGCCTTCTTACATTGGGACGCCAGAAAAATCTATGTTTTAGCACCCAGGGTTCCCGCTTTGGGAACCAGGGGTGCTAATGGCCTTTGTCCCCCATTTCAGGGGCTGCAATGGACGATAATGGTCCGTAGCCCTCCTTATTTATTTATTTATAACGCACTAATGCCCGCAGATATCATTACAGTATTTGTTGAGGAAGATGAGGTGGAGGAAGACACTTAGTACTTGCTGAAAAAAGGAACAACCTTTCTGAGAGCATTGCAGTCATTGGATTTGGTGCGACGGCGCATGGAGGTGGTCCCGTAGGTGTACTGTCCAGGTAGTCTGTGACTGAGTGCACTCAGTGCATTTCACTTTGGTAGCTTTAGCCTTTGGTACACTCCCAACAGTAGCAAAGAACTGGCACACCCATGATTCGATCTTGGTGCTAGAAGTAGGCACTTCCTGTACCTCATCTTCTTGGTCCTCTTCATTGTCTTTGAAATAACTGCGTTTTATTTGTTGTGAAGGTCCTCCAGCTGGTGGTGGTGGCTCTTGGGGAGGAGGGATGGTAATAACTCATGCCATTTTTAAGATAAATAGCAGTTTTTATCAAATTCTTCCAAGTATGTACTGTGTACTAGATTGGTAATGGATAATGAGTATGAACAGGTGTAGAGGTATGCAAGGGAAATTTTGAAGTTGAAAGTTCCTAGATCAGTAGAAAATGCAGTTCCAAACTGTCCGCGAAGGACGGATCTTATCGTGAAGTGCGCACGGGTTCTCGGACACGTCATCACGCCGCGCGCCAGCGCATGGTCATGTGGCGCTGTCCGGAAGGTCCGCAATGATGTCAGATGTTCATAGATGCAAACCTAGTTGAAATTGTTGCAAAAAGTGTATAGAAGTGTTAAAAATGATTCTAGAAGGTGGGAAATGGCAGAGTTTTAAGGTGACACTTCGTAAATTGGACACAAATATTGTTATATTTGGTAAGTATGATAGTAGTAAGTTGTAGGAAAATTGCATACTCTGGTAAAAACACATGAAATTCACTGAAAAAACTTTGTTAAAGGGACGTTATGGTTAAGTTGCACTAATAAAAACCTATGAAATTCAATGAAAAAACGTTGTTAAAAGGACGTTATGGTTAAGTTGCACTAACAAAAACCTATGAAATTCAATGAAAAAACTTTGTTAAAGGGATGTTATGGTTAAGTTGCACTAATAAAAACCTATGAAATTCACTGAAAAAACTTTGTTAAAGGGACGTTATGGTTAAGTTGGACTAATAAAAACTATGAAATTCAGTAAAAAAATGTTGTTAAATGTTGTTACAAGGATGTTATGGTTACAAGTAAAATCGAAAAACCCCTGAAATTCGCCAGTTATGGTAAGCTAAGCAACCATAATTTGCGCCACCACCGTGCACTGCTAAGACTAACACCCAGGACATCAAAGATGACATCACAAATATCATTTTACACAAAAAAGTGGCGGTGTGACCATGGGGTCCGTCCAAAAAATAAAATGACTTACCTTACTTTACCCTGCCTCCCTCCTTACTTCACTGGCGACGAGGGTCACGACGGTGAGGGACAGACTCTGTGCGACCCGCGTGTGCAAGGATTCAGAACACCAGCACATAGGCCAGATCCTGGTGTGTCCCTCTGTTCCTTGATGACGGTAGGGGCAGAGGAAGTGGGCACGGCAGCCCACAGGCAGCAACCAGGCACAACAGTGAAATCTGGACCACACTAAGCAGCCCCAATCATCGGAGCAGACAAACTGACGTAACCATGCTAGAGGAAAAGATCCTAGCAACATTGACACTCCCAGCAGCCATCTTTGGTTGCTGGGCAAATCTTTGTTAGGATTGCAACGGCAGTTGCACAGAGCACAGCAGGAGAAGGCAAAGCAAGCTGTTTTGGAACCTTTGAATAACCAGCTTTGGGAGTTTGCCATATCCAGTGGCAAGTGCAGGTACTGTTATAAGAAAAGCATTTTCTTTTAACCCATAGCTGCATTACAAGATGGCACAGGAAGAGAAACAGTCACAATAGCCTGTAATGAGTTACGGAATCTGTGAGTAACCAGCTCTGGAATGTGCCATATCTAGTGGCAGGTGAGGGTACTGTGACAACAGAAACATAATCTATGATGCATATAGTTGTACTGTAAGGGGCCACATAGAGTGCACCTGTGGGCGAGTTGCAGGTGCATAGCAACTGGAAGGGCCCCAAGCTATCATGCAACATAGCAATGCCACGCCTTCCCCAGCATTTTTAATGTCCCCAGGTGAACCCCCAGTTTTGTGTGATTTATGGGTAGACGCATTCAAAGTATACATGAGAGCGGCTGGAGGAATGAAGTACAGTGATGATCAAAAGGAGGCGGCGTTATTGAATTGTCTTGGGACAGAGGGACTCATAATTTTCAGGCATCTTCCAGGTGAAGAGGTGTATGTTCCAGGCGGCGAAGGGGAGAGAGTAATGAGCGTATATGAAACAGCTCTCAGTAAATTAGAAGGACGGTTTGGGAAGAGAACCAATGTGGTACTCGAGCGATACCATTTCTTCTCCAGGGCACAAGGGGTCGGGGAAGGCATTGATGCCAATGTTACGGCACTGCGGACACTTATGGCTACATGCAGATTTACAGGTGTGCAGGAGGAGTACATCAGGGACCAGATCATGATGAAAACAAACAATTGCAAAGTCAGAGAAAGGTTATGATAGAGAGAGACCCACCTTTGGACAAAGTGATAGAGGATGCGAGAGCCATAGAGGAGTCACGTGCCAATGTTCAAGTTGTGACTGGGAAGATGGACAGGCATGGCCAAGGAGAGTCAATCCAAGCGGTGTTGACACCATTCAAGAAGGGTAGCAGCAATGTCAGGAAAAAGTCACAGAAGTTTGAGGGGCAGTCCAGCAGACCAAGTAGAGTGAACAATGGGGGTGGCGTGAGGGGGGCATGTAAAAAAAATGTGTTTGGTCGAGTCATCTCACCGGGGCAAAGATGTGTTCTGCATGGGCATTAGACTGCAGGTGTTGTAAGACTAAAGGACACTACGCCAGGACGTGCAGAATGAATGCAGAGGATGGCAATGTCCAAGGAAGACAGAATGTCAGGATGATTGAAGCTGGCTATGTTCCAGGGAGCACTGGAACTTTTGACATCAGTGTGATGAGGGAAGGGGTGATATTGCACATCAAGGGGGGGGGGGGAATGGGCCATCGGACAGGTTGACGGTGATTGGTGTGCGTTTAGAAATGTGGGTGGACTCAGGTTCTCCTTATACCATGCTCTCTCCAGAAGTGTACAGAGAGAACTTTGAGAAGGAGGTATCTGCTCTCAAACCTCCAGACATTGATCCCAGTACATATGGTCAAGTACCCATAAAAATGTTGGGGTATGAATGGGTGCGAATTGAATTCAAAGCTCGCAGCACGGAAGGGAAATTGTATGTGGCACATAAAGGTGCAAGCGTTTTGGGGTGGGAGAAACAGTATGCAGTAATTGAGACGGAGGTGTTTGCTGTTTCTTGGGCTTCAAAGCATTTTAAGACATTTCTGTGGCGTATTCCATATGCCATCAGGACGGACCACAAACCACAAGTATATGTGCTCACCACCAAGGGTGTGGGGTCGGTGTCCCCTAGGATTGCAAAGTGGATGGTGGATCTGCAAGAATTAAATTTCAGGGTGGAGTACTTACCAGGTAAAAGGAATGTGGTAGCAGATTGTTTATCACGATTGCCGGTGGAGGTACCCGAAGTGCGGAGGGGGGGTGATATAAGCACCCAAGCGGCGTGTGTGCTTCCAACTGTGGATAAGGATGAGTGGGAGGAAGAAGCAGCCATGGATGCAGAATTAGCATGGATCAGAGATGGTTTGCATGATGGCTGGGAAGCAGTCAAGGGTAGGGAGGAAGGAAAGGGGTACATGCAGGTTTTGAGTGAATTGGCAGAGGGACCTTGGGGTGTCACAAGAGGAAAGAGGTTGGTGCCTCCTGTGAGTGTGAGAGCAAGGATTGTTGAACTGGCGCATGATGGGCATTTGGGTAGGTTGTATTATCCGTGTGCAATGGGTTGGTGAAAAGAATTAATGGTTTTGTGAAGGGCCTATTCAGTTGGCCATCGCCAACGGTTTGTGTCGGCAGGAGGTGGTTTCAGAGGCTTTGATAGTGTATAGTCGGACACCTTCGATGTTTATGGGCAAATCACTGTTTGAACTCATGAGGGGTAGGAAGGCTGGGTCAAGATTGCGGACGGCTGCCTTTAGTGGGGGTGTGATCACGGAGGTGAACATGTCGGAGGTGTTGCAAAGAGTGCGTGCACACCAGGATCGCTCGAGAGCACAGCAGAGTGCGAAAAGACCTATTAAAGTCGAGGTGGGTGATCGTGTTTGCGTGAAAAACCCTAGGTTTGTCCCAAAGGGGAAGAGTGCATTCATGTCCCTCTGTGTGGTAGTGAGGGTGGAGACAGGATATGTGGTTCTGGATGATGGGACAAGGTGGAGCAAGAGAAGGGTTGTTGTGTTGAGGGGTACTACTGTGGCACCATCAGTTCAGGGGGGTCGGGGGGGTTCTGCTTTAAAATCTCATTTAAGTGATTTTTCTGTGGAACAGCATGTGGGTGGGTGCACCGGGGAGTTGGAAGTGGGATGTAACGATGTGCATGCTGGTGAGAGTCGTGAGGATGGAGTGAGTGTGGTGTCCAAGAAGTGTGTTCCTCGGGCATCCAGTGGTAGTGATGGGGGGTGTCCATTGAGGGTGCAGGTACCTCCTTTCAGAATGAAGAATTACGTTTGGGAGGGTGGTAGTGAGTAGTGCGTAGTGTGTGCGTGTGACCTGCACGTGCATGTGAGTTTATTGCTACTGCGTGGGTCTGAGTTCATTGTTACATTCTTGGTGTTCTTACTCAGAGGTGCTTCCTGCCACCAGGAAGTATGTTGTTTATAATCTGTTCAGCATCATACTGATGTATGTGTTTTTTTAATCTAATATTTTTCCAATTTCTTCCATTGTCACAGATGTGTGTTATCTCAGTTGACAGTTGTTACCATTTCTTCTGTTGCTTTTGGTTAATTTGGTATGTGCTAAGTGGAGGGGAGAAGGGTAATGCTCGGTCGCATTGTTACACGGTCAGCATTCCAGGTGATTGTCTTAAAGGTTGGAAGGGGGCTGAATGGAGGTGGGGCCACGGGGTCTGTCCGAAGAATAAAAGGACTTACCTTACTTTACCCTGCCTCCATCCTTACTGCAAAATCCTGCCGGAAAAGTGTATTGAATGAAGAGAATTGCTTTCCACTGCTTCCCCCTCCATCCCCGAATCCAGAATACTCGGCATGCAGTCAACACTAGCAGCCATTGACTACTCACCTTGCACTCCGATTGGCTGAGAGGAATGGTCAAACAATTATTTTCATGTATTAATAACACATACGAAGGCTTATAGTATTTACTGATGATCACGTTTATGTGGCCCAAGGACCCATGTTTCCAAGTTTAAGGTGCCTCTCCTCCCTTGATATTTTCAATAGCAATATACCAGCCTTGCTAGGTAGCACTCGAGGGACAAGCGAAGACGCTTCAAATCGCATGTTGCCAAGTACAGACAGCCTGGGCCTCCACTCTGAATATTTGAACCATTAAACCTAAGTATTGTGAATTGAGTAATGTCAACATTTGGGACTATTATAATGTGTAGCTTGCACTTAAATGCAGCATCCACATTGAATGCCTTGGAAACGGGGCGTACCAGCATTCAAGTATAGTTAGTGTCAGAGCAGTTCATAACATATTTGACGTGTGAGGTGTACATTGATTGAAGAGGTTCATGTTAATGTTAAAGGTTATTTGTGCCGTGCAATATCACCACCGGAGTGGTCCCCTGGCACTCTGGCGGATCTGAAAAGGACAGTGTGAAACATGGAGGGTGTGGGAGCGGTTAGTAGGGTGCAGTGGGAATAAGAAAATGAGATATGATGTTTGCACCATTCGTTGAGGTTAGGAGCGATTTCCATGTGCTGTTGTGCAGGGTTATGTGTTGTTTGTATGTTGTGTGGGGGGGGGGGTACATGCAGATTGCTGTGCAGAGATGTGGTCGTCTGAGTTTCTGTAGGAGAAGTGTTTGCGAAAAAATCTAGGTTTTAGTATTGGGTAAGCAGTTTTTGTTGTTCTACCTGCCTTGCTTTGGTTTCTGTGGTCGACATCTACGACCATCCTGTGTGCTTTGATATTGTTTGGCATCCTAGTCGGCAGGCACGTTGCGATGTGTTAATTGCCCTCTGTAGAAATCTAGCAGTATGTGGACATGGGTGGTGGAGGTGTGGTTCCCCCGCTCCCTAGGGTTAGAGATGGTTAGGAAGGTTATGGGTCCCTCCCTTGACTTCTAGTGGGGGGTTCCTGCCTACTGTGGCATTCCTCTGTAAACTTGGTGGTGTGCGTGCATGAGAGGTCGAAACATCCTCCCTACGCACATCAGTTGCGGATGATTAAGTAATGGATTGTGGGTCCCTCCTGGGCTTCCCGTTTTACCACAATTTATGATTCCTGCTCATTCCCTTGTGATTATGGGGTGAAGAGCCACGTGTTTTGTCGTTTTCTGAATTCCAGATGATCCCTTGTATTGCGTATGATTTTTGGTAGTCAATTCCATGATTCTTGAGACAGGTGTGAGAAAGATGATCCTCTGAATTTTCTTTTATTGTATGGTTTTGGTTCTAGGCGAATGTCGTAGCTTGATCTGAGTGGTCTTGTTGGATGGTAGATGGTTATTTTCTTCTTTAGGAACTCTGCTCCTCAGCCGTGGTCATAGGTGTAGCAGTCTATTGTTTGATGTCTGTTGGGAAGGTTATCCTAGCACCTCGAAGTGACTGCAATTCATAGGTCTTGCCTGATAATTCTACTATGAATAAATAAATATTCAATTGCCATGTGTGAGCAGCTTAGTGGGTATAACTATAGTGTGTTTGAACACAGGCTATCATTTTAGTGCAGGAAGGTTAGTGGAGGGCACCACGGGTAACGGCACTGAGAGATAAGAGGGTGTGTTAGCGGGATAAAGGTAGAGGGAGAAAAGATTATGATGTACTGTTGGTAGCTTCAGTACGGTTAGCACTGTTCGGTGAGCATGGGTGTGGGTGTGGTTTATGGATCGGGAGACTCCCATGTGCTGTTGTGCAGGACTACAGGCCTCATTACGAGGGAGGCGGTAGGCGGTGAACGGGGCCGGTAGAGCTGCCGGCCCCGTTAACCCCCTACTGCCTCATTACGAGGTCCGCTCGCTGGACCCGCTAAGGACGTCTGGTTTTACCAGACGTCCTTAGCGTGTCCCGCGAGCGGTCCAGCATGCTAACAACGGGCCCGTTGTTAGCATGCTCTCCATTCCCATTGAGCCCTATAGGGGCTCAAATGGGAATGGACCGTGTCCGGGTTTCTTGAATGGGGAAATACCGGGCCCTCCAAGGTCGGAATGACCCGGTATTTCCCCATTCAGGGAACCCGGACCCGGTACCCGGAATGGGGGTAGCCATGCCGCAAAAAGCGGCATGGCTACCTCCTTCCTCGTAAGAGGCTCCATGGCCCTCATTATATGTTTGCCAGTCTGGTAACAACGGTACCGGTAAGCTTGCCGCTACCGTTGTTACCAGACACATTTTTTTCCATTTACAAAGCGTTAGTGGCTAAATAAAGCAAAATACAGTGAGCTGGCAGCTACTGTCCTACCAACACTCAGTCCAGGCTGCATGGAAAGGAGACAGGGCTGAATGTGCTACCTACACACGTCGTAATTGGGATTTCTGTGAACTGTTCCGTGTGCATTATCAAAATAAAATCACATGCTTTCATCATTGTTTGAAACTGGAATTCAGCTTGTTGCTGCACATTTTGAGAATAAATTGTGCTGTTCCACATTAACAGAACACGTTTTTATTTTACAGGTAGATAACTACGTGAAGTTTTACAGTTACCGTTCTGCAAATTAACCAACGGCACTGACTTCGCAGGGAGGTCTGGAATTTAAGATTTAAAAGGGTCACTGAAAAGGACCTCGCCGTTGCCAGCATTTCACATTTTTGCTGCCTCCTGGGCAGCCCTTGACAAACAAAAGAACAGAAGCAGGATCTTTATCATGGGCAAACCTCTGTGGGTGAGGCAGTTATCAGCTCACACTCGGCCCAACAAAGCCGCATTAGACATCCGACGGCAGGCTCCACCGGACCTTTCCGAGGACTACCAGAGAGTGCAGCGCCCTGGAAGGGTGAGGGGGTTCAGAGCAGGGGCTGGGGGAATCCTGCTGGAGAGGCACAGGAAGAGTAAACTAGCGGGAGCCCTATCAGTAGCACCCAGGTGAGGTGTGCCAAGCACCAACTGCTCTGGGCTAAGGCTAGCTCTGCCAGGGGTTCACCCTGAGATCCCTGCCAGGAAGGAACCTGGCACAAAGGCACTGCCAGGACACACTCAGGTGAGCAGCCCATCACCACGCCCAGGAGCAGGGGTTTCTTCTGAGGGAAGCTCTCCCAGTGCGCAAAATCAAGTCTGGCACAAAGGAGCCTGCTACAATCCACACACACAGTGCTGATCTTTACTCGGATCCCTGCCAGGGTAAGAGCCTGGCACGCTGGAGCTGCCAGGATACATCCAGGAAGGAGCCTGGCCGACAGAAGCCAGATCACAGTCAGAGCAGCCCTGCCAGGTGACAGTGGGCCACTCATGAAAGCAGTCTCCTACCACTGAGCGGATCCCTTTCGAAGATTAGAGCCAGTTGTGCAAAGAAACTGTCATCATACAGTGGGGGACATCCTGTCAGGAGGTAGTCTAGCGCACAGTACCTGCTAGATTAACACATTTACAGAAAAGCTGCAGGGACAGCTCAGGACAATCTTTCAGTTGTTCCTCTTTCACATACATTACAACAGCTTTATTTCTCACCCCCTCTTCTGCTTTCACTGTCTGCCTTCAACTGCCAGCTCTACCCGCTCTGAACGCCGCCTCCTTTAAGCCACGCCCATCTATTCTTACAATAGGCCCATGATGCAAGTCACGCCCCTACATGAGGCTCTCCCCTCAATTTCTTACCCCACTTAAAGCACTGGATAAGGCCATGACAAGGCAGTAACAAAGCGTTACACGTCCTAGCAAACATGTAGCAGTGGAGAAAGAAGGCAACAGCAAGTTTGATGTCAGGGTGACATCTAGAGGGCAATGCGGGTAACTGTCAAAGCTCAAGAGCTAGCCAAAAAGCAGTACAACTGCAATGCACAATCAGTTCGACCTGTGAGCCACGAGAAAATGGTGCATCGCCCGGAGTCTAGAATACCGGAATACCAACCAGCAGGTGTGAAGCTGTGTAGATAAAGGCAATAGTAAATTCATGTGGGAAATGATATTATATGGTATTTTATTCATATCGCGCTGATACACAAGTGTTTCAGAGCACGACCAAGCAAAGGGAGGGGAGCAAGGGAGAACACAAATAACGATCTTACTAGGCCCATTGACATTAAGAACGCGCAAGTGCATGGAAAAGGGGGAAAGTGCGTTGCGTGAAAGGGGAGAAGTGGAAAGTGTGAAACAGAGGAGAGAACAGAATAAATAATAAGTGTAATAAAGAAATAAATGCAGTGAAACATGGTAGTGCAGCCAGACAAGTGGCAAGTGCACGATTAATCAGATAGGGTATATCTGATAAGTGCATGAGAAGAGCGGGGGGCTGTATGGGTACAGATACAGATCCCAGTGCACGGGTGGCCCGGAGGCAGTGCAGGAGTGAGGCAGGGTGAGCAGGTACTTGGGCCCGAAGGGTAGAGGGTGGCCAGGTGCACAGTGCCGAGAGAGAGAAGCAGATCAGCAGGGGAGAAGAGGGGCAAAGGAAGAAGCGAAGAGGAAGATCTTGAGGTGCTTCCGGAACCAGAGATGGCATAAACCTGGGATAGGTGAGGGGCCAAAGTAAAGAAAAGTAGACCTTGAAAACAAAAGGAACAAAGGAAAGACATGCCTTGTATCTGTCATGTTTAGGGAATTGTATTCTGGTGTATAATTAAGTGACAGAGACATAGATAAAAGGCTGGGGGAAATGTAGGCCACATGTGTGCAATACAACCCCCAAAATGTGGATCTGAAAGACAAAGCAAGATTTTCTAGACTATCAGTGCCCAAAAGCCCATGTATTATCCCATACACTCACTATATTTAACGTTAATTCGTATTGTCTAGCACAACTCTTGCTAAAATAAAATTCGCAGCTCACTCAGCAGCGTTAGCGGCATGTGTTCAAATACATTCCTGGCTCGATGGGTTCAATGAAAGGATTCAGAATCTGCAATGTGATCACAACCCATAGCTTGATATGCTGCCCACAGCAATCACAATATGTGTGGATACTCCCTTGCAGTCTCCTTGCCCTCTTCAGACTTTACAGAATCAGAATAATAAAACCAGTGGCATTTCAAGGACAACCTTAGAAGTCCACAAGGCTAAAGGCCACATTGTAGCAAGTATTGTCAAAATCGTTTGTTTTGGCTTGTGTGCAGGCATGTGATAGACATTTGCCACACACTGCCATTATAGTACTACCTGGCCATACGATGGCAACAGCTGGATAATGGTGTACCAGCTCGAAGATGGCATGAGTACCTAGGCAAATGTTAGCTGTTCCCGAAAAATGCCTAATAACTATACACAAGTCACAACAGTTGTCTTCGCCAACACATGTTTTTAACAGGCCTTCAGGGCAAGGACCTTCATACTGCTTATAAATCATAAGTCAAGTGGTCGAAGGCACACTTGGTAAGACATGTTTGCACCAGTAACACATTTGCAACATCAAGTAAGCTATTAACTCACATGAGACTGATGAGAAAGAACACTGGCAGGCCAATGTTTGATGTTACAGCTTGATACAACTAGCTTACAGAGATTCTAGGAGGATGTGTTTTGGGCAGGGGAGGCCGGTAGTGGGTGGGAACGGCCATAGGGATTAGCAAGGCCAAGGGCAGTCAAAAGTTGAGTAAATAACCGAACACCCACAGGCTGTGTAACCCTCCTCACATCCCAGCTCCCTTGTTGCTGTACTCCAATGCAATAGTTTGGGCTTATAGGTGACGCTTTGGCACCACCCAATAGCTGAAACAAAAATAGCAGCCACAAGGAGGGTGTAGTTTTAGATGCAGGACACAGATCAGTAGCCACATGAAAAAAGGTACACATATCCTGGCATAGACAGAGGACTCATATTAGCAGAATATAAAAGTGCTCAAGCATGCAGACAGATTGGAAGAAATGGGAAAGGTACACATACCATTGCATATAAGAGATAGGGCATATTAACTAGAAACTACCAGAAAGGGGCATGTATGCGAAAATAGGCTAAGATTAGAAGGACCTATGGTTTTCAAGCTGTATTAATATCAGTCAGCGAAGAAACATATGACTTTGTGGTGTGAAATATCGGACATTGATCGACAAACAGGCCAGTTCAGTGGATTAGGTTAACAAAGGCTTTATTTAACTAAATGTGTACAAGATTAATTAAAATAAGCAGTGTTTTAATGAACCTAAAATATTTCAGTATATTTGTCCTCGATGGGCTGTGCATAAACATATCCAAAGAAAATGCCTCCATGTGAAAGTAAATGGTTCCAGCAAACGTTGGGCCTGTACTCTATATAGGTCCATTGGCTGGATGTTCCCAGCAAATCCACACAATGCTTGTGGGTTTATAGTCCTGGGTATAAAGGGGTCCCACGCCTTATTTTAGATGGTTCTTAGGGTCTTTCCTCTTTCATTCTAAGTGCTGTACCTGGGGCTTGCGGGTGGCTTCCTTAAGTGGGATTGTGAGAGGCTGGCCTTCTAGGATGGAGGTGACCCAGATGATGACAGGAGGCTGCCATAACTTTGGGACAGGGCTCTCACTAGGAGCCCCACTATTTTCTTCAGCATCAGGGTTCAGTTCCTCCAGCCACCGACTCCAGTCCCTCTCTCCACCCGGGCGCCTCACCTCAAGTTTCGCTCCCACAAATCCTTGCTCTTTGTTATTTATCTTCTTGGGAGTAACCTTGTTGATCTTCGTGTCCACCACCTCTTTCCTAAAAATTCAATGTTCCCCACTTTGCTCTAATACTCCCTCTCCTAGTCCTTTAACAGTCCACTCCTTCAAGTCCTTAGTTGCTCCTACTATCTTCTCCTTCATCTCCTGGAAGATAGCCATTCCCCCTTTGCTTCTTTATATCACATCATCTTCTACCTTCTGGAGGTTTCTCCGCTCCTTCACTTGCTTCAAGACATCCTCCACCCCCTCTGCTTCACTTTCCTCTATCTCCTGTTCTTTCTTTATCTGTCCCTCATCAGTAGTAACTATTTATCCTCCTTTCCTGCTTCACCCCTTTAGGCCTTTCTCTAATGCCAAATAAAATAGTCCAAATCTCTTACAACGCTGCCAACTTCTTCAACCCTTTGGGCACTTCTACTATTACAATTATGGTTCCCCAATTCACTCCATTCTCCCTCACCTTTTTACCCCTTTGTGACCCTTCTTCACCCCATTGGGCACTTTCCTCATAACTACAACTGTTCTCAACTTCTCCCCTGTCTCTGCCACTTTCTGGATCTTCCTTTTCCCAGCCTCCTGGGTCCTCCTTCTCCCAGCCCACCGCTTTATGGGTAGGCCTTTACCCAGCCTCCAACTAACCCCCTGCAACCTCCTGTCTCCTCCTTATCCTAGCCTTCTGGGTCTCTCCTCCGACCTTCTTCCACCTGCTCTGCCAGGCTCCATGGGCTCTTCTCCAATCTCCTGCCTTCAGCTTCTTCCCCAGCTTCTTCTGTGGCTCTCTTGAACCAGTCCCGAAGGAGCTCTTTCTCCTACCACCACCAACTACTGAGCCCTTAGGGCTTTGGTCCCCCTTCTAGCCTTTCTCGGGTGGGATAGGGATCTGGTGTGAGGACCACACATTAGGGATCTTACGAATCATAGTTCACTGGGCCTGGATAGATATGGACCACAGCTTTGAGAACCATGTCTGCCATATTGGAGTTCACAACCAACTTGTTCTTCAAGCAGCTGGCTGACTATCTTGGGGACATATTGGTCTAGCTCAGATTCCCCTCTTGGTTTGAAGATTTGAAGAGATTCCAGAGTGATTTCAGAACCCACGCAAGGGGAGTTGAACGTACCAGCGCTGCTGACCATGCAGGAGTGACTCTTCTCTCGGTTCTCCTAAAGGGGACGGAGTAGCAACCGTTATCCTATGACCGGTGCCAATTTTGCAACCCCACTATCCACTAACTCGGACAAACAGTGGACTTTGTCACACTTCCTTTTCTGTGGTATTTCTCTGGGTTCTTTATTGGTTTCCTTGTCCAGAACCACAAGGCTTTCAAACTCACTCATCTTCTTCCTGCGGGCACATGCTAGACCTGGCCCAACAGGTATTGCTGTCTACCCATCACTCCCTGCAGCTGTTAGCCTTTATAGCTTTGCCAGTGCTGATTAACTAGCATGAGCCTATCCGGCAACCTCCTCCACGCTATCCTCCATTTCCCCCTGCCGCCAATCACTTTAAATCTCCTCATCCTCTGGCTTTTCTTGCTTCTAATCCTGGCACTCTTTGTACCTCCTACATTGCCTTCTACTCCCTTTGTCTTCTTCCTTCCTTCTATTGCCTAATCTTTCCCTTGTCTAACACATTAATTTCCCTACTCCATCTTTACTTCTGCTCTCTCTTTTCCTCCTCTAACACCTTCTTTTCCCAATTCCTTCCTTCCTGTTCTTCTCTCATGGTTTCCACACATCTCTGCACTGCACACCCGTCTCCAAGCACCCTCTTTTCCTACTAGTCACAGCCCCATTTCATACCTGGGATCCAATGTTAATGGGGACAAAAAGGGTTTTACTGGAATCACCTACTCAGGTTTATTGCCTCTATTGTGGGATTGGATTGTAGTCTTGGTTTCTTCGTCTACCCACGTACAGCTACTGAAGTTTGCTAACTGCGCGATTGGCCTGCAGCTCAGCAGGCAGAGTCAAGTCTAATTGTATTTCTTCAGCACTGATGCTCATACAAACATAAATAAAAAAAAGGAAGTCAGATGCCTATCATGGAACTCCAGAGGATACAATTCCTTTGTTGCAGACAACCAAAGAGATTTTATTTTTAAGAACTTTGGACTGATCTCCCTACAAGAAACATGGTAAGTTGAAGAGGTGGGCATCGCAGATTTCTATGTCTTCCAACAAATTGCTGAACACAAAGGGGTGGGTCGTCGAAGTGGAGGCCTGCTGTTAGCATGTAACAAAGAGTCCTTCAAGGAATGTACTTTGCTATCAAATCAATTCCAGGGCCTCCTCGTGGCTAGAGTCCGGATCAAAGAAATCCTGATAACATCCCATTGGATCATAATTACAGTATATTGGAATCCTGTGGGGTCAGCTCTGGGCCTCTTTTACAGCAGCTCTCCGATTTATTGGTTATAGTTTTAACACAATTTCCCAGTGATGAACTAATAATACTGGGCGATTTTAACTCGCAGTGTGTTATGAATCTATGAATGGTAAAATGTGGGTGGATTTTATGTTGGACTTGCATTTAACTTTGCTAAACGTGAATGTGAGGGGGGGATATTCCATCTGCACCATCTTGGGAGAGGGGTGGCTCTGTCTCTACTATTGATTACGTTTTCGTTTCTGGTAACATCTTTAATAAATGTCTATCCCTAAAGCTCACCAAAACTTCAGATAGTGATCATGCCATGTTAGATTTTATTATAAAATTGGATGCAATATCATTACATTTGTATTATTCGCAACCCTTGGAGATTAATTTGCTTGGAAATCGTGTTGTCAAATTTGAAAAAGGGGGCCAAATTCTGAATGACAATCTGGAGAAAGCTATTGACCGAATATCGGCTAAAGAATTGAGAAATCAATGTAAATCCAGTAACTATATTGGCTTTATATGGTCCCTGAAACTACCAATTTCTGGAAAGGGTAAACCAAATAAAAGGCATAAATATAGCTATGATAATCAGATCCAGGGAAAAAAGAAACAGCTAAGCGTCGAAAAAAGTAAAATAAACAGTGAGAAATGAGAAGGTATGCCTAAGCCAAATTAAACAACTACAGAACCAATATAAGAACTGGGCTAGAAGCCATAGATCTATGCTTCTGCAAAAAGATGGGGAAGCAATGTTGAAGGCTATCTCCCTTCAAAAGAACTTCTGGTCACTTGTTAATCATGCACAACCCTGCAGTAATCTAAACCTAGAGTCAGTAATAGAAGAAGAGGCTTGGGTGGCCCATTTTATAAAGGTCTACGCTCCGATTGTCTCCGAGCCCTATTACTACCAGCAAACCACAATATGGACTCTCAACATTATGGACATTATTAGGACATTATGCGCCTGATAACGAAATCTTCAAACTCAAGGGCACCAGGGCCAAGCGGTTTATCGAACTCAGTTCTAGAAAATAACCCATCCTTATGGGCCCATTTACTGAAAATCTTGTTTGACAATATTATTGTCACAAAAACAACTCTGGACACACAGAAAGAGGCAATTATTATTCCGGTTTACAAGAAGGGAGATCGATCTTTGCCTATTAATTATAGGCCAATTTCCCTATTGGATGCAGATGGTAAGATCTTCAGTGGTGAAGTACTGTCGGAACTAGAGAATTGGGCGTCCTCTAATGATATAATCGCCAAGCAACAAACAGGCTTTCGGAGAGGATTATCAACTACATTGAATATTTTCATCCTCACCTGTATCTCATCATTGTCCTTTGTTAAAATGGGTATTCCCCTCTTTGCTGCCTCTCCCAGGCGTTTGATACTATCAATAGGGAGAGGTTGTGGCTCAAGCGAAAAAAAATGGGGTCTACCGGATGGCCTCCTCAATATCCTTATACATCTTCACGAAGACTCCGTTATCAGAGTTAGACTCACAAATTCTGGTCTTCTATCAAAGAATATTAAAACAGAGAAGGGGTAAGTCAGGGGTGTCCTCTGGCTCCTTTTCTGTTCATATTCTAATGGCGGATCTATCAAACTGGTTGCGGGAGAAAGGATTGGTGGCGCCTAGGTTTGGGGGAGGTAAAATAGTGTGGCTTGCCTATGCAGACGAGATGGTGGTTATGGATCACACTCAAGTCGGGCTGCAGAGGCTTATGACAGCACTATCTGAATACGCTAGTCTTAATGACTTGACCATAAACCCAGCCAAGTCTAAGATTTTAATCTTTAAACATCCGCTCAAAATAATTAAACACTATGCATGGCAACTGAATAATACTGTGGTACAAATAGACAAAGAGGTTACCTATTTGGACTGTCAGATTCCATCCTACTCATCCATGTTCCATCTCTTAACAACAATAGAACCCAAACAAAGACAATTGGGAGCACAAATAAATACTGTAAATTCTCCCTAATGCCACTGATAACATTCTATGGGGTAAAGGTTCTTCCTTCTATTAGTTATGGGTTAGAGTGTTATCCACAGTCCTTTGAACTCAATTGGGAAAAAATAGAGTCTCAGCTGTGGAAAATGGTATTTCTATTGCCAAACTGCATACCAATGTCAAGTCTTAGATATGAGCTGGGTCATTCGTCCTTGATGTCTTTAATGGAATGGAAATGGTTAAGTCTATATAGACTAATTTTGTGCCCCCAAAAAGCTACTATGTATGTGGAAGCAGTAGTTCAGCTGGAAAAGAGAGACAACATATTTCTAAATAGAGTAAGCTCTGTTTGTAAAAACATACTGGTAGCAGCAGACACTACCATAGATATTCTAATCCATTATCCTCTAATGATAAAGAAACATCTAACCCGAATGGATTGGATTAGAACTATCTCTAAAATCAGAGAGGCCAAATTATCGGCTTCTTGGATGATAATTGATAAGCCTATTCGATCTGTGCCGGCTTATCTAAAAAAATCCTCAAAATCAAAGAATAATATAAAATTTCTTAAGATTTAGACTAAAAGTGGTTCTTACTGGAATTAAAGCATATTACAGACCCAACAGT
Organism: Ambystoma mexicanum; assembly: GCF_040938575.1. Taxonomy (NCBI): domain Eukaryota; kingdom Metazoa; phylum Chordata; class Amphibia; order Caudata; family Ambystomatidae; genus Ambystoma; species Ambystoma mexicanum. The sequence goes on along the minus strand of NC_090923.1, from coordinate 1,125,012,990 downwards.
TTATCCATGCAACATCTGTGATAAATGTGAAGATGGTGTTAAGCAAACTACGATCCACTTGTCAGAGTGTGTGGGGACGTGGACATTGAGACAGAAAAGATTTCAAAGATTTGTGCACAATCCGCAATTACTCAATTCCATTCTGTTCTGAGGAAGACATGTGCAAGGTCAAGAAACCTTTCTCACTTATGAAGTAATCTGTTTTCTAACGGATATGAAGTTACTATCTGAGAATGCTTAAGGGAATGCTTTGGTGCACTCTTAAGCTGATAACTATATTCTTTGTTCTGTTTTCTGCTGATCTGTTCCGTTTCTCTATATCTGAAAGCCTAATTTTAAATCGGTTTTGTTCTTTATGTCACTTGTTTTGTGATAATGCTTTTTTAAAGTATGTTTTCCTTTGTATGTGTAAAAAGTTGACTAATATCACAATAAGAAAATAAAAAAAATCAAATAAATTAGAATTTTAAAAACATATTAAAGAAAAGAAAATTAAACAAACACTTTCCATAATCAAGTTTCATCCTCCTGACCTTCCAGAACCTCCCCACCGCAGTGTCCAACATATCCATGCTGTCCAAATTATTTCTGCTCCCGAAGGTACTAGTGCATCGTTGGTGGGTTATGGTCCCACTCTAAAGTTTCTTGTAGGTGCCTTGTTCCAGCATCCTTGAGTAAGGGATTTAACCACTTCAACCTTAATTTGGAGTAGAATGAGCACAAGAAGTGGCTAAGTGTTTAGGATGAGGTAGCACATGCATACAAGAAGTCACTCATCATTTCGAGTTCACCTCCCTACTACCCCTGCAAGCAGTATGGAGCCTATACAAAATGTAATGTAGAGAGCCCTCTTTCTGGTTAAGTTATTCAATCAAGGTAGAGTTCTCGAACAGCAACATGTTTTAGTTCTAAATATGTCCGCAGTATAAGGTTACATTCTAGTAAATATTTCAGCTCCCAATATCCTGTATTCAGGACCCTCATGTCAACATTAGTAATGTGTGCTGTAGAATCATCCCAAAAATTGCTTGAGTTACAGCTACAATACGCCTTTCCTTATGGCTCTAAACCATTCCACGTTCTCATAACCTGGCTGGACAAAAAGTTCCCACAAGTGGTCCTTGTAGACCAAAGGACCTGAGAGGGCCCAGGTCCTAACCCTGAGCACCACAGGTTTAAGGGAATCTCCTCACTTATAATTCTCAACTGGGGGAGGAAGGATAGCTCAGGGGCAACACGTTTGTCTTGGTAGCAAGACAATACAGCACAACACAGGTTCAAACCCCGATCCCATGGTAGTTAAGGGGATCCATATAAGAAAAATATATTTTGCACTTGCGGGAGGGAATGGCAATTAACATATCTTCTGATTTCTCGCGCATACAGAGCTCCAGCAACAGCCGTGTACACTTCTAAAGGGGCAATAACAGTGTCTCCTCCAGACCAGTGGTTAAACCGGAGGATCCCACCAGTGACTGGTTTTAAAATCAGTGTGCTCTTGCCCAACTATGTCTTTTAAGAGCCAACACTAGAACATCTAATGTCCAAATTTCAGGACTTGCTCTAGGAATCATTTTCCAATTGCAATATTGGAACACAGCTGTTCTGCCTGCCTAAAATCATTACTTTAGTCTTAGACCCTTTATAATAAGATGTTTAAATTGGCAGTATTCATCAAAGCCCAGTATGCGTTTCCCGTAAATTGCATCATCTGCAAAGTGAAGTATGAGTACAGAGACCTTACCCATTTTTGCAGGGTCCCCGCCCCTACTCTGGAGCCAGCCGTTGACATTGCTAATAATAGGACACACACCTCAACTTGTACTGAATTCCTCAGAACACTTAATCCCATGGCCCAGTCGAACCCGACCCCTCAAATCTTCATGAAGGGCCTTAATTAGATTAATCAGTGCAGCATCCATACCTGCCTGGCTCAATCCACATGTAAGGAGCCCCTGTCAACTGAATCAAATGCTGCTCTAAGATCTACCAACCCATTTCCACAGGTGTCGAGTGATGTTACCGAAAAGTAAATACTGAATTAACTTGTATAGAAAAAAAATACCGAAAAATAAATATATATGGAGTAAGGGGTTAAATGGATAGGAGGGGCTATGGCCCATATATATATATATATATATATATATATATATATATATATATATATTCTCTCTCTCTCTTTCGATGCCCTCAGGGATTTCCTAGCATACACTATCAGTTGGTTAGTGTACGTCAGAGAATTGTAGATGTGCCTTCAGACACTCAGCCTGACTTGATTGTCTCTATCTCATGCCCCACATAAATGTATTTACAAAGGCCAACAAAGCCCAGGCCTAGGGTGGCAGAGGAGTGTCATGTTATTGCAGTTTATTTTCAATGTACTGGTTGTCATACTTTAAGTATAAAGACAATTTTCTGGTTGATCCACAGCAAGTAATTTTCAGCTGTTAGCAGTCATTCCACTCTGACAGCTAAAGCCTTCAATGGCCAAACTTGTATATATGCTTGATATTTACAAAAGCTTTATTGTTAGGATGACTTTTTTTAAAAAAATGAAATGTGTACCAAACCCAGCGTGCTTTAGGTATTTAGTGATACAGTCATACAACTCTCACAGACAAATATGACAGATATAAAGCTCTTTGGTCATTCTTATCTTCCCAAAATGCTCTTTAATATGCAAAACAGCCAAAACCTCATTGGTTTTATTGGTGCCACTTCACATTATCTTTGGAGTTCTTTCTAATCAATACACACATACACTGTCTTATGCAATCACTTTTATATTCAAGTACATGACATGCATTTTTTAAACCATTGCAAAAATGAGGGTTTTCCATTCAGAAAAGATAAAAGCTAAACATTTTACATCATTTTACAATATTAAATGAATGCCTATGCTTAAGTCAAGCACAGAGTTCCCACAGGTGGCACTAAAATGATGTTAAGAAGCAAGCAGTCATTTCCCTCCCCGGCCAGACATTTCAGAGGTCTGTGGCCGCCCCAAAAGGTGCAAGCATTAAATAGATCATAGAGAAGTTAAAATAGCAAAGAGTTAAACTGAATTCGCAAGTGCATCAAGAAACCTGTAATACCCAAAGCCATAGAAGGGTGAGAACAAAAACTGTGTGCCAAAGGTACACAAAGTTTCATAGCTGTTGAGGTGTCCCGTAAAGATATCCATTCAGCAATCTTTAAAGAAGATGCTCAGTGCGAAGCAAGCAAATGGCATCCCTGCTGGGTTTATCATGTGTCTTTGATAACATTCTGCTGCACACTCAGTACTACCAGGAGAACCAACTGCAAAGTATGTCGCACAATACATAACACAATGCATAACTTATATTTTAAATACAAGGTACGACTTTTACTGTGAAACAGTTCTTCAAAAGACAGCAGGATATCTATACCCATAAATCTCAGAACGGCCCTATGTATTGTACAGTCCAACCAACTCTACGTAGTTAACAAATTTCCTTGAACGCAAGCTGGCAAGACCCATAGCCTAAACCACACCCACAAAGGTAATATTGTGCTGGAACGCTCGATTCATTGCTTAATTCTACTCTTACAGTGTTGGGTATTTTGAACAATTGCACTTTCAGCAATGATTTAAATGGTATGTATCACTTCATTTGTTATAAAAGGTGCCTGCATTGTGCAGCTAAAAGGCATGCTATTGCTTCCCACACACGAATGCTCAGGGTCGTCCTAATCCATTACTCCACTGTGAGAATACACAGCCAAAGATTCCAAGAACCTTCACCAACTGTCTTTACTAAGGTGTTTATGCCCAAGCAGAGTTTACAAACTTCACTTGTGATTTTGCCATAGTTTAATGGCATTCCAGCCCAAGGGATTGGAGGTACATCGGCTGCAGCAGGTAACTTGCCTTATTTCAATTGTGCCCCCTACTAACACCAGAGCTGTAACCCTGAGAAGGGGGTGGAGTTATTTTTATTCAACATTTTTATAAGAAGTGCCTGTAACACTTGCATATATTTCATATTTAAACTTTACCATTTGACAAGCCTGGATGTAGAAATGTAGTAAGGTTGCATTAATATATTAATATTAAAGAACAATCTAGGTGTGTCTCATAGGGTCACAGCAGGCAATTTGTGAGAGAAACCAGATATTAGCATTGAAAACAACATTCCTCTTTCCAACCTTCTCTCACTTGTGTCCAGTTCGCAGACAGTTTATGTTCTTCTCGCTTTTTCTAAAAGATGGTCTTTGGACCTAACCAAAAGTAGACAATTAGCTGTAACAATTACCTATGGTGCAATCAACTGTTGATTAACAAGGGTGTCCTGGGAGTCCCTCTGCCAGACATTAGTCCTGGGTACGAGAGACTTACCCAGAGTCTTTAGCTCACTATCTTTCACAGAGAAGAAATATCCCAAACATTTTTTTTTTTTTAAATATTTTATTGATTTTATATTTTAGAAAAACAAACAACACACAACACAATACAACTGTTAATTATTTACAGAAACACAAAAGAAAATACGAAAAAACTCCCTCCACCCCCCATCAAGCCAGAGCCGGCTCCCTTGTATCCTCAGTCGGGGCACTGTCAGGTGGAACATTGTCCGTAGGCTCATCTTCCGAATTCTCAGATTCGTCCAAACCCTGTTGTGGGTTGGCCATAGAGGCCACCAATTGTCGCCAGGCCAGCAAGGGCCCTATCTCCTCCTCGCCCCCTCTAGTGACCGCTTCAAGCCATACCACGGATTCAGCCTCCGCCCACCTCATAAGGTCCGCCCACCATAATTCCACTCTCGGCCTGCTAGCCGATTTCCAGTTCATGGCAATCCTGCGTTTGGCCAGAACATATGCCAGGTCCCTCAGCTTGCTCAGGTGCCTAAAGTGTCTGGACCTGGGGAAGATCCCAAGCATACACGACCAGGCAGATCCCACGTCCAACACCACTCCCCCACCTGCGAGCTTCATCTTAACCTCCTCCCAAAATCTATGCACTTCCGGGCAGGCCCAAAACCTGTGCAGCAACCCAGCGTCCACCTCCCCACACCTGGGGCATTTTTGAGTGATCGAGCCTCCGAACCGTGCGATCTTCTGGGGAGTCAGGTAGGCCCTGTGAGTAATGTAGAACTGGAGTTGTTGGAGCCGTGCATTTCGGGACACCTTTTTATGATACCCCAGGACCCTTTCCCACTGACCCTCCGTCATGAGTCCACCCATCTCCTCCTCCCATTCATGCCTCAGTTGGGGCAACTCTTTCCCAGCCTTCGTTCTGAGGAGTTTGTATATCCGTGATATTTCATGCCCGCCCTCTGAGACATCATACATAGTTTCAAGGGTGGCATCGGGATCATCTGCCAGTGCCGTCACCGGCCATCTCTCTCTTACTCGTTGCACTAGCCTGGCATAGGTGATGTACTGGCCTCTGTGCACCCCCGTCTCATCCTGCAACATTTGGAAGTCCAACGCCTCCCCCTCCCGCCATATCTCCCCGAGCGTGGCCAGGCCCACCGGCTCCCAGTGCCTACGGACAGACTGAAACAGTTGGGAGTCGTTTTCGCACAGGGCCACCAGCGGGACCTGCCAAGATAGCGGTTCTGGCTCCCCCATCAGTTTCCACGTTCTGTGCCAGACCTCCCATCCCAACCTCAATAGCCGCCCTCTTCCCGTCAGTTTATTCCTTTGTAGCCACACCACCTCTCTCAGGAAGTATGGGGCCGCATCCTCCTGCAGCAACCTAGATTCCGCCGAATCATCATCAGACAGCCACCTGGCCACATACAACAGCTGCCCCGCCAGATAATATAATTCGAAGTTGGGAAAGCCTATACCCCCCTTCTCGTACGAGTTCTGGAGCTTCCACAGGGCCACCCTGTTTCTGGAGTTGCCCCACACGAAGCCCCTACACATACTATGAAGTCGTACAAATAGGCTCTTGGGGATCAAATGTGGGACGTTCACGAAGAAATGCAGGAGTCTGGGAAGGACCACCATTTTCAGCAAAGCCACCCTCCCCATCATGGACAGGGGCAATCTGGACCAGAATGTCATGCTACTCCTGACCCCCTCTATGGCTCTCTCTGTGTTATGCTTGTGTACCGCCTCAATCCGGTGGTAAATATTTACCCCCAGGTACCTAAACGTGTCGGTCCGCCATGGTATTGGCAACACAGGCAGCCTCTCCAGCGGGACGTCCCTGTACCCGCCCAGAGGGAACAGGCTAGATTTCCTGGGGTTCACTGATATGCCCGAGAGGACAGCATAATGATCCAGTACTTCCAGTACGTACTGCAAGTTCTCCTCCGGGTAGCGTAAGTAAAGCAGCATATCGTCCGCATAGAGAGATATTAAGTGGCTGCCGCAGGCGGTATTAATGCCCACCTCTCCGTATTGTTGCCGCAGGCATATCGCCAGCGGCTCCAGCGCGAGTATATATAACATGGGTGACCAAGGGCATCCCTGCCTGGTCCCCCTGCTGAGTTGCCAGGCATCCGAGACTGTGGCCCCAGTCTTGACCCTTGCCACCGGGCTGCTATATAACAACTGGACCCATCTGATATACCCAGGGCCCACGCCGTATCCCTGTAGGGCCGCTTTCAGCCAAGGCCATCTCACTGAATCAAAGGCCTTGACCGCATCCAGCGACACTACCGCCATCTTGCCCGTGTCATCCTTAGCATGGTCGAGAACATGGTGCAGCCTCCTATGGTTATCGCTGATATTCCTGCCTGGGACATATCCCGTTTGATCCGGGTGGATCAGCTTGCCAATTACCTTCTTCAACCTATTGGCCAGCACCGCCGTGAGTATTTTGCTGTCCTGGTTTAGCATGGACAGAGGTCTATAAGATCCACACTCAACAGCCGGCTTGCCTGGTTTCAGTAATGGGACAATCATGGCCTCACGGAGGGACAGCGGGAGTTCTCCCCGTTCGTATGCCTCGTTAAACAAGGCCAGCAGTGGCTGGAGCAGCTCCTGCATGTACACCTTGTAAAACTCACTAGGCAGTCCATCCGTTCCAGGTGCCTTACACGTGGGGAGGCCCCGGATCACCACCTCCAGCTCATCAGAAGTGATAGGGGCGTCCAGTTCCTCCCGCTCCTGGTCGTCCAGGGTGGGCAGGCCAATGTCTTCCAGTGTGTTCAGGATGTCCTGGCTCCTGTCCTCCCCAGTGTCCTCATACAAACGTTTGTAGAACCTGAGGAATTCCTCGTTCACCCCATCCTGAGTGCTGCGAAGACAACCGTCTTCACCACGGATCTCATGAATAACCACTCGGGGGGACTCGCTCTTGTACAGCCAGGCCAGCAGCCTGCCTCGCTTGTCGCCTCCCGCGTGCAGCCGCTCGGTGTATTTCCTATAGTTCAATCTACATAGTCGATCCCAAAGAGCGCTGCACGCCACCTGAAGGTCCCTCATCCTAGTCTTGTCTTCCTGAGTGGCGTTCTCGAGACGAGCTAGGCTCTCCAGTTCCAAGAAATATCCCAAACATATCAGTCTTTGTCCTGCCCCTGGGGCAGTCCAGCACCGAAATGCTAGGCAATTCTCCTCTGAACAAGAGTACCAACAGAAACCCCAGACACGTGTTTCGGTCTGGTTGGACCTCATCAGTTGGGTGGATCTGTGCCTCTCTAAGAATAGTGAGCAAGGGGTCCACGTCTGGATTCTCCTAGTAACTTAGGGTGAGACCCAAAGTTACCTAAATATGCAAATTAACAAGGGGGTCCTGGGAGTCCCTCTGCCAGACATTAGTCCTGGGTACGAGAGACTTACCCAGAGTCTTTAGCTCACTATCTTTCACAGAGAAGAAATATCCCAAACATATCAGTCTTTGTCCTGCCCCTGGGGCAGTCCAGCACCGAAATGCTAGGCAATTCTCCTCTGAACAAGAGTACCAACAGAAACCCCAGACACGTGTTTCGGTCTGGTTGGACCTCATCAGTAGGGTGGATCTCACAACACTCAACTGTAGAACACACTGCCTTCTCCAAATCTTGGGCAGCAGAGATCTGAAAACACTCCTTCAACTAACATAACATAGAAGATGACAGGCTTGAATTAATAGAGAGGAAGCAATAACTTTCTAATTCCTGAAACCTTCAAAATGTCCTTATACTGCTATGGAGACAAAATGGGGGACAAAATGGGGGTGAAGGAGCATAGTTTGGACAGTGCGGACAGAGTTTGTTGAAGCGGCGGAATATGGTGAAGGTGCAGTGTCTGGCAGAAGTAGAGTAAAGTTGGGGGAAGCATGCACTTATTTGGGCCTAGGGCAGCAGAAAGCCTAAATACGCCACTGGCGACCCATTGTTCCTCTCTCTCACTCTATGTTCCATTTCCCTCTCCCTCTACTCCACCCAAATCCTCCTACTCTCAGTGTCTCTCCTCCTCTGTCTGTCAATCAATGTCTCCCACTTTTTTTACTACTGCCTCCTCCACACTACAACCAACATTTATTCCACCTGTCTTCATCTCAGACACCCCTCTTTCGCTCTTGCGTTCACTTCGCATTCACTCCCTACACTCCCTCTCCCAATCACACTTACTAGTCTTCCATGCACAGTTGCAATGTAGTACCACTCACACTCACTAACCAATTCCTCCCTGCTCTAAACATTGCCTTCACGTTCTTCTCCACTGTCCTTCCTCCTGCTGGTCTCTTGGCCTGCCATTTCCTCCTGCTCTGACCTCACCCGAAGAACCTACAACTTCCTGTTTCTTGGGGATTCTTTTATCCCCACTTTCCCTCATCCAGTTGGTCATCTGGCCCTGGCTAATCTGGCCCGGACTTACCCGCCCATGAGGCCTCAGAATTGCAAACAATGCAGGTTAAGCCCCACCCTCTTTCTCTGCGCTGGGCCGCCATGCTGCAACAATGGCAGCCCATGCTGCAAAGCTTCCAAGTTTATGTTAGGGGCCATGGATGGGTTCCCCTTAATGCAAGTTCAGTTATTGCAATTTGTTGTGGCTCTGTTTTAAGTACCTGGTGGTCTAGGACGGCCGCAGTAGTTTCACTACTGCGCATACCAAGGCTGGGGTTCGGTGAGCAGCGTCTGCAACAGCCGTCTAGGAGCTCTTTCTCATTGTTCTTTCTCTCTCTGCAGCGATTGTATGCAGGTCACGTACTGCTAAAGCCAGGTATGTAGGAGCTCTGTCTCTTTTCCCGCTGGCTCTCTCGCCCCAGCTGGAGTCCGGTACTGGGGTGCTGATGAGTTGCTGTCCTGCGGGATCCTGCGGGGTCCTGCGGGGGATATCCTCTTGTGATAGTGTTTTATCTGGAATATCTGGAAAAGTGAGAACTTGACCAGCATTTTTGTTAAGATGCATTGGGTAATGCAAATTGGTATACACATGTATAGGCTGGCACTTGGGGAGGTGACAGGAAATGGGGCCCTCTAAACTGCCATCGACACTTCTCGAGTAGAATTGGCTCTGGATTCCTCCCTGGAAGGCCTCCCACCCCAGACTGAGATGTGTTCCCATTCCATCTTGACAAGGGCATGTTACTGACCTTGTCACAACTGGGTTTATGATGCCACCTCTAATCTCCTATTCATGAACCCTGTCCAAAATAACTTAAGAGAATATTTTCCCTGATGAGGCCACAAGGGAAACTGGCTTATACTTGGCAGGATGTCATGTTATGTTAAATTTATAACACACACTTTCACCCAGAGGCATCTTGGCACCAAGACAACCAGAACAAGCTGAAACCCAACCTAACAACTAAAATAACAGCGTTTTCAATGAGGGTCTAAACTCATAGTGACTCTCAATGCATTTAAGTGCAAATGGCAGAGCATTCCACAGTTTGACCGCAGCAATTGAAAATGCACGACCTCCAAGCCTGTATAGCCGGAAGTGAGGAACAGTGCTCTACCGAGCATTACCCGAATAAAGGGTGCACACCCAGGAAGATTGGGGACACATTTATCCTGTAGATATTTGGCCCCTTGGTGATACAAGGTCTGATGCAACCAATCCAAAAATTGAAGCACTGGGGTAATATTAGCTCCATAAGGAGTACTGGTGGCAATCTGACCTGCCAGAATTCGCAGTAGCTGTAGCCGGTGCAATAAATAATGAAAATGAGCTAAAAAAAAGGCATTACAATGGTCAAAGCGACTAAGGACGCAATGACCAAAGGCTACAAATGACTAGTCAAAAAAGGCAGCACCTTACGGAGAACGTTAAGGTGCCAATGGCCTGCTTTGCAAACAGAGCAAACCTAAGCAGCCATTGAGAGGGACGAAGACAGATAAACACCCAAGTTCTTAGCTACCATAACCAGAGTGGGGGGGGGGGACAGCCAGGACAGGGGGACAAAGAGAAGAGGACCAAAGAGTGGAAGTGGAGGGGGAGCTCACCACCAGAACCTCTGTCTTGTCCCGATTAAGCTTAAGTCAATTGCTGTTTATCCACCCATTCACGGATGCCAGGCACTTAAGCAAGCACAACAACACCTCAGATTGTTTAAGATTGAGTCGAACAATGATCTGGGTGTCGTCGGCATAAGAGTAGCACCAGATGCCGTAGGAGCGGATGAGACAGACAAAAGGCGGCCTATAGATAGTAAATAGCCTAGGAGACAAGGCGGAGCCCTCGGGGAATGCCACAAGAAAGCGAACAGGAGGAAGAACAGAATAGAGAAAGAGAAAGAGATTGGCCCCTCAGTCAGGAAGGATTTAAACCAGAGCATACTGGTCCCGAAAGTCCTGCCAAAGTCAGGCGAGACAGCAGAAGGCAGTGGTTCACTGTGTCAAATGTGGCCGAAAGATTTAATAAGATCAAGGCACCCACTTCTCCCTGGTCGAACAGCCTGACAAGATCATCCACCACAGAGACCAAGACACCCTCGGTGACATGTCCCAGGTGGAATCCAGACTGAAAGGGGTCCAGGAAATTAGAAGACTCTAGAAAAGAACACAGAAGAGGGGAAGCAGACACTCCAATAATTTCACTAAAAAAGGAAGAAGATCAATAGGGCAAACATTTGCCAGAATAGAAGGATCTAGTGTAGGTTTCCTAAGAAGGGGAATGACAATGGCCTGTTTTAATTCAACCTGAATAAGGCCAGATTGGCAAAACAGATTAACTGCCTGCGTGACCCAGGTAACTATATTCGGCATAATATCTTTAAGTACACCAAACGGATTGGATCCTAAGGGGCTGCAGATTTAAGACCTCTTACTGCAGTCAGTACTGCCTCAATTAAACACAGCGAAATTAGGCCATGAATGTGATGAAGCAGGATCGCTCTTATCACCTTTTTTACAGATTGGAATAATTTCTGAAGGGTTGGAGCCCATACTACCGAGTCTGATTTAAAAATATCAGCTGGTCCTCGATACAGACCAGTGGCTTTCCTTGAGGCCTGTGAGTATAGTGCCCTGCCTTTAACGTAAAACCAGGACCCCGAGATAAGGAGTTGGCAAAGTTATCCCCCTACCCACCAGTTTCCTCTGAATTATTGGATCACCCATCTGTCCCAATCTGGCTCACGGCCATATAGGGACAGAAAATAGTTCTTCCAGATGGTACTCTCGTCTAAGGGGAAGCAATCTTTCCTTCCCAGGTGTGTCAGGGCCCAAATGTTCTCACTCTCTTTACCAGAAATTTCCTCAGCAGGATCATCCCAGGCTCTTTTTAAAAAAAATGTTTTTTAACACAGGGCTTTCTTGGCACAGACCAATTGTCTATCCTGCTTCCTAACTGTGCGATCTCTCGGAAATAAACTTCTGTACCTTCCTTTTCCGCACTGCACAGGAGAACTCTTTCTATTTATAGCAGCATTCCTTATCAGACTAAGGGTATCTCTGATGATTACTAAAGGTCTTTAATAACCTTGCAAGATGGCATTGTAAATAACCAGAAAAAAGCTAGGCTCATCTACTTTCGTCCATTTCAAACTGTGCCTTTTAGAAGCAACCACCATTTTACCCTCACTCCCAGCTCCAAAATACCTTGCTGGAGACAGGGAACGTTTAACTATGGAGAGGGCCGTGATCACTTCCAACCCTTGGTGAAGCCAGAAATCCTTAAAACAGTTCCATGCTTCAACTGCCAAAAAGCAATAATCTATTCTGGAATATCCTGATGGTCACCAAAGGCATTTACAGCAGAACTATCTTTTTGTGATTTTCCATTAAGGACTGTTACGTCAACCGAAGCCCATTCTCTCACGGGCAGAGGGTATTAATTGGGCTGCCTCAATTTTGGATTCAGGTTGCCCTGTCATGGTTGCTGCCTGATTTCTCCACAGCTTCTCTCCTTCAGTATGGAGACCTATCTTTTGCCTACAAGTGTAAAAGGACCTTCTGGATCTGCTAGTCACTGCACGATCAGCTCAGACTAGAGCCTGCGGCCCCATTTGCAGACCATGCTGGCACACAAATCCTCCTGCCCTGTTCTTCGGGATCGCAAATGGAACCCATGAATCACGATTGGAGAGGCCACAGTTAATGGTCTGAACCAATAAAGGATGCACCTTCTGGAGTAAAGGGAAAGGCCTTACTGTAGATCATGGTGGAAATGGCACTGTGGAAGAGACACAAGGGTTATGTGTCCTATCATGGGTATGAGTCAAAAGGGCGCTGGTGCAGGGGTTGAGCATATTGGAAATGAGGGCTACTGCCTTAAAGCAACAGGAGATCAGACAAGGAGACGGAGAAGAATGCACGAACAGGTGCTAGAGACTCACAAGAGGCTTGGGTAGTTTGACTACACAGCTTATCTCACTAGATAACACAGTAAAGGGAGAAAAGGCAGGTGGTTACTGTAATGGCTGGTGAACAAGAAGGGGTCACATTTCACCATACAAAATAAAAGCTACTGATGGGGTACCGAGTATGGTACTATGTATGAGCAAGTGAGAAATAGATCAGGTCTTCCAACTGTACTACAATGAGTGAGTCAGGATCAAGTGACTAAGTGGCCAGAGGACGCAGAGTTGTGGCTGATCTTGATAGAGGACATTTCAGAAGTGACCATTCAGTAGGCAATAGATATTCTCAGACAGTGTTAGGCAGCTAGAGGGTGATGGCCTTCCTGTCAAAATGAATAGGCAATATAAAGGACCCCTGTCTCCTAGGTCATTAGTGGTGCTCAACAAGACAGCCTCTGCCTCAAGCCATGGGAGATGCAAAGCTTCTTTTGTTGAAACCTGGAAAGGAGGGGCGTCAGTGTATATCACACTAGCCTCCTTCCATCCAAACACCTGCCAATTGTAATGGCTAAGCTTTTACACGAGGATCGGGCAGGCTGCACCCCTTTTGGAACCCGACAATCTAAGGAGGCTGTTTCTACTGTTGGATGCATTTAAGGATAACAAGAACTCTGTGATAATTGCAGGTTTGCATGCATGTAAAGTCTTCACTATGGAGCTATTTGGCTTTAATTTGCTGAGTTTCTGGGGGGAAGAACCTTTTATTACTGGTCAGCATTCACAGTTGAACGCCTGCCTTTCAGATTGATGCAAAAGGTCCTTCATCATTATCGTAACACAATTGCCCCTTGATATATGGTATAGCAATTAACGCCAACAAATGGCACTTTCAAAATCATCAATCCCACAAAAATAAGGATTGAAAAGCCCAACACAAATGCAAGATGAATTTGTACATTCATGCACCTTGCGCATTTTTCTTAGATACATACATTGTTCCTTGTGGGTGCTATAATAAAAAAAATTGCATTTTTTGTACTAATTATTTAAAGCTCTGATAAACGCTTAGGCGTGAAACACGTGTCGACTGTTCTTTGTGTATCTGATATCAATGGTATATGTTTTACAAATAATAATTGGATTTAAAAGGTTTGTTTACTAGTAAATATGTTGCGTCCAATTAATTAATTTACTTACAACCAGCTATTATTGACTCTTTTCCTGTCAAACCAAAATCCAATGGGATGCGCAAAGACAAAGGTTCAACGCTTAGGTCTAATTGTACACATTGTCTCAGAGGTAGGAAACAACCCTTAGTTAAGCCAATTTTCAGCCACATCACAATATATCACTAGCAACCCATGATAATTGTAGAGACGTTTTCTCTATTTGACATTAAATTTATAATCTTGCCAAAATCCATTCTTTGGGATATCCTTCATAAAACTTTGGCATTGCTTTGGCCATTCTCCCGTTACTCGCGCTTCATGGGATTGGTCAAATCTTGGCTTCCCATTCCAACTTTAATGCCCAGCTTTAGAGTTGCCAGGTGTTGTGCCTATTGTTCCTTCTGGTTCTCCCTAATTAGTTGATTAACTTTCTGAACTCGGACCAAATGTCTGAAGTCAAGCAGAAGTGTTGTTCCTGGCTCAGCACAGCTCCTGCTCTACTGAGACAGTCTATATGTAGCGTTCTAACCCTACTTGCTACCTAGCTGACTGCATGCAGGACTTGGGTTTTCCTGCTGGACCTAATCCATACTTCACAACCTCTATAGTAGGTTCAGAGGGCAGTGGGCTGCAAATCACTCATAGCGCTCTTACCAGGGTTGTAGTAGCAAGTATGCTTTTCTTAACACCTTGATTTTACTGAGGCCACAAAGTCAATGAGCAAGGGATATAACACAGTGTGTCCCCATGTGCACGCATGGAATTATGAAGGACAAGCTATATACGCCGCTTTTATTGATTTTAGCTCTGCCGTCGATACTATTAATCAGGATTGATTGTGGCAGAAACCTCTTAGCTGGGAAATCATTGCACTGGATCAAAATACTGTGGTCAAAGTTAGAACTAGTTAAACCAGTAGTTTGACCAATTATATCTGCACACATAAAGGACTAAAAGGGGGCTGCATACTGGCCTCCACCTTACTTTATGCCGGTCTGATCTTTCGTCAATATTAAGGAGTGACAAAGTGTACCCCTGAAAAATTGGGTACAGTCCGCCTTCAGTGGATAGGATAGGCAGACTATCTAGTCCTGCTGGACCTTGCCCCTAGTGGCCTTCAGCAACAGATAAACATACACGACATCTACTCACAACTAAATGATCATGTCATCAACATTAATAAGACCAAGATAATGAGCTTTTACCCTAATAAGGAGGTCAGTAATATATATGTTGTATCAGCAGGCAGAACTTGTAACCTGCTATAAGTATGTAGCAGTGATTATGTGACTATAGACAAGCAATTAAAATGGATGCTACACATGGAGAAAATTATTAATTCTGTTCAACAGCTGGTGCTAGAAGACATTTCCCTAAAATGCACAGCAGTTTCTCCCTCATCTCTTTAATGATCATATATAAAGCTAAACTCATTTCCACATTTTGTATGGTGTGGAAATAGGGGGGAATAGATACAGGCATGACTTCCATAAATTGGAAAATAACTGTCTGTGTATGCTGGCTAATATGCCTAGCTGCCTTCTGATAGATTAATGCTCTGTGCAAGCCTTAATACTTTGTAGATGCCTAAATCTATATCGAAAGATAGTTACATCAGAGTCCAACACTTTAATGCATTTGGTGGCCAGTGGTCAAGAAGTTATAAAATACAAATATGGACCCCATATTAGAGACAGCATAACGCCTGGGGGAGAAAATACTGTCAGATCTGACAAAATGGATCCAAATATGATCTCGGCATATAAATATAAGATTTAGACTGGGAACAAAATAGAGTCAATTTTGCTACCATTTTTATCACACATATTCCAACCCATTACCTTAAACTAGAGTATCTTAGAGCATTTCCCAATCATGTTATAAGAAGGGAGTACATGAGAATAAAATTCAACATTGTAGGGATCATGGAAATAATGGGAGTAAGCGCTAGATTTAATAAGGATCAAAGATCCTGTAGATTATGTGGCAACCAACAACTAGAGAGACATGCACACAGCTATTTGTATCATGTGAGGCCCTAACTAATTTATGACGGAAACTGACAGCTTATGATCATCGGGGCCTTCCCATGATTAATGAAGAACCTCTTTGGCGGATGTTTCTGCAGGGAAAGGCTGGTTGCTTAATGTACACTCTTACTTAAGTCTAGTATGTTAGAAAGGAATTACTGTATCAACTGTCCAGAGAGAATATCACATGTTGTCAATGCACATTGGGACTGGATCTGGAAATTATTTATGATTATATGTAATTGTTTAAGGGGAAGTCACATTGAAGGGTTTTGTAAAGTTTTCCTTCATTTACATCAATGAATGTTGCCAAAATAATGTAAATGAAAGGGTATGTACCAAGTATGAACTAGGTTGCATTTGATTAAATTGTATTAAGTCTAGTATAATTGAGACCGGCTTAGCATTTTATGAAACAACGTTTTTATGACTGTGTTACACGAATACATATGCAAAAAGGGTGTACCCAACTTATGCAGTTCCCCGCCATATGTTAGTGGTGGAGTGTGTACTTGGCGCAGGCGTTTTGGGGTGAGAGACCCTGGGATATCTACCGTATCCTGCCTTTGGTTTGCTCTTCACAAAGCCCTTCGACTCCCTATTCCCCAGGGCCACCTGTCCTCCCCAGATGGCTCGCCACATGCAACTTTGTTTTATAATAGATCTTCCTGGTTAATAACTATGGCTAGCTGATTGGAAGAAGATTCCGCTGAAGTGCGCCATTCAGGTTTCTTGAGTTAGTTTACCTTCCACTTTGGGACAATTCCTGTACGACTCACAGGCTACTAATAAAGGGTGTACCTAACACCAGCTTCAAATAGGTAGTATGCCAATGTTTGGCTCAAAAAAGGTAGTCAATTTCAGCCAAATTAATTTTTCCTATTCTGTTCCACCAGAATACTCTTAGTTTGGAATCCCAACACAACATATTTGAGAGGCAGAGGAGTGCAGACTGCAATACTGAATGTAAGTAAACATTGGGTGGCAGCTTTTTCTTAAATGAAGGATACTAAATTGATGTGTGTGTGTGGGGTGGAGCAATGGAGGGGTAAATGGGAGTCAGCAGGTGCTGTTCCTGTGGGATAAGTCTAATGGGCAAGTGTTGGCACTCTAGGGTATAAACGGTGCGAACCATCAAGATCCAAACCGTTTGTTGAATACTTCCCACCATAGATGGATCAGAAACATTCCTAGGTAGCTGGTGGGAGGTGGGAATGGTAAAAGTCTGCAGACAAAACCAAGTATCCATCAGAACCAATACAGTCCCAACTAAGGTATAGAACATTTTCTTCTAATGGACACCATTCCCTCCACGAGCAATGTCCTATCAGTTGTGGATGAAGAGAGTGGCTGTTGATTGTCATAAATTCCATTATATGTCTATAATATTATTCACAGCTCTAAACCCAGAGCCATGCCACATAGCATGTTGCCACGAATAAAACATTCCTATTAACTTTGGCAAAGATGCATTTCACAAAAGTTCATTCAGATATTGACTTAGCCAGCCTTCTCTTTTCAAGAACAATCAGAAATATATACAACATTACTGAAACTTTTTAGAAGGAGCTGACGGGAAACAAGCGTTCCTGCTGCATGGAGCTGGAGGTCTTGTTTCCTGCCCTAGATCAACATATTGAGAGGTAAGAAAATGTATTTTCTGTAAATGTGTGTGCGTGCAAATGTGTGTGCGTGCATGTAAGTGTGTTTATGTATATAATGTAATCTGTGTGAGTGCATGATGTTTGGGTTGCTGCCTGATGGGGGAGCAATGGGGGGATGTGTGTGTGTGTGAGAGAGAGAGAGAGAGAGAGAGAGAGAGAGAGAGTACGGCAAAAGGATACACATGTAATTGTATCATTGACTGGGTGTGCGTGTGTGAGTGTATGGTGAATGCTCTCATTACTTACTGGTAATCTTCATTACAAGTACTGGGACGAGGTAGAGGGATGTGGATGTAATGCCTGGCTTAGTTAACATATCCACCTATCAATTAAAAGACAAACCACATCGAATCATACCAAAGGACACCCACAGATCAATCAGAAGGAAGAGCAAGGTATGACCGAGCAGTTACACCTGGCCCACCTCCTAAACACTGGCAGCAATGGACCACCGACAGTAAATAGATAGGAAGGAGCAGGGAATGATAATATAACTCCACTACCTAAGCAGGGACAATGCTCGCCCTCCTGGGTGTACTAAGTTCAATAACGTAGCTGGAGGCCAGCCTCACCACTTCCCCTGAAACTAGACAGTCAGGAAAGGGTAGAGAAAGAATATACCTACCCAATGGACTACCGACAGTAAATAGATAGAAAGGAGCAGGTGAATGATAATATAACACCACAATGGAACTAGCGGATAATGATCGCCCAACCGGGGGAACTAAGGCCAGATAAATTTGCTAGAAACCAGCCACAGTATCGCCCCAGAAACTAGACAGTCAGTAACGCATGAGAAAGACTATACCTACCCAGTATGACAACCTGATACATAAATCAAAACTACAAGGATTAAGAGACATATAACCCACTAACCAAAAGCTCAAATTTCTGCATACTTAATTCACAGAAAAACCCACACAACCACCTCTCTCACAGCAAAGCGCACGGACTTCAACAAAGTGCAACAACAAACAACTAATACATAGATCGCAACAACAGCACGCGAGGACTCGCTTCAATCCTATATGCACACCCAAGCTCAAATGCACAGTGAAAACCGAACTGAAGCTGGCAACAGTGCACCAACTTCTCACTTTGCTATGCCCTTTTCACCCACTAACCCACCACCACCTCTTTGTTTACAGATCCGCTTGGGTGCCTGGAGACCAACTCCCTTGATGACGGTACGCTATATAAATACCTTTAACATTCATTCATAATCCCACTCTTCCTCGTCCCAGTACTGACCTATGAGGCAAGAGGGACATGGAGGGAATGGTGTGTGCTTGTGTTTAATGCCTGGGTTACTTACCGGTAATCTTCACTACGGCTAACCCTACTCTTCCTCATTCCAGTACTTGTGTATGAGGCATGTTGCCTCATGCACCACTACTGGGACGAGGTAGAGGGATGTGGATGTAAATGCCTGGTTTATTTACCTGCAAGGAACAAGTTACTTACCTGTAACTGTTGTTCTCCAGCATGGGTCTGGCATGGATTCACATGCTCATGAATATTCCCCGTCGTCAGGCTGGGAATCTTCGGTAAAGAAAAAATCAGTATCAGTTTCGTTTCTGATCTGTCTTTCTTAGTAGTAACCAATCACTGATCTCTGGGTCATAATGCCCCCAGCCAATGACTGCCCTCTCCCTAAGCCCCGCCTCTGGCAGCCATCCACAGATTTGGTAGCACGCCAAGTGGCAGTATGACCAAGTGAAGAGCCGCAGAGGGGTAGGAGGGAGGGTTCGCATGTGAATCCATGCCACATACATACTGGAGAACAACAGTTACAGGTAAGTAACTTGTTCCTTCTCCAGCATGGGGTCTGGCATGGATTCACATGCTCATGAATAAAAGAATACATAGCAGTATACACATGCACAACCACGGGAGGTGGCAACAGGCTCAACATTAAGCAATACAACTCAACATTAAGCATCTCTTACCTCCTCACCAGGCTCACCTTAAGCGAACAGATTGCGCAGCACTGCTTGGTCGACCCTGGACTCCTCCCTGGAGTCCTGATCGACGCAGTAGAATCTTGTGAAGGTGTGCGTCGACCTCCGCGTCGCAGCCCTGCAGATGTCCAGCAGGGGCACACCAGACAGGAACACCGTGGTAGCAGCGATCGCTCTGGTCGAATGGGCTCTCGGACGGCCGGGCAGCGGTCGGTTTGCCAACCGGTGACAATGCATGATGCAGCCGGAGAGCCATCTGGAAATGGAAGTCTTCGACAGAGCCTTCCCTTGATTCACAGACCCAAAATTCACAAACAGTTGTGACGTCTCCCGAAAACTCTTCGTGCGGTCCACGTAGAACTTCAGCGCTCTAGCTACATCCAACGAGTGCAAAGTCCTCTCGGCCGGCGTTGAAGGCGACAGGAAGAAAACTGGTAACACCAAGGGCTTGTTGAGGTGGAAGTCCGACGGCACCTTGGGCATGAAGGAGGGGTGCATCCTCAGCACTACCCTCGTGTCATGAAAAGTCAAGTATGGAGGCTTGCAAGATAGTGCCTGAATCTCTCCCACTCGTCGTGCAGAGGTGATGGCCACGAGGAACGCGGTCATCCATGACAGGAACTTCAAAGGCACCGAATGCATAGGCGCCGAATGCATAGGCTCGAATGGGGCTCCCATGAGCCTGGTCAGCACCACATTAAGCTCCCACGCCGGGGCAGGGGCCTTCACCGGCGGGAATGATCGGAATAGTCCCTTCATAAATTCCTTTACCAGGCGATGAGACCACAAGGACGCCCGTCCCGTAGTCCTGGTATATCGGGAGATGGCCGCCAGATGTATTTTTATGGAGGCGTGAGCCAGTCCAGCTTTGGCCAGCGACAGTCGTTACGGCAGCACTTGAGGGGCTGTAATCCGGTTCATAGTCATAATTTCGAATACAAAATATTCGAAAGTCAAAAAGTCAAAAAAAAAATGTCGAAAAAAAATGTCAAATTTTATTTTATGACGTTTTTTTTCGAAATGGGGGGGTTCCCCCCAACCCCCCTTTTTTTATTTTTACCTATTTTTTTCACAGAAACTAGAGCCAAAAAAAAAATATCGAAAAAAAAACAATTTGACATTTTTTTTTCGACATTTTTGATTCGACTTTTTTTACTTTCGAAATTATGTTTTCGAAATTATGACTGGACACCCCGTAATCCACAGAGGGTTAATCCTCTGTGCACGGCACCAGACAGAGAACCTCTTCCACTTATGACCGTAACACTTGAGAGTCGAGGACGCCCTGGCCTTTGCAAGTACCTCTCTGCAATCAGGCGGGATATCGTACCCTCCAAACTCTAGTGCTGCAGGAGCCATTCCTGCAAGTTCAGCGACTGTGGGTCGTGATGGAGAATGGCGCCTCCTTCTCTGGAGAGAAGATCCGCGTCTGCCGGCAGCTTGACTGGTGGGGACGTTGACAAGTCCAGAAGGTCCGGGAACCAGATCTGCCTTGGCCACGCCGGTGCGACGAGGATCATCCTGCACCTGGACTTCTTGAGCTGGTTGATGAGGCGGAGCAGCAACGGCAACGGAGGGAACGCATATAGAAACAGGCCGTCCCAAGGGAACGAGAAAGCATCGCCCATGCTCCTCGGCTGTGGGAACCTGCTGGCGGACCTCTGGCACTTGGAGTTCGTCGCTGTCGCGAACAGGTCGATCTGGGGTTTGCCCCATCGTTGGAAGAGTCGATCCACTTGGTCCTGGCGCAGTTCCCACTCGTGGCACGAGCGCAGCTCCCTGCTGAGTGAGTCCGCGATGGTGTTTTTTATTCCTGCTAGGTGGAATGGAACCAGAAACATCCCCTGGGCAACGGCCCAGTGCCACAGATCCTGGGCCTCCTTGGATAGGGCTGGGGATCTGGTGCCTCCTTGCTTCCGTATATAAAACATTGTGGTGGTGTTGTCGGTGAAGATCCTCACCACTTTGCCCTTGAGGGACGGAAGGAACGACTTGAGAGCCCAGAACACTGCTCGGAGCTCCAGAATGTTCATGTGGAGAGACCTCTCCTCCGGGAGCCAAAGGCCTCTTGCGTGGAGGTCTCCGGTGTGGGCCCCCCAACCCTCCAGAGAGGCGTCCGTCGTCACCGTCTCCTGAAACGCCGGGATTTGAAATTCCATGCCTGTCGTGAGGTGAGCACGGATGCCCCACCATAAGATCGCCCGACGGAACTCCTCGTCGAGAGGGATCCTGTCCTCGAAACAGCCCCTCGCCTGAAGCCAGCGGGCGTCGAGGAACTCCTGTAGCGGACGCATCCGAAGTCTGCAAAGGGGTACAAGATAGATGAGGACATCATCCCGAGGAGGGGCTTGATGGACCTCACCCTGGCCATGTCCCTGGCTAGCAGGCGCCGCACCTTGCCCAGGATGGTCTTGGTCCTCTCCTCTGAGGGGGAGGCCAACTGCCCCACTGTATCGAGCTTCACTCCCAGAAACAGTGCTATCTGCGATGGAACCAGGTGGGATTTGGGGTAACTGATGGCGAACCCCAGCTCCGCGAGTAACCGGATGGTCCTCGCCATGTGTTCGACGGCGAGTTCCCTTGTCCTTGCCTGGATTAACCAGTCGTCCAGGTAAGGGTAAACGTGGATCCCCTGCAGACGCAGCCGCGGCGCCACTGGTGCCAGGTATTTGGTGAAAACCCTGGGTGCCGACTTTAATCCGAACGGTAGGGCCCTGAATTGGTAGTGGCGTCCCTGAACCACGAACCTGAGGAACTTCCTGTGCCTTTTTAGAATAGGGATGTGGAAGTAAGCATCCTCCAGGTCCAAAGACGATAGGAAGTTTCCTTCCTTCAGCTGTCCCAGCACGTGCTGGAGGGTGACCATCCTGAATTTCTGCGCCTTGATGTACTTGTTTAAGCGAAGCAGATCCAGGATGGGGCGCCAACCGCCTGTCTTCTTCTTGACGAGGAAGTACCTTGAGTACACTCCGGAGCCCTTGACTCCCGACAGGGCGGACCCACACTGGGGATGCTCGTGCACACCGTCCTCAGCCGAAGCTGCAGAAGATACCATCAGCTCGAATCCAAGCGAGACCGAGCTCTCTTAACACCGCTGAGCACCTCTGGGCTTTGGCCAAAAGATTGCGGGAACCACTGCGACAACGCTCATCGGGGCGGACTGGGCCCGACACAGGTGATGCGAAGGAGGCCCCCCACAAGCTCCATCAGGCAGCTGGGCCCTAAAATGAAACTCCCCGGCCACAACAACGCCCCTGCTCTGCATGATACTCGAGATCCCCAGAGACGGGGAGAAAAAGCAGCCCAGAACACTGCTCGGAGCTCCAGAATGTTCATGTGGAGAGACCTCTCCTCCGGGAGCCAAAGGCCTCTTGCGTGGAGGTCTCCGGTGTGGGCCCCCCAACCCTCCAGAGAGGCGTCCGTCGTCACCGTCTCCTGAAACGCCGGGATTTGAAATTCCATGCCTGTCGTGAGGTGAGCACGGATGCCCCACCATAAGATCGCCCGACGGAACTCCTCGTCGAGAGGGATCCTGTCCTCGAAACAGCCCCTCGCCTGAAGCCAGCGGGCGTCGAGGAACTCCTGTAGCGGACGCATCCGAAGTCTGCAAAGGGGTACAAGATAGATGAGGACATCATCCCGAGGAGGGGCTTGATGGACCTCACCCTGGCCATGTCCCTGGCTAGCAGGCGCCGCACCTTGCCCAGGATGGTCTTGGTCCTCTCCTCTGAGGGAGAGGCCAACTGCCCCACTGTATCGAGCTTCACTCCCAGAAACAGTGCTATCTGCGATGGAACCAGGTGGGATTTGGGGTAACTGATGGCGAACCCCAGCTCCGCGAGTAACCGGATGGTCCTCGCCGTGTGTTCGACGGCGAGTTCCCTTGTCCTTGCCTGGATTAACCAGTCGTCCAGGTAGGGGTAAACGTGGATCCCCTGCAGACGCAGCCGCGGCGCCACTGGTGCCAGGTATTTGGTGAAAACCCTGGGTGCCGACTTTAATCCGAACGGTAGGGCCCTGAATTGGTAGTGGCGTCCCTGAACCACGAACCTGAGGAACTTCCTGTGCCTTTTTAGAATAGGGATGTGGAAGTAAGCATCCTCCAGGTCCAAAGACGATAGGAAGTTTCCTTCCTTCAGCTGTCCCAGCACGTGCTGGAGGGTGACCATCCTGAATTTCTGCGCCTTGATGTACTTGTTTAAGCGAAGCAGATCCAGGATGGGGCGCCAACCGCCTGTCTTCTTCTTGACAAGGAAGTACCTTGAGTACACTCCGGAGCCCTTGACTCCCGACAGGGCGGACCCACACTGGGGATGCTCGTGCACACCGTCCTCAGCCGAAGCTGCAGAAGATACCATCAGCTCGAATCCAAGCGAGACCGAGCTCTCTAAACACCGCTGAGCACCTCTGGGCTTTGGCCAAAAGATTGCGGGAACCACTGCGACAACGCTCATCGGGGCGGACTGGGCCCGACACAGGTGATGCGAAGGAGGCCCCCCACAAGCTCCATCAGGCAGCTGGGCCCTAAAATGAAACTCCCCGGCCACAACAACGCCCCTGCTCTGCATGATACTCGAGATCCCCAGAGACGGGGAGAAAAAGCAGGCACCTTAATATGCGCGCCACCTTGCCCTTGCAATTCGGCTGTCAGTGCAATTGGAAGGCTGCATGAGATTGCGACATCACTACGTGCTACGATCACCCCAGTTAGTAACCGGATAGCGTTAATGCTAATGTTTGAGATGCGGAAGATCACAACCCTTACATATATCCTCTGGAGATGTTTGTGCGTTTACATTGATGTCAAGGAGCAGATATTCAAAACTGCCCATCCCAGGTGAAGCGCTGACTGACTATTGTGCACTGTACTCCACCGAACGTCATACACTAATAGCAAATCCTCACACGACCACCCTCCCAAAAGTTATCAACTGGATTGCCCATAATACGGGTCCCTCTACAGAAGCTACCAGACTCGGGTAAGGAGGGCTACCCCTCGAGGCCGGTATTGGGGCACTTACACACATCCGGCAGGGCTGCTCGTGCACGGCAACAAGATCCGACAGGCTGAGACAACGCTCGCTATGCCGGCGCACATCATATCCCATGGAGGCCACGGATGACTGTTGACTGGATTATTACATTACCCCATACAAACGATCTGAGGAACACTCAGCAATAAATCGCAGACTAGGCACCCAAGACAGGAATAAAACACTTAGCAGGAGCCCTGCCAACTACAGTAATATAGAGGGCACAACTCCTAATAAACATGGGAAAAAACAGTACATCCTAATCCGGAGGGTGGAGCAGGTGGTACTTTTATAGGCATTGCTAGGAAGGCCTTTTTCGTGACAACTACACGCTTGAATGGCCCGCTATTTTGCTGTCTAATACTGGTGCACCATTGACGATCCCTAGAACCCCGAAGTTGGGAACTACTCCTCTCAGCGCACGCCTGGGTACACTACCACCAGGCACAAAGCCTCGGTAGGCCCGATAGAAATTGTGGAAGGAGCACTGCATGAGGGGTGATTCAGACAAGGCGCTAGTGCACTGCCCCGGGCAGGCTACCGCCGCAACCCAGTTAATGATCCTCCATATACCGGACAAAATTGGAATTGCTTGAATATTAACAAGGTCCTTGAGCCGTGCTGCACTCGAGATACGCAAAAGACACACGACCCTTGAGTACACAGCTCTGAAAACAGTCACTGCTGCGAGGAGGTGCGCCCCTAACACCAAGCAACCACATACTCTACTGGTCACCCCAACAGAACAGCCACACATTAACAACCCCCCTTTCGTGACACAGTCTACCCTCGGTCACTCTCTCGCCGTTAGGATGTGCAACGCCCTAGACCACAAAATCCATAAGACAACATGTTGATAATGACAAAGGGCTCCGGTGCAAGGAAGAAGGGCCAGATGGATTCATTCACGAGCTCCCAGGCCCCTGTTACAGCAACATCATCAGCAATTGAAGACACTCCGACTACATCCTCAACTAGCCCTAGAGACGATCATCTCCTAGCCACAATGCAAAATGTTTTTTTGTCTGTTACGTTAAATTGGCCGACATTGTGGCCAGCATCGGATCACTCAAGGCGAGATTAGATAAAGAAAGTGGCCGAGAGACAGAAACCGAGGCTAGGATAAGTTTGAAGATAGATGCCATCGGCCAACATAGCCGCGACATTGCCCAAATGAAAGGGGAGATTACGAAAATTCGAGGCAAATGTGAGGATTTGGAGTCCAGGTCCAGGAGAAATAATATCTTGATAGTCTGAGTTGCTGAATCCTTTGGTAAGTGCCCTATGGAGGCACACACCGCAGCTCTCCTAAAATCCCTGTTTGGCACGACGCATTCTCTGAACACTTCCTAGTGAAGAGAGCACACCGCACCCTGGCACGATGCCTAAAACCGGGACTCCGCCTCGTACCATTATCGCCAGGCTACTTAGCTTTCATCACAGAGATTTCATCCTCAAGATGGCCAGGGAAATGAGAACACTGCGATATGAATGTGACAACATACACATCTATCCCGACTTTGCTGCAGGAGTACAAGCTCAAAGGAGATCCTACGAGCCAGTTAAAAGACAACTTAGACTGCATCAAATTCCCTACGCCTTAATCTTTCTGGCGAAAATGCGAATCCAACATGGAGGCAGGGCGCACTTCTTTGAGAACCCTGCTGCAGCAATGGATTACATCGAGACCTCGATTCCGCTGCCACCACGAAACCGCGGAATTGATCAGAACTTAAACCCACAACTGAACGATGAATGGAGAGATCCAGCAGATTGAACGTAGCAAACTGTAATATCCTTTTCATGTGTTTTGAGTGCTGTGTCGAGCAGGTATGGGTGTGGGATGTTGGCTGAGTTTGGGGATTTAAAAGTTTCAAAATGTATGGTTATGTATGGTAGCCGTACAAATCTAGGAGTATGTTGCTCGAACTGTGTGATGTTCCCCCACCTGCTAAGTGATGGAGGATGCCTTTGGCAATCCTTAGGGACCACAACGTGACCGAATCCCTGCATACAGAAATTGAGGAATTCTTTACTATCCAAAGGGGCTCTGTTACAAGTCACGCAACACTTTGGGAAATCTTCAAGTTCTGGGTTCGGGGTATCCTTATGTCCAAAACGACGGGGATACTCAAATCCGTTAGGCAAGAATTGAACCAGATAGAATTATTAACAAACTATTGAATGAATTCCACAAACTAGCTGACAGGGAAGTTCAATACATGGGCGCCCCAATGCGGGCGCGCAAATACGGGGAAGGGAATAAAGCTGGACTGTCCCTGGCCAACATGCTAAAAGCCGAACACTATCGGAATCCTATCGCCAGTATTCAAACAATAAACAGCGCAAAAGAAAAGGAAATAAATCAACTTATATTCCAATCGCGATGAGAAATCGACACAGGAAACGGCTGATTATCTACACACACTGGATCTCCCAGAGCTTCTCTCCGAAGCCAAATCTTTGTTGGACCAACCAGTCACCTGAGAGAAAATAGCGGATGCAACTAAAGCCCTAACATCGGGGTTGAGGCCCCTGGGTCTGATGGCCTAGGCGTTGAATTGTACAAGGAATACCATGTTGAGCTAACCCCTGTATTGCAAATGTATAGGAGGAATCAATGGACCGGGGCACACTCCTGGAGTCTATGCGCAAAGCCATAATAACCGAATTATTGAAACCTAGGCGTCCACCCCATGATATGTCTTCATATAGGCCTCTCTCCTTAATCAACTCGGATGCAAAGATCTTCGCCAAGGTCCTCGCGGCCAGGGTTCTCCCGAACATAACTAAGCTAGTAAAACCGGACTAATGTGGCTTTGTCCCGACTCGGTCCATCGCTCTGAACCTCCGGAGACTGTTCGGGGTCATGGCACAGATGATCCCTAAGGCCAAAGTAGCTGTTGCTGCGCTAGACGCCGAAAAGGCATTCGACTCAGTACCCTGGGAATATCGGTTTGCGGTGCTTAAATGCTTTGGACTAGGCCCCTACTTCATAAAATGTGTTCACTCCTTTACACCAATCCAGGGGCCAGAATCCTCACTAACCACACCTTATCTGCGCTATTTCTGCTAGGTAGGGATACCAGACAGGGGTGCTCCTTCTATCCTATACTTTTCGCCCTAACAATCGAGCCGATGACTGCATTTGTGTGGAAAAACCACAGGCACAGGGGCATCAGGATGACTGGCCCACCTCAAAGTATATCACTATATGCGGACAACACACTTCTTTATATCCGAGACGCTGAAGTGAAGCTAGAGTCCATCATGGAAGACATATGTAGTTTGCGAGATACTCTGGTTACAAAATTAACAATTCCAAATCAGAACTGTTCACACTTACTCCAGCTACTGTATATCCACCAAACATAAATGGATTCAGATTGTCACCTATCCTTGTTCGCTACCTGAGCATCATTGTGTCTAAAGAGAGACAAACGTTATATGCAGACAACCATGAACATTTTCTATAGCGGTTAACCACGGAGCTGCAGATATGGGCCAAACTTCCCATCTCCTTATATGGCCGTATAAAACTCCTAAAGATGGTGGGACTTCCCAAACTTCTCTATTTCTTCGGCAACATTCCCCTCTGGCCGGGCAGGGTATTCTTCACGAGACTTCAATCTATGGCCACCTCTTTCATATGGAACGGGGGAGCAACTAGGATGAAATGGGATAAATTGGTTGAGCCATACCATACCGGTGGCATCGCCGCACCAGACTTTGAACTTTATTATTTAGCGGCACAGGCCCAATTTGCCAAGCACTGGAATGACCCACAGGATACTGCCACACATATCCTGATAGAGAGGTATGCTGCATCCCCCACTGATCTCTGCTCTGTCGTGTTCAGTACGCGCCATAAAGACCCCTGTAGATATGACCCCGTTAGCGTTACTGTCCACGCCTGGTCTATGATATTCAAAAGGCTTAAGATAGAAATACCCTACGATTCAGAATCCCTGCTCTGGCACTTCCTCGACATTTGATGAGGCCCTGCAGAGAATGTGGGACCCGGACAAACAATTAAAGTACGAGACATGTACCCTGAAGGTACATATGTAACCCTTGAGGACTTTGTCAATACTATTGGTGGGGGGCAGCTGAAATCACTTCAGTATTACCGTATGAGGGCCGCTTTGGTGCGAGGTGGCCAATGTTCCTTGATAAGCCGACTACACATGAATGTGTGCGGGCTGTAACATCCGGGACTGTAACAGGAGCAGGGGTCTCCAAACTTTATGCTCTAATACACACTCTCCCTTCCGGAATACCATCAAGACAAAGTGGGAATCGGATTTGGGTACCACATTGAGTGAAGAACAATGGCTCAAATATTGCCAACTAACCAAATCTGTGTCTTTAAATGTAGGCCTTCGTTTGATTTAATTCAAGATCCTTAATTAACTACATTACACCCCTGTCAAAATGGCAAAGTTTACTGAAAATTCCTCTCGGGAATGCCATAAAATGTGGGGATCCACATGCGAACTCGTTACATATGTATTGGGCGTGCCATTTGATTTCTGGGTTTTGGAACACTGTGGCTGAGATCATTGGGAAAATAACACAAATCCCTATCCCTCTTACTCCTCAGAAATATTTGTTCGGAGACACTGGCAAAGTGCCTGAAACCACTAGAATACTAGAAGACCGTTCAATGTAAAAAAGTTACACTGCAAGGTTGGAAAGCCACACACACACTCCGCACTGACACCTTCCTTCGAGAATTGACATTTGTTAATGAATGGGAGGATCAATTTGTGTTGACGATGCCTACAACAAACCGCTCTAAAGACATATAGGCCCCCTTCAGAAGGAAGCTTTTTATGCGAAATGATATCTGATGATGACTTTTCTCCTGTTTCTTCGCCATGATTGTATAAAACCGTAATGCGTTGCCCCGCTGGAATTACATAATGCTGTTGATAATGTTGATGTACTGTGATGATTCGACATGGCCATCAATAAATAAAGTTTTTTTTAAAAAGCACTAAGTTTAGTTGCAATGCAAAATGGTGGCTCCACAAGGCTGTGGGGGTCTCCCCATACTTGTGCCAAAATGACCCCTCAAGGTTTTTGTCCTCAATGTTTTCTTTTTATTTTAATCAAACCAATCTGAGGTTGGCCCCTTTGGGCCAGAGCCTCTGCCCATATGGCAAGGGCTTTGGGCCAGACGTGGCCACGTGAACCTGACTGGCCTTACTGGCTAGGGATCCCTGTGGTTCTCATATACCCTCGTGATCATTCTCACTAACCACCTCCTGATATCTTTCACAAACCTCCTTTAGCTGCCTTTTAACCTCCCCTGATAGTCCTCACCAACCTCCTCCTGATGTATCCCAACATGCTTCTGATAGTTCTAACCTGTTCCAGGTGACTTATTTCCCCTCTCATCTGGAACCCCCTCCCACCTTCAACCTTCTACAATCGTCTCCAAACTCATGCCTTCACCAATCACCTCTAACATCCTGATCTCTACAGTTAGTTGTCTGTGGCTTTGAGGCTTTGGCACTGACAACTAGATGCATAGACAACTATTTCATGAACACTCCCACCAGGGGCTCGTGATCCCTGAGGACCTTGTACTTGCTGCCCGTAAGAGCACACAGAATTTGTTCACAGTCCAGACAACCCTTATGGCCTCCTTCTCTATGACAGAGTACCTCTTCTAAGCATCTCACAATGCCCTAGAAGCAAACACTAACCCCCTGTCTACACCCTGCAGTTCCTGTAACATTACTGTCCCCAGCCCTGTGTCACTGGCATTGGTCATCCCGGGGTGGCAGCTTGTGGCAAAACCCGTCAAAGCAGGAGCCCTGGTAATCGGCTGCTTGATATCCTGAAACTCCTGCTAGCATCTATACGTCACCTCAAATTTCACAAACTCTATCTCCTTGCACCTATCTGAAAAAATGGAATACCTTTGGCATAGTATTCCACTAAGCCTAGAAAAGACATGATATCTACTTATCACGCGGTTTGTTTGCACCTTGAATCACCACCACCTTGGGCTCCGCGCCTGCCCCACTAAGGGGATGTCCAAGATAACCTATAGTCCTCCTGAACTTACATTTGTCCGTCCTCAGTCAAGTCTGCCTCTCTGATAATTCTCAGAACCCTGCCTAGTCTGACATCATGCTCCTCTTCAGCAGTCCCAGTCACCTGAATGCCAACCTGAAAGCAGAACACTTCAGTTTCTTCCCTGAATTAAATCTGCATCATCATCTGAAAGAACGCTGCCTCCAACACCAAATCAAACAGCATTCTACGAAACATGAATGTCCCCTCAGGAGTTATGAAAGTCGCCCTCTCCTTTGGATGCAGGTTATAAGGTGGATGCAGAGGCCAAATCAAATGTACTAAAAGAAACGGGCACCCCCCACTAAATTCAACATCTCACCAATGTTGGGCAAAGGAAACCCATATTATGCAACTTCATTCAGGTTGAATCCACGCAAAGCCTGATCTCTCCACTAGCCTTCCTCACCACAATGATAGGGGAAACCCACTGCAAGGTTTCTACTTTTTCCATCACACTGAGTCCTCCCAATTTACCTAGCTCATTCCTTACCTCCTCCCTGAGACAAACAGGCACATGCCTGAGCTTCTCGACCACAGGCACTGCTCCTGCCATCAATCTTATACTATGCTGGTAACCTTTCAAACCCCCCAAAATATCATCAAAAACATTCTTATATTCTTCCTACTCCTCACACCTCAAATCCTTGTTGACCTGTCGTCGCCATCCCTGGAACACTGGGATCCAATATGATCCCCATCTCACTCTGCTCATACCAGCTTTGATGGGTCATGAGTAAGATCCAGATACAGAGGCATACTTTCAGTATTATAAACGTTTATTCAGGAAAAAAGGGGTTGGAGGAAAACCTACTTTTTTCACTATAGCTATGAGAGGTTTCCCTGCCTCAACCAAAATAACTAATGTACAAGTCAGGATGTCCAAAAGCAACAGCCCCCTGTCCTGTGTCCAAAACCTAAACTGACCCTCGCATGCTAAACTAATCATAAAGTGAAAGGATAAATGTTCTTTTAACTGCATCCTGCAGCTATACTTTGCAAGTTCAACTTAAAATTCCAAAATGGTGCAAAACGGAAACAAACAACCAATCTTCCACAAGGATATGAAAGGGGTTCCCTTCCCCTAGAATTCCACAGTTCCTTTATAACACAAAGTCTCACACTATCAACAGATATTCACTTCCTTTTTCTGGTTTTCCAATGTTGCAACAAAATGAAGAAATATCTTTTTATCTAGTTTACGAGGCTTCCAGCATCAAGATATAGCTTCTCCTCTCTTGACAATCACACATTTCAATAAATCAGTTTATATGACTCACAACAACGAGATTGTTCCTTCTCTCTCAAAGAACAGAATTTCCTCTCATGTTTGCAGAAAGATTTTACAGGGTCAAGAGATTGCTTCTCCTCTCTTGATGGAACATAAAAAATATATACAGTTTTAATGTCTTTTGAAAACAGTCTATCTGGTGTACTATCCTGCCAGGTTTTACATAAGCATCTCAGTTCACAATTCTCCAAAACAACACGCCTGGTATATTTTCCAGCCAGGTTTTATTCAAATACCTCTGTTCATAATTCTTCAAAATACACCTGGTATACACTCCTGCCAGGTTATATTCACATTCACTTGGTTCTATCTTATAAACGTATATTCTTCTTCAAGTGCCTGGTATACTCTCCTGCCAGGATTTTCCCTTTCACAAACTTTCTTCTCCCTGTTGGCTGTCACCAATGCTTGTTTGGGTTCACTGTTTCCCCTGTTTGGGGTTTCCTGCTTTCAACAGTCTCTCACCTTCAATATTCTCAATGCTGGCTTAAACACTCCAGCTCCCTTGCCCCCGTTCTCCACACAGAGTTCTCTTGCTTCATTCCCCCTCCAGTGCACGCAGTGAAGCACCCCATTGTCCCCTGTTGCCCTCTTGGGCTCAATGGTAATTTCTGGCTGCTTTGGCATTTTCTGCAGGTGGCGTCAAGTGCAGCAGTCCTTCTCTTTGCCTCAGCGTCTCCTGTGCTCTCCGGTTCTCTCACTGCTCTGTTCTTCACGAGCAAGCCTCCTCTGCTACGTATCTTGCGGCCACGGCCCTCTCGGCCTCAAGGTTCTTTTGCAAGCGTCCTCTCGACCACTCTCCTTCTCGGCTGCACGCCACATCCCTTCTGTTTCCTGAATCGCATCGGGAAAGGAGTTTCACCATTTTCGTAGTTGCACCTGCGTTTTAAAGTTCCTGGACCAAGTCATATGATCAAAAAGGCTAGACTGCATTGTGTGCTTCTTGCTGCTGTTATTCTGCATTACTCCTGCTCTCTTCTTCGTCCCAGTGGATTCATCCGGATCACTGAATATTTGCTTAGGGGTTTCAATGTCTTCGGAAACACAGTATGCCATGTAGGTTTAAGATGAATGCATTATTCTTAGTCCTTTCAAAGGAGGGGTTATTGGGTGTTTCCAAGGCGAACCACCTCTACCCTCCTCAGGTTGGTCTTCCCCCATCTAGTCCTCCCACAGATAGCCGCCCCCAGGTTTGGATTCAGGTAGCATCTGCCCTTTCCTGGCCATTTAGGGAAAGACTTTTCCAGGGAGTCAGGGACAGTTTTGTCAGATTTGTCACACAGCTGAGTAAACATCCTCCACACTTCAACAAAAACACATCAGCTTCAGCACATTTCCCCTTGTACCGAAGTTTGGCCCTGAACTGCTCTCAATTCCGACTCCTCCATAGGCATTTTCTTTCAGCTTGGGCTTATCGAGTTTTCTTCTTTCCCGCCCAGTCGATTCTCCCATCTCCCAATCCACAATGGTATAATCAAATCCCAAATCTAGAAGCATCCACACATGCAGCCATTTACAAATACCTCTCCATGATGCTTGCCACCTCTCCCCTCATCTCCCCAACCTTTCCCACAGATAAACTCACCCCCCGCATCCTGTTTGGTTGCACCCTTCGTACTCCTCATCACTTAAATCAATTTCCTTAACCCCTATGGGAGGAAAAATTGCTACAGTATCTGGCGTAGTGCCCCCTTTTCCCCACACTTCCTGTACTCAACACTCAACCCCAGGCACTTCTCTGAAATGGCAAAATAGAAGGTGCTCCTGTACCTAAAACACCTTTTGTACTCCCTACCCCTCCTCCCTTGCCAGTCCCACACCCTTTTCATGCTCCCTCCTTCTTGTGAGGAATCCTGAGATTTCATCACTTCTCCCCGAGGGGGAGTCCCTTCCCATGAGGCCAGAGAGGGGAGGCTGGTACCCAATAGTGGGGGTGGTACTCAGTGGGAGGACCTCATGGGAAGAGACTTACCCCCTGGGGACCAGGGAGAAAATCTCCATAGAACGCATTAGGACAACCCTCCACACACACCCACCACACATTCCTATCCATAAAAAAACCCAACTCCATATCCCATACTTCCATGTATGTATCCAAGTCCGGAAACCTAGTAACCACTGAGACGAGGAAGAGCAGGGACTACCTTAGGGAGACCTACTTAACAAGTACTGGGATGAGGAGGCGGTGCGGAACAAGGAAGAATAATGGTGAGAACCTGGATGTACCGTCTAGTCTTCTGTGCCCGCTGGCAATAGAAATAAAAGAAGGACATACCATATCAGCAAACTGGTTGTCAAGCCATCTCTGGAGGAGCTGCGAGCGTGGGAATCGTTCGGCACAGAGAAAAGAAGAGGCTGGGGACTGGGACACTAACGGGAAAAAGCAAAGGTGGTCCAATCTAGTCCGGTGTGGACGGACCCACTGGAAAGCTGATAAAGCAGAGCTGCAGGCATGCGAGGAAGTTGGACAGCACAGTCAAGTGAAGACGTGCGTTCTGCGTGGAAGCACTGGCTGTTGAGCTGACGCAGCACATCAGAGAGAAGATGTGAGAGCCCTAAATAAAAGCCAGGAGAGCCCAAGACCGACTGAAGGATGCCGGCAAGGACCCTACAGGTACACAGGTTGCCGGGACGGTTGGCGGGGCTACACCAGAGTCATGGAGAACTCTAGACCCACAGAGCAGGGGTGAAGTGGGAATCCCTGAGGAAGGAACAACCATGAAGAAGACCAAAGGCAGACAGAGAAACTCGGGTCTGGGACCCAAACCCACATTATAAGATCCATACAAGTCATCTTCTTCATGGCAGTGCCTGGCAGGAGAGTAAACCAGGTCTGCCAGAACCAAGCAGTAGAGAAACGCGGTTTTGGGACCCTCACCCACAAGAGAAGCATAAGCCATCTTCCTTGTGGCAGTACTTGGCAGGAATGTGAACCAAGTCTGCCTAGATCTAGAGACAAGGACGCCTGGGCCTGGGATCCCAAAGTAAGAAATAAGCCAAGGAGTCATTCCCCCTTGTTGTGTTGTGCTGAACTGTGAAACCAAACTAAGAGAAAGGCAGGGGAAGGGAGTCATTCCCCCGGGTTGTGTTAAAACTGGGAAACTAAAGTGAAAGAAAGACGAGGGGAAGGGAGTCATTCCCCCTGGTTGGGTTGAACTGTGAAATTAAGATACCAGCAGAAGGGAGTTATTCTCCTGGTAACCAAAAGTGAAAAGACTGTATACTACAGAGTGTTAAAAAGATAGTCACTGTGTCTACCAACAATTTCAAATTAATTATATATATGCAATTGTTCCCATAGGAAATTAATACACACTGATAAGGCGTGCCGAGGCATTAACTTCTGTAGTCCCTCCATCTCACTTTGTGTAACGCTCACCTGATTCCCACGGAGGCGCGGGTCTTGGCAGGAAGCTGTCTGTGACTCGAAAAGTGATGTGCAGGACTCGATTGGCTTCTGGGGTCGAACCTCTTCGCACTGTGTGTCGGACTCGAAGAGTGAGGTTTCTGCAGGTGAAAGAATATGGGGGTTAATGGTCTGGGTTGTTGAATGTCCCTCTCTCTCTCTCTCTCTTCCCAGCTTTTTCGTAGAGCCCCCAGGTCAACGTGCTCACCTTATATAGGTGAATGCTGGGCTCTCCATCTGCGTCTGGTGCAGGGTGCCGTTGCCAGTTCCTTCACTGGTGAAACACAGGCCTCTTGAATTCAGAGGATGGTTACCGTCGTTATCTGCACGAGCGGTGAGTTTCTGGACACCTTTTGTCTTTATAGTCTTTACATGCGTGGCACGTTTATATGCAGACTCTGTATAATGCTTTTCCCTTATGTATTGCAGGGCTCTTGAGATGAAAGATGAAGTGAAGCGCCTGGAAGTTCGTAAGTATGGCAAGCGCTCTAACTGTCTCTTTCCTTGCAGCTTAGTTCGTGTTAAAGAGACGCCGGAGTATTCGCAGGCGTTTTATTGCGACGAGCGTGATGGACGTAAGTAAATACCTGCTTAATGTCTTTTCTTTTGCCTTTCAGATGTTGGGTTGCAGCGCCGGAGTCCGCGGAATGCCAGTAAGTTGTTAACGATACTTTGTCTTCACAGGCGGCGATGCAGAACGAAGAAATCCGGAATTCACAGCGTGCTGGTAAGTATGGCAATGCTTTTGTTTTTGCAGGTGGAGATGCGGCGTGAAGAAACGGCCGCAGCCGATGGATCAGGTAAGTAAGCACTGCGTGTAAAGTTCGCCTTGCTAACCTGTTGTTTCTGTTCTTTGCAGGTGCTGATGATGTCTGGATACTGAAATGGTAAGTAGGATTCTTGCAGGTCCAGGATCGGAAGAAGAAAGGCCGGAGCAGACTCGGTGAGCGTTCTGCTGCAGATGCAGAATAACGCGAAGCACGCTTCATCTATCGGGTGTGGTTTAAATAGCCTTGGAGTGATGAGGCATCTTCTTCCACGGCCCCGCCTAGGTAAGAAAAGAGTTCCAGTTTCCAGAAGAGTTCCAGTGCTGTATCCAGGGAGTGGAGCTGCCCCACCCAGGTAAGAAAGTAGTTCCTGTTCTCAGATGGGTTATAAGTGGCTGGTAAGTAAGCAGCATGGTCTGCTGCAGGTAAGTCCACCCAAGCATCTTCACACCTATTATGAGCCCGGCGCTTCCAGTGCCGGGACCAATGGTTTTGATGAGCCTGGTGCCACCGGCGCCAGGACAAGGTCCAAAAGGTCCCAGTGGGGACCGGCTGGTGCTTAGGATTAGGGTTAGGGGCCTGCTTCCAAGGACGTTTGGCTGGTCCTGGCTCCTTGGAAGCAGTGATCATGACACTTTGGTCCTTTTTAACCCTAACCAATGAGGTGACAGGGCTTAAGCTCCACCCCGGGCAGCCATCTTTTGAGCCATAGGGACTGTAATACGATGGCTGACTGGCTACAGAGCAGCCTCCCGAACCCCCAGTGGAGAAGGGGGAGTGCATGGGATTCTAAGAAAGATACCAATGCTGGAGAAATACAGTTACAGGTAAGTAACTAAGACTTCTCCAGCTTTGGATTTTTCATAGATTCACATGCTTGAATAGAGTACGAAGCAGTGATGCATGCTATGCCCATGACAACACAGTTCCGCTATACCTCCACATTAAAAGAGCATTTATACTTTAAGCATGCTAGGTAACCATGGAAGGGAAAGGGGGATACATATGCTGCTCCTACCTTATGCAAATGGATGGGGAAGGACCGCCTTTCCAGCCGCTGACTCCCTTCCGGTGTCTTCTGTCAATAAGTAATGTTTGGCAAACATATGGACCGTGCTCCAGGTGGCCGGTATACATAGGTCTTTTATGGCCACTCCCGCCTGAAACACCACCAACGATGTCCTCCCTCTGGTTGAGTGTGCTGTCAGTTGGGTAGGGAGCAGGTCAGCTCTTGATTGGTGGCAATGGCTGATGCAATTTGCTACCCGACATGAGAGGACTTTCTTTGAAATGCATTGCCCTTTGCTGCAAACTGAGAATGCCACAAAGAGTCTGTAGAAGAACGAAAGTCCTTTGTTTTCTGTATGTAGAACTTTAACGCCCATGAGATATCCAAGTAGTGGAGGGTGCGTTCAGCTGTTGAAGAATGATTGAAGAACGTGGGCTTTACTATACGTTCCAACAGTGTCATCTCAGAGACTACTTTAGGAATCAACTTAGGATGTGGTATTAGAATAACGCAATCCTAGTGAAACATGATTCAGTAGAAAGGGCTTGAAGCTCTCCTAACTGCCCTGGACATAATGGCTACTAAGAAAGTGACCTTGCAGGACAGAAAACATAAGTCGCACCAATGAATAGGTTTGTATGATGCCACCATTAACACAGACAACACTGTATTGACGCTCCAAGACAGTACCGGTTTGTGTACCCTTGAGAAAGTGCATAACAGACCCTTTAGGAAGACCTTAACCAATGGGTCGGAAATTATTGGTGTTTGGTGCAGTCTTGTGGTGTACGCCGATTTGGCTAATAGATGCACTTTAATGGATGACTGAGATAATCCGGTCTTTACTAGGTGAAGAAGATGGGAAATGCTTGTTCTGCAGATACCAAGCCTGCAAACCTCACTGTCAAGTAGGTTCTGCTACCAATCCAGTCCTCAAGCTTTGCAGTTCACGGCTTTCTCCCAGAGTCCCCTATGTTTCCAATGATACCGGCAGTAATTCCAGGCTTGCAGGCTGCGAATCAATCATTTATGTCGGGAGAAGGCAAACAATGTGCAAACACTGTGCCAAATACTGGGCGGATGGTAGGACCAGGGGTAGGGTTCACACAACAGTCA
Organism: Ambystoma mexicanum; assembly: GCF_040938575.1. NCBI lineage: Eukaryota > Metazoa > Chordata > Amphibia > Caudata > Ambystomatidae > Ambystoma > Ambystoma mexicanum. The sequence continues at coordinate 1,124,974,808 of NC_090923.1, read as the reverse complement.
GCGTGTGGCAGCGAAGTGTGGAAACGGTGGACCAAGGGTGACAGTAGGGGAACAGCCTGCCCCGCCAGCCGCTGCACTGATTTTATATATGTATAATTAATTTTAAATTACTGAGGATCTGACGACAGGGAATATTCAAGCATGTGAATCTATGCAAATCCAATGGTGGAGGAATAAGGTTTTTGACACAAGATGGTGGACTATTGATTTACATGGACATTCTGAAAGAACCCTCAGTGTTTTAGTTGAGGCAGTGAAACTCCCTCTTAGGAGATCCCTTTGGTGCAAGTAGGTCCAGGTGGTGAGCACTTCTGCTCCACCTTGCCCTGCGTCTTTACAGCAACACATTCTTTATTTTCCTCTTGCACACTTTTAGTATCCAACTCCCTCACACACTTCATCATGTGCTCCACCTTCTTGGCAATATCGAGGACTTAAACCAATGTTGGATCTCCCTTACTCCATATTTCCTCCCTTATTGTATGCTACCTCAAACACAGCATGAACTGGTCTCTGACATGTTAATTATAGGAGTTACCAAAATTGCAATGATTCGCCAGTTCTCTTAACCCAGTCACGAAATCTTCCACCGACTTTCCCTCTCACCTGGTTAACGCATGCCAAGGTAGTACCTTTTCCAATATCGGACTGAACTTTTTTCTGATAGTGCAAATCTAGTTTGTGCCAGATCGTGTCATATTGGTTCAAGGTCTCTCCTGAGGGGGCACTCTCTTGAGCTGCGCCACGTGTTTCTATTTCAGGCAGACTCTTTAGAACCCTGCGCCCCTCAAACCTCAAACAGTGCATGAGAAAAGCTCTCTTGTGGTCCAGGCTGTAGCTTAGATCACGGATGGCCAGCACATAGTCCGGAAAGTCTTTCTTCCATACATCCCACTTGATTACATGCTCTCCGGACCGTGAAAGGAATTGTGGGGGTAGATTGCTCTTAATCGGTCTTCTGATGAACTAGAGGACAATTCCTTGCTGTCATGGGTATCTCGCCTAGGGTGCTAGTTGTAACAACAGATTATGCTTTGAACCCCTTTTTGTTTTCCTTTTTGTTAATCTTTTATGTAGTAGTAAGCCACAAAGTCACTGCAATGAAGCGGTTGATGCAGCTTCCTTGAACGCTACTTCTTAATGCCTCTAGCCATCACACCTTCCTCCAATATGTGGTTGGTAATCTTGTGTCCTCTCATGAGATCAGTGGTGCATACAGGTCAATTGCATGATTCTAAGATGACCGAACTCCCCACAGGCTCGTGCGAGAGTCTAGAGTTGCGGATGCCCCGCCTCTGGGCTGATGCATACACTCCACACTGTCCGGGACATCCGTACTCGCAGATGGCCCCACTCCAGACCAACATCTTCAATCTGCGGTCTGTGCACAAATAACCACAGTCCCCCGTCCCGGCAACCCTTCACAGCACTCGCCCGGCCTACCCCGCTGAACCTGTTGGGAACAACATGCAGCTCCTCTTCCAGGGCCAAAGCTTCACTCCGCCGTGGCTGTACCTCATGGGGAAGTATGAGGACTGCAAGCACTGCACCACACCTATGTTAAATCCAGTTGGGATCCAGGAAGTCCAGATGAAGCCGCTCTTCACCAATGTGTTATTACAAGAGGCGTTTGTAAAGACTAACCGGTCAGATGCGGCAATGGAAAGCCGATAGAGAGAAATCGCCCCAAACCTCCTGTTCCCCCGAAGTAAATTTGGGCGGGACCAGGAACCTCAGGGAAACCCTCTGGGGAAGAATTCCCTGGTGGTCTGGTCAGCGTCGTGGCATTCCGTCCAGCTCTGATAGGCTTCTGAATCCAAAGTCACTTCAAAGGGTTGAACAGAAGCCAACCTCACACCGGAGTACTGTCAGGAATAAGGAAGAGAATGAGAATGTGAGAGACAGAAGGCAGAAAGGGTAAGTGAGTGTCTAAGCAGCAGTGAAACATCCCACCCGCTAGAACATGGTCACTGCCTCTCTGCATGAGACTGGAATCGAACACCACACGGCGTCCGGGTCTTTGATCGGAAAGAAGAAATCCTATAAGTGAGTAAGTAGAGAAACCAGTACAAATGTCAGAAGGCATGCATATCAAGAAGGAAAACGGCTTGGGGAGGCACAAAGGAGATGAGCGAACCTATGAGCGTCTTGCTTGAAAAGAAGGAACGCAACATTGTCCATGGCAAGCGCCTATACCTAGCTTTTCATTGCGCAGAAGCACTGCCAACAGAGGGGCGGCAATGAGAGCGCCCGAGATGAGACAACAGCTGAAGCAACAATGAGAGGTGCCTACGCCATGTTCAGTGAGGATGAAGATGTGCGGTGTAAAAAACACCATCTACGCCAAATAGAGTGCTGCTGAAAGCGGGACATAACACAATGTTATAAAGTGAATCACCACCAAAAATGGTAAGGCTGCTCCAGTTAGGTTTATTTGATTGAACAAGTTCATGGACACATGTGATTAGAAAGCCCTCCAGAGCACCACCCTCTCATTCTTTCCAACCGTTTTCCCCGGAACGCTCACAATGTTCCAGGACACACACACACACACACACACAAAATGCAGAGGGTTCTCCACTGCCCCATCTGGGCAGCTTAGAAGCATGATATATATATACAAAATATAACAGAATCTTTATAAAATTAAGTGTTATGCCCGTCGACCTTCAAGTCACTGACCCTGTAATATTATGGCCTCTAGAAAGGCCATCTTTAGCATCTGTAATGAATCCAGGGATGCCATCACTTATTTCCCTGGGGGAACCCCCCCATTTATGTGGGAGGCGGACAGCAGCCGCTGCCTGATCCTGACCCTGGGGCTGGCTATGTGAGGGAGAACCACCTGAGGGGAAGTAACTCTCAGGGAGACCCGATAAAAACTATGGGAGGAAACCACATATCCTTTTTCAGGTCCACTGAGGGAGAGCCAATTCCTGCTTCAGTAACCCAGTGAGTTCGCCCAAGGGAAGAGGGGACACTGGGGTATTCCCACACTGGCACCAAAAGAAAAAAGAAGTAAATGATATGAATGAGACGGAACAAAGGGTGCCATATGTCTTAAAGACTGTCAGTTTGTGAGGGTGCGCAATAAGCACATGTAAAGCCCTGGCAGGGGAGTATACCAAGCATTACAAGTTCCAAGTATATGGGAACAAGTGTTTTGCATGTAAAGAAATATATACATTTTTTTATTTTGCAAATAATTCCCTTCCCCTGTAACTGTGAACTGTATTCACCTGGAGTTAAACATTTCTTCTTTTGGACATGTGTACACTCTTCAAGGCAAGAGACATTTCCCTTTCACTTTAGAGTTGATTTTAGAACAGTACTTTGGAGACACAGGACGGATTGTTTTGGGCACCCTGACAAAGAAACAGCCCATTTGTTTTGTTTTGGTAGGGTAAATACCTATTGGAGCAGGGACAGAGAGGAGTTCTCCAAACCCACTTTTGTTTAATTAAAGTCTATGGCGAAAATCATGAACCCACTGTGTCCGTTTCATTCCTGACCCTTCACATGTCAGAAATTTGAAAATGCTACTACCTATTACAGGCTTCCAAATTCTTAGAAATCCCACTAGCCCTGCAGGTCAAGTTTCTTAGTTAACATGCACAACCTAAGAGAAATGCACTCGCCCACGTTGACAGGTGACAACAAATTTACCAGTGCTTTCTGTAAAATGGTGCATGTCACCATAAACACACTTCATATTTGGCATAATGCTGCCACCCAGAGCTTGCTTCTCCTACACCTATGGAAAAGGTCACATGCTTTAGTGAAGCCTCCCATGCTCCACTTAAGAAAGCTGTGGTGTGAACGTGCTGGTGAATTGTTGCTTGTAACTTATATGAACAAAATATAGGTCACAAAGAATTATTTTAAGGACTTGGCCATTGCCATGTGTGATGAATCATTGGATGATGTCACTGTCCCCAGGAGGGAGACCTTCCCTGTAACGCTAGGGTGGTGCGGCAGCTAACCAATAATCCCCTAGGGGCGATTACATGCTGAAAAGCCCTCCAGGGGAGGATTACCCTCTTGGGGGTGGAAACTTTCATTCTGTGGTTTCCTTCCCCAACCCCCTTCCATCTGAAACCCCAAGCTACCCACCATAAACGTATAACACTTCATAGTGCCAACATTTTAAATTGTAACACAGTAGACTCCTCAAGTACTGAGACGAGGAGGCCCTGAGGAGGCGTGAAGATCAGTCCCTTGAAAGTGATAAAGTACTCTATAATTCACCGGAGAGAAACTGGCTACATTGTATAAAAAGAGACAACAGACGTATCAACGTGTCAATCCAGCTGGGAACAGCAGTAGGAGTGGAGCAGACCACAGGCAGGAGTTAATAACTCTGATGACAGACTGAAGAATGGAGGACGCCAGCACCAAGCTGAGAGTCCTGCGGGGATCTATCAGGAGCAGACCAGACTATAAGACCCGAGAGGAGAAATGGTTGTGTGACCTCGACGAGGTGGAATGTTTGTTCCAACAATTACGCCGACGTTGTGCAGAGATGAGGACCGTGGAGCCATCGCGGAACAGCAGAAACAGAACAGAGAAACCATAGCAGCCGCAAACCCAGGCAATATGGGGGTGGCGGAGCAAAAGGCTGCTAGTGAAGGAAACCGAACTGTGCATCAGGAGTAATCTCCATCGGCCCAGTAGCAAAGATAAGGCTACTGGTGAAAGAAACTGCAATCTGGGCATCAGGAGTAATGTCCTTCGGCCCAGTGGTAGAGACAATGCTACTAGTGAAAGAGACTGTAATCTGTACATCGAAAGTGAAAGTGTGGCCTCCCTCGGCACAGTAGCGGTGAAGAAACCACTGAAGAAAAGAACTGTGCAGTGTGGGTCAAAAGTAAACTCCCTCATATCAATCTTATCAAGAGAGATACTGTTCAAAGTTGGGAATCTTTTGTAGATCATCAGAGAACCAAAGAGAGGATCTTTGGACTATTGCCCAGGGTGCAAAGGAGGAACGTGCAACGCCCACTTGGGGAACTGTGGCAGGAGTTACAACATCTGATGGAAAGGGTTTGATGATCATACCAAGGAACTATTTATACCAGGAGAAAGGAGACATTCTCCTGGTTGGCAAATCAGACCGTAAAGTAACAGACAAACTAAAACGTTGGAACTCCTTGTAGGAACCGAGTCAGGAGAAAGGAGTCATTCTTCTGGTGTCCCGATTTGAATTCCAAGTGTTTAGTGTTGGAAGATTAAAACCTTTTGTTGATCAGGAGGAGGGAGTCGTCCTTCTGAATAGGATTTAGTGATTTTCTGTTATTAGTGATAGGGCTAGATCAGAGGTTTGGATGGAGGACAGATTTATTAGTTGAACAGACATTCTGACTAGACTGACCCGGGATTATTGTTTATTAGGTACGGGAATCCCTCTAGAGTTAGGGATAGTTAGCTTTTCTTTTCTTATAAATAAATCTTACTTAGAACCATGCTACCTCTGTTTCAGACTCCTGCTTCTGGCGCCTACTGAGGTGGAGGGAGGTTAAAATTAGGTTTTAATGTTCCCCTGAGCCTTTCTTGGTCTGTTGCTCCAGTACCAGGTTCGGGTCAACAGCTTTAGGAGCAACATTCAGTCACTTATGACAAAATATGATCTCCTGCATGCCTGGCAACAGCTTGATCATCAGGGCAATGAATGTACATGTATGTCCTACATCCACATTTCAAATTCGAGGATTGACTTTTTGGTGGACTACTGAGCATTGTCTGTATGTACAAATACGTACTATAGGGGAATCTCACCAAGTTCCTGTACTGGTTGGAAAAGAGTTGCTAGAAAAACAAGTGAAGGGTTCAAGTCAGACTTTATAGCTGATTGTTTGAGGGCTTGGCTGTGAAGAAACAGCTCATTGACAAGTTTGAGCACTATTGGAAAGAAAATGTGATGTCGGTTGAGGATGTTGGTCCGGGCCGCCAAGAAAATTCATACCATAAGTCAATACTTCTCTTTGCCAACAAATCTGAAAGCGCTGAAAAATGTATGCAAAATTGAAGGAGGCGCATTTGAAACTTCAAGTAGGGTCAGGATGGAAATGAAGGATTATATATTTTTTAAAAAAGTGAGTTCCTAAAACAGAAACCAGACAAAAGTATTGTGTGTGGGTGGAGAAGTAGCACACTGCTTGCCTATCAAGCTGAAAAGACTGAAGTCTTGAGGTCTAGTGTCTCTATCAAGGAAAGATCTGCTGCAGTGGAGGTTAAGTCTAATGAATGAACAAAGTACTTCTAGAATTTTCAACAAAATAAAAATGCACTGATGAGTGCTTGGCCCCTTTGCAAGTATTGAGGTACCTTTGCTGGAAAATGATGTAGCGCTAGATCTGTCTTAACTTGGTTGTTATTGGTGGAGTGATTAATGCAGAAAAGGAAAGGCTGTTGGGACAGATGGCTTTACTGGGCGTTCTACTCTACATTTAGGGACTGCCTCGCAGGGAAACTGCAAGACTTTCAGTGCTCTGAAATATGCAAAAGCCAGAGTCCAAGACAGCTGCCATAATTACTTTAATTCTTAGACCGGGTAAAAATATTTGCGACTGTGCAACCTACAAGAAGATTTACTTACTAAATGAAGATTTGATTATTCTGACAAGAATCATAGTGAAAAGACTGGCCAATATTCTACCCAAAACAGTGCATTGACCAGTCTGGCTTTAAGGTAGGAAATGGCACAGCAAACTTGAGGACTCTCCTGGACCTAACTCGTAGGAACGGAAGATCTGCTGTCCCTGTCCTCACCTTGAGCTAGGATGAGGAGATGGCCTTTGACAAAGTTAGCTGGAGCTTTTTGTGCCATTCTTTCTGCCAGTATGGTTTCCTTGCTTTATTAATGCGATAGGTGCCATATAGGCTGGGTCCAGCATGCAAATCCTCACAGACCATGAGATTTCAGAGAAATTCTCACTGGGAATGGTGATCAAGCAAACACGTCCTTGGTAGCCTTTACCTTTTGACTTGGCACTGAAACCCTTGCTGTGGATGATTTGAGGGGCTGATTCAATGACTGAACTCACCTTTGGTAAGGCATTAGTTTATGCCGACAATGTTTTACTTTTGACTAAAAACCCAGAGACCTCACTTGCTCCTACTCTGGACATAACTTGGAATTCTAATGAGGTTGGTCTCCGATTAGAAACTGAATCTTGACAAAATGGTGGCAGGGCCAATTTCGACAAAGTGTCAAAGGTGGCACATACTCCAGCGTTAGTCCAAGTGATACGTATAAGGGGTATGGCATCTGGTAGTGTGGATATTAAGACAATTTATTGTATAATAACAAATCTATTATGATCACGGTGAAAATTGATTGTGAGAGGCAGAAGACAAATAAAGTCAATCCAATTAAGATGAATGTTCTCCTGAAAGTTCTTCATTTAGTGGTGTACTCTATAGAGTTATAAAGGAAGACCATAAATATGCACCAACTATCCTGGGACACATTTTGTTGGCCTCAGATAAAAAGGCTAAATTCTCATGGGAGGTCTTGAAAAGAAGATGCAGTCTGTTCTTACCAAACGGAGATGGACCATTCATTAACAGCTGAAAGCAACACTCTGAAAATGAAAAGATACTTATATTTTCCTTCTTACTCAAATGGGTGAACACCTCTCCTTGAAAAGGTGCAGGGAAAGAGGAAAGTGGAGTCCCCAATTAGTACCTGTAAAACAGTGCTTAAGATGCTAGGAGAATATCCAACAGCGTAAGAACCATGGACATGGCTGAAATCAAAAGGTGAATTAATAAAACCTTTCAACTTGTGAAGTGTTGAGGAGGTCTAATAGTTTCTTTAGGCCTACATCAAGAGGTACGAGAAACTGAAGAGATATCCAGAGAGCAAAACACTATTACTTACAAAAGTATCAAATTATTTTATTTATCATGATACAAAGATTTGAACAAGTCAATTAATGGCATTCTACTTTGTAGAGCATCAATAAATCACGTAACACACCAGCATAGATGAAAAAATAACTGTGACTAAAATACATCCATCTCAACAAACATTCATAGTGCAGCATCCAAACCATACATCATACATAGTGACATTCAACCAACCAACAATGGCTAAAAAGATAACTAAATTAATTAACATTATTTGCCAATTGGGAGTGGGACAAACATTCATCACATCCCATTTGATTATTTTAATGTTTACAAATATATTAAACAAACAGCAATAGAATTCATTAAAAACAATCTATCACAAGGGCGGATCTGTTAGGAGAAGTGTTATGTAGATCAAATCCCTAAAAGAATGAACTCAACCGGTTTCGACGTAGAGTGTGTAGTAAACAACGTCTTCATCAGGAGATACAAAGCGAGAAGCTGTAGAAAAAGAACATTACTACATAAATATGCGGCAGTGTCCCATCACATGAACTAAACTCAACAATAGATTGTATATAGCCACCATGTGCCACCTGTTACGAACCAATAAAACTAGACATTTGTGCTGGGGAAGTATATCTAAATGAGAACAACCCCAGAAGCAGGGTTTTATTTAGAAAAGCCAGAGGCGAGGCACCGACCCTGAGAGTGTAAAAAATAATTAAAATTAATAAGGTGCACCATAGGGGCCACAAAGGTCGAAATAGCCCAGGCAGGAAAACACTAGACACCCCCACATGCGGCATAAAAATATCATGGCTAAATAGATGCAATATGCTAGACTAAACAAACCTTATATAAGTAGCCATTAATATGCAAAATGCCAAAGATGGATCGTATGCTGGAATCGTATCGCCAATGGAGTTGTGACTAGTGGAAAATGAGAAGTTGATTGAAGCACACATAAGGTAAAAAAGTGACTACAACAACCAAAGGAATCAAATGCGAGCGGTCAATTGTTACCTGTAGTTAACATGACACTGCTCTCAGTAGCCCCCTTCAAAGATTATGGTACGATGGCTTTCTGGAGGGTGATGCAATGAAGCAAATCGTGTCAGCAGATGTGCGCCTAGTGTACTATCAAACAAAAAATAATATTAGCCTAAACCGCATATGACAAAATCAAACTAAAGATATCCCAATAGAGTCATATACAGTTAAAAAAGTTTAAAAAGTGGCTACTAATTGAAAAATTAGCTGGCTGCTGGCAGAAGTCTGACAGACAAACTGTATACACAGGCATAAGTACGTAAATGAGAAGTGTCTATGATACTGCAGGCTAAGTAAAGCACGAATCTTCATATACAAATGCAGCCGAACTTGTATATTCATATAGACGACAAAACTTTGTCTCAGAACAAGGATTGTACATTACTAAAGCGGCAGTGTGAAGAGCGGCAGATCATGTTCGAACTTACTTGAAGTTAACACCCGGATTGGCGTGGGCGGCTGGAGTTACTGAGCACAGCCTAGCCGTAAATCTCAATGACCATGCTACATCGGCCGTGTGCAAGCAGCCGACTGAAGCCGTCGCTGCTGTGGACGTAAGTCACGTGGAAGATCACGTATCCTCAGTGGGAACGTGTTGCGTGTGCGTAACGAACCCAAAACACGCCCAATTTAAAAACTCTATACAAGAAGGAGCAGTGTGACTCATAGAGGTGACATGGAACTGGAATGGAAACTATGTACACCATACAATATCTGTACAAAGAAATTATCTATCTGCTATTGAACTCCCATGTTTCCATGGAGTTCAGGCCTTTGTGGAGGGTGCCTAAATTAAAAATCCACATTTGTTCTTTGTAGGCCAATTTGTTGGCAGTATGCACATGGCCACTTGCTGTGATTTTTTCGATGCAAAACCATCTTAGTGAATCTGCATCATGCCCCATCTCGAAAAAATGGGAAACCAGGGGGGCAGTAAAACAACGCATCCTGATCTTGGAACGATGTTCATTGATGCGCACATGTACCTCCCTGGAAGTCTTGCCTATATAGAACAGATTACATGGGCACTGAATGGCATATACAACATTCTTGCTTTTACAAGTGGTGAATGTACGCAAGTCCCATCTTCTGCCAGCATTCTCAAAGTGTGTAATTTTTTGTTTGGGGAAATCTGCAGGCCATACAAGAGGTACAAGGGTAATGACCTACCACAGGTTGAAGGTTAACATCCCTAACCACGTTACCTTGTAATGGTAACCTGTTGGCTCTCGTGAGTTTCTGCGCCAGGCTCTTGCCCTTTTTAAAGGCAAAAAGAGGTTTATGCAAGTTAATCTCAGCAGAATTCAGAATTCTCCAATTTTTAAGGATGATACCCTTAATAGACTTACTGAATTTGCAGAATGTAGAAACACAGACAATTTGTTCTCTCTCTTTGTTTTTGGGGCGTACACTAAGTAGGGCATCCCGGTTGGTATACCGCGCTCTTTTTCTGGAATGTTTGATCAATTTTTTGGGGTAACCCCGAAGTAACAATCTGGCTTGTAGTACATCTTCATGTTTGTCAAAATTGGAAATATTAGTGCAATTACGTCGTAACCGTAAAAACATACCATACGGTGAATTCCATAGTAGGCTTTTTGGGTGTTGGCTCTTGAATTGCAAAGTTGTATTGCGTTCTTAGGTTTTCTATATAATTCTGTTTGTAAGCATCCTTCATCCACAAAAATGGATAAATCAAGGAACGCAATCCTAGAGGTGGAAAATTCAAAAGTGAATTTAAGATTGGGATCTACCTGATTCAGCCAAACCATAAATGTATTCAATGTAGCAGAGTCGCCCTCCCACAGCATTAAGATGTCGTCTATGTAGCGACGATACAACTTAATATGTTTGACAAAGGGGTTGGTGACGCTAAGCACATGATTTTCTTCAAACAAAGACATGAAAATGATGGCCAAGTTAGGAGCAAAAGTGCAGCCCATCGCCGTACCCTTAGTTTGCAAAAAGTAGGCATCCTTAAACTTAAAAAAACTATTGGACAGCACTAGTTCAACACAATTAATAAGGAATTCAGTAGGGACAGCATGAGGTAAAGGCCGTCTGTCTAGCATAATGCGTAGACTGGAGGCAGCTTTGTCTTGAGGGATGTTAGTATAAAGCGCCTCAATTTCCAAAGAGACCAAAATTTGTGTGGAGGAATCAAAAGGGCGTGCTTCAACCAGATTTATAACATCCCTAGAGTCCAAAAGAAACGTGGGAGTGGCCATAGCAAGTGGTTTAATAAAGGTGTCTATATATTTGGACAGAGGCTCTAAAATGGAACTGCAGCCAGAAACAATGGGACGACCGGGAGGTTTCAGAGTGTCCTTGTGTACTTTAGGAATAATGTAAAAGAGCGGAATTCTCTCTTCAGACGAATTAATGAACTCACACTCCTTAGAGGACAAGAATCCTTCATGAAGACCACTTTCACTCAACGTAAGAATCTTCTTTTTTATAGATGTAGAAGGGTCACCAGTGATTTTTTGATAGTGGCCTGGTATGCTGAGAAGTCTGTATACTTCTTGATCGTACAATTCTGCGTCCCAGACCACTATCCCCCCGCCTTTGTCGGCCATCAAGAGGTATACATGAAGACGAAGTTTCGGATAATGCTCTGATCAATGCTGGTGTCAGTTAGTTTAAATGGATGACTTGGAATGCCACTGGGATCTTTAGGATAGATGCGGTTCGGGCAGACCGCTTGTTATTGTGTTTTGATTTCTTGAAATATATATACAAATGAGGAGTAGAGGCTGGGAAATTTGAAATGCTGATGGGTAGCCTTAATAGTGCTCTAGGAAATAGGGTGCTGCCACTGAAGGGACAGCCAGAGGTTTTGGATGTGCTGGAAAGAGATTTTTTAATTACCTCAGCATGTAAATGAGAGGAGCTCGGAGAGGGAATGAACTCTTAAAGATGAGTTGTGTCAGGTTTGAGCAATGGGATGGTTGGTTCATAATAAGAGGAGACTTATACTGCTGTGCTGAGGTGTGTGATGAATCACTCACTAAAACCCTGCCTAAAATCTCCCAGGTGGCCAGGGAAAGTCAAATGCTTCATGATCCTGGGAGGAGAAAAGGCCCGGGGGGGAGGGGGGGGGGCGAGAGGAATCCATGGGATGAGATATGGTATTCATCATCCTTTATGGAGGATGATCCAGCCATACCAAAGTCTGTAATGGCTTGTTGTAAAAAACATATGGTTGGCCCATGAGATATCCCTATAAATAAGGGTAAAACCCCTCATACATTCCTGGACTTGAAAAGAAAATCAAAATTCTACTAAAGTTCGGGAAAACTATAAAACTAAGAACCTCCCTTACACCCAAAGAGGTCATCAAAAGAAAGTCAGGAAAAACAACAGTGTAAAAGAATTGCCTTTTTCTCTGCAATCAGGCTTAACAACCAATCTTCATGCTATTCCGATAAAACAGGTCATCACGAATACATTGGAGTTTGAAAGTGAAACACTAGAAGCAAGAAACCCTAAATGTATTATTAGGAACTGCAAGTACTGGGACGTGGAAAATGACTGAAGAGGCACAGTACTATGGGAGTGGTCACCTCATTAATGTAGATGACCCACACCTGAGGGAGACTGGGAGACTTAAAAAGCCCCTTCAGGTGCAGGCCACGGAGAGTAGCAGCAGGAGTGGCAGCAGAAAGCCGAAGCAGCGTGCTGCAGGCAGACAGCAAACTGTGGGAGGAGAGAGACGACGCCAGGATCATTCCGTGACAGACGGTGACTATCGGACCTGAGAGGGTTTGCACCTCTCAAATTCAGAATTGCAGAGGTCGCGCAGCGGGAAGCGTTCGAGAGAGGCGCTTGCCCTCTGGCGAGCAAGTCTCCAGAGGCTGCACAGCGGACAGCAAAGACAAGGGAAGTTTTCTGTTCCCTGAGGTCGACACAGGTGGCTGGCGTGCACCTGAAAGCCTTGAGGTTTCTGGTGGGTGACGTGCACCAAATAGCCACTGGAGCATTGAAGGCACCAGTTCCCGATGGCATATGCGGAGGCAAACTCGAAGAAGAGGTTTACTGCAACATGAGAATCCAAGAGAAGAAGAATCCTGCAAGCGGCGAGAGGAAGAGGAGAGCCTGCCTTGCCCAATGAGTTCACAGCCTGTGGGTGATCCCGGAGCGCTGCTTCCCCGTCCGCATGTACAAGGGTAGTGTTCAGCAAATGAGAAGCTTGCGTGTGATTGAAAGAGCACTTTTGAAACTTGCGGTGTAAAAGATGAGCAAAAGCTGTACTCGCAAGCGAGAGAAAAAGCTTTACAAAGTATTTTGGAATACTCATGTTCTAAAAAGCAGCAAAACTTAACCAGACAGAATCCAACAGACTGTTATACTATAAATGTGAGTTTATGTAAATACCAACACTATAACAGGGTAATATGGCAAGAAGGGAACAAGAATTACCCAAGCTGGAAGAGAGCTAAAACCAGGCAATTACCAAATAACCAATATTGACAATTTAAAAAAGGCGCAGTTGAAAGATTTATGGACAGTGGCAAATGTAGCTCATATGGTATCCAACCTGTGGTGAAAGTTGGTGAGAACTCACTATATACAAGTTAAAGAAAGGGAAGTACAAAACCCTTTTCATATCAGTCATTGGTAATTTATGGAGTGGGGAAACAAGTGTGTGACAACGGCTGCCCTTCTAAGCGGAGAGACAGAGACAGAGAGAGAGAGAGAGAGAGAGAGAGAGAGAGAGAGAAGAGAGAGAGTGAGAGAGAGAGAGAGAGACAGGGGGAGAGAGAGAGATATCCAGAGGAGAGGAGCATTATTGTGAGAAAGGTGTCAAAAAGCACTTAAATACGTCTTGTATTCCCTGAAGAGTTGTTGGAAGTTTTGAAGCTGCAAATTGCTGAACAACTCGAAGTTGTGGTAGAATATTCATCAGATGATATACAACCCCAGAAGCAAAGGTGGTTGTGAATTGCTGTTTGGGCAGGGTCATAAACCTGAACTGAACGGGGGAGCACACCAGGTGGAAGTTGAATAAGTGCATAAAAAGGGCTGTTGACCAATACAATCTATGTTGAATGTGAAGCTAAATATAATTGCGGCAAATCCTCTTAACTGAGATACAATCTATGTTGGTTGTGATACTAAAGGTATACCCAAGTGAATGGGAACTGTTAATTCACCATTGGAAGTCGTCAAAGGTATACTAAGCTGAGATCTATTGACAAGGTATAAACTACTAAAGAGGTTGTGGCAAGTCATCCTGACCAAGAGCATTAGACTATTTATCCATTGAAAGATTGTTCTAGGAGTGAGAGAAACCTTCTATTTTCTGATTTGAATTTCTCTGTTGACAAAGTGGAGTTAAACCCAGAGAAGTGAAACTTTTGTTGACAAAGTGGAACTATATGAAACTGACTGTGGACCGTTATCGACAAAATGAAGTGGAAACTGTGGTAGAACATTTTTGTAAATCAGGATTTCCTGGTTTTCTTTTCCTGAACTGTGAAAACAAAGACCTCGTAGAAACTTGGGGAAGGGAAATTTGCCCAAGTTACAATGCAAGACGGTTGTTACAATTCAAATTCAATCATTGTTTGTTGATAATTGCTATACATTTCCTTGTTTATTTTCTGTATGTACAAGTGTGAGGGACAGATATCCTTTCTTAGAGTGTTTCCTTTAGTTTCTTTTAGGCAGGGAGAACCTTGACAAGGTAGGGATAGTGAGGCGTTCATCCAACCTAATTTACAAATAAAATGGCATTTGTGATGAAAACTTTACAAAGTTGTCTGCCTCACGTTTCTGACCCCTCACAGGTGGGTCTGGTTAAGATACATTCGAAAAAACTTTGCTGAGATCGCATTGGATACATGATCAGATGTGCAGCTTGGACTTCCTGCTTGATAACAGTTTTTGGTTTTGTGACCCCCACAAAAGAACTCCATCACATATTTTACGATTCCTCGAAGAGAAGACATTACTGTGAAAACATTATCAACCTTCTTTTGAGGGCCGAGATTATGGAATCTCGAGGTCTGATGGTTCTGGGACTCGATGACCAAGTGGAGGACCTACTTATGAGAGAGAATAGGTCTGTTCTGGGCTAGTTTGGTAGGGAGAAATAATGTTGAACCAGTCATGGGAGAGCAGGTTGCAACCAGTTTTGAGTACTCTGTGCTGGACATGGGGACATTGGCCTCCTTTGCGAAAATTCAATACAAAAGGTGGGAGCACAAATACAAGTTTGATAGGATCTTGTGAGTCGCATGGAGTGTTTACCTCATTCATATTAGCATCCAGTTGGTGAGTTTTCATCCCTCCACACACTTGCCCTCCCCCCTACCCCTACCCCGACCCTCGTTTTCCCCCTTGGTTCCCCCTTTTCTCACTTTCAAGCTTAATATGTGCATTTGGGCTTTGTAATACTCATGATGCATAGTGGATAATATACTGCATCAAACTAGACTTAATATTTTGGCTGTACCATATACCCTTTCTTTGTTATTTGAAATTCCATGTTTGTGGAACCCAACAAATATAGCTGTATTTTGTTTAGTCAAAACAAAAAAAACAAAAATGTAGCACTTGAAATTCCAATAAAAGATTAGCCAAGTAAATGATAATGTAGCAGCCTCATGCCCAACTTTAGGTGACAGCTAAATACAAGGAAAAACCTTATGGCTCTAAACTAGTATTAAAAAAAGAAAGACAAAAATACTGGTGTCCCTACGACCTTTGGATATTCAGATGTTTTGGACTAGAACTCCTATGATCCCTCACCACTGACTATGGTGGATTGGGTTAATGGGAGCTATAGGCCCAAACATTTGGAGAGCCAGGAGTTGCTGACCCATGTAATGAAAAGTGTAATTTGTACATTTCCTACCAGTTATTATGGTGACGAGTACTTACGAGTTATCAATGATGTTCGCCAAAAACATTTCCTTTGAGAAAAATCTTTCATGAGCAACAGATTTTTTTTTTTAAACACAAATAAGCTAAGGGTGTTTTTTGTTATTACAAGTACGTTTTCAAAGTGCATAGTCAGAAATGAATATGCCATATCCACATACAAACATGAACACAAACACACACAATATAAGAGGTTGAGTAAACATAACCTCAAATCACAGGCAAACCCCCAACACACTTTTTAAATGGGAAAAGGATAGAAACCAACCAAAATGTAAAACCTAAAACATCTTCATCAGGGCTAGTTCTTTGGTTATGCAAATCGAGATGTTCTAATTATGCACTCATAACATGGTGGATGTGATTGGACCATGTGTACAAAACATTTGATCTATAATAAAAATCAGTAAGAATTCATCTTGCAAAGGACATTAAGTAATACTGCAAAGCCATGAATACAAAATATCTTAAAAATGACTGTGTTGCAATACGAAGAGTAGCTGGGGTATCTACAAAAAACATGCCTCTGAAGACCGTCTGTGAGGTTTTATTTTTGATACGTGTAAATTATAAAGGCCACGTAATAGGGAAGCAGCGCAAAATATATCCCAAAGGAAACATGAAATGTAAATAGTGAAATGCGAATATTATTGCGTATTGTGTCAGATCGCCCATTATTATTGTGTGGGCCAGCCGTTCTAGAAAATGATTAAAAAGTGATAGAATGACCATTTGACAGTACCACATTTTGATAAAGCCAATTCGTATATGCAAAATGTATAATGAAGGACCGGTTTACCAAATAGATGATATAAGACAGGCTAGGGAAAGTGGTAACTAACGTTCTCTTTACTTGACCTACAGTCCAATTGGCATGTATACCTACATATCATAACAGAATATTAACCACACGCTATTTTATTGCCAATTGAAACGTGACATGAAATTGAAACATGAGATGCAGTTTATGTTATCTGTTCGATACCTAAACACACTCTTGATTTGCAGGCTGCCAAATCATGAATGAGATCTGTAAAGTCTATATCCTGAAGCATTTCAGATTCAATATTTAAAAGCATCAGTGGATTGGATCTTGGTTTCAGCATACAATTACGCAGCTGCTTTTTGATTACCTTTGATTTTAAGGGTAACTCCTCACCACTGTCACTGGTTTCCTCCCTTCTCACCTGTCTATGTTGCCTGATGTCCTCCTTTGGTGAAGTCTTCTTTCGTATGGTTCGGGACTTAAATAAGCCCGCTCGGCCGTCCTCGGCTTCCAGATTACGTTCAGCTTCGATGTCTAGGATCACGGGAAACTCCAGGAGTATTCAAGAAGGTGTTGGGGGCACGCGGAAGCGGCACAGAGATTCCGGGAAGTAGAAAAGAGGGAAGAAGTCGAAAGAAGGGAATCCAGGGGCCAGGGGATAGCAAGTAGCACTAGAGAAAATTCGGAACACACGTCCGATCACAGCTAGTAGCAGCATTGAGACGCGCAGGGCCGCGGCTTCTTTATAGAGGACGCTGCGTAGGATGTGAAGACTGGCAAGCAGCGTGCTGAGCTTGCCATGTTGGTACTATTATGGAGTGTAAGGCCCGACGTGACAGGGACCAGGAAGCCCAGAAGGGGCGAGTTCGATGGTTCATGACAACCACTGCAATTAGTGACCATCATAGACAAGAACATTCGCAATGCAATTTGAACATTCGGGAATAAGGGATCAAGATTGGCTTTCTTTATTTTCTTGTAAAGGCAGGAAAGAGACATAATCTTATTTTCTGTAAAGGCGGACTTCTTGAGATATTGACATTCAGAATTGAGAGACCTTTTGTCCAAGTCTCTATGGTAATGAGAAGCAAGCTTCTCACACTGCTTTTTAATTTCCTGGGGTTTCATATCCACTAGTTTCATAATAAAACCAAATTGGGTAAATATGTCTTTATATGCTTTCTTGAGTCTTGTAAACACACTAAACATAGACTTTATTGTTTGCAAGAACACTTTGTTTAAATGTTGCTTTCCTTGAGCAGTTGTATCACTAGCATCTCCCTCAAAGCTAGCTAGCCTGCAGTGCTCTTGTCTCATACTTTCAATTTCATCACTATATTCAGTTCCTGGAGCTCGTAACTTGGCTTTCAGTTCATACTCATTAAATTGGCTTCCAAGGTTCTCTATAAACGATGTCAATAATGTTGGCAGCAATGCACAGGTTGACTTCTTTTTGTAGATTCTTGTTCGCTTCACCGACAAGCTTCAGAACGTCATTCCAAAGAATAGTAAAGAAAACTGCTTCAAGGGTGTTCATTTTATTGCTGATAATTAGAGCAGCCCGTCTTGTTTCACGTGCCTGAGAGTCATCACTGGTTATTGAATTGAGGGTTGCTTTTATTGTTCCAAAGCAATCACATAAAGAGCAGACAGCATCAGCATTAGCAGCCCATTTCATGTCCAACAAGCGTTCCACTCTATTGTGACCTGGGCCTACAGCAGAAAGAAGCATGTTCCAACGATAAGTGGAGGAAGCAAAAAACGTGTACAAACACTGAACAAAGTCAAAATAAGAAGCAACTTGCATGCTGCACTCAGCAGCCTGGATAGCCACCAGATTCAAGGAACGTCCTACAGGAGGAACATAAACTGCAAACTCATTAATTTCTTTCAGCTTTGCCTCCAAACATGAATAATGTTCTGCCATGTGTGGTGCGTTATCATAAGATAGACTACGGCAATCTGACAAGGCAACGCCTGCCCTTTGTAAAACCTTTATTACAGTATCTGCAAGATATTCTGCTCCCTGACCGTGAATGGGGATACATTGCAGAAATCTCTCCTTTGGCTCCTGGTCCTTTACATAACGCACTGTAAATGTTACATGATCGACATGACACACTTCTGGAGTAGAGTCTACACTAAGAGAATAATATTTTGCTTTTTTCAGTTCAGAAATTATTGTAGAGTAAACACTTTCTTGCATCAGTGTGGTCAATTCTTTGCCAATAGCTGCAGACAGATCTGGGAAATTCCCCTCAACATTAGTTCCATAATCCCTCAGATGCTCTTCAAGATATGGTTCAAACCTGCTGACCAGATCCAAAATGCCCAAATTCTGATGTCTTTGTGATCCTATAATTTGGTTGTGCCCTTTAAATTCCAAACTGCATGATGCCAAGAATTTCACAACCTCTACACTTTTTTCCAACACATTCCCCCAGTAATGTTGCTCGTATTTTAATTGTTCCTGTAATTCTGGATCAATCTGAACAGGTTTTGGTATAAGTCTGCAATATTCGGGCCAGCTTTTTAGATGCTCAGAATCAAGTCAGTGTTCAGAGAGGCTGCTGGCTACATTCTTCCAGTCATTAAAGCCAGTTGTACTGAATGCAGAATCTACATCAGAGAACAACCGGCAAACAAAGCAACACACTGATCCTTGGCTTGGTGAGTATAACAACCAGCTGAGAGCCACAGATTCGCCATTTGGAAGTATTTTTGTGAAAGCAGCTTCCATTAAACCCACTTTTTCTGTTTTATCACCAAATTGATATACGCGGACAGACTTGCAAAAACCACTGTCCAGATTTTGACATGGTAAAGGGCCTTTTTGACTCCAGTACGAACGCAATTCATCGTTAATTGGATTCCATGAGGCAGGATCTGTTGAAGGTGCTGCAGAGGATATTCCAGGCACAGTTTGTAGATCCGCAACAGATAACATGGAAGTGGACACAAGCTCTGCAGACTCACCCATGCACTCTGGCGGGTGGTCTTTCTCACGCTGCAGATGCCCACTAGCAGGAAGTGGACACAAGCTCTGCAGACTCACCCATGCACTCTGGCGGGTGGTCCTTCTCACGCTGCAGATGCCCACTAGCAAGAGTAGTGGACACAAGCTCTGCAGACTCACCCATGCACTCTGGCGGGTGGTCCTTCTCACGCTGCAGATGCCCACTAGCAGGAAGTGGACACAAGCTCTGCAGACTCACCCATGCACTCTGGCGGGTGGTCTTTCTCACGCTGCAGATGCCCACTAGCAGGAAGTGGACACAAGCTCTGCAGACTCACCCATGCACTCTGGCGGGTGGTCTTTCTCACGCTGCAGATGCCCACTAGCAGGAAGTGGACACAAGCTCTGCAGACTCACCCATGCACTCTGGCGGGTGGTCCTTCTCACGCTGCAGATGCCCACTAGCAGGAAGTGGACACAAGCTCTGCAGACTCACCCATGCACTCTGGCGGGTGGTCCTTCTCACGCTGCAGATGCCCACTAGCAGGAAGTGGACACAAGCTCTGCAGACTCACCCATGCACTCTGGCGGGTGGTCTTTCTCACGCTGCAGATGCCCACTAGCAGGAAGTGGACACAAGCTCTGCAGACTCACCCATGCACTCTGGCGGGTGGTCTTTCTCACGCTGCAGATGCCCACTAGCAGGAAGTGGACACAAGCTCTGCAGACTCACCCATGCACTCTGGCGGGTGGTCCTTCTCACGCTGCAGATGCCCACTAGCAGGAAGTGGACACAAGCTCTGCAGACTCACCCATGCACTCTGGCGGGTGGTCTTTCTCACGCTGCAGATGCCCACTAGCAGGAAGTGGACACAAGCTCTGCAGGCTCACCCATGCACTCTGGCGGGTGGTCTTTCTCACGCTGCAGATGCCCACTAGCAGGAAGTGGACACAAGCTCTGCAGGCTCACCCATGCACTCTGGCGGGTGGTCTTTCTCACGCTGCAGATGCCCACTAGCAGGAAGTGGACACAAGCTCTGCAGGCTCACCCATGCACTCTGGCGGGTGGTCCTTCTCACGCTGCAGATGCCCACTAGCAGGAAGTGGACACAACCACGAGTGAACCACAAAGACTAGCCTGCGCCAAATCTAGACAGAAATATGATCGTTAGCATGGATTCTCAAGTTTTATGAATCCTAGCAAGTCCACACTTAGATAGAATTGTGAATGTTAGCATGCCCACTCTCAGATGGAACTGTGAATGTTGGCATGTCCACACCTAGATAGAATTGTGAATGTTACCATGTCCACACTTAGACAGAATTGTGAATGTTAGCATGCCCACTCTCAGATGGAACTGTGAATGTTAGCATTGTCCACACTTGGATAGAATTGTGAATGTTACCATGTCCACACCTAGATAGAATTGTGAATGTTAGCATGCCCACTCTCAGATGGAACTGTGAATACTGGCATGTGCACACCTAAATAGAATTGTGAATGTTAGCATTGTCCACACTTGGATAGAATTGTGAATGTTAGCATGTCCACACTTAGACAGAATTGTGAATGTTAGCATGCCCACTCTCAGATGGAACTGTGAATGTTAGCATTGTCCACACTTGGATAGAATTGTGAATGTTACCATGTCCACACCTAGATAGAATTGTGAATGTTAGCATGCCCACTCTCAGATGGAACTGTGAATACTGGCATGTGCACACCTAAATAGAATTGTGAATGTTAGCATTGTCCACACTTGGATAGAATTGTGAATGTTAGCATGCCCACTCTCAGATGGAACTGTGAATGTTAGCATTGTCCACACTTGACAGAATTGTGAATGTTAGCATGCCCACTCTCAGATGGAACTGTGAATACGGGCATGTCCACACCTAGATAGAATTGTGAATGTTAGCATGCCCACTCTCAGATGGAACTGTGAAATACTGGCATGTCCACACCTAAATAGAATTGTGAATGTTAGCATTGTCCACACTTGGATAGAATTGTGAATGTTACCATGTCCACTCTTGGATGGAGTTGTGAATGTTAGCATATCCACACTTAGATGGAGTTGTGAATATCGGCCTGCGTCGCATCTAGATGGAATTGTAAATGTTAACATGTGAAAGATGCATTAAGAAAGCGTGCCCTATAGCCTCTCCATGAATTTAGAAATGTGCCCAATAGCCTGTCTGGTAAACTGAATTTAGAAGTGTACCCAAGATCCTCTGTGACAGTTGCATCTAGAAGTGTGCCCAATAACCTCGCTGTGAATTTAGTAGGGTTCCCAATAGGCACTCTATGAAAGTTGCATTTTGAAGTATGTCCATTGTCCCCTCAGTGAAATTTAGAAGTGTACCCATAGCCTCCCTGAGAGTTGCATTTAGAAGTGTGCCCAATAGTCTCTCTAGTAAATTGAATTTAAAAGTGTTCCCAACACCCTCTCTGGAAAAGCCTCTCTGAAAAATTGACTTAATAGTGCGCCCAGTAGCCTCTCCGTAGAAAATGGAATTTAGAAATGCGCCCAATAGCATCGCTGTGAAGGTTGCATTTTAGAAGTGTAACCAATACCCTCTGTGAAAGTTGATTATAGAAGTGTATCCAATAGACGCTCTGTAAAGTTGAATTTAGAAGTGTTCCCAATTGCATCTATGAAAGTTGACTACAGAAATGTATCCTATAGATACTCTGGAAAGTTGCATTTAGAAGTGTGCCCAACAGTCTCTCTAGTAAATTGAATTTAGAAGTGTTGCCAACACCCTCTCTGGAAAAGCCTCTCTGAAAATTGACTTAATAGTGCGCCCAGAATCCACTACGTAGAAAATGGAATTTAGAATTGCGCCCAATAGCATCGCTGTGAAGGTTGCATTTAGAAGTGTAACCAATACCCTCTGTGAAAGTTGATTATAGAAGCGTATCCAATAGACGCTCTGTAAAGTTGAATCTAGAAGTGTTCCCAATAGTCGCTCTGTGAAGTTGAATTTAGAAGTGTTCCCAATAGCATCTGTGAAAGTTGACTATAGAACTGTATCCTATAGACACTCTGGAAAGTTTCATTTATAAGTGTGCCCAATAGCCTCTAGTAAACTGAATCTAGAAGTGTGCCCAATAGCCTCTCTGTGGAAAACTGTATTTAGAAGTGCGCCCAGTACCCTCTCTGGGAAAGTTGCAATTAGAAGTGTGCTCAGTGAAAGAGCATATAACCGATCATACCACACCACCATGCTTACTCTCTCCTTACATCACCACTCAACTAGAACACAGAGATACTATGACACCATTCGGTATAACTGTTCTCATACCAACATTCCGCCGCTTACTCCACATCATTCTATGTAATCACTGCTGGTTCCACACCCCCAGCCAGGCGTTTTCCTCAGGCCTAACGCAGCCACATCCGTTCCGGATAAATCCTGCCAGAACGAACACATTCTCCTGATCTCTCAACCACCACACCTACCGCAAAGAAGCAGCTATTACACGAGTACCGCACGAGCTGCACACATACCCGGTGCTCACACGCACCTTTTGACTCTCCCTACTCTCTCTACTGATCTGAACTTCGGTTCCCAAGGGCGTTCAACCTACAAGCGCCTTCAGACCATACCAATGGTATATAAGGCGCTATATAAGTGCAAAATAACAATAACAATAACAATAACAAGCTCTGCAGACTCACCCATGCACTCTGGCGGGTGGTCTTTCTCACGCTGCAGATGCCCACTAGCAGGAAGTGGACACAAGCTCTGCAGACTCACCCATGCACTCTGGCGGGTGGTCCTTCTCACGCTGCAGATGCCCACTAGCAGGAAGTGGACACAAGCTCTGCAGACTCACCCATGCACTCTGGCGGGTGGTCTTTCTCACGCTGCAGATGCCCACTAGCAGGAAGTGGACACAAGCTCTGCAGACTCACCCATGCACTCTGGCGGGTGGTCTTTCTCACGCTGCAGATGCCCACTAGCAGGAAGTGGACACAAGCTCTGCAGACTCGCCCATGCACTCTGGCGGGTGGTCTTTCTCATGCTGCAGATGCCCACTAGCAAGAGTAGTGGACACAAGCTCTGCAGACTCACCCATGCACTCTGGCGGGTGGTCCTTCTCACGCTGCAGATGCCCACTAGCAGGAAGTGGACACAAGCTCTGCAGACTCACCCATGCACTCTGGCGGGTGGTCTTTCTCACGCTGCAGATGCCCACTAGCAGGAAGTGGACACAAGCTCTGCAGACTCACCCATGCACTCTGGCGGGTGGTCTTTCTCACGCTGCAGATGCCCACTAGCAGGAAGTGGACACAAGCTCTGCAGACTCACCCATGCACTCTGGCGGGTGGTCTTTCTCACGCTGCAGATGCCCACTAGCAAGAGTAGTGGACACAAGCTCTGCAGACTCACCCATGCACTCTGGCGGGTGGTCCTTCTCACGCTGCAGATGCCCACTAGCAGGAAGTGGACACAAGCTCTGCAGACTCACCCATGCACTCTGGCGGGTGGTCTTTCTCACGCTGCAGATGCCCACTAGCAGGAAGTGGACACAAGCTCTGCAGACTCACCCATGCACTCTGGCGGGTGGTCTTTCTCACGCTGCAGATGCCCACTAGCAGGAAGTGGACACAAGCTCTGCAGACTCACCCATGCACTCTGGCGGGTGGTCCTTCTCACGCTGCAGATGCCCACTAGCAGGAAGTGGACACAAGCTCTGCAGACTCACCCATGCACTCTGGCGGGTGGTCTTTCTCACGCTGCAGATGCCCACTAGCAGGAAGTGGACACAAGCTCTGCAGACTCACCCATGCACTCTGGCGGGTGGTCCTCCTCACGCTGCAGATGCCCACTAGCAGGAAGTGGACACAAGCTCTGCAGACTCACCCATGCACTCTGGCGGGTGGTCTTTCTCACGCTGCAGATGCCCACTAGCAGGAAGTGGACACAAGCTCTGCAGACTCACCCATGCACTCTGGCGGGTGGTCTTTCTCACGCTGCAGATGCCCACTAGCAGGAAGTGGACACAAGCTCTGCAGACTCACCCATGCACTCTGGCGGGTGGTCTTTCTCACGCTGCAGATGCCCACTAGCAAGAGTAGTGGACACAAGCTCTGCAGACTCACCCATGCACTCTGGCGGGTGGTCTTTCTCACGCTGCAGATGCCCACTAGCAGGAAGTGGACACAAGCTCTGCAGACTCACCCATGCACTCTGGCGGGCGGTCTTTCTCACGCTGCAGATGCCCACTAGCAAGAGTAGTGGACACAAGCTCTGCAGACTCACCCATGCACTCTGGCGGGTGGTCCTTCTCACGCTGCAGATGCCCACTAGCAGGAAGTGGACACAAGCTCTGCAGACTCACCCATGCACTCTGGCGGGTGGTCTTTCTCACGCTGCAGATGCCCACTAGCAGGAAGTGGACACAAGCTCTGCAGACTCACCCATGCACTCTGGCGGGTGGTCCTTCTCACGCTGCAGATGCCCACTAGCAAGAGTAGTGGATAACGGGGAGTGCACTTTGAAAAAAGAAGTCACTTTCTGTTTCTTGCTCAGCTTTCCTTTTTCTTCTGCTTTTCTTTTGCAGCTTCACTTGTACTTGTGTGACTCACGGGGATGCAGGGTCTGAAATGTACATTAAACTTCTATGCAGCCTTGAGGATTGATTATTCAACAGGGGTTTTATTTACAGTCAGTATCTGACCCCTTTGAGCGTTGTAGAGGTGCACTAGGAATTAGATATCTTCTACTGGTACATCAAAGCCTAAAAGTGATAGAATACAAGTAGGGTTACAGACGAGACCAAAATGCTGCAGGATTTTAACTATGCGCATAGTCATATGAGATAATCACTAAAATAAACTTGATGCGGGAGCTGGGGCATAGAGGACACTGCCATTCCTCAAGGGATGAACAGCGAACAAAGGCAGGCCAGAATTCTACACAGCAAGATCAAATCTAGAATTGGGGCCACTGTAGCCTAAGAAAATATCTGGAATGCAAATGGCAAAATGTCTGGATAACAGTGGAGACAGAAAAGTAGCATGCCACATGCAAAAGTAACATGTGCATAGTAGGTGAGCCTGGTATCTTAATTTACAATCAAATTCAACAGTTTTTACCTATCACAGTATGCAACAATCTACATACATAGCATCCTATATGTTAGGTATTGTTGCAATCAATCTGCTGTGATCATCTCAAATGCTTTAATAGCGAATACTGCCAAAATACACATGAACACCAAAACCTGGGAAAAGAGCGTGGAAAGGCAGTTGTTCGTAGTTTCTCACACTTAATTGACTTTTGTTCATGAAGGGGAGCCATTAAAAGTTTTTGCTACATGCAAAAACATTTTTTTTAAAACATGCTCCCAGTGTTTCCCCTCAACATCTTTTGATGTCCAAAATGAGCAAATGTTTATTTAATCAGATAAATTGGCAATGAACAGCAGCTGCCATGTTCTTTGCTCAGGTCCCCCTAGCTGGTACAGTGATGCCGCCAGACATCAACCACTGGAGATAGGAGAGAACACATTCACTACTCCACATGGCTGTGACCGCACCAGGAGAGCACCAGGATCCACAGTAACATTAGTGTAGGAGGAGCCAGAGCAGGCGACAAGGTGACCTCTACTCAGAGCAAACCTTTTGAGTCATCATGATCCTGGAACCATTATGCTGTCACAAAAAGGTCTGAAGAGTTTTCCTTTCAAAATCAAACCCTTAAGTAATTGGTGTACTTTGTAAATTCATTGTAATCCTTTTTACTTTCAAAAAGGTATCCAATCCCCAAGACGAGGAGAGGGAGATTACAGCTCTAAACTTGGACTCAAGTTTCAGTCAAGACAGAAATAATAGACTATTCGGACACTTAAACCTTCACTCGACTCTTGCGCTGCAATGGAAGGTTTGGGCTACATCAGGAACATAACCAGACATCTGTAAGATGAGGGCTGACCGGAAAGTGGCTGCTTTCAACTGTTCATTAAAATACAATGGTCCTTCTTACACGTTTGTTGGTAATTCAGCAGATTTACCACCAAACATGTAATAACTCGATTACAGCTACCACCACTTGGTCCCGAGTTAGCACAGTATTCAAAGTTGTGGTAATTCCCAATTTTTTGAGTCCATAAGACTTTGTGGGGATTTGGGTGGATTTATCGTGTGTTAAATCTGCAGATTTTTGGCTGTAAGGTAGATTTACCTCCAACTTTTTGCTGGAAGTAAATCTTCCTCCCTACCACCAAAATAGCTAGTACGGCAGTGCGGTAATGCAGCGGTAAAGTGTAGATACCAGAATTACTGCCACTTTACCGCCATTTTTACCTGCTCCGCTGTACCTGTAATGAGGCCCATTGTGCCCAACTGATCTTTTAAAAGGGCAAAGCACTGCTAACTGAATGGGAGAGTGGGGGTTAGTGGGAGGCAACAGAGGTGGTTTTCATCTATTGATGCAAAGGTGATGACAAATGGCTGAGATTAATAGCCGTCGATAAAACGCATGCAATATTTTTTCTATTACTTACCTGTGTGCAAATGATGAATATATAGCTTTTTCAATTCCTACTTCGTAGTATAAAGCAAGCAATGCAGATGGCAGGCTACTT
The DNA here is from genome assembly GCF_040938575.1 of Ambystoma mexicanum. Taxonomy (NCBI): domain Eukaryota; kingdom Metazoa; phylum Chordata; class Amphibia; order Caudata; family Ambystomatidae; genus Ambystoma; species Ambystoma mexicanum. The sequence goes on along the minus strand of NC_090923.1, from coordinate 1,124,947,691 downwards.
TTGTTACCGTTAATGAGATTCATTCCTCAAGACTAGACCTTTAACGAGCCATGACTTCCAACTAAACAAAATGCCAAATTGATGTTTTCAACGGCACACGCTATTCGCTGCCTAAAAAGGTATTATTCACACAGAATGTCCCAGTTGTATGGCACACAAGGCTCCATGCTTCAAGGGTACACTGGAGCACATCTCAAGCCCACCAGGCAACCACTGGCTGGCAAACTTCAGTGCTTCTCTCTAAGTACTAGCGCCTACCATGCATTTAGCATTTGCCCTTTTCTGATCATCGGTATGCTAGGACGGCTCGGCATTCGTCTACAGGTATGCAACCTATCGCAAACACCATCCCAACCCTGCATTCCCTTTCTTACCTGTACTAATCTTTCATGTCCGTTTAATCTTTCTCTGCTTCCCATTTCTATTCCCTTACAGACAGAAGCGCGAATCTCTGTAGAAGCCTCGCCCCTGTTTGACCACTAATTTGACTGGCGCAGTGTGAAGAAAAAAAAAAAAATAAGACTCTTAACATGACATAGGTCAAATTGTGCATGGTCAGTATTTGTCGGAGGCACACACTTGCTAGAGGACCACTCGCAGCTGTTTCTCATTAAGCTGCCACCATCCCAATTCTGAGAGATTGGAAGAAACGGGTGGCAGCGTTTATCAATGGATTCACCGTCTTCACTTCTAAAATTCAGATGGTGAAAAAGGGCCAAAGAGTGTTTCAAGCAGAAAAGAATATAGTACACAAACAATTATCACAGATGGAGTACAAGTACTCAAAACACATTCGTCCTACACAGTGCCTTTCGGGGACCGGGTAGGAGGAATGCCTACAGGATATTGGGAAACACAAAAGGGAAGAGGCTCTACCTTAATACCATGATGGAGAAGTAAAGTATATAGGTGCACAGGTCTAAGCAAAGAGGACTTACGGGCCTTTGTCCAATGTCCAGGTTCCTAGTCTATTGATCAAGATCCCAGGTTATCCCCCCATTACAAAGTCCTTCAGTTCACCCGCTCTCAGTTTAAAGCGCCCCAGCATCCTGGTTTCTTGGCCTTGGAACTTTGCTTCCGCAGAGGCATTGCTCCCCCGGCGTCTGTAGTGATAGATCGAAGGTTCTTCTGCCAGTGCAACACCTTGCTCTTCATCCCCTTACTCGCCCAGCCGCCACAAAACCTGGGGGCTGACGGCACTCGTACATGGGCAAGACGTTGCCCTGGGGTGAACTCTGAATGGGCAGGAGTTCCCCTATCCCCTCAGCCTGGGTAATGTTCATGCTACAGTTGTTATCTGCTCACCAGCCATGGGTCCATCAAGCCCACTAAATGCACTTCTCCAGGTTTCTACTTATCTCCAGGTCTGGCAGACTCACAGCCCCACCTCCCCCCAACACGCTAACCAAGATGCTACTGCTTAACAGCTCCTTGCTCCTTCCAGGTCGTGGGTAATGGCCAGTATGTGCTTTACAACTCTCTCGCTCCAACTCCTCCAAGGATATTGGCTCTTTGGCTTATCCATCTACTACTCTGTCATTTCCTGAAATGGAACATTCATGTCACAGGACTCCTCTTCCTTGCCATAACCTCACACACGGAATAGGAGACAAGTGCCATTAATTATTCTGTTCTTGGAAACGTGTGGACGTACATCTCGGTCATGTGATTTCATGGTTTAGAAATGCCTGGTAACTCCCCACAACAGCGCTAGTACTAAAGGATGCTTCTTGAATCCTATGTACCTTCTGTCACGGGCCCTCAAATGGGGAAGGTCGTCCTGAGAAAATGGCTGCGCGGCTCTCATGAAGATGACCTCTGCAAGTTCTGCCTTATATCAACTTCTGGCGTCGCATCACAGCATCACGACTCCCATGTGGCCTCCAGAGTCCCCCAAGACTCGTCCAAGTACCCCTGAAAAGTGACTCCATCACAGAGTACTTCAAAATCTCTGCCCACTTTTCTGCAACCATGTCAGTCAGTCAATAGGTGCCGTTGTGAAATGTCAGTGGTCAGATGTACCCCCTTAACAGAAGTAGTTCGGGGAGGGGGGGAAAGGGGCGGGGGAATAAATAAATAATTATATATACACACACAATATCACCACCTTAACAACTGTAGGTTCATATGTCAATGGCTACTGACCAATGAAAATGACACCAAGCTTTTCATGCTGACCCCAAACACCTGGAAATAAACTTGATCTGCTGCTCTACTGCATGAAGGTGCCCTAACTCCAGAAATAACCAGGAGTCTCTCACCTCGCCGGCTTCCTCGGTCTTCATTATTAAGGCGATAAGCGGGACAGCCCCCTCCAGCCCAAGGAGAAGACAGACTCAACAGGCGGACTGCATCCAGAAACACAGAGGGACTTCATGGCTGCGGACACTGTCCACTCACTGCCGGACAATGACCCCCCACACACCTCCAAAAAGTAAAAGGGGAAGAGGACTGCATGCACTGAAGCAGCGCACCCCATAAACGTCCATGGACCTACAGCAGTGTGCTACACACCTCACACTGTGTTGAAGATCAACACAAGCCCATCGACAAAGAAAGCCACAACTAACTACCACTGTGATAACAAAAAACGAGGAGACAGATCAAGTGAGCAACTCCTGTTTTATTAAGGAAAAAAATGGGCCCCCACATAGAAGGGCACATCACTTCCGCAGTGCCCCCAACCGTTGCTTTGGCCTTGGATGGGACAAACTCTTCTTCATAGTCGATAGCCTGGGCAAAAAGCTCCTCCTCGGAAGAGGAGGTGGCTGGCGTGACTAAAGGTTGTGCGATGGCAAACACCTGGGACAGGCCCGGATGGGTCCCAGGGTGTAAGGGTCCCGTATTTGGCGTGCCCGCCACCTATAGTTTGGGGAGCGAAACATAAACGGAGTTAACACATTCGACTTGGCCAGAGTTCTGAGTGCTGTGGTTGGATGCTCAGACCTTTACCTGGTCAAAGTCTGTGAACTGTAAGGGTGCAGAAGTAAGAGATCGATACAAAAGGTGGCTTGTTGATTGCTACACACTTTTATTTAAAGAAATAAAAGGAGGCATCCTACCGCTATCCCTTACACTTATAAATTAACTAAACTGGAGCAGTCTCTTCTGAGTCCTGAAGAATGACTCCCTTCTTCTGGACGAACACAGTTCACAAGTAGGGGGAATTGTCTCCCTTCCCCCGATTGCAATTCTCCCTTTAGGAAAAGGAATCAAAGTTCCCACCATGTTCCATGGCTCCATTCTCTTAGTTGTCTTCAGGATCTTTACAACATTCACAAATACCAGGGGGAATGAATCCTCTCTCCTTAGGCATGCCAAGAGAATGCCTCACTTCTCTTGGCTTTTCACAATGTTCACAATCACACCAGGGGGTTTGACTCCCTTTCCCTGGTTCTCTTCTAAAGTTCTTATGGTTTGGTAGGAATGACTCCTGTAAGGAAGGCATGGTATCAAAGTAAGACATACAAGTGATCACAGTTCAAGTGTGTTTATTAAACTGTAAAAATGGGTGAGATAAACGCCTAATCTAAACCAAAATCTATGATGGGAGCAAGCTACGACCATCAAATAACAATACAGTCCTAGTGGAGTTTAGTCAAACCGATAGGGCCTATACTGAAAAAAAATACTATTGCCTATCCTTACCGCTATGCTACAAAAGAGTGTGCGATAATGTTCACAAGAAAAGAAAGAAGTGTTCACAAAATGATAAAACAGGATGTTATGGCCGGGGTCTCCCTTCCCCACGTTTTTAGCATGGTACAAGGCAGGACTCTTGAGCACAGCACACTCCTGGGCTTCTCCGGCACAAGGTTACAGTTCCTTTTTTCAATATCAGGACCTTGTGTGTCCAAGTCTATTTCATGCAAAGTCTCTTGCTTCAGAGGGCCTGATATGCCATTAACAACAAAACAAAGGTTGCTTCTGGTAACCTTCACGTTGGGCAACTACTCTTAACCCTAGGATCCCCCCAAGCCATGCTCTGATCCGTCTTTCAGCGTTAGCCTCTCAAAGCACTTGCCAATTTAAACAGAGGCTTCTGAAAGGGCGATCACGTCTTGCTGGGTCACTCTTATTCTATGGCAAGTGTGTGCTTCACAATATCACAGATCGCACAGCGTTCCCCTGAAACGGGCGCAAACGCCAGTTTCACAATTCCCTCAGTCGGGTTCACACTTTCCACAGTTCACAATTTCTAAATCTCATCACAAAGCAGGGTTTCCCTTCCCCTAGCTTTCTCTTGGCATCCCTCCGTCAGGGTCAGATTTGCCACAGTCCACATTTCAACAAAAAGTCATTCTAGACCCCTTTGGTCCTTTCCTTTACCGTCCGTCTCAGCCCTCAGTCAAGCTTTCTCTAAAGCCCCCAGTCAGGCTCCGCACAGTTCATTTGTCACAATGTCCTAGGGTGTTTTAGGGTTCACCCCAATTCGCAGGCATTCCTCAGTCGGGTTGACATCTGCCTCCAAAACATGTCAAAGACTTTCAACTGTACAAAGGATTTGGTTTGACCCTCGTATGACCACCTTGAAACCTCACCCCGGCCTCCCCTAAGGCCTCTTGGTACTTGTTGTTGCTCCTGGTTTGGGAGAGGGGGCACCAGCCACAGACCTTCCAATGAGCACCCATGTGGCGCCAGACCACTTTCTCTGGTGCCAGTTTCTCTCACAAAAGTTCACAAGGTCTCCCTCTACCGGGCTCGGACCCCTCCCACAAAGTTCACAATCTTCAAAAGTATATTTTTGGACCAGAATGCACTTGCGATTGTACTTCACAGCTCCCCAAAATGGCATTCCATGTTCTGGGAGCTGTAGGAGCCGCACGGGTGAGGTTTCAATGAGGTCAGCGTCTTACCTCCTGCCCCTCATATACCTGGGTTCGCCTGTCTGGCCCCAGGGGAGTTCAGCTGCAGGTATCGCCAGGCAACCCCCAGCTGCCCCTGGTCTTGCCTTCTGGAAGTATAGCTCCCTCCTCCACACTGCAGTCTCCTCTCAAATAGCAGGGCCAGTGTTTAGGCGGTTTTCTCCTCCTCCAGGTTTTCCAGGGCTTCTACTTCCTGCTCCGCCTTTTATGCTGCCTGGGAGAGACAAGTGGAGTCCGGTGCGAGTAATTAAAGAGGGAGGCCCTCATTAATGGGACAGTCTGCAGGTCTGTGGTTCCCGGTTGGTAATCTTAATCCTCCCAATTTCTCTCCTCCTCCTCTCAGTGACTTTAGAAAAGAACAGAGGGGAGGAATTATGGGGATTTTAGTTTTCGCTAGTAAGTTTAGGAAAATCCAGAAAAATACTGTTAAGGGGGCAGGGGTTAGTCCTGTTGTCGCTCACGGCAAGGTGTCAGTGTCAGGAATGGGGTGAGGGGGCGTTGAGTTCCTAAATATTGTACCTGTTAGGAAGGGGAAAAATGTGTTATGTGGAAGGGGGTACCGCGTCTCATCATCGGGTGCCCCTATCCTACTCCCCGAGGATCCCTCACCCAGGTAATCCTCCCGCACTGGTCCACCCCTAGGAACTAGATCCAACAGCGATGACCGTGTCCTGGCCAACTGGATGAAAAATTACTGGGGATTAGCACATGAGACACCTTCTGGTTTCTCCCACTCCCTTCCCCCTGGCCTTCTTTAGATCTTTCTGTATGGGTCCTCGACCCGGATTTGGCTTCCTCTTGGCTTTAGCAAACCAGGTACACTATCCTACCAGGTTAAAACAACTCTTCTGGGTTGTATTGCTGTATTGTATGGGGGTCCCCTTCCCGTACTTGGCTTTCTCTTGATTTTGTCCAACCTAATTCACTATCCTGCCAGGTCTGGCTGCCAGGTCTGGCTTGGTATGCAATCGTTATTCTATCATTCTCTCTGTGTATGAGTCCCAGACCTGTGGTCCCCCTCCTTGGGAACTTGGCAGCCCTAGTACACTATCCTCCCAAGTACTGCCACGAAGAAGATGACTCAGGATGCAATCTTTCGAGTCCCAGACCAGTTTTATGTGGTTTCTCTGCCTCTCGGGGGGGGGGGCCCTATAACCATTCCGGTCTTCCCGCCCTCTTCCGGGCGTCTCTTGCCTGTATGTAGGCTTCGGCTCTCCTCTCCGGCGTCTTCCGATCATTCCAGGGACTGCAGCGCCTCCGCAGCGGTTCCCTACTGCCCTCAGGCGTCTTCCAATCATTTCAAGGACTGCAACGGCTCCTCAGGTGAATGTAAATCATCTCCACCACCAAGCAAATGTTTTGAGGATCGAAACCCAGGGAATTTTATTTTCCAGTCTTTCTTCCATGTCACCCTACATATCCATCTGCCTTTCCCCCTCTTATAATCGCTTATTTTGCTTCCCCAGCCTGCTGCCCATCCTCTGGTTTCTTGCGTTTTCCCTCACTGCCTAGGCTGCGCTTGATATCCTCCAGTCTACCTGCTTGCCGCTCTGCAACAGTCTTGTCTTCCTTGTCACATCTTCTGGTCTTATTTCCCCCCTCTTTTCTCCCCCTCTCCTTTACTTTCTTGTCGCTCCCCACCTCCTTAGATCTTCTCTCGCTTTTTATTTCCTCCTGCACTCTTGTTCCTCTCTCCATTGCCACATTTTTTCAAATGTTTCTACTCACACCTTGCTCTGTTATCTCACCTCTTCTTTACTTTCTCCTTCCTACTTCTTCTGCTTCTCTCACTTTTTACTTCACTACGACTCCTTTTTCTTAACCCCCTTTCCTCCCGCCCCCTGCTTCTTACTCTTTATGCTGCACTGGCACACTAACCTACACCTCAGACTTCATAATGCTGCACCCTCCCTCCTTTCAGGGGCCTTTTTGTAACCCTGAGCATTCAGGTCTGGGCCATCCAAGCCGAAGCATCTCAATGCATTGTGCAACAGGGGTAGAGATCTGTCCCTGTCAGGTAGGAGTAAGAACCCCTCTCAGCCTGGGGTTGGAAGTCTAACAGGGTTTAAAGCAGAGTCAGTCCTACCCTAGAAGCGTGGTGGGGGAGGTCCCCAGTCAATATCACTTCCCACTGTGCCTATTTGTTTGAGAAAAATACCACCACCTATCACTCTTCACAGCACCTTTCTGACCAGTGTCCATCTCTTTGTCTTGTAGGATCTCCATCCTGACAAGGAAACAAACCATAAACAATCTCACCTCAACACCACATGATGGCTACCAGTCAAAAACGCGTCTGCGCTCAGTGACCAGTTTCTCCGAACTCAAGCTGCCAACAGCACATCACATCTCTCTTGCTCTTCTCTCGCTCAATCCGACTAACAAACTCAGCCACCCTCCTTGCATTGCAGATCCGCCAAAGTGCCAAGAGACCACACGGGTGGCAACATTACACGGTACAAGAACCTTAACATAAAATCTGGCCAGTGCCTCCCTCCTGGAGCTCAGCTTTCTCTCGATTCAAACAGGGCCCTCACGACCTTGCTTTCCATCGGGATTCCAACAAGTTTCTCCTGGACCGCCACACCCCTCTCAGAATTCAAAGATACCTCCCCTGGACTTTGCCTTTCTTTCGGTATTCTAAACAATGGGTATACCCACCATTAAGGTTCTTTTTTAGGTTTTCTTTCCTTCTTCCTGCCTGGATTTCCTTTATCCCACTTTTAGTCTGCGCATTGACACCCTTCCTCTCCTCCAAGGTGAAGTGCTTTTCTGCTTCAACGCCAAGAGAGGAATCTCAGCTTGTCTTCAAGGAGCACGGTCTGGCCCTTCTTTCTCTTCCAAGTGTCTCCCTCCTTCAGATTTACTAATAGATGTTTCCTTTTGGCTAATATTTTTATGAGCTGTTGGAACTTTGGCATAGTCCAGTGAGAGTTTAAAGGTGATCCCGGGGAGCAGATCCATCTTACAACCCACAGCAATGCAGACAGTGGCTTATTGCTCTGCAGCTCCTCCATGTTGATGAACCACAACTGACAGCGCTGCGCTCCAGCTCTGCGAGGTTGTGTTTGCTCGTTCTCTTGACAGAAAGACTTTGCGTCTATTTCTGTACGACTCTGATCTCTGGTTTGCAAACTGTGTCTTGCAATGTCCCTTGGGAAATAGTTTCCCAGGCCAAATCCCTGCAGCAGGATACCAGTTAGGGTAATACTGCATCTCTGGGAGGACAGAGAGCTGGCGGGAATCCCTCTTCTTAACCATCCTTCCCCGTCGTTTTTCTGGTGCTGCCCACGAACAAGGGAATAATTACCAGGCCCTTTGGGAACTGTAGATCCCATCTCCTTCATGTGGCCTGGCTCCCCCATACTTGATGGTGGGGAATTGCACCCACTCACCATGATATGTATGAATTGCACTGTTGCCAGCTGTCCTGGGTAGCAGCAGGTAAATCCCAATTACCTGAAAGTAGATATCTGGCAAGGTATGAGAATGAGGGGTATAGATGCCGGTAGGTGCGCACTGGCTCGGTGTTATAAATGTAATATTATATATATATATATATATATATATATATATATATACACACAAGGCCGCAGCATCACACATACCCGGAACCCATCCCCTAAGGCCGCAAAAAAAATGGAAATACTTGGTTAAATAGGGAATGGTGAATTGCGCAGGGCAAAACCAACGTCACTGGCTCATTTAGAAAAAAGGTTCTCCAAAATTCAGAACATGTTTTGTAAATATGCAGTGGTTTAATGAGGACATATGTTAGGCTCCAGAATGCAGCCGACACGTGTTTCGACCAACGGTCGTCCTCAAGGCATAACTTGAAACAATTCAATAATCAAGATTCTTATGCGCTGTTCCTCAAACCATCTGTATATAGATGGGAAAGGAAAATTCCGAACCTCTTTCTCAAGTATTTATATTTTGACCTCAGAGAGAATGAAGTCTATATCATTGGCAGATGCCTGGAACCTCGTTAGAATCACTTGCTTAGATATCTGGCATTCTAGTCATTCAAACGTGGTGGTGCAGGCAGTATTGAGGGATGTATGCGATTTATTCAAAAATATTTTACCTAATGGAGATTTGACCAAATCTATTTCACAAAAAACGACATTTACTTTTTATCTTTTCTACTTTTTTAGTTTTTATAATGTGGGAGGGAACTCCCCTGTAGCCCCCCCTTACCCCTCCCTACCCTAACTAATACCATTACCCAACACCCCACCTATTATGCACTATACATATACTACTTTACCTACCATTTTTGGTGAAATCAATTCAGTGAAAACTCCTTAGGTAAAATTATACACAGTGAAATGTAGGTATAAGGTCATGGAGCAGCTCCGAGATGATGTGCACTGACAACCAAGGAGCCTACCTGCCCGAGAGTCAGCCTGTTTCAGAGGAGTGATCATTGAAACCCGTAGGAAGATAGCACAAAAATAAAAAGGTATCCATGTGGTGACCTAGATCCGGTGTTGTACAATAAAGATGTTACATTACACCATGTCAACATGGTGTAATGGTATGTCAACATCTCTCTCTCTCTGCATCAGATCCCCAAAGCCCACTGTGCAACACGCTAGATCAGGGGTCTCCAACCTTTACGTTAGCTAGAGCTACTTGTAGTGGAGGTCAACAGTGGAGAGCTACTAGCGGGCGATATCGGGGTGGGGATATTTATACACCTCTGAATTTTTACCAATATTTTTTTGGCCCAATTATTTCCTCTCTATAAACAGAGAGAATAACATATGCCTTCACGATTATATTAAGAACTTCAAAAACCTTTTTGTTGCATTATTATTTATTAGTAGCTGTCTCAAAAAGACAGATATTTGTTGGACTACGACACAAATATCCTGTTTTTTTGTGCCCTTCCTTTGCGTTTTAGGCAGGCTTTCTACATGCTAGGCACACTATTGTTTTCCAAATGTGCATTTCACACTTCCATAAACCAAAAGAAATGTTCTTTCCAAATTGAAAAATGCTTCTTGCGTTCACTAGTTTTCGTTGACATTTTTGTCAGACACCACACATACTCTGTTATTTGTGTGCCCCTCTGTGTTTTAGCACAGGTTATATTTATAAAGATGTTATATGCTTGTCAAACTGGTTAATCACAAATAAATGCTTCTGTTGTGCTGACATCAATTTTGAGGAACTGTGGGTTCATGGGTGCCAAGTTTTGATTTTCACTACAGGGGCATAAATATCCTCACCTCCGCCCTGAATATAAGCAAGCAACCAGCACAACCCATACCCTGGCCAAACACATTTTATAGCACTTTTCTATGCTTTCAGTGCTATGCGGACGACACTCAGCTCATTTTCAGGCTTCCCTCAGCCAACACTTCTCCCTCCCTCATCTCTGACTGCCTGTCCGCCACCCAGGAGTGGTGTGCCACCAATGATCTCTGCCTTAATGCCAGTAAGACAGAGATTCTCCTCATTGGAACATCTGCTCCCTCCTTTCCTGTCACTCTCTGTCCGGCCTCCCTTGCCCTCCTCCTGCTCCCACCTATGAGGCTAAAAACCTCAGGGTCATCTTCGATTCCACACTCTCCTTCTCTCCTCACATCTCTGACATCTCTAAGAAGTCACACTACCAGCTGCACCTCCTCAGAGGCATTCTTCCTTTCCTCTCCTTCCCTCAGAAGCTCACCGTCTCCAGAGCTCTGGTTCTCTCTAGGCTGGACTATTGCAACAGCCTCTTTCTAAATCTGCCTGCTTCTACTCTCCGCTCTCTGCAACTCACCCAGAACAGGACTGCGAGACATGTCCTTGGCCTCAAGCCCAGGGATCGTATCTCTCCAGGACTGAAATCTCTGCACTGGCTCCCAGTGGCTGCAAGGATTAAGTTCAAAACCCTCTTCCACAAGGCCTTCTAGGGCCTGGGGCCTCAATACCTTCAGCTCTCTCTTCCAAAATATCTTCCTTCTCGAGCTCATCGCTCATCCGCCTCCTACTCCCTAAGGGTCAGTCGCTTCTCCAAGCAACGAGTTGGTGGTAAATCTCTTTCCTCGGCTGGGGCCTCTCTCTGGAACAGCCTCCCTGCCTCCCTGAAACTTGAGGAGAATCATCTCCGGTTCCGGAAGCACCTCAAAACCTTTCTCTTTGCTTCTGTCTTTTCTCCTCCTCTCACCTGCTGACTTCCTGGCCGATACTGAAACTGCACTGGTCACCTGCACTGGTCACCTGACAACCCCCCTGCTCTCAAGCCCAGGCCCCCCATACCAGTCGCACACCTGCACTGCCTTCCTGGCAACCCCCCGCACTTAGGGACTGTTCTTTACCCCTACAGTTCCACCACTAGCACTTGACACCTGATATCTGCACTACCCTTGCACTTTCCACCAGCTGGCGGGATTCTACTTATTATTTATTTATTATCCCATGTACTGCACTGTCCCCTTCCCTTCGCCCCCGCACTTTCCTCCTTCCCCCTTCCCATGCACTTGCGCGATCTGATTGACACCTGGCCTAGTAGGATCATTGTCTGTCTTCTCTCCGTTCCCCCTCCCTTTCCTCGTCTCGCCTTGAAACACTTATGATATGATATGATACAGCATTTAGTTTTGAATATATAACATCTCAGCATCGGTCTGTCAACCTGCTGAGCTAGCCTGGTAGGCTTCTACTGTACAGCGTGTCTATGGATCGCATAATGTACTAATAGTGGGTTTTGGAAAGAAGCCACATGAAAGAAATTGCACCATTTTTTTATTATTATTTTGAACATTTCCAGGCGAGCGGCAGTGCTACTGTGATATTTTCATTGCTGGTCACAAAGATCCTGATCCTGCACCAGCCCCTCTGACATCTCTGGCAAACAAGAGCAGCTTGATTAAGCAAGACAGTGTCAAGGGGCGCACAAGGCCAACTCTGGTACTACAGGCGGCTTGCAGAAGCAGAACGGGATACTGAAATCTGTCAGCTGTCAGGGATTTACAAGCAGTCTCCATGTGGCACAGCAGCCAAGCTGCCTGCCCGCAATTAGGATGACCATGGTTCGCATCCTGATTAAGGAAAATATCCGCAAAACACAGTATTGAATAATTTAACTTTAAAAAGGTGTTTATTTTTCAGTATTTTCAGCGCTGGCGACTCGACCGTTTGGCGACCTCTGCGCTAGATGATATTGTCTGTTATGAGAAGAATTCCTGCATGGGATTAATATGATTTTCCAAGTGTGCCTTTAATATGAAAAGGTTTTTCTTTTTGTAACTATACTTTATTGATTTCAATGGGACCCCAGCATTCATTTAATGTCACAGAACTGTGGCTGATATTTGTTTCACATACCTGCTCAACATGTTTATTGGGGGGGGGGGGTGAGGGGTGGAGGGGGTCACTTGTCAGTTCTGAAGGTTACTAGTGCTGGGAGACTGGCTTCTCCCTTTCATGTTTTCCTGTGCTTTCGTTTTGTTACACAGAGCACCTTAAGTGAAGTGTTACAAAAGGTTCTTTGTGTGTCTTTTTCCTTTCGTCTAGCAAGATTGTATATACCTTTTTCATGTGGCTAGGACAGTCTGGTGACTTATTTTTTCAGTGCAATCCTGCGCATCAGCTTTTTATTTTTGCTCCATAATGCCAGATTTGATGACCATATATTTGCAATGGCTGCTCCATATGGGTTGACTCCTGTACTTTGTCCATTCTTCCTGAATGCTCAGGTCAACGACACCCATACACGGGCATGCACTTTTACAGGATCCAACTTCCCGGGCATAATGCTTTGCATTACTGAACTGGCTGAAACTGGGATTGGGACCGATTGGCCCCGATCAACATTTCAGCTATTGGATGTCTGTTGCTGGGCAGACAAGGGTTAAGAGCATGTCCCCGATTGAACAGCACTCGTTTGAATGGTGCAGATCTTCTCCACTGGTCGGCTGGGAGAACTCTCCAGCCTGGATTTTGGCGAAGAGGAGCCCTGCCAAAGTTCTGGAGGTCGTTCAATGCAGCAAAGAATCCAAAGAAAAGACTGGATTGAAGACCCAAAGAACTGCTTCTACAGTCAACCAGCATTGCGTACGTAAATACTAGAGAAGCCCTGCTGCATCTCCTGCCAAGAGGAAAGATCCTCAACTGTGCTTCCCTCTCCTGGACTGGTGGGCTCAGCCAATCCCATGCACCGCACCAGTACGCAGACTTTGGAAGTGTCCTGTGACCATCCCGTAGGCTTCCCATCCTCTCACCAGGCCCCTCTGCTGCAACGGCCACCGTCCCAAGCTGGAGCTTGTGACTCTGCAGTTCCTCGGCTCATGGCCCAAAATGGCTGCTTGCTGCTGCGACTGCGTAATGCCGGTTATTTGCTGCTGCCATGAATCAAGACTCCTGACTGGGGTTTATTGGCTGCTGCACTTCGTCGGCCATGACCCGAGGGTCCATCCTCCTCGTGGCCTTCATAGTGGCTGGTGTCCTATGGTGTATGGCTCGTCTTGCTGCAAGCATGCTGTAACTGGAACTATCGCCTAGCTGGACCCAATCCAGACACCTTCTTCAGCGACAGCATCCGTGACCCCAATGCATCCACGACCCCAGTGTACCCTGCCATTTTGAGTATCCCAAGGGTGGTCACGTGGAACATTGGAATAAGGGTGCAAGTGCACTTACCACGTTAAATGCCCTCCTCCCCATAGGGATTACATGGGTACAAAGTCCACTCCCTAACACTACCCACACCTGTTTGTGATTGGTGGAACTCCAGTTTAGGATTCCCACCCCTGGTAACTCCTGGCGTGGTGGTACCGGAAGTGTGACCAAAATTGTATTCCTATATGTTTTTCTGCAAAGTGTGCTTTTAAAATAAAATGTCTTAATCACTGGTTAACTTTGCCAAACGTTTTGCTAGGGACCTTTGAGACTTCAGTCCTCCATCTCTCGCCCCCCGCCCCTCTGCCCCTCCCACCTCACCCCACCTTTCAGGCACTTCTCTGCATCCTGATCTCCTTTAAGACTTAGTAACACTTAGGTATAGAGAAAGCCTGCTTAAGTTAAGGGCCTGTCTTATACTCTAAGAGAGGTTGTATGATATAGGTTTTTGAATTGCTGTCGTTCACACGCTACATTTGTGTTACATTGCTTTATTACATTGCTTTTACTGTGTTCAGTGTAGGCAAGTTCACTCTAGGATATAAATATATGTACACACACACGCGCGCGTGTGTGTTTGTGTGTTATAGTGTACAATATGTGTGCGTTTTGGCTGCTTCGTGTGTGTAATGTCTTATAGTATCGTTTTTGTACTAGCGTGGAACTCTATTACTTGGGTGAACTTACACACCAGCGCCATCTCTCCCAAGTCTGCTTTGCTGCTAATCTTATACTACCTTATGAGTTGGTTTGACTAAGTGTGAAAAGCCCTTCCTTATCAACTAGGTTCTTGTTATAATTAATAATTAATCAGAAGATACTCTATCAATGTATGTATAAGCTTGAACCCAAATCCATGGTAGGTGTGGTGTCCCCAACTCCAGTGGTGAGGAAGAGAAGCATTGCAAGGGATTTGAAAAATGAACATATTGACTGTAAAGGAGATGTTTGATCTCCTTTTGATGCCAGGCTCAGACCCGAAGAGGTCGAAGCTCAGGATGGGGCTTGGGCAGTGAGGGGAGATGTCTCCGTGGAGGATGAAGGCTTGCTGGACACAGCCACTGGAAGCAGTCTAGGTGGGGCAGAGCGTGACAATGTCTAGGGTCCGAGCGCAACAGCTTCAACAGTGTGTACCAGAGTACATTGTGGGTGTGTGGGCCCCCCCCGAGTTGAAACTACTTGAGCTGTCATTGAAGTACTGCTCTATAGAGACAGACTATAACAAAACTACAAGACAAAATCGAAACAGTCTTTGGTCATATAAGCTCATTTTTTCCATTTTGAACAGGAGAGATCACTAGTAAGGGGCTGTAGAAAAGTGCCCGCTGCATTGGAGCCTGGTGTACAGGCTGTTGTAACCACAACGTTATCCAGTGATAATAGAAAATGCAATTACAGAGAATGCTATAAACAGAGAAAACACATTGAACATTTTTAAAAATAGGTAAGGGGGGGGAAACGGGTGGGAATGGGGTTGGTTTAAACACAGAGAAACATGGGGCCGGAGTGGTGACCCCCCCCCCAAAAAGCAAAATAAGATATTTTTTCACTGTTATTGTTTTCGCTGAAAAGGCATTCTGTTATGTATTCGCTGTAATAACATAGAAACAATAATGCTCTCCAAGCACTCTCCCCGGCTCCTAATTTTGAGCCTTAAAATAGATGTGTACATTTTGCACATCAAGTATAATGTCGAAGCAGACAACTCCTGGCTTATTTACATAAATAGCCCTGCTCATTCATTGTCAAGAACGTATATTGAACGGGGAGTATGTAGCAGCATGTTGTTCCTAATGAGCACCTACCATCGCTTCTGCGCAACGTGACTAAGATGATTGGTATATCCTCATAATGTACTACTTCTGAACTATGAAGGATGCCAGGTTTTAGCAAGAATTGTTTTAAAATGTTCGGTTACTAAACAGTATAGGCTACTATATGCCAATGGTGCCTATAGGCGAATTTCCTCTAGCACCTCGAAGGAAGACGAATTTCCTCTAGCACCTCGAAGGAAGACGAATTTCCTCTAGCACCTCGAAGGAAGACGAATTTCCTCTAGCACCTCGATGGAAGGAAACAAACAGATTGGGCTTAGGATTCTCAGACACAAACACCAGAACACCAAACAAAGAAAATGATTTAACATGGAGAGGTTTCTGTGTATGCTCAAAGTGTGCGCATAGCGGGGGACACAAGACAAGTACTGGTGGTAAACTACGAATTGTATTAGTCCAGGGAATAATGTAGATCAGGCAACGCAAGTGTAGGGAATAACCCAAAGTGAAAGTGTTGTCAATATGGAAACTAAAAGACGGCTTGATTCCCTTCTGGAGTGCTCTTGGGTGTTCAGGTTTTAGAAACTAGACTACACAAGCCCTCCATTCATGAAAACGGTGAAGAGTGGGTTATGGAACCACTTAACTTGCCTCTCCAATGCAGTCTATCACTGAAAATCATAGCAAAGAAAATGATTTCATAAAAGGTCCCAAGTGCTCGGTTTGCCTGCCGCTGCTCAAACGTCCACTTATTGACCCTCGTCTTGGTCTTCGGGTTTTGCAGGGGTCCCGGTTGAATACAATGTTTGAAACTCCACGGCCAATCCGTTTCTGAAATTGAAAAAATATGAAGACCTACAGGAGCGTGAGGCCATTGTAGCTCTTCCATTCTGTTTCACTCTCTCAGGGTCTCTGGGTTAGACTTGGGATGCTCTCGATCCACCGACTACCAATGTGCTATGGGGTCCTAGTCCCAGAGAGAACCACTTTCCGATTACTCCTTTTGGAATCCCGACCCTCAGTGAGATTGCACCTTCTCACACTTCTCACTGGCTCTAGATTCTGCCATGGACTGACCTAGTCTGCTGAAACCCGCTGAAACCTCACTGGTCTCTCACTAGTAGAAGTACCTGCTCTCCTCCAGCTGGTTTAGGTATGGTAGCTGTATCTACCCCTATAGCTTTCTCGCCTCCCCTTCCCCTCCCGTCTCCTTTGCTCAAGTCTTTCTTTCTTCCAGCATTCCTGTCTCTCCAGATGCCATCAAGTCACTCTTCTACCTTCACAAGTATCTCCCTCCAGCCTTCATTCTTCGCCTCTGATAATCCAATTCTACTCCATCCACCTCACAAACCGGCCCTTCTTTCTGGATGGTTTACCCCTCCACTCTACCAACACCTCTTTTCTAGATGACTGCTCCCCTTTTCTTTTACGTACATTTCTACTTCAAACCTCCTTGTTTCACTTCTTACAACCTACAATTCTCTTTTTGAGGGGACATTTCCCTCTTCCTCCAACTTCATCCAGATTCTCCCTCCAACCACCAGCTCTCTCATGCTGATCTCCTCACAGCACTTCCCTCTCTTCCCACTCTCGCCAAATTCCCTTCTCCAACTCCTACTTTAACTCACCACCCTGAACTGGCTGGTTTTTACACTAGGGTCCACTCTTCCCTTAAAAGTTGAGGCTTGGATGTTTGGGTCTGCTGGGTAACTTGGATATCATGTAAAACACAGTGTAAAGACTGCAGGGGGTATCTGTACTTCTGCCCTCTATATGGTTGGGACAGAGCACCCCAGCCAAGGTTCTCTATATGCTAGCTGTGGACGAGCAATCAAGGCTTAAGCTCTCAGGAGGTAATGCAGGCTGGTTCTCAAATACAAGGAGTACCATAGCCCTCACAAAGGAATGTCCACTGTGGAGGCATCATGAAGTACCACACAGACAACAGAAAATTCAAACAAAAGATATGTGATGCTTACCTCTGGTGCCCTGCAGGAGTGCCAGGTCCGGATCGTCCTAGTGGGTCCCTGAGGCGCTGGATGCGCAGCCCTCTAGGTGTGATGCTGAACCCAAAAGACTCTCTCCCCTCTGCTTCGCTGAATGGCAACTGCCAACAAGCAGTATGGTTAGGAGTGATTTGTGGGACTGTGAACGTGGTGGGTTTGATGATTGGCTGTGGATCTACAAGTAAACAAGCAGAGGAATTACGTACTGTGTAAACTATCTCCCACCTCCCCTTGCTTCCCAAGATTTACTGGTTGACTGGCTGGTGGTCTGGCTCACCTTATTGATGTTAGGCTCGTGGCCCAAGGACGGCATCTGGTTCCAGTTGCCTCACTGGTGGTTGTGGCCCAGACCTGCTGCGGCGCACGAGATGCAGTGTTGAGGGTAAGTGTCTTTGTTGAGCAGCGAGTCCTGCTGTAGATATGTCCTTTCCAATGACTTTCAGTGTCCTTTCCAATTGTCTCTCAGTGGTTGTGTATCCTTCTTTACTGCCTATGGCAACACGTGAAACGTTGGGTTGCTAACTGTGGTCTTTTGCTCCTTTGCAGATGCAGCAGAACAAAATGGAATCCTCAAGGAGTTGTCGACTCCCAACTTGACTGCACGCCCTCCGAAAAGCCCTGTGACTGTGGATGTACAGGTGAGCGGGTTATAGGAGGGGCTGCGTAAGTGTTTGCAGCAATGTGCGGGCGAGGTCTTGCTTACTGTGTTCCTTATCTTCCCTTTTAGATGTCGGTATGCAGCCTTGGGACATGGTAGCGGTAAGCATTGAGATGACCGTGAGAGCTCCGGAAGGCTTCAGGATGCAAATCAGGTAAGCGGGAGATCCGACAGCTGGAGCTGCGGGGATCTTCTGAGGCCCAAGCAGGTAAGCAAGTGTTCCGGCGGCGTGCCGATGATATCATCGGCACGTGGAAATCCTGAAACTGGAGGATAAATGTTACACTGCCAACTAGCAGCCAGAGAGTACACAAAGCGCCGGGTGTGGCCCAGGGCGGGATTTATATAGCCCTGGGCTCCACCCAGCACCACTAGACCACCAAGCATTTAGAGTATATACACCTGGGGGCCATCTCGAGTTCCTAATGGCATCCTGATCTGGGGTCCATCTTGGTGGAGGCTGCAACTGTAGATAAACTGCTGCCTTCGCCAGCCAGCCACTTGTGTCCAAACCCTGCCCAGTGTGGGTGCTTCTATTGAGATCATGGTGTCAGCATGGGCTTGTGTTGGGATCGTAACGACATATTTATGAACTTCAATGCCAGGATGGTTGAAGGCCTAACTTGCCCTATGCTAAGGTGGGATTTCCCTACCTGAACGAAACTACAGAAAGTCTGAGTCAAAGAGTTCATTTTAAAAGTCTGTGTGTCCAAAACCTATCCCTGCCCTCTCAACTACAGTTAACCAATGTGTAGGGATGTCACAGTCAAAGCAAATAGTGTTCAACTTAAGTTCTGAGCTTCTTCCAGCGCACAGCTTACTTTCAGCTTCCCTTCCCCAAGTACAAGAATGTTCTATAAAATAAGTCTCAAAGTTGACCCTTTCCTGGTTCAGGGCGGCACAGTTCTGAACGAATCCTTGGGTCTCCCTTCTCCAAGATTCAAGTAACACAGTCCAAAAGCAAAATGGGTCTCAAGACTCTGCTCTCAAGACAACAATGGTGGTTCTCGCCAGCCTCAGGGGTTCCCTTCCCCAAGACTTCATCCCTGCCCCCTAGATTTGTTATAGTCTTTTCAAAGGAAAAAGCTCATATGCAGTGGTTGCCTTATGCTGTTCAGAACACAATCCAAAAAAGAAAAGAGGGGCCTCAAGACTCGGCTTTCAAGACAACAACGGTAGTTCTTGTCAGCCTCAGGGTTCCCTACGACAAGACTTCAATTCTGCCACCTGGATTTATTGTATTCTTTTCAAAGGAAAACATCTTGACAAAACATCAGGTCAAACCGACCTTCTTTCTAGCCCACTTCTTTCTGGCCCACTTTGCCAGCTTGGATGCAGTGGTTTCCATAGGCTGTTCTTCAGAGTGCTTATGGTTTAACATGCAGGGCTCTCTGCTCTAGGTTCAGTTGTTAGACCACACGGTCCACCTATTACAGGTCACGCAACCAGGGCCCCACAACTCCTTAGAACATACACACGTTTACTTGGTACTTGCTCTTGTGTACCAAGTCACCTTCATTTGGCTCCTTTTGTTGGCCTCTTGACTTTTGGGATAATCTGGCACTTCCTTGACTTCTCCTTTTTAGCCTTGCGTAACGCTCACCTTGTATCCACAGGGACGCCACCCGACTTGGCTGGATCGCATCTGAGTTGGATTCACCTCCCCCGGGGACTCGCGCTGCCGTGGGTCTATTCTGGAAGACAGGAGTTCAGTTTTAGCCACAATCACCTTCTCTCGGGGCCCGCCTCCCAAGTGTTCCCCTAGCGACCCCCTTAGAGCCTTCCTCACCTTGTATTTCGATAAGGTGCGCTCTCTGTCCTGCTGTTCTGTACAGGGGCGCGTCGTGGCTGGGCACCTTGCAGCCAAGTTACTTCACTGGCGTGGGCCCGGGAGTCCAATCCGGCTGCGACTCCACTCCTGAGGTCTTTAGTTCTTTAAAGAGTATATGTCCGCAACAGTAGTTGCCCCGTTAACCTTCTCCTTTTCTTGTAGATGCAGAAGGGATGATGAAGACGTCGAGTTGATGGAGAATGCGGTTCTCGAGAAGGTCGGAGAACGGTAAAAGCGTGGAGCTATGAGCGTCCTTTGAAACGGGCTAACCTGTGCTATTCTCCTTGCAGGTCGCCGAGAAGTTCCTGGAATAAATGCGGCCAGATGGAAGCAGAGCGTAGAGTGTAAGATGACCGGACCGTTGTTGAATTCCAGGAGAGCTTAGGTAGGTAAGCGGAGTCTGAAAGGCTTTGGAATCGGAAGACAAACGCTTACTAATTGTCTTCTTCTTTTCTCTTCTCTAGGATGTTGCTTGCGGGTGAAGGCGAGCTCCAGGGAAGAACCCGGAGCAATTGAGGAGCTGCTTGCTGAACAGGTAAGGAGGAATAATGGTGTTCTTCTTCTCCCTTGTAGATGCAGGCCAAGGATGCTGCGAGCAGGTCTCGGTGAACGTCACGCTGCGAATGCAGAACGCGAAGCGCGTACCTCAGCTCGGGCGTGGTTTAAATAATAGCCAGCAGGTATCCCAGGTGCCTCCAGGGCGGACCACACCCTAGATGCTAGACTGCATGGTGTAGTTCCACGCCGAACCTTGTGGGAGCAGCCATGTTGGTCCTTTCCCCAATGGAAACTCCACCTGCCAAATGAGCCTGGCGACAAAGGCGCCAGGACTGGCTCCAGGACAGCCGAGGGGGGCACGATTGGGCCCTTGGGGCCTTGCAGGAACACTGTGGCGAGGGCCAGAGACACAGAGTTCCAAGGCCAGGGGCTATGGTCGTGACACCTTGTGGCCCCGTCACCATGCGTTCTTCACCCCCTGCCAAGCTGTGGCCTTGTCATACTGCAGTCCCTCACAAAAGGTGCACTTGTCTTCAAACGTGCACTTTTATTGTTCAAAACCTGAACGTTCTATTCAGTTCAAGATTCAATATGTACTGTTTTATTTCAGCAGTTAAGTGCCCCTTTTGATCAGTAATCAATGAGCCTTTAGTTGTTCAAAGTAAAGGTTATCTTCAGCTAGGTATTGAATGAGCATTTTATGGATCAAAGTAAGGTTTTTCTTTAGTTCAGCGTTCATGGAGCATTTCAGTGTTCAAAGAAACGTTTCTCGTTAATCGGTATTCAAAGCCCACATCAGTGCTTCTATACTGTAGACTGGAATTCCTTTGCTGCCTTGCTGGAGCGCCCCAGCGCCTCTCTGCCCTTCCAATACTCACCGGCCTTATGTAGATTACAGGCATGAGCCCGGCTCGCCGGCCTTGTGCTTCTCTCTGCACACCGGCAGTTTCAGGGGTCTTGAAGCCCCCAGGCTTGGGGGAAGTCACACAGCCCACTTGCTTCCGGTCCCCCAAGTCTGCTGGGTGTCTTGTCGGCGTCCTGGCGTGTGCTGCTCCAGTTCCACCACAGCTGCCTCTTCCCACGTTGCTCCCCGTCTCTCACGCTCCTTCTCTCTTCCTCTGTCTGCTTGATTTCCATTTATATACCTGCAGCCCCTTGACAGGCTGCAGGTGTGGCTGACTGATTAGTCCTGCCTAACCATAATCAGAGGGACATGCCTGTCCCTCACAACTCCTAGTCGGTCTTCCTCGTCTGGGCCTCCCTCATTTCCATAAATATTACCAAGCTGCACAACTGTGGGTCATTAAGGAGTGGTTTGCGGGTTCGCCAAGGTTGCAGGTACACCCCCTCAGGATTATTGTGGCTAGACCGGAATCATAGACCTCCTAATATTAGGATTAGTAAAGTTGTAGGCCTAATGACAGATGTGTAGGACACCGTTATCAAAGGAGGCCTTTTATCTGCATCCCCTCCCCGTTCTCTCCAATATTTCAAAACCCAGCATTTCCTCGGGCTGGATTCTGAAGCCTTTAAAGCTTAGAGAGCGGCGGGGTGCATGAAAATACAAAATATGTTTCAGGGCCATACCTGTAAAACATTTGAAGAATGTAAAAGGGAGGGACCTGGGAGTGGGAGAGGGAGACAGATATCGCTTGCCCCAAATACAAAACTGGGTGAATAGTCCAGAGATAAAGGCAACAGCCATGCCAGATCACACTTAGTTTGAGAAATCCATTACCACTCAAACTGGCGCCCAGAAACTAATTTCAAATGTATATAGATTCCTTCAAGAAGGTGCAACAATAGTACAATGGCACTATATTAAGAAATGGGAATTTACACTAATAAAAAACACTACATCGAGGGCAATACCCAGACTCACCCGCTCCATTCAAACGAGGGAAATGTGGTACAAGATCACATTTCAATGGCATTACACTCCGGAACGACTACATTCAATGTATCCGACTGTCAACGCTTTGTTGGAGAGGGTGTGGGGGGAAAGGAGAATGGAAACACATATGATGGGACTGCCCTACATATAATAAGACAGTTTTGGGAAGAGATCAAAGAACATATAGAAAGGATATTCCTGCATTTTGGCTCCAACGATCTGGGGATTGGTCTATGCGGAATGTGGGATCCAAAACAGAAAACACTTTCCAAAAGACAACTATAAAGCGTTATGCTTTTACTTATAGCCGCGTGGCTGGTAGTCACCCATAAATTGAAACAAAGTCAAGGACCCACAAACTTAGATTGGCTTCAGAAAGTTTGGAACTTCATAGCGCTGGAATGGGCTACCCACGTGGCACAAAAAGACCAAGCTGCCTTCAAACGCAACTGGGAGGACGCACTGGGGTAACCTTCAAAGTGACTATATGCTTCAATGGTGCCCACACATAAAAATCCGGATTTTGGGCATTATGTGACCTTTCACAGAATACAATAAAGTAATCAACAGAGATCCTCCCAGGGGGTTGACATGTTGGAAAGTTTGTGGTTTTCTTTTAATGTGAAAATTTATCAAAAACAGTCTTGGAAAAAGGAGAAAAAAAATAGCCCATAAATGTTAATGGAGGGTTATGTTAGTCGCCATTAGGAAAAGCCAGTTAGCATGCCTCGCCCAAAGGTACCCCACTCCCAATCCTCAAGGGCCCTCCACCCAGGTGATCCTCCCTGTCTTCACTGCCCCCAGGGTCAGGATCCAAAAGCAATGGTCTTGTCCTGGCCACCTGCCTAGAGGACCAAAGGGGAGTAGGAGTGAGAACACCCTAAGGTTTCTTACACCACACACTATGTTAGGTGATAACACAGCTTCTTTATATAAAATAAGGTTCCGTAAAATATATACATATAAACAGTAACACTTTGTAC
This sequence comes from Ambystoma mexicanum, assembly GCF_040938575.1. Classification (NCBI taxonomy): domain Eukaryota; kingdom Metazoa; phylum Chordata; class Amphibia; order Caudata; family Ambystomatidae; genus Ambystoma; species Ambystoma mexicanum. Next base: position 1,124,924,568 of record NC_090923.1, on the reverse strand, counting down.
TTTGGTAATCCTGATACCACACAATACGTTTAGATTCAATTTTAAATGCACCCATAGCTGGCAGTTTAAAAAGCATAGCAATTATAAGCAAGGTGTAACTGCATAGATCAAAAAAGAAAGGCAGAGGTTTCAGAGCTTAGTCAGTATACTTTCTTTAGACTCAAATCCCAATTCATTGTGGGGATTCCCCCCCCCCCCCCACCCACCTAGACAACCTGTAAGGGAAAGGTTAAGGAGTACCTTATCTTGTCTTTTATTGCCCAGTCCAAAAATCTTTAATAATGCTCTGCTTCCTTTTTATAAGTTCTACCACCCCAAGGCCACAGGAGAACAGGATCCAAGATGACTGGTACCCCTGGACGCTTCCTGAGGCTGGAAGATGCTCTTCCTCGTCACAGTACCTTTTATTCCTTGGCAGGCGAAGTGGCAGAGTTTCTTGGCTTTACTCAACAGGACCCCTCAAGAATGGACCCCCTTTGCAGGAAGGAGTTGCAGGGTGTCGAGTCCAAGAGAAAAGAAGGAACCAAGTGCTCTTGGAAAGGCAGCAATTTTGGTCTTCGCGGTGGTCTCCGTTGGACGGTTGCTACTCCGGCCTTGAAGTTCTAGGAAGGTGAAAGTTGCTGTGGACTACAAAAAGGGCTGGTTGATGAGGATAGGACCCTTGGGGACCTTGGATGAGTTTCGGCGGCGACGGGTGCAGTGCCTGAAGTAGGCGTCAGGTTTCATGATTTCGCGGTTCACTGTCTTTTGGATCTTCGGTGCTGCAGCATGGACCTCTGGATGGCTTCTGGTGACCTGGGCTCGACCACCGGACTGGAGCATGGACCCTCACCAAGGCTGAACCCGACAGACGTCTTCTTTGGGTTTTGGTGGTGGGAGACCCACTAGCAGACCTTCCTATGCACACAGCGAACTGGACTCTTCTTTGGTGGGAAAAAGTGGTCAGATGTTGCGTCAGGGATGCCCCTTGAAGGATTCTTTAATCAGGTGGAACTTTTACAGCTTCGGGTGTCAAGCGGCGCTGTGCCAGTGTACCCCCTCTTCTGGGTGGTAGACAGTAATCTGACTTCCAATGGTCACGAACACTCTTACGGAACCTGGGCGACACAACTGGACTTCTTTGACTCAACATGTCCAAGCACTCCTTGTCTGGACTCACCAAGACCCCTACTACGGACAGCAGGCACACAGGACTGGCTTCCAGGGTACTTCAGATGAAGAGTAGCAAGTGCACGATAGTCCTACATAGCTCGGGCAGAGGTCTCCTATCCAGGTCCTCTCTCGGATCAGTTCTTGGAAGAACACGACCGCTTTCATATTTCGTGAAAAAAATGCAGCAGCAGACTTCTTCCTCCAACTGGGCTTCCAGGAACAGCTTCTTCTTGCTTCAGCTTCTGAACAAATTGGTGAGTGAGGGGTCGCTAGAAATACATAGTTGTTCCCCATTCACTCAGGCCGAGCCAGGCTCAGGCAGCCAATCATTCACGGGTTCATGCATGCAGTCAGTCAGGCTCTCAGGCAATTCACCCAAACCAGACACCCATAACACAGAATGTGGATTGGAGTAAGCGCCCAAGCTTTCGGAACACTACACTGCATTCACTCCATTTTCAGTCAAGTCTGGCCTAGTCATTGTGTCACACACACCAAAACCAGACACCCACAACACAGAATGTGATTTTACATCACGCTCCATTCATACAGGTCCTACCCCAAAGGTGTACCCACAACACACAGTCCCTGGGAAGGCTCCAGTCAGTCTGACAGGAGGGAGGCAGCCCCATAGCCATATATGGTTTTTGCACCCAACAGCCAGTCAGGGAGAAGAGACAGAGAAAGGTCTTCCCAGGACAAGGTGTAAATGCAACAGAAACCAAGAGGCTACAGTGGCCATCTTGCCTTTGTTCAGGAATCCATTGATTCCTATGGCAAGGCCTGGGGGTCCCCAAATATGGAGGACACTCAGAGCCACTGCCAAGTCAGCATGTAGCTGCCTCCAGCCCATACCCTGCTCTGTGGGCAACACAAAGGTGCCCCTAAGCACACATAAGGGGTACATCAGTGTACTCCCACATAAGGGGGCCATAAGGGTATCCCATGGGTGTTGTTCACCAAAAGGAAAAATGAAGATCTGCACTGCCAGAGGTCCAGACTGGACCTTAGATGCAGACACCATACAGAAACACACACAGAGAAGTGGTAGGACAAGGACTGGGAGGCCATGTCCTTCCAAAAGGCATTTAAAGCATCAAACACAGTGTGTCCGCTTCATAAAAAGGAATCTCTTCATGGGGTTTAGACATACCCTTTCCTTGTGGTGGTCCCTGGTGCGAGTAGGGTTGGCATGTGCTGCCTCTGGGTCTACGCTCCACTAGGTTGGAAAGGCCCCTAGCCGCTTAGGTGACTGCACTGGCAATTAGCACGGTTCGGCAGGGGACTTTGTCACAAAGAAATTAAAGCAATGGTTGTGACACAAGGAACATGTCATGTGTATGACTGATTAACTTCTAGGTCTAGAATGGAAATGGGCAGATCATGATTATTCACCTACGAGCAATAACAAGAAATGTTTCTTGTTAACCAAAGGCAGTCATTAGAGGATGATGGAAGGAGAAGAGTGGTATGTGAAGAGAGAGTTTGGAAACAACTGGGAAGCCCACAACAAGCTTTATTTATTTTATTTATTTTTTACATTTGTAAAGCGCACTGCAGCCCGCGGGCATTGAGGCACAGTGAACGGTGCATAGGAAGGCTTGATTAAGGGTTACAAAAAAGCCACCCCAGAAGTGTTCTTAGACATGAGTACAGTGTTACATATGCAAAAGTCATACGTTGCAGACAAAACAGGCACATTTATATGAAGAGACTAGTCTTGATGGCCTTGCGAAAGGTAGTATGAGAATCAATTTGTCTGATAAGCAGTGGAAGGGAATTCCAGAGGGTGGCTGCCATGTTGGGGAAGCTGGTACCACCAGCACGCACTCTGCGGGTCTTTGGCACAGTGATCAAGTTGGAGTAAGCCACTCTGGATGGCCTGGATGCACAGGGTTTAGAGAATCTCTGGACGATATACTGGGGGGCCTGATCATGGAGACACTTGTGTGTGAGGGCAAGAGTTTTGAAGATGATTCTTTCCTTAACCGGTAGCCAGTGGATCTGACGCCTAAGGTCAGAGATGTGGTCCCTACGTGATAGTCCAGTGGCGGCCCTGAGGGCATTGTTTTGGACTAGTTGAAGTTTAGCAAGGTTTTTACCTGCTGTGACTATAACGAGGTTGTGAGGCTGGGATGGACACATACCTTATGTGTATTATCCCCTTCCTTTGTGTTTTCTGGTTGTTTTCCAGTAAATAAACCCTTGCTACTCAATGCTTCATGTCGGGCCACTTTGTGATACCCTTTCAGACATAGGACAGTTGGCAGTCTGACTTCCACCACAAAGATGAAGGGATCCTGCAGAAAAGCACCAGACTAGAATAAACCCTGAGGAAGAGTGCGCAGTGATACTTCGAAGACTGCTGTACAAAATCAACAGTCTGGCCGGACACCCTCCAACAGGACTGTAGGCCTGGGCCTGGGTGAAACTCTATCCGCGGAAAGCAGTGAGACAGAACAGAGTCTGATAGACCCATAGGGCACAGTAAGACATACATGTTCTGGGATGCACATGAACCATCCGAGAGCATGCACCACTGGCAACTAGATCCCATTGGTCTTCAACAACCCCCTTCAGCTACTCTCCTTATACCTTCATTATGATACCCTTCTTTATTCCCCCACTTCCTCTGCTCCTAGAGGGTACCTCAGTAAGAACTCCCATCTCTCCTTGATGCCACATACTTGTACCTCCTCCCAAACACCACACTTGTCCAACAGGCGTAGAAAGTACCTGGGGTACCACCTGGCTTTAACTAGAATCTCACTGTCACCTGTTATTTCAGCTGATGTTCCTCCAATTCTTCCCTTTTCTCTCGTGACCACTTCCTCTTGATGTCTCACCACTACCTCATTTCTCCCCTCCTTTCATCTCACCACCTCTTCCATCACCACTATCCTGTTGTCTCACCAGATGCTCCAATTATCCCTGGCTCTCCCCCATTGTCTCCACCTTTCTCTGCCATTTTACACCTCCTCCTTTCTCCACGGTTTCCTCTCCAAGTCACCTCCTATCCTTTCACCTTTCTCTACAACAGCCTCCTCCGTTCAGCCCCTTTCGCTTCCGAAATACTAACTCTATGCAGCTCCTAACCCTCTGAACTTCCACACGTATCTGCCAGCTTTCTAAGCAGGTGTGTGGTATAGTTGCTCAGTAAATATTATTGGTCTATGTGAACTATAAGTCGGTCCTCTGATCGTGTTCTGAGTCCCACCTCTCCCTTTGACGGTCTGCGCACAAAAATAATATTTGGACCTGCCACCTTGATATTGTTGTTCGTACATGAGCGTTATCTTTACGGAGCAGAGCTGCACTAACCACAAGCCTTTTTGGCTCATGAGACCCTATGCTCCCAGGTGTGTTTCCCAGTATGCAAGACTCACATGTTCGAGCTGAGTAAACCACATTGTTTTCCTTCTCCCGCAATTTGTCATGGCAGCAGCTCAGGAGGTGTCGCAGGGGCTAAATACGGGAGTTTCATTGTTCCCAGTGCTTTGAAGGGATAGTGCTCATTACTATTCAGTGACAAATCCCTGTCACACTACTAGGGAAGGGCGAGTTAGAGCCCTGGAAACCTTCTCACACCTCCTGCTGAGTCCTGCATCTCTTAGGGTTTGGTAATACCCAGCCTGCATGGTCACCCCATCCCTGAACCTTGTAGCCAGGCAGGTAACGGTCACAGAGATCTTTAATGGATTTCCATCTACTAGGGGATACCTGTGTTTTTTTCCCAAATTTCAGCAGCTCAATTAAAGGGATTTTGCATGAAATATGGTCGGCTATGCAGCCTACCTTTTTTTTTTTATTGTATATGGTTTGCAAAAACCTTTACAAAAAGCAAGTAGATAAAAGAACATGTTTCAAAAAGTAAATTATAAATTACACTAAACGTAAAAAAGAAAAAAAGCCGGTACAGACGCCCATGTTATAAGTAATTATCCTACAAATTTCTTTCACCTAAAACTAATAAAACACCACATTTGATTACTAAAACTTTCTATCAGTATCCACCAATTTAAACATCAAAAGTACTCCTATGCTTAAATGCATATCAATAAATAAGGAGTCATATAGTCAAGTATAGAAAAAACTGTTTGGTCCCGGATAGCTTGAGCTAGTTGATAGAATTGATGGATATCTACAAAGGTTTTTCAAAACCTAAGTGGTTTTATTAGTGTTTAACACAATTGGTAATGTGGTCAGCCGACACGTGTTTCGACCTCGACGGTCATTCTCAAGGATTTGACAGCGGTAGCTACCGCGTTGTATGCATGTCCCTCTGTAGAATGTGACTGCCGCACAGAATGTCAAGTATAGAGTTTTCAAAAATGCTGCTACAGTTAGGTTATCCTTAATATTCTCTCTACCCAATCACTGTCTCCATATATTATCTCCATCCTGCCATTGTATTGTGCGCAACATTTGTCCATGTAGGCTGACCTCTGCCCATTCAAAGCAGCACATTGCAATAATAGATGTTTAACAGTTTCCACCATTTTAGTGCTTTTGCAGAATCTGCACATTGCAACGTCTACATTGATCTTTCCTCGTCTTAAGCAGAATTTATTTGAACAAGAGCAGATTCCAGCGAAATCATAGAAACAAAGTTCTGTAAAAATGGTTCCGAAACTGAATAAGAGGCAATGGAACCGCTCTTTTTGTGCTCATGCGCCAAATGCATCATTGAGGGATAGGCATAACATTGATCTGTTGCGAGTACCCAATCCCTATCATAAAGAGCATTTTGTTACACTGACCGGATGTGGATTAGATAACATAACTCAGTTTGGATAATAGATTCAGGCTCAACGCCCCCCGCCCCCCAAGCCACAAAATGTGTCTCACCTCCCAATGTACCAATACATTCCATGTATAATTTCATTTCCTCATACCGAGAATCCTGCAGTGGAAAAATAAATTTATGAAACAATGTCAGCAATCTCCATTGCACACAAACCTTCAATGACAGTAAACCTAGCTCAAATCAAATGGCTGCTAGAGTAACGGCATTGGGGACTTTAAGAACACGCCTCCATATTGAAGCTTCCAACAAATCCAACAATTGTGTTGACACTACTGCGTACAATTCCAATCCGTAAAATAATTTAGGGACCACCTTCCCATCATAGAATTTAACGGCTGGGATAATCGAAAAACTGCAGGATTTTCAGTCTATTTTTATCAGTTGGCTTGTGAGGGCGGAAGTCTTCTGAGTGCAAGCGTGTTGAAATGTTCCCATAAGCAGGTTAAGCCAAAATGTAAACTCACTAATAAATGAATACTAGTGGAACTTAATTGCAGTGTTCTCAAAAGACCAAGTTAAAGTATTATGTGTCTTGAATTCTGGTTTTCAACAGGTTAATTGTTAGACCATTGTCTTTCACATATACTGAGAATGGCGTCAGAAGTCTCTAGAGACCAACCCGAGAGTTGTCAAAAAGCAGGAAATCGCCTGCATAGGCGATCCAAGGTATTTTGAACTCTCCAAATTTGACGGGGAGAAACACAGACATCGTTAGATGCTCGTCAATGTCTGATACATATAGCTTAAAGAGGCAGGGTGCCTTAACGCAGACTGTTGCAACTTTTTTGGCCCTGCCAACTACATCTGAGATTTTGTGTCAACTAGTGACCCATTACGAAAACTGACTGAACAGAAACAACAATTTCTCTGCTCTCAAGATTATCAGGAGGCGTTTGATGCTATATGTCAAGAGGATTTCATCATCAATCTGTATATCCTATTTTGATTCCAACTTGAACATCGCATTAGCAGTGGATGCTAGCCCGGTAGGCCTAGGTGTCATCCTGGTCCAACATGACAAAAATTCAGAACTTCCAAAATGCAACACCTCCTACACCAAAAGAAGCCTGTCGGACACCAAGCAAGACTATTCCCAGGTGGAAATGTAGAACCTGGCGGTTGTGCAGGCATGCATGCAAACATTTTCAGGTATTCCTATATGGCAAGGCATTCAAGGCGAGCACAGGCCCTTCTCACAATCTATGGTAACCCGCAAGCATGCATGCCACTGTCAGGACTACAGATTTCACATTATTCATAAACCTGGAAAGGACGCCAACCCTTGTGATGTCTTTTCAAGGCATTCAAATCAAAGTTCAGATATGGGAAATTCAATTGCTAAATCGATACATCAACTATGTGGTGCACCATGCCAAACTAACCTGTGTTATCACTAGAAGACATTCAAAGCATCTCAGCTCTAGACGACACTATTGATCACTTAAGTCGGGAAAATAGAAACATGCCAAAGATATGGCAAAGGCATGTGTGAGGGGTCAGAAATGCGAGACGGACACAAAGTTGTAATTTTGTCAATCTTTGTCCTTTATTAAAAATAAAGAGGGGTGAGATAAACACCCATCTTTCCCTATCCCAACGAGAATGTTCCAGCCTAGCAAACTAAAACTAAAGAAAGATGGCCTAGTGTCCAAATGTATCTGACCCTCACACTAATACATATAACGAACGTGTACAAGGTAAGTGTGCCTGTCTACAATTCAACAAAACAGTGCAAAAGTTCAAATTTATAGTTCTTCCAAAATACTCCTTGTCACCAAGGCTTGGCTCCCGTGCCCTGGATCGATTCAGGAAAATCCTTGAAAAAGTTTGGATTCAACAAAGTTCTGTTCCGACCATCCAATGCGTCTTTTCACTTGGTAAAGTAAATGTCTCTTTCACAAAACACTAGTTTATAAACTAAAGCAATTGTTTCCTCCACACAGTATCCTTTTCGGGATGCAAAGCAGATATTAGAATACCACAATTATTCTTCCAAAAGAATGCTTTTGTCAGGATAGCACAGCAGCTGTCTTTTGTGATACAACAGTTTGTCAGGATGATAAAGTTAATAGTTTCTTTCGACAACACTTTTTTACCACAACCACATTTCTTCAAAGCAATTGTTTATTTCCTGGTATGCTTGACTGCCAGGACAAACTACAACTGGTCCCTTTTCGGGTTTACTCGACTGCCAGGAAAAAATAAATAAATAAATAATAATCCCACTACTACAATTTGTCTATCTTTAGAATCTCTTAACTGTTGGCAGTATGGGTTACAGATTTCCCCAAACTGGTGTTGCCCTTTAGTCCCTTTGCTATAGTCTCTTGGCAGTTGGCAATGTGGGTTACAAATTTCCCCAAGTTGACATGCACCCTTTTTGCCTTTTTATTGTACTTGTTAGGTATTCAAACGGGTTTGGTATTAGAAAATTTTCTGCTCGGGTTAACTTCTCCTGCAGGCCAACTCACCAGTTTCGTTTGCCGGCTCTGCGTCACTCCTTGCTACTGCAACTAACCTTCCGCAGACTGGCAATCCTTTTGACAGCTCTCCCGTACCTGCCACCGCCTGCACAGCCTTTCTTTGCAGCTCCACCTGCTCTGTCAGGTCTCTGCATCCTCCAGCACCGTTGAGTGACTCGCATCGGGGGCATGTCTCCCACAAAGCTGGGCTTCTCTCCCCACTGCTGACCACGACTCTGCTACCTGCTGTGCGTACACTGCAAAACCGCATGCCTTCTCTTCCAACATCGGCTTCTGCTGGTGCTTGCACTCCTGCTTCCACTCCACTACTTCGGTCTCCCTCCGGACTGCTTCTGCCTCTGCTACTCCTTCACCAAACTGTGGCTCATCCTTAGGTTTAAATGTCCCGCTTGGGTGTTTTGACTTCAAAAAACTAGGACCACACAGTTCTTTCTGTAGCACCTTTGATTCTCATTAACTTTCAGTCCCTCTTTCCACTACCACAGGCATTATGGATCTTGAAGTCCATAGGAGTTGTGGCTCTTTCATGTCTCTTTAAGCATGACTGATTTTTTAATTGAATCTAATCAGAGATTGGAGATGTTATGTTAATGACATGTGATTTGGTATTGGGGTTAGGACTTCTACCTAAAACAGAATCATGATGATTAGAGGATGCGACATTTGATTCATGAATTTGGGAAATATAAAACGTTTTCTGTCGAGTTGACTTTTCATAGAATGTGAAGGACAGCATGCCATTAGATATTTGGGAATTATCGGGTTTTCATCCTCCCAAGAAGATTAACAGCGTCTCTCCCAAGGGAGTCATCACGTCCCCCGGACAGCTATCTCCTCCCATGTGATCCTCCCTCATGTTGCCACCCCCAAAGTCAGGATCAGGTAGCGGCTTCCTCAGGCCACATGAGAGTTTTTAGGCCAAGGTTCAGTGATGACTGCAGGATTCATCACACATGAAATATCAAGGACCCCTTAATATCCCAAAAACGTACTACTGGCGAAAGAAGACCAGTCATTATACAAGTCCCATATGTTGAACGGAAACAAAAACATCACTCAATTCTCGCTAAGATACCGAATCATAAACTCATGAAGGAAATTGAGGAACTGGAGTTGTTTCAACAAGTTTGGTTTCTCAGAATTAATTCATCCGTGGGGGGCACCCTAAGACATTGCAACACCTGTTAAACAGTAACCCCAACCGACTCCTTCCCCAAACCTCTCTGCAAGACGCCTCTACCACAGTCAATCTGGGATGACATTTCTATTGACTTTTTTTGGACCACTTTAATGGAGGAATACACTCTATAAACATAGAGACAGGTGATTCCACCCACTGCCGCTCTCTACATGGTCAAAGCCTTGGACAAAATATCCACGGCCTACTGTATCACGCATAGTTAAAATGAGACAATGGGCCACCAGTTGCAAATCAAGATTTCTGCTCTTTTGCCGATTAAGTGGGTTTCCCCTCAGCCGTATCATGCCACTATGGCCTCAGGAAAATGCCTGCTCCAGACACTCTTGCACTCTACACAGGGTGACACACCTGCTACAGATATGTTAGTACCCTACACAGGGTAACGCTTCACTCTAGGTATACACACACATGCCCCGGATACATTGAAAGCTTCATAAGCAACCTCAAATGCGCCACACAAGTATGCTCTCTCACAAAGAAACCAATGGAACAAATATTATATCAGCTGCTCAGAGATTATCACAACGCCCTGCACACTGCTAAAGGAACGTGTCCAGTTGAGATTTATTTTTATTATATTTGATTAAAATATAAACCTTTTACAAATCACCAATAATAAAACACAATCTACATTTTGTATAGTAAACCAGGCATAGAAATGCATTCATACAATCATTTAAAGTAAGATGTCTCTAAAAATACCTCAATGTACACTAGTTCACCTCAAGCTTTTAAAAAAAAAGTTTACAAGAATCTATAGATTACTAAAAACATAAAATAATAGAACACACGTTAAAAGGGTAAAGTGCCAAAAAACAGAGAATATCCTAAGTGATCATCAAGTCATCGATCCTCCACCTTTTAGCAAATGAAGTTTGTCCAAAAATCTGAAGACAGCTAGAACAATTGTATGCCCGTTTGCCCTCCAAAATGTGATGGCAAAGTATTTCCGTTTCTATAAATAGCAAGCCATGTACAAAACGTTTAAAAGGCAAAATGCGCGAAGGCATTAAAACCGGGCAATACATAGTCAAATGCGTAATATTTTCCCCTTCTTTGGGATCATTAAAAAGCAGCATAATGGCAAGGCTTTTGGCAACTGATCGCGGATGCATAGTATTTCTTTGCTGTGTGGTAGGTGGAGTCTGAGCCTCAAAGTGATTGCGATATTTAGCATGAGAGAACTTTATCAGACAAGTTGCCAATGTTCCAACGCCCTTCTGCTCTAGCCCCAAATGAGAAAAAAGGGAATATGTTTGTAGGACGAGCATGTTTTTATCCAGTCTTTCCGAGTCATGGCTAATTTGTCTCTGTTCGGATTTTGTGCCAGGACGTTGTTGGTGTGATGTGTATTCCTTTAAAGTGCCGATGACGTGATACGTCACAGTGAAAAATGGGCAGTCCGTGCCACAAGCAGGCATTTCAGCAGCAGAGGTCGACTTGAGCACACTGTGTCCATGCCTCTATTTGCAGTGTGTGCCCACACCAGGACGTAGGCTCCCACACACAACAATGGTGATGAGGCAGTTGTCTGGGGCGGTGCTTGATCCACTGAGCTCTACTCAGCCGCGCGCTCGGCCATACACATGGCCTGCAGACTGACACTTGCTGCGCAGCAGCTTACACGCTGCAGTGTGGCACAAATGAATACAATGCGGGTCCTGCATTAAGATCGGGTATGCTCTCCCAAAACCTCAAGAAACATTCAGCACGTCCACAATCCACACACAGAGGTTTCGGTGTCCAGTCATATGGTTGCAAGAAAAATCCCTGTGGCCGAAAATACAATTTTTTTTGGTTGCACTTTTATATGTGGAGGGTGGGTTAGGGTGATCGTTTAGTGTAAGGGGAGTATGGTGGAGGTTGCGGGGGTCTCCCTCGCATATAATTGTGTTGCAAAGTGCAAAAGAAAACAGTATTTTCAACCGAGGTTTCTAGTGGGCCTGGTGTGGTGGTGAGTGGCACGTGTGTCAACACTATCATGAAGGAGGAGGCTGCCTAGCCTCTCAGTGGTGAGCCATGGCAGATGAAGGGATCCCTCGCCCCATTACAGGAATTTGATGTGTACATTTCCCCCATCGACTCTAGGACTACGAGGGCCTGTTTGGATTGAGCGCCTGGAGATGTTTCTTGACACCACAGGGGAAACAAGCAACCATGCATTGAATACTGCTATAGTATTATAATGCTGCTATACTCAGCCAGCCCAGCTGCACATAACATTTTCATGACCCTACGCTCCGTCGACAACATGTATGCTGCAGCCAAGGGTGTGCTCCAAGATTACTTCACACCTATGGTAAATTGATTTGGGATGAGATCAGCAACACAAAAAGAAGGGGAATCCCTGGACGCATTCTATGGTAGACTGCGCCATCAAGCCCTCACAAGTGCATGGCCCAATGAAGATCACGAAGTACATCAGCAGCTGATTCAAGGGTTCTTATCCACAAAAAACGAAAAAAAAATGAGACAGCACATTTTGCGAGAACCAGGAATACCTCTAAGCTGCATCATGGAGCTAGAACGCTCGCACAAATTGGCGGATGTTAAGAGTGGCCAAGATAGGGGCAGGCTTAAAATCTAGTAAACTAGAAGATGCATGTGCTGTCAGCAGACAACAACCTCAGAAGTTATACAAGAAACCAGTATGGACCAAGAAGAAAACTTTGGAAACAGCACGGCCCATGCCCCTAATGCAGCTACGACCTTCCCCACACAAGAGATTGCCCAGCTGTGACAGGTATGGCAATCCAAGCCACTATTCATGGGTCTGATGGGACCCAGCACCAGCGACCCACTCTTGAGGACAGGCCACACTTAGTTGCAGAAACCAACACAGAAGGTGGCTCAAATTGAACAACTGACCTGTGGGAAAGATCCACAATGTTTTCTTCATCTGTAGTATGCAGGAACTAAAACAGTCCAAAAAACGTCAGCCCAAATTCATGGTTCAAATATGTGACTCGACTATTCCAGTACACATTGACCCAGGTGCATCTGTGAGTGTCATTGCGGATAACCATTGCCAGAAACTGTGAGGAGCACTGCACCTGAAAGACATGTATGTCTGGATATTCACATTGGCTGGGGTTAGGAGGCAGTGTCCCCTGCCCGTTGAAGGCGTCTTTGTTGGCCAAGTCAGGCATGAAGGAGTGATAGTTAAAACCAGGTTCTTTGTCAACAAAGTAAGCAATATAACGCTGCTGGGCTGTGCGTCAGCAGAGGTCCTCCGGATAGTGAACTTTACATTCAGGGTGTACCTGGAGGACATGCAGTCTTTACTGGTCCGTTTCCGGGAAGTATTTACAGGCATCTACAAACTGAAAGGAGACCCCATTCGCCTCCACAATGACACCACCGTCCAGCCATTAGCGCTGAAGCACAGGCATGTCCCGGTTCACCTGGGAGAGAAAGTAGAACAGGAACTGGACAACTTGGTGAAAATGGACATTGAGGAAGTCCAAGAGCCCACCCTGTGGTTCTACCCCATTGTTAATGCAAGAAAGCCCAAACAACCAGACTACATCTGCATATGCCCCTCCCAAATCAGGCCATCAAACGAGAAAAGGGATATCACCCCAACATTAGATGACATTATAGCGGACCTGCAACTCGACTTGAGGGCTGGCTAGCGGCAGTTTGTACTTGAACCGGCATCCCAATACATAAACATTTACCACCCGCAGGGGCCTATACAGATACAAACGTTTGAATTTAGGGATTTCATCTGCGGCAGAAGTTTTTCAAAACACTATAAGAGGAGCTTTGGCTGGTATCAGTGGCGCTATCAATATTAGCAATGACATTTTAGTGTTAGCCAAGTCTGAAGCTGAATACCTAGACAGACTGGAGAAAGCCCTCAAGCGAATTGAACAACTAGGCTTGACTCTACACAAGGACAACTGTGCGTTTCTGAAGAAGATAAGAGTTCTTTGGTTGTGTGCTCCAGGAGGGAAGAATATCTGTAGACCCTGCGAAAGTGCGACGACACATCCATGAGGCGAGTCCAACCAGCAACACGTCAGAGGTGACCAGGTTCCTAGGAAAGGCCACATATTGTGGAAGGTTTATTAGGAACCTAGCCACTATGTTACAGCCTCTCTGGACCCTAACAAGGACCCTAACAAAGAAAGACTGCATATGGAAGTGGACACCCCTGAACGGTCAGCATTCGAAGATATCATGGCTGCCTTCACAGCAAAGACACTATGGCATTTTTCGACCCTGGGAAGAGGGCAGAAATCGTGGATGCAAGTCCATTTGGCCTAGGAGCGGTATTGATGCAGCCAGACGCTAACGAGGCAACGCCACCACTGCCATTTGCTAGCAGGGCGCTGTTGACAAACAAGCAGAGGTATTTCAAGATTGAGAGCGAGGCTCTAGCAGTGCTATGGCACTGTAAAAATGTTTGTCTACATATATTTGTTAAGCCAGTGACTGTAGTCACAGACAATAAGCCTCTGATACCAATAATGGCTGGATCTTCCTCCCAACCGCACGACCGCATTGCAAAGTGGATGCTCGCCCTCAAGGAGTACAATTTTGATCTGATCTACCGTCCCGGAAATGCCAACGCAGCAGATTATTTGTCTCGACACGCCAACACATCAGATCAGGCCGAGTACAGCCTAGATGCGGTTGAGACGGAAGAGTTTGTACAGAATCTTGCAGTGGCTGCAACTCCCATCTCAATGTCTCTGGATGATATCAAGGCAGCGGAAGATGAATGCTTCCAAACCATGCAGACTGCAGGGAGAAGCTGTGAATAGTAAAGGGTACTCGCAAAACTGGACAGGCGTCCTTGCGAGGCCAGTCAGGCCCTAGAACAGCTCTGGTGAATACAGAGCTATCTCACATTAACTATGGATCGGCTGGTGCACAGGGTCATCCAGCGACTGGCCAAGACGAAAGCGCGTCTACGCATGTGGTTCCCGGGGGTGGAAGATAAGGTAGATGCGCTCATCAAAAGCTGCGTCTCGTGTCAAGCAGCAGTCCCCCATTGTCAAGAACCACTGTTTGGGACCATGGACAGAAGTTGTCTACCGTGGGACGTAGTGTATATGGACTTTGCATCCACTTGTCGAGAAACACACTTTCTGGTGCTGGTGGACTAGTGGTCGCAGTATGCCGGGGTAGAGTTTGTGGAGTCGACATCCCTCGCAGATGCGATCCCTGTGCTAGGGAATGTTTTTGCGACTCATGGGCTACCCACAGAGGTATGCACCGACAACTGTCCCCCGTTCCAGAGTGGGGGTTTCTCAGAGTTTGATCACACCCAGGGAGTTTGTCATCATAAAGTGACACCTGTTTGGCCACAGACGAATGGGCAGGCTAAGAGACTAATGCGCACCTTGAACAAAGTGTTCCAAATAGCGCATGGGCAAGGAGAATGAAAAAAAAAATGGCACTATACCACTTCCTGCTGAAGGGTCAAAGGTGCCCGGGAGGGTTGATCCTAGAACATGCACCTCGTATCCCTGGGGTGATCGACGACCAGGAAAAGCTTGCGTGGAAGAGGCTGGCGAAGGAGAGTAATCAGAGAGGTCTCCGGGAGTATTCGCTGGAAGTGGGGGAGAAAGTTCTAGTGCGCTCCTGGCAACCCAGTGGAAAATTCTCTCTTCCACACAAACCTCACCCATTCAGCGTAGTTGATGCAAAGGGGTCAATGGTTACGGTGTCAGATGGGCAGGACACTGGTACAAGGAACTCCAGTTTCTTCCAAAAGGTGGTGCACTCGCCAGACCAGACAAGAGAGTCAACAGAAAGGGTAGAAACGCCACCATCATGGACGATGGAGATGACTTGGACCATTAGTCTATGACCAGACTAAGATGAAAATGGCCTAGCTGACGAAGGGGGAGATACTAGCTGGAGCGCGGACGTCCTAGAGGAAAACATGGAATGACGATATCCCATGCGTGATTCCCGACGCGCCAACTACCTCCAGGGTTTTGAGGTGAACATAAGAGAACTGTTTGGACTGCAGTTGTCACCACGTTTCGTGGTACTGTTTTGCATTTTGTTCCTTTGTTATGAAAAAGTAGGAGTGTGATGTGTATTCCTTTAAGGCGCCAGTGGCGTGAACGTTGCGGTGCTAACGGGCAGTCCATGCTGCAAGCAGGCATTGCAGCGACGGAGCCCGACTTGAACACACTATGTCCGTGCCTCTGACAGTGCAGGTCCACACTAGGCCCCACATACAACAGTTGGATATCTCCAAATCCAATAGTCATTAGGTCTGCACAATATATATTTTTATATAAGTACTAAACTACATAATATGCGTATACAGAGATCTAGTTTCAATAGAGAAACGGACCATCGGTTGTCAGGGCCATTTCTCAGATGGGAAATAGCTGCTTCAGTGTGAGTGAGCTAGTTCCCATTAGAGAAATGGCCCTTTTTTGCCCCCTAGTGGCTAAGTCCTGCATAATAATGGGAACTAGCCCACTCACACAGAGAAGGCTAGTTCCCATTAGAGAAATGGCCCTTTTTGCTCCCCTAGTGGCCAAGTCCTGCATAATAATGGGAACTAGCCCACTCACACAGAGAAGGCTAGTTCCCATTAGAGAAATGGCCCTTTTGCCCCTAGTGGCCAAGTCCTGCATAATAATGGGAACTAGCCTACTCAAACTGAGAAGGCTAGTTCCCATTAGAGAAATGGCCCTTTTTGCTCCCCTAGTGGCCAAGTCCTGCATAATAATGCGAACTAGCCTACTCACACTGAGAAGGCTAGTTCCCATTAGAGAAATGGCCCCTTTTGCCCCTAGTGGCCAAGTCCTGCATAATAATGGGAACTAGCCCACTCACACAGAGAAAGCTAGTTCCCATTAGACAAATGGCCCTTTTTGCTCCCCTAGTGGCCAAGACCTGCATAATAATGGGAACTAGCCCACTCACACAGAGAAGGCTAGTTCCCATTAGAGAAATGGCCCTTTTTGGCCCTAGTGGCCAAGTCCTGCATAATAATGGGAACTAGCCCACTCACACAAAGAAGGCTAGTTCCCATTAGAGAAATGGCCCTCTTTGCTCCCCTAGTGGCCAAGTCCTGCATAATAATGGGAACTAGCCTACTCACACTGAGAAGGCTAGTTCCCATTAGAAAAATGGCCCTTTTTGCCCCTAGTGGCCAAGTCCTGCATAATAGTGGGAACTAGCCCACTCACACTGAAGCAGCTATTTCCCATTAGAGAAAGGGCCCTCCGACCTGGAAAGGCAGAAAGGTCCTCTCGGCTAATGGGAACTAGCCCACTCACACTGAAGCAGCTATTTCCCGTTAGAGAAGCGGCCCTCCGACCTGGAAAGGCAGAAAGGTCCTCTCGGCTAATGGGAACTAGCCCACTCACACTGAAGCAGCTATTTCCTGTTAGAGAAGCGGCCCTCCGACCTGCAGAGGCAGAAAGGTCCTCTCGTCTAATGGGAACTAGGCCACTCACACTGAAGCAGCTATTTCCCATTAGAGAAATGGCCCTCCGACTTTTCTGCCTCTCCAGGTCACTTCAGTGTGAGTGGGCTAGTTCCCATTAGACGAGGGGACCAATTGATCTCCTGTTGATCATCAACTTGTCCCGAATGTCCTCTTTCTGATAATGTTCAAAACAACACTTTATAGCCAACCCTCACAGTGCTGTAACAAACTCCTCAATGGTCTCACAACATTTCTGTTGTCTGATGGAAAATTGATAACAAGCCAAAATGTTATTCCCCTTCACCTCATAATGCTTGTCCATCTTGGCTATGCATACATCAAGCTGGTTGCCCATCTTGATGCATTCAGCTAGTTTTAAGAAATTGTTGTCCAGCCCGACCTCGACAAAGAAACAGTGCCTCTTTCTTTTTACTCAAATAATTAGGACCATATACTGCTAACATATGCTTCTGGAATCTTTCTTTCGATTTAATAACCTAGGAATAACCCAGTGCCTTGTATATTTCCCATAATCTTTGAATTCATTTCTGTTGCTTCCCTATTTTTGTGCTCTTGGTATTTGTCACCTTGTTCACAGGGACAAATGTCTGTAATCTCCCTTTTAAAGTGCAATGAAAAAACACCTCTCAAGAGTAACAGCCAATTGTGCTACGGCATGCTCCCTTCTTTATGTGTGCAAGTGTTTCTTTTGGTCGCTACAGTGCACGTGGGACAGGCACAGCACGGAGCGCAGTGTCCGCAGTGAAGGCCTTCAGCTTGTTACATAGCTAAGCAACACATGTCAACTCCTTATCATGTCTAAAATTGCCAGGTAACAACTTGCAACACCGGACAATGCGGCCTTGGATCACGTGTTCTGTCGTCTGCATGCACGGCTATGCTGCTAGGGTGCTTCCTGTGTCCTCATAGCCTCACGCACAGCCCAGATAATCCCCAATACATGCCTGGAGAGTCCCACTGAGCTACCATTTTGACTGTGCAACTAACCCTGTACCTGTTCAGCCAGGGCAACCACACTCAATGGCAAGTGCAGGCTCTTTGTCATTGCCGCAACTCATCACCTGTTAAGGAAGTGAACCAGAACACAGCCAGTATGTGACTTAATTTCTTTTAAGTTCATTTTTATGCTGTAACAACTCTCTCTGTCCTCCCCCTTACACCAACCACCATACAACTTGCATTGCATTCTCTTCTAGTGTTCTCTGTTCACATTCCACACCCATAAGATTCCGTCTGCTGACATTCCTAACACTGTAAGGAGTCCCCCTTTCTTCTATAGGACTTTAATCCCATGGCCACTTTCCGTATTCTAATATTACTCAACTAGAGTTGTATTGCCAAGTGGGAATGCTTCAGTTAGTCCCCCTCTAGTGCTCTATATGAGCATGGGTTGATCCGCCTCGGATTGACGACGCATTGGCCCTATTGGGCATGAAGATTTGTTTGCTCTCCTGGCCAGAAAGACCATTTGTTTGTCCCGGGCTTGAAGATGCGCTGGCACTCCTGGGCTTGAAGACAAAGATAGGCCCTTCCAGGGGCCAGAAACTGATGATGTGATGCATCGGCAGGGCCAGAAACCGAAGACAGGCCCACTCAGCTTGGTGTTGAGAGTTAAACCACGGTCAAGTTGGTTTACCCAGGGTACTGCACTCCTCCTCATCTTTCCAATACCCCTCTCTACTTTTGATGGGCTAGGTATTAGGTTAAGATGTACAACCAGGCACCAGCTAGCATAATACTTAATGGACACAGGCTTTCGTCCACAGCATTTACCTTATTTTCAGGGTCCACCTTCTGCACTTCTTCCTTCCTCCACCTTCCTTTTCTTCCTCAGTACCTTTACAAAAATGTTCCTCCATCGGTGGCCCTCTTCCTACACCGATTTTGTCTGTACCTTTTAAACTGTTCTCCAAGTAATTTCTTCCTTTCTCTTGTGTCTCACCTTCCATCTCTGCTTTTCCCCATTGCTAGTTTTCCCCTTTTTACGCTGCTCTCCACTTTCTCTTCTTTTGTCGCATCTTCACCTTCCTCTCCCATCCACCTCAAGTCTTACTCTCCTTCAACTCCCTTCGCCTTCCTTCTTCCTCTTTTACTCCGCTCTTTACTGCAACGCTTGTTTCTAAACTCCCATACTAGGCCTTCTACCAAAGCCTCCCTGTATAGTCCTGACCCTTTTTATACTGGAAAAGGAAAGGTGTTAATTAATGTGCCCAACTCCTTGTGTGTACGTGACAAAGTGATTGGCTCTTCTGAGTAACTCGCCATCTTCAGATCTAGTGATTCTTATCAGTTATAAATTGTCAGCTGCCAACTTGAAGTCAAGCAGCGCTGTCATGGTAGCTGCCTGACCCCACCATGGTGCCTCCTGCAGGCAGCTGCGCAATAACTCTGCCAACCTTGAACCTCCTCATATGCCAACTTCATTGCATACCCAAGCAGGTCTTTTCCACAGTCCATCCTGCAGACTGTGTATTCAAATGTACTTTTAGTGGGATCAAAGACGATACCCACAAAACTTTTGACCTTCTAATGCAGAGTTGTTCATTCTTCAAAACTCTACCAGGTCTTGAATTACAGACTGGTACCTGGCAAAGGATAAAGTGTATAGGCTATACGCCTTGGGAATACCTTATATACTGGCTATTATCTTTCTGAAAGTACAGGCCCCTCCAGAGTCTCGTAGCTCCATTCCCATATGTCCACCTAGAAACATGGTCACAGTTCTCTCCTTTTTTATGCTGTCACTCAGTTCATTGTTGTACTTAATATGTAATTCTTTTCATTGACAGTTTCATATTTTAAGTCGTTTATATTCCATGAAAGTATATTGTTAAAGTAGGCCTTATTTTCATTTATTTTATTACTCGAGTTATCAGTTCATGGTTCTTACATATTTATCATATTCAAGATTTATTATAACCATTTAATTGGACCAAAGTGTGAAATATCTTAGCCGTTGGCATAATTATGGATCTATGTGTTTAAATTGAACCTGAAGTAGTTGCATTTTTTCCAAATGTTTTGTACCCATTTTTTTAAATATCAGATTTTGGGGTATGTCGGTCTCACTGCACTTGAGGATGGTGGTTTCACATGGGAGACAGATGCCGAAGGCCGGGGACATCACCTCCAGCCGTCCTTGAGTTTTGGCTGGGCTACATTACAGCTTTTCCCTTCGTGGAGGTTTTGGCACACTGCCGGGGCTCCCTGGTGGGGGAAAGCTGTAACATAGGCCAGCCAGAGTTCCAAGATGGTTGCAGGTAAAGTGCCCAGCCTTGGGCGGCCGTCTCCCATGTGGGTTGACCATCCCGCAGCCCAGCAGCGGTTCCAGGAAGCACCAGAAGGGTGCCACTCCCTCAGGGTAGGTGACCCTGTCAGTGCTCCCTGGGACAGCCGCTGCACTTGTAGATGGTCACTCCATATGGGAGACAGCTGCCCAAGGCCAGGAACAAACTATCCTGGAGTTCTGGCTGGCCTGTGTTACAGCTTCTCCCTCTGAGAAAGGTTGGGGAACCTGCCGGGGCTCCCTGGGAGTCCTGCTGCACTTGGGGATGGTGGACCCACATGGTAGAGTCATCCAAGGCCGGTGACATCACCGCAGACCATCCTGGAGCTCTGGGTAGGCAGCATTACAGAATTTCCCCTCAGGGAACGGATGGAGACCCTGCTGGTGCTCCTTGGGAGTGCCGTTGGACTTGGTGATGGTTAACACTTTTTCACCCAGGTAGGTACACCCGCACGAGGTACTGTTTTCATCCAGAGACCTTTGGGAAGGTAGGCCATGTGTTGGCGGTATGTTTCAGTAGTTTCCAGGTTGGAAATGTCTGAAAATTGTGTTTATTTTCCCTAAATTTCAGACTTTGCCGGGCTTTTGGGTAATAAATTCTAGGGCAATTGGCACAAGTCAGACCTCTGTGGGTTCCTACGGGAGTCTGCTCTCCTGAAACACTTGGGTTACCAGTGGTTTAGCCGTTTCCATTTGCACCGAGGTAGTTGCACCAACACATGAGGTACAGTTTTCGTCAGGACATGTGTGGGTATGTAGGATAGTAGGACATTTGTTGTTTTCTCTTGGTTTAACATTTTCATACATTTGCTATTGCACTTTGTTACACAACCCTTTAATTTCCCAAATGTGAACTACATGTAGTTGCCGATTTAAGCACTGTGTGCTTTTGTAACCTGCTCAAGTCACCTACCCTTCAAAAGGGCTGCCTGTGCTCTTTCAAAAATGGTATGCTTGCCATTCCTCACATTTATTTTCCTTATTTACACATGCTAAGTATGTCTGTTTAGGCAGTCAGCATAAAATTCCTGTGTACTATGGCTCTGTTTTTGGCTTATGGTACATGCGATTTCCTAACTGGAAAAGTCAGGGGAATGTAGCGGGGCACTGCTTTTCTAAATATTCATAGAAGCCATTACCTTACAGGTTCAACCATGTCCAGCACATACCTTTTTTAACTGTAATTTTTCAAATCTTTCCCCAAGCTATGGGCATTTTCCCTACATAGATGTTGCCTCACCTGCACAAATCACCCTTTCCTAAACTTGGAATTTTGTCTACTTTTCAGAAATGTATGCCTTGGTCTTCCCTTTCAGCTTTCCTACCCTCCTCTTCCATTCCGTCCCCGCATGGACTATTGTGGGGGGGGGGGGTTTGGGGGGTAAACCTGCATAGCTCTCACAAAATTGATGGTAACCTTATTTTTTTGGTTTTCACTCAACCTGTTCTTGAAAGCCTGGAAAATGACAAATTCAGCACAGCAAATCATTTGTTCCTAGCTCTTACAAGGAAACACCCACAGGCTTCTTTGTACATAATTTTATTGGCATTGTCTGAAAAAACACGAAATGTGCTCCGTTTTCAGTTATTTTCTCTCACCCCCATACAGCAAACTAGGATTCCTAGGTGGGTTATGATCACCTACATGTGGGAAGAAAGGGGGCCAAATTTGAGGGAGATATCACATGTAAATAAAGCATTACAAGGGATTGAATGGCGACATACCGAAACCACCAAAAAAGGGCTTGGCGCGCGGGGGGGGGGTGGGAGGCATTGGCAGTTAAGGGGTTAAAAACAAATAACACATTAGCTTAAAGAAATAGACAATTGGGTAACAGAAGTGTTTTTATTATGACAAGTGCTTACACTGTAAAGCAACAAATAATACATATACATGTGTAATCCAAAGATCAAATTGGTGGAGCCATATGGAGTGAACCTGCTTTACCTGGGGGATTGGAAGGAAAAAGAAGCCGAATAGTGAAACATTTATGGAAAAACAGTTCTCATAACTGCACATGAGTCGCTGCAAGAATTGGACAAAAGAAAAAGTAAACTTTATTATTGCAAATGTTCACAATCTTTTGTCACAATATTTCCTGTAAGGGCTCAACAGATATTACGACTTCACACCTTCAGTAGGGGAACGATGATACACAGTGCCGGAGGTTTGTGACGCAATTATCGATCTATAAATTATTTGCTTTTCATAATGGTGCTGTAGTGTGAATAAGTACAGGTAAACTATAGACAACTAAAGGTCTCAGAATATTTGCAAGTAAAAAATGTCACTCGAAATATGGATTTATAGGACAGTGGGCCTCATTACAAGGTGGGCGGAATGGGTTTAACAGCGCCGGTAAACCCAATCCACCCTATTACGAGGTTCCCTTGCGGGACCCCCCTCGGAACGTCTGGTCAGACCAGACGTCCTTTGCGGGTCCCGCACGGGGACCATTCCCATTGAGCCCTGTGGGGGCTCAAATGGAAATGGGGATGGGTTTTTTGAATGAGGAATTACCAGATCCTCCAAGGTTGGAATGGCCTGGTAATTCCTCATTCAAGGAACCCGGACCAGAGTTTGGAGGCAGCCATGGCGCTAATAGCACCATGGCTACCTCCAAACTCGTAATGCGGCCCAGTGAGTTAAAATAACATGAAAAGCAACTCACACTGCCTAAAATTAAAAATGCGATTAGAGTGGAAGGAACTCAGAAACACTTGACACGTTTCTCAAGCGCACCTGGCACTTTTTGAATCCGTTATACTCTTGGCACTTTAGTCAGGCATTTGCAATAGTTACGATTTGCCTTGAAGTAATATGGTTCTGCTTTGACTTTATGACGCATTTGCACACAGCACTTTTATATGGATGTATAATGGATTTATATGTACAAGGCAGTTTGTCAGTATTTAATATCAGGCATTCCAAGCGGAGTGGCCGAGCACGAATGTACAAACAGAATTTAGCCTGTAGACATTCTGCCCCAGTTCCATAAAAGGCATGATGTACTAGACATTAGCCCTTGACCTGAATGGGCTTGGCCATGGGTAGCCAATGAAGATGGTGCACACATGGAGTAATGTGAGCACAACTAGGTGTGTAAGTGGCTACTCTGGCTGCAGAGTTCTGCAGGACCTGAAGGTGCCATAAGAAGTAGCCAGTTAGTGCCAGAAATGGGGCGTTGCAGTGTTCCATGGAGGACATAAGTAAGGACACCACAGAGGCACGTAATTGAGAAAGGAGTAAACAAAGAACCTTGCTATGGGGTTTTCAGTTGAAGATGGCCCCTTTGACATACTAGACTTAGCTTTTCTGTCTGCGGAATTTCAGATGTCATATTTACCCCCTAAAGATGGTCAAAAAGAGGGGGTCCAAAAGGCAGTAGAGGAAGGAGGGCCCACCACCAACACCTCATTTTTTCCCCTTGAAGCAGCTATTACACATCCATGCACCCACAGCTTCGAGACAGAACCTAAATCTGGTCGCTGTCTCGACAAGAGAGAGATCTAAACGGACCAGGATCTGTGTGATCTGTTAAGAATAACAGTGGAAGCCGTGAGAGCAGATAAGCTTGGTAAGAGGTTACATCTACATGTTAAACAAAACCTGGAAGATGGAGGAAACCTGAGGGAATCCACATCTCAAGGCAGACGGTACAGAGTGAAAAGGGGGGGGGGATGGAAATTGACTGTTCGGTTAGAGGAAAGCAAAGAAAACCAGGAAAGTATGGCACCAGAAAGGCCGGCCCAGACGAGCAAGGCGGCATGGTCAACAGTATCAAAGGCGGCAGATAGGTCTAGTAATAAGCACCGACGCTGCCAGAGTTGTGCATCCAAGCCGCATCATCAGCGTTGGAGACCAGCACCCCCTCTGTGCCACATCCTGGACGAAAAATGGATTGAGAAGTGTGGAAGAAAGATTACTCAAGAAAGGGCAGACAAAGGTTCAAAAAGCTTCATAAGAACATTCCAAAAGGGCCCCCGCGACCACCCCACCGATCTGAGACCGCCAGCAGCGATGCTTGTGTGGGGACTGGCAGTCAAGCCGGAGGAGATCAGAGAACCCACGCGGGTGGTGCAGAAGACACAGGGTGCCCATTCAGCCAAGGCAACATAGGCGAGACTGGGGAGTGTGAGCGGACCACCGCGGATCCACTGGCAATACAGCAGAGCCGGCGCAGCCAGGACACCCAGCTACAAATGAGAGGGAGCGGGTAGTATTCCCCTGAAATCCTGCGCCTGCCTCTGCCCCATACAGCAAGCCCGGCTCCACGCAGCACAGGGCCTCCACGAACCACGCGGCACAGGGCCCCCATGAGCTGTGATGCGCCCCAGCTGGCGCAGGGTAAGTAGGCATAATTAAGGGAGTTGGCAGCCATGAAGCAGGCGCACACAAGACGCTCCTCTCCCAAACAACGGACATGGAGGTTTATGAAAGCATCTGCCCCAGCGCACCATAACCTAAACTTGGAAGGAGACCCCCCCCCTATGGCAGGCGATCCGCAGCATACCCGGACCCCAGCAAAGGCCCCATGCCCATACCATTCAGCAACATCAGAGGCAAACTGCAGTAATAGAAGGGTGACAGCACTATGTCTCCTGCAGCATCCCCCCCGCTAACAGCCAGGGAAGGAACCCGGGGCGAGGGGTGGGGACGGCACGTGCCCCCAACCCTCAGCATTTGACTCTGCAGGAGAGCGCTGCTTCGCTCCACCACCCACCCTTATGAAAACTAACCCTGCCATGCAAGATTAACCTAGAAGGAACCTCCATGGGTTCAAGAGCATACTTAGAGGCTCAGGAGTGGTGGGAGCACGGGGGCCCCCCGGGAAGAAATTCAAGAAGCTCCTGGGCTCCAGGCCTGTGTGACACTGCGACCATAACCACTTTCACCTTTGAGCATATTAGCCCCACAGCCCCCAGGGGGCAACCAACCCAGGCTCTAAAGGGGAGCTAGACCCCCGCTGCGCACAGGAGGGAGAGAAAAGCATCCCCTTCCTACAGAACAACTGGCCAATACCCCGGGGTCAAGAGGAACCTCAGAGGCCTGGGAAGAAGCCCCCTACAGTAGGGTGCAGGCAGGCACTCGCCATCAGCAGGCAATGTTGCGCAACAAGGCCAAGGAGGCCAAAAAAGGCCCCTCAAGGACCAAGATCTCAAGAAAACAGAAGGGACCCTCCAAAAGCTATGTAGAAATGAGGGGGGAAGCCCCGGAGGAAGAGGATCCATGGGTGACAGAGAGGCAGCAGTTGGAGGAGCCCCCGACGTTACCACAGGGGCAAGAGGTCACGAGCAAGGGGCTGCAACAGTGCTTTAAGGCATTCAGTGACCAAATGACTGCTACGCTTCAGACACAATTAAGCCTAATACACACAGAACTTGCACAATCCCTGCAGGAAATCAAAGGCGACAGTTGAATTGATACAAATGAAACGCAATTCAAGAACTCACTTAAAACACCCGGAAGATAGATGTATTAGCGAAGCGGCAGGCGGTAGCGACACAACCTGGAGCTCCAAGCCAAGGACTTGGAGAACCGCTCGGAAGGTCCAACATCAGGGTGAAGGGGCTGCCAGTAAGTGTGAGCGATGCTGACCTCAGGGAAACAATGCAGCATGTGTTCAAAGATTTGCTG
Organism: Ambystoma mexicanum; assembly: GCF_040938575.1. NCBI lineage: Eukaryota > Metazoa > Chordata > Amphibia > Caudata > Ambystomatidae > Ambystoma > Ambystoma mexicanum. The sequence goes on along the minus strand of NC_090923.1, from coordinate 1,124,898,569 downwards.
GGCATGGCTGGGGGAGAAATTCTCAGATAGAAGGTCCTTCGCAGCGAGAAGAACCTGGGGCCAGGCCAAGAGAAGTGGCGATGGCTTTACAGCGATACGACCGAAACAAATGGATCCTCCAAGCGGCAAGGAAAGCAACCCTGATAAAAGTGAACAGCGCCGTCAGAACTTTTCCAGGACCTGGCCAAATCCATACTATCAATGAGGAGGCAAATGGGCCCGGTGACCAAAGCCCTTACCAAAGCCCAGATAAGATCCAGGTGGACATTCCCCTTTGGAATGGTCTTCAAGTGGGAAGGGTGCCAACACCACATCATGTCACGACTCGCTCCCTTCGCTCCCGTTCCCACCACTTGGGGGCATGATTTGGGGTTTATTCCCTACTGGACCTTTCCTCCGCACCTTATGCTACAGTGCTGTGATGAATTGGGAGCGCTAAATCCCTATTTTCCAAGCTACTTCCCTTCCGGATCCATTCCAGGTTTTTGGCAGCCAGCATGCTTCTTTAACCAAATGACTATGCTTCCCAGAATGCCTGGCCCACTGCTCCACCTCCACCCTTGCAGGACAAGGTTGGGTGGAGGATAGGTAACAGCTATGGCTGCAAGTGCAGCAATCAGCACACCTGAGGCGTGTGCTCGTTAAGCAGCTTTAAAAAGCCTCAGTCTTACTTCAGTCCAGCGCTGGTCATCGTTTGCAGTGTTCCTGTTGTGACTAGTCCCTTGTTCCTTGCCTTTGTACCTAGTTCCTAGTTCCTGTTTTCTTGTTCCTCCGCCCTGAATTTCGGATTCATGCGCTAATTGATTTCTGCTCCCTTGATTCCCTTTTTGTCTTCCTCTGTTTACAGGCAGCATTTCTCAGTGCTTTCCCCTTTTAGATGCAGCCCAGTTTGTCTGTGTTCTATATTTCTTTGACTCTGTCCTTTGCTGCTGTAAACCGTATGCCTTAGCCTTCCTCTTAGATTAGCATCCTGTCTTTCCCTTGGAGGGGTAGGGGGAAGTTTGCATTGGTTATTTCGTTTTTTCCCTGCTCCTGATCCTTATTTTCCATTGGGATCCATTCCATGTTTTCCATTGCACAACTGCATTTATTTCCCCATTTGATATTTAGGTGTGGTGTGCGGTTGTAGCTAGCTCCTGTGTGAATGCTTATGTTTTCCTCACTAATTTGTAAACACTATTCCAACTTAGGTATTTAGTTTCCCTCCCATTGCTGTTATAGCCTTTCTGAGTCCCAGTTTCTTCAACAGGATTCGTGGGCTAGCTGACTTTCAAGAGGTTTATCTCGTCCTCGTGAGTACTGTTCTTTAGTTCCCTTATTTAATACCATCAAGAGTGTTAGTTCACAGATCCTGTCATTGCTTGCCCTCCACGTGGGTTTAGCGCTGTCAGTACCTGTAACAGCAATTGGGGGTAAGGCGCTTGCCGACTTTCCTCGCGGTCAGGTGCTTACCCCACATCCCTTTTCATATATTGGTTTTGTTGTCACACTCTAGTTGCACTCCTGGGTTCTAGCATACATGAGTCGTTGTTCCTGTGTGCACGTAGTTTAATTCAAAGCCTTTCACTGTGTAATTTAGTGCACATTTCCCTTGCCATATTCGCTGCCTTTGTACTCGCCTGACTAATCCTGACAGAATGACCAGCCCAAAATTCCCATTGAATATGGCAAGTTTAAGAAAGAAAGGCAGCAAGGCCTCTAACAAGTTTGTACAGAACGCTTCCCCTACATTTACCTGTGACAATCAAATCACTAGTCCTGTCTTAAATTAACTCCTTGTCACGAATGGGCATTTACGTGCAAAGTATTTTTCCCATAGGATGGCACATCCTACATTGCCTGATCCTAGTTCTATCTTTTGTTTTGATCCCGATTCTATGTCAGCGCAAGCCTTAGCCGCAGAAAACAACACACTGTTAGACTTATTATACAAGAGTACCTCTGTTGTTGAACCCCATGATTCCAGTTGTGCTTCACCTCAGATAGAACAGTTTCATGGTACAAACATAAAGAATGGAGGGGTTCCTTGCATAACTTCTGTTTTCTACCCTCAGTCTAGAGCATACTCCTTTGCACAGGTACATACTGTAGTCCCTAATGCCAAGAGGTATAATGTCAATAGTTTGCTTAAGGGAAACACAGACCAAGTTGGTAAGAGAAACTATAAATCACAGAACCTGCAAGCAGTAAAGGACAATGTACAATCGGTGCACATCCAGATTGCTAGTGCAGGATCCAGCCCTGATGCCACTATGCCTCCACCCTGTGCCTACTGATAGTGATGTACAGTTAATGCAGGGCATGCTAAGAGCTAAGCTTGAGGAGTTAAGACAAGAATTCATTTCTTTACAAGAGGAGAATAAAACCTTGCACTCTTTACTGAATACACCTCAGACTTTATCTGTTGATGTTGAGGAAGTGAACACTGTTCAGCCCCTGAGTGCAGAGACTTTGGTAAACCATGATATTTGTCAATATGTTAGATCTATTGGGAGTGAAGGTCTTTCGTCTAGCACAGCGCTTAATCTGGGCACAGTTTCTAACAATTGTTCTGCTGTTTGTCAGGGATTGCAGTTAGCTGAAGATTTACAAGCCACTCCTTTACCTAAGATTTCCTGTGTAGCAGTTTGTCATAATTCTGAGCTAGCATACATACAGGCTTATGATTTCCAAACACAATCCACAATGGTGGCATACACAGATTCAGTCACTACAGTAGGCTTAGGCCCTGCTCTTGATACAGCTGCTGAGACTGAAGTAGATGTTAAAGCTGATGTGGAAAACGATGTTACCTCTGGGTTCACTCTTCCTTCTGCCAATTCTGATCAATACGAACAGTCAGAGACAGTACAGATTTCATGTTCTGATGGACTCATTCCACAGTATACAGAACCAAAAAACCGGCAGGCGATTCCTGAACTGTTGATTGTTAATCTGCCTCTTTCAGAAGCTAAAACAGAGGAATGGACAATTGACGAAATCCTGATTAACAGAGACTTTACTATGGTGATTCCACTGGTTGATTTTGACTTCTACAAAGAAAGAGACTCTGTGTCACCCACTAAAGAAAGGGACTGCAAGGGTACAGCTCAGTCTTTGGTTACTGGTGCCAAGGAGTCTACTGCCCTAAAGGTGCCCTCCATTCCTGAGCCACCAAGGTGTCTGTCACCTTCTGAGACTTCTGTCTGTCCTCCTACAACCATTGCCTCTTCTATGATCCAATCCACAGCCCTGCAGTCATCTTTGGCACACGTGTCTTCAACCAATGAACCGCTGCCATGTCTGCCATTTACTCAAGAGCCAGTCCCAAAGACCTGGACATGTTTGTATCCAGCCACCGAGATTGCTTCAGCTTGCATGCCTTCAGCCTCAAGGTTTCCCCTGGCCTGCCTGTCTTCAGCTACAGTGACTCATCCTGCAGATCATCCTTCAGCTTTAGAGCCTCCGGTAGTCCATCAAAAGTGCATGTCTTCAGTCCCGGAGTATACTGAGTATTTGCCTTCAGTTCATGAGACGCCTGTATCCTGCTTAGCCTCGCTGCCAATATCAGAGGTATACCTGTCTACACCATCAGATCCTGCTGTATTTTCTTCTGCTCCAGCGATTCCTCCTGAATCCCAACCATTTACTGTCGATGAACGTCTAGCTTGCCTTTCTTTTGCTTCAGGAGGAGCACCAGAATGCCTGCCTTTTCCACAAGACGATTCTCCCAACTGCTTCACTTTAGCATCAGAGCCTCCTAAAAATGCAGCATCAGAGTTTGAGACTTTTGCCAGCTCCCGCTTCAGAGTCATCAAGCTGGACCAAGTGGTGAGTCAGAACCACTCACCTGGGTGTGCACAGGGGGTGGTGCAGACCGGCGTATTACCTACAGGACTTGTGCAAATGAATTCCGCCAAGAAGCACCAGTTGGGTGCTAGTAGCCAAAGGAAGGGAATGACTGCTGCAGTTCAAAATGTGTCTGTTATTGCTCCTTCTGCGAGTGTGCCTGAAATACCAAGTACTGCGTCTATCACTCCTATCAGTATGCCAAACGTCCCTGCTGTTGTATCCCACGTGCAACAAGGTGGTTACACGACTGTCACCAGGAGTACCAGCCTTGTACAACCCATTGGACTTTCAGGTCTCCAAGGCGTAGAACATGTGCAGTCAAACCTTAGTCACTTTCAACCACAAGCCTTTTCCCAGATGGAAGACAGAAGAAAATCTGAACCTCTACCTCAGCCGCCACCTTCTCTAATGGCTGAACATAAACCTTTCCTGAAGCCAGCAATTTCCTCACCTCCCGCATGTCCACTCTCGGCAGAAAGGCTAACAGGGCTTCTACCATTGTCTAAGGCATGTTGCACCAGCCTGCCTCCCTCCTCAAAGACTTATAAAGGTCCACTCCCAGTGACTGAGCTTCCTGGACCTTCCAACTCTGCTTCAGGTCCTGCAAGTCCTTCATGCCTTTCTTCGAACCAGGAGTCTCTTCCTCACCAGAAGCCACCGTTTCCATCAGTACAACCTCCAAAGACAAAGCACTCCTATCATGGAAGTCCATCTGCCTTTGCCCACAGGCCACCATTTCCATCAGTGCCACCTCCAAAGAAAAAGCACTCCCATCATGGAAAGAAGATGTCTCGTGCGGGTGGCGGGCACCCGAAGACGGCCGTAGGAGGGGGTATACTGTCACGACTCGCTCCCTTCGCTCCCGTTCCCACCACTTGGGGCATGATTTGGGGTTTATTCCCTACTGGACCTTTCCTCCGCACCTTATGCTACAGTGCTTTGATGAATTGGGAGCGCTAAATCCCTATTTTCCAAGCTACTTCCCTTCCGGATCCATTCCAGGTTTTTGGCAGCCAGCATGCTTCTTTAACCAAATGACTATGCTTCCCAGAATGCCTGGCCCACTGCTCCACCTCCACCCTTGCAGGACAAGGTTGGGTGGAGGATAGGTAACAGCTATGGCTGCAGGTGCAGCAATCAGCACACCTGAGGCGTGTGCTCGTTAAGCAGCTTTAAAAGCCTGTCTTACTTCAGTCCAGCGCTGGTCATCGTTTGCAGTGTTCCTGTTGTGACTAGTCCCTTGTTCCTTGCCTTTGTACCTAGTTCCTAGTTCCTGTTTTCTTGTTCCTCCGCCCTGAATTTCGGATTCATGCGCTAATTGATTTCTGCTCCCTTGATTCCCTTTTTGTCTTCCTCTGTTTACAGGCAGCATTTCTCAGTGCTTTCCCCTTTTAGATGCAGCCCAGTTTGTCTGTGTTCTATATTTCTTTGACTCTGTCCTTTGCTGCTGTAAACCCGTATGCCTTAGCCTTCCTCTTAGATTAGCATCCTGTCTTTCCCTTGGAGGGGTAGGGGGAAGTTTGCATTGGTTATTTCGTTTTTTCCCTGCTCCTGATCCTTATTTTCCATTGGGATCCATTCCATGTTTTCCATTGCACAACTGCATTTATTTCCCCATTTGATATTTAGGTGTGGTGTGCGGTTGTAGCTAGCTCCTGTGTGAATGCTTATGTTTTCCTCACTAATTTGTAAACACTATTCCAACTTAGGTATTTAGTTTTCCTCCCATTGCTGTTATAGCCTTTCTGAGTCCCAGTTTCTTCAACAGGATTCGTGGGCTAGCTGACTTTCAAGAGGTTTATCTTGTCCTCGTGAGTACTGTTCTTTAGTTCCCTTATTTAATACCATCAAGAGTGTTAGTTCACAGATCCTGTCATTGCTTGCCCTCCACGTGGGTTTAGCGCTGTCAGTACCTGTAACAGCAATTGGGGGTAAGGCGCTTGCCGACTTTCCTCGCGGTCAGGTGCTTACCCCACATCCCTTTTCATATATTGGTTTTGTTGTCACACTCTATTTGCACTCCTGGGTTCTAGCATACATGAGTCGTTGTTCCTGTGTGCACGTAGTTTAATTCAAAGCCTTTCACTGTGCAATTTAGTGCACATTTCCCTTGCCATATTCGCTGCCTTTGTACTCGCCTGACTAATCCTGACACATCACTACGTTGGATGAGGGACCCAAGATCCTGAATATTGAAGAAGAGGGGATGCAGGGGGAGGACCTAATAGGAGGCCAGAACATGAAAGCCACCAAGAGAAGCCATGGGAGTGGAGAAGAGTAGAGAGGTCAGAGCAGAGACACAAACAATTGCAGGGTCCCGGGAGGGGGGGGTCTAATAGCAACCAAAGCCCCAGGCTGAATAGGCTGTCCGCTTAACAGCAGCAGGGGGGTGGGGGGGGAATCACGAGACAAGGGTTAAGACCCGGTGGGGTTACACAGGGAATGTCAGCCTAAGGGTCGGCTCCGGGAGACGGGGGGTTAGGGGGTGACGGATCTTGGAAACAGGGGAGAGCAGAGGAATGGCTCTTCCCGCACAGTTATTCTCTGGGATGGGAACGAGATCAAGCAACCTAGGACGACGTTACGGCTTGGGGAAGTTGAGCCGAGTCCAGCCGGAGGGGGATCGTTTCGACATGGTTACTCTCAGAACGTAACGGGGTATGGGTAGGGATCCAAATACTAAAACTCAATGTTAGAGGACTAAACACACTGACTAAAGAGACAGAAACTGGAGAACCTCCTCCAGGATACCAAGCCCGACATTGTGACACTCCAGGGGACCGATATCCGTAAGCAAGACAGATACAGAATGAAGCTGAGGATAACCCCAGGTTCTGCAGGCCAACGACAAGAGCAAAGCTTGAGGGGTCCTCATGGCATTTAGACACCTACCTGACTTCGAAATAATAGGCACAAAAGTCGACAAGGAAGGTAGATTCCTCTTCGTCCAGCTACAATGGGGGGTGGCCTCTCACAATCACCACAGTGTACGCCCCCAACTCAGGGCAGGAAGAATACTTGCAGGGGGTTTTGGAGAAGCTAAACCAGTTAACAACGAGCCAGCTAATACTGACGGGATTTTAACTTGGCATGGCGCCCATCCACGGGCAGAAGCGCAGACAGGACACCAACATCTGAAGGCCCATCTAGTAAACTACAGGCTAGCATAACAGAATAGCATTAGCAGATACATGGCATGAACTAAAAGGGGACTCCAAGGGGTATACTACTCACATGTGCACCGAACATTCTCAAGAATTGATTACATATTGATTTCGGAGACACTGCTCTGCCAAGTACGGATCATAAAAGGGAAACCATAGCCCTGCCCGACCACACTCCCCTGCAGCTAGAAATCCAACGGGAGGGGGGGCCTCTGGAAGTGGCGGTTCCCCTGACATCTGCTGATACTGTAATTTGCGACGAGATACACAAGTCCACCGCAACTTCTTTGGGGAAAATAAGACCCCGGAGGTGCAGGAACATGTAGTATGGGACGCCTTTAAGGCAACCATGCGGGGGGTGCTCATAGCAAAGCAGGCATCTCAAGCCAAACAGGAGAAGGCCCTCCAGGTGGACCTAGAACAGGGGTTAACGGAGACAGATAGGGGGGTAATGATCAGGAGGGAGTATAGGCATATCAAAGGACAAATCAATATCCTTCTAGCTAAACAAGCAGTAAAATCGCTCCGATTCTTGAGGCAGAAGTATTACCTCCAGCAAACAAGACAGGCTGGCTCTTAGCCAGGTAGGTTAGGCAGAAGGAGGCGGCAGGTACAATACGCCACATTCAGATGGTGGAGGAACAGGAAACCACACGTACAGAAGAGATCCTTCAGGCGTTCACAGAGTTCTATACAAGCCTCTACTCTGCGTAGGCACCGGAGAGTGACCTCCAAAAGGCCTTCTTAAAATCTTGCTGGCTAAAAAGATTAGAACAGAGCCAGCGTGACGCTTTAGATTGGACGATTACCTAAGACGAGGTGCGTGCAGCGATCTAATCGCTACAACCAAATAAAGCCCTAGGCCAGGACGGGTACCCCGCCACCTTCTATAAAGCATTCCATACCACATTAGTCCCGTTAATGGCATCCCTGTTCAACTCCTTCTCCGATACGGGCCGCATCTCCCAGTCCATGGAGGAGGCCATGGTAATCCTCTTCCCTAAGCCAAACAAGAAACAAACCCTCTGTAGCCTACCGCCCTACTGCCCTAATAAACCTTGATGCCAAAATCTTTACAAAAAATTCTAACATCTAGAATGGATAAAGTAATCACTGACCTGATCCACCCGGATCAAGCAGCCTTTGTCAAGGGGCGACAAACGTTTGTCAACATTAGGCGAATATCCCACCTGATAGAGAAGTCAAACAGGGCAGTCCTGAGGGCAGGGAGTGTTAGCACTAGATGCAGAGAAGGCATTAGGCCGAGTCAAATGGTCATTCTTGTTTGCTACGATGATGGTTATGGGGTTTGGCCCGGAACTTGTCCACCTGGTCAAAGTCAACTATAGAGCACCACTTATCAGGCTGGCTATCAATAGGCATGTCTCCCAGGCGATAAGGATCACTAGGGGTACTAAGCAGGGCTGCCCATGATACCATTCCTGTACGCAAACTTTCTCGAACCCTTCCTAGCTAGAATTAGACAGGAGAGGGGAATAAAAGAGATTACATTCGGTGGGGAAGACCATAAGGCAATGGCCTTTGCCGACGACCTCCTAGTCGTGCTAACAGACATGGACACTTCCCTCGGGAAGTTAACCGCACTCCTAGGGGAATTTGGCAGAGTGGCAGACCTGAAGACCAACAACCAAAAACAACAGTAGATTAATGAAAACATTATTGGCTAATGCCTTCACTTTGGTTCGTCTTGCGCTGGTCCAAGAATGTTACCTCTAGCGGCACAATATGAATGCCCCCGGCCGTCCCTCTTAATCATGGCCCCAGTTCCGAAAAACACCACAATAGAACCAGTGTCCTATTACATTATTCCTAGCTCAAGTATTCAGATGACCAGCCTGCTTTGAACACTGTACTTTTTTCAAAGTAAACGCTTCAGACCCCCAGGACGCTCAGGCAGGGGCTGGGACAGGCAGTGGTAGCTCGCCTCACGGCGGACCGCCAGCTCAATCCCAAAATCCAACTACAAGCTTTTTAACTGCAGCAACTTTAATATATGCTATTGGAGCTGGAGTTACCGTGGCTGCTGGCACTAGACTTGCCCTCCAATGGGTACTCGTTAAAGGATTTAAACATTGTACTCATTCCAATTACAGTGCCTCGAAAGAGTCCTGTACTGTTTTTTTTCGTCACTAACTCCCGGAGTCGGGATTGGGTAATTTCGGCGCCTGCTGCATTCCTTGATATTCTAGCCGTTTCTCAGGCTCCCTCTCCAGAATCAAACCCCGATTCCCCATTGCCCGTGGTCACCAAAGTACCATCGAAAGTTGATCTGAATGCATCGTCACGGTCACATGGATGTGCGATCGGCCTGAGGTTATTTAGAGTCACCAAAGCGGCCGGGCGAGCCCGGATTGGTCTTGGTCTGATAAATGCGTGCATCCCGGGAGGTCCGCGCTCGTCGGCATGTATTAGCTCTAGAATTACCAGTTATCCAAGTAACAGATGGCACGATCAATGGAACCATAACTGATTTAATGAGCCATTTGCAGTTTCACTGTACCAGTCGTTTGTACTTACACGTGCATGGCTTAATCTTTCAGACACGCATATGCTACTGGCAGGATCAATGAGGTAGCCGCACCTGATGGAGGGTGGCAACGGGAGGAGCCGCGCGACTGCATCAGAGCCAACCTGCGCACCCTCTTGGGCTGTCTGCAGGACCCGAGCGCCAAAGAGCATCCCTAGACGTGTGCGTGTCGGGTGGACAGGTTGGTCACGCAGGCGCCCGGGCCTGCTCAGCCATGCCACAGGGTGGGTGGGAGGGAGAGGCCAGGCACAACTTGAACCGGTAGTGGGGTTTGCCAGCACGCTGCCACTGGTATGGCGACAGAGGGGGTCAGCAGCCAACGTGTGTTCCGAACTGCTGGAGAAACGTGCTTGGTGGAGGAGGGGCCGCGTCGTGGCTTGCGAGGGGAACCCGTCTGATCTAACCACTGGGGAGCTGCCGGGCTGCTTAGCCTTCGCTCTAGAGCTGCCCAAACGAGGGGGCCCTCCCCGAGGGAAGCAAACCCTTGACACAGTCCCAAGGCGGGTGGAAGCAAATTGCTTGAAACAGCCGAGGATGGCCAAGCAGTCCAACCCTAGACAGACCAAGTACACCAAATCGATCCCATGGAGTGCTCGGAAGAGCACCCCCAGCAGGCCAGTCTCTGCTGGGGCATTGCGTGGGGCACGCCCCCCGGCTGGCCCGGGTTTTCATCATAGAGCCTGGGTTGGGCAACGAGAACCAAGAGGAGCGCAGACAGGTCCCTCTCACCCAGTCTATAGTAATCCGGAGGAAGGAGACTAAGTTTCGTCATCGGTGTACCCAGAGTGACAGACCGGGACCTCTCGGTAAAAGCCTCAGGCTCCTTAGAGACCCAACTGGAGAAACATTTTAAACTGACGCCCATCAGAACTTCCAGAGCAGCCAAGCCGCCTGGTCCTTGCAGACATTCCTCTGGCCAATAACCAGATGGCCGGGCTCAGAGAGCGGCCATCTGGTAGGTCAAAGCATTCCAATGGGCCTGGATGGGAAGGGCCTTTGGCCCCCCCCACCTGACAAAAGACAAGGCACCGGCAGGTGCCCAAAGGCATGGGCCAACACCAATTGTCATCCTCGAGCTCTGGCAAGGCCACCTTAGAGTTTTTCTCCCCCCCTCTACACATAAGAGGTTTTTGATCCACCCTGGAGCTTATCCCTCTGGGGAGGGACAGCCGCCCCACATGTGAGACAGGTACCCAAGGCTGGGTGCTTGGGGGGGACCAGCACCCCCCCCAGCCCTCCTGGAGCTTTAGCAGGGCCCATTTAGAGCTTCCCCTTCCAGGGCTCCCCGCAAATACCGCAAGGCTTGGGGACTCCACCCACACGCACAAGGCTGGCACCCAAGGCCAGTGGGGGCAGCAGCCCCAGTCACCGTGGAGCTCTGGCCCGGGCCGCCTTAGAGCTTCGCCCGCCACATTAGAGCTTTACCCTCCAGAGAGGGACAGGGCTCCCCACGATCACCACCAGGCTTGGGGACAGTCAACCCAGACGTGAGACAGGCACCCAAGGCCAGGACACCCCCGCCGCCAGCCAGCCACCCTGGAGCTTTAGCAGGGCCCCTTTAGAGCTTTTCCCTGTGGGGAGCGATGCGACCACCACTGGGTCCGGGGGCTTTCACCCTGGAGCTCTGGCCTGAGCTGCTCCCACAACATTAGAGCCTTTCCCTCCAGGACTAACCCACAAACATTGTGGAACTCAGGGCCGGCCACTGCGAGAGCATTTACCCCCACGCGGAGGAAAGGGACCCGCTCAGGGCGCCCCTTGACACACGCACCTAGTCTTGGACCTGACCACAACTGGTTGATACTTGCCAGAGGACCGGGAGCAACCCACGAACGCCATTGAACTAAAGCCGGTAATTGCGCCACGGCCGCCCTGAAGGCCGCAAGGTGGCACTTCCATGCCAACCGTAGACAAATGCAGGAGTCAGCCGTGGCAACCACAACTCGGGCCATCTGGGCCTACTCCCCGGGCCAGAAGGCCCAGCGGCCGTACCTGCCCCCACCGCCCAGGGGCACAGGCTTAAGGTACCACCCCGCGTGCTCTGGGGTGGGTGCTTAAGCTGCTGCCTCTCTTCCCCGCCCTGGGTTTAAGGCACCAACTCAGCGCTCTCGGGCCGAGGAGACACTTCCACGCCGACTATTAAGCTTACGGAACCCGACCGGAGACAAATGCAGGAGTCAGCCGCAACTCGGGCATCTGGTCCACCAGCCACAACTTGGGCCATCTGGGCCTACTACCAGGCCAGGTGGTCCAGTGGCCAGCCGGGCCTGCCCCAACCCCACTTTCCAGGGGAACAGGCTTTAGCTACAACCCCGCGCCCTGGGGTGGCTGCACCCTCTCTTCCCCTGCCCTGTTCGGGGGCTTAAGGCACCACCTCGAAGGCCCGGGCCCAAGGCCATCTGGTCTGCCAGGCTGACCAGGAAAGGTGAGAAGAGTGCTCCCCGCCCAGCCCGCACAACCCCGCAGGTGCGCCCCTGTGGTGGGTGGTATTTTCCTGTGTACCCCACATGCCCCAGGAGGAAGGATGGAGAACCTTGGCAGTGCTGCCGCCTTGCAACAAAAGCTTGGCTCAGAGGATGACTTCCAATAGATCGCAGCGACGTAGCTGCTCTGCTACTTACGAAACCCTGAACCAGAATCAGGTTGTCGATGAATGATTTAGCACCAGATTCCCACAAACATGCGGTGCACTATGGGTGAGAGAGGTGGCCCCCATTCTGTCCACACTCAAGTCCTGAGGCAAGCGGCTCTACACACCGGCCCCAAGGCCGGCTGTCCTAAGCTAACTGATGCTCGACAGCGCTGTAGTATCACGGTCTGGGGTGGAGGGGGGGGATTTTGGACGTAGAGGCGTTCAGTCATAATCCCACAGATGGTAGCTTCACCCCATTGGCTCCTCAGCCAAGCATGCACACCAAATGTCTGAACCTGCGGTTCCTCTCGTACTGAACAGGATTACTATTGCAACAACACATCATCAGTAGGGTAAAACTAACCTGTCTCACAACGGTCTAGATCCACCTCACGTTCCCTATTAGTGGGTAAACAATCCGATGCTTGGTGAAATCTGTTTCACAATGATAGGAAGAGTCGACATCGAAGGATCAAAAAGCGACGTCGCTATGAAGGCTTGGCCGCCACAAGCCAGTTATCCCGGTGGCAACTTTTCCGATACCTCCTGCTTGAAACCCAAAAAGTCAGCAGGATCGTGAAGCCCTGCTTTCACGGTCTATATTCATACTGAAAAATCGAGATCAAGCTAGCTTTTGCCCGTCTGCTCCGCGGGAGGTTTCTGTCCTCCTTGAGTTCGCCTTAGGACACCTGCATTATCCTTTGACAGGGTGTACCACCCCAGTCAAACTCCCCACCTGCCACTGTCCCCGGAGCGAGTCGTGCCCGGCAGGTGCCGGGTGCTTGGAGCCAGAAGCGAGAGCCCCATGGGGCTCGCCCCCCGCCTCACCGGGTAAGTGGAAAAACAATAAGAGTAGTGGTATTTCACCAGCGGCCCGAGGGCCTCCCACTTATCCTACCTCATGTCTCTTCACAGTGCCAGACTAGAGTCAAACTCAGCCGGGTCTTCTTTCCCCGACGATTCTGCCAAGCTTGTTCCCTTGGCTGTGGTTTTGCTAGATAGTAGATAGGGACAGTGGGAATATCATTCATCCATTCATGCACATCACTAATTAGATGACGAGGCATGTGGCTACCTTAAAGGTCATAGTTACCCCATCCGTTTACCCACGCTTCATTGAATTTCTTCACTTTGACATTAGGAGCACTTGGCAGAAATCACATTGCGTCAACACCCTCCACAGGCCTTCACAATGCTTTTTTTTAATTAAACAGTCAGATTCCCCTGGTCCGGACCAGTTCCAAGTCAGCTGCTAGGTGTCGGCCGAGGCAGAATGCCGGCCCTGAACCCCCAGAGGAAGAACAAGATTGGCGAACACTGCAGCTGGGGTGATCCCCAGGAAGGGACCGGCTCGCATCCAGAGGCTGACTTCCCGTACCTACATTGTTCTGACATGCCAGCGGTTGTCCGCCTTGGAGACATGCTCCGGATATGGGTAAGGCCTGGCACGAGATTTACAAAATCTCACCCAAATTTTTAAGGACCAGCGGGAGCTCACCGGACGCCGCCTGAACAGCGACGCTTTGCAAAGCTCGGGCCCCTTTCTCGGGGCAAACCCATTCTAGGGTGCCCTGGCCCTCACAAACAAAAGAACTCTCTGTGCGGCTGGGGGCGTGGCTACAGAGCCATGTAGGAGGACGTGTTTCCAAGGAGGCTCCTGATGATCCTGAAATGATCTGAGAAAATGTGACACATTGAAACCATCCAGGTCTGAATACATCGTTTGCCCGAGTTCATGAACTAACACTGCCCAACTGGAGCTGGAGATGGTGAGGATCAGCGCTGTGATGCGAGCGAAATCAGCCGGAAGAATTTTGTGGCACTGCGCTTGTGAGGAATCTAAAATGGCGATCCGCCAACAACAAAGAGATGTGGAGGACAGCTGACTCGCGAGCAGCCCGTTGTAGGAGAGAGAGCTGCGCTCAGATCGGGTCTGCCAGAAGGGGCCGCGAGTAGAGCGGAGCTGTGAAGACCCCCTGTGGCCACAGCGCGGGACACAGGGGAGAAGCCAGACGTCGGAGTAAAACGGCAAACGAACAGTGCCGTGATTGAAAAGCGCATGCCCGGTGCGTGACGAAACGGGACTGGAACCCCAAGCAGTCCGCATGTATGCGTGATAGACTACAAGGCTGCTCACCCATGAATAAGTGACAGTACAATATACACTGCAATACTCGGCAGTGTATGCGCAACACATACGAGGCACCGGCGTGTCCACAAGCAGCTGTAGCGAAGTGACGGCGTGTGAGCCGTCCAAGCATTATGGGCGGTTTCGCTTGCAGCCGCAGTGGAGACTTGGTCATTAGACAGGCCTATGACAGGGCAGCTTTTCGGGTCGCGCATGGTGTCCACGGCTGCAGGCTCTGTGTTGCGGCCATCCGGACTGAAGGTAACGCAATAACACGGATGTAGAGGGCCAGCTTAGTATACGGAGTGCCACACAGGAAGACCCTGAAACTGATGCAATCAAGTTTCACTGATAATAAAGCCGAGCACAGCCTAAGGATTGCCTGAGACCTGACGGAGGCACACAGGGGGACCCCGATTAGATGTGATAGCAGCTCCTAGCAAAACAGATGCCAGCTTAATCATATTACCCTTTGCAACGTGTATAAGTTCACGCATCCACCGGGGACAAGGGAGTTGATCTTGCAATTGCAGCACAGGGCAGGGTCATGCAGAGCGCTGACCCTGCAAACATGGAACTATTGCATGGTGGAATGTGGAACCAGTAACTAGAATGAACCGGTGGCGACCAGAGCACTACTGACTTATATTGAACTAACTATCACGTTGCCAAGCAATTCTTTGAATGGGCTGCAATGCGGAGCTTGGATAGCGCATTCAAAATGGCGCCAATGCGCGCGTGTATATAGACGCAGGGAGCTGCCCGGTACGCTGTGCACCAAGCGGATCGATCAGAGGGAGGCGACGCTGGGAGCATCCGTCTCCTTTAACGAGGTGATGGGAGGAGAGAAAAGAGCACCGTTGCTGCTCAGACAGCTGATAAGCTGAAATGCCCATGACACAATAGACCCAGCGCCGCACCGTGAGACGAAGAGGCGCAAGCACACATCGGCAACCCAACCTGCAACAAACTCCACTAAATCATCCTGTGGAGGCTAGTAAACACAATAGCACAACGAAGAACAAGACATGCCTATGATTGATTTACGAATGCTGATCCAGCCACCCGAGCGGCACAGACAGGCTTAGACAGAAACACAGAGACTTGCAGCCGCCTGAAGTGGGAACAAAGAGATGCAGACAACGTGCCCGAGGTGGCCGCAAGAGGTAACTGCAGATTAAGGTGTACGGGGTTGCCCCATGAAAGTGGGGACCAGCAAGAGTGGCCACCGGAGCCCGCAGAGCCACACCAGCGCCAGGCAGACAGCCCAGGGAGTTAGATCGACTGGGGCAGGGTCCTTAGTCCTGTGAAGGCTGAATGAACCCACATGGGTACGTGGGAGGACACAGTCCATTCTAGAAATAGGGGAGGTCGCTGGAGGACACCCCTGAAACGATCAGGCCGGGCCTAGACATTTTGGGCAACTTAGCACATTCTAAAAGAGGACAGCACGTTTTGGGGCCGACTCACTTTACCCTGACGCAACAAGATGTCCAACAAACCCATCAGAAAGAAAGGCAAGCAGCCCACACTGGACGATTTTGCCAAAACACCACCAGGTGCAGAAGGGGCCAGGAAGAAAGACAGGACCCCCGCTGGGGGCCCAGACTTTATGGGCAACCAGGAGGTGCTTGCGGACCTGAAAGTGGTCTTGGAGACCAAACTGGGCCTGGCAATCAGTGAATTGAAAGCTGTACTTGAGCTCAAAGTTGGAGCGGTGCAGGAGGACGTAAATCTTCTCCGGCAAGACGTACGATTGTTGGCTGAGCACACAGAGGACCTGGAAAAAGAGGTGGCCCCGAACACAGCAGCCCGTGCTGCCCATAAATCTGAACTTCACGCCTTGGTACAACGTGTGGGCAATCTGGAGAGCAGGTCGGAAGAGGCGGAGGGACGCGCCCGAAGGAACAATATTCCCATTGTCGGAAGGAGCTGAGGGAACTAACCCTACAAATACATCGAGTCTATGCTATTACAGGAGATAACCGGGGGAGCTCTGTCCTAGGGGTTCGCTGTAGAGAGGGCACACAGGGCCCTGATGAGGAAGCCACCGCCGGGGAACCCTATCCCCCCTACCCCCCCAGGCCGGTGATAGCGAAGATCCTAAACTACCGGGACCGGGAAAAAAATCCTTGAACACTTTCGGAAGGGCGGCACGATACAAAGAGGTGCTACGAACATAACGGCATACCCGGATTATACCTTGCAAGTACAGCGCAGCCGCATGAACTTTGGGTCCGTGAAAAGAAGATTGCGGGATGCAGGCCATAGGTACATGCTGCTTTTTCCAGCTAAACTGAAGGTTTTCTACAAGAGCAGAACCTTGTTTTTTGACACCCCAGAGGACGCCATGGGATGGTTAGATGCGCAGAGCTGTCCCCAGGAACCGGACATCCAGGGAGCAGAAGGTGGAGATAAGTAACATGCGTCGGAAAAGCGCCCTAGGTGCTGCAGCTCATGACAATGGGACTTGAATATAGCATTGCATATACCGGCAGAGGAGTGTGTTCAGAGCTACAATTATAAATATGAGACAGTGGCACTGGAAACCTTGATATAGATATAGGAGCTATACGGAGCATGACCTCACACCCCCATAGCAAATAGTTTAGTTAGGTCACTGGTAGTTCGGTGACACCCTGCTGGGTTCTGGGCTGGGGCCTTTTAGGGCAGAACCAAACGCAGGGGGGCCCGAGATCCAGGGATGGAGCTGGGCACTTGTTGGGGTTGGGGTAGACGAAGGGGGGGAGGTGGGAGGGTGAGAGGGGTGTGCAGTGGTTTTAAGTTGGGGGATGGGGAGTTGGGAAGGGGGTTGGAGGGAAGTTTGAGGGGAGGGAAAGGGTATTGAGCCAAAATGTGACCCTTAAGAGACGGGATATCATGGTGATGGCGCCAGGGTGCCTTACAGTGGTTACCTGGAATGTCAGGGGCCTCAACAGCTATCTGAAACGTAACAAGGTGATGATGTATCTGAAAAGGATGAGGACCGACATAGCATTATTGCAAGAGACCCACCTTACTAGGGAGAAATTGGAGGTGGTTAAGAAGAAGTGGAGGGGGTGCCTGGTGGGATCCACATACTCGGCCTACGCTAGAGGAGTTATCATCTGGGTGGCGCCGCAGGTGCCATTTCAGCTGCTTCAGGTCACGGGTGACCCAGATGGCAGATTGACTGTTGTGAAGGGTATATTGAAAAACCGAGAAGTGTGTATTGTAAATTTATATGCCCCTAACCAGGACACAGCGGCTTACTTAAGGACCCTGTACGGTAGAGTCGGCCCTCTGCTGGGCGGTGGGATTATTTGGGGAGGTGATTTTAACTGTGTACTTAACCCTAATGTTGAAAGATCGGATAGTAAGATAGACAAACCAACCCCAGCAGCAAAGGTGCTGCAGGCCCTCCCGAGGGACTTCGACCTAGTGGATGTCTGGAGGCAGTTGCATCCAGTGGATAGACAATACTCACACTATACGGCACCACACGCCCTTCACACAAGATTAGACTATGTGTTCGCCTCCACAGAGTTGGCAGGAGAGATGGAAGGTGCGGAATACAAAGCTAGGGTGCTTTTGGACCACTCCCCCCTGGTCCTGGAGTGGCGGCATCAACCTCCCAGGGCGCGGATTCCCACTTGGAAGCTCAGAGCCGAGGCTCTGCAGGACCCGGGATTCAGGGAGGATTTAAGAGAGGCGATCACTGAGTACTTCGAGATAAATACTGGTAGTGTAAGCTCTATGGGAACTGTTTGGGAGGCGTTTAAGGTGGTTTTGCGGGGGGTTGCCATTTCGAAGTCTAGGGGGCTCCAGGGGGGCATAGAGCAGAGTGGAAGGGAATTGAGGAGGAGTTGGAGGGCAGGATGCGTACGGAAGGCACCGCTGATGAGGACAGAGACAGGATAAGGCAATTACAACAGGCCAGTGGGGACTGCTGGGACAGGTTATGTAAACTAAGCCATAAGAAATACATGGAGAGACAGCACGCAGGGGGAGATAAGCCGGGCAGGTTGCTGGCCTGGCTATACAAGAGTGAGACGCCGCGAACGGTGATCAGGGAAATTAAAGGCAAGGGAGGGTGGACTCAGAATACCCAGGAGGGGGTGAATGAGGAGTTCCTGAGATTCTATAAACATCTTTATGAGGACCCAGGTGGCCCTAGAGACCACGAAATTCAGGTAAGATTGGAGGACATGGGCCTACCCACCTTAGATGAGGCAGAACGCGCAGACGTAGATGCCCCTATTACGATGGAAGAACTCGAACTAGTGGTTCGCTACTTGCCCACCTGTAAGGCCCCCGGGTCCGATGGGCTTCCAAGTGAATTTTATAAAACCTATGAACAAGAATTGCTTCCCCCGCTGCTGGCCATGCTTAACCAGTCGTATGAGCAAGGCAGGCTACCAGAGACCCTGCGAGAGGCGGCGATTATCCCACTTCTGAAGCCGGGCAAGCCTATCACTGATTGTGGGTCGTACAGGCCCTTATCGATGCTCAATCAGGTTAGTAAAATCCTCACTGCTGTACTGGCAAATAGGCTTAAGGCTGTCATTGGTAAACTGATACACGCCGACCAAACGGGCTATGTCAGGAACATAACTGATAATCTCAGAAGACTGCATCACATCCTTGACCAGACAAAAAATGACCCAGGTGAACTGGCAATAGTTTCACTAGACGCGGTCAAGGCCTTCGAGCCAGTGAAAAGGCCCTAGTTGATCACGACCTTTAAGGGCTATGGAATGGGACCGGGGTATCTCAGGTGGGTGACAATGTTATACAGCTCCCCGATCGCCAGGGTCAAAACGGGTGCTATCATTTCGGACAAATGGTAACTAAGCAGAGGCACTAGACAGGGCTGCCCGTGGTCGCCCATGTTATACATATGGGCACTGGAGCCATTGGCCACCTGCCTGAGACAGCAATACGAGGAGATAGGTATTCGCACTGCGGATGGCATGCAACTTGTTTCTTTATATGCGGACGACATACTGTTATATTTACGCTACCCAGAAGAGAACATGCAATATATTCTAGACATGATGGAGCAATTTGCCGTTCTCTCTGGCATATCGGTTAACCCCAAAAAGTCTAGCGTGTTCCCTCTGGGGAGATACAAGCTTGTCTTGCCTAGGAGTCTGCCAGTGTTGCCGATTACCCTGGCACACAAAGTCGTTCCGATATCTCGGAATTGACATATACCATATGGCAGAAGAACATGCACGCAACACGGTTAAAGCAGTAGAAAGAATTAAGAACAGCATGGGATTCTGGTCCAGGTTACCCCTGGCTATGGTGGGGAGGGCTGCTCTGCTAAAAATGGTAGTTTTGCCCAGACTGTTGCATTTCTTTGTTAACATCCCGCATGGGATCCCGAGGCGCTTTTTCGCTAGCCTCCATAGCCTGTGTAGGAGCTTCATCTGGGGCAACTCCAGGAACAGGGTGGCCCTCTGGAAACTACAGAACTCGTGTGATACGGGAGGGATCAACCTGCCAAATTTTGAGCTATACTATCTGGCAGAGCAGCTGCAGTATGTAGCAAGATGGCTGTCTGGCGAGGAGACGGCAGAAACCAGGCTGCTGTGCAGGGAACTGCTCCCCTTCTTTCACAAAGAAGTGGTGTGGCTGTCCAAGTCGAGGGTCTGGGGGATGGCGGGGCTGCTGGTACTGGGATGGGAGATATGGCACAGAACGTGGCAGATTGCGGGACACCTGGTTCCGTACTCTATGCAGGTGCCGCTTGCAGCACTATGTGGAGAGGATCCCCAGCTGATACAAGGGGTCCGCAAGTACTGGGAACCAGTGGGCCTGGCCACCCTGGGAAACATATGGCTGGAAGGGGAGGCATTAGAGTTCCCGAACCTGATCGAAGATACTGGGGTGCATAAAGGGCAGTACATAACTTACACCAGAATTGTCAAGAGAGTACGAGTGAAGTGCCCAACAGAGGTGCTCACCGGACAACCGGATGCCACCATGGAGGCCATATATGATATTTCAGAGGGTGGGCATGAGATTTCCCGCATATACGAGCTGTTGGGATCCAAGGTGGGGAAGGACTTGACCCAACAGACAACTTTGGGAGGATGAGGTGGGAGAGCCCATGTCGGATGGGCTCTGGAAAAGAGCCCAAAGATATCATAAAAAAGTGTCCCGGAACGCAAGGCTCCAGCAGATCCAACTATATGTCACACATAGAGCATAGCTCACCCCCAGTAAGATCGCTAGGTTTGGTGGCCATACGACTCAGAAATGCCCTAGGTGTGGGGTGGAGGAGGCTGGGCTACTCCACATGTTTTGGGCCTGCCCTGAGGTGGGGCGGTTTTGGCAAGAAGTGAAGGCACGCTTAGCAGGAACCGGTATTACACTGGAGGTGGAGTCGGCCTGGGCATGCATGCTGGGGGGATTCCCTAGGCCACGTAACTTAAAGCACATAAGCAGAATGAAAGATCTTGCATATGTCCTGGCCAAACGAAGGATAGCAATGTGCTGGAAGGCAGCGCGGAGGCCGAGGATAGAGTTGTGATGGGCTGACCTCTTAAAATGGGCAGAGGGAGAAACGGCTGTTTGGTGGGACACGGTTTGTAGGGGAGGGGAGGAGGTAGGAACCCTAATTGAATGGAGGCAGCTGGTGGCTACCATGAGTGGCCTCCCCAGTCTGATCAGAGCGATGATAAAACGGATAAAGAGACGACGATAAACCTGCCTGAAAAATCACAGGATGATGACATGGACATATTGGCTCAAGTTAGGGGGGAGGGAGTTTCATGGGACTGGACAATGCTGATTGTAACACTCTGACGCTGAATCTGATGATGGAAGTCCCAAGAATTGTGTGTTATATAAAATAAACATTGTTTTTTCCAAAAAAAAAAAAAAACTCTGCGGCTCCCGCCGGCTTCTCTGGGATCATTTGCATTGCCGCACTGGACGCCGCACGGGCGCCCGTCCCTGCCACTCTGGATTTGGGGATCTGAACCCGACTTCCTGTCGATCGGCTGAGGGCAATGGAGGCCATAGCCCATCCCTTCCGAACGGCGCTCGCCCATCCCTTACGACTGACTGACCCATGTTCAACTTCTGTTCACATGGAACCCTTCTCCACTTTATTCTTCAAAGTTCCCGTTTTAATATTTGCTACTACAACCAAGATCTGCACATGCGGCGGCTCCACTCGGGCCCTCGCCCCGGGCTTCTGTGCGTACTGCAGCAGCCCTCCTACTCGCCTGACTTAGCCCCCTGCGGCTCTCAACGCTGGCCTGGTATGGGCCTGATGCTCCAGGGCCATCCATTTTCAGGGCTAGTCGATTCGACAGGTGAGTTGTTACACACTCCTTAGCGGATTCCGACTACCATGGCCACCGTCCTGCTGTCTATATCAACCAACACCGTTTCTGGGGATGGATGAGTATCTGCATCATGCGCCTTAACCCCGGGTGCGGTTCATCCCGCAGCGCCTGTTCTGCTTACCAAAAGTTGCCCACTGAGCACTTTCATACAATACCCGGCTCCACGCCAGCAAGCCGGGCTTCATACCCATTTAAAGCTTGAGAGCAGGTTGAGATAATTTTGGCCCCAAGACCTCTAATCATTCGCTTTGCTAGATAAAACTGGGGTTTCCGTGCGCCAGCTATCTCGAGTGAAACTTCGGAGAGAACCAGCTACTATATCATTCGATTAGTCTTTTGCCCCTATACCGAGGTCGGATGACCGATTTACACATCAGGACCGCTACGGACCTCCACCAGGCCGACTTCACCATCTTTCGGGTCCTATCACACACGCTCATGCATCATCTCCGACAGAGCGGGGGAGACGGGTCGGTGGAGAGCCCACCGCAACAGGATGCCACTGCAATCGCCGGGCACCGGCCCTCAACATCATTACATCACAGGGTTTCATTCATCCCTCTGACTCGGGCAGGCATTATATTCTTAGTCAGTGTTTCCAGACAGGTCGGGTGGTTAACCGACCCCTGGCGCCCTTTGTGGGCCTCCCCGCCCGGCAGCACATCGTGGTTGGGGTGTATTGAGGGCAGTCCACCACAGTCACATCGGGAGCCCCGTCTCCCGTGGCCACTCTAGCAACCCCCAAGAGGGGCCAGGACAGTTGCCGGATAAGGGCCCGGTGGTGGTCTATCTCCCTCAGCTCCGTGGACACAGCAAAACTGCTGTCAGGGGGCTGTAACACTCTCTGCTGGAGCAGAGAGCCACCTGCCCCCTGGGGCCTTCCCAAATGCACCCTGCTGGGGCTGGATGTGCCCGGGCCGCAGACCCACAAGGGCCTCCACCGTTCCAGGTGACCAACCTGTCTGCCGTGTTGAATCCTGTGGGTGGACTGCACAGACCCCACCAGTTTACCGCTCAACCGTTTCACACCCTCTTGAACTCTCTTCAACTTTCCCTTACGGTACTTACTGGTCACTAGTCTCGCGCCCGTATTTAGCCTTAGACAGAGTTTACCACACGCTTTGGGCTGCATTCCCAAGTAACCTGACTCCAAGAAGACCTGATCCCGGTGTGCAAGAAGCCGCTATCGGCCTAACACCATCCGCGTGGGGAGACTCGATCAGAAGGAATTGAGCCCCCTGAGTGATGCCGGGGAGTCGGTCTTCTGTACGCCACATTTCCCACGCCTGCTGCTGAATGGGGATTCGGAGCTGGGCTCTTCCCTTTTCACTGGCCGTTACTGAGGGAATCTTGGTTAGTTCCTTTCCTCTGCTTAGTAATATGCTTAAATTCAGCAGGTCACCATGTCCGATCTGAGGCCGTGGTTGGGGAGCACAAAGCTCAGGGCAGCTGGCCTCGGGCCCGTATGTGGGGGTTGCCCCAGCCCTTGGCGCAGGCAAGTGTATTCTGTCCCAATCTGTGACCGAAGCCCACATGGTCACGAGGTCCGTGCTTCATGGTCATCCTGCGCCGGCAGCCGTGGGACACCAAAGACAGCCACACACAGCACGGCCAGGTGCCCCGGGGTAGGGTGAAGGTGCGCCAGGCTTTTTTAAAGCCTGCTGCCGCCGCCACCACATCCGGGGCGCGTCGGCCACCCGGCCCTTCCGAAACCAGCATGAGGTGGGGAAACCAGGACGCGTCGGCAATGAGCTTGCGCGCCAGATCCAAGGATCCAGCGACGGTGCTGATCGGGGTCTGACCTTAGGGGGATGAATGGAATGGGGTCCCTGCGACAGCCCCAGCCACGCCCCTGGGAGTGAACCCCGGGGTGATTGATGTACAAGCGACCCTCAGACAGGCGTAGTCCCGGGAAAAACCCAGGGCCACATGGTGCGTTCGAAGTGTTGATCAATGTGTCCTGCAATTCACACTAATTCTCGCAGCTAGCTGCGTTCTTCATCGATGCATGAGTCGAGTGATCCATCGCCAAGAGCCGTAGGCAACTTTTTTTGTCCTAGATGTCGGCCTGACCCTGCCGGTGCAGGAGAGGTTGGGGGAGGCAGCGCTGGCTGTGGCAGGACAGCCCAGCTCCCTGTCTAGCTCGGCCGAAACCATTGTGGTTTCCAAAAAATAAATAATAATCCAGGTGCTCAGCCTGACCGCCAGCTGCAGCAGCACAGCGCTTCCCAGGGGGATGGAGGTAGGCCGCTCCGCCACCTGCCCACACGGCCCGATCCACTCATCCTTCCCCGACCCCTTCCGCTTCCCTTTTGGGATGGGGGGCTGGGAGATGGACAACGAGGCAGGCCAGAGACAGCACAGACAGGGGGTCGGGTGGGACCACTAGAGTCTTCAAACCCCAGCCCGGCCGCATAGGACCCAGCTCCAAGTACCTGGGCAAGAGGGAAGGTCACCCACTGTGCCAGCGGGCCTGGCCATTGCTCACACACAGATGTGGGCAGCTGGAACCTTGGCGCCCACCGTCAAGTGAGCCAGCTGCACCATGGCTCATGCCTGGCTTGCCCGGGTGCCTGTCTGCCTGGGGAGGCACCCCTCGAGAGCAGTCAGGTTTCCCTCGGCTCCCGGCTGCCCCCAGTCAGGGCTTCCCTGGTGACCGGGGTGTGCCCACCAATGCCCAGCCGCTGGCAGGTCAGAGAGAGGAGTGTGCGCCCCCCGGCCAGCGCAGATGCGGGCTCAGTGAGGAGAGGGGGCTGGTTGACCACGCGCACCGGACCGCTCTGCGAGAGGTGCCCCGGGCTGTGGGTGTGCACATCTGGGATGCAACCGAGGTCGGGCCCACGGCTCTCCCTCCCGCTGCTCCGCTGTTAATGATCCTTTATGCCCCCACCCACAAGCAGAAACCATTCACACTCAAATGCCCCATTTCTCCTTCCAAACACGTTCCAGATTCAAATGCCACCTCCCTCCTGACCTACATCCACCATCCCTCCATCCGAACCCACACAAAGACACCAACATCCGTCTCTCCATACCTACACCAAGATGCTCCACCCCTCAGAGCCACACCCATATGCTTCATCTCTACCTCCACACTTAGATGGCGCCATTCGCCCTCTCTCTATACCCACACCCGATTACCGCATCCCTTCGACACACACATGCTCCCACCACTCCAATAAACCAACATCCTTCTCTCCAAACATACCCCATCCCTCCATTCACCCCCAGATGCCCCCTTCCTTCCCACCAGAGCGCTCCAGCCCTGACCCACATGCTCCACCATTCCCTCACATGCCCCCATCATATGCCCATTCCATATCAACAATGCCCCCTCCGATCCAGACTCCACGATGCACAATCCCTTCCTCAAGACCCATACCATGATGGCCCATGCTCCCTCCACACAGAAAGATGCCCCTATCCGTCCTCCGACCAATGAGCCCCAATCCTTCCCTCCAGACCCACACCAATGTGCCCCATCCCTCGCTCCAGATGGACATCAATGTGTCCTGTGCCTCCCTTCATACCCAAAGCAATGTCCCCATCCCTCCCTACAGACCCACACCCATGTGCACCATCCCTTCCTCTCAGAACCACACCAAGATGCCCCATCCCTCCCTCTAGACCAATACCATAATGCACCATCCTCCCTCCACATAGCAAGATGCCCCTTGCATCAGATGCCCATGTGCCGATCCTGAATCACATGCAGATAGCCCCAGCCAAACCGCTCTAAAACCACCCATCCTAGTATGCCCCCATCCGCCCAGACCCACACCAATGTGCCCTGTCCCCTCCTTCCAGACCCACACCAATATGCGGTCATCCCTCCCCAGACCAATGTCCCCATCCCTCCCATCAAACCCACACCAATGTACCCCCAACACCTCCCTACAGAGCCACACCAAGATGCCCAGTCCAACTTCCCAACCCACACCTAGATGACCCATGCCACCCTCCAGACCCACTGTGCCCCATCTCTCCCTCCAGAAACACGCATGTGCACCATCCCTTTCCGCCCAGATCCACGCCAATGTGCCCCCACCACCTCCCCCCAGAGCCACAACAAGATGCCCCATCCAACTTCGCAACCCACACCTAGATGACCCATGCCACCCTCCAGACCCGCTGTGCCCCATCTCTCCCTCCAGAAACACACCCATGTGCCCCACCACCTCCCTCCAGAGCCACACCAAGATGCCCTGTCCAACTTCCTAACCCACACCTAGATGACCCATGCTACCCACCAGACACACTGCTCCCCCATCTCTCCCTCCAGAAACACACCCATGTGCACTATCCCTCCGCCAAGATCCACACCAATGTGCCCCATCACCTCCCTCCAGAGCCACACCAATGTGCCCCCACCACCTCCCTCCAGAGCCACACCAAAATGCCCCATTCCACTTCCCAACCCACACCTA
Source organism: Ambystoma mexicanum (assembly GCF_040938575.1). Classification (NCBI taxonomy): domain Eukaryota; kingdom Metazoa; phylum Chordata; class Amphibia; order Caudata; family Ambystomatidae; genus Ambystoma; species Ambystoma mexicanum. The sequence goes on along the minus strand of NC_090923.1, from coordinate 1,124,872,496 downwards.
GATGACCCATGCCACCCTCCAGATCCACTGTTCCCCCATCTCTCCCTCCAGAAACACACCCATGTGCACTATCCCTCCGCCAAGATCCACACCAATGTGCCCCATCACCTCCCTCCAGAGCCACACCAATGTGCCCCCACCACCTCCCTCCAGAGCCACACCAAAATGCCCCATTCCACTTCCCAACCCACACCTAGATGACCCATGCCACCCTCCAGATCCACTGTTCCCCCATCTCTCCCTCCAGAAACACACCCATGTGCACTATCCCTCCGCCAAGATCCACACCAATGTGCCCCATCACCTCCCTCCAGAGCCACACCAATGTGCCCCCACCACCTCCCTCCAGAGCCACACCAAAATGCCCCGTTCCACTTCCCAACCCACACCTAGATGACCCATGCCACCCTCCAGATCCACTGTTCCCCATCTCTCCCTCCAGAAACACACCCATGTGCACCATCCCTCCGCCAAGATCCACACCAATGTGCCCCATCACCTCCCTCCAGAGCCACACCAATGTGCCCCCACCACCTCCCTCCAGAGCCACACCAAAATGCCCCGTTCCACTTCCCAACCCACACCTAGATGACCCATGCCACCCTCCAGACACACTGTTCCCCCATCTCTCTCTCCAGAAACACACCCATGTGCACCATCCCTCCGCCAAGATCCACACCAATGCGCCCCATCACCTCCCTCCAGAGCCACACCAATGTGCCCCCACCACCTCCCTCCAGAGCCACACCAAGATGCCCCATCCTACTTCCCAACACACACCTAGATGACCCATGCCACCCTCCAGACCCACTGTGCCCCATCTCTCCCTCCAGAAACACGCATGTGCACCATCCCTCTCCGCCCAGATCCACGCCAATGTGCCCCCTCCACCTCCCCCCAGAGCCAGACCAAGATGCCCCATCCAACTTCGCAACCCACACCTAGATGACCCATGCCACCCTCCAGACCCGCTGTGCCCCCACCACCTCCCTCCAGAGCCACACCAAGATGCCCCGTCCAACTTCCTAACCCACACCTAGATGACCCATGCTACCCACCAGACACACTGTTCCCCCATCTCTCCCTCCAGAAACACACCCATGTGCACTATCCCTCCGCCAAGATCCACACCAATGTGCCCCATCACCTCCTTCCAGACCCACACCAATATGCGGTCATCCCTCCCCAGACCAATGTCCCCATCCCTCCCATCAAACCCACACCAATGTACCCCCAACATCTCCCTACAGAGCCACACCAAGATGCCCAGTCCAACTTCCCAACCCACACCTAGATGACCCATGCCACCCTCCAGACCCACTGTGCCCCATCTCTCCCTCCAGAAACACGCATGTGCACCATCCCTCTCCGCCCAGATCCACGCCAATGTGCCCCCACCACCTCCCCCCAGAGCCACACCAAGATGCCCCATCCAACTTCGCAACCCACACCTAGATGACCCATGCCACCCTCCAGACCCGCTGTGCCCCATCTCTCCCTCCAGAAACACACCCATGTGCCCCACCACCTCCCTCCAGAGCCACACCAAGATGCCCCGTCCAACTTCCTAACCCACACCTAGATGACCCATGCTACCCACCAGACACACTCTTCCCCCATCTCTCCCTCCAGAAACACACCCATGTGCACTATCCCTCCGCCAAGATCCACACCAATGTGCCCCATCACCTCCCTCCAGAGCCACACCAATGTGCCCCCACCACCTCCCTCCAGAGCCACACCAAAATGCCCCATTCCACTTCCCAACCCACACCTAGATGACCCATGCCACCCTCCAGATCCACTGTTCCCCCATCTCTCCCTCCAGAAACACACCCATGTGCACTATCCCTCCGCCAAGATCCACACCAATGTGCCCCATCACCTCCCTCCAGAGCCACACCAATGTGCCCCCACCACCTCCCTCCAGAGCCACACCAAAATGCCCCATTCCACTTCCCAACCCACACCTAGATGACCCATGCCACCCTCCAGATCCACTGTTCCCCCATCTCTCCCTCCAGAAACACACCCATGTGCACTATCCCTCCGCCAAGATCCACACCAATGTGCCCCATCACCTCCCTCCAGAGCCACACCAATGTGCCCCCACCACCTCCCTCCAGAGCCACACCAAAATGCCCCGTTCCACTTCCCAACCCACACCTAGATGACCCATGCCACCCTCCAGATCCACTGTTCCCCATCTCTCCCTCCAGAAACACACCCATGTGCACCATCCCTCCGCCAAGATCCACACCAATGTGCCCCATCACCTCCCTCCAGAGCCACACCAATGTGCCCCCACCACCTCCCTCCAGAGCCACACCAAAATGCCCCGTTCCACTTCCCAACCCACACCTAGATGACCCATGCCACCCTCCAGACACACTGTTCCCCCATCTCTCTCTCCAGAAACACACCCATGTGCACCATCCCTCCGCCAAGATCCACACCAATGCGCCCCATCACCTCCCTCCAGAGCCACACCAATGTGCCCCCACCACCTCCCTCCAGAGCCACACCAAGATGCCCCATCCTACTTCCCAACACACACCTAGATGACCCATGCCACCCTCCAGACCCACTGTGCCCCATCTCTCCCTCCAGAAACACGCATGTGCACCATCCCTCTCCGCCCAGATCCACGCCAATGTGCCCCCTCCACCTCCCCCCAGAGCCAGACCAAGATGCCCCATCCAACTTCGCAACCCACACCTAGATGACCCATGCCACCCTCCAGACCCGCTGTGCCCCCACCACCTCCCTCCAGAGCCACACCAAGATGCCCCGTCCAACTTCCTAACCCACACCTAGATGACCCATGCTACCCACCAGACACACTGTTCCCCCATCTCTCCCTCCAGAAACACACCCATGTGCACTATCCCTCCGCCAAGATCCACACCAATGTGCCCCATCACCTCCTTCCAGACCCACACCAATATGCGGTCATCCCTCCCCAGACCAATGTCCCCATCCCTCCCATCAAACCCACACCAATGTACCCCCAACACCTCCCTACAGAGCCACACCAAGATGCCCAGTCCAACTTCCCAACCCACACCTAGATGACCCATGCCACCCTCCAGACCCACTGTGCCCCATCTCTCCCTCCAGAAACACGCATGTGCACCATCCCTCTCCGCCCAGATCCACGCCAATGTGCCCCCACCACCTCCCCCCAGAGCCACACCAAGATGCCCCATCCAACTTCGCAACCCACACCTAGATGACCCATGCCACCCTCCAGACCCGCTGTGCCCCATCTCTCCCTCCAGAAACACACCCATGTGCCCCACCACCTCCCTCCAGAGCCACACCAAGATGCCCCGTCCAACTTCCTAACCCACACCTAGATGACCCATGCTACCCACCAGACACACTCTTCCCCCATCTCTCCCTCCAGAAACACACCCATGTGCACTATCCCTCCGCCAAGATCCACACCAATGTGCCCCATCACCTCCCTCCAGAGCCACACCAATGTGCCCCACCACCTCCCTCCAGAGCCACACCAAAATGCCCCGTTCCACTTCGCAACCCACACCTAGATGACCCATGCCACCCTCCAGATCCACTGTTCCCCCATCTCTCCCTCCAGAAACACACCCATGTGCACTATCCCTCCGCCAAGATCCACACCAATGTGCCCCATCACCTCCCTCCAGAGCCACACCAATGTGCCCCCACCACCTCCCTCCAGAGCCACACCAAAATGCCCCGTTCCACTTCCCAACCCACACCTAGATGACCCATGCCACCCTCCAGATCCACTGTTCCCCCATCTCTCCCTCCAGAAACACACCCATGTGCACTATCCCTCCGCCAAGATCCACACCAATGTGCCCCATCACCTCCCTCCAGAGTCACACCAATGTGCCCCCACCACCTCCCTCCAGAGCCACACCAAAATGCCCCGTTCCACTTCCCAACCCACACCTAGATGACCCATGCCACCCTCCAGATCCACTGTTCCCCCATCTCTCCCTCCAGAAACACACCCATGTGCACCATCCCTCCGCCAAGATTCACACCAATGTGCCCCATCACCTCCCTCCAGAGTCACACCAATGTGCCCCCACCACCTCCCTCCAGAGCCACACCAAAATGCCCCGTTCCAATTCCCAACCCACACCTAGATGACCCATGCCACCCTCCAGACACTGTTCCCCCATCTCTCCCTCCAGAAACACACCCATGTGCACCATCCCTCCGCCAAGATCCACACCAATGCGCCCCATCACCTCCCTCCAGAGCCACACCGATGTGCCCCACCACCTCCCTCCATAGCCACACCAAAATGCCCCGTTCCACTTCCCAACCCACACCTAGATGACCCATGCCACCCTCCAGATCCACTGTGCCCCATCTCTCCCTCCAGAAACACACCCATGTGCACCATCCCTCCGCCAAGATCCACACCAATGTGCCCGACCACCTCCCTCCAGAGCCACACCAATGTGCCCCCACCACCTCCCTCCAGAGCCACACCAAGATGCCCCATCCTACTTCCCAACACACACCTAGATGACCCATGCCACCCTCCAGACCCACTGTGCCCCATCTCTCCCTCCAGAAACACGCATGTGCACCATCCCTCTCCGCCCAGATCCACGCCAATGTGCCCCCACCACCTCCCCCCAGAGCCACACCAAGATGCCCCATCCAACTTCGCAACCCACACCTAATGACCCATGCCACCCTCCAGACCCGCTGTGCCCCATCTCTCCCTCCAGAAACACACCCATGTGCCCCCACCACCTCCCTCCAGAGCCACACCAAGATGCCCCGTCCAACTTCCTAACCCACACCTAGATGACCCATGCTACCCACCAGACACACTGTTCCCCCATCTCTCCCTCCAGAAACACACCCATGTGCACTATCCCTCCGCCAAGATCCACACCAATGTGCCCCATCACCTCCCTCCAGAGCCACACCAATGTGCCCCCACCACCTCCCTCCAGAGCCACAACAAAATGCCCCGTTCCACTTCGCAACCCACACCTAGATGACCCATGCCACCCTCCAGATCCACTGTTCCCCCATCTCTCCCTCCAGAAACACACCCATGTGCACCATCCCTCCGCCAAGATCCACACCAATGTGCCCCATCACCTCCCTCCAGAGCCACACCAATGTGCCCCACCACCTCCCTCCAGAGCCACACCAAAATGCCCCGTTCCAATTCCCAACCCACACCTAGATGACCCATGCCACCCTCCAGACACTGTTCCCCCATCTCTCCCTCCAGAAACACACCCATGTGCACCATCCCTCCGCCAAGATCCACACCAATGCGCCCCATCACCTCCCTCCAGAGCCACACCGATGTGCCCCACCACCTCCCTCCATAGCCACACCAAAATGCCCCGTTCCACTTCCCAACCCACACCTAGATGACCCATGCCACCCTCCAGACACACTGTTCCCCCATGTCTCCCTCCAGAAACACACCCATGTGCACCATCCCTCTGCCAAGATCCACACCAATGCGCCCCATCACCTCCCTCCAGAGCCACACCGATGTGCCCCACCACCTCCCTCCAGAGCCACACCAAAATGCCCCGTTCCACTTCCCAACCCACACCTAGATGACCCATGCCACCCTCCAGATCCACTGTGCCCCATCTCTCCCTCCAGAAACACACCCATGTGCACCATCCCTCCGCCAAGATCCACACCAATGTGCCCGACCACCTCCCTCGAGAGCCACACCAATGTGCCCCCACCACCTCCCTCCAGAGCCACACCAAAATACCGTCCCACTTCCCAACCCACACCTAGATGACCCATGCCACCCTCCAGACACACTGTGCCCCATCCCTCCCTCCAGAAACAAACCCATGTGCCCCACCACCTTCCTCCAGAGCCACACCAAGATGCCCCGCCCAACATCCTAACCTAGATGACCCATGCTACCCACCAGACCCACTGTGCCCCATCTCTCCCTCCAGAAACACACCCATGTGCACCATCCTTCCGCCAAGATCCACACCAATGTGCCCCACCACCTCCCTCCAGAGCCACACCAATGTGCCCCTACCACCTCCCTCCAGAGCCACACCAATGTGCCCCCACCCCCTCCCTCCAGAGCCACACCAAGATGCACCATCCCACCCTCCCAACCCTCACCTAGATTACCCATGCCACATCCAGACCCACTGTGCCCCATCTCTCCCTTCTGAAACCCGCCCATGTGCCCCATCCATCCCCCCAGACCCACACCAATGTGCCTCATCCCTCCCATCAAACCCATACGAATGTGCCCCCACCAACTCCCTCCAGAGCCACACCAATATGCCCCATCCTACCCTCCCAACCCAAACCTAGATGACCCATGACACCCTCCAGACACACTGAGCCCCATCTCTCCCTCCAGACCCACACTCATGTCCCCCATCCCTCCCCCAGACCCACACCAATGTACCCCAAACCCACACTACTGTCCCTATCCCTCTGCTCAGACCCACACGTTCCTATCCCTCCAGCCCTACACCAATGTGCCCCTTCCACCAGACCCACACCAATGTGCCGCTTCCTGCCAGACCCACACAAGCATGCCCCCATCCATCCAGACCCCAAGATGCCCCATCCCTCCCTCTATACCAATACCATAATGCCCCATCCTCCCTACACATAGCAAGATGCCCATGTGCCGATACTGAATCACACGCAGATAGCCCCAGCCAACCCCCTCTAAAACCACCCATCCTAGTATGCCCCAGACCCAGACCAATGTGCCCCATCCTCTCCTTCCAGACCCACACCAATATGCGGCCATCCCTCCCCAGACCAATGACCCCGTCCCTCCCATCAAACCCAAAAAAAATGTGCCCAGCCCCCACATCAAACCCACACCAATGTGCCACAAGACCAACACCAACGTGCCCCTATGCATTGCAGACCCCACCAAGATGCCACCATCCCTCCATTCACACAGCAAGATGCCCCCATCCTGCCCTCCAGACCTACACCTAGATGAACCACCCCCCAATCCCACAATGTGCCCCCATCCAAAGCCACACCAAGATTCCCCGTCCAACCCACACCTAGATGACCCATGCCACCCTCCAGACCCACTGTGCCCCATCTCTCCCTCGGGAACATATCCACTGTCCCCCATCTCTCCCTCGGAAACATACCCATGTGCCCCATCCCTGCCCCTAGCCCACACCAATGTGCCCCATCCCTCCCATCAAACCCACACCAATGTGGCCCCACCCCCTCCCTCCAGAGCCACACCTAGATGACCCATGCCACCCTCCAGACCCACTGTGTTCCATCTCTCCCTCCAGAAACACACCCAGGTGCCCAGTCCCTACCCCCAGACCCACACCAATGTGCTCAATCCCTCCCATCAAACCCATACCAATGTGCCCCCACCCCCTCCCTCTAGAGCAACACCAAGATGCCCCATGCCACCCTCCCAACCCACACCTAGATGAACCATGCCACCCTCAAGACCCACTGAGCCCCATCTCTCCCTCTGGAAACACACCCATGTGCCACATGCCTCCCCCTAAACCCACACCAATGTGCTCCATCCCTCCCATCAAACCCACATGAATGTGCCCCACCACCTCCCTCCAAAGCCACACCAAGATGCCCCATCCTACCCTCCCAACCCACACCTAGATGGCCCATACCACCCTCCAGACCCACACCCATGTCCCCCCATCCCTCCTCAGATACACACCAATGAACCCCAACCCTCCCTGCAAACCCATACCACTGTCCCTATCCCTCCCCCCAGATCCACACCACTATGTTCCTATCCCTCACTCCAGACACACACCAATGTGCCCCCTTCCTCCAGAACCACACCAATGTGCCCCATCCCACCAGACCTACACCAGCGTGCCCTATCCAACCATTCAGGCCCCACCAAGATGCCCCATCCCTCCCTCTAGTCTAGACCAATACCATAATGCCCCATCCTCCCTCCATAAGAAGATGCCCCTTCCCCTTGTAACAGATGCTCAGCTGCAGTCGACCCCTCTAAAACCACCCATCCTAAACACACCCTCATGAAAGATTAAATTACTCTATTAGTCCCCTTTCATCAGTTAAACACCACAATCCACTGTCTCCCTGTTCCTTTTCTTAGCCCTCCATACTTTCCATGGTGAATAGCTGAACGTGATTTTTAAAATAAATGCAATTTCCCGCTTCCCTGTGGAAATCTGGTGGTTTGCAGGAACGTTCATGGTATCTCGAAAGAAAATGCTAATTGTATTTGCAGCCAGCCAACAGCACACGGATTGCAGCTGCTCCTGCAGCCTGAGCCTTGCCCAGACAAGACGAAGTCCGACGCTCCAGGATCTCATAGAAACGTTCCGGTATTAAAAATAAAATGCCCACTACAAGCCGAAAGCATTCCGTGCCCTTGCACCAGCAGCCACAGCTTTCCCGCTTCCCGAACATACCTGCCTACATTTGAAAATCAAAATTCCTGAGATTTAAGCCCCGCCCACATCCACACAAGACTCCGCCCACACGCCCCGCCCACCTTTCAAAAAGGTAAACCCGATTGTTGTAGCCTTCATTTTGCTTACTATAGCATTGAAAATAATTCATTCAATGTTATAGTAAGCAAAGCCGCCGAAATAATGGTGCTTTCAATCCATGTCATTGGATTGAAAGCGCTATTATTGCGGCAGCGGCGCCTTCATTCAGTTTGCTTACTATAGCATTGAATTAATTATTTTCAATGCTATAGTAAGCAAAATGAAGGCTACAATAATAGTGCTTTCAATCCATGTCATTGGATGGAAAGCACTATTAGTACGGCGTCGTTGCCACGTTCATTTTGCTTACCACAGCACTGAAAATCATTCATTCATTCAATGCTATAGTAAGCAAAATGAATGCGGCGCCGTAGCAGAAATAATGCTGCTTTCTATCGAATGACATGGATTGAAAGCAGCATTATTTCGGCTGCGGCGCCGCCTTCATTTTGCTGAATATGGCACTGAATGAATGATTTTCAGTGCTATGGTAAGTAAAATGAACGTGGCACCGCCACCGTAATAATACTGCTTACAATCCAATGACATAGATTGGAAGCACTATTATTATAGTGTTGCAGGCAGTGGGCACGAACATTTCGCGCCGTTTCCGGGTCCCGTCATATTCTCCACCTGATTGGCTACCGGCGGCAGCCAATCAGGTGGAGAATATGACGGGACCCGGAAAGAATCTCAAAATTCCTGAGATTCAAGGGATTTTTCCGGAGACCCGGAGAAATGCTTAAAATTCCGGAATCTCCGGAAAAATTCCGGAGGTTAGGCAGGTATGTTCCCGAATCCCGCTGCATCCCGAGCAAGAAAGTGCCCCGGAACCGCTTCATTGCTCCGACGGAAATCGCAGGATGACATCACAGACCACGTGATGAAGAGCGGGCGGGCCGTTGCTATGGTCCTTTTCTCGGATGGGAACTAGTCGCTACCATTCTGAAATGGCCACCAAAATAAGCAGTACAGAATTGGAGTCTCGTCAGCCGCTTTTTGGAGGATGCTGGAGCTGCCGTGTGCTTGGTGGCGTGGGGCTGATGGGTGCCTCTGGGTACGTGTTCCTTGCGGCTCGCCGGACACTTACGAAAGGAGGACCCGTGGGGATGGGCTCAGTGGCACAGATCTTGTTCAGCCTAAGTGAGTGTTATTGAGAGTCGGCTAAGAGTAGGAATCGGTTATGTCACTTACAAGATCCGCCTTCGCAAACCCCCCACATAACCCTTTCTGTCGGGCAGGGGGCATGGTAGGACACGCTTTGGGAAGAACTAATATTTCTTTGAATGATCAATACGTTTCAACAAAGAACATATTTTCACTGTCCACAAGCTATAACTGCAGGTTAGTTTTGTCAATGCAATGTTAAAACACGAGTAACTTATTATTTTTAAATATCCTACACTGGAAACTGAATAACAAACACGGTGAGATTAAATGATATGCCCAGGGTCACTTCTGCGCCTGTCCAGATTTTAGTTTCCTCTTACCCCGATTGCTTCCAAGATCTAGTTATTTCAGCCATGGCTGCAATGTTTTATTTGATCTAATATTGAATTCTTAACGCTAATGCGTGTGTCTTTTTTACTGTTTACTTTCCACTACGTGGTGGAAACAATATGGAAGCGAATGTCCCTTTTGCCCAAAATGCCCCTTATGTGCAATTTAGGATTCTAAACAAATGACCCCATACTCTGTTAACCAAATCAACCTGTTTCTACTTGCGCACTTTTAAAGTCATCTGTATAAAATCGAGCAGCCAACATTATGATGGGCCCCGAGAAGTGATTAATTTTGCAGTTTACACGATTCCAAAAAGCCACACTCCTTGTTAAATTGACTAGTGTTGCTCTATATATAATAATAGTGGCCCTTCATATACTCCATGCAAAGTAACAGCTATTGTTTACAAATGTGTATGTCTCCCTAAGGATATTGGTTACATTTACAATTGCTGTTGTAGGGATCGAAATTAGGATTGGATAAGCAATAGCCAAAATCAGCTCCTGGGTAACCAGTGACATTGATCAGCCCTCGCAGAGGAGAGGTGGCGGCGTCATCCTTGATTCTCCCAGCCAGGCCAAGGAGACATGGTGGGGGGGTACTGCATGGGAATGGTGGTAGTACCGCGCGGATGTAAGGTTATGTTATGTTACTTTGCATTTATATAGCGCCTTATGTACCATTGGTATGTCTGAAGGCGCTGGTAGGTTGAATGCCCTTGGGAACCGAAGTTGAAGTCAGTAGAGAGAGTCAGGGTGCTTGTGAGCACCGGATATGTGTGCAGCTGGTGTGGCATTCGTGTAATAGCTGCTTCTTAGAGGTAGGTGTGGTGGTTGAGAGATCAAGAGTATGTGTTCGTTCTGGCAGGATTTATCCAGACCCATTGTGGCTGCGTTAGGCCTGAGAGCAACGCCTGGCTGGGGGGGGGTGTAACCAGCAGTCTTTAGTTAGAGTGATGGGGTGTATGAGGCAGATGTTGGTATGAGAACAGCTATACCGAATGGTGTCATAGTATCTCTGTTCTAGTTGAATGGTTGTGTAAAGAAGAGAGTAAGCGTGGTGATGTGATATTATGGTTTACATGCTCTTTCAAATGTTCTATGCACTCCAGTCCGCTCCACGCACTCCAGTTCGTTCCATGTATTCCGATCTGTTCTGTGTATTTCTAAGTTGTTTATGCACTCCATCCACGTATTTCACCCGTGCCTTTCACATATTACACCAGTACCTTCCACATATTTCACCCGTTCCATCCACATACTTCACCCATTCCGTCCGTTCCACGCACTCGTCCTCTTTAAAAACTCATCCGCTCTACACTCATCCCCCCTGCACATTCATCTGCTTTACGCACTCGTCTGCTCTACACCCTCTTGCGCTCTCACGCACCCCTCCGCTCTCACGCACTAGTCTGTTCTACGCATTTATCCGCTCTGCGCACCCATCCGCTCTGCGAACTCGTTCTTTCCACGCACTCATCTGCTATATCCACTCATCTGCTCTACAAAGTCGTTCGCTCATACGCACTTGTCCGCTCATACGCACTTGTCCGCTCATACGCACTTGTCCGCTCATACGCACTTGTCCGCTCTACACACTCATCTGCCCAACGTGTTCATCCGCACAGCGCGCTCATACGCTCCATTCACTTTGTTCATTCATCATGCATTATCGATTTCAGGCCATGTCACTTGTCATACGCACTGGATCGGTTCCGTGCTCTCTATCTGTTTCATGCACTACACTCGTCTCATGTACTTGAATCGTCTATTCTGTACTTTCCATTTATGCCATGCACTCATACAGTCGGTGTCATCTGTCTGGGTACTCATCATTCTCTTGTATTCATCTTTCTATCCTCTCCTCTTTATTCATTTTGTCCATTGCACTCATTACATCCATTTAATTAATTTAAACCTCATTACTGTTTTCGTACGATTTTATTCTTTTTATCCACTTCACTGCTTTGATCTACTTTACCCGTTCTATTCTCTTTGTCCTTTTAGTTTACATTAGGGGTTATTAGTTGTCGATTTCTCGCATGGATCTTGATGTTGTATTGTTATTTGTCTTATTCTTATTCAAGATCTAGTAGTTTGTTGGGTTGGTGTCATTGAGATGCTGTTATTCAGTTTGGGTTAGTTTGCGTACGGGTTGGTTTTTAGGGGAAGAGCCAAGTTTTCAGTAGTTTGCGGCAAGATATTAGATCTTCAGTTAGGCGGATGTGGAGTGGAAGTGCGTTCCACAGCGTGAAGGCCGAAGGCTGAGAATGATGATCCGCCTAACCTGACTGAGTTTGTTTTAGGTATGACTAGGAGGCCGGCTGAGCTTGATCTTAGAGTACGTGGAGGGTGATAGGGTTTTAGCTTGTCTTGAAGATATGGAGGTCCGGTTTTATGCAATGCTCGATAAGAAATGCATAAGGTTTTGAAAGTCACCCTTCGGGCCACTGGAAACCAGTGCAGAGTTTTAAGGGCTGGGGAGATGTGGTCTCTCGGGCCGAGCGCTAGAAGGAGTTTGGCTACGGCGTTTTGTGCTCTTTGAAGTTTATTCAGTTGGTAAGCGTGGACTCCGAGGTAGAGGGGGTTAGCGTAGTCCAGTCTTGATATAACAATTGATTGGACCGCGGAGAGTCTGTTGGGAAAGGAGAGATATGGAAAGATGCGCCTAAGAGTTTTAAGGTGGTAGAGGCAGGACTTTGAGACGTTGTTGACTTGGCGCAAGAGTGTTAGGTCAGAGTCAAGGGTGCATCCAAGGTTTTTTACTGAGTTAGATGGAGTCGGTGAGTTGCCCATGGCAGATGGCCAGGGTAGACACACACCGTTATTTCAGTTTTAGAGAGGTTTTACAAGAGGTGGCTTTGGGTCATCCAGAGCTCTATGTTGAGGAGGCAGGAGGCGAGCTCAGGTCGGCAGTTGGGTTTTGAATTTGAGTTTTCGAATTAGTTGAGTGTCATCAGCGTAGTTGTAACACAGGATGTTGTGTGAACGAATTATTGGTGGGAGGGTGATCAAGTAGAGATTGAACAGGAGGGCAGATAGGCATGCTCCTTGTGGAACTCCCGTGTCGACTGGTTGAGCTTGGGAGGAATAGGTGGAGAGTAGCGTTATTTGGTAGCTATCTTTGATGAATGAAGCTATCCATTTGAGAGCAGTTCCACAAATTCCTACGGAGTGGAGGCGGTCAAGGAGGATTGATTGTGTCGAAGGCGGCGGATAGGTCGAGGAGGATTAATGTGGCGCATCCTGCGGCGTCTGCCATGATTTTAAGGTCATCCCAGATTGAGGTTAGGGTGGTTTCAGTTTGTGTTGGGCTCTGAAACCTGATTGTACGGGGTCTAGGAGATTGTTGGCTTCGACAAAGGCATTTAGTTGGCAGTAGGCGGTTGAGTCAATGAGTTTGGCAAGGGACCTGGTATTTGAGATGGGGCGGTAGTTTTTGGGCTCGAGAGGGTCAAGGGAAGGTTTTTTTATTAGAGGTTTGACATGAACCATTTGATTGCGTCGGGGAAAATACCAGAGGAAAGGGGGTCATTTAGGATGGATCTTGCGTGTTCTCCTGCACAGCAAAAATTTCTTTGAGAGTTGTGGCCGGGCAAGGGTCTAGTGGAGAGCCGGATGGTTTGCGGGCACAGAGACGTTTGAGAAATTGGTCGGGTGATATTGGACTAAAGGAGTCGAACGTTTGTTGCGCAGTGGTCACAGGCGGTGGGTTGGCCGGTATGGGGGGAGGGATGCATGGTGGATGTAAGAGAGCCAGTTTGGTGTTTAGCGCATTTGTTCTTTCGAGAGTCGTTGCGTAAAAGTGGAGAGAGAGTGAGTCGCACAGCGATTGCGAGGGGGTCGGGGCAGTGGTAGTACATGCCGGTTTAGTGAATTCGGTGATGATTTTGTGAAGTTCTTTGCTGGGATTTTTGCAGTTTAGGATTCGGGAGTTGTAGTGGGCTTTTTTTTGCTTTCCGGATTTCGGCCTTGTACTGATGAAGGTGTCGGGCTAAGGTGGCTCTGCTCTCGTGGGTTTTGTTTTTCTGCCATTTGCGTTCTAGGTATTTATATAGTTGTTTATTGGTCTTCAAATCGGGTGTGAACCATCTAGGGCAGGCCATGGCGGGCTGATGGTTTGCAAGAGGGTGTGAGCTGCATTAGTGAGGTGTTGAGCCATGAGTCAAAGGTGTCGGGGGGGGGGGGGGTTAGTTGTTTATTGAGTTGGCAGGTAGGTGGAGGAGACTGGAGGAGTGCGTTGGCTAGGTCAGGAACGATTATTAGTTTTTTCCAGCATTTGCGTAGATTCAGAGGTTCGAGTACGGGAAGCGGGTCGGGTGAGCGAATGGCAAAAGAAACAATGAAGTGATCGGACCAGATGATAGGGGTGAGGGGGGTTTAGATGTATCCGGTTGTGGGAGTTAAAGATGGCATCAAGAGTGTGTCCTTTATAGTGAGTCAGGAAGTTTATGTGGGGTTGGAGGTTAATCGCGTCTAGACCGTCAACCAGAGATTGTGTCATAGGGTTGGTGGGGGTGTCGAGCCACATGGGGGTCTGTAGATTATTAGGAAGCTGTGTGAGATTGTCGGGGAGAGGGATAGTTTAACGAGGAGTGATTCGCAGGACGGAATGGAAGGTTGATTGTAGATGATTGAGGCGTGGAAGTGAGACTTGAAGACGAATGCTATGCCGCCCTCCTCTAGAGGGACGGTTCGGTGGGATGAGGGAGTAGTCCGGGGGGCTGGGGGGGGCATCATTGGCGATTGGGGCGAAGTCGTCGGAGAACCAAGTTTTGGTGATGAAAACCAGGTCTGGTTTGTCAGAGGCAAGGTGGTCAAAGATGCTGTGTCTGTTTTTTGCTACGGATCGGGCATTAAATAGGATGCAATTCACTTCGGTAGGTGAGGTTGGTGTCGGAGCTGCAGCGGAGGGGGTGCGGGTGGGGGGAAGGGGTGGAAACTGGAGAGGGAGAGGGGTGGGGTGGTTGATGATCGATGGGGAAAAGTGGGCGAGCAGAAAAGTTGGCGGGTTTCGGGTGGGAGTGGATGGATGCGTGTGTTAGGGTGATTGGGTTTGGCACGGGGGATTTGAAGGTGGGGTGTGGGCGGTTAGGAGTTTCAGTTGCGGTCGGTGAGAAATCGAGGGAGAGGTGTTTCAGGAAGGGTGAAGCAAGGGGGGATGGTGGTGATTGGGGGAATGAGGTGGTGGGTCGAGCCAGGGGAGGCGATGAGTGCTGAGAGATAGAGGGGGGCCAGGTATGTTTCCTCTTTAGTGTCTTTGTTGAGATTGGTGTGTGCGAGAGGGTAGGGGAGTCAGAGGGGAAGAGGGATGAGGCTTCTGTTCTTGCTAGGGCTAGCCGAGCGGTTTTTAGGGAGGTGAAGGGGTGTGGTTGGGGGGGGATGATGGTGGGGGTTAGTGGGGAAAAGCAGGGGGTGCATGATTGCAGGGCAGGGTGTGCCCGGTATGATAGTGAGGGGAGAGGGCATGATCAACGTAGGCTGGTCGGTGGTGGGGTTCGGGGGAACAGTGGTCTTAGGGTGGTTGGCTCGCCATCGTGCCCCTCTGACTTGGTGTTTGGAAAGGGGATGGGTAGGGGATGTGAAGGAGGGTGGAATGATTTGGGAAGGGGGGGACGGGAGGCAAGGCTGACCAGGGAGTGGAGGCGGTCCACGGTGGTTATTTCCGGCCGACCCTGGTGGATTGGGTGCACTCATGGTTAGTACGTGCTATTATGTGTAGTTTCAGGTGCAATTTACACTTTAAGTTGGACTTTATAAGTTCGGCTATATCACTGGGTGAGATTAGTCTTGGTTTCTGGGTTCCTACTAAGCCGGGTGATATTATTCAATTATTCTAGGTTTTAGTGTACTAATTGTAGCTAGGCTGCAGATATTGGGCCGTTTTGAAGTGTAGCTACACCTTAGGATATGCTGTTAGGCGATTTATTTAGTTGCATCTACAGCACAGTTACGCTGTTGGGTAGACTTTCTTCTAGCAGGCTAGAATACAGGTAAGCTATTAGGGCGAAATTGAATGTAGCAACGCCACAGGGATGCTTTTAGGTGGACTTTTAAGTGCAATTTAGGAGGACTTTTTAATTGTAGTTCTAAATTCAGTCGGGGCACGCTATTAGGCACACTTCTAGATTCAAGCAAGGGGCGCTATTAGGCCCACTTCTAAATTTGAGAGTTGTACAGATAGGATATTAGGGATGCTTCTCTATTCCACTAATAACTCAACGCTAATGGGCACACTTTTGCACAGAGAGGGATATTATGTACACAGAGAGGATATTAGGTACACTTCCAGGTTCATATTGAACAGAGAGGGTATTAGGGACACTTCTGATTTCAACTAGGGCACGTTATTAGGCACACTTCTAAATTCGGGCAAGGTGCGCTATTAGGTCTACTTCTAAATTTAGCTTTGTACAGAGAGGATATTAGGGATACTTCTAAATTCAACTTTGGACAGAGGGGATATTTAGGCACACTTCTAAATTCTACATTACACAGAGATGATATTGGCACACTTCTAAATTAAACTTTGCACAGGAGATATTTAGGCACGCTTCAAACTTCAAGTTTTGCACAGAGAGGCTATTAGGTACACTTTTAAATTCAACTTTACACAGAGAGGTAATTGGGAACTGTTCTAAATTCAACCATGGTGGACTATTGGGCGCCCTTCTAAATTCAACCAGGGCACGCTATTAGGCACAATTCTAAATTTGACTTTACACAGAGAGGATATTGGGCACAATTCTAAATTCACCAGGGCACTGGGGGAATTGAAGAGAAAGGGGAGTTTATGGAATAGCAAGGCAACAACATATAGGATGGAAAGATTGGTAGATGGATGTTGCCACAATATTGTTCTTGCTTCTCTTTTGTTGTGGATTTGAATTGTATCAATAGCTCACCAATGTCCATCTGTTGAATAAAAGGTACATGCCTGTTATTCTTTGGGCATGATTATGTGATTCAACTCTCCGACTGATGTTCAAGGGTTTTCGGTGTACAGTTCTCAATTTTCATGCTATTGCTATAGTTGTTCCTCTTTCTATCTCTCCCACTCCTCAATGTCCCTCTCCTGCAATCTCCCTTCTTATCATCCCCCTCTCTCCATCCTTCTCTCGTTCTTTCTTCCTTGCTCTCCTCTCTTCCAAAACCCACTTACCCGCACTTTTCCCACTTACCTGCACTCTTTTCTTCGGGCAAATTGTTAGAATAGTCGGTTGACTTTTTTAAAGCATCGCTAGGGAGTTACTTCTCTACATCAAAGTGAGCGTGTCGGGAGGAATGCCAGCTCTTAACCATTTATTGACATCAGCACAAGTAGGGTTATAACTTGTGGCCCTTCTTGAAACTTAACAGGATCTTCACGGAATTTAGGAACATTTTGTACAGTATTAAATAGCCAAGTGGCGCTTTATGGTGCACGCACATTTACTATCACATTACTTGCCTGGGAAACTGTCTCAAAAGGGTACGCTACAATCGTCGGTTCAAAGGGATGTACAGTGGACCCCTTCAAAGGTTACAGATGCAAGTGAGGCGCCAAAAAGATTGGAAAATATCCATCTATCGTGCAGCACAGCAATAGCTGAAAATGAACACAATGTAGTGCCTCCCAGTGGTACGAGTGGCTTGACTGTGGCAGTGGTTCACTGAGGGACGAATCTGGGCTGTGAAATGTATCTGCCCGCTCAGCGGAAATGGCGGAGTAGATAAAAGTGCTTGGGATAGATCTTGTTTCCTGATGAACCCAATATAGCAGGTTTATGCATCACTGATCTTTTCTGGAGTTCCTTTTGCTGGGGTTACCCCGTAAGGTGCTGGGTAGGGTCTTCGGTAACATTTTCTGTTTTTATGGACAGCAACGTTTGGATGCACTGCTTTCGGCTATTTTAACTGCTCCTTGTGATTACCCTGGTCATCTTTCAGAACTTTGTGTACCAGTCGAAGACTGATTGCCATTGCTTTTGGTGAACATTCGATACCATGGTGTCATGAGTTGCTCTTAAACAGTTCTATCAAGGTCAAATGTACCTTCCTTGGGGAAATTGCTTCATGACATCACTACTTGTACTTTCCTGGATAAATGGCACTTTTTGTACAAGTCTTGGGTGAAATGTGTGTACGTGAAATGAACAGACATTCCCTTTGGAGGAAGTGGCACTTGCTTTGACTGGCCTATTCTCATTCTCATGGAGGCCAGACGAGTACTGGCTTGCAAGAAAGCCTGTACCAGTCTTCACAACGTCATACGCTATTATGCTAAGAGATTGGGAGCCCAGACACGGCTCATGACTACCGTTAAGTAACTATACCCCCAGCAGAGTTGAGACACTATTTATACCCACCAGGAACATCACCTGCTCAGTAGACCCACCAACATGTTGTGGCATGGAATGAAGCCTATTTACGGCATACAAAAGCAAATTTTGGGGCAAGAATTTACCTTTTCTTGCAGCACATGTTATGGATTGGAGGGTGAGAGAACCAGGATGTAAGAGCCAAGGTGATAAATTTAATATCGTCCCAGGTATGTCAGGCTTGACAGAACAATGTTTGTTTTGATTAGCTTTTTTGTTTGACGTACATGTCTACTTTATATGAATAATTTATAAAGGTGCAAGTATTCCCCTTTGTTCCAGTTCACCCATTCTCATTCACATGTGCTCCCCAACCTCTTGCTCTGCAAGTCGTGAACATACTCACTAAAACGGTCATTCCCCAGTCTCTGCCACACTCCCAAACGGACTCTCCAGGTGCACATTATGCTCTCCATTTCCCTTGCATGCTACATACAGTCCTACGTTCTTTCTGAGTATCTCGTTGCCACAGTCGTCCGCTTGTTTCCATAATCTCTTGCTCCTTGCTCCTACTGCATCTCTTGTCCTTTCTCCCAGTCTATTGCGCTCTCCTTCCTATCTTCTCTCCCAATCCGTTGCTCACTCCCTCTTTCACCCAGTTGCTCTTCTCTGGCTTGAGATTCATTGCTTTCTTCTCTGGGCCACCGCTCCCTCTCTGACCTACTCCTCCCAGACGTTTTTGCAAAAATGCCAGTTTTAGAAAGAAATTGCATTTTCACGTAAAAGAAAAAAATCAAATTTGCACGTTTTATAGCGATGGCAAAATCGCTTTAAACCTGAGCGGTAGTTCTTGCTCAGTAACCATTTCCCATGCGGTAGCAATAAAAACACAATTTATATCCACCATTAAAAATATAACAATCCAGTGTTGGGAAGGTTCAGAGAGAGAGAGAGACACACACCTTTGCTGAAATGTAAAAAAAAAAGAGGTAAGTAGAAATAAAAGAAGGGCTAGTGGTGTGTCTGTCACTGGTACCTTTTTTGGGAGAAGATGGGCAACTGAGGGGCCTCGAAACAAAGAAATGTGTTCACCAAAGCCACACTTGCTGAAGTAACTGCTCTATGGCTACTCAAACGAAATGGGTTTAACAAGTTGATGGACAAACGGCAAACAGTTACTTCTTTCTCACTTGTACAGCATACTCTGCCACCAGCCCTAGAACGGCATCTTGTTCCCTGTCATGTGGGAGAATTATGTTGGTTATATGGTGGTTTTGAATTGTGTACAGACCTTTTCTGTTTACATGTGTTCAAGATTACTGACTCCCGGCCCTTTCGATGATCTCTTAGGCGTGGATTCAAGTTTAGGGTTCGAAATTGAGAATCCATGAGCAGGATCTAAAACCAGCTTCAGGGTGTCGGGCTAGACGCAGGAGCTAAATAGCTACCAGTCATTTTTTAACCCTGAGGGTGCTTTCACAACTTGACGACTGGCTGTCCTGAGACCACATTGTGTTTTTAAGAGCCTTTTTGACAGATCCAAAATAATTATCACCAGAAACAAACAATAATGATATTACATATTTCCCAAACCATCCTCTGGATGAAAGCGTCTTTTTTTTTTTTCTTCAGTTGTCCAAAATCTCCCTGACCCGCTGGTGCTTCCTTGAGTAAGTTCCCCACAAAGGGAAAACGTTTTACCTTATTCGGTGGCCGGGGATCTCTCAGTGAGGCTTGTTTGTGATTCCTCTGGGGTGCACTCTGTTCAATGAATCGGAGACCAAAGGCACTAAAACTGTCGCAGAAATGAGAGGTTGGACTTGAATCTTGGGTGTGTTAGTTCTGGATTTTTTTAATAGCTACACTGCAAAGTGAACACCAGCACGGACACCACACAATCCCAACACTGTTACACTGCCCCTTTGACAATGGCTTTCATAGGTTTTCAATACATTGACTTCAATAGGAATGGAAGATTCTATGACTTCACCAATGAGGATTTTTTCACTCCTTACAATTAACACAGTAGTCTTCTATCAGGAGAGGGTGTACCTGGATTCCCAAGGTCACTTCTCCTGTCTTCAAAAGATACCAACACAGATGTATACCGCTAATTCCATCAAGACGCACACTTTCTTATTGTTTGTTTTTATTGTACCTCTGTTGGTATCACACAAATATACCTTTGGCAGTGTAAGCAGGGTTATCATTAGTTGTGCTAAAGCAGCCGAAAACAATAATGCAAGCAAACACTGCTTGGGTAAGCCAGGTTTCTTGTCTTCATCCTGACTGCTATTGTATAATTCCAGGAGTTCTCTCTAAGCTACTCTAGGCCTGGTGATGAATATAAAGACGTGGTTCGTCTTGAATCAACATAATCTTCTTTTTTTAAAAAAAAATTTAAATTCCATTACGTCAGTTTCATCAACGTTCTTAAGATAATTTATATACCTGCTTTTCTTCTCCCAGCAAAGACAATGGTGAGCTGCTTCTGGATAGCATTGGCCAGCGTTGCAAGTCTTCCTCCTGTGTTGGACTTCAGTTATTTACCATTCAAAACATTACTTCTAAGAGAAGTCAATCCAACGAGGAAACAATGACTCTACTTATTAGCACTGACGGTATTTGGGGGTTACGTTGTGGTCACCAGTGTGTTCAATGGCTGAATAATGGGTTGGGCTACAACATTGCTGTACTCTGCACTGCTAGTTTAATATAGAAAGGACCATTAAATGTTGTTCTCATTCAATATAGCAGCTGGTTGCTGCCTATAAGGTTGAGAAGCTTCAGCTGAAAAAATACTATACATTTAATACTATAGATCTACAAACTCGCCTAGAGAGGTGGGGCTTTGTCCTCCTAGGAGCGCATTTTGTTGGTTGGTCAAATGCACATGTCATGTGGCTGGCTAGACTAGAATTCCCTCCCAGATTGAATATTTAATAAACCTTCAATCCTTGTACAAGTTGAGAATCGCAGCACATCCAACAACGTGCTTTTCTTCTGGGCTATGTTCTAATAGTTCTGAATACACATTTTTTAGCTCCAAGTCAGCCAAAAGTCTAGGTGTGAGAAGTCGGGGATACTTGAAATACAGGTAGGAAATATAATTGGTTCACTTGAGCAGCACCCAAGTAAGGTTTCTAGAGTCAGATATTACTAAGATTCACATCACCCCAGTTTTCTATAGTCTAATCCAGGTGCACAAAACATTAGCTTGGCTTGATAGAACACTCTTCGTTTGTATGTCTACTATTTCAATGTTTACAGAAAATGTACTTTTTAATGTGTCTTTCCCTGGTTCAGCTTGTGCATATTTTTGTGTTGACTTACTCCCAGCATCCATTTGTAGCCCCCCTCAGTATTTAATACCATAGGTAACTACATACCAGATGTGTGCCATTGTTTCATGCGTGTGGCTTTTCTCTTGCATAAGATACCACAACTGCTTTCACCTACTCGCCCTGGTAGCTAGGCCTAGGGAGCCAAAAGGGTGCTTGTGTCACCCATGGAACAGTGAGCAATATGACTTCCACATGACAATACTGTTCTGTATCTTTTCTTCCAGGCCTCCTTTCTCTTGGCATGACAGTTTTGGCTGATCCTGTTGGCAAACTGAAGCGGGAAGAATAACCGAGCATCTTCTCCCCACAAGAAGAGAGACGAAAAGCTATGGTGTACAACACTATAAGAGCTGAGAAGCTTTGGCCTACAGGACATTGTGTCTGACCACTGTGTGGCGTGTTTCAAATCAAAGACGATGTGTTCTCTGGGAATAGTCCAGTTCGCTTGTGCTACAGGGGCACAATGTGCTCTGTAAAATCTAACTTTATGATGGTTTTTGTGTTGAGCAGTTTAAAATATGTATTTTAAATCCGAAATTGATAAAAATCAAAGTAAGCCTTGTCTCTCGGTAATTCTGTGGGATTTAAAATGTGAAGTACTGCAAAATGCATTGTTTCTCTCCATATGCGCAAATAAGAATAAATGAACTGAAAGAAAGGGAAGCATGAACAGGTTTTAGAACCCGGGGCCTTTTCGAGGCTTTAAGGCAAAGGTTGAAGATTTGGCAGATCTATGTAATTTTTCCATAAGGTTGCCCCTGATCTGAAATATTATCTCCTATTTAGAAACTACAAGTTTTGGTCATCCAAACGGCCTTGAGCACTTGTGAGTAAACTTAGGCCTCCCAGTAACTAGGGGTGAGATTTGGAAGGGTAAAACGGGACCATAATATCGCTTCTTTCTCTATGGGGTGACGATGACAAGAATACCTTGGAGACAAAATATACCTCTGAATGAATGAGCCGAAAAGGAAACTCATTTTTGTGTCTTGCACAACTTTCTAAATTGAAGTAAAACGGGTACGTAAGTCAGGATAAAATGCATTTGTATAAGACTGAACACTGTTCTCTTCTCTCAAGAAGTGCACTTTCCTGTCTTGTGCGCCTCATTCATATCCATAAATGGATGGAATGCAGTGACAAGTCTGGAATGCCGCAATTGCACCCAATCTCTGGCTCTCATGTACAACATGCAGCTGAACTTGCATAGGAAACCCAATGCCAAGAAAAGGATGCTAGGACTTCGTGGTAGGCTTTCCTGGCGCTTCAAGCTTAACAGATAATGCTTGAAATAACTTATAAACATAACCTGATGCTTTGGTCACAAAACTTGGCTGTTAACTTGCCGCAATGTTTCTTCCATCTTTTTATTAATGGCCTGAATCACGGTAGGAGTAATTCCGGAACCTAAAGCAAGTACTCATTACTCTAGTAACTAGTCACCCTGATAAGCGAACCCTGTAGCCGAATGCTCCTGTGCCCAGGTAGTCACTCGCTAGACTTAAGCTGACACTAGCAACACCACAGTGGCCACCTGCCGGCGTTCTGCTCCCACACATTTGAAGACGTATAGCCAAATATATAACTAACAGGAACTCGCAATACTAACCCGATACAATCTCCTTTTCCATGACTTCCCTTCTACCTGACCCCAGTTCGACCCCTCCCACACATTTTCTTGCCCCACTCTACACAGCCTGCACCAGCCCACCTGACCCCAGTTTGATTCCCCCCCCGCCCCCACATTTTCTTACCCCACTCTACACACCCCACATCAGCCCTGCTTGGCCAAGGAACGTCCCCAACAAGAAGCCTGATCTAATGCATAGCCTCACCTCGAGACCTACCCCTGACTCTAACCGGCATTGCCAGCTTAGCCTTAGAAACAGTAGATTGGCGCTTCAAACTAGATCCAGCAGGGTCATTGACCTAACTTCCATCCCCTCAACATCCAGAAGGAATACATACCTCAGAATAGAACCACCAACCTTTCCAGTAAGCCTACCACACCACTCCAGGACCAAGGACAAAGCCCTACTCCCCACCACTGGGAATGACTCCGCTGCGATACCCAATATACCTGACCTCCAATCCTCACCGCTCAGCACCACGACCAGCAAAAACTGCCCTAGGATTCATGGAGCTCTCATCAATGCCAGGTCTCTCCCTGAACATGCCCTCGACATTGCTGACGTCATCACAACAAAGAAACTGGACTTCATATGCAGCGGTAGGTCCTGCCCTGGTGTTAGCTATACCTGAAGATTATACAATTCTTAGGAAGGATAGACCCACTGCCATCGGAGGGGGGGTAGCTATCATTGCTACAAATTCACTCAATATCGGAGAAACACCAAACGCTACGTTCCACTCTGGGGAACTTATCTCCAACAGCCTCCATGAACATTCATCAGATCTACAGGCCACCTTGCCCAATATCCTCATTTGAGGATGATGTAATAATGATAATGATGTGTTATTTATATAGCGCCTTAATCCAAAGCACTTTACAGAGCACATACTTACATACAATATCACCCAACCGAAATTGGTACTCGATTTATCGACCTCAGAAGGATGAAAGGCTGAGTTGGCCTTGCCGGTATTCGAACCTGAGACCTGCAGATCACGTTCAGATCGCAGCATCTCAACTCCTCTCGACAAACACGAAACCAAACTCCCAAACCCTTCTTGGCGAATTCAACGTAGGCTTTAATGATCCCAACGATCACACTGCTCTAGCCCTTGCCAATACCATCTTGGCACTAGGTTTCATACACCGGATCAAGCTTCCTACACATATCAACGGTCGTACACTTGACTGGTTAGCTGACCACAATTGCAAGGTGTCCGGTCAAACGGTCGACTACAAAAGGATCGAATGCAATAGGGTCGACGCAATAGGGCCGAAAACAAAAGGATAACATTTCTTTTTTTTAATTATATATATATATATATATATATATATATATATATATATTATTTTGGTAAAAAAAAGTGGTTTTTACCACAAAAACGGGGGTTGGCGGGTGTAATACCCCCAAAAAAGAAATGTAAAAATAAAATACATTTTCTTTCGATCCTTATGTTTTCGGTACTTTTGAATCGATCCTTTGACCATTCGATCCTTTTGAATCGATCCTTTGACCTATAACCCAATTGCAACACTGCCATAATGTCCATGGTCTGAGCACCACATTACCTTCAACATCCTTAAGAACGTAGGATCTCTACCTCTTCTGAGTGGCACCTGCTGCTTTCTCTAGAAACAAACGTATCCTCACAGCAGACAATGTCCTACCTCTATTGCATCCCATCCTTGCATATGACGACATAGGATCTAACACTCCTTCCCCTATGGTTGATCTTGCCTCCATCCTACCCCCTTTACTTCCTCTACAGATGACGTTTCACAAGGGTAATAACACCATTCCACTATTCGAATTCACACCTGTGACTAATACGGAAGTACAAAAAATTATCTCCAGTCTAAAACCATCAATGTGTCATGGTGACCCTTGCCCGGCTCCGGTCATCAAAGACTGCGCTACTGACCTAACTCCTTTCATCTCAAGTTTTATCAACGCTTTCTTTGAAAACAGCTTGGTCCCAGCAAGTCTAAAAGATTCAAGGGGTCTACCTCTACTAAAAAAGCCATCACTTGACCCCAACACATCTACCAATTACCAACCCAGTACCTTTCCTACTTAAAATGCTAGATAGAGGAGCGTATCTCCAGATCCCAAACCATCTGGGATCTAATTACCTTGTCGGCCTGCAACAATCTGGCTTCCGCCCAAGACATGGGACGGAAACAACACTCCTGGACTTGAAAATTCAAATGGATGAGTTGAAAGACAAAGGCAAATTAGCTCTGCTCCTCCTACTTGACCTTTCTGCAGCGTTTGATCTAGTAAATCATGATATACTCTGCAAAAACACCTATCTTCAGTGGTCCATTTCTCACCTAAAGTCTTTCAGTGGATACACTCCTTCCTTACGGAGAGAACAATGAGGGTCTTTTCACCCAGTGCAGCAGCACAGTCAAGCCCAGTCCCATGCGGTGTCACACAAGGCTCTTGTGTGTCACTGACATTGTATAACATCTTTACGAAACCCCTTTTTGACTGTCTTGATGATCTGGGTGTCACATATACCAATTATGCAGATGACACCCAAATCCTCATTCCCATGTCTGGCTCGCATGACATCTACTCAGCATCTCTTAACGTCATCTATCAAGCAATCCAAACCTGGATGGCCCATTATGGCCTATGCCTGAATTATGATAAGACGGAACTCCTCCTCCTAGTGTCACAACTCTGCCTTAACAAACTTGATGACTCATTCAATGCCTTCAATATAGATGGCAACATCATAAAGGTCTCCAAAGAAGTAAAAACATTAGGATTCTACCTGGACACTGCCCTTACCTTAACCAAACAAGTTAATGCCACAGCCTCAGCAGCAGCCTACACCTCTAAACTGATCAATGCCTGCAGGCCCAATCTCCTGACAGCTGCATCACATTAGCCAGAGCACTTATCCTGTCTAGATGAGACTACTGTAATGCCCTCTACGCAGGCACTAAGAATCACAACCTCAAAAAACGACAGGTGATATAAAAAAATGCTCTTAGAGCAGCACTAAATATGTCTACAAACATCCCTATCTCTATAACGAGAAGGAATGCACACCGACTTCCTGTACAAGAGCACATCGTCTTTAAAACGCTCACCCTGACACACAAATGCCCCCGCAAGTCAGCTCCCACTTACCTAGCAGACAAAGTCTCCAGGTCTCAATCTAGGCCCACGCGGTCAGCTCACACGTACCTACTTTCCACACCAAGATTTAAACTGCAGAAAGCTAGAGGAAGTAGCTTCCCCACATTAGTGTCCAAACATTGGAACACCATGCCAGCTAAACTCAGGTGTGAATAATCCTTCTGGATCTTCTGGAAACAATTGAAAACCTGGCTCTTCACCCATGAAATACGGAACTAAGACATACTCGGCAATTATGAACCTAGCTACACATGTAACACCCTCAGGTTAAGACCTTGTACAGACGTGCTCATATTATCTGTCTTGAACACATGCAACATGTAACCAACGCGCAAACCTTGATCTTGTATATATGTAACCATGGTACCTTGTAACTAATTATTACCTCTAAGAAAAGCACCTAGATGCCTCTGGGTTTGGTGCGCTAAATAAATTACACACAAAAAATACATTTTCGTGGTCTCTTCCCACAACTAGCACCTTGTTCTCACTTGCTACATCACGCCCACTGTTAGCAACAAGTAATTGTGCAGCGTAAGGATTGAAACCCATCACTGACTCTTGGACACATACTGCTTAGCTGTAACTATGATGAATAAAACATCCTGTTGCTATTTATAACTTACCTGGGTCAGTCTGGTTCCTGCTCCTTGTTTTATTACATGGCCCAGGATACTACATTTGGTGACGAGGATGGGATGTCCAATAATTCTTACTAGTGTTAAAAACGGCAGCTTTCAAGGTCTAACATTTAACACATGCCACCAACTAAACAACACTAGTACACCTAAATGCACTAGAACTACCTTGTGCGCCAAATGGGAACTCTAATCCCTCCTTTAAACAACAGAATGCTAATCAAACGTCTACAAATCAATTTGGCCTCATAACCCCTATTTTCCCCCACCACAACATGTGAGAGAAACATTAAGCTCCACTGCATAAATCCCGGTTCCGATTGAAACTTGAAGAAGGAAATTGTCAAACTTTCCTTCATCTCTGAGCTGCCGCATTAATACAAATATGATACCTCTATCCTCCTAACAGGTGCATTCACAGGGCTCGCAAAGGTTCCTTTAAGCACTGCGTTCCGTAACATTTCTTATGTTCTCGGCTGCAATGCAGGCTTCAACAGAACGGTGACCGGCGCGGTTTGTACAACTTCCAGTTTGGAATGCTCAGATTAAGCCCATAAACAAATTGGCAACACAAACTCCAACTCTGATCAGAGTGACCTACCTAGTTGACGAGCAAACGTACGACTCATAACACAACTAAATTGGATGCTCCCACCATATATGCATCTCAATTCCTCCCTGCATGGCCACTCTGATCAAACACGCGACACACGTAACTACATCTTACCTGAATGCTCTCACACTTGCATCGCAAGGTTCGCCTCTAGTGAATCATTAATTTACTGAAACTCTAACCTGGATGCTCTCATAATTTGCATCTCAAGCTTCACCACTAGTGAATTCTAAATCTACAACATTCTAAAGTGGGCAACACATCTGGCCAGCATGTGCCACCAACCCAGAGTCAGCCGACCACACCACGGCCATACCCATATGGGTAATGTCACCAATGCCCCCCACACTAACAATAGCAGTAGGCCACCCACACCCTATTCACACGCGTCAACACTCCCATATGCACTCCCAGGATACTGTTTATAGCAATAACCCTGGACTTGGAACTGCGCTTGAAGACCTCTGTGAACACTACACAGGCACACTGTGCTGGCAAGTGAAATTGCATGTACCCCAGACATTCATGCAAGGCTGTCTGGTACCATGTACAGCATGTGTGGCAACTGTGGCAGCCCGCCCACCACAATCCGCATCCCTCGCCAGCACATGCACACTCCCACCATTCCCCACAATGTCTTGGACATGGACCATCCACATCCCAGCCAAACTTACCACAAAACCCTTGTGCACCACCTGGCACTGCCCCTAGTTGCCACATCAACATGTGCCTGGTCACTTCCATCCCCCGACCACTGGACACCCCATCACATCTCAGTTCCCCCGTCCCAGCCATACCTGCAGTGTCACGACGATGGAATGCAACTACAGCCGCGTTGCATGAACCAACATCCACTTCCTGCTGCAACTGCCCTGTGACACATACATGAATGCACCATGCAATGTCACACAGTGTGACCCGTCAACACCATGCCACACAAAGTACTATATGCATGTAGCAAGGCAATGGGTAGCCGCAGAGGTGTCTAACGTCATGCCTTTCTTCAACCCTCAGGCACATCATATTACAGCGATGTTGCTGGATCAAGCCAGTGGAGGGGCTCCAAACGTGGTAGAACTACACTACGCAGCACCGGCACCAATGACGCAGCAGCAACACCCACACACGCAGGCCACAGGCCCAGTGAGAAGGCCTCCTGCCCAAGACCCTACTCCTGCTGCTACTAGGGAGGCACAGCCAGCAGCCATTGACACCGCTCCTGCTGCAACTGTGGTGGAACAGCATGCATCCATTGTTACTGCTCCATCTGCCACTGACGTGGCAAAGCCTGCAGCCATTGCCACAGACCCAGCTGCCACAAGGATGCCGACAAGAGGACACCCATTCCCCCCAACACACTAGCCTTCAGTATGCGTGCCCAATGATGACTATGCTGCACGGGATTCTGGGGACTCGACGGAGGATGCCTCCGAGCCCACCCCATACCGACGGCCAAACCTCAGCCCATCAGACATGCACAGCATACCACGTCCACCCTTCCGCAGCATCAGGGACATGGACAGCCATGGAGCTACGGCGCATGGAGGAATGCCATGAGCACATGGCGGGCCTCATGCAACAGCACCTGGACGTGGCCCGTTTGATGCATGAGGAGGGCGCTTTGCTGCATGCAGAGGCACAATTGATAAGGGAGAGCATGCAGGCCACTGGGCGGCGCAATGCACATGCCTTGGGACGAGCAACCTGTGCAATGGTGCTGCTTGCTCAAAGGGTACGTGAGGGAAATGAGGCCATATTGCCCATGGCTGAGTCACTGACTCTATCCCTGGAGGTGGCCCTGGCACAACTTGACATTGACAATACCCGTGATGGTGACGGTGTGCCTTTGCTGTTCAATCAGGAAGTGTCTGGGGTGGGGGAGATTGTGAGTGGGTGGGGGTTGCATAGGTAGTTCAGGATTTGTGGGAGTTTGTGTGGGGAGGGTGATGGTTTGGGGTGGGGTGGGATTGGGGTTGGTGGTGCGGTGTTGCATTCAAAATCACAACTGGACATTGCATTTGTGGTAGTGTGTTTTTATTGGTGCATGGTTCCTTGTGCAGGTGCTGTGTGCTCAGAAATAGCTTCTAATCAGTTCCTGGCATGCTGCACGCCTGTCCATGGCATCCCTGTCCTGGTGTTGCTGCATGTCTGCAGGTGCTCCCTCACCGCTCTCGTCTCCATAGTCAGCCGGCAGCATGTCCAAGAGGAGGGGAATGTTGCACCTGATGCACATGTTGGCTAACATGGCACAGGCCAAGACTATTTTGCCTAATTTGCCACGACTGTACATCAATGCTCCTCCTGAGAAGTGCCGGCAACGGAAGCGTGCCTTCGACAGTCCAAAGGTCTGATCAATAGTTGTCCTCATACATATGTGTGCATGGTTGTAGGCAGTGTCACGGTGGTCCTGTGGATGCCTGACCGGGGTCAACAATAATGGGAGTAATGGGTATCCAGAGTCACCTGCATGGAAAAGGACACAGTGATGGACACATCAGTGCAGGGACAATGTGCATCAATGGTGCATGCATCTGTGTCTGTGCACTTGGTGGGCGTGTGTCACCTTGGATGTCCCGGTGACAGGTTCCGCTGGTCAGGTCGTGTGTGGGATTGGTACACCGAGGTGGACTTTGTGCTTGTGGGTGGGGCATGGTGCAGTCTTGCTGTGCTTCGTGTCTTGGGAGTGATGCATTGTGGTATCTGTCGTGCATTACATGTACCTGTCCATCCGTGCCCAGTTTGGGCTGTTGTGTCCCTCAACGCACCCATGTGGTATGTGCCTGTCGTAGGCAGACATTCCTGCATGCTGTTGGGTCAGTGAATTTGCATGGTGCCTGTGAGACATGCACTACTGACTGTCTACAACCCCGCCCCACTTTACTTCACATCACATCACTTCACATGCAATGTTGCTGTTTGCACTCACCCACAAGCCAGGTCCTTAGTCCAGCATAACGCAACATGTAGCCCAGCAACGTGCTGTTGCGCAGGATCATTTAGTAATTTGTTGATCCTGGAAACCGTGCACAGCAATGTATGATGGTCATGTCCGCGTTGCCTACCACCTGCACATACAGGGAGTGGAACATCTTCCTGTTGCGGTACACCTCCTCTCTGGCATGCCCTGCCACTAGCTATACGTGTGTGCAGTCAAGTGCCCCATGCACATTGGGCATGCCGGCAAGGACATGGAACCGGATCTTGGTGGCATTGACCTGTGCTTGCGTCGATGGCAGGGCAATGTACTGTGACACATGATGGAGGAGGGCATCCAGAACTTGAACCAGCACTTCCCGTTCTACCTTTCCTCTTTGGGTCTCACCTTCCTGGCAATAAATAGTCAATTAATGTATCAGATTTGTATTTATTTATTTATTTATTGTGTTTCAGTTCATAAATACCTACACAAACATCTTATATCGGCTTCTCAACCACATTCCACTTCGCTTAGAAAACTTTTTCAGCAACTAGAAACATTGTCCAAACAAGAACTGTGCCGTTGGTGGGAAATTAAAACTCTTGAAATGTATTTGGAGGTGGGGAGAATATCAAGAGGGCTCCGGGTATGCATCTTTCCATCTTTTGAGGAGGATGACGTGGAAGCCCTAAGAGCTTGGGAATAACTCTTGATTACTACCTCAAAGGAAATGATGCATAAAGTAATTACACAAGGGAAAAAACACATCAAAGAATTACTGAGGAGATACAAATCATTAAGGAGACAATAGAAACCCTAAATCTACCAGAACCTATGTTTAAAAATGACAACATTTTTGACGATTACCTTGATGCATATACTAAAGAACTTAAAGCCATAAAGCAACACAAATTAATACGAGATTAATTAGACTATAAGTATCATCGAGTATACACTTTCCAGTGACAATCTTTCTCAAAAAATGTAAGTTCTAAACAAATTTCCACTCAACCTAAACCAACACCAGCAATATCTCCCCAATCTTCAGAAATAGAATCTTCAAGTGATACTGATGCAGACCAAACAAAGCAAGCACCACCAACAATGGCAGACACAACAAATCCTTTCTCTTTTTTAGAGGAATATCAGAAAGGCAAGAACTCACACCTGAACTCCCAGAGGATACCAGCACAAAATACCTCCACAGGCAGCGGACAAAACACAGGAGGGGCAACATCAGTCTCTCCAGATTCCGCTGAAACCACAAAAGGCATGCAAACAAGAACAAAAAACTTTCAATACAAGTAAACATAATAATAAACCATCATGCCTTTCGATTTCAAAAGACTTGTATTCAGCATTAAATAAAGGAATGTTGTTTTGCCCTTTGAGCCCACTTGACCATTTTACCACTACTTTGGATTTATACAAGTTCTGCAGAAAACTACTGCATGACTAATGGAGCAACACTCTGAAGACACAGTCAATCTCCTGAATCTCCAGGAACATAAACATACCCTCACCACTTTCACTAAGCAACTTAATATAGAGATGGGTCTATCAGAAGAAACTCCCTTTAAATCAAAGTCTCAGTTGACCCCAAATCTGGCGCCAGACAATGTCATAGACATCTTTTTCAAAACAACTGCAAAAGACCTAAGAGAACTCTATTTGAAAGGACACAATTCAAAATTGAGAAACAATTTGACAAGTTAGGAAAAACAAGCACTAATG
The DNA here is from genome assembly GCF_040938575.1 of Ambystoma mexicanum. NCBI lineage: Eukaryota > Metazoa > Chordata > Amphibia > Caudata > Ambystomatidae > Ambystoma > Ambystoma mexicanum. Next base: position 1,124,840,148 of record NC_090923.1, on the reverse strand, counting down.
GAACTTAGCACAAATAAATCAATAATAACCAAGATGGCTGACAAAGGGGGAAACATTGTAATAATGGAATCTAAAGACTATGCAGCTGAAGCATACAAACAACTCAATGATGAGCAATGTTATGAAAGATGAAAGACTAAAAACTAATCCTCTTAAGAAACTGTCTGAAGATTGGTTTATTATGAGCAAACACTGGCTAGATTTGGGACTGCTATCCGAAGATGAATACAACTTTATGCATACTTCATTTCCTATCTTGGCCACAATATACTTTATTCCAAAGATGCACAAACCATTTGATACCTTTCCAAACTGTAGACCAATTATCAACGAGATTGGATCCCTCACTGAGCCCATCTCAGAATATATTGATTACCACCTGCAACCTCTTGCCTCAGGATATACTGTGGTTGATAAATCAACAATATTCTTATCTGGAAAGGCGATGAAACTTTACTGATCGATTACTTTCAGTATCTCAACAACAATGATTACAATTTGAAATTTACGCTAAATAACAGTACCTACAAACTAAGTTTTCTTGATTTGGAACTCTATGTGGAGCAATACAGAATTCCAACTACTATGTTCATCAAACCGACGGCTGCAAGCAGCATATTACATGCTGCAAGTAGCCACATGGCTCATGTCATCCATAACATTCAGTTTGGCGAACTATTAAGGATTAATAGAAATTGTATACAACAATCTGAATTTGAAAAACATGCCGAAATTAGGCTACGAATATTTTCAAGCAAGAGGATACCAAAAGACGACTCTTCAGAAAGCATATGCCAAAACCTTTCAACGTATGATATATTTTATTTATATCGTGATCATACACAAAGGGTTTCAGAGCGCGACCAAGCAAAGGAAGGGGAACAAGGTAGAACAAAAACAACGATCTTACTAGGCACAGTGAGATTAAGAACGCGCAAGTGCATGGAAAAGAAAGAAAGGGGAAAAATGCGTGGGGGGAAGAGAAGTGGAAAGTGTGGCATAGAGGAGAGAACAGAATAAAAAGTGCACTAAAATAAATACAGGCAGTGAAAAGTAGTAATGCAGCCAGCCAGTGGCAAGTGCATGATTTGGCAGATAGGGCACATCTGATAAGTGCAGAGGAAAAATGGGGGACTGTATGGGTACAGATACAGATGCCAGTGCAAGGGGTGGCCCGGAGGCAGTGCAGGAGGGAGGCAGGGTGAGCAGGTACCTGGGCCCGAAGGACAGGGGATGGCCAGGTTCACAATGCCGAGAGAGAAAACAGATCAGCAGGCGAGAAGAGGGGCAAAGGAAGAGGCAACGAGGAAGGTCTTGAAGTTCTTCTGGAACCGCAGATGGTTCTCCACAAGTTTCAAGGTGGCCGGGAGGCTGTTCCAAGGGGAGGCCCCAGCCGAAGACAGCGATCTGCCACCAGCGTGTTTCTTTGAAAAACGACTGACCCTACGGGAGTTAGAAGTAGAGGAGCGAAGAGCTCGAGAGGGGTGGTATTTACGGAGGGATAGTTGAAGGTATTTTGGACCCAGGCCCCAGAAAGCCTTGTGGACACTGCAGATGGTTTAATGTAATCCTTGCATCCACTGGGAGCCAATGAAGGGATTTCAGAGCTGGAGCGATTAGATCCCAGGTCTTGAGACCAAGGACAAGTCTTGCAGTCCTGTTCTGGATTAATTGTAAAGGGTGGAGAGTGGAGGCAGGTAGATTTAGAAAAAGGCTACAGTAGTCCAGCCTAGAGAGAACCAACGCTTGGCAGACAGTGAGCTTCTGACGGAAGGAGGGAAAAGGAAGAGTGCCTCTAAGGAGGTGCAGGAAGAAGGTTTACTTTTTAGAGACTTCTGAGATGTTTGCGGAGAAGGAAAATGCGGAGTCAAAGATGACACTGAGATTCTTAGCCTCACAGGTATGGGTAGGAGGAGGGCCGAGGGAGGCCGGCCACAGAGTGAGTGGGAAGGATGATGAAGGTGTACCAATGAGGAGGATCTCAGTTTTGTTGGCATTTAGACAAAGATTGTTGGCGGCACACCAATTTTGAATAGCGATTAGGCAATCAGAGATGAGGGAAGGAGAGGAGGTGTCTGAGGGAAGCCTGAAAATGAGTTGGGTGTCATCAGCATAGCACTGGAAGTCAGAGCAGAAAATGTTTATGCAGTAGGCAAGAGTTGCCAGGTATTGGTTAAAAAGCCAGGGCGAGAGGTTAGACCCCTGGCGAACACCACAGGTGGAGAGGGAGATAGAGGATAGGAAGGACCCAAGTTGTACCTGGAGGGTCGATCCGCAAGGAAAGAGGTCAGCCAGGCCAGAGTCTGATCGGTGATACCCAGGTATCACAGAGACGATTGAGCAGGATGGTATGGTTGACCGTGTCGAAAGCAGAGGAGAGATCAAGTAGGATAAGGACAGAGGGAATGTTAGAGTCAAGGTTGGAAAGCAGGTCTTCATGGATGTTCAAGAGAGCAAATTCCGTGCTTCTGGCGGCTCCGAAACCAGATTGGTGGTCATTAAGAGAGCCAACAGAGTCAGAATGAAGATTAAGCTGAGAGATGGCCAGTTTTACAAGGAGCTTCCCCAAAAAGGGAGTAATAGAAATTGGGTGATAGCCGGAGAAGAGGGATCAGCTGTGGGTTTCTTGAGGAGAGGATGCACAAGGGAGTGCTTCAGAGGGGAGGGGAAGATCCAGAGGCAAAGGAACGGTTACAGAAATCGGCAAGGGCCGGGGCGAGGGTAACATTGTGGTCCTTAATGGTTTTAGAGGAACAGGGATGGACCTGTTTTAATGAGGCATTCATAGATCGCACTTGTCTAGCAACCTCATCCAGGAAGAAAAGAGGAAAGGAGGAGAAAGAGGGAGGGGGGGTGGCTGAGGGAGGGTCAGTAAGCCAGGAAGGAGAGGGGAGGGAGGAGAGTGTGGACAAGATGTCCTGGGTTTTGGAATTAAAGTGAGAGGCAAGGGCATTGCAAAGAGCCTGGGAGGAGAGCGGAGGGGTGGAGACTGCAGCAGGGTTGGCCAGCTCCTTTCAGACTTTAAAGAGTTCGGCCGAGTTGTTGGATGCCACAGAGACAAAGGCTTAATTGTGGCCTCTCTTCTTGGAGCGGACAGCGAGACGGTATTGCCTTTGGAGCAGGCAGCAGGCCAGTTTGTCAGAGGATGAGCAGGAAGTTCTCCATTTCCTCTCAGCCGTCCTACACTTACGTTTAAGTGTAGCTAGGTCAGAGTCGTACCAAGAATTGCACTTGGCTTTGGACTTCAAACGGATCCTCATGACAGGGGCAAGAACATCAAGAGTAGTAGAAATAGAGGAGTAGAGCAGGGACAGGGCTGCGTCAGGGTGTGAGTCAGCCTGAGGTGGAGGCGGGGGCGAGAAGGTGGCAGCGAAAGCCTCAACTGACACACACTTCATGGGCCGGATGTCCGAGAAGGTGGGTGGCAATCTTGGCATAGGCTTGGCTTGGGGGTGAGGAGATGGAAAGATGAGAGGAGAGGAGGCAATGATCACTCCAGGAGAGAGGAGTGGTGAGGGGAGTAGAGAGTGGGAGGTCAGAGGGGATCAAGACATCAAGTGTGTGGCAGGCAGAGTGAATTGAGCCGGAGGGGAGTATAGAGTGGGAGAGTCAATTGCAGAGGTTGCAAAAGAGCGCAGACGAGGAACATGGAGAGTCAAGATGGATGTTGAGGTCACCAAAGAGGAAGAGTGAGTGGTTGAGGCCAGGAAGGAGGAGGAGAGGTCTGCTCACTCGGATAGAAAAGAAGTAATTTGACCAGGGGGCCGCTAGAGAGTAGCCACAGTGAGAGAGTGGCTAGGAGAGGGAGAGAGCCTGCAGACAAGGCATTTGAAAGAAGAGTATGTCTGAGTGGAGATGATAGAGGCAGGAATCCACTCAGGGAAGATCAGGGCTACACCCCCTCCAGGCCGGTTAGCTCTGGGGATGGAGAGGATCTTGTAGAAGTCAGACAGGAGAGTGTCAAAACTCGTGACAGAGTTGGCCGTGAACCAAGTCTCGGTAAGACCGAGGACATCAAGGTCAAGTTCTTCTAGGAGGTGGCAGATGTCAGAGGAGTGTTTTACAGCAGAGCGAGAGTTGAGAGTGGCAAGATGAAGAAGGTTGCCAGCCTTAAAGACCTTCCGGGAGGGGTACAAATCACAGGTACACCCTGCAGAGGTGTGGAGGGAGCTTGAGATGGGGTAGAGGCAGAAGGAAAGGAGGGCAAGGTAGTCAAAGGAGGAGAGTAGGGGACAGCTGGAGATGAGAGGAAGTTGATGAGGCGGGGGAACCGTCTATCAAAGAGGAGGAGATTAGCCTGCAGGCCTTGCACCATGACACTGCTATTCAGGTAGACATTAATGATGACTCTGGAGGAGTCAAAGAAATCCATGAGGACCTACAGCGGGTGCCATCATTAATTGGAGAGGAAGAGACAGGTCAGAGCAAAGAGATAATATGAGGGGTCCATAGATCTGGCGAAGGATCGAAAAAGAGGATGTCAGTGAGGGTTTGTCTGGCAGAGGCGCTGGAATAGGTATCAGCGATGGGGAGACCTGGGTTGGAAGCCAAGATATCCTTTTTGAATTTCTTCTTACCAGACTTAGTGGGAAGGGAAGGATAGTTAATAGAGAAGCGGTTAGAGTAGATAGGAGAAACAAATAACGCTGTGTGCAAGTAACGAAGGGGAGGCAGTATGAGAAATATGCAAGAAAAGCGGTAAGGAACAGTCACTGGGCTAGCAGGTTACAATTGAGGGCCAAAGTAATGTGAAAAACAGCCAAAATTTCAATTGCAAAGCACACCCAGATTTGACTTTCGGGAAGACCTTCTCATCTCAAAACCTAACACACCAAAAAGGCCTGACAAAAGTCCAATAAGTTTCATAACTACGTAGAGTTCTCAAGTTCTCAAACAAAGATACTAAGACAAATACTAACAAAAAATTGGTCCATTTTAAAGTTAGATCCTGACCTAGCTTCACATTTTGAAGACCATCCATTAATTACATATCGATGAGCAAAAACAATTAAGAATCTTATTAGCACGTCGCATTTCAAGTCAGAACACAAAGAGGCAGGACTCCAACAACTATGGAACACTAAAGCACTTCACGGGAACTTTAAATATGGCAATTGTACCATGTGCCCACTGTCTGATTATGGGAAACAATTTTTTCAAATTACCCAATGGAAAAAATGGTCAGATAAGACAATTTCTGAATTACAACACCAAATATGTAGTGTACGCGATACAATGTACATGTTCAAAAATATACATTGGCAGCACTATACGTCCGTTAAAAATAAGAATTGGGGAACATGTTTGAGCAATTAAAAACAAGGACCTAAAGTACCCTCTGGCTTACCACTTTATAACCGAACATACAGAACGGGACTTTCAGAACATTACATTTTATGGACTGGTAAGCATTCAGCTTCCACCGAGAGGAGGCAATAAGGAGCTAACCTTACGCCGTAGAGAATGTTACTGGATAAATACTCTAGACACATGTTATTCTGGATTAAATTCTGATACTGAGATTAATCATTTTTTGGAACATACAGGTCACAAGTAATTTTATGTATTCTTAGTAATCAAGAACGTAATTTCAAAACAATGTAATTTGCCCTGCTCACGTTATATTAAGTTCATCATGAATATTTATTACCAGGCTGTAATAAGCAGCAAGGCACCCGACACTCTTATTTCAAATTGAACAAATAAGATTGGATTGTTACGCTCACCTGGTATCCACGGGGACGCCACCCAGCCCTGGTTGGATGATTTGCCCTCTCGAACCCTCTCCTGGTCGCTTGGTAAGGCCTCTGGTTAAAGATGGGTCTGCTATATGAGAGCTGGATTCCATACCAGATTGTCTTAATGTTTTCCCACCTCCCTTGGCCACAACTCCTTCCTCCCCCCTGGGCCTTCTCCTCACCTTAATATTGTAAAAGGTGGATTCTCTGTCCTGCTCCTCGTGGCAGGGGCGCGTAGATGTGGGGGCAAGCAGCGACCAAGTTACTTCACTGGTGCAAGCCCCCCTGTGGGAATCCAGGCCTGCTGCGACTCTGTAGGTTTGCTGCTTTACAGTCTTTACTTATGTTCCTCTTAGTTCGAATAATAATGTCTTGCTTCTTTCCTTTTAGGTATGGAAAGGTATTTTGGTGTTATGCAGTTTGAAGATGAGCATGGGCCGGTAGGCGAAAGCGCGGTGTGCGCAATGCTGTCCGGTGAGTAATGCGCAATGAACGGCGCCGTTTCGCCTTTTATATTGCTAACCTGTGTCTTTTCTCTCCTTGCCGGTTGCGATGTTCCTCGCCGAGCGCCGTAATGTGCCAGCAATGATACTGACCAGGAGATGACTACCCAGGTAAGAATTGTGTGGCTTTCTTCATTCGGGAGGAAACGTGAGTAAACGCTTACTAATGCTGTCTTTCTTTCTCCTCTTTCCAGGTTATGGTATTCCAGGATGCATGCCGTGCCGGATGATGGAGTTCGTACCTTCAGGTGAGTAGAACGGAAGTCAGCGATCGATTGAAGACAGGATACTGTTACAGGTAAGTTTCGTAGTGTTCTTTCTCTCTCTGCAGGTCCTTGGTTTCAGGTAAGCTGGTATCAAAGAACTGGACACGGTGAGCGCTACGCTGCCCACAGCAGAATAACGCAATGCATGTTTTGCTGTTTGGGTGCGGTTTAAAAAGTCTCAGGTAAAATAGTCCAGGTAAAATAGTCCCAGGCCTGCCACACCCAAAGTAATCCAGGTAAAGTAGTCCCAGGCCTGCCACACCCAAAAGACTAGACCGCATAGCTTAGTTCCTTGTAACTGAGCTATGTGTGTGCCTCCATGTTGGCTGAACCCCCCCCAAGTTAAATAGTCCCAAGTAAATAGTCCCATTCTAATGTTGGTCTTCATGATGATTATGAGGCCGGCACCAAAGGCGCCAGGACTGACTCCAAGAGAGTCTTGGATGAGGTTTTAAGGCCTTTGACCTGGCCCTAACCGGAAGGCTGACCTGCCAGTGAGGGCCAGGGGCAAGAGTCATGACAGGATTTAGGGCAATGCTGTATTCACAACATAAGCAAATTTTGCCTTTAGCAACATGGCCGCAGGGTAAAGCCTGTGCAAAGACATAATCGTGCTAAAGTGACGCGATCGCGTAACTGCGCAAATACAAAAGCGTAGGCATTTTGGTTTTTCCTCAGCAAAATCGCTGTAAAGATTCACCACAGAAAATGGGGAAACCCAACAAAGCCACAATTCAGGTAAACTCTTGACTATAGAAATAACTTTGGGCTCATCTATATCTCTAACCATCAAGAACTTCATATATACAACAAAAATTGGAATTCGAGAGTTAAGCTTACAAAAGCATACATTTCTTTACTCTCTTATGCTCCTCCATACACAGTAATTTGAAGCATCTGGAACTTCACACAAAACCTTGAATTTAAATTTGACAAACTTGATTTAGACGCTCACCACATAACAAACGAGTAAGTACTAGAAATCAGGTGCAATTGTTTAAGGCTAGAGCCTGAACAATTATACCATTATTTGCCTTTTCTTTCTTTACTTTTAGACCATTACTATTCCTCCTGATGAACCGCATGAAACAATGCAGGGACACAAGTGTTGAGGATGTTATATTGAAGATGTAACGAGGATGTCATATTGAGAGGATGTTATATTGAAGATGTTACACTCATATCTAAGGATGCCATAACAAAATTGATTGTGCTTTATCTGGCAACTCATCTATTTCTCTTCAAAATTGAGTTGTGACATAACCAATGGATCCCGCTTGTTCTCTAATATCTTATATCTTTACACCAGTATTATATAATATAAAAAGCAAAGAGAAAAGAAAATGTATAATCATCATAAAAACAATCATTATAATAATATATAGTCTAAAACATGTACATTTAAAAAGACATGCAAACTTCAACTCAACAGAATTTATGAATTAGCAGTGATTTCTTCACATCCATATTCTATAAAGTGAAAGGTGCAGAGCTCTACATTGAGAATTTAAACAATAGGACCAAAAATTGACACTTTTTGTAGAATCATATGCATATAGAAAGACACTAAGATTAGTCATATAAGCCCAGCCATTTTTGAGCATTCAGTGAGTACGTGTTTAGGAGTTTCAAGGATGTACCTCAGCTTACATACACGGTTATGTAAGCAGAGGTACATCCTTGATACTCCTAAATATCCAGTCACCCGGAATACTAAACCTAGTTGCAACAATGCTGAGGAGAGGTAATTTCCTAATACGAAAAAGTTACAAAAAGTTCTGCAGAGGGTGAGATCAATAAATACTTTTCCGGCTACATATATCTATGCTGTACCTCTCTAGTATCAATAAAGGTCTTCAGCCTTAGCAATTGGGTGTAGTTTTGAGTTCCAATCCCATGTGTTAACTTTTATTTTCCAGGTACAAAATAACACAGACACATTTTGGTCCTTGCAAGGGGAACACGATTAAACAATCTGCCACACAACGATTTTAGTGGCAAAGATCTGTTCCTGTTACACTTGTTCTACCCAATGAGAGTGCCCATTAGATTTAATATTGGCACATTGGTTCTTTAAGAGCTTTAATAAACAAGGACCCCTTTTTCAATAGCACCTGCCCCGCCAAAGAGGGTAACCCTAATTCAAGGCAAAGAATTTCAACAGGGACAGAAGGTGGAAGTGCTAGTATTCTGCATCAGAATTAACCCTCCAAAACACTAAGCCACTTCAGGTTGTTCATAGTGATAGCTTCCAGACCATAAAGGACTGCCAGACAGAAGCATTGTTTATATAGAAGTATCATTCCATCTACAGAATAACCAACTGTCTGCCTTGCAAATGTATTAATTAAAGCTAACAACGCGGCAGCCTTTCTTCGACGTTCCGCTATCAATAATGAATAACCTCTTCCAGCATCTATTGTGATTCCCAAATATATATATATAGCTTCCTTCAAAATTGCATCACCTTTGTTTTGCTAAGATTGATGCTGAGTTTATTCTCAACAGCATACTTCTGCAGTGCTTCTAGTGAGCGAGCAAGACCCCCACAAGTGTAGTAAAAAACCACATCATCAGCATAAGATAGAGTAATATGCTTCTGTTTAATGCACAGAGGGCAATTCAGCACTTTTTTCAAAGTGGTAGCCAAATCTCAAAGGTACAAATGAAAAGTAAGGGGGCCAGCACACACCCCTGTTTAACACCACACTGGGTGTCAAAAGGGGCAGTGATGGTCCCCTACCATCCAGCCTAACCTGAACACTAGTATTCTGATGGAGCATACAAATCGGATTAAGTAGACCCAAAAGAAGGCTAACCTCTGCAATTTTTGCCACGATATTCTGCTGTTCACTGTATCAAAGGCTGCCTGGAAGTCAACAAAAACCGCATACAGCACTGGATTATACTTCTGTTTAGGTCTGCCGGTCAAATAATCAATGGCCAGTAAATTTCGTATTGTCACTGCACCTCTCCTAAACTCTATCTGGGAATCATCAAGCACCTTATTTGCTGATTCCCACTTCTCAAGCTCTTACAATAGGAGTGATGCAAATAGTTTTCCTCTCACATCTAACATAGGCAATACTCTATAATTAGACGTGGATAGGTGGCCGCCTTTTTTGAATACGAGTATCAATATGGAAGTCCTCCAGGATACCAGGATTGTTTTTTCAGCACAGACTTTAAAAAAAGGAGTTAAATAAGAATAGCCAATTTTCAGGGTCAGTTTTTAAGGTAGCATTTGCCCATTTGTTGGGCCTGGGAGCTCTAGATGTCTTTTATAAGGGAAAGAATACTTCCCCTATCAAATAAGGAAGGCGCCAAAGACGATATCACACGGCATCTCCCACTCTCTTCATTTACCATAGAGCTAGCACCAAAATGTAATGAGACAAACTCCTTCCATGCAGTCTCGCTAATAGGGTAAAGGATTTTATCACCCTTGGTGTTTTTAGCTGTTTCCAACAATCTTCATATAATCTAGAGTCTCCTTTAGACAGAGTATCAATCATATTCTGCCAGAGAGTATTCTTCTTAGAAATCTTCCACCAGCGAACCCAACTGCTGTATCGATTTTTAACCTGCTTCACTTTAACCAATTTTAATCTGGATTAAAGATCACTGGTCGTTATTTGTCTCACTGCTTTTCGCATTGTTCTCTTTTCTGATCTCTCATTTTATAATCAAATGACCTGCCAGCTTTATCGTGCTCTGAGATTACATATATAGCTTTCTGTGGATTAAAACTAAGAGTAAATTGTGCTATCCAACCCTCAGTCTCATTGCAGGTCATATCATGCAAAACATTATTTCAAATTCCCAAGCAGTGTCTTGATTTTTCCTTTATTTATATGTGTTCAAGCAATTCTATTACCAGGAGCATTGATGACAACTTCCCCTACAAAAGACTGCTGCACTATTGAAAGGTCCCCAGAAATAGTCAATGTAGCATGGTCGCTGTACTGATTACGATTAACCTTCATTGTTTCCACCATAGAGGCCAACCTATGTTCAACGCAATCATAATCAATAGTGGAATTCATTTTCCCACAAATCCAGGTATATTCACTAGGCATGTCACCTTTAGTTCTCCTATTTAACATTATTAGATCCCAAACCAACATGAACTCTGGCCATGCTGATCACACTTCTCACTTCTAGATTATCAATAGAGCATGTAAGGGGTTAGTCATTAGCACAGGCATTAAACTCCCCCATCACCAGTATCATATCATTATCAACATACAATTCAGTAATGGTTACACATATCTTTCCATAGTTTCACCATCCAGAGGATCGTAGATGTTAATCAGAAAACAGCACCTAGATTTTCCCTCTACATTTAACCATACGTCAAACGTCAATACATTTTGGCACTCATTACCACAATTTATTACAGAGAAAGGAAAAGTATGTTTAATCCCAGTCAGCACACCCCCACTAGGTCTGCCAACCAAGCCCTTACGGGCCAATTTCTGGTAGATCATATAACCATCTAAATGTTTGTTGGTTGTGGACCACGTCTCTTGTAGCAGAAAGATATCATTACTGCAGAGAAGATGCAGGGGACCCCCCAAAGCCAGCCAATGTAAGCAACCTCTCGTGTTCCACGAAAGAATATCATAATTTCATGGCCTCTTCAATTTATTAGGCAGGAGGCTTGTAAGCCAGGTCACCACCTGCTCAACTACCTCAGAATACATATTTGAGAGGATATTGTTAGGTTCTCTGAAAGGATCCCACGACACTGTGATGAACGTAGACTCACTTTATTGCTGTCAAGTAGGCAGTTGAATTAGGCAGTCCCTAGTGAGAGGACTGGCACCACCACCCAGGCAAGGCTACAGTGTTCCCTCTCCAACTGACTCTTTTATAATACAAGTGACATTCAAACAATAGCATTCCAAAGTGGAACTCATGAACTCATGCTCATTGCAAGCTGGTGGGTTCTATACACTTAAATTCCCACAACACACCTCCCCCTTACGCACACAATACAAGTAAATCACTTAACTCTCTTCCTAACAAATCATATAACTAAATAAGATAGTTTGACATTTTACAGTAAACTTGCATTGCCAACACCAAATTCTACTCTGGACATATGTACATTGAAATATTATGCAATATAAATACTGTACATGGCTGTACACAGTAGCTCTCCTCCTCAAACAGAACACACTAAAAGCGTGCAAACAATTAGTGCTCTAATATTCAGTATGACAGAAGACTGGAGAAACACACCTGTTAAGGAGAAGCACATCAAGGTCAACCATCACACTATATCCATAGGGGCAACAAACAAAAAGGGGTGACACATAACAAAAACAGTAATAGAAAGAGAAATCAGATGCTCCATCTGCATACCTTCTGCAACTGTACAAGACAACAAGATATCATTGCTTCCTAATAGAAGGTAACAACCCAGACCTTTCACTTATACTATCACCTCCCACCCAGGACTGCCATTCCTGGGCTTCAGCACTCTCACTGCCAAGCACAGACCAGCTTGTAAAGAAGCTTCAACCAACACCACAACTGACCACATTCCAGTTGGAGCTGCAACCACCAACTACCAGTCCTGCCATGACCGAGCACAACCACACACCATGCTAGGTAAACCTCTACACTATATGCAACACTGTGAGACCCACACTCCATTGTGCTATGCTGCATTTCAACATAACTCCTTCAAACTTCTGCGGCAACCGCATTGCACCTATGGCTTCACAAGACCTAAAAGCCTATGGTATAGCCCCCTAGTGGTCTGAACCGGGTACCCCTACGCACTTCAAGCAGGAATCAATTCCCATAATAGGCAGTACCGAGAACTGCATTCACACACCCAAGTGGGATCCTACACACTAAAGATTTAATCCCACACTTTGCTCTCCATTACATTGGACTCTTAAGTAACAATTCAACGAATCTCAAGTTCAACAATGAAGAGAGAATTACTTCCCTCCACATAAAAGTGTAACAAGGTATACTGTCATATTGGACATAACTCACTATCCAATACCAATGTTATTGATTGTACTAGTTTACACAGTTGTTCAATTTATGCTAGCAATCACAATGGATAGTATAGACATCGCTCACCACGCTGTTGTACCATGTGTTTATTTGCTGGAATACCTCATTCAATTCGTGGTTAAAACACAGATTCACACGGACATAGATAATGTGTCCACATCCTCGCCAAGAGGAACGACTACAACATGACGCGTTACATAAGGAGAACCCCTCATCCCAATGGGGAATCTCTTCAGAGTTTGCAAATGTCAACTAATTACTAATCTCATATTCCATGTACCCTGGTAATACCACTGATGAACAACACACACACTTCCCAATATGTATTTAGGCGTGGCCAATGCGACATACTAATAAGTGCCTGCAAATTTGTGTTACCTCTGGAAAGGAGCAATGTGCAATCTTCTCTCGCTATATCAAGTTATATTCATCCATACTGATAGAGTATGAGAAAACAGTAACAACTCTGCTTCTATATGGCAGGATATTTTGAATTATGCAAAGAAACACTGAAAGTCCTTGTCACGTATTGTGACACTAGACCTGCAATATCCCAAATATGTTAAACCCTAACAGTGTTAATTTAAATGTTCTTATTCATCAAAAATCCCAACAGAATTCACTGGGACCATATCTACTTGTATCATCAACAGCACATTCTACTTGTTTCTTAGCATCATGATTGATGCGCATAAAGGGCTCTGAAAAAAAAAAACAAGGGCCGTGTTCTTAACATTAACAATTTAAAATGAGCAGATGCCCATACCAATTTCCCCCAAAAAATATGACCCATTAAGAGGCCTGCTCTTAATATTTTGAAACCAAGATGAGCTAGTGCTAATAGAAAATGACCCATAACAGGCCCTGCCCGTAACTATTACAATTCCCAAAAACAAAATAGGCAAATGCACATAAGGATTATCTAAAAACAATGACTTAATTAAGGTCTCGCTCTCAGAATTCTAAAATAGAAAACACATTTCAACTTCTATGAACTTACAATGGCTAAATTCATAGGGTGCACTTACGCGCTGCTCTGCATATACTTAAAATGACCCTGAACCAGCAATCAATTGTTTGTATAACTCCAAGAGCTTGGGGTCAAGCTCTTGGAGCATTGCAATATGCTCTCTCCCACTGAGAGGAAGGATGGCCCCACAATGAGGCACCAGCCATGCAGAACCGCTAGTTTACTGTCCTCTTGGGAGCACTCAAAATGTTGGGAACAAAGAAAGCATAGCCCTTCATTTATCGGGCGAAACTGTTCCTCTTCCTCATCTGACTCATAAGCAGTGCTCGGACAACACTACCTTATGAAATTCTGTTGTTCCTGTAGTGGCGATCGATGACCTGCATGCTTCATTTCTTTAACTCCTGAGATTGCATCCCTCACTTTGGGCTGATTATATTTAGGTGCCCAGGCCTCAGCACTCATATCGGAGGCCACTTTGTTTTCTTTCCCGTCTCCTAAATGGGCATTGAAACACTCTGGTGAACTTGCGCAGCTTCTTTTCCTTGCTGCAGCGTGACTTCCTTGGGCGTCACAAGATCACGGCTTGGTTGCTGGCATTGGAACAAGGGCGGCGGTTGGCTCAGTATACCCTGACATCATCAGTTGGTCTCCAGCCTCTGATGAAGATGGAGCTCTTAATGTGGGCAATAGAATGTCGACGTCCTGACAGGGAATGGGGCTGGGAGACTGCGTTGCTGCCGGAAACCCACTCCAGCAGCTCCCCATGACTGCGCACAAAGGAGCTGTGAACCAAGCATCGGTCCATCTGGGTCGGGACTTGCAAGCGTGTTCTTCCCCTCTTCTGGGCCCGACCTCTCATCAGCGTTGTCAGCACCCGCCAGCATAATGCTCTCACATTCCTTTTGCGCGCACTGGAAGCAGCCACTTTCCCGGAGCGGGGACATTCTGGCTCAAGGAGAAGGAACATGAGACCTGAACAGAAGAGGCCCGGGGTGGTGGCTGTAAGTAAGGCATGGTATCAAGAGTAAGACAGACACAAGTGACCACAGTTCAAGGGTGTTTAATGATTTTGAACAAGTTGCATATGCTCTTGAAATCTGGTAGCTGTTTGCGAAAGGGGAATGGGTGCCTCTTCTCTTTCTTTCCAGGTCTCCTGGAGCATGTCCAGGATATCGCTATGTTCTCTGCCATAAAGTAGTTCAAAAGGAGAGAATCCAGTGGACGCTGAGGGGTTTGACTTACTGCAAATAGTGCCCAGGTGATCATACAGTCCCAGTCCTTCCTGTCCTTATCTACCAAATATCTTAGGATCATTTTGAGGGTTTTATTGAATCGCTCTGCCAATCCATCTGTTTGGGGATGGTAAACTGAAGTTCTTAAGTTTGCTCATGAAATTGGACCCTTGATCCGTCAGGATTTCCTTTGGAAAACCAACCCTTGAAAAATATGGTAATACGTGTTTTAAAATCGGCGGGAAGGTCTTGTTCCGCATAGGGAATGCCTCGGGATATCTGGTAGCATAATCGACAATCATGAGGACATATCCAATGATCACTTAGCAAAAAAGTTCCCAATTTAGGGAACACGCGTCCCCTGCACACTATCTATGGCTAGAGTTAAGCCAAGCGCCTTTTGGATATGAAGCTTACCCTACTGTGGGGTAGCTTCTATGCTTATAGTTTTTAAAGGCAATTATTCAATACAATAATTCTTTTTCATTTTTAGAAATCCAAAAAGTTGAGATAACAAGAAAGTTTGTTTCTTCATTAGAAGCTTTTTATTCTTTTTGCCCAACGCATTTAGGGATTTGAATTCTCTTGCTACTCATAAGCGAACTTCAATTGAAAAATCCAACATTAATCCTCTTCACACTAAATGTTAAAAGTTTATACACCTCGATTCCCCATGGAGAAAGGATAGATGCAATGGAGTGGTTTTTACTACAGCATGAGAACATCATGATCCAAAACGTTTTTGCTATTGAATTGTTAAATCTGATTCTGTACAATAATTACTTTAGGTACAATGGAAACTTCTATTTACAAATAGCAGGGATATCAATGGGCTCATCAGTAGCACAATCATACACTAACATCTTTATGTATCACTTTGAAAATAACATTGTACTCAATGATTACCAATGGGCAGCCAAACTGAAATTCTGGAAAAGATATATAGAGTATGTTTTTGGCATCTGGGAAGGTACTAAAGAGGAGCTTGAACAATTTTTTGCCTATTTAAACTAATGCAATGACCGGATTCTGTTCACATTGGAAATAGGAAGACAACACATCCATTTTTTGGATATCTCAATTGAATACACAGGAACAGAACTTCTGACCACAATCTACAAAAAACCTACCGATGGAAACAATAGTTTGCATTATAGGAGTTTCCATCCAAAATATCTTAAGAAAAATCTACCCTTTAGCCAATTTTTAAGGCTTAAAAGACTAATTTCAGACACTTAAAATTTAGAGAAAGAATATGAAATCATGAAGAACAGATTTGTAGACAGAGGATTCCCGGAGGAAATCCTAGAAATAGCAATTACAAGAGTCGCGCCTCTCAAGAGAAATGATCTTCTCATGGGTAACAAGAAGAAAGAAAATACCAGATTGGTACATTCCTTGAAATTCTCATCTCATAGCTTTCAGATTAAAAAGATTATACAGACGAATTGGGACCTAATCCCTTTACAACCTCTGTTCCCTGAGCCTCCTAAGTTAGCCTACAAGAGAGGGAGAAACCTAAAGGACACTCTGATCAAAGCCGAAAATATTTAAAAATCAAAACAGTCACTATTAAGAAAACGCAAGAATGGCACTTACGCTTGTTTAAATTGCCAACATTGTTCAAACATAATCAAGGGGGATTACATCAGAAACCCAAATACGGGAAAGAACATACCCTTGAGGGACTATGGTACATGTAACAGTAAAAATGTAATATATGCTCTAAAATGTCCATGTGCAAAATACTATGTGGGCAAAACAACATGCAAAGTCAAAGTACGCTGGACAGAGCACAAATCAAATATCAGGACCAAAAATATAAAATCTCCAATCTACAGACTCTTCAGGGACAACAACCATGCAATAGCACAATTAAGATGCTTGATTTTTGAAGTTATATATCCTCTTCCAAGAGGCGGAAATCTAGCAAGGATATTATTGTAGAGAAGAAGCTGTCTTGATATTGGGCAAAATCTTCCTCGGGGCCAGCCCTTTGAGAGCAAAAATACCCAATTCAGCCCAAAATACAGGTTCTATTGTGCTGAGCAGTGATCTCATGCTAGTGACAAATGACACCCTCAAAGCTTTAGCATATTTATTCTAAGCAGTGAATTTCATATACATTTGGGATTCAAGTTAGAGAATATTACAAAGCATAAAACAAAGAGCAATGCAAAATATAGTGAAACATGGAACTTAGATAAACATAGAGAAACATAGAGAAATATAGAGAAACATAGAGAAACACAGTCTTACGTCCCTTAATCAGCCCTGGGAGACCTGGGTTTCTCATAAGCTAGCTGTAAAACAAGCCCCGCTCATAGGAAAACAAGGCTGGAGGACACCGTGAGAGCCAATTCCGGGCACCTGACTGTACACGAATCAAGTCCACAGGCGATCTCCCCCTGATCCCATGTGTGCATGGATGTTTTATAATCTCTTGCTGTCAGTCACCATGACGCATAGTTCCAGAACTTTCTCTGTGAGGCTGGTTCATGGAAAAAACCCAGCTCTCTCTGAGATGCTCCCTGCTCGCTCCTACCCCCTCCCTTGGTTCCCATCTGCGCTGGCTGAGGAATGTCTTATCAGTACCTTCCCAGAGAAAAGGAAGATTAGCTTGGAGCCAGGCCTACCGTTAGTGAGGCTGAATATTCTAAGGGAAGCAGGGATGTATTAACCCCATCTGCAAGCTCTAAAAGGCATGCACTCATAGCTTAGTGTTTATAGCGCTTAAGACTGGCTATCTAAGCGCTATATAGGTGCCATGATGTTCCAAACACTCCAAAAATACCTATTAGCTACATAGCTAGGGGCCCTCCCTGCCTGTCTATCAACAATGCTTAATTTGACCTATTTCATACTAGGCCTGCATATTCCTTGTAGCTCACTACTGCATAATGGAAGTGCTACAACAGACTACTGTCAGCATTTTTAGCACATACTTTGAATACACTATTGGCTTTCAGCGGCTAATGCTGTCATCTAAAGCCCTGATTGGCAAGGTTGCAATTTCGTGTATCACTACATTCCACCCCTATTCAACGTTTGTGCGACAAATGCTGACTAATACCTATCAACATAGTATTTAGTGCAGCGATAAAGACCTTGGGGCTTTGCAAGAGGTTTAAGCAAACTATCTTATAGCGGTTAGTTAGCGTGGCATGCAAGGTAAAACACTACCTAAACAAAAATGTACACAAAGTGAACAGTGACATATACCCTTGCCAAAACCTGGCCTACACAAAAAATACCTACACCAAGTGAACATGGACATTTACTCTAGCCAAAACATGGCCTACACAAAAATACCTAAATCAATTTTGTATAACTGATTGTCAGTTAAAAAGCAGCATGCAGTTAAAATGTCAAGGCAATCCAGTGTAGTCTAATCTACAATGCACTATTGCATTTATGTATGGTTACCAATTCTAAAACCTGGCAGCCTTTCACCCTAAGGGCCTACCCTCCCCCTGATCCCAGGGCATTCAAGCGTGACTATGGGCTGTGTGACTAGACACTTCCCCCAGGTAGGTGGAACCCAACCAGAAACCATCTAATTTCGTGAACAAGGTGAACCCATGGGCACCAGGTTGTCTAAATAAAAACAATTCTACTAATTTACATCAAAGCATGGCATGTGTTATTCATGCAATCAAAAAGCAAGCAATTCAATCCATATGTATGCTGGTAACTGTAGCTCTGCGTGCCAGTGTGTGGAGGATGGTTGCCCCCACCCAGTAAAAAGCCAACACCTGCTGATTTAACAATGTTTGCCATACAATGCATTGTGTGTATTTAGCAGTCTTGTTGACCTGCCCTATGGCAGACAAAAATGTCTACATGTCTAAAATTCTGTCATCTTCAATTGGCTGTCAATACTTGTAGCAGTGCTGGGCATATCAATGGGCCCCACTAGGCCAGAAGTTCTATAGCAGAGCTGGCATCAGAACCCATAGTGGCTAGCTTATTGTGCACAGTTTCTATGTCACAAGCATATAAAGCTCCTGCAATTAATGAATCTAGCTCCCTAGCTACGCGCACTCTAGTGATGGGCCATAGAAATGGACTCCATTTGTAGCAGCTTGGTAGTACTAAGGAAACATTGCCTCATGATAAATCTATGTCTAAGTGTAGCACTGTAATAATGAAGGTGTGCATTACCAGTCTACAATTTACATGTTGTCTTACTACTGGAAAATCTAACAGGTTCACAGTGTCTACCTTCTGTGACTTGGAGAATACCCTTCTTCAAGTGGGATATCTACCATATACAATATTAACTTTAGCCACAAACACCATACTACTATCCGGCAGTGGCTGTTTCATCACACCATGGAAAAAATTCATTTAGTCAAGTTATAGTTCATAAGATCTTGGCGAGAACACTCGCTGCAGTTCTTGGTCAGAAAAACATCACATTAGACAAATTAAACAAATGGTATCCATTCAGTGACAAAAGATGCCTGACAATGTGCCAGGCCAGTACACTAGCAATTCCATGTGGATACTCATTTGTAGCGCTTTTCCAAAGAATTATTCCAAATGTTTACAATCAAAAGGTGACTCTTTGCATTAGTGTGCTGGAGACAGCTGTCCCCACAAAAACATGAAACTGGTTGGTTTAACAAAAAACCGTGTCACACTCTGTGTCATAAAATCAAACATCAAGTCAGTCATGGTTTCATTTACCTGCCTTAAGCTGGCTGTAAAAGTATCCAGTGTTTCAAAGATTACCATTTCAAATTATAGCTCATACACTTGGCAGCATTACTTCAATTAAGAATCTTAACCTACGCACAGGTGACTTTGATGTGCGCACTCATCTTATCTCAAAATTAATTACACTCCTGCTTGCATAATTCTGCTGCCCCAACAGTTCATAAATCATTCTCCTGCCTACGTGCAATGTAGAATATTTTTTTTTTTTCCTTCAAAAAACAAAACATCTCTGGTTAAAGCAATTCAGTTGGAAGAGTAAAACCATTTGGTTTTTTCAGATTCATCTCAACAGTGCATTTAAAAACCATTTTTCAATGTGTTAGCATTCAATTGCTGTGTCACACAGCTGTATGTGGTGCCTGATGTTACAGTCCACAATTCATTGTCCATAGTCCTTTAAACAAGAAAGGGCAAAACATGTCATTTAAATGTGTAGCATCAAATACTTGATAATTAGCCAAGTCTGCACCGTGCCAGTTCAGCAAAAGTTATTACTCTGTTGGACACTATTCGCAGGTTACAGCATTGAGTGCGGTGCAGGGCACGTTAAAGTTGAAATAGCATGTCGCAGTGGCTCGCTTTCTCTGAGAATGCGTCTGACCCTTCTTTGATCAGTGTCACCCACAAACTGCATATTAATTTCTGATATTATGAAATGTCTTGTCGTGCTTTGCCTAGGCAAAATACAAACAGAAATGTTAGGATTTCATCAAAACTTCAATATCAGCGTTATCCACCCCTTCCCATAATACCACCCCCATCTTCAAAAAGTCTCATCAGGTAACTACACACTTTGTCATTGCTACTGCAATTATTTATCACCTTTCTGCATGTTTCTGGGGGCTTATTTACACTCAACCATACGGGGTGTAACTGCCTAATCACAAACTCATTTGTGCAATGCAATCATAGCTGGTCAATGGTACCTCAGACTGATCTGTGCTTTTACAAAGCCATATAGTAAGTACCCAGGTCGCACAATGCTTTTCTTTTTCACCAAAGCGATCACAAATGCCAGGCGCCAACTTGCTTCCAGTGTCCCATGATCTTGGTTTAGGTTGCCCTGCTGGCATCACTCCATTTTTCAAAGGTAAAGTCTTTCAGTCCAATACCGCTTGCAGTTGTACGAGCAGCTTTGTTTATTTATCTTTCTTTTCTTAGCAGTGTCTTTTCAAGCCTCTGGTTTTTTCACTTGTCATTTTTTCAAAGGGCGTTTGCTGTTTTTGAACCACCCCTTTGAGTGCGATAGTCTAAGCCAGTTTCTTTTGTTGCTTCAACAAATCATTCATTCTTGCACTAAGCCGTGTGGCTTCTGGATCATGGCTAATGTGCAGTGTTCATGTTGTACTTCAAAGCCCCGCTCTGCATGTTGTCTCTTGCAAAACGGCTAAGCACTTTTTGTCAGTTTTGCTTCCATCTGGAATGCCATAATGTCTTTGTCAGTTACTCCATCCCTGGCAATGTGGCTTGCAGTTTGCCAGATGTGTATTTTCTCTTCTCAAAGCGCCTAGAGGTTTCTTCTCCAGTGCACAGCGCTTTACTTCAGTTCACATCACATGGAGCATTGGAATGCAGCTTGCACAGCAATAGCGCTTTACTTCACTTCACATCACATCACATGGGAATGCGGTTTGCACAGTAATGTCTGTTGGAATGGGCAGCTGTCTTTTCTTGGCCCATTCACAGATGCATAGGTAAATGTTCAGATGTGATGTGCCCGTCTGCCATCCTGCATGAAGCCTTTGCTCCGTACCACAGTTTACTGGGCAAATTCTTTACTTTTTGAACAGCTCTCTGTTTTTGCTCCCCCTTCCTCAGGAATGCAGGCATGTTTATCTTTCGTGTGCACCTGGCAGCGCCATTAGCACGCAGCTTATCTCTTTTGCCTATAACTCTTATACTGTGGCGGCTTCACTCGTTTCAGACAATTCATCCAGATTACCTCTTTCTTGTACTGTTTCTGCTTTTGTTTGCCTTCACGCACCTCGCCCAAGACAGCTTCAAGGCGCAAGCTCTGCACACACAGCAAGACTCTTGTTTTCAAAAGCGGCACTTTTCTTGTCATTTTTCTACTCCATGTAATTTTGCAAAATGTCAAAGCGTCTTTTTTTTCTTGTAATGTGCGATCTTTCAAGAGAACTCACAACCCATTAAATCTTTGTGCTATCCTATCACACACAGATGTTTCATTCTGTTGTACCATTGCCAAACTATAACCACTCAGTTCAGTGCATTTAAAAAATAAAAATGCCATATTTAGTGCAGCTCCCTGCACGTTTTTTTTTTCTGCAAGAACAACCCACACTCTATTGCTTGTGGGCTGTTTAATGTGTCAACAACATTTTTCCCCATGTATCACAGTCAACAGGACACTATTTCCAAAGCATACATCACTTATAAGGCAGCAGCACAAATCCATGGCATAGCATGGGGACAGTCAAAAATACTCCAGGGGCAATTTAGAAAAATATAAATTGTTTTTCTCCCCAACCGTTGCAAACTGATTCTGCAATTTCAAATCAGTACACAAAAATCGAAAATCCAAATAACATTCACTCACTTTCCTTTTAAGTGAGTCTCTCACCCAATATAAGCATGGCACAGCCTAAAATGCAATATAACCATTTTAGTGTGTTTCCTTTAAACAGAATTTGCCACCATTAGCACATGGAATTTTACAGTTGCCAAAAGAAAGAAAAAACTCTTTAGGCTCTCAGCACAAATGTTACTCATTCTCCTAAGCATGGCTCATTCCCCTTCCTCATTATTCAGGAATGCCAACCCTTCAAAAGCATATATCAAAAAAGACGAACCTTCGCCTCCGAACATTACAGCCCCCACTCGCTAGCACACTGGGGCTGAGTCAATGGTTAAATCACTATTCACAATTTGCATGTCAAATCCCTGCAATTATTTTTTCCTGCCCTCATGACAGAATAGAGATGAGAACTCCGTCTCATTATGCATTCCAAATTACAACTTTAAACTGGGAAACCACATGATAAAATTCTTTTTCTAATTGAGCATACATCTTTCTTAACCATTCATCGGAGTGCTTTAAACAAAGCCATTTCCCGCTCGTTTATTGCCTTGTACTCCCTGGCACCAATCCCATGCAATAAGTCAGTCACGACTGATTTACTGAAGGGAGTCTTAACCACACAAGCTATCGGCCACGGCAAGCCGACACAACATTGCTGCCTTTTGAAGTCTCAGAGCTGCAGTGAGACCATCAAGGAAATGCGACAGCCTGCTCCCCACTCTACACTGTGTTCTCTCACACCATTTGTCATGTCAGCATGGCACTGCTCTTCACAATCCCACAAAGCTGCCACCAAATGTCTTGATATTGGGCAAAATCTTCCTCGGGGCCAGCCCTTTGAGAGCAAAAATACCCAATTCAGCCCAAAATACAGGTTCTATTGTGCTGAGCAGTGATCTCATGCTAGTGACAAATGACACCCTCAAAGCTTTAGCATATTTATTCTAAGCAGTGAATTTCATATACATTTGGGATTCAAGTTAGAGAATATTACAAAGCATAAAACAAAGAGCAATGCAAAATATAGTGAAACATGGAACTTAGATAAACATAGAGAAACATAGAGAAATATAGAGAAACTTAGAGAAACACAGTCTTACGTCCCTTAATCAGCCCTGGGAGACCTGGGTTTCTCATAAGCTAGCTGTAAAACAAGCCCCGCTCATAGGAAAACAAGGCTGGAGGACACCGTGAGAGCCAATTCCGGGCACCTGACTGTACACGAATCAAGTCCACAGGCGATCTCCCCCTGATCCCATGTGTGCATGGATGTTTTATAATCTCTTGCTGTCAGTCACCATGACGCATAGTTCCAGAACTTTCTCTGTGAGGCTGGTTCATGGAAAAAACCCAGCTCTCTCTGAGATGCTCCCTGCTCGCTCCTACCCCCTCCCTTGGTTCCCATCTGCGCTGGCTGAGGAATGTCTTATCAGTACCTTCCCAGAGAAAAGGAAGATTAGCTTGGAGCCAGGCCTACCGTTAGTGAGGCTGAATATTCTAAGGGAAGCAGGGATGTATTAACCCCATCTGCAAGCTCTAAAAGGCATGCACTCATAGCTTAGTGTTTATAGCGCTTAAGACTGGCTATCTAAGCGCTATATAGGTGCCATGATGTTCCAAACACTCCAAAAATACCTATTAGCTACATAGCTAGGGGCCCTCCCTGCCTGTCTATCAACAATGCTTAATTTGACCTATTTCATACTAGGCCTGCATATTCCTTGTAGCTCACTACTGCATAATGGAAGTGCTACAACAGACTACTGTCAGCATTTTTAGCACATACTTTGAATACACTATTGGCTTTCAGCGGCTAATGCTGTCATCTAAAGCCCTGATTGGCAAGGTTGCAATTTCGTGTATCACTACAGAAGCTAAGTACCCCCCTCAACCATCTCGTCCACACCACCTGTATGTTGGATGCCGGAGTGTGAAACACGGGCAGTACCAGTGAAGATACCGATACCTAGGAGAATCTGGGAAGCAAGGTTTCCATTGAGGAAACCATACTTGCATACAAGACAATACAATGGTCATCTGAATGAAATTCCAGAAGAAACAGGACGATTGAATGATGAAGAAGAATGGTGACGTCATCACCACCACCGTCATGCAGCAAAGTTGGCATATAGAGAAGAGATGCAGAGACTAGAGAATGTAGGCATCAAGAAAGTATTGAGATAAATGACGTCTTGGGATGAAGATGAAGAAACTTATGCTGAAGACACAATGAAGATATCAAAATTATTTCACACTTGTACACATGCAAAGAAACACAAGCAGATGAAGTATTCTAAAAGGCTAGCTAAATAGTGAATAGTTTGCGGCATGCGCCAACATGTACATATATATTGGAGTCAGTAAAAAATGGATGACCCCACTACGTACAATAACGGTGCTGAGCAAAAGACGGAAGGTCGCTTTTCCCAGTTTTCAAGTGTGGCACAGTTAGAAAACAAGTGAATTAACAAGAGTGAAACTCACAAAGGTGAGGTTGGAAAAGCCAAGAAGCCAAGGCCATATCAGACTGGGGTGAGCTAACATTGGATACAAATCATGTGAAAGAACGAAGCTCCTGTTCAGAAGGCATGGACAAAAACAAGAAGACGTCAAAGGTCTATTAAAGAATAGTTTTTTTATACACTGAAAGCTCCAGTTCATGGTCTCTAGTCACGTGAGGAGAAGAAGTTGGACGAGCATGATGGTCACACCTACGCACTAGTGCAGAACATGCCTTCACTGCCCTGAATTCCCCAGAGCAAAGAACATGTTCAAGCCTGAATTCAAAGACATAATTGACAGTGGACCACTGAGGTGATGATGGATGGATATGCTAATTGGTAGGAAGCTATGGTTACAACTAGCTGTTACTCACCACACCAAGATTCAGAAGATTGAAACCGGACTTCGAAGACAGAAGTGGTGGAACTCTCGGAGCAACCAGTCTCGACCTCAGCTACCCTGATTTTAGTAAATCAGGCTTCCTCAAAAGAGGGGCTCTTTTCTATGATGTATCCCTCTGCTTTGTTGATAAGACAGACAGAGGTATCAATCAAATAAAAGAGCGGGGTAAACACATACACCGCTAGACCAACAGCTGAAAAGAAACCACAGAAAGGGTTATAAGCGGTACAGATAAGAATAATAATTGTAAGACAATCAACTATTCATGAATACCTGAATAACAAGTTGGTTGGAGTAGCAGGGTAGATACAGAGCCTAAAAGGACAATTCAAGGGACAATAAGGAACTAGCTTTACTGAGTTAAGGACTCCCCTTGAACCCTTAGGGAATGCACAACTAACCTGGAAGGAGATGGTTGAGGAGCCAAGGGAAATCCAGTTGGAAAGGACACAACGACAGGAGAAAATAATAAACAGGGAAGTTAGTGAGGGAGGAAACACCTGAACGGCACGAGGGACGCACTAGGTACGGGTTGGTGCAGGTAACTGGAAAGCGTCCTGAACTGCACTTGTAAGATAAGAGTACAAATCCAGCACAATGTCCAAGGAAACAAGTAATTTTCTTCACAGCAAGAGTAGGCAGTGTTTATTCAAGAAGCAACAATCACAGGAATAAATGACAACTTGAAACGAAGACACACTTACTGAAAGCAATTAGTGTCAGGCGATGATTGTTCAGATACAGCCCTTGTGGAAGAACCAAAGAGCTACAGAGCATAGGAAAATGACTTCTGACAGCCGTCTGCAATCCAGGAGACGTTCCGAGTCGTAACAGCTTGTAGAACCAAAGTCAACAGGGCAATCCGTGAACAGTCCGAGTGGAAGGCAAAGTCGAAAACCAGGGAAACTAAATTGGATGGTTTCAAGAAGGAATTTAGCTCGAGGGCTAAACACGTAAGAGTACTTGTAGACTACAATTAGCAGCACCGAGCCCCGAGAGGAACCGGATTAAGAAGGCAAGGGGCGGGGCATCGGTGTACGCATTGTGCGTAATGCGCGTGTCAGCTGACACGGCCGATACTGATGCCGACGTCCATACAGTCTCCATGGAAACCGATAACGCTGCCACAGCGATGTCTTTCCCCGGACGGTGTGAGCCGGTGTAACTGCCGAGGGAGACTGGCGAGAACAGCGCTGCCGAAGCGTAACACTAGCTCATCTGCACCTGGACTCTCAGCCTGCGTACCGCCAACATAGGTTGGGAAGGAATTGACAGAGGTTAAAAAGTAACCAATAATAGAGGACTGCATGATCAAGGGTCTTATAGTTGTGTAGAAAATTAGACTTTGTATATTTAGTGACGTTCATAGTGACATATTTTGGGGAAGGGCTTATTTGCCCCAACTGATGTTAAGAAGCCTATCACATTATTCCACTGCCCTAAACAAGTATGGATCGTATACGCAGATGATCCGTGTAGAACCTATCACACTCACCATTAGGTTTTTGAAGTTTGCCACGTAGGACGACGTTAGTAATACGCAGGTTAAATGTCACCTATGATGATTTCTTACTATAAGAATGTAATTTATTATGAAATGCTTTGAGAAGTCCCGAGAGAGATCATGATGAGGGATGTCTCTTGATATCCGTTGTACTCCCTGTTTTAGATAATTGAGATTAAAACAGTATCTTTTGCCAACTATCTGAGTTGTTTCTATTATTGATGTTTGAGTAAACTCTGCATCCACCGTCCATCTCTAAGGTATTGCTAACCCATCTTAAAGGGCTGGAAGAATAATTTTGGACACACAAATTAGACTCAATGGCTCCATTGCTAGATTTCCACCTCTTTGAAGAGGATGTATAACTACATAGTCGCCATAAGAGTTACGGATCTGGGCAATCAGTTAAAGAACCAGAGTAAATATCTAACATCTTCTCTAATAATTGACACATTGTAGAATACAATAGCAGATAACAATTCATAAACCTATACCAATGGCGAATATAACGGAAGGAGTAAATAACATTAAAGAATAAAGGTTGAAGATTCTGAACTCAACTAAAGAGAAAGTTGAGTGTGTTGTTTGAACTAATGTACATATGAAGTTTCTAACAATATCCATGAATACTTACAGTACATTAACAATAGGATTTCCCAGACAAAATGTTAATTTTGAAATACCTGAAAACATTGTCAAAAATATTCATGTACAGCGGCATAGGTTTTTGCAAATATATGTTGCTACAAATGCGCAAAACATTGAGAAAACGATTGTGCACTCATGAGAGACAGTCAAATCAAACATATCTACCTGTAAACTAAGGCAGGTACTAGTACCCCAAAAACTAGAAGATATGCTTAAATAGTACTAGATATAATGCAGGGAATATTCAGTTTCCAAGATACCTATTAAAAACCTTTTTGTGGATATATTCATACAGGTGACAGAGAGGAAGACAGCCTCTAACTACCTCATAACTGACAAATATCTTTTTGTGTCATATTTTGCTCCCTCTAGGAAGTAGAGTAGAAATACGAATTTAGGGGTCCTACCTCCACAGAGAAATGAGACATCACCTCAGGAGTGGATTAGCAACCAGATCCTAAATATGACCATCCTTTGAAGACAATGTAGCTGTATAGATTCGACCTAAATGTAGACACGGAGTAGTTTCTTTAAATAGAAACAACCCAGATCTAATTTCTGGTCAACTAATGAGATAACTATGTATACAAGTTTGTTATGAACAAATCATTAGAACATTTTTTGAAAACATTACTAGTATTACAATGTAGCCATAGAAGTGTAATCAAAATGTAGGCATGGGGGGTTTTCTTTAAAGAGAAACAACCCATATAACGTTTTTTGATATCTAATACAGTATCTATGTATAGAAGTTGGCTAAGGACATACCATTATTTAAATATCTGAACACATTACTACAGTTACGTTTTATGAACGGAGTTTGTTTACATTTGTGACGTCATTCACGTGAGAACGTGAGGACGTCACACTCACGGGATGACGATGATACATAAAGATGCCATCTTGAGAAAGCTGGCGTTTCTACACCCGGGCTCAAGTGGACGCAGAATATTGGAGGTAATTATGGATTGACACAATCTTGTAAATACTTGAAGTAAGTTGATAGTGGATGCAATCATTTGGAATTCTACTAGTCTTATGGTTCTCTTTACCCTACACGGTAGACTGAGGGAGTTCTCTTCTACAACGCAACATCGTGACTGTGTTTAAAAAACAAAACAGGGTGAGCGCTTCTTTTTCTCCCTTTTGAGTCACAAAAATTGATGATAAATAATTAAGAATACCATAGAGCTCTAAATAAGATATATCCTATTTAAAACAGAAAAAGAAGTAATCTACATGGGGAAAAACAACAGGAAACCTGTGTGAGAAAATTAGCACACACAATGTGATTGACTCTAAGCAACACATAACAGGTTAGCAGCCAAAATGTTTTCATCAATGTTTATAACAGTGCATTGATTTTGACATATGCCAGATTATAGAAAAACCAATTGACCCAGAATACAATTTGGGGGCATTAGAAGCTAATATAGCCAAACCAATATGCAATATGAAAAATACAACTCGAAGCATGTTTACAAACCACAAGAGGTACAAATGGACAATTTCAACAAGATTATGAACTGGGTCTATGTTACGAGATGAGAAATTAGATAAATCGAGTACATAGGACGGTGGGCAGTCATAATGTCGACAGTCAAAATGTCGACAAATAAATGTCGAAAAACAACAATGTCGACAAACAAAAATGTCGACATTTTTTCGATATTTTTTCGAAATTTTGTATTTATTGTAAGAATAAATAAATAAATAAATATATAATTAGAATGTGTTGAGTATGAGGGGTGGGAGGGTGGTTGGAGGGGGTGTGGGGGGGGAGGTGGCAGGGGGGTGTTGGGTGAGGGGGGGTTGGGGGGGACCCCCCCCAATAGTAAATGATACTCCTTTTGGTTATTTATTTATTGAAAAAATAAATAAATAAATAAATAATTAGAATGTGTTGAGTATGAGGGGTGGGAGGGTGGTTGGGGAGGGTGTGGGGGGGGTAGCAGGGGGGTGTTGGGTGAGGGGGGGTTGGGGGGGGACCCCCCCAATAGTAAATGATACTCTTTTTGGTTATTTATTTATTGAAAAAATAAATAAATAAATATATAATTAGAATGTGTTGAGTATGAGGGGTGGGAGGGTGGTGGTGGGGGGTGTGGGGGGGGGGTGGCAGGGGGGTGTTGGGTGAGGTGTTGATAGTTTTAAGTGACATTTTTTCTGTTGACATTTTTTTTTCGAAAAAATGACTTTTTACATTATAAGTATAGGATGTCGACATTTTTGTTTGTCGACATTTTTTTTTCGACATTTTGACTATAAACCCATAGGACAATAAACTGTGACATTGGATTGAGATGATGAGACATTTGTATACCATACAATGTGACAATGCTTCGTGTATCGATAAAAGGAAACTACTGTTCTATAATCAGGGCCAAATCAGTATAGACGTTGAATTTGTTGTTTAAAAGTGAGTTATGAGTTTAAAATGATTAGACTAAGATTGTATTATTGTATTTTTTATAGACATATTCATATGCAAAAAGCCCCTGAAGAAGAGAATACAAATCTCGAAACGCGTTGGGCAAAAAGAATAAAAAGCTTCTAATGAAGAAACAAACTTTTGTGTTATCTCAACTTTTTTTTTCAAACTCTTTTTATTGGTTTGCATGAATGTTACAGGTTGTCTGTTGCACTGTACATTTAACCGGTATACATAGATAAATACTTGGACATCAGTGTCATGCAGTAGTTGCGTCGCTTTATAGTCTGGCAGTTTGTTATAACAAAGAAAACAGACACGAAGGAATTTTATACCCCCTTCCCTCCTCTTTTCCCCAGTGCGTCCTCCTCCGCCCCTTCCCTGCGACATGTTCATATTATGTTTGTCATGCTGTTGTGCTGATGGTGCACTTTTTGGGACTTTGGGTCACTTGGCCCAGTGCTGGGCTGTCTCTGGTGGGTTGTCCCTTTCCTGTTAGATGTACATGTCTAATAGCTCTCCACATTGATCCCCCCTCGCCGGGTTGGACCTTGATTGGCGTTTGAAGGCAGCCTGCTCTAGCATGCATGTCTTGTAGAGGATTTTGACCCATTGTTTGTGGTGTTGGTGCCTTTCAGCGTGAGAGTAGAAGGTTACGACTGTGAATAGTATGAGGTTTATAAGCTTGCGAATGAGTGCCTCTCCATGCCAGTATGCACTCTCAGGCCCCCGGATCATGGCACTGGGTGTGTAGGCTACGTCTTCCCCCTCTATGTTAGAGAGTTGTCTGTGAATTCGGAGCCAATAGGAAGATATCAGGGACAGGACCAGAGTAGATGTCCCATTGTCCCTGTGCCTTTACAGCCCCTCCAGCATATATCCGATGGTTGGAGGCCCATTTTGTGGAGCTTGACCGTGGTATAGTATAACCTGTGGAGGATTTTGTATTGTAGTTCTCTATTTTTAAGTCAGACTGAGACTTCTGGAACGGCTTGGAAGTATGTGAGCATGTCTAGACTGCTAATTGGGGCTCCTAGATCTTCCGCCCACAGCGCAGCTAGTACTTGTATTCTATTTTTGTCATCCGGGATAGACATGGCATAAAATGTGTGGAGTCATGGGAATGTTTCCACGTTTTGTTCCATTTCTCTCTCGCACTGTAGGGGGGTGGCGTTGGCGGGATTCGGCTGATTTGTGTCTAAGAATAGTAGCTTGGAGGGTATGGTAGCAGAGCCAGTCTCCTTCCCTTAACTCTAGTAGGCGCTGTGCATTTCAAAAGCCTATGAGTGACCCTTCTTCTGTGATGTCCATCACCCTTATTTTCGCCCATTCTGTTGTCTGGTTTCTATGGATCGTCTGCGGTTGTCTGTAGGCCAGTACTGATCTTATGCTTGCCATAGTGGTGTGACTTTGGTTGGGGCCCCTTGCGCTGCACGTAGTCTGTGCCATTGTTGGATAGTTGGCCCTATGATTGGGTGAGTTTTAAGCGTCGTTGGGAGTTGGGGCAGCGGTGTGGCCATTATTTCTATGGGTGTGAGTGGGGACATCATGGTTACTTCCATGTTTCGCCAGCTGGTGTCGTCGTTTGCATTTAGCCATCGTTTTATCCAACATAGTTGTGCTGCTTGGTAGTAAGCCTTTAGTGAGCGGGTCACAAGCCCTCCATTAGCTTTACTTGCTTGTAATATGAGAAGGCGTACTCAGGCTTTCTTCCCTCGCCATATGAATTTAGTGATGGCAGTGTCTACTTCTTTGAACATATGTGTGGTTGGGCTGGTTGGGAGCATCATGGTTATGTGTATTAAGTAGAGTGGGGTTGCTCCTGGTTATCTTCCTTACGATTTTTGATCGAGTGAACTCCACTCTGCACGCACAAAGTTGCCACAGAAAAAGTGTCATACGGAACATCCCCAAAGGAGAATATATCCGGGCAAGAAGAAACTGTAACACAGACAAGTCCTTTGTAGAAGAATGTGATCTACTGGACCGAAGATTCAGATGTCGAGGTTATTCCACCAAAAACCTGACCCAAGCAAGAGAACGAGCAATGCACATAGAAAGGGCAACCTTACTTTCACCCAAACCCAGAAGGCAAGATGACAACCCGACGATTCGATTTGTAACAAGATACAATAAAGATAGTCATGCCCTCCAAAAAATATTGACCAAGCACTGGGAGTTACTCCTTATGGATGAGCATATTAAACCACAATTGGAAGTGTACCCCAGCATGTCACTCAGTAGAGCACCAACTCTGAGGAACCTACTAAGCCCTTCCTTCCTCTCTGAAAAGCACATCTCGGCACAGGACTGGCTCAGCAAACAAACGCCAATTGGTTTCACAAAATGCGGAACATGCTCAATGTGCAAATATGTGACTCAAACTAATTGTGCTCAATTTGCAGGCTGCCCAATATTCAAAATCACGGAGCATATCAATTGTAAGAGTAAATTTGTGATCTATGCATTAATCTGTGTATGCAACAAAATATACATAGGTAGCACCATCCGAGAAACACGCATCAGGATAAGAGAACATATGAACAGTATACACTCACAGGATCCGAAACTACTGCTGGCCAACCACTGGCAGAAGAACCACCAGATGGATGACAAAAACGAGATAAGATTCATCGGCCTGAAGATTGTCCTGCTGGGCCCCACAGGAGGTGACAGAATCAAAAAACTCAGACAAGAAGAAGCACGACTGATCTGCCATTTCAGATATGTTAAAAATGGCTTAAATAAGAATCATGACTTAAATGTATTTCTGTAACTGATTACCTCCTCTTCTTGCCATTGTACTGGCCTTCTCCCCTGGGCCCCAACACCGCCCGACACTTAGCTGGAATGCCCCAGCCCCTATAGAGGCCAGACCTACCCACGTACTCGAATGACCATTTCAGCCAACCATCCTCCCAGCTACGACAAACTTGACTGGCAGGATTAGATTCAAATGTCAAAACTGACGGTGGACCTCCTCACAATCAACTATTGTAGGGCAGACCACCCCCATCACTTCACTCATCTGGGCACCGTCCCAGCAGGTCCAATGGAGGAAGACTCCAACCCATCCACAGCCAACGCGCACTCCAACCATTAGTTTAGTTTAGGCTCTCCCTTGTCCTCAGCCCCCCTTTTGTCCTCATAGCATACAGGACTAGCCTACTCCCAGACCCCGATCCCCATCCACTTGCCCATTAACTAGGGGCACCCTATCTTTAGACATTCATCCTCGTGCAGGTGCCAGTCACCTACTAGAACAGCCTTCACTGATCTCGAGCTCACGCGCACAACGGTAACAAACCGCACATGCGCAGAGACGCTCACAGGGACACTATGCACTCGTGCATGCGCTGCAAGTCATTTACGTGACTCGGCACATGTGCAAGTACATAATCATGGCGGCGCTCCGTACTCACACAGGAGCTGCACGGAAGCCGCACAGGACGAGCAAGGACTCGAGCACAGGTAAGCCCCCCATTCCTCTCAGGTTCACCAAGGGGGCTCTCTCCCCCATCTCAGGCACAGAACACACGCCCACTCCAACTAGCACCAACATGCCCCGGCGTGCTCCTGAGACTTCTACAGCTCCGTTCCCAAAACATGGTATGGGAGGCTGCAATGGGCTCCATCCGGGCCCCGCCACCCATCTGATGCACTGACCGCTTGGAAATAATATTCTTTTAATATTTTACAATTTTCTCTCTGGCATCACTTTCAGGGCCCAACAGGAGCCAAGACTGCCCTACGGACAGCAACCACAACGTTACGAGGACCCCAATTGGGGCTTATAACATTATTTACATGGTAAGAGGATTTCTCCTCTTTCTCCTTTAGTCCAACCATGACTCGCCCCCCTCCCACCTTCTTGCTAACCTCTCTCTTCTCTCTCCCCTCTCTTTTTCCAACTGGAATGTAAACTTCATTACAATTAATGTATGTATTGTGTTTATGCTCTAACCTGTCACAACCAACTCACATCACCTAAACACCACGGCAACTACATGTATCCAAATTACCTTGTCACGATATGTCACACATCACTTGGTATTTTTGAATATTCTTCAGCCTTGAGAAAGACCCTCTGGGTCGAAACACGTGTCGGCTGACAAAATCTAGCACACAAGTGCTAAAGCAGTGTTTTTTAAAAACACTCTCTATTGTACTAAGAGAAACTGCTCTGAATACCAACAATACAAGCAAACCCATTCTACTCACTTACCACATTGGGGTCCAGGCTAAACCCCAACCCACTCCTGTGATCTTGCGACACCGGAACACCCTAACCAACTCAAATAAAAGTGGAGCTCAGCATGGGCAGGTTCCATTTCTAGAGCCAACCCAGACCCTAATTTCAACACTAGGAAACCAGCTAATGCTCAAGCACCTGGAATTATCCAAGTAATTAACGCATTTAAGATAATACAAAATGGCGGAATACAAAATTAAGGAAAAGAAATGGCGGAATACATGATGTCAAGGAATGAGGACATCAGGGCACTCTTTGTCCCACGAGGATCTACAGATAACGCCTTCAGAGACTCCAACCTACAAGAAGACCTCAAACAGAAGTTTATGAGATTAGAGAAACTATCAAGGAAATAAATAAATAAATGTTGGGAAAAAACAACAATGCAGGAATATGCAGAACAAAAGAAAATACCAAGAGGGCTCAGAATACTCATCTTCCCGGACTTTGATGACCCACTGGACTCGGATCTGGCAGATGAATAGGAACAAAACCTCATACTAGGCTCAACGAGAATGATAAAGCTGTTGATTGAACATGCCAAAAGAAAACACAAAAGGGTTGTTATTCTTCTAGAGGAATTAAAAAAAGGAAATTGAGAACTATGTTGCCCCAATAGCAACCAAGGAGAAAAATTACAAAACTATGTACAGAATTCTCAAAACCCATCAAGATGAAGTAAAAATGAGACGACAAAGACTACAGGGAAGACAGGGATTTTACCTATCAACCCAAATACGACCAAATTCAACAGGAACAAAAATCCAACGAAAGCACCCCCAACAGCTCGGGGGCTAGCTCTGAAATTGACAGTGAACCAGAAGAAACATCAGATTTATCAGAGAAAGCAACAGATAAACAACCAGTGAAACGTTCTTTTTTAGACCAAATCAAGCTACACAAGAAAGCAAGTCGCCTAAAACCACAACCCAACACCAAAAAAATTGTATCTTTCGCAACACCATTGACAAATACAAGAATCCCACAAGAAGAGGGAGAGGAGGGAGAGGAGGAAGAACGGACAGAAGATGCAAGAGAGCTGGAAGAGGAAATAGAACAAAGACAAACAAGGTCGCAATCACAGAAGACTGTGGGACAGAAACACACCAAAATCTAATCATGAATGTGTCACATAAGGAGCTCACGAATACAGAAATGAAAGTACTCAACAAGGGACTTTCTTTCTCACCATCAAGCAAGAGCTATTTTGTGGATATACAAATTGATCTCTTCAAATTCACAAGACGTCTCAAACTTACCAAATTCTTTGCTACCAAAACTACGGTGTATAAACGACAGGAAATGAAACCAGAACCCAGCTTACTTACCATCCGGGACGTTGAGGACATCCATCTCCTCAGCACACTTGCAGAAAGCAACAAGAGCAAACTAGAATGTATGCAAGTACTGGGTATCCGCAATGTAGCCATGGAAATCCCGGAAATTAAAAATAAATCGAAATTTACTCCACAACTGTTCACGGAGATCTACATAGACACCTTCCAACAAGCAGTCATCATTGATCTACACAGATTGGAAGATCAATGGACCCGAAGTACTGGCAACAAAGACAATCTAACGAATGAGGAACAAATAGTACTCAAGAACCTACAGGAAGAAACTACCATTGTAATCAAGGAAGCTGACAAAGGTGGCAACATAGTAATAATGGATAAAACAGACTACCTCAAAATGGCCCAAAACCACCTTGAAACACTGGGCAGCTATGAAAAATTGGACAGAAATCCCTAAGCAAGGATCCTCAAAGAACACCAGGAACTTCTGATTAATTACCAAACAGCAGGACTCATAATGGATGAGGAATACGACTATCTCAGAACAGGGACGTCATTTGGGGGTTGCCAGAGGTCGCAAGTGCGACCTCTGTGGTCACAACTTGCGACCTCTGCCGACCTCCTGCGACCTCTGGGTTTAGCTGGTATTTTCTTTTTTTAAGCGCGCTGGTGTTTTCTTTTTTTAAGCGCCTCGGTTTAGCTGGTATTTTTGTTTTTAAGAACTGTTTGTTGTTTTCAACAGGGGACAGACCCCTGTTGAAAACATCAAAACTGCTAGTTTAAAAAAGCACAACGTGCAAGCTCGGCCTCGGCGGTGGGTGCCACTGTGTCTGCAGACTAGGTCTGCACTGGACGTTCTCGAGCTCCTGGTTGTTAGTCTGACACCCGGGCTGGCTGTGGGGGATGTGCCGATGAATACTTGGAAGCTGCAGTCCTGAAGCAAATCGCAAGCTCCAATGCCTGCGTGTGCGGCGGGCGAGCGAGCACCGGCGCCAATGTGTCTCCTCGAGTCAAGTCTTGCAAGGGTTGCTTAGCAACCATTAGCTTAACAGAGCTACGATTGTGTCTTTTTATTAGAGCCCAGGGCCTGACGCTGAGACGAAGAAAAAAAACAATTATTGAGCGCTGCGCACCCGTGAGGGGGGGAGAATGAATCCTAATTTGGTGCCCAGGGTGCCCCCAGCATCCAATTCCAGCTAGCCTGGACTTGGTGTGTCTCTGCGCCTAGGCTGGGCATGGGCACAACCAGATGAGACCGTCAGCGTCACCCTCTCGCCCTTCCACCTGCTCAGAGGGCAGGTGCTGGCCCCGACCAAAGGGCTGAATGATGTCTGCGGCCGTGCGGCGGGCTACAACAAGCATGTGAGTGAGTGTCGGGCGATTGTGGGCATGCTACTTTCGTATATATCTGTACGTGTGTGTCCATTTTACATGAAAAATGACACACACTGTACAAACTCATCTGATGCAATTAAACGGTCTTCTTTTGGCTGGATCCATTTCATATGTGCAAAGTAGGGTAGGCGCTGCTGCCGTGTTGGCCTGAGTCAAGGTAAAGCACGTGCATTTTGTATTGTGTATGTATTGTGTATGCATCTGGTCAGGCCTGCAGCACCCTGGAGCACCGGTCCCTGGACCTCCTAACAAGACACCAAGACACCAACATATTCGTACAAAATCTCTACATTTCTAAAGTTCTGAAATGTGTTAAGTGCTTTGATGTGACTGACAATTGCATGCAACCCTTTACAAAAACCGTAGCCAAATAATAATAATGAATAAAGAATACACCTCGTTCAAGTCAAAGATGGGTTTCTCTGTATCGTCGGGTGTTACACCCGACATTCTTCCACCCTTTCAGTTCACAGAAGGGCTCACTACCAGCTTTCCTGTCTTTTCCGTGGAACTTGTGCGAGTATCATTCACACTAACTCAAGTAGCTTCCAGCACGAATGGGAAGCGATGTGACAACTCCATGCAGTGTCAAAATATATATATAGCACTATTATAGGGAATAAGTAGCAAAGTATATTTGAAGATCACTTGATGAGTCAACTGAATTAATACATTTTTGTTGTTGCATATCCCGGCAGGGGATGCCTGTAGATTTGCTTGGTTCTGGCTCAGTGTCTAAGAATTGAATTTGTTAATGCACCTTCTTTTATTTCATGCAACAGACACATGTATTTTATTTACATTCCATGGCATCATTTGGCCTTAGAGGTTACATTCACAGCAATTCGGTCATATGGGCATATACACACCGATATTAATGCAACATATGGGAATACATTCTTCTATGAAATGTATATCATAATACTGTAATACCGTAACTATATTGTTCTTAGTGTACTGAGGAACAATGCTATGTGATGCCACTTCATGTTTTGTGAAGGGGTGAAAGGTCGTGTGACATCACTTCATGTGGTGTCACTTGGGGCGGGGTCAAATGGCCACTTCCTGTGATGTCATCAGAGGTCAAGGGTCATGTGACGTCACTTCCGCGACCCCTGGCATTTTGGTGAAATGACGTCCCTGTCTCAGAACGGATCACCCAGTCATGCCAACCCTCTATTTCCTACCGAAAATCCACAAGACCTTTGACACCATTCCAGAAGGCAGACCGATCATGAGCGGAATAGGAGGAATCACTGAAACACTAGCGAAATACATTAACAATGTGATACAGCCGCTAGTCACCAGAATACCGACTTACCTAAGAGAAACCATGTACACCCTGGAAATACTTTCCAAAGTCAAATGGGAACCCAACTTCATAATTGCCACCCTGGATGTCAAGGCCTTGTACACATCAATCAACCATGAGCTTGCCGTAACAAGCATTGGTTACCTCCTTAAACATGAGTCTGCATCACACCTGGACCAAGTTGAAATGAGCAAATCCTTCCTCAAATTCTCACTCACCAACAATATATTCATCTTCAATGGAGAATATTACAAGCAAATCAAGGGGATCGCGAAGGGAGCGAGCTATGCTCCAGCTCTAGCCAATTGCTTCATGCATTCGTATGAACAAGAACATGCAATGAAGGAAACTAAGTTCACCAGCCGTATTGTCAACTGGGCGCGATTCATAGATGACATCATCCTAATATGGAAAGGGACGGAAGATGAACTGAACAAATACATGGACTACCTGAATGCTAATAACTATGGCATTGAACTAACCAGCCATACCAGCTCAGAGCAAATAGACTTCTTGGATCTAAGGATTGCGATAGAAAATAATAAAATCACAACCAAAACCTTCCGCAAACCCACAGAGGTGAACTCCACCCTGCACGCACAAAGTTGCCCCAGAAAAAGTGTCATATGGAACATCCTCAAAGGAGAATATATCCGGGCAAGAAGAAACTGTAACACAGACAAGTCCTTTGTAGAAGAATGTGATCTACTGGACCAAAGATTCAGATGTCGATGTTATTCCACCAAAAACCTGACCCAAGGAAGAGAACCAGCAATGCACATAGAAAGAGCAACCTTACTTTCACCCAAACCCAGAAGGCAAGATGACAACCCGACGATTCGATTTGTAACAAGATACAATAAAGATAGTCATGCCCTCCAAAAAATATTGACCAAGCACTGGGAGTTACTCCTTATGAATGAGCATATTAAACCACAATTGGAAGTGTACCCCAGCATGTCATTCAGTAGATCACCAACTCTGAGGAACCTACTAAGCCCTTCCTTCCTCTCTGAAAAGCACATCTCGGCACAGGACTGGCTAAGCAAACAAACGCCAATTGGTTTCACAAAATGCAGAACATGCTCAATGTGAAAATATGCGACTCAAACTAATTGTGCTCAATTTGCAGGCTGCCCAATATTCAAAATCACGGAGCATATCAATTGTAAGAGTAAATTTGTGATCTATGCATTAATCTGTGTATGCAACAAAATATACATAGGTAGCACCATCCGAGAAACACGCATCAGGATAAGAGAACATATGAACAGTATACACTCACAGGATCCGAAACTACTGCTGGCCAACCACTGGCAGAAGAACCACCAGATGGATGACAAAAGCGAGATAAGATTCATCGGACTGAAGATTGTCTGGCTGGGCCCCACAGGAGGTGACAGAATCAAAAAACTCAGACAAGAAGAAGCACGACTGATCTGCCATTTCAGATGTGTTAAAAATGGCTTAAATAAGAATCATGACTTAAATGTATTTCTGTAACTGATTACCTCCTCTTCTTGCCATTCTACTGGCCTTCTCCCCTGGGCCCCAACACCGCCCGACACTTAGCTGGAATGCCCCAGCCCCTATAGAGGCCAGACCTACCCACGTACTCTAAGGACCATTTCAGCCAACCATCCTCCCAGCTACGACAAACTTGACTGGCAGGATTAGATTCAAATGTCAAAACTGACGGTGGACCTCCTCACAATCAACTATTGTAGGGCAGACCAGCCCCATCACTTCACCCATCTGGGCACCGTCCCAGCAGGTCCAATGGAGGAAGACTCCAACCCATCCCCAGCCAACGCGCACTCCAGCCATTAGTTTATCTTAGGCTCTCCCTTGTCCTCAGCCCCCCTTTTGGCCTCATAGCATACAGGACTAGCCTACCCCCAGACCCCGACCCCCATCCACTTGCCCACTAACTAGGGGCACCCTATCTTTAGACATTCATCCTCGTGCAGGTGCCAGGCACCTACTAGAACAGCCTTCACTGATCTCGAGCGCACGCACACAACAGTAACAAACCGCACATGCGCGGAGACGCTCACAGGGACACTATGCACTCGCGCATGCGCTGCAAGTCATTTACGTGACTCGGCACATGCGCAAGTACATAATCATTGCGGCGCTCCGTACTCACACAGGAGCTGCACGGAAGCCGCACAGGACGAGCAAGGACTTGAGCACAGGTAAGCCCCCCCATTCCCCTCAGCTTCACCAAGGGGGCTCTCTCCCCCATCTCAGGCACAGAACACACGCCCACTCCAACTAGCACCAGCATGCTCCGGCACGCTCCTGAGACTTCTACAGCTCGGTTCCCAACACATGGTATGGGAGGCTGCAATGGGCTCCATCCGGGCCCCGCCACCCATCTGATGCACTGACCGCTTGGAAATAATATTCTTTTAATATTTTACAATTTTCTCTCTGGCAGCACTTTCAGGGCCCAACAGGAACAGAGACTGCCCTACGGACAGCAACCACAACGTTACGAGGACCCCAATTGGGGCTTATAACATTATTTACATGGTAAGAGGATTTCTCCTCTTTCTCCTTTATTCCAACCATGACTCGCCTCCCTCCCACCTTCTTGCTAACCTCTCTCTTCTCTCTCCCCTTCCAACTGGAATGTAAACTTCATTACAATTAATGTATGTATTGTGTTTATGCTCTAACCTGTCACAACCAACTCACCTCACGTAAACACCACAGCAACTACATGTATCTAAATTACCTTGTCACGATATGTCACACATCACTTGGTATTTTTTAATATTCTTCAGCCTTGAGAAAGACCCTGCGGGTTGAAACACGTGCCGGCTGACAAAATCTAGCGCACAAGTGCTAAAGCAGTGTTTTTTAAAAACACTCTCTATTGTACTAAGAGAAACTGCTCTGAATACCAATAATAAAAGCAAACTTGTATCGTATCAACTACTGTGTTAGAAAAATTAATTCCAAAAATCGTAAGCAAGATAACCAGGAGTAAACCCACTCTACTCACTTACCACATTGGGGTGCAGGCTAAACCCCAACCCACTCCTGTGATCTTGCGACACCGAAACACCCTAACCAACCCAAATAAAAGTGGAGCTCCGCATGTGCAGGTTCCATTTCTAGAGCCAACCCAGACCATGGTTATGTATATTAGTTTAAGGAAAGAATTCATTTCAAGGACATTGATCCTCCCCGTCAAGGATAGTGTCAGGGTGTCCCATCGCTCGAGGTCCGCCTTTATGCTGCAGATGACCGTTGGGAAGTTCAGGTCGCGTAGTTCTCCTATCGAGGCACTGATGTGGACCCCCAGGTATTTTATGGATTGGGGTTGGAGGGTGAATGGTATGATCCCACACGGGTCCCTAGGTACATCTTGTCTTAGGGGCATGACCTCCGATTTACTCCAGTTTATTTTGTACCCCACCATAGGGCCTATGTCTTGTAGGAGTGATTTAATGTAGGGAAGGGTCGCTGTCGTTTTGCTCGTGTATATTAGTGTCACACCCCAGGCCATCAAAACCTTCCTTGACTCAATACCTATCCCTAGAATATCTATAGAGCAGGCTAATGCACTTGACACCCACATCACAGAAGCAGAAATCACACGAGCAATTCTATCCCTCTCCCACGGAAAAGTGGCCGCCCCTGACAGGATCCCAATAGATCTATATAAATGCATAGCAGAAGACATTGCCCCAAAACTGGAAGCAGTGTTTAAAGAAGCACTTACCCATAAACAACTACCAAAGTCAGTGCTGGCAGCCATCATCATAGTGTTCCATAAAGGCGGCAGGGACCCGGAAGCATGTGGCCCGTATAGGCCAATTTCACTAATAAACTCCGATGCTAAAATATTGGCAAACTGCCTTGCCCAAAGAATCGAAAACACCCCACCACAACTGATACACAAAGAGCAAACAGGCTTCATTAAGGGCAGGCACTCCAACAATAACATCCGCAGGCTTCTGCATATAATAGCGACCACCAGAGATTCCCAAGACGCCATTCTGGCAGTCGACGCAGAGAAAGCGTTTGATAAAGTACAATGGGAATTTATGTTCTGCGTGCTGTCTAGATACGGCTTCCACCCGAGCCTCGTCCACTCGATCAAACTCGGTGGACAGCAATGGGGTGGCCTCCACTGAATTCCAGCTTCAATCGGGCACACGCCCGGGCTGCCCGCTATCGCCCCTATTATATTCCCTATCCATCGAACCCCTAGCTATTAGGATGCGCACAGACCCGAACTGGACGGGCATACACCAAGGATCTGAAGACGCTGCCCTGTTGCCATGCCATGTGCAAGGGCAAGGTGGGGATGTTTCACTGTTGATGGGTGGGTGTGTGGTGTTGGGCCATGTAGTGAGGACGGAGGACTTGAGTGGTGCTGTGTATTTCAATGGACGCAATACAAGCGTGGTGGTCCATGTATGAGGGTGCTGGTGGCATCGTACCAGCACCCTTTCCAGGGCACCACTCTGCCAGTGTGCGTTGCAAAGTCCGTTGATCCCGGCAGCTCTGGTCTACCAGGGGCACTGGCACCTGCAGACATGGTATCCACAGTGGCACAGGCACCATTTTTGCTGGTGCCGGCGATTCCGTGTCGCATTGCCCATTGGGTCCTATGTGACTTCACAGGAATGTGGACTTGCAATTTCAGGTGCCTGACATCCCGGGCCACATAGACTGGTACTGTCCCGGTGATACCGTGATTTCAGGCAGTGGAACAGTGCTACATGCTAGCCGACAACACACTGTTATCAACAAGGGCTTCCGCCTAACTGTCGACTGTGTTTATGTCCTGCCACTTTCTGCTCACTGCGCTCGCTAGGTGTCCCTGCTCCGGCCTCTGATGCTCCGATGCCTTTGATACCCTCCATGTGCAGCACGCTGCTACACTTGTCCTCTCACAGCATTAGTCGTATCAGAGAATAAGGTTCCCCCACCAGTTACCATGCATTGCCTGCAGTGGGCTGAGAGTAGGTTTCTCACTCTCAGGCAGAGGTCATCACACCGCTTGTGGCAGTCACATCTGTGTGTGGTGTTGTTCCAACTGCATAGACCTTTTAGGCGACTTCCTCCCAGGTGGTATTTTTGCAGAAAAGGGTGCCGCAGCGGTGGTCCATAGGAAACAGCTCTCCCGCATGTTGGACAATGGTGTCCATGAGGATGGTCAGCTTTGCCTCTGTGAAGCATGGCTTGAGCTGCCATCTCTCTGGGATGCGGGAAGCCATGGCTGGTGGTGGACTGGCGCTGCAGCAGGTGTGGATGGCTAGTGGAACTTGCCGATTTTAAGTGGATTGTGTTTTCCAAATGGCTGCCACAGAGTTTCCTGTCCCAGCGATGATGTTGTTTCCGGTCCTGCTGTTTCCGTTGCCGCTGTTTACGTTACCGCTATTTCCAGTGCCACAGCGTCCAGCATGGTCATGCCGGAAACTGTGCCACTAGCCCTGTGGCTTGCAGAGTGTCTGATTTCTGGTCCTATTAACTGTAATTCCGTGGTGGCGGTAGCAACGTTTCCGGCATGCCGGAATGCGTGCGGCTGACAGGTCGTGCCATGCCGGTGGTTCCATAGCAACGAGTGATGGATTTAGTGCCAAAGGTATCACAGAATCACTGGGATTTTACCAGCGTGCTCGTAATAAGGCCCATTATCTGTGTTCAAATGTACAAGCCACATATGTCACACAAGTCAAGACTCCCTGGTAAGGATGGGAGACTTTCAGTATTTTAGGCGTTTGCTTGCTCCAACTTGTAAATGTGTCTCTCACTCTGGGGGGCGGGGGCTACTGTCTTCCCTTTTCTAAAGCCCTGGGTTAATTACACTGTTGGGAATTTCATATCCCTGGACGAGAACATACCATTTGAACGGTGTGTGCCACATTTATCCCACATCTTCTATGGCAATCATAAAAACGATCCATTAGAAGCCGAGCACTCAAAGACATACACATGCAATGTTTGCAATGGTATGAAAACATAGCACAGATTTCACTGATCGTTTCACAAGAAAGATTTATATGGATGCAGTTTTTCCGAAACACATTTACACTGTTGAGAGAAGGTTCGAATGAACATGTTGAAACTGCGCCGAGTGTTGGAGAAACCAGGTTTACACATCCATTCTGGGCAATGGCCAAGAGAGGCATTTAATCTTTGGCTTGCCAGCCAAAGAAAACACCATCCTGCATTTAACAGAACCCCACCTCACTGAACTGACTCCCACTCCCAGAGCTCTTAACTTTATAGAGTGTAAGTCACTTGACCTGAGAGCATTCGAGAAGTCTACTGCTAGGCTTTGGACCTTTATCCTGTCTGCTGCCAAAAGAATGACCCCATTCATAAAATAATAGTCCATTCTCAATGTTTACTTCCGCTTGTGATATGTTTTGACATGTTGCTGTCTGCTGATCAGTTCCCAGGTGTTTTGCACCCCCACCCCATGATGAATTCCAGTCGAGAATAAACAGTTACACTGTTTGTACCAGTTTTGACTGGCCTACTCGGTCACATGGGTGCTGTCGACGTTTTGGTTTCACAGAGAGTATGCACGAGGGTTCACAGAGAAAACAAGCCGTAGCCGAGCCAAAGAGCAAAGAGGTGGGGAAACCTAATAATGTCAGCTAGAACAAATGTAGGTAGGGCAAATGGGTAATATGATGTCATAGGAGTGGGGCAATTTCTTTTCGATTCATTTCTGAGAATCAACCTGCAAAAGAAATTCCCACCCCTTCATTATTTCATCCAAATATGCATTTATTGATTTAAAATGTTCTACTCTAACAACCCTCCCCCCTTTTGTACTTTAGCGCAACCTAAACCATA
The DNA here is from genome assembly GCF_040938575.1 of Ambystoma mexicanum. Classification (NCBI taxonomy): domain Eukaryota; kingdom Metazoa; phylum Chordata; class Amphibia; order Caudata; family Ambystomatidae; genus Ambystoma; species Ambystoma mexicanum. The sequence goes on along the minus strand of NC_090923.1, from coordinate 1,124,795,561 downwards.
TAACATTTTATTTTTCATGCTACATCCTAGTCCCTCGCCCTGTTACAGAAGCAATCAAGGTTTCATGGGAACCGTCCCAACACAGAGAGGCCTTTGATACACCCACCCCCCCACCTTGCAATCTAGATTTCAATATGCATTACATTTTCTCGTTCCATTTCTAGCTCCATGGTCACATTGCAAATCTCCTGAAACCTCATTGACGAACAACATTTTCCCTTGTACATCATTGTCGGGGGTCTGCAGGGTTCAGCATTCACTACCACTTGATCCCTTCTACTGCAACATCGGTAACAACATATAACCCTTTATGCCAAGAACAGTATTACACACAAACATAAGTGGCAAGGAATGGTCTTTCTCGAACTTCACTGGTCACAGAACATATCATATCACAAGGAGTATGCGGAGTTGCACGAGCAATCTGAAATGACTGGACATTTAGCTTGGAAAGTGCATTTTCGTTTTTCACATTTCCATCCACTGTATTTACACAGGTCTCTGCAAGGCCACAGATCTTCAAGAATTCACATGTCGTTTCTGAGGATTCTTGGCCAGCTGTGATGAAGCACATCGTCTCTGATTCTGATTAAAGGATTGTTCAGGACATCTTGCACTTCTGCAAAGGACATGCCCCATTGCACCACAGACACCACTTCTCAGGTCAGCTGAGTCAGTACTTCTCTGGTGATTGCACTTAAAGTTCTGATGATGTATATATAGCTCACCAATGTTAGCATCTGTGTTGGTGAGCTGCGTCCCAGTGAGTAGCACTGTAGCCCATTCTAATCTACCCAATCTTTTAAAGACTGCTCTTGATAAACACGTTGTGCTGCATGGGCTGTTTTTGCACCATCCCAAACCCTATCCTCTGAACCCCTCTTCCATCTGATGAAAAATACTTCTCTGGTTCTGCTGCAGTCTTATGGCTGCTACTTCAGAGCAGTTCATGAAGCGTGTGGTAAACTAAACTGAAAGACAGACAAAGGACACGAACACACTATTTGGCCCAAGGGTGCATTAACAATCACATATTGGACCCAGACCATCTTTCTCACTAACAGTATCATAACAGGGTTCAAAATTGCTGGGAGATATTTAGCTTCTGGATGTAGCCCAGAGGATTCTGGTTAGCTTGACACCAACAGCTACCAGGAGCTACCTTGGGCTCCCCAAGCCAACTGATGCCACACAAAAATACGTCTCTGACATATATATGCGCCTTAGAAAATTATGGAAACGGTGATTTAGAGAACTACAAGACTGCATGTAAAGCATGATAGGTCACAGCTGAAGGGAGGTAAACATAGTATCCACAAGAGCGGGGCGCACGCATCAGCTGTGAAAATGACTTAGTGACATAAGCGTTGCTTGTAGGATGATGTCATGACACACGTACATTACACCTAGAGTGCCACATGACAGGGAGTAGGGTGCTGCGCAAAGAAATATACGTATGAAAACACACAATGAAGATGCAGTTCCTAGGCACAGACATATAGGGGGGGTGTGAGAGCACAGTGATTGCGAAGAATAATCACCTGCGTAGCAATAATCGGGCTTTGTTTTCATTTTTTAGAGTGTATGTGTACAGGTTTATTAGCACATATGCACATAGGGTTTTGCTTATTGTTTATTTTTATAAGTATAGGTGGAGTATAATTAGAGCTTTTAGTTAGCGGTAATGGTAGAAGTAAAATAGAAGCATAATAAGGATTAGTGTTATGTGTATTAATGCCACCAATTTGGAGCAGGTCTAATGAATACTTGCTAGAAGCCATTATTATATTTTAGTTAAGAGGCCACAGCACACAGTAAAATTGAGTTTCTGCTGACACGATAAAACAGTGGAGATCAGCTCACAGAACCAAGATGTTGACAGTGTTTTAAGAACCACGTCACTATGAAATGTAGTAAATCAGGCGAGACACAAGTTAGGGCTTGTGAGCTTCATTGTGAGGCCCCCGGAGGACGGACCAACAGCAACTGACACTTGGCGAACGTGTCGTTCTCACAGAACCAAGATGTTGACAGGGTTCTAAGAACCACGTCACTATGTTCATTACATAACAAGTAGCTAATTAATTGTTGCCAAGGGAAACGTTTCCCATGGGAGGAGGGCATCACAGAGGGCCTAAGCCAGACACCAGCTGCAGTTCCACACGATATTCATGAGCTCTGGTAGTGAATAAAATAGCAATTGAGAATAAAATAACATTGATTACTTTCCAGCAATGGGGGTGCATGATTTATTTCTAAGCAGGGCTCGCACCAGGCGTGCAGAGGGAGGTGAGTGTAGGAGCTGGAAAGAAGGAAGGAACCTATCAAAGAGCTTGGACAAATGTTTTTGACCTTGTCACTGTTCTGCTGAAGCTTGCGCTATCTTCAAAACAAAACACATGTCCCAGGCTCCTGGCCTGGCTTGCAGCCAGGCCTGGAGCTGGAGAAGCTCGGCCCCACCAATGAGAGAAAAGACATCACTGCACAAACTGTGGTCAACCGGTGCACGTTGAAGCTGATGCTGAAGCCCTGTCAGGAACCAATGGGGGTCACTTTCTCACCTCGTGCAGTGACATGGAAGACAGAAGAGGAACCGGATCGCCTTTCCTGAGGAATGCAGTGCACTCAGGGAACCAAGAAGAGGGCAGAAAGGCACATAAAGATCCTGTGCCGGGGTGAGAAGGTGAACAGCACAAGAGGGGTTGTCGCAGCAGATAGCCCAAAGTGGGGCGAGAATCCACATACTCCAAGCTAGGCTAAGAAGGCGAACATCCCATGAGGGGCTAAGGACTCATATAACCCAAACCGGGGCAAGGCCACATATACCCCAAGCCGGGGTGAGAAGACGAACTACCCAAGAGGGGCTATAACACTAAATGGCCAAAGCGGGGCAAAGAGAACAGATACCCATGATCTCGACCAGCGGTGGGAGATAATTAATCAGGACCAGAGTGGAGGTACCAGCAGATCAACCCGAAGAGGGTGTGTGCAACCCGAGACCCCAGGGAGGGGTAGGAGCCAAAGGGGTTCGAGCCAAGGCGATCAAGGCTATCGAGAACTTGAGATGAACAGCAGTCTAAGATGCGTAGAGACTCTGATTACTCCATTGTATACCGGGTGGGCCCCAAGGAAACTTAGTGACTCTTTTTGTTGGAACTGTGTTTTTTGTTGGAACTGTGGATCGGGCGAAAAGGCCCAGAGATATTGGCTGGCAACACTTCTGGAATCCTGCTTAGGACAAGATGCCCTTCCCTAATCTTGGGACACTCTTGGGAAAGTCAGAAATGAACTAGGGATATACCAGTTGGGCAAAAGGCCTTACATGTTTTAATGTTTGATTAGATTATTTTTCCGTTGTAGTGGTAGCACCAGGATCAGTATATGCTTCTTGACTCCGGGGGACGAGCCCTCCTCTACATCTCGGCTCTGCAGGCTTGCTTGCCTCTCTCCAGCTCTCCCACTCTAGGTCCGTCTCTAGGGCCTTTGTTTCTCCCTGGTAAGAGATCGAACAGTCCATTGGTCCTGCATTTCATCCAATGTGGGCAACATTACAGGGTCAGAAACCATACCAGCTACCTCTTAAAGAACATTCCCATAGACGTCTGCACCAATCCCCATATAGACATTAAAAATACTAGCTGCATGGGACAAGGGAGGATAACACATATCCATGCTAAGGGATGGACTGTCCTCTATGGAGGGGGGGTCACCCCCAGTCGGATCCTGCTTGCCCTGTCTGCTAGGGAGTGTGAATCTTAGCAGGCTCACTTCCCTAGCCTCAAAGTCCCTTAGGCAGAGGGGACACATTCCCTGGATTCGTCACATACCCCTTCCGTTAGCTTGGGACTCTCCTCCAGACTCAAGTGATACTGACTGAGGAAGTCCACTTTGTCTTGGTCTTTTCCCCTTTCTGTGTTTTACGGAGAAGGAAATGGGTTCTAAGACTCCACTTCATCACCCTGGCGTTAGTGTCCTTTCTCAAGTTCATCCAGGTCAAGGGGGAGTGGTCAGTAATGAGCCTAAACTTGCACCCCGTTAAGTAATATCGTAGGCTTGGGATGGCTCACTTGAGAGCTAGGGCTTCTAGCGCCACAGTTGCATAACTTTGTTCCAGAGGGAACAACTTTCGGCTAGTGTACAGGACCGGGTGTTCTTGTCCATCATGCAACTTTGATAGAATGGCACCTAAACCTACCTTGGACTAATCTGTCTGCAAAACAAATTCTTGGTTGAAATCAGGCATTTTAAGAATGGGTTCATTGCAGAGGACATGCTCCAGATCATCAAAGCTATGCTGATCCTGTTGGGTCCAGCACATTTTGTTAGCTGGGCATTTTTGAGTTTATCTGTAAGGCTGCAATGGTCGAAAAGGTTGAGATGAATCTGCGGTAATACCCAGCCAAACCTAGTAACGTGCAGGGTTCTCTTTTGGTTTTATGGCGAGCTGTTTAGGCCACCACCTTCACTTTTGTCCATCTGATGTTGGACTAGGCCATTGCCGTATGAAGGAGCCCAGAAACGTTCCCATATTCTGAGCAGGATGGCATTTCTTGGGATTGGCCCGTAGTCCAGACTTCCATAACGCCCTGCTGATTTCAGATAAGTGGAACAGGTGTTCTTTCTAATTACTACTGTGAATTACAATGTCCCCTAGCTTGTATGCCCCTGCAAAGGTGGAAGAGGGCCAGAGGATCTTATTCATCAGCCGTTGGAAAGTGGCTGGAGCTCCGTGCAGGCCGAACGGGAGCACAGTAAATTGGCACAGCCCTTAGGGAGTGCTGAACGCAGTCTTCTCATCTGAGGATTTAGTGCGACCTGCCAATACCGCTTGGTTGAGTCTAGCATAAACGTAGTATTCCCCAGTCACTCAATCAGCTCGTCTATTTTTGGCATTGGGTGGATGTCAAAAAGAGATCCTGAATTTAAACTACGGATGTCAACGCAAAAAAAAAAAAAAAGAATTGTCAGACTTAACAACCAATACAATAGGGAAGTACCAAGGACTCTCAGAGGATGCAATGAAACCCAGCTTTAACATTTTGGATTTCTGTTCATCAATGACTTTCCTCCGGACTTCGAGGAGCCTAGATGGTTTCAGATTAACCAACAGCCCAGAAGGAAGTCCTAATATGGTGGAAGATGTTTTTGACTCTCCCTGGTTCTTCAGAGAAGGCATCAGGGAACTGGGCCAACAAATCCCGGAGATCTTGCTACTGGGTTTGGCTGAGATTCTTTGGAATTAGGCCATTGGTATTTTCATTTCCTACTAAAAGACTGGCCATGGCGACAGTGCCTTGCTCTACAGGGTCAGCCATCCAAATCTTGAGAAGGTTTAGATGGTATACCATGGTATTACAAGTGGCAGTTGGGCAGTTACATTCTCATTTTTTGGAGTCCGTAGGACTCAATGGGGACTTTTGGTGGACTTATCGATAAATCCGCCGGTTTTTGAAGATCCAGTTGAGGATTTACTTCCAGCAACAAGCTGGAGTTGAATATGCCACTTTTGCTCCAAAAATCTGTGGATTTATCATGCAGTAATACCACCAGCAGTAAATATGCCACAAAATATAATTTGGTAGTGCGGGAAAAACAGTGATAATTCTGTTACTGCCAAAAAAAGTGACAGTAATGGAATTATCACCCCTTTTTATTTCTGCACAGCCAAAGTCGTAATGAGGCCCAAATTCTCTAATAAGAGGGATATAGTGGAACTACCATATTTCTTCGCTGGCCCATTTGCTTCTATGTTTTTTACCACATTTTACCGCAAATGTAGATGGGGGTTGGGTCTAGGTATTTAGAAAGGTGGGGGCTTTCTCCCCGCATTTCTTGCAGTCACATGTGGTAAAAAAACATTAAAACAAATGGGCTTCGAGCAATTTGCTGCGAAGAAATCACACAGATCCAGATACATTATCTAAACAGGAGACACAGCATACAGATCTTGTGCACAGAATACTACACAACATGGCTTCTCATCATAGTGCAATCACAATGACAGTGAAATATATTCTGGCATTCAATAAATGTCTCTTTTTAGGGGAGGTCAGTCAGCCAGATACTAACTTTGCAGTTTTAGCGACACAACTGAATGCATAAGGAATTTCCAGTGAACAGTTTATACCTATATAAAACGCCTACTCATAAAAGGAATTGTAAATTTGAGACGCTACTCCTTAGAGGAGATTGAACCAGATAATATTTGAACAGAAAGAGTTTCCAAAATTATCTTTAGGCTATGCAGATGCTAGGGTTTTGTTCTCTAGAAACCGGAAGTTTCCATACATCTTAGCCATTAACCAGGCATGGTTTAACTCTGAGTGAGTTAATAAAAGTTTAGCACAAGTAGAGAAACTAGTCATCCATATACCCATGTACATTATAAAATCTTGAGAAATCAGTTTTACCATCTGAGGTTAATTGATCTGGAATTAAGTGCCTCATTCAATAATTCAGAAGCGAGTCACCAACTGGATTGGAACAGGAAGATATGTTCAATACAATGGGCCTCATTACGAGGTAGGTGTTAAGGGATTACCGGCACCGGTAAGGTCACCGGTGCCGGTAATCCCTTACCACCCTATTCCGAGGTCCCTTAGCGGGTCCCTTCCTTAACGCCTGGTTTTACCAGGCGTTATGGATGGGACCCGTTAAGGGACTACAGAGCTAATAACGGTACCGTAAATTGCGGTACCGTTATTAGCTCCATCCCCATTCCCATTGAGCCCTATGGGGGCTCGAATGGGGAATGGTTCCCAGAATGGGGACTTACCGGGTCCTCCAAGGTTGGAATGACCCGGTAAGTCCCTATTTCGGGAACCCGGACCCAGAATGCGGTAAGGGGGTAGCCATGGTGCTAACAGCACCATGGCTACCTCCTACCGCGAAATGAGGCCCAATACATTTAGTGCACGTATGGGCTGTTGTACAATGCACAGAAGATTAATGGTTTTCCCCTAGATGGTTCTTGTTTGAGATGGAAAATGTTCAGAATTCTGTGAAGGTAGTTATCAAACAAATATTAATTAACCCATGAGATAACCCGACAAAGAAAAAAGAACAGGCCTTACTTAGGGCCTCATTACGCGGTAGGAGGTAGCCATGGTGCTTTTAGCACCATGGCTATCCCCTTACCGCATTCCGGGCCCGGGTTCCCGAAATAGGGACTTACCGGGTCATTTCAACCTTGGAGGACCCGGTAAGTCCCCATTCCGGGAACCATTCTCCATTCCCTTTCGAGCCCCCATAGGGCTCAATGGGAATGGGGATGGAGCTAATAACGGTACCGCAATTTGCGCTACCGTTATTAGCTCTGAAGTCCCTTAACGGGTCCCATCCATAACGCCTGGTAAAACCAGGCGTTGAGGAAGGGACCCGCTAAGGGACCTCGGAATAGGGTGGTAACGGATTACCAGCACCGGTGACCTTACCGGTGCCGGTAATCCCTTACCACCTACTGCGTAATGAGGCCCTTAGACTTAAACAGACAAAGAGCAGAGGCCAGCAGTAAAGCAACAGGTTCCTGTAGTCCAGAAAGTCACCTGGCAGATGGGAACTTTGACACTAGTGCACCCTGGTCAGAAAGATACAGCTTCTTCACTTATCTAGGCAGGATACAAAAAACTCCTTCAAAGATAAAAGATGGTGAATCATCAAGGACCAAGTGGTGGGTCTCGGAATCCTTAGACAGACAGAAGCATTTTAGCACAGCAGAAAGGAAAACAGTTTCCGATTTATAAAATGCTGAAGGGAATAGAGTAATTGTTTTTTGTTTGTTTGATATCTCATCTTTATTTGGTATAACAAATAACAACAAAACCAAACAATCCAGAACCATATCTGGCATTGTATCACAGTCATCATTCAGGTTAACATTCCAGCCCTCACCTCCCACTACTTTGCCCCCTCCAAAACATCCCATTCCCCTCAGAACTTCGCAATCCCCTAAACTCCCGTGCCTTCCCCAGCCCCACCTCTCTTGCTAGGGCCACCACTCTCCCCTTTTTTGTCCTCTTCAGACTTCTTGATCTCTATGTATCCATTTTCCTCACACCTTGTCATGCTTTTGCGGAGATCCGCTGTACACCAGTTTCTCCAGTCCCATACTCCTTTGCATCCAGCCTTCCCACATCCTCAGAGAGGGACCTTCCTCTCCTCCCCACCACTTGCAATACACCTCTTCACCAATGCCAGTCCCTACCCTAGTAGTCACCTCTCATATGCTGTTAGCACTGTGTCGCCCCATGCCCACAGCACACACAATTTGGGATCTAGACCCAATTCCTCTTTTACCAGCATGATCAAAACGTCTATCATCTCCCTCCACACGCCCCCTATTACCAGGCATGACCATTTCACATGTATAAATGTCCCCACCTCCACCTTACATTTGGGGCACATCTGGTTCTCCCACCTACCCGTCTTAAACAGCCTCTGGGGACTATAGTAATTCCTGTGCAGGATCTTGTACTGTATGGATCTCAGTTTAGAGCCAATCATCAAGCCATTTGTTGCTCTGAGCGCGCTTTCCCAGTCCCAGTCCTCCAATTCCCCAAAATCCCTCCCCCATGCCACCCTCAGTTTCATCAGGGGCTTAGACGTGGTACTAGTGAGCCACTTATACGTCACCAAGATCGGTCCCCTTTCCAACCTTTTGACCGCTACCCATCTCAATAGCAGAGAAACCTGCTGCGGTTCGGCCTCAATCTGAAGGAGCGCTCCCAATGCATACCGCAACTGCACATAGCGGTAGAGCATACTGGGTGCCTCCTTGTGACCCCTCCTTAGATCCTCAAATGATTTCAAAGCCCCCTCCTGAATCACATCGCCCACCAGCCTTACCCTGTGCTCCTGCCATCTGCACCTGCCCTGCATCTCCCTCATTTCTGGGAGCAACTTGTACCCCCAAAGTGGTCGGACCAGTGCCAGCTTGCTACCATCTCGTGTTTTTCCTATTAAGGGGCGCCATACCTTGACCATCAGTCTCCCCTGCTGTGGGAAGTCCCTGGTATATTTCCCACCGTATAGAATATGGTCAAAATGCCACTCGTTTCGCTCTCCTTCTCTATTGTTGGGTCCCCCTCCTCCAGGAAGAACCAGTAGATGAAAGCCACCAATTGGATCACCCAAAAGTATCTCTGCAAGTTGGGGAGGTTCACTACTCCCTCCCAAGTTGAATTTTGCAATGTTTCCAGCGCGACCCCCGGGGTCCCTGAGCCCCACAGCAGGCATCTCAAACCATTATTTACCTTGTTGAATCTGCCTTTCGGTACCTCATATGGTGTGGCCTGAAATATATAGAGGAATTCTGGGAAGGGTATCATTTTGGATAGCTCTACTCTGCCCAGCAAAGACAGCGGGAGATTTACCCATCTTTCTACGTCTTTAAGGAAGCCTGTCACCACTGGCTCCCAGTTCAGACGAAAGAAGTCCCTGCTCGATTGCGTTACAAACACCCCCACATATTTAAATGGTGTCACCAATGGCTGTAGCTCCCTGCATGGCTCATACCCCTCCATTTCCCTGTAAAGAATGAAATATGTTGACTTCCCTCAATTACCCTTCAATCCACTCCTGGCACCGAATCTTTGAATTAGTTCCCGTGCCCTTGGCACTGTCTCTTCGGAGTTGCTGACATGTAGGAGTATATCATCAGCATTAAGCAAGATCATGTCCTCTCGACCCTCTGGTCCGTCTATGCCCCTGAACACCCCGTCGGTTTGCACCGCCTCTGCCAACGGTTCATTACCATTGTAAATAAAAAGGGAGAGATGGGGTATCCCTGTCTCATGCCCCATTTTAGGGTAAAGGGGCCTGAAAGACGACCATTCACCCTTACCCTCGCCATAGGGGAATCATTCAGCAACTTGACCCAAGAAATGAACTGCGGCCCGACTCCCATCCTTTTCAAAACCACCCACAAAAAACCCACTCCACTGTGTCGAAGGCCTTGTCCAGTGAACGTATCACCTCCCTGCTCTCCCTCCTCCCCTCTGCTGAGGCAACCACATTGAACAGTCTTCTCAAATTAAACCACATTGCCCTGCCCAGCAGAAAGCCGTTCTGATATCGGTGTACTAACTATGGAAGTATCACTAGCAGCCTATTCGCCAATGCCTTTCCCAATATTCTGACTACCCTATGGAGCAGGGAAATTGGGTGATACGAGTTGCACCTTTCTTTAGCCCTCTCTACCTTCCTGGAGCATATTGAGCATGTGGCCGCTCATTTTTTCCACCAGAATCTTTCACAACTCTGTGGGTAGACCGTTAGGACCTGGGGTTTTCCCTGCTTGAAAATGTACAATCCCCTGATCTATCTCTGCAGTTGACAGCTTTTCCTCCAAGACCTCCCTTTGTACCTCCGTGATCGGCCTCAACGGGATAGCCATCAAGTATCTTGCCACCTACTCCCCCTCATGCCCTGGCGGTTCAGCGTAGAGTTTGGCATAAAACTCAGCCAAAAAATCTGCAATCTGTTGGTCCTGCACCCTGAGGACATCCTGTTCATCACTTATCACCGCAACCCAACTGTCCTGCTCTTTCGGCATGGCTAACCACGTTAGCATTTTCTATTTTTTGTCCCCCTGTTCATACACCCCGCCCCTCGTCAACCAACTCTAATGGTCAGCCTCATCCAAAGCCAGAGTCTGTAGCTTATCCTATGCCTTCCTCAACTCCCCACTTAGTCTCTCTGTAACCTTCCTCCTGAGTCTCTCCTCAGGTTCACTAACCTTGTCCTCCACTACCACCATCTCTCTAGATCTCTCCCTTTTTCTTATCTTCGCCATGGCCATGCCCCAAATTACCACCTTGTACGACCTCCCATAGAGTCACTGTGCTCTCTACCGATCCCTCATTTTCTGCAAAGTAACTCACTGTGGCCTCACTATAGGCAATTCCCCAGCTCCAATAGATGGTACCCATTCAGCCAATACACGCCTTGCTGCTTTTCTTTACCCACTCTCCATTCCACTACCAGCAGATAGTGGTCTGGAATCCCCCTAGGGAGATACTCCACTGCCTTGACCCAGCGAACCTCTTCCCTGTTCGTGAAGAAATAGTCTGTGTGACAGTGATCCATGAACCCCTGAGTGGAATGAGAAGCTCCTCCCTCCCTGATGTTTATCCCTCCATACTTCCCTCAAACCCAGCACTCCAGCCCATTCCTGTAACTTTGTGGCCCTCCCGCTGCACATTATCGCCCTGGTGTGGCGGTCCTCCTTATTACACATTGGGCCTCATTATGAGTCCGGCAGTAGCCGTGCTGGAAAAACCGGCAGGCTGCCGCCGAACCCGTAATACCATTCCGCCCCCGTGATTGCCGGAATCGCCGGGGCATTACAACCCCGGTGACCTGGTGATTCTGGAGGCGGAATTCTGTAAATCCCCATTCCCATGAAGTCCCATAGGACTTTCCTCATTAATTCATCCTTCCCCGAAGGGGACGCATACACGTTGATCAGGGTGACCATCTCTGTATCCATCTTACATGTGACACATAAATACCAACTCCCCCTTCATCCGCCACCACCTGTGTGGTTTCCCCATCACACCGACTTTTTAATCAGAATCGCCACTCCTCTCAAACCCCTCCTGTAACCTGTATGATAGACCATAGGGTATACAATCCTCCCCAAAAAGTTGCAGTTGTTACCTTGTAGGTATGTTTCTTGCAGCATTACTGTCCCAGGGCTGTGCCTATTTAGAAACTGAAACACTGCCATGACATGTATTTAATTACCTTCTCCCCCACTCCGACTTCTTTACATCCTTTGCCCCCTCTCCCATCCCCTTGGAGATCCCCTTGACTGATAACCCTCTCAATGCCTTTCCCTTCCTAAATCCTCTTGCTGTGGTGCAGTCGTGATCCAGAATGCTCACCAGTGCCCTTGTTTCCACCTCACTGGATACCTCATGTCCCCGTTCCCTTACTCCCTTCCCCACATTCCTATCCTAAGAAGCTACCAAACTTGAGGGTCCTCAGAAGTGATTTAATTCACAATGATAGGTATTTTTTAAAAAGCCATAATCATTGTTAATTAGATGATAGTGTAGCATTGACAAAGCCAACCCTTGCAACTTTTGGATAGTGAAAATACTTCAAGAAGTGCATGCTGTTTCCAAATGTGTGAGTTAACTACGCACCCTTTAAAAATAGGTTATGTACTGTTAACGCAGGCTGCCCCAAGCCCCCTTTATGGCATGCCCTTTTAGGCCACACCCAGTACTCTTTAAGCTACACCTTGTTAGACCTCCCCTCAACCCTGACATATGCCTCCCCAGCATAGATGACCTGCCAGGAGCGACACCAGAAGAGTCTTGAGATAGTCCAGAACAAGGCACTGCGGGTAGCGTCTGGAGCACCGCTCTTCACAAGGATAGCTGACCTACATAGAGAACTGGTCATCGAGATGTTGTACGAACATCTAGCAAAGCTGAGCAAGAATTTCTGCAAAGAACAGGATCAGAACCTGAACCCTCTGATCAGAGGACTTGCTGACACCACTGCAAATCCTTTCAACCACAACCTGCAGCCCATCACAGGGAAGACCATGTGAAACCAGCCTTACTGTGACAGGTCAACAAAGACCATGAAAAAAGCCAACCCACGACTATACACTCAACCTGATAGGTTGGAGGAATGAGGCTCAAGCCTCGGTATCCACTAATCCATGCTGATTGATAAAATCTGTTAGCAAGAAGAAAGAAGCCGCCCCCCCCCTCGATTTCTTAACCCACACAAATCACTACATGTCACGGAGAAAAGAGCAGTTGCTGATATTACCTTTGCATAGGACGCATACGTCTATAGTGAATGGCAGTTACCCACGTATTTGGAGGACACAGTCTTCCATCCCGGCCTCAGGTAAGCGTGCACAGATAGGGTTCTCCTGCCCCCCTTTCCACCATCATGGGGACCCCTTCCCCCAATGTGTCCCTCGCGGCCGCCCTACCCCAGCTGCCGCTTTCCCCTTCCCTGTCCCGCCTGACACGACCTCCCCCAGGCCATTATTGGTCCACCCATGCTTATCTTGGATCTGACCTGGGCAGCCCTCTGCCCGGCAGCCCCTGCAGCTAAGAGACCCGAGGCAAAGGGCGACTCCAACTGAGGTGGCTCCAGCTTATGTCTGCAGGAGTCAGCAGGGGAAGCCAGTGAAGCCAGCCGTCAACCAGCAGCGACAAAGAAGGTAGAGGTGGCCAGGGTGGGGAGTAGAACAATCACTCTACTCTGGAAGCCCTGCCACATAACAAGCCTGCTCCAATTGTGATAGTACTATGATTACTAGCTTGTGCCCTTTAGGATAGTACTGTGATTACTAGCTTGTGCCCTCTAGGATAGTACAGTGATTACTGGCTTGTGCCCTCTAGGATAGTACTGTGATTACTAGCTTGTGCCCTCTAGGATGGTACTGTGATTACTACCTTGCGCCCTCTAGAATAGCACTGTGATTACTAGCTTGCGCCCTCTCGGAGAACACTGTAATTACTAGCTTGTGCCCTCTAGGATAGTACTGTGATTACTAGCTTGTGCCCTTTAGGATGGTACTGTGATTACTAGCTTGCACCCTCTAGAATTGCACTGTGATTACAAGCTTGCGCCCTCTAGGAGAGCACTGTAATTACTAGCTTGCGCCCTCTAGGATAGTACTGTGATTACTAGCTTGTGCCCTCTAGGATGGTACTGTGATGACTAACTTGCGCCCTGTAGGATAGTACTGTGAGGACTAGCTTGTGCCCTCTAGGATAGTACCCTGATGACTAGCTCGCGCCCTCTAGAATAGCACTGTGATTATTGGCGTGTGCCTTCTAAATATGATTGTAAATGCTAGCAAGTGCCACACTTAGATGGAATTGTGAATGTTAGCGCCTTCTGGATAGGATCGTGGATGCTGGAAAGTGCCGCACTTGGATGGAACTGTGAATGTTAGCAATTACCACATTTGGTTAGAGTTGTGAACACTGGCCTGCGTCGCATCTGGACGGGTTTGTGAATGTTGGCGGGTGCCACACATGGATGGAATTGCAAATGTTAGTAACAACAACAATTGGACATAATTGTGAATGATAGCAAGTACCACACTTGGATAGAATTGCGAATTATAGCAAGTACCACATTCAGTTAGAATTGTGAACATTAGCCTGCGTCATATATAGATAGGATTGTACATCTTAGTAAGTGCCACACTTGGTTAGAATTGCGAATGCTAGTAACTACAACACTTGGATAGAATTGTAAATGTCAGCAAGAGCCACACCTAGATAGAATTGTGAATATTAGCACCTTCAAAATAAGATAGTGAATGCTAGCACATGCCACACGTGGATGGAATTGTGAAGATTAGCAATTACCACATTTAGTTAGAATTGTGAACATTAACATGCGTCGTATCTGGATAGGATTGTAAATGTTGGCAAGTGTCACACTTAGATAGAATTGTGAATGTTAGCAAGTGCCACATTTAGTTAGGATTTGTGAACATTTGCCTGCGTCGCATCTAGATAAGATTGAGTAATTTTAACATTTTAGTAAGTTCCACAGAATTGCGAACATTAGTAACTACAACACTGGGATAGAATTGTGAATGTTAGCAAGTGCCACACTTAGACAGAATTGCGAATGTTAGTAACTGCACCACTTGGATAGAATTGTGAATACTGGCAGGTGCCACACTTGGACAGAATTGTGAACACTAGCCTGCGCCGGACCCAGACAGAATTGTGATCTTAGTAGGTGCCACACTTGTAGTTGTGAACACTGGCATGCGCCGGACCCGGACTGAGTTGTGGATGGTGGCAGGTGCTGCACTTGGTTACAATTGTGGGCATTGGCAATGCTAGCCTGCCTCGCATCTGGACAAGACTTGAAGCTGGGCCAGTGCCACATTAGGATATATTTGTGGATATTGGGGTGCGTCATATTTAGACAGGATTATGAATGAATATTAGCCAGTGCCGGATATAGATCGAAATGCAGAGATATTCACGCACCACATCTAGAAAGAACATGGACATCTAGCACATATCACTTCCAGATAAGCAAGGTGTCACAGGTTTCCCCCCTTCTCACCTGTCTATGTTGCCTGATGTCCTCCTTTGGTGGAGTCTTCTTTCGTATGTTTCGGGACTTACATAAGCCCACTCGGCCGTCCTCGGCTTCCAGATTACGTTCAGCTTCGATGTCCAGGATCACGGGAAACTCCAGGAGTATTCAAGAAGGTGTTAGGGGCACGCAGAAGCGGCACAGAGATTCCGGGAAGTAGAAAAGAGGGAAGAAGTCGAAAGAAGGGAATCCAGGGGCCAGGGGATAGCAAGTAGCACTAGAGAAAGTTCGGAACACACGTCCGATCACAGCTAGTAGCAGCGTTGAGACGTGCGGGGCCGTGGGGGTGTGGCTTCTTTATAGGACGCTGCATAGAACGTCAAGACTGGCGAGCAGCGTGCTGAGCTTGCCGCCCTGTTGGTAGTATTATGGAGTGTAAGGCCCGACGTGGCAGGGACCAGGAAGCCCAGAAGGGGCGAGTTCGATGGTTCATGACACAAGGCCATTAACCAACCCAATAACTATTTCACCCCTCCGCATACACCTCTCAAACTCTAACCAAACACAACCACAACCTTAAAGCACCACAAACTGCACAAACTTCACTACACCGCAACAAGACAAACCACACATAACTTTGCACAACAGCACACAACGGCTACCGACCGGAAGGCACCCCAAGCTCAGAGAACAGTGTTAACCGAAATTAAGCTGCCAACAGCACATCACTGCTCTCTTTCTGCCTGAAGCACTCCCTTGTGCACCCTCTTCTTAAGAAACCCTCTGCCGACCCGTCCTGCCCGGCTAACTATCGCCCAATCTCCATCACTCCCTTCCTGGACAAACTCTTGGAAAAACTGTCCATCTCCCAGCTCAATCTTCACACTGAATCTGTTGGCTGTCTCCATGATCATCAGTCTGGCTTCAGAGCTGCCAGAAACATGGAAACTGCTCTCCTGAACATCCGTGAAGACCTGCTCTCCAACCGTGATTCCAACACCACTTGTGTCCTCATCCTACTTAATCTCCCTTCTGCCTTTGACACGGTCAACCATGCCATCCTTCTCAACCGTCTCCGTGATAACCTGGGTATCACTGGTCAGGCCCTGGCGTGGCTGACTTCTTTCCTCTCTGATTGACCCTCCCAGGTTCAACTTGGGTCCTTCCACTCCTCCATCTCTATCGCTACCTGTGGTGTTCCCCAGGGGTCTAACCCCTCTCCCTGGCTGTTCAACCAATACCTGGCACTTCTTGCTCACCGCATTGCTGTGCTCTGCCCCAACTTCCAGTGCTATGCGGACGACACTCAGCTCATTTTCAGGCTACCTTCAGCCACCTGTTCTCCCTCTCTCATCTCTGACTGCCTGCCCGCCATCCAGGAGTGGTGTGCCACCAATGATCTCTGCCTTAATTCCAGTAAGACCGAGATTCCCCTCATTGGAAAACCTGCTCCCTCCTTTCCTGTCACTCTCTAGCCGGCCTCCCTTGGCCCTCTTCCTGCTCCTACCTGTGAGGCTAAAAACCTTGGGGTCATCTTCGACTTCACACTGTCCTTCTCTGCTCACATCTCTGACGTCTCTAAGAAGTCACACCACCAGCTGCACCTCCTCAGAGGTATTCTTCCTTTCCTCTCCTTCCCCCAGAAGCTCACTGTCTCCAGAACTCTGGTTCTCTCTAGGCTGGACTATTACAACAGGCTCTTTCTAAATCTGCCTGCTTCTACTCTCCGCCCTCTACCACTCATCCAGAACAGGACTGCCAGACTTGTCCTTGGCCTCAAGCCCAGGGATCGTATCTCTCCAGGACTGAAATCTCTGCACTGGCTCCCAGTGGCTGCAAGGATTAAGTTCAAAACCCTCTGCATTGTCCACAAGGCCTTCTGGGGCCTGGGGCCTCAATATCTTCAGCTCTCTCTTCCTAAATATCTTCATTCTCGAGCTCTTCGCTCATCCGCCTCCAACTCCCTCAGGGTCAGTCGCTTTTCCAAACAACGAGTTGGTGGTAGATCTCTTTCCTCGGCTAGGTCCTCCCTCTGGAACATCCTCCCTGCCTCCCTGAAACTTGGGGAGAATCATCTCCGGTTCTGGAAGCACCTCAAAACCTTTCTCTTTGCTTTTGCTTTTTATCCTCCTCTCCCCTGCTGACTTCCTGGCTGGAACTGAAACTGCACTGGTTACCTGGCCACCCTCTGATCTAGGGCCCAGGTCCCCTCCCCCACACACCTGAACTGCCTTCCTGGCAACCCCGCACTTAGGAACTGTTTTTCTGTATCCCCACAGTTCCACTGCCAGTACTTGACACCTGATGTCTGCACTTACCCTTGCACTTGCCACCAGATGGCCATACTTTACTTATTGTTTATTATTCTTTATCCCATGTACTGCATTTTCCCCTCCCCCTTCCCATGCACTTGCGCGATCGGAATGACACCTGGCCTAGTAGGATAGTTGTCTGTCTTCCCTCTGTTCCCCCTCCCTTGCATCGTCGCGCATTGAAACACTTGTGTATAGGCGCGTTATAAATGCCATAAGATATCATATCACTTTTCTCGCTTGTCCACACTAACTCACCCCCCACCCCTTTTCCTTTTCAGATCCACCAGAACGCCACCCCAGTGGTGAAAGTGCGCAGTACAAATATCCTTTACCATTAACACGTCACTTCTGAAGGCATCTGTGGTTCCAAGTAGCTGGCCTTCAACCCGACAGGGAAGATTGGTCCTTCCTCTTCTTCTCCCTCTGTTGATTTCCTCTTCTGATGGAGAGCTACTGCACTTTTTAAATAGATCACCAGAGGGCAGTGTGGCTTCATCGTAATTGTAAGGGCTGTGCAGGGAAGATGGCAGCGACTACGGGGTTCGCCAACACCTTGACCGTCGACGTGATCTGAAAGGAGCACAGGGAACCACTTATTTGTCAGAATAAACATGATTTAATGTTTCGTCTGAATCAGTGGAAGACCGCTGACATTTTGGTAGAACAAATCACAAAATCCCTAAAGAAACCTACCATTGCCCATTACAATGAACTCTTATGCATGATTTCTATAGGTGTAAAATGCAGTTGTGATCCATGCATATCTGTCTGGTTCAAAATTGGATCCAGAGGGGTTTCTGGCCAATTTCATGCACAGAGTCTAAGTGTAATGTATCTTCTGTGCCCCACCTCCATGCATGAAATCCAATGAAAATGGCCCAGATCGTAAAATAAAACAGGCAGCAAATTCGTTAATTACACTCTGGGCCATTTATCTATTAGTTGAAAGTGAGACTAAACCACCCTCATTTTCGTTCAACTGTTAAATAGGAGGAGACAAGTGTACCTATTAAGTATGCAGAGGGCGGGAAGCGCTATTGTGTAGACAAGAATGATGGCTGCTTGGCTGTAGAGCTCCAGAACAAGGCAGCAAATCCCAGCGGTACAGTGTGAGCCTGCTTTGAGCTCCATCTGCTGCGGTTGAGCGGAGATCGCAAAAAATGACATTACAATTGCTGTCAGATTTTCCTACCAATAGGGTTTTCTGACAGACAGCAAAAAATGACATTACACTGGCAGGCCCTCTGCTGAAATTGACAGGGTACACACCGACTGGAAGGGGCACCGGAGCAGAGACACCCGCAGTGGGAGCAGATGCCACAGGGAGCTGCATGGACCGGGCGGTGGTGAGGTGCTGCAGAACCAGTGAGGTGCTAGGCCAGGTCGAGGACCATTAGAGATCTGTGTGACATCCTCCGGGCTGGAAGAGCTGCTATAGTGGGGACACGCAAAGTGAGTGGATAATCCGGCAATACTAAAGTAAGCAGGTAACCGGAGGTCGCGGCTGCGGCGGTGCGGCCCGGGGCCTGCCGTGGTTATACTGATTAACCCACTGATGTCGGGTGAAAAAGAGGTGGCGGGATATATGGTGCAACACTAGGAAAAGGAATGCAGGCACAGAGCGGGTGGTGCTCAGTTGAGAGATTAGCCAAAGGTATAGCTGCGAGAGATCCATCACCAGCAAACGGCATTGAAGGGTCTGACACAGCCAGGCAGGGTGACAGTGCATGGATCGGATACGGCCCATGAGAGCTATTCACCTTGTGAGCTGCTGTCTACAGCTGTGGGCCACTAACATAGGCAAAAGGAGCTGGAGCTGCCAGGTGGAGTAAATAGGGGCGCAAGCATGCTGAGGATGGGGATACCTGGCATACCCTGGAAGCGCCCATTAGTGGTTGATGTACTGAGGCTTCCATGTATGGGTGCACTGAGTGATAACAAGAGGCATCAGATACTGCAACAGCTCACAAGGACAAAAGGCACAGGAGGAGGGGGAAAGAAAACTGGCAGCATTGACAACTTTGCCTAGTCCACCCCAAAACAAACCAGAGAAGACTTGCAGCAACCCGTCAGCATGCCTGGGTCACCTTTGACACAGGCCCCTTCAAATTTACAACAGATGCTGGACATTATGCAAAGAGGCTTTGCAGCAGTTTACAAAAAAAGTTGAACGGCATTACCGTGAATGTCACCACAATGCGTGGGCAGCTAGCTAAAGAAGTTCTGTTCATAAATTAAGCCAAAGAGAGTATCGAAACAACAGAGGAGAGGGTAAACGACTTGCAAAATACTGAAAACTCTCTGGTGAAGGAAATTGAGTATGTGAAGTCAAAATGTGATTATTTGGAGTCACGCTTGCGCAGAAATAACATTTGGATTGTGGGAGTCCTGGAGGAGGCATTGAAAGGTAATATGGTGCAGGCATTGGAGACGCTTTTGAGGCAATTGCTGGGGAACCCAACATTGTCGCCCATGTTTGCAGATGAAAGAGCGCATAGGTCGCTTGCGCTGAAGCTTAAACCAGGAGACTTCCCACGGCCTATCATCGCGAAGATCGTGAGTTATAGAGATAGAGACCTGGTGCTGAAGCTAGCGTGAGATAAGCAGGAGCTGCGCCTGGACTCGCAGATCATCCGCATATTCCCAGACTTCTCGGTGGCTGTTCAGCAGGAGAGGCGACAATTTATGGGATTAAAGAAACTACTACGTGATTGCAATTTGCAATATGCCATGCTACATCCGGCCAGACTGCACTTTCGGTTTAACGGGAAGCTGCCTTGGTCGGAAACAGTTTACCCACTGCGTATGCATTGCAGGTTATGTTTTTGGGGACGGATGCTGCGGGGGGCAGGTGACTGCTTGTTTGGGGAGGGCAGTAAGGGAGTTCAAGAATGGGGGGTTAAAACATGGCTGGCAACAGAAGTTCTGAGATGTTGGCACATTGCACATGGTGGGGCCCATGCAAAGTTGTGACTTTCAGCGACCAACTGGTGGCGTGGGGTAGTCCTGTCCAGATTAAATTCTTGAGCTGGAATGTGACATGGTTGCATAATTCTACTAAGGCAAGGCAGGTGATAGCTCAGACATGGAGGCTCAGAGCCCATATATTGTTGCTCCAGGAGACACATGCGACGGACCAGTTGGCACAGAAAATAGCGATGTCCTGGGGTACACAGAAATACAACACTTCTTACTCCAGTCAAGCTAGAGGTGTCATGGTGTTGATACATAAGTCTCTACAGTTTAGTTGCAGAAAATCGATAGATGACCCGACAGGGCGTTTTGTGCTTGTACATGGATTGTTGTGTAAGAAAGCGGTGGTGATACTGAATAGCTATGGCCCCAACACAGATGATCCCGCTGCTAAACCATCTGGGGCTGTTCCCAACAGCTGAGATTATTTGGGGTGGCGATTTTAACACCATTTATTTATTTATTATTTATTTATTCACATTTGTTAAGCGCACATCAGACCGAAGGCATCGTGGCGCTGGTTACAGTGTTTCTTAAACTTAGTTACACGCAGTTGTACCCTTGGTTACATTGGGCAATGGTTATGCTTAAGTACATGTACATAGAGAACACAAATGGATGGAACTCGAGATAGGTCTTCCACACATGCTTGGAGTGATATAAAAGCCGCCTGTACAATACTGAAGGGATTGCGAATACTAGGGCAAGTTGATACCTGGAGAGTCTTTCCCAAGGAAGAAAGAGGGTACACATATTACTTGTCGGTACCCAATATGCACCCACGCATCAACCTGTGGTGCATATCGGAGACCATCCTGTTGAAAGTCAAGGGTTGTGAAATGTATCTACGCACATATTCTGACCATTCGCCTGTCTGCTTGGCTATCTCCTGGGCGAATGGGGCACATAAAAGACCCTAGTGCTGATTTCAACCAGAGGCACTGTGCGATTCCATCTTTGCACTTACTCTCTGGAAAAGCATTACTCATTATTTTGAGGAAAACGTTGTCTCCATCTCCACCATAGCAACACTTTGGCAAGCTTTCAAAGTTCATATTAGGTGCATGGCAATGGCATCTGAGTTTGGCATTCTGAGAGCCATTTGGCTGGAATTGTGGGAATCGGAACGTCAACTGGGGGAACTCCAGAAGAGGTATGCCCTAGCGTCCTCGCCTGCATTGATGCTAGAGACTAACACGGAAATTGATAGATTTCGAGAGCTTGCAGCTCACGAGTTTCAGCTATTGGATAGACCTGGGATGGGCCGTAGATACGGCGAAGCAGACAGACCGGATGCCTCCAAGCGCGATTGGTGAGACAGGAAGGTGGGAGGACACTAGCATATGTGGAAGCTGAATCGGGCAAGCGTGCTTACACACAGGAGGATATTAATACTGTGTTCCGCACTTACTATATGGGACTGTATCAGCCGGGGGGGGGTGTCAAGGGAAGAAAAAGACACTCATCTTAAAACCATACCGACAACCAAACTGTCCCGCAAGGCCTCAAAGAGACTGGAGGCACCCATAACACCAGATGAGATAAGAGAGGTAATTAGAGGGCTGCCGAATGAGAAGGCTCCTGCGACTGATGGCCTAGTTGCAGAATTTTACAAGGAATTCCAAACGGAAGTGGACTCTATTTGCTACAGCTGTGGGAGGAGGCATTAGAAAGGGGACAACTGCCAGAAACGCTCCAGGAGGCTGTGATAATCCTGCCATTAAAACAGGATAAGCTGCCAGGTGACTGCACATCATACTGACCTCTGTCATTAATCAATGTGGATGTCAACATTTTTGCAAAAGTCATTGCAAGTAGGCGGCTCCCATTAATGCCTCATTTAATACATAAAGACCAATGTGGATTTATTCCCGGTAGAGCTATGTCTCTCAACCTATGGAGGTTGTATGATGTAATGTCGCTTGTCACCCCAGAGGCACGGGCGGTGACTATCTCGCTTGACATGTGTAAAGCAATTGCTACAGTGTATTGGCCATTCCTCTTCCATGTACTCCAGAACTACAAGTTTGGGACCCGATTTCAGGTATAGATAAGATTGCTATACATGGCCCCCATGGCTAGGGTGCATACAAATGGTACTTTGTCCTCTCCTATACAACGAGCAGGCGGTAAGAGGCGAGGATGCCCTTTGACACTGCTGTTGATCGCCCTTGTCATGGAGCCTCTTGCTGATCACTTAAGAGATAGATATGGGCACAGTGGCCTCAGGCTGGGTGGTCCCCCGACGCTAATATCACTCTATGCGGATGACATATTGTTGTATGTCCGTCAGCCATCAGCACCCGTGGCTAATATACTTGAAGTGGTGGAGGACTTCGGGAGGTACTCAGGGTTACACCTTAATAGGGTAAAATCAGAGGTGTTCCCCCTCACCAACAGTACCCTAGCAGCGGCTGAAACGCATGGACTGAAGGTAG
Source organism: Ambystoma mexicanum (assembly GCF_040938575.1). Classification (NCBI taxonomy): domain Eukaryota; kingdom Metazoa; phylum Chordata; class Amphibia; order Caudata; family Ambystomatidae; genus Ambystoma; species Ambystoma mexicanum. Next base: position 1,124,772,790 of record NC_090923.1, on the reverse strand, counting down.
CAGCAGATTCCCTGAAATTCTTGGTGATAGTTGTGTCAAGGTCGCTGTCTGAGTCACTGCAATTGAATTACACCACATAAATGACACAGTTACGATGTACGAGATTACGAGTTACGAGCTGGGTAAATTGTCCTTGCTAAAAATGATTGTTTTGCCAAAGTTGTATTTGTTTAACAATATCCTAGCGTGTCTCGGGCAAGCCTTTTTCAAGGGGTTGCAAACAATTAGTGCATCTTTCTTATGGGGGAGTCGTGCAGTTATGAAAGGCTGGACATCATTAACTCACCCGTGGGATGAGGGAGGGCTCCAGTCTCGCACTATAAGGTATATTATCTAGCCGCACAGGGCTTGTATGCAGCATAATGGGAACACTTGGCAGATCCACCACCATATGTGCAGTTGGAGAGGGCGGCTGCGGGTGGAATCCCATTGGACTTTCTCCTATGTGGAGGTGAGTATACATCAGGTGGGCCGCTGGACCTGGTAGATGCAACAAGAAGAACCTGAAAGAGGCTCTTCTGCATGCAGGGGGAGGAGTCTCCATATGATAGGGTGGCACCACTTTGGTTAATACCTATGATTGCTGCGTCCTTGGACCTAGCAATTGAGACGAGTTGGCAGGCAGTTGGCATATGCAAGATGGGGGGCATGTACACACAGGGGGTGTTTGTCCTCTGGGATGAAATTAAGACTATAATGGGTGACTCTCCCCTTCAGTGGATGTAGTATTTCTTTGTGAGGTCCGCTATTAGGGCACAATAGCCTAACTTTCCAGTTGAACCTCAGATTAACCTGGGGATCTCATATGTGCATGAGGTGGTACCGGGCACAGGACCTAAAAGCATATCGGTTTCATACAAGGGTGTATTAAGTAGCCTTCAGGGGCAGGGTCCTGACAATAAGGGGAGATGGGAGTGTGACCTCCAAGTACAGCTCACTGAGAAAAAGTGGTCCGATATGTGTAGTCTAACTAAGAAGACCTGGTATAATTCAAGGTTTTGACTCATACAATTTAAGATTGTAAACAAGCTGCACTACCCACGGTCGAAAATTCAACTGTGCAATACAGATTGTGAGGGCAGAGGCCCCACGTGTGCTGGAGAAGACACAGAGCTGATTGTTTGGCTGCAATAGTCGGGAAACTCGAGCCTCCCACTTTAGTCCGTTTAAATTTGGGTTGGACGAGACGGTTAGCATAGGCTGCTCTAGTGGATCTGGATGAATTGGCTTTCCTTATTTTCTGTGAGAGGTGGGGGGAGCCACATTGGCGAGACATCTGTATGTGATTGACAAGTTTCTGAACAGAATCCGTTCACTTATGGGGAGCCAATGGGCATTTCTTCTTGCCGAGGTGATATGATCAGTGCTTAATTAACTTATTTTACACACCGGCACTTATTGTCTCAGACTCACTTTAATTATGTAGTGATGATAGTCAGTGCATCCATCAACCACAATGAGCAGGTGTGAGCTGTAGTGTAACCCCAAATATGTGGACACTGTGGGGAGCAGCTATGAGTGGTGGCAGCAGTGGTTGCGAATTCCCCACCAGCAGTGTCACAGGAGTGACACTTTATCCCCCACTACGTTTGCCCTCTAAACAACGCTGCAAGAGGTTTCTGTTGAACAAGTGGTGTTGCGGTCTCCAGCACAATCTGTATGCATGTATTTATGGTACTAATAAAGCACAAACGTAGCTGGGAGGAAATGTGAGTTAGCACCCCAGCTTGCGTTCCCTGGTCACTATGTCAAGGCCTCGCTCCTGCCAGCATCTTGACACAAGTTTTAATGAGTTCCTGTAGCAATAATTTCCCCTCAACCTTGCCAGATTTGAAGAGGGGCCCAATTGGGTTAGCCACCCTGATTGAGTGATGTATAGCGCATCATTAACCTGCAGGATTTCTGAGCGCTATTCATCTAAACTGCCTAAGAAAACAAGTACTGTTTGAGTTGTGATCTGAAGTTGAGTTGTGACTTTGCAGAGGTAATGGAGAAGGGGAGAGGACTACAGATTCTTTCGCGGCATGCACTGCAAAGCATCTGTTAACCTAGGAGGCAAGCCTGAAAGAAGCAGAAAAATGCAATAATTGGATGGCCGTTGGAAGTGAGTGGGTTGTTGCAGATTGCTCCACTTTGCAAACAAGGCAAGCAGGAGCTAAATTGTAAATACATTAACATATCAAACAAGACATTTTAAACTTGAATTTGTATTAGAATGGGAGTCAATGAAGAGAAGCTCTAACCATAGATACATGGTCAAACATATCACGACTAAAGATCAAAGAAATGGACGCCATCATTCCACATCTTCCCACCCAGCAAGTGTGAGGTATGTTTTCCCGATAAGACCGCCTGAGAATGGGAAAAGTTCTGTCAAAAAATTGATGTTTCTTCGAAAGGCGCCCCTCCTGGTACCTCGAAAGAGCTGGAGAAGGCTAGTGATCCCACAGTGTCTTCCAAGACCAGCAGGGAATCGAGTAAGGCTTTAACCCGCTCACCCAAAAGCCAGAGTCAGAAGACCTGAGGGATGTTGTCTCAAGTAGCGTTGACACTGAGACAACATTGAAGCCAAAGGCTTCTGAGACTTCCTTGTCGAAGGGCCCTTAGTCGACCATGCATCCAACTTTGAGTTTCAAACCTCGGTTGAAGGAGTTTTTCTAAATCCCTTTGGATCCTTTTTTGAGGAAGACTACGTTTTAGCCTTCGGGTATGAACATTTTGGAACGCCTAAGGTTCCAGTTGAGTGTATTTCTGATCAGTCTCGTCTAGAAGAGCTAGCTACTTGCCTGAAGGATGCCAGTGGTCTAGAAACCTCCCCTGAGGTTGTATTTGACACGTCCGATGTGAATGCTCATCCAAATGCAGCTGTCTTGAAAAGGGGTATTTCTTCCCAGGGACCAGCCTTTATTAACATAAATCACCCAATTCCACCCAAATTACAGGTCCACTCGTGCCAAGCAATGAACTCATGATAGAGAAATGACACCTTCAGTATAAATTTAGCCTTTATTAGGCATCTAGCATAATATAACATAACAGTACATTTAGAAATGGAACTTGGGAAACAATAAAAATAGTTAGAGAAATCACAAAAACTTAGAGAAACACAGTCTTACGCCCCTTGAGATGGCTAATCAGCGCTAGGAGACCCTGGTTGTCTCAAGCGAGCTGCTGCCAGCCCCTTCAGACGACAGCGCTGCCAGGTGCCGCACAAGGCCTCATCATGTTTCGGGCACTCACTCTTGCTCGAAGCAAGTCCGCGGATCGATCTCCCACCTGGGTCATGTGGGCATGCATTTTTGTAATCTCGTGCTGTCAGTCCCCGTGACGCACTATCCCCGCAAGTTTACATATGGAAAAATCACAGCTCAGTAAATTTCCAACGTGCTCTCTTCTCTGCCCCTCCCTACTTGGAGCCCATCGGCGAAAGTACAGGAATGTCTTATCAGTGTGTGTGCAAGGCCGTACCAGGCCTTCTCATGCGAAATAAGATTTGTTTACCACGCATGGCAGAGCCACAGTTGCAAAGACAGAATATTCTAGGAGAATCTGAAATCAATTAACCCCTAGTGAGCAAGCTTTACCATGCCTGCACTGTGCTAGCTAATGTCTATAGTACTTCAAAGATTGGCTATCTAAGTGCTATATAGGTGTCATAATGCTCCAAACACTCAAATACAGGTCTCTGTTAGCTACCAAACTGGGGCCTCGGCCCTGCCTTTCTATGCACAATGCATAATGTAACCTTCCACCCCTCCTAGGCCTGCACACTCCTTGTAGCTCACTAATGAGTAATGTGGGCGCTATCAGCACATTACTTTCAGCATTTAGCACATACTTTGAATAAACTATTGGTTTTTAGCTGTTAATGCAGCCATCCAAGGCCCTAATATGTAAATATGGCACTTTGTATAACGACAGCGACTTATAGAACATGGTGATTGAATGTTTGGGTTGGGGGAAATACTGCAAAGGACATTGCCCAGGATGACCTTAGACACATCATGGATAGAGGCCTTCCTAAGGAACCTGTGATGCCTGTACATTTAGTTTAAAAAAAAAAGAAAGATCTAGAAAATTGGAGGAAACCTGACAACACTGTGGCTGTGAACAAGGAGTTGGTGAGGAAATGCAGACTGCCTTCTGTGGATCCTGACTTTCTTTCAAGGCACCCTACACCAGAGAGTTTTGTGGTGCAGGCAGCTACCTTCACTTGAAAGACTGCAGGTTATCTGACCACCCTCCAACCCCCGGATAGGGCCAATAAAAAGTACGACGCCCTGGTAAAAAGGGTATTTTCGGCTGGAAGCATTGCATTAAAAGCCATTAATGCATCTTGTGCTCTGGTGAAATACACCTGTACATTGTGGAATTTTAATTTCCCAGGCTGCAGAAAACATCCCTGAAGGTGAGTTGAGGGATGAAGTCAATAATCTCATCAATGATGGTTAGGAGGCTTCTTGCCAGTTCCTTCACTCAGGCCTAGATGTGTCGGACTGCGTCAGCCGGTGCATGGGCTCTAGTGCAGTGATCAGAGAATTTTCAGAAGATTTGCGTGGCTACGCAAGACTGTATTAGCCTCAATGTTCAATCAAGACTTCTGGATATGCCCTTTGATGGGTCCAACCTGTTTGGGCCGAAGGCAGACAACAGTGTAGAGAAGCTACAAGCTTCAAAGGCTGCAGCTAAATCCTTAAGGGATGCTATTCATCAGACACAACACTGGTCTTTGCAGGCTTGGAGAGGGTGGTCCTTTCAGTATTACTCCTCCTTTGGCCAAAGAAGAAGAGGTCAAGCGACCCAGAGAGTAGAAAGAAGATTTGCATGTGCCTCTAGAGGCCGTGGGAGGGGAGGGATATACTGCTCCGGCAGCAACACTGCCCTCTGCCACAGGCCATAACCTTTCTGGGTACTTTGCTCATAGGACCCCGGGTGGGAGGCAGGTTGACCCCACATCTGCAAGAATGGCATTTCATTACTTCAGATGCATGGGCGCTACCGACTGTAGACCAATGGTACTGTCTCCCTTTTCTACAAAGGCCCCGAGATTGTCCCCCGAGCGAGCAATCTCCTTGGGAACCAAGCCACTCTTTCTACCGGTGATTCTTTCCCTGTAGAAAGCTGCTGTGGAAAGGGTAACTGTAGTGGAGCAATACCAGGGTTGGAACTCCACCTATTTTCTGGTTCCCAAGAAATGAGACGATTGCTACCTATCTTGGACCTGAGACGCTTGAACAAGTTCCTCAGGAAGGACCGATTCAAGATGGTCACATTTTTGCAGATCCTCCAGGCCCTTCAGCTCCAGGATTGGATGGTGTCACTCGATCTTCAGGATGTTTTACTTTCATGTGCCTATACATCCCAAGCACAAAGGGATTCTTTCCCTGTAGAAAGGTGCTGTGGAAAGGGTACCTGTAGTGGAACAATTCCAGATTTGGAACTCCACCTATTTTCTGGTTCCCAAGAAAGAGGACAACTGTGACCTATCTTGGACTTGAGACGCTTGAACAAGTTCCTCAGGAAGGACCGATTCAAGATGGTCACATTTTTGCAGGTTCTCCAGGCCCTTCAGCTACAGGATTGGATGGTGTCGCTCGATCTTCAGGATGTTTACTTTCATGTGCTTACACATCCCAAGAACAAAGTGCCTGAGGTTTGTCATTGGCAGTTCTCACTATCCGTTTCGAGTACTGCCGTTCGTGCTGACCGCTGCCCCAAGGACCTTCACCAAGTTGATGGCGGTGTTAGCAGCAATTCTAAGGAGGGGAGGAATTTGCATCTTTCCCAAGCTAGATGATTGGCTGACCAGAGCACGTTCTCCCGAACAGACTCTGGAACATCTCACCAGCACCTGCCAATCGCCACAAACTGGGCTTCTCCCTCAACTTCAACAAGTCCCAGGTGATGCCTTCCGAAAAATTCAATTAATTTGAGCTCTGTTGGACTCTTCCTCAGGGAAGATTACACCTCCTGAGTAGAGGCCTCAACGTATCTCAGGAAACATGAATATATCCAAAACGCAGCAGCCAGACTGCTCCTTGCCCTCTCACCCAAAGAATACATCACCCGCGCACTCAGAATTGCGCAATGGCTCTCAGTTAGCCTAAAAGCAACTTTCAAAGCCATGTGCATCACACACTGAGCCCTCCATAAAACGGGACTTGAGTTCCTTTGGAACAAAATCCTGCACTACCAGCCCCCCCAGAAACCTTTCATCGGGCTCAGCTCTCCTCCTGGCTATTCAACCTCACCACTCCACCAGAGTCGGTGGCTCGGCTTTCTATATCCTAGCTCCCACCATCTGGAACACTCTTCATCTGGACATCCGCTGCATCGAAAACTACCTCTCCTTAAAACAAAAACCTAAAAACCTGACTATTCACTGAGTTATCCTGAAAACCTCCCTAAACTTCAAATCCCCACACCGAGCATACGAACAGTCATCCCAGGTGGTATTGGCTGCACTCACGGCGACACCGACCTCCAAGCTCCTGACAGCGTCCACTGTGTTTGCGGTGGCCTGTACCACACACACTATCATACACCTATCATGACCCTTTTTCCCCTCAAGCGCTACTAACTGAATCACAGCCCTCATATATGTACTCATATATGTAATGTCATAGGATTGATGAATGACTGCACCTGGCATGTACGGAATAACAGGCAAATCACAATAACGATCAGTAAGTGTTCGATATCTGGGTAGATTCCCCACCCTATCCACCTAAAAGAATCTGGAAGTACAACATATGCGCCTCCTGTGGCAGATAGTTGGAGCATAGACTGTCGTTGTTGCTAACCATTTTAGCACAGCTGCAAGAAGAAGCCAAATACCTGAGTGTGCGCCCAAACAACAAAGCCCCATCTGGTTTCACAAGGTACGTATAATACACCACTGACCGCATACATGGCTAGCCACACACATTAGTATACAGCAAGGACTATGACAACAAATTCAGTCTTGCTGTTCACATAATTCTCTGCCTACTTACACCAGGCTACGCCTCAACACCTCTGACAGCAGAATGCAGCGCAGACCTATGGCAAATTCGCCCACGCTGAACACATAGTGAGTCTCTAGCACTCACACCTCCCGACTCCTTCCAGCAAACATCCGCATGCCTGACTGTATGGGTTTCTTATTTACCAGAGCCTGGCCAGTCCTGTTAAGCCTTTCTTGGCCAAATGCACACTATTCATCCTAATCAAACTCCATAACCTCCAACACTCTGGACTTCGGTCCTCCGAGGGCGTTCCCACTAACAGCGCATTGAAACTATAATAATGGTACAAGGCGCTATACAAATGACAAGAACAATACAATACAATGCGTAATACAAAGAAAGTCAACCCAGGGAGATATATGATAGACCGGCCTTGCCTAGGAGGAGTAAATCAATCAGCCCATGGCAGCCACCCCGGGAGCGCGGCGGTCTCCATGCTGGGGAAGAACAAAGGAAAGATATTAAAGGTACTGTACCAGGGCATGCATTATGACTAGATTGTGGGGTACTTGGAACTTGGACTGACACTTAAAGGCAGACTGCAACTGCCCAGGTTATTGCAAGGGATACACAAATGTTGGGTAAAACAGGAAATGTATAACAGGGATGGGGAAGCTGAGGGATGTTGTGGATGGGAAACCTGCTCAAGGTTCACATGGAAAGAGGTTTATTGTAGATGGGTATATTTTACACTATATAAAGAAAAACAAACAAGAGAGGGACATTGAAGGGGTCACTCCATGAGAGAACACCTGTTTAATTATGTGCATGTGCTATTATATAAAATGCCTGCAAGGGTGAAAAAAACTCCTCTTTGTGGTACTATGCCTTATTTATTATCAGGAACCCATGATTGTGGCCCCTCTGCTGTATTAACATCTTTAAATCACAGGCTGGTCAGCGCCTTACCCTCCCAGCTGGACTTGGATGGTGGGATGGTTCCAGGGTTGCCCATTAATGGCCCATGGTACGTTTAAAGTGTGTTCACAGGGCGAGGGCTGTAATAACAGGGGCAGAGTGGAAGAGCAGTCAAGGCTTAGTCCCAGGAAAAGTGTGGGAGTGGTGTAGAGCTACAATGACTCCATAAAGAACAACACCAATAATTCAAGTTACTCAGTAAGTATAAAAAGTACAATTATGTATAGGCCATTCTGAATACACTAAGCATAAAAAGAAATCACAGGTAAGTAATGTAATCAAAAACCATAAATAACACATATATATATATATATACCCTTAGAAATAAGATTGTATATTCATTAATCATTAACTCATTAACTACCAGTATTGCACAGGTGAGTAATTCAATGCAGTAAAAACTGGTAGCTTAGTTAGAATCATCACAAATCCAGTTCATCTGCCTTATGAAGTCCAGCCCCAATGTGTATGGAGCCCTGTGTCTAAAAAGTCACAAGTCCCAGCTATGGTTTCTTCAGTGAAGCTATTTCAGAACTGATGCAGCTGATGCAGTAGGTTGTGGTGGTGATTTGAAAGTTCTTTAAAGTAAGGCAAGTATTTACTTCAAGTTAGCTAAGTACCCTACTCTATCCTATTCCCAAGGTAAGTCTTAGGGCTACATCCTTAGCCCTGGTTCAACAACCAAATTCCAGGCTAGAGGAGGTTTAGGGACAAGGGTGACAGGGTGGGACAGAAACAGGTATGTTCACCTACTCCCCTGACTGCGATTCTTCCAGGCAACACTGCAGGTCTTCCAGAATTTGCTGGGACTCCAATTGTCTGTCTTTAGTTCGGGTGAAGGGAGCCCAGGGGTGGTGGGTGCATCATGGTAGTCCAAAAGTGAGCGAGACCATCCAACGGGTGGCCCAGGGACACCCCGAAGGCTTCCAAGCCATGGATCCATGAGCAGGAGTCAAGACTGGTTGTCCTCACCGGTTCAAGGGTCAAAGCACCAACGAGAGTCTTCAGAGATCAGGCAGAGGAGCAGGCTTCACCAGGAAAATCACTGGAGCAGATGCCGGTCAGCTGTAGGAGTTGTCCTCGGATCATCAGCAGGCCGTTCTTCTTCATAGAAGAAGAGGTTCTAATGATGATCTGTCGGTTAGCTGCAGGAGCCCACCCTTTATCCAAGATTCAGGCTGGAGGCTAGCCCAAGCCCATCAATGGTAAGTATCTGCAACATTCGAGAAGCCCAGGGTTGCCCAATCCTGGACAAACACTGGTGTTCACATCTGACCAGCAACAGAGTTTCGGTGACCAGAGGATGTGGACCGGGACCAGACAGTCTGAGTCCCCTCCTTCTGGCTCAATGCCCACTTTCCCACAAAAGCAGCAGCTTCCACTGGGAAATGGGTTACCCTATATGGCATTTCTGAGGAAGAACAAAGGCAGCAGCCAAAGTCGAAGCTTAACCAAAGCCTGAGGCAGTAAACAGGGAGACATTTTGGGAAAGGAGGAAAACAGTTACAGAGCCAGGAAGAGACTGAGAGCCTGGAAAGAAAAAACTTGGAGGAGCAAAAACGGGAAGAGAAATGAGAGACAAGTGTACCTGCAAGCAGAGCATTGCAACGCCACCAGTCTGTTTGGAATAAGGAATAAGAGGCGCCATCTTGAACGTCGCTGACGTTGCATGAAAATTGCTAGACTGCTACCCTGCATTGGCAGAGGACTGCGTAACGGTTTCCTGCAAATCCATAGTAGTGGGGAACCATGACAAGAATCTTCAGGACAGAGACAGAGGAGGCAGGAATAAGGAATAAGAGGCGCCATCTTGAACGTCGCTGATGTTGCATGAAAACGGCTAGACTGCTACCCTGCATTGGCAGAGGGCTGCGTAACGCTTTCCTGCAAATCCATAGTAATGGGGAACCATGACAAGAATCTTCAGGATGGAGAGAGAGGAGGCAGCAGAAAGATGCGAGGAAGAAGCAATGGTAACCCCAAGGAGGCAGTAGAAAGAACTGAAGAGGTGAAGTCATTGACTAGGAAAGGACTAGGGGAGGAGGAGAGATGTGGAGTGGAGTTATATTGAAAAGAAGGTAGCAGACCCAAAGAGGAAGAGGGATACACCAACGAATACAGGTGCCAAGTGAGAAGCTTTGCAGGAGAGGGGCTTGATAAATAAAACTCTTTGTTAACCCAATTTCCTGGTCTGTCCTGTTTGTCGCTCAATAACCACTTTGTGACAGAGTTTAGAAACCAGCTCCACTTTGTCATGTCTGCCATGGTTGTTTTCAAACCCACTACTTTCCCTTCAAAGGCTAGGATTTTGTTTTCCCTTTCAAGGACTTCGCCAAATCAACCTGGTTATGGTACCCCAGGTCCACAACAGCAGATGTCTGTGGGCAAAACATATCCCTAAGCATAAACCAATCCCTTTTGGAAACTAACTGAACTAAAATAAAACCCAGACTGGATCCTGGAGGAAGTGGAATTATGGACCCAGGAGGGAATACAACATACTGTGAGACACCTGAGGGTATCCTCACACCAACTCCCCTTGGATCCTCTCCTCAGATGGCCAGGAAAAGGCCATCACTTTTTGATCCTGACCCTGGGGGTGGAGATGCAAGGGAGGATCACCTGGGTGGAGGGTTCTTGGGAATTGAGGAGAGTATATCCATTGGTGATGCATGGTATCCTTTTTCTTATGAGTACCAACCTCCTCCTCCCCCTACCTTTATGGGCTGTTGCAGACCAACTCCCCTCATTTTCCCCCATGCATACCACTATAGTACTGGGATGAGGAAGAGGTGACTAAGAGTAGTGAACACTAGTAAGTCAGACTGCTGTAAAGGTCAGGCATGTCCCGAGTGCTCTACTTATTACGACCAGGAAGTCGAAAATTATGGACTCACACCTGCAACCTGTCAAGTGGTTGCAGGTGTATAAAAGTCAGAGCTGACAAGTGAGAAGGCACTACCAGCAGGAGAGAGCCCAGGCTGTTAATTGCAAACCTGAAGGGCGAAACCTGCATCTCAGGTGGCAGCCGAGGTGTGTCCTGCAGGAGAGACAGGACGCCGGCATTCGACCCCAAGAAGCTCTGGAGCCAAGGGCCAAAGGCCGCGCAAAGGCCACAGGAGTGGAAGCCTAATTGGTCAGAGGTCCGCAGCCAGAGCCAGGAGAAGGAAACAAAGTCACCGACAGCATCTGTGGGGAGAAAGCAGAGCTGCCGGCAACCATAGAGAGAAGGAGAAGTGCAAGCTGTGCTTGTGGTCGGAGGAAAGCGCGTCGAAGGAGCAGAAGCCGAGTGAACAGCCGCCCAGAAGAGATGCCTGGGACCGGTGAGTGAAAAGGGGCGCTTCTGGAGGCTGTGGGGAAGCCAAATTAGATGCCGAATGAATGAAAAAGTATGCACAAGATTAAATGAACCCAAAGCAACAGGTTGGGAGGAATATTAAGGGCATTATAAAGTGCAAGCAACAAAGTAAAAGACCAAGGTTATTGAATACTGAACTAAATGAAGGCTTTTGGCAAATCTATGACCAAATGATCCGTTTTTGTGAAACACATATACCGCATATTGAAAGCAAAGCATGAACCATAGGACATACAGTGGAAAGCAAGTCTGAAACTGGAAAATAAGTATGAAACATCGAAAGTATGAAAGCAAGGTGGTGAAGGAACAAGGACACCACAAAGTGAACTATATGCGAAACCCATTGTGGCAAAGTCAAGAGACTGGCAAAGGAATTGTCTTGCACTTGGGAGAGGGAATTCCAAGACTTTGTGTAACTGTCTTGAACTTGGGGGAGGGAACACAGAGAATTTGTGGAACTGTCGTAAACATGGGAAAGGGGTACTGCAAATTAAGCCAGAGCTGGAAGATGCTCAGAACTTTATTTGGAACACTATTTCTTGTATTCTTGTATTGCAGACATCCCTACATGTTGTTTAGCTTTAGTTGTGAGGGCAAGTATAGGTTTTGGGCACAGACTGACTTTTAAGTTGAACTTTCTGACTCAGACTTTCCTTAGTTTCTTTAGGTAGAGAAATCCCACCTTAGTATAGCGCAAGTTAGGTTTTAACCATCCTGACATTTGAGTTAATAAATCATTTCTGTTTGGAATTTGAATCTGCTGTCAATGTCTTGCTTCATGATGCCTTCACAATACATATGTGTAAACTATGTAGCAAACCAACAACAAAGGGGGCTATATCTCGCTTTTTCCCAGTAGAGGAAAACCTGGAGTGGGCTAGCAAAACATGCTTACTGATTTGGACTCAGGCAGATAATAGGGAAGCTTGGGGTAACCAACAGGAGAGTTCTCCCTCCAGCCCCACACAAAAGAGGCAGTCTTGGAGAAACATGCACCTCTCACCCATTCAATATCCAGAGGGGTAACAGGAATCCCAGTCCTCACCCTTCAATTAATGGACAGAGAGAGAGAGCTCCACTTCCTTCACATGCTAGCAGGGACCATGCGGCGAAGAGAACGTGTGTCTTCATCACAATTGCCAGCACAAGGGAGACAGAATCACCTGTAGATGCTGCATCCCTTAAAAACAAGAGAAAGGATACCAACACTCTATCAAACAAAGGAGACCCCCAAGACCCCAGTAGTAAAGTTGAATAAATACCTTCAGCTGTTTGGCAAATGAACTCAACAAAATGAAATTCATAGAAGGGAAACTTTGTAGCCTGAAAAAGGAGAACAAACTAACAGCTCCTTCTCAGCCAGCAAAAAAGACAGACCAAAGCGGGATCCAACATGGCTGTGTTTCCCATGAACATAGCACTACAAAACATACCTGCCATGGAGCAGGCCCAGGGTGGGCATATGATCCCTCTGGCCAATCATAGGGAAGCTAGGATGTCCAAGCACTGTGTAAGGGCCAGCTCCCATGGCAAGCGGGAAAGGGAGTTTTGTGGCATAGAGAAGGCAAATTGTGGTGTTAGAGAGATGCAAAACGTTTACTATAGCATGGAGGAAAACTGCCGGGATGGCTGTAAGGCTTGGAGTGGAGGGACAGATTGTAATTCCCAGCTAGGATAGGGACACTGCTGGGAAGATTGTAAGACCTGGCGAGAAGTGGTGATTTTGAACTCCTACAGAGGCTGATTGTAAGACTCATTTGTGATAGATTGGTTGTAAAATCTGGAGACCAGAAATACAGAAGAGGAAGGAGATTGAAGCAGAGACCAAAAGGCAGGTGAATAGAGACCTGGCCACAGACATAGTGAGAAAGAAAAAGGCAGAGGAAGCAAAGGCATTAGCCTTTGACAAGGAACAGACAGAAAGGTTGAAGATGAAGTCTCTGATCAAGGGGGAGGCAGGGTAGGAAAGTGCAGAGTCCCTGACAAGAGAAGGAAACGATGGAGGCCCTGCACTTAGAGAATGAGAAAGTGCCCGAGGGGTGGCAGAGAATTAAAGGGTAGAGACCCTTGGCTAAGAGACAGAGAAGGTACCCTACAAGAAGGCAAAAAAGAAGGTGGCGATGCCAAACAAAGAGGTTAAGCATGGAAAGGATCCCCTGGGCACTAAATCAGGAAAGATCATTCAGTGTCTGTGTAAAGTGTCGGGGAACACTATAACAAATCCCAACCATCTGGACACCTTAAATAAAAGGCATACAATTGAATATCACTGTGGCATTATTTGTGGCCTTAGTTGTAGCAACTTACCGCATCAGCGTCCTATACATTGTTGGATGTCAGATTCAGTGACAGTGCTTCAGTCATCATTGCAGATCTCTGGTTGGGTTAAGGTTGATTCTCCATGTGAGTAGTTCTGGGAATATAACATGTCTTCAATGTTTGAGGAGGGCTGAACCTTGTATTTCCCTTGCGACATGTCTTCAGTGCAGAGATGCAGAAGAGAATGAAAGAAAGATGTTGATCAGAATACTGACTGGCTGGAGTTAGAGAGTTTCAATACATTGGGCCTCATTCCAAGATTGGAGGTAGCCATGGCGCTATTTGCGCCATGGCTGCCTCCAATACCGGGTCTGGCACCAGTCTCGTTCAATAGGGACTTAGCGGTCCATTCTGACCCTGGAGGGACCAGTAAGTCCCCATTGAACAAACCATTCCCCATTCCCATTTGAGCCCCCATATGGCTCAATGGGAATGGGGAGGGCGCAAATAACGGGCTCGCGAATGGCAAGCCCGTTATTAGGGCCCTGGTCCCTAAGCGGGACCCGTAAAGGACGTGTGGTCCGACCACACGTCGCTTACGGTTCCCGCTAAGGGACCTCGGAATTGGGCAGTAGGGAATTACCGGCACCGGTCTCCTTACCGGTGCCAGTAATCCCTTACCGCCCAACTCATAATGACCCCCATTGTGTCTTGTCAGCGTAGTTGGTAAAACGTATCCCCCTATCCTCCAATAGCTGGAACAGAGGAACCGTAAAAATGATGTATAAGAATTATGAGAGACATGCTCCCTGAGGGATGCCATATTGTAGGTACGCTGGACTGGCTTCTGCTGTGCTACTGCAGACCCTGATTAGTCTGTTTTATAAGAAAGATTCAACCCATGCTGCTGCACTATTACTGAAGTTTGCTACTTTTTTGGGTCTTTTGATAAGTAACGTATATTCCACCAAATCAAAAGCGGCAAACCGGTCCAGCAGTAAAACCGTTTGTCCCATGTCTATATTTTGCAGCATACTGGATTTGAGATCTAAAAGGACGGTTTCAGTCTTGTAGCCTGGTCTAAAGCCTGATTGCCACTTGTTCAGGATGTTGAAATGTATCAAATGTTTGAGAATGTGTTCCTAGGCCACCCAGTCCAGAACTTCTAGAAGTAAAGGGGTGTTAGTAATTGGTCTGTAATTGGTAGATGTTTCAGGGTCCAGGTTTTTTAAGCAGCTGCATAATCCATGCAACCTACAATTCCTCTATCGGGTGATTTTCCAGGAATGAAGTATTTACTCATTTCGTGAGGTTGCCTATCAGAGAAATGTGCATGCTTTCACATTAATGGCCGGGCATATATCACCCTCACAATTAATGGGTTTAAGATTGCTGGTAATGGCAGTCAATTCAGCTTCTGTAATAGTTCTAAAACTGAAGTGGTTTTCTATCTCCATTTGCTTAGTATCACTTATCATGCATGTCTTACGGGACATCCCTGTTCCTCTGGATGATTATGTGTTGTTTAATCTTGTTGGGTTTGACCAGCATGGCGTCTTGAATAAATCTGTGCCATGCAGCATGCTTTAGTGGCCCTTACTGTTTATTAGCACAAGGATTTTCCAACTCACTAAGAATTTTTAAAAAGTTCTTTGCAATCGTGTTGTGCATCGGCTATCCGTGTTTCTGTTTCATACATGGATTTTTTAGCATTGATAACTGCTAATTTATTGCCTTTTGCAGCAATACTGTATGATTATTTGTCTGTGTCAGTTTCTGTATGCTTCCAGGTATAAAACAAATTCCTTTTGTGTACTTTGAGCTTTTGTAGCTCAGGTGAGAACCAAGCATTACTTTTTTATCAGGCACCGGTCTCGTCTTCAATGGTATTAATTGCTTTCGATATAGGGTCTCATCACGAGTTGGGCGGTATCCCAGGGGTATCCCAGCGGTATATGAGCTGGGATGCCGCCCAATGCCATTAGCGTTACCGCAACTCGTTCCTGGGCAATTTGTGCTGGATCTGAGTTGCGGTTGTGCTTTTAGTCCCCATTTATTCAGTCCATCGGACTCTGTGGCCCTTTTCAGCACTATTACCACCGGCGGTAATAGTGCCGGCAGTATTAGTGCCGAAAATGGGCGGAAAGGGAATGTTTTTACCTCCAGCAAAAAAGCTGAAGGTGTTAGTCTGGAAAAAAAAAACCTAACCATTGTCTTGACGCCACCCACCTCCCGGGCAAGCATGTTCCGGTCTCAGACAATCTTAGACAATCTCCTGGGGGAGGTGTGTGGATCCCTACACCCCCCCTGCTCTTTCGTACCTTAGGCCCTAGGTGCACTGTGTTACTCCTAAATTACTTCTAACAACATACCCATGCTATACAGAACAAATAATACCAACACAATACCAACATACTCCTATCTTACTACTGTGGACACAAATCACAAGACACAAAGAAAACACATGAATCGATTCAATTATAACAATGGAATGCATTTATTTATGCTAATACCAAAGCATAATTTAAAAAATGCTAAAACTCTATAAACCTATATCGAATTTGCACCTTTTATGCTTCTGGTGCAAATCTACCATGCATCCATAACTATAAGCCTTTCAGGTTCCTAATGCAAGCCTGTAATGCAAGCCTGTAATTCTAATGCAGTCTAAATGCAAGTCTGTAATGCAAGCCTGTGATGCAAGCCTGTGATGCAAGCCTGTGATGCAAGCCTGTGATTCTAATGCAGTCTAATGCAAGCCTGTGTTTCTAATGCAGTCTAATGCAGGCGTCAAACATCCAGCAATCCTCTCCTCTATGCAGAATCAAACCTCTCCAATCCAATCCACACCAATCCACACCATGCTTCACACT
The DNA here is from genome assembly GCF_040938575.1 of Ambystoma mexicanum. Lineage (NCBI taxonomy): Eukaryota > Metazoa > Chordata > Amphibia > Caudata > Ambystomatidae > Ambystoma > Ambystoma mexicanum. The sequence goes on along the minus strand of NC_090923.1, from coordinate 1,124,756,375 downwards.
CACCCTCTTAAGACAATCCCTGTCTGATCTCCCCTTTCCCAAACTCAAAGCTCCCTGTGAGTGTCTGACCAACAACTAGATGGTGTCACATTCTAATCATGGGCGTAATTCTGGGGGGGTGGACAGGGATGCCCGTCCCCCAACCTCCATGGCACACCATTCTGTCCCCACTCATTTGGCTCAGGCACCTCCCCTTCAGATGCCATGTCCTTCCCAAACCCATCAGCAAAGTTACCCCACTAAATGTAATCAATCAGTTTGTCTAGCCATGAGCCATACTTCCCATTTGCTTGTGCATCGCTTTCCTCTCCAGCTCTGTATTTGTCAAGCCAGGTCTCTCCTCTTCCCGCTACTCTCTGGAATCAGTCAGTCAGTGATGGCAGGCCCCTCATGATCTGGCCACACGAACTGCTTCTGCCAAGCTCTGCCAATCTCTGTCCCAAAGCCATCGGATTCTGCTGCACCAAGACATCTCTCCCTCCTTCTCAGGATTGCATCCTCCATTCAAACTCTATCAGCAACTAGCTCGAACGAACTCCATCAGTTTCTAACCCCATTCTCCAACAGATTCTCAGCAACCAGCAAGGACTAGGGGCAACTCCTTCACAGCAACTCCCTCGAACCAGCCACTCTCCTTTCTCTCCTGCTCTGGTTATAGTTTCCAATGACGCACCCATTTCTATGGTAACTATAAACATTCTCTAAGCTAAGAATGTCTATCCAGCATTTTACAATGCCTGCCAGTCTGTGTTATGTTCTTGTCGCGTTCTGGTCATTACGTGTGCTGTGTCAAAGTGTGTCAAAGTGACATTGGACATCATATCTCTGTCATGGCCATCTGAGTGTCTGTAGTGCAAAACACCATCTAATTCCATCTATTTCTGAATTCACTCCACTGTTGGCTCAGTCTGCAACACGAAATGCTCCCTTAGTGCCCGTTTTCAAAGCAACTCCTTGTGTGAAAAGGCTTCTCTCCTCTCTCCCCATGTCGCGCTCCCTCCCACCTTTGTCTCTGTGGCACACAATCTCAAACTGATTAGCCTCCTTCCCTCTCCCCACTCGGACAAGGGTTTGTGTTATCTGTGTCTGCCAAGCAAATGTTTACGAATTCCTGGTACACTGTTAACTCAAAACAATCTTCGTACTGAGCCCAGTGGCGCAGGCAACTTCTGTGTGTCTCCATCAGAAATGGCTTTTATAATGCCATCTGAATGCTTCCTAGCGTTTACGATTTCTTCTCGCAATGCAAGCGCTAACATAATGCAAACTCATTCTAAGTGCACACTCAACATACAATCATATGTGTCAAACATATCTCTAAACGTGTAACTACAAAGCATAACAATGAGTCATTCTAAATGGCTCTACACAGCATTTCAAACATGACAGCGTGTCATTTCCAGGCGTACTTCATTCTCTCTAATAGCAAACAATACTTCTCTCTCAGCCTAAGCGCTACAATGCAAACATATCATTCTAAAAGCATCACTTTCTGTCATATATGACAATATCATAACTAGCAAACCCTTCATACAACAGGGCCTATTTCTCTCTTCAAATGCATAACATGTCAATGGCTAATGCATAAAGTGGCAGTCTAATATGTGGATTAAATAATTGATGCTACTTCTTTATGTACTACTCAGAAATGGATGCAATAATGGATAGCTAAACATAATGCAATCATGCCTAAAGGGATAATACTGGGTAACGATGAGTAATGATTTTCTATCAATGGGTAATAATGGGTAGTGGTAACAAAGAGTACTTATTCTCTAATGATTCTCTAATGATTCTAATGATGAGTCTAATGATGAGTGTAACAATAACAATCCAGGCACCTCATTTTATCAGATTCCACAATTCTCTCCTCTTATCGTTAGATAAATCATAACATAACATATGTCATACATAACATAGCAATAACATAGCAATGTGGTATGCTAATACCAAGCAAATTGCAAAAGAAAGGGAAAAAGCATATATTTCATGATGCAAATTATTTCATGATGCATAAAAAACCTGTTTTGCTACCAAAATGCAAGCATTTTACTCTATCAGTGGCAAGCTAAAATATCAAATGCATAACTGCAAATGTGTCAGAATTCAGAATAGCATAGCCAAATTTATAATTCTAAAAGTCAAGTCAAAAGTCACAGGTGTCTACAAGCCAAAAGTGTGAAAGTGTCTCTACAAGCAGAAAATGAAAATGAAATGCATAGAATCAATGCATAAGTACTGCGAATACAGGTGTTTCCAGTTCAATGTGTCAAGCACAAAATATGACAATGTCACTTTCAGGTGTCAAAGGTCAGTACAGTAGCCAAACAGGCCAAGTCAATTCACAACATCAATGCATACATATCAGTGTATACATCCAGTGTATTGGTCAGATAGGCCAATTAATTTACTATATTCCAGTCCAAGGTATTTCCAGGTCAGTCATGAGGTATGTGTATCCTCACATATGGGCACAGTTCTAGGTCAGCACAAATATAGTTCTAATGCAAAAGGTTCAGCCAAGGAATGTCAACAAAGATGCAGTGTCAACAAAGCAAGTGTTCACAAATCGGATAATGTGTTCACTAAGAGCATAACAGTGTTCAGCAAAAGTTTTCAAAGTTCAGGTAGCAAAGTTCTCCACAGCAACAAAGGTGAAGCAGCAAAGTGTTCAAGCCAGTTCAGGCTGGCCTGCTTGATAAATGACAGCAAGCTAATTGAGATTTCGCACAGAGCTCCAAAAAGACAGGAGCAAGCATCAAGTGTCGGTACCATATGTGCCCCATTTCGTCCCCATGGGGGGATCGACACATGCACTTCACTTTTCAAAGGTAGCATCGGGAAAACCGCATGTCAGAACTTTCAATTGATGCAGATTGATGCATACGCTCCCTTTTCCCTAGGCCTTCATTCACATTTGGGGAACAAAGGCGGGTGCAATCAAAAGCACAGGTGCACTCATTCAGAGTGTTTACATGCCAATGCAGATGGTTACTCTCCAGTGCAATTCCATGCACATTGGCCCTTGGCATAGGCCCAAACTCCAGCTTCAAATTCTCTGCTTCCTCGCCAGGTCATGCTGTTGCCAGTATTCCAGCTCATGCCATGCCATACCAGTTCCTGCCATGCCAGTCCCATACTCTTCAAATGAGGGACCAGCCCGCGTTGAATGCAAGTGCAAATTTCAAAGCACCATCGATCAATGCTCAATCTCTTTCACTCAAGAGACAAAGCTTCACTGCTTTTCAAACGGGATCAGCAATTCAAATTCTTTCAGAGCGTGTATTCCTGCTCATTCCCGCATTTTTCTCTTTCTTCTCATGCCCAAACTTGTCTGGTGCAAAAGGTAAGGCATTCCAAATGGATTCACTTCTTGCTGCATATCACAAAAGCTGCTCACAAAGCAATTCGAATTTCTCTTCTTCTCTGCTGCTGCACAATCTTTCACTGCTCTTTCTCTCTCACTTGGCACAGAATGCTGCAAGGTGTCTTCTCTCTGCACAGTCAGTCACTATCTTCACTTCCCACGGCAATAGGTGTCATGCCACGAAGTCTGTTAGCAAGCAGATTTTCTGGGTACATTCTCAGAGCACAGCCATTAGACAAGGCCACACCCTAAGGCCTCAAATCGATCGGTCGGCATTCCCCAAAAAGGCTGCTGCAAAGCCAATGTCTCATCATTGCTGCAAACAAACAGCCATGATGCAAAGTCACATTACAAGGTGACATAAGCCAGTCTCTTTCTCTATTCTTGGTGCTGTTGCAAAACAGCCATTCAAAGTCACAAGGTGTCAGCCATCATGGATCTCAAACAGACGGTCATCAAAGTCTGGTCAATCTGGTCTGGTCAGTCTGGTCATCTGGACATGCTGCTCTCAGGTGTCATGCTGCTGCCAATCATGGTCTGGTCAATTCATGCGATGCCATCAAGGCGATCTGGTCAATCAAGTTCTCACGGTTTGCAAGTCTCGGTCTGGTCAAGGTGTCTCCAGATTTCATACAAAGAAAACAAAAATGCAAGCATCAGCCTAAATCAGTTTCAGGTGGTTTCAAAGCCAAAAAACAAAACAGCATTTCCCATTGTGCGTTGCAGTGCACATCTACTTCTACACTTTCCCATGTCTCTCAAAAGACATCAATGCTAGTTCCCTCAGTGTCTCAGTCAGTTCTATCAATGTGTCAATGCATCTAACTAACTATGCCTGCCTCTCCATGCTGCTCAATGCATGCACGCTTAATGCATTTCTCCTACATTTCCATCTCTGTACTTCCCAAAACAAAACAAATAATTTCACATGCTTCAAAAAATAATGCACCTTCAAAAATAACACATTCAAAAAATGCTACACATTCAAAACTGTCACCACTGCATCTTCTCATTCAATTACACTCGACATCCTGCATTTCCATGTCTTCTCTGTCACTTCCATGTCAAAGCTCAATAACCATATAGGCCTAAGGTTTATTCTAGCCACACTCTCCCATTTTTTTCATCATTAAGTCTTCACGAAGCTGAATAACTCCATGCTGAAAAAAACCCCCAAACAAACAAATCGGTTTCATTCAAACAAATACTGCCGTGTGTCATACAATTCAGATTCAAACAACATTCCTGCAATGCACTGCTTCCCGCTTCAAATAAACAGTCTGCCAGTTTTGCACGATCTCTAGTGTCAACAAAAATCCTCTCCATGCACAATCTTCAAACAAAAAAAAATAATGGAATGCAAAGTCTCAAAACACCGAAATATTGCGCGAACAGCGCGATTCACATTCTGCTTCAATGCTATCAAAATATCTATGTCATTAGACAATATTTTTTTTCACTCGATAATGTAGGCATAATACTGCTACTGCCAACAATGTCATTTCGAAAGTCATTTCTCTTCAAATCAAAGATCTTAACAGAAGTGCCTTCATGCACATAACTGTTTTCATTGCAAAGGTGTCTTCAATGATACAGTTTCACAATGCCTCAAATTTCATAGGCAACCCTCTATGCATTTTCTCTAGCCAATTCTCTAGGCACACTGCACATGTCTATCAAATCTGCACTCTTTCTCTCGCATTATTCTGAGGTAACTCTTTCTCCCCATGAACAATATAGATTTCCCTAGGAACTCTGTTCCTGCCCATTTTTAATACATTTTTCAGTGGGTCATATTTCTGCAGCTGCTGCTACTGGGACATTTTCCCAGTTACTGATTCATTTCTCGTATGGTTGGCGCTTATGAAATTTCTCCCCAGGCCTCAAGCATACTTCTAAGCCGATTTCTCATTGCTTTCAGGTCACTAAGAAATGTGCTCATACTGCAGTTTTCATTTATTCTACCCTCGGGATTTCTCTCATGACACTTCAGTGAGTTACAAAAAAAAAAAAAACAGGCTCCGAGACTTTCTCCTAAAACTAACGGATCTCGTCTACGGCAACCTTGCCAAAAATGTGCCACAAATTTTCAACCAAATGGAAACCAAAACCTAGTTCCCTGTGAGTGTCTGACCAACAACAGATGGTGTCATATTCTAATCATGGGCATAATTCTGGGGGAGAGGGGGTGGACAGGGATGCCCGTCCCCCAACCTCCATGGCACACCATTCTGTCCCCACACATTTGGCTCGGGCACCTCACCTTCAGATGCCATGTCCTTCCCAAACCCATCAGCAAAGTTACCCCACTAAATGTAATCAGTTTGTCTAGCCATGAACCATACTTCCCATTTGCTTGTGCATCTCTCTCCTCTCCAGCTCTGTGTTTGTCAAGCCAGGTCTCTCCTCTTCCTGCTACTCTCTGCAGTCAGTCAGTGGTGGCAGGCCCCTCACGATATGGCCACACGAACTGCTTCTGCCAAGCTCTGTCCCAAAGCCATCGGATTCTGCTGCACCAAGACATCTCTCCCTCATTCTCAGGGTTGCATCCTATATCCAAACTCTATCAGCAACTAGCTTGAGCGAACTCCATCAGTTTCTAACCCCATTCTCCAACAGATTCTCAGCAAACAGCAAGGACTAGGGGCAACTCCTTCACAGCAACTCCCTCGAACTAGCCACTCTCCTTTCTCTCCAGCTCTGGTTATAGTTTCCAATGACGCACCCATTTCTATGGTAACTATAAACATTCTCTAAGCTAAGAATGTCTATCCAGCATTTAACAATGCCTGGCAGTCTGTGTTATGTTCTTGTCGCGTGCTGGTCACTACGTGTGCTGTGTCAAAGTGACATTGGACATCATTTGTATTTGTATTTGTATTTGTTTATTTATAACGCGCAGACCGTCAGGCCCGGGGGCATCAGGGCGCAATTTGTACAGGGTTGCAAGAAAAGAACATACAGGCAGATAGATTACAATAAAAGTATACCAATACCACATAATAACAATCTTAATAATTACATATATTACACATGGTACAGTGTCCCTAGGCTCCGCAGAGGAAGTATCCCTGAGTAAGTAGGACAGATGTCTAACACAACTATTGCTGGTCAAAGAGCCAAGATTTGGTTTTATTCTTGAAGGTGTTGAAGGAGTCTTCAGCTCTGATGGCAGCGGGAAGGGTGTTCCAAAGTTTGGAGGCTAGGACAGGGAAGCTAGTGCCTCCCGCTTTTTGGAGCTTAAACCTAGGGATAGTAAGGCATATCTCTTTCATGGCCATCTAAGTGCCTGTAGTGCAAAACACCATCTAATTCCATCTATTTCTGCATTCACTCCACTGTTGGCTCTGTATGCATTACGAAATGTTCTCTTAGTGCCCGTTTTCGAAGCAACTCCTTGTGTGAAAATGCTTCTCTCCTCTCTCCCCATGTCGCGCTCCCTCCCACCTTTGTCTCTGCGGCACACAAGCTCAAACTGATTAGCCTCCTTCCCTCTCCCCACTCGGACAAGGGTTTGTGTTATCTGTGTCTGCCAAAAAAATGTTTACGAATTCCTGGTACACTGTTAATTCAAAACAATCTTCGCACTGAGCCCAGAGGCGCAGGCAACTTCCGTGTGTCTCCATCAGAAATGGCTTTATAATGCCATCTAAATGCTTCCTAGCATTTACGGTTTCTTCTCGGAATGCAAGCGCTAACATAATGCAAACTCATTCTAAGTGCACACTCAACATACATGCATATGTGTCAAACATATCTCTAAACGTGTAACTACAAAGCATAACAATGAGTCATTCTAAATGGCTCTACACGGCATTTCAAATATGAAAGTGTGTCATTTCCAGGTCTACTTCGTTCTCTCTAATAGCAAACAATACTTCTCTCTCAGCCTAAGCGCTACAATACAAATACATCATTCTAAAAGCATCTCTTTCTGTCATATATGACAATATCATAACTAGCAAACCCTTCATACAACAGGGCCTATTTCTCTCTTCAAATGCATAACATGTCAATGGCTAATGCATAAAGTGGCATCTAATATGTGGATTAAATAATTGATGCTACTTCTTCATGTACTACTCAGAACCGGATGCAATAATGGACAGCTAAACATAATGCAATAATGCCTAAAGGGATAATACTGGGTAACAATGAGTAATGATTCTCTATCAATGGGTAATAATGGGTAGTGGTTCTGTAACAAAGAGTATTTATTCTCTAATGATTCTCTAATGATTGTAATGATGAGTCTAATGATGAGTCTAATGATGAGTCTAACGATAACAATCCAGGCACCTCATTTTTATCAGATTCCACAAAGGTGTAAACCTCCCACTTGCCGCACAAACTCAGCATTGGGCGGAGCCGTAATGCAGCGTTAATAGCAGTACCGCCACATTTTTACCACTCCACCCAACCCCTGATGAGGCCATAGTCTCTTGTTAAGCCTTTATTATCTGATCCGACATTTGTAGGTTAACTAGGTTGTTAGTGAGCAGGTCAATCCTTGCTTCCGTGGTCTCAGGCTTAGGTTTCCGAACATTTCTTAAGGTGATCCAACTTTTTTGTACTACCATTTTCTTTATCTCTTTTGCAAATAATACTTCAAAGTGGATACAAAAATGGCCTGACTAGGGACATGGGGAAGTTTGGGTTTGCTAGTCCTCATATTATGCGTAGCCAACCAGTCTAAGGTGCTATTACCCTTTATGTGTGTGATCTCGCTGATTTGTTGGCTAAAGACAAACTAGTAAAAGCATCCTCCAGTTCATTTGCTGACTGGTCGGTTCTATTACCCAGCCATAGGTTAAGATCTCCCAAGACAATAAACCTAGTTGATGGTTTTAACGGGGGTAGCAACATGCTACCTATCTCGTCTATAAAGTCTGGCATAGATGTGGGCGGGTGATAGATTAAAACTAGATTCACTGTTGTGGTAGCATCTGTGCAAATCTTTTAAAAAAGTGTTTCACAACCCGTTGGTTCTATTATATCCATTTCCCAAACCTCTATGCTCACTCTGTAAATGACAGACACACCTCCACGCACCTGATTTTGTCTGTCCATACGCAGGATGTTGTATCTTATAGGAATAGCTAATGCCAATGAAGGAGGTCTGGCTGCTTGATGAAGCCACGTTTCCATGACAGCACAAAAATCCAAATCCTTTTCGAGGATGTAGTCTGACACTTCAGTTGCATGCTTAATTAAGGACCTGGGATTCAGTAGTAATACTTTAAGTTTCATGGGTCTTACCGTTTCAGACTCTTTGGGCCTCATTCCGAGTATGGAGGTAGTCATGGCGCTATTTGCGCTATAGGAAGGGACCCCCTAAGGGACCTCGGAATAGGGCGCAAAGGGATTACAGGCACAACGGTGCCTGGTATCCCTTTGCGCCCAACTTGAAATGAGGCCTTTTGTCTGTATGTGTTCCTCTGTTAATGTTTTGTATGTCTCTATTACCATCAATGTGCCGTGGGTTAACAGCAATGTCCCCATATCTCAATGCTATCTCTGGGGGCTGGAAGGTCGGGTTTTTGTAGGCCTATTCTCTTCTGACATATGTTACTTCTCCAGAAACTCTGCAATTGTGATTTTCTGTGATTAACACTTTCCTTACCAGCTGACAATGCACCAATAATTATTTCTTTAATTCGTTAAATTTGCCCCTGTTGCCATAGAGTGTTTCGGGGAAGAGGAGATATGACCAGGGAGGTGTTCAAAGCTGAATGAAGAACACACACCCAAACCTGGAATTTACTGGATCATTATTTTGAGCCGGCATGGACCTGCAAAACAGAGCTGCTCCAAGGGTACCAGTTTAGGAGAGGCACATAAAGTGAAGAACAGAATGGGGAATCTCTGTGTACAAGTAATTTCAATAGAGAGGACTGTGTTCTTCACAGGCTGAATTTTAATCAGGCAGGGCGCACGCCAGGCAAAGTCACCTGAGGCTGTTCTCGTTTCCATGTGGGCCTGGATAGATGTGAGAGCTGGCATGAGCCTTGTCTGCTCAGGCTGGAAGAATGGTCATGCCCCCAACAGTGAGGCTTTTAATTAAACTGGAGTTGTTAGGGTGGTGATTCCCCAGGATGTGGGTAGTGCTTTCAGACAATTCAAAAGAAAATGTCTCTCAAGAAAGATAAAGGATGTTCACCTAATTCTCTCCAAGCAGATTAAAACAACCTATATGCTTATGGTCTCAGGTTTAAACTCCTTCTTTCTTTCTCAGGGTAAATTAAAGGGGTTACCTACTCTTCTTCCTCCTTTCCTTCTCCCGGATCTCAGCTCCGGGCTGGAGGCTGCAACCAAGGTTCAGGGGCCGTAAGGAGACTGGAGGCCATCCTTAGGTCTTATAATGTATTATTCCCTAGGCCCCATACCTCCTGGTTTTGTAAGGGTTTTCCCTAGGCCCCACACCTCCTCTTTCTTCCTCGGGGCATTGGTTTTCCAGCCACCTTCTGCAGTCTCACTCTCTTGCTCTAAGCATCTCCCTCCGCATCTAATTCTTACAGGGTCTTGCAATGGACTTTACTTACTCTCCCTCTTCATTCTGAGCTTTTCCTGCCCCCTATGGCACCTCACCACAAGCTTGATAATTCACCCCATCTACGTGTACTCCTGGCTATCTTAGGGCCCATCTCCTTCTTCTCCTTACTAATGTTCTTCAACCTCTCTGTTGATGTAAAGTATCCCCTTTTCTCTCTAAGAGTATTCCACTCCTTCTCCCCATTTCTATCATCTACCCCTTCACTTCCATAATGTTTCTCCTATTCTCCCCGTCACATCTTTCTACTTCACTTACGTAATGTTTGACCATACCTCCTCATCACTTACTTCTAACCAACTCCTCCTTTACTTCCACGATGTTCCTCCACATTGCCCCTCTATTCCTCTTGATCATTTCCTCCTTCCTTCTTCCACCAACTCCTTATCCCTCTATTCTATCTCCTTTTTCTTTCTGGTCTGATCATGCCTCCTTTTAATTCAGCTCCAATAACCTATTTCTCTACCCCTATGGGTCTTTTTCTTACCAACCTTCTTGGTATTTCTCTCCCCACCCTTCAGAGTCTTACCCCTCCCAAGCATCTGGTTCTTTTTCTTCCTCTCCTCGTCCTCCTACTTAGTCTGCCCCCCCCCCCCATCTGAGATGCTCTATCCCCAGTCTACTGGGTCTGTCTGCTCCCAGCTATCAGGGAGCCCTCACGGGATGCACAAAAAACTAGACTTAGTAAGTATGTTGCACAGGGTTTATTTACACCAAAGGCTAAAAAAAGGAAATAAAACAGAACAATAATGACACCAAAGACAAATGCTACAAGTATTGTATGAGTGAAGCTGACTACTTCTGAAGAGGAGCATTTTAATTCTCTATATAGGAATTTGGGTCTACCTAGCGAGGAGTCTAGGCTCACTCAGTTGGGGAAAGGATCCATAGCAAAGAGTTTGTTCACTGTCCCCCATCACGCAACAAGGACCAAGGGAGGGTGATCGAGGGATAGCCCCCATACCTCTGGTGGACCCATCATCTACTGACTTCAGGAAGCAACTGGCCCTCTAACTTCCACCATGATGGTCCCCAAAGCAGGGCAGAGGACCTCATCATGCAGTTATCGGGGTCACTCCCCACCAAACCTTTTGGCCTTTCCCTCTGGATACCTGTAGGAATTTCTTTTTTCAGCTCTTTGGGTCTCTTAATTGCCCCATCACAACACTGGAGACTCTTAATTTTGGGTCTCTTAATCCCCCCACAAATCCTCAGCGTTTGCCTTTCCACAGCAAACTGGGTGTTTCCTGAAGCCTCCTGCTTCTTTCCTGCCTCAGTCTTCTGGGCCTCCTCACCAGTCTCCTGCTCTCACTCCAGTGCCTTCTATTCACCCCTCTAGCTGGCTCCCCATGACCTCTTCCACCTAGCTTCATCACCCTTTTGCCATAGACCGTCCATTTGTTAGGGCCTTGAAACCCCCTTCCAGCCCCTCCCGGACCTAAGGGAATTCAGCTGTGTGCATTTGGTATGAGAAGACAGGGACGTGTCTCTGTGTCATGGGGGCTCCCTTCTGATTTACTATACCCCAGCTCCAGCATCACCCCTATCACCACCTCCTGGTCCAAAATCACAACATTTCCCCAAACGGCTGACTGCAAATAATAGAGAACAACATCCCCCTCACACTAGATAACAACACTCCTACCTACCTGATCTTTCTAGACCTCTCTTCAGCATTTGACACTGTCAGTCACCCCACACTTCTTAAACACCTACATTTTCACCTGTGCTTACAAGTCTTTTCCCTAAAAAGGACTGAGTCTTTCCTCCAAAACTGCACCGCCACAATAAAAATCAGATATTTCCTATCAATCATGTGAGAAATCTGAGGGTATTCTCCCAAGTAGACCTCGAGAATCCCTTATTCAGGTGCCCAGGGAAGGGCTGTCGCTTTCAGATCCCAACCCTGGGGGCGGACGAGCGAGGGAAGATCACCTAGGTAGGGGACCCCGGGGTTATGCTTGAAGGAATGCCCCGGTGAGACGCAGTATAACACCGAAGTGGAAAGTGAGGAGGACAAAGTCCCAGGGGTTTCCCTTGGTTATGCAACATCTACCTTCCTTCCTTCCAAAGAAGGTCCCTTACTCAAATCCCATCACCCCAACAAATCTGGAAAATCCCCTAGGAGCCAAAACCCTTTTACTTTCAAAAACCACAACTCCCAGAATCCCTGTTTTTCTGTTTCCTATCTGAACCCTCCCAGCCTTTCTTCTCCACGTCCCTTTGATTGTGATTTGTCACACTCCCAGTCTATTTGGACCAAACACTACTGTTCCCACAATTCCCCCTGTTTATTTTCTGACAGTAATCTTGGTCATTCCCGTCTGTTCCTCAAACCCTACAAATCTTGCCCTTCTGAATTTACCAAACCCCCTTGTACGAAAGCTATAATTTCATATAACACCTTTCCCCCCTCCTATCCCGTTGGGTATCTGGAATGTCTACCACCCCCCTTTTCCAACCCGAAAACCTTTTTGCACGGTGATAAAAAATGGACTAATGTTAAAACTGTTCACCTGACATGTCCCAACCCAAGTGCCAGGCAGAGTCAGGCAATTAACCTGAATAACACACACCTGACGGCCCTTTCCTTTCCCCATGTGGAGAAAAGGTGGAGCCTGACAGCACCAGAGGAGCAAGGCCAACAGCACGGCATAAGAGCTAACTCAGCACAGCAGTTCAGGAGGAGGAGAAAGACGGTGCAGACCGACAGGGTGACAAGGAGAGAGTCGATCTTACCCTTTCCAACCAAGGCCTGTGAAATCTCTGCAGAGGGAATGATAAGTCCGAGAATAGCCAGCGTGTATTGCACCAGATGTCAACAGTACACAACACCCTCCTCCGCTGATTGCCAAGCCGGGAACAGAAGCTTGTCACTGTGGTACCAACCTTGACTACAAGGCGAAAGAAAGCCAAGCAGTTCATCACAGCCGGTGAGTCGAGGGGAGTGTCTATAAGAAACCGAATTGTGTTGAATGAAAAGTAGCCAAAGGCTAAGTTGAACTTTGAAAAACAAAAGGAAACTATTAATGGAGGAGAGGGGAAAACCAGATACAGAGGAGTCCGGCACCATGTGGGTGCTCGCGCAGGAAACTCTCAGCGATTACTCAATGGTAAAGACTACCGTAACCAGAAGGCCTTGGGAAGAGGCAAAGAACGGTCAAAGTGGTCATACAGTGTTCTTGTAAAATCCTCTGTACCATCGAAAGTCTTTGGCCGACAGAGAATTGTGAAAGCTAAGGTAAGTCAATCCTGCATGATGAAAATTAGTACATGAACTGTGTTTCGTGAAGATTGGCAAGAGTGAACCCAGCAGAGGGATGCTAATGAAAAAGGGAAAAGTCTAAAAATCCTTTGAGGAATTGTTGGTAAAGGTTGGCAAGAGGGAAACCGACAATCCAGAATAGTGTGTGGAACGAAGTGAACCCGACCAAGGGGTGTATACAGTGAATGATCTGTTACAAAAGTCGGTGAGAATGAACCCGGCAGAGGGAAGCCGACACCTAAGAATTGGCAAAAGTGAAGCCGACAACCAAGGGAAAGACCGAAAACCTGTTTAAAAAGACATTAAGATTTGTGAAAACAAGAAGCATTACAAGATAAGGAGAAGAAAATTGTCCCCCTTCTCATCTGGGGTCTGGGCCGGCCGAGGGAGATCCAGGGGTGGAATGTTATCACCCAAAAGTTCACAGAGAAAGGAACTGTCTTGTTAATTTGTTGAATACGACTTTTGAGGGGTCTGCTCCTAGAAGAGGGGGACCCAGGGGTGAAGCCATCACCCAAAGTGTTAATTGAACAGAATTCTGTGTTTGTTTGTTCAGAGCATCAGGTCTCGAAGGCAAAAGACTTTTTCATTACCAAGAGACTTAACCATCAAAGAACCTGATAGCTGATACGGAACTGTTAGTTCGGGCTGGGAAGGCTCGAGGATGTGCTGTGCTCCAAAGTACCACTTTGTCCCATGCTAAAAAACATGGGGAAGGTAGACCTCGAGGCAATCACATTCTGACTTATTATTTGCGAACACTTCTCTTCTTTATTTTGAATACCCTACCCACACTCTTTCTGTAATTAGTTGTAAGGAATTGGCAATAGGTTTATTTTAGTATAGGCTTTTTACTTTGACAAGACGTCACAAGGACTGCCTTATTTTGCATTTGGTGCTCGACGCTTGCTCCCATCTTAGATTTAGGTTAGGCATTTTTCCACCCTGCTTTTACAGTTTAATCAACACCCTTGAACTGTGATCACTTGTGTCTGTCTTTACTGTTGTCACCATCAGTTCCTTACAATCCGTAGGGAAGTTACTCAAGGAGTGCCTCAGGGATCCACCCTATCACATGGCTCTTGAATACCTATATCAAGACTCTCACACACATTATAGAATTCACACCCACATGTTTAGGATATGCAGATAACGCACAACTTTCCTTCTTCATTGAACCAAACATTGAATCCAACAACTCCATCAGCCAATCCCTTACAGCCATACAAAAAATTGATGCTCCAAAACAACATATGCCTCAAGCCTAGCAAGACAAAGGTCATGGTCTTTGGCACCTAACACATTTACCACTTTGCTTCAATATGGCATGGCCCGCTGACCAAGGAACACCCTATTATCTACTTCATAAGCACAGAACCTGATACTCTTAATAGACACTGACCTATCCCCTACTCCATATATAAAAGATCGCACCAAAAAACAAACTCCTACACTTCCATATAAATATACTCCCTACTTGGAACTTCACCAAAAGATCCTCATCACCAATGCCCTAATACCCTCCAAACTAGAATACTGCAATTCACTCTATCTGGATCTGTACTCAGAAAACCTTGAATTGCTCAAAGCTATCCAAAAATAAATTGCAAGATGCGTAATAAACCTCAAGCCTTATGACCATATCACTCCAGCTCTAAAACACTCAACTGGTTACATATCAAAACTGAAATAGAACAAAAAATGTAAACATTACCACAAGACCATCCACTCTCCAAGCCCCTCATACCTCCAACCATTTCTTACCATCCCACGCAGATACCTTCGGTCATCAACGAAGACTAAACTAACACTCTCATATTCTGGCACAATAAACATGAAGGCAAACCATTCTCTTTCATTGCCCACCCGGAATCAACAAACTACAAGACTACATCTCACAAGAACCCAAATTCAACACCTTCAAAAAAACTATCGAAAGACTCGTACACTGCCAGTCACAATGAATCACAAACCTAACACACCACGTCCTTCAACCTTCATACACCTAACACTTCACCCACATCACTCCACTCCCTCCTTCTTCCGAAGAATGACCCTTTTTTCAACTATATAACTACTTAGACACACCAGACGTCCCTAACTACTCAACCTCGTACCGTCCCTACCTATTCAACCTCCTTCCATCTTGTTTAACGCTTTCTCTGCCACCCCTTCTCTCCCTCCTCCCATCTCCCTTTTGCCACAATAGCACTTACCTGATATACACTTTCAGACCCCATAGGACTTTCACCTCTTCAGTAAACTGCACTTACTTTCATTCCAACCCTACCCTCCCTTAATCCCTCCTCTCCCTACCTACACACTCCCCATTCCCCCTTCTGTGCCTTCTTAGCAATTCTGGAACATACTCTCTTGTGCCTTGAAAGTATTTGCTTAAATTAAATGCAAACGGTCTGCACATGGTTTTATATCTTGGCTACTACCAGATGGCGTTGGCGCCTTGAAGCACTTGTGTGATGTGGCGACTGTATATAAGACACCAATTAAAATATTTAAAAAAAATATAGTGATGTTGACCGCTTCCATTTCAGTGCCCAGCAGGAATAATGATGTTGGCTGCTTTCATATGTGTGACCCACAGGTACTTAAATGAATCGTGATGTTTACTGCTTTCACATAAGTGCCACACAGGGTTTTTGTTAATACAAGGCATATTGAAGAAATATACTAGTGCTACACTAAGGTTGTCCCACAGGGACTCCTGACTGTGAGTATTTGGCTGTTTGCTACAGCATCGCTCCAGCATCATCAACATTGTCTACTCAGGTGGACTAGTAACTGGTGGTGGGCTTCTGAGTGCTTTAAAGCAACTTCACAGAGTGCCATACATGTGCTTACTAAAATATGGTGTTTCCTGGTGTAACACTAACTATGAGGGGCCCAATTGTGCTCAAGGATGATGTTGGTTGCTGCATTACATGTTTCACGGTGCCAATGTGAAAGTACTTTTCAGGCTACTGCACAGGAATCTGGGAGCGGATGCCTAAGTGTTCTTTAGCACGGTAGGTTCAGGGGTGTAAAATGTCCCTCTTTGAAGGACATTCTGTCACCAAGGTAAAACCATCATTTTAAGAATTTTACAAAATATGAAAAAACAATGTCGGTGTTTAAAAAGGGGCATACAGTTAAAGTGGAAATTCTCTCAAAAATGTTAATTAAGCAATATGTCCCAAGATTACCGGGGCATTACCAGAGTCGGTAATGCCCCCACCGTGAGGGGCATATAGTTATTAGTAACCTGTCCCGCAAGAAGAAAAAAAAAATGTACCTGGGTCCCCGGCAGGGGACGATGGAAGCCTCTAGCCTTGTGGAGGCTCGGCGAGGGGATGGCCCCGCTCCGAGTCTCCACACGGATGGAGGCTGCCATCGTCCCCCACCAGGGACAAAGCAGGCTAAAGGTAAGTGGGGTTGGGATGAAGGGGAGGAGGAGGACAAAAAGAAAAACATACCCGAGTCCCCGACGGGGGGCGATGGCAGCTTCTCAGCCGCGGGGAGGCTCGGAGCGGGCTGCCATGCTCCCCACCGGGAACAATGGCTGTGGAATTCCGGCTGGGTAATGCCTCGGCGAGGGCCAAACAGAATGGTTCTCTCATTCTGATTGCGCCCTCGCCGGGTACTCATGTTTAAAAATATTGCCCATAATAAAAAACGATGGGGCTTATTACAGATTTCCTGGTATCCCGCTGGTAATTCCGTCAGGATACCGGGAAACTGCCCCTGCCGTTGTTGCCGCCTGATATCCCGTTATAAGAGGGATGTTACAGGCAGAGGACACGCCAGTAAATTCCGATTCCATGGAGTCCCATTGGACTACATGGGATGGGATTGCCAGAATGGTGCCGGTTATTCCGGCACTTATTTGCCAGTGTGGACCAAATCTACCAGCAGGTCAGGCCTACCGGTAGAACTGAGCCCTCACCGACAAACTTGTGTTTCCCCGGTGTGGAAAAAATGCTGGTTTTGGAATTAATGGCATTTTTTTCCAGATCTGGGAACTCCTAATGAGCCCCTATATATTACATGGTTTTTTTAAGTTCCTATGTAAAATGAGCAGCAAATCTGTTCTAAAGTCCTGCTTTCAAAGAACTTGGAAGTATCCATGTTGTAAACAGAAACAGTGTAATGTGTTTCTTTAATTAAATGCTCTTATGGCAGTAATCAAGCACAAGCCCCCTACTGGGCAGCCAGTCCTATGAATGCCATCCTAATAGGGTGATCAAATGCCTTTCAGCAGAATTATTTTGCTGAAAAGGATTTGTTTTCTGCATTTGGATTTGGTCGTAGGACTGCCTGTCCTGTGAACGAGGCAAACACGTTCATTTGGGAGGGGGTTAAAGGTTAAAAAGATATGGCTAAGTTGCTGTTTCCATAGGAAGAGCACTTTTTGCACGGCTTATAACTCTGCTCCCCTGGACGAATCCTCACCAAACTTTGCAAAAAAAGTATATGGCCCAATATTATTTTTTTCCAATGTTTGGTGATGTTTGGTCCGGGGGGGGAAAGTTATAGGGAGGGTCCCAAAACGTCTTTTTTTCCCCATAGACTGAATCGGGGGAAAACTTTGCGCACGCCCACAGCCCAACCCGCTGGACGGATTTTCACCAAATTCACTGCAGGAGCTTGGTCCCGAAAGAGTGCTTTTGTAAATTTGGTGACAATCCGTCCAGTACTTTTCTTTAAAACAACCAAAAAGTATGTGTCAAAAAATGTGTGATATCTATGTCCGCTCCGCGGTCACACTTCCCTGTTCGCTCCGCAGACAAGAACGATTGGCTAATCGGCAGCGTCATGTCTGCGGACATGTGACGCGTTCACTAATTGGACGGTGAAGAGCGTGAAGTGCGTCAGATTGTTCCGATGCGCCCGCCATCTTTCATCCGTGTTTTGGTGACTGCGGACATCACCGCTAAAACATATAAAAAAACTAAACATTGCACTTGTTAAACTTAGCAAATACTGTCTCGGAAGGTGAGGGTTGATGAGGCTGGGATGGGATGTGGCAGCAGGAAGAAAAAAAAGGTGTTTTTTTGTCACGAAAGGGATACGGTACATTTGAAGGGCGATGTATTACTGTGTCTGTGTTACAATGTATTTAAAATAACATTGCAGTGAAACTGGCACCCTAGAGTTTGAAATCTGAGGCAGCCACCTGCAGTGTTTGATGGAAACAGTGGGTCTGCAAGTGTATGGGAGTACCAGTTCTCATGAATGCGTTGAGCCATGTTGTTGCAAAGTGAGAACGTATTTGGATTCTGCGTGAAGGTCACTAGCTTTGCTTTTTTGGTTGCGAGCTCAGGAGGCCCACGCATGGGACTGAACCTATAACGATCAATTGTTCTTTGACCTTGAGCAAAAGGGAGTTATTCAGTAAGAATGCAGGGAGTGGAAGTTTGCAATAAGGACAATTTGATAAGGTTATGCAAACCGAACGTTTGTAAGACACATGTAATATCAGTTCATGGAGATTCTTTGGTGCAAGCACATTGCTGTCTGAGTTTCATGAAGAGAATTGAGACGGTCAATATCGTGTAGTTTGCTTTTGAGGACTCTACACCAGAACGAGTTTTAATTTTTTATTACCTGAACATTTTGGCAATGTAACTGAAGTACTATTTTTTTGTGTAGTTGTCATTTTTTTATTGTTATGGGAGTGCACAATCTCGCCGTTTGCAGACTATGGGCCTCATCAGGAGTCTGGCGGTCAGAGGCGTTGCTAGGCGGGGCTTAAGGGGGCTATAGCCCCTGGTCTTTTGGTTGTAGCCCCGGATAGAATCTCAGGAGCTACAACCAAAAGGCTAGCTAGCCCCCAGTCCCGACAGTTTCAACATTAGCGTAGCCCCGGGTCTTTTCCAGACCTAGCAACACCCCTGCTGGTGGTAATCCTTAAATGCAGCGGTAGCGATATTACCGCTGCATTTAAGGGTCCACCAGATCATGGCCTTGGCCGATTTCCCCCCAGCTTTGAGCTGGGGGAAATCCGTGGCAAAATTGCCAATTTTCAGTGCTATTACCGCTGGCGGGAAATCCGCCGGCGGTAATAGTGTGAATTTTCCCCATTCGGCCCAATGGGGAACGAGGAATTCCCGAATGGGCCCAATGCGGAATGGGCAATAACCCTTCCGCCAAACCTGTGATCCGGCGCTAATAGCACCGGGGGTTTGGCGGTAGGGCTATTAGCGCCGGCGCTAACAGCACCGGCGTTACCGCCCAACTTGTGATGAGGCCCTATCACTGGATTCACCCATGTTCAACGCTAATATGTCTTTAAAAAGTAATGTATGACCACATCGATATGTGTATCAGTTTCCACAATCATTTTGTCTTTTTTGAAATTATTTCCTGTGTGCAGTAATCGTTAGTTTAAACTGTATGCTGAATTAAGAAACCAATAGATGTATTGTAATAAAGGGTGGGTATTGACACGTATTTTCTGTTATGTTTTCCAACCAGTTACATGCTGCCTTACTGCGATTGCCATGGATTCCAGTTGCCAAGTGATGGCTTTTTTGGACGGCAGGTGCACGTACTCGTGAACGCCTGCTTCACCGTGACTATTTTGTGGGACGACCGCGCAGGGCCCATGTGTCAGTACGCTGCACTGGCGCTTAGGAGTAACATAACATCTTTTATGGTGGTCTAGGCCCAAATTCATGTCGACGCCCTGGAATTCACTGTGCGCCCGAAGCAGTTCCTTTCTCGAGAACAAATACTTTGTGTATGGGAAAAGAACAATGTGTACCTCATGATTAACATTTTCCATCACGAGCGCAGAAACAATTTTGCCATTTGCTTGCGTATGGGAATAGTCCGATGTTCTCTGACACGTTACTGTGAAATAAAAGTACTTTACCAATTGTAAAGTGTTACTGTTTTCTTTTAAAAAAACGGTTTATTATTTCAAATTGTGATGTGCTATGTTGTACGTCAATGTGTGTTCATTTTCAGGTTCTGCGTCACGGCACGTAGGTGCTTATGGGCGCATTTGGCTACGTTTGAGAGTAACGTCATCGAGAAAAGTTTTGAATATCACTGGGGTTGGCTATGTGAGGGTCAGGGGCCGGCCATATGATTTAGTGATGTCAGGGCGATTTATCTTAGCCAGTTGCAGCAATGGACAAGATTAGCACAAGATGGAAGCGCTCTGCTGTCAGATTTCGTATGTTTCTAAAAGAGGAAAAATGAGGTAAGGTACACTGAAAATGTTTGCGATAGATCAACGTTTATAAAAAAACACATGGTCCAACCCTCGGGATAACAATATCTTCTGACCGTTCCACTTGTGAAACTTATGAAATAATGTGTGGGAAGGTGAGGGTTAATGCTGATGGTTGGAATACTTCTGACGTGATTGCGAATGAGTTCACAAAGTTTGTTGGTATTTTGTGCACATGTAATATGATGAATCATTTGTGCATTCTTTTGACAGTTTTGAAAAAAGAACTGTGTGGATTTACAGTAAATTTGCGTAAGGCTCATTGCCAACAACGGAAAAGCATGCTGTTGGAGATGTGGCAGTGTTTTCGTCAATGTACTTAAAAAAAATAGCGGTACAGCTTCTGTGATTGAGGGTTAGTCTGTAGCCATGGGCAGTGGGCAGAATGTCGGGGTTATGGTATAAGGTCATGATCCGGGCAATGTGGCTATTGGCTTTTACCAGAAGGGACAAAACATAGGATTAAAGTTGCCATGTCCACCTGGGACTGGCTTTGTGGTACAGTTGTCGCACATTAGGATACATTTGCAAAGGGAAGAAAAATTTGCTCATGGCAATATGGTCACAGGGTTTCATTTTTGCTTTTTGCAGGCTGCAATGGAAAGCGAAGGAGGGCCCTGTATGGAACAACCGCCTTCCCTTTCTATGGTAGCCATCTTGGAAAAGGATGTTGTTTCCTAAATCATCTTTGCTGTGTTTCAGATTTCCTTGTTATCCTATGTATATGTATGATATCATGTCATTGTACCCTAAGGAAAGTATTTTAGGAACATATGAGAAGGCTTACACCTACAAATATAGCACTTTTAACCTTTTCACTTCCTGGCTGATAGTGAAGAAAGGCACCTGGCTTACATATGTCAGTAAATAAAAAATGAGGGAGGTACACATGTGATGTCATCAGTGATGTCATCAGTGATGTCATGAATGACATTTGAGATGTCATCTTTGATGTCCTGGATGTTAGTTTCAGCAATGAACGTAGGTGGTGCGAGTTATGGTTGCATAGTTTACCAAAATTAGGGAAAGTGCAGTGTTTTTTGGTTTCACTGTGAAGTGTAACATCCCTTTAACAAAGTTGTTTTACTGAATGGACATATATATATATATATGGCAGTGAACGAAAACAAAGGGGCTAAACAAGTGATGGCATCAGTGATGTTATCAATGACATTTGTGATTCCATCTTTCATGTTCCGGGTGTTAATGTTAGCAGTGCACAGTGGTGATGGCAGGTTTGGTGGCGTAGTCTACCATAACTGGCGAATTTCAGGGGTTTTTCGGTTTTACTTTGAATCATAGTGGGGAGGTGGGAAAGTTTTTTTTAGTGAAGTGCACAGGTTTTTGGTAGGGCAACTTAACCATAACGTCCCCTTAACAAAGTTTTTTTGGTAGTGAATTTCACAGGTTTTTGGGAGGGTAACTTAACCATAACGTCCCCTTAACAAAGTTTTTTTGGTAGTGAATTTCACAGGTTTTTGGGAGGGTAACTTAACCATAACGTCCCCTTAACAAAGTTTTTTTTGTAGTGAATTTCACAGGTTTTTGGGAGGGCAACTTAACCATAACGTCCCCTTAACAAAGTTTTTTTGGTAGTGAATTTCACAGGTTTTTGGGAGGGTAACTTAACCATAACGTCCCCTTAACAAAGTTTTTTTTGTAGTGAATTTTACAGGTTTTTGGAAGGGGAACTTAATCGTAAGATTGTGTTAATGAAGGTGTTGTGCTGAAGATACACTGTTGTCATGTGATTTTGGGAGAAATGTAGTATAATGTACATACTTAATGTACATGTAACATAGAATATACAGAACCCCCTCCCTATTGATATTACAGAGGGACGAACTGAGTGCCTGTTTGCGGACGGGGCGCGGACGAGGGCAAAAGTACCCAAACAGGCAGGGGGTATCTGAAAATAAATGTACTATTTTCATACACAAAAAATGTTGAACTTAGAAAAAGGACAGAAAGACATTATAAGTATTAATAAATAAATATGGAAACCTAAATGTGTGAAATGAAAACGATGCATTTAATAACCATGTAGAATGAAATGGATGGTACCATAAAAAAAAAGGATGCCTCCATCGTAATTACTTCTCAGAAACTCTGCAGCCTGGACCGACAGTGGACGGACGCAGTAGGACGAAGGGAAATAACATCAAAATAGTAAGTGAAGGTCATTCTTTTGTATGTGTGTGTATTTTTTTTTGTATGTGGTGCAGAAATAATAATGCCTTTCTGTTGTTTTGACATAGAAATGACGAGTACTTTGGAGTGGTTGGAACGGTACTTTCCGCATGGGGAAATGTCAGAAGAGAGCGATAACAATGGTACACAGCACTCTGCGTATGCAAAGTAATGGCCAGTATTTTATGGGCATTTAATAGATATATATTTATTTTTTACAGACCAGGAAAGAAAAGAAGAAAGGCCAACAAATGACACAGAAGAAGATAAGATCAAAAGGATTGAATTGAAAATGGACATATTGAATGAGAATTTTAAAAGTTTAAGGGAGTTTGTGGAAGACTGTGTGAGAGGAAAAGTACGTTACCACTGTCCCACCTGTACCTTCCCCTCTTCTCCATTCTCTAGTGAGCCATCCCCAAACCTTCAGGAAGAAAATGGACGTTTTGACGAAACATCCATCCCTTCTTCCCCTCACAAATCTTCCCTCATAACCAGGCCGTGTTGAATCCTAATTCCCCTATATTTGTGTCAGTATCTGCTTCCCCCAGTTTTTCTTTGGAATGAAGTGTGTGTGTGTGTTTGGAATGTTTTTGTATAGTAGTTGTAGTTAAAGAGTTTGAGGAATGGGGGCGTGGCCAGCTGGCCATATGAGCAGATGTGCTCGTGGAGGAGCTCCTGATGATCCTGCATTAATCCGGTAAAAAAGTGCAGATGCACGAGCCCTTGAAAGACTACAAAAGTGGGCGCTAGTGTATGAAGACACCGGGCACAGAAGCCGATGGATTGGAGCCCGCATACTGCGGGGAGTCGCCAGATATGAGGGTGCGAAGTTCCTGAAGACGGAGACCCGCGAAGGCAAGATGGCGGAGGCTCTGGGCAGCTGCAAGACAAAGGAACCCATGTGTGGACCCGTGACAGTAGCCACCGAATGAGCCATCGCGGAGTGGGCTGTGTGTGGGGAAGCAAAACCTGCAGCGTAACACGGATGAGCGTATTGTGCCCTCGATAGCCGGATCGCAGAAGAAACAAACAGATGGAGAGGCAGCCAGCGCTAGGACCGTGCATGCGGCAGGAGCCGCAGAATTTTTCGGCCGGGACGTGCTAGTGCCCGGGCATCTCAGGGCAGGAAGGAGCAAATGGACTGATCCCAGCCTGACAGCGACTGGCCTGTGGAGCCAGCGATAGTGGTGCCGGACCGGCGGTAGCGCAAGAAGCACCCGGGTGGCGACCGCACTAGAAGTTGGGAATGGGCAGCGGATCGTCACGGCCCGTGCGTTGAGGCGGCCCTGGCATCCTGCAGCTGGGGAGGACAGTGTTGCGACCTGACCCACAGCTGATTGCTGAGGGCTGCGGCTGCTGCAGCCAGCTGGGGAGTGCCCAACAAACACAGTGAGACGCTGGCAGTCTGGTCCCCTGCAAGGCGAGCTAAAGGGGGCAGACCAAGTACCCAGAGGGCAGGGGGAGAATCCTGAGCAAAGTCACAACTCGTTAGAGTTCCCCCCGCCGGGTCGGATTGTTGGACTGCGGATATTGGGACTCAAACACTCTCTACCTTGCGGTGAAAAGGACAGGACAATGGCCAACTGATAGGCCTCTGGATGGAGGCAAGCTCAGACCGGAGAAGGGCACTGTGGTGAATATAGGCACTGTCAGCACTGGGGAGACAGGTATGCTGAACAGATCAAATCACCCTGCAGGCACTGGGCGGTAAGAGCGGGGGCAAGGAGCGGGATATAGAAGGAGAGCGGGTGGACCTGCTAAGGCCCGCTGCAAGCCTGGACACACGGTGCCCACAGTTGATGACCCATAGAGCCCGAGGCTACTGGCAGGGTCGGAGAGAAGATCCACCAGGGAGAAATTGAAGGTGGTCAAGAGGAAGTGGAGGGGAAGCGTTGAGGGTGCCACATACTCGGCCTACGCAAGAGGAGTTATTACTTGGGTAGCACCCCAGGTACCATTCCAATTGCTTCAGTCCACGGGAGATCTGGAGGGCAGAATGATAGTTCTGAGAGGGATGCTGGAAAACCGGGAAGTGAGTATTGTAAACTTATATGCCCCCAACCAAGACACAGTGGCCTACTTTCGGACCCTGTATGGTAAAATGAGCCCTCTATTAGGCGGCAGGATCCTATGGGGCAGAGACTTTAATTGTGTATTGAATCCTAAGGTGGACAGATCCGATAGTAAGCTAGACAAACCCACCCCAGCTGCAAAGGTGCTGCAGGTCCTCCTGAAGGACTTCGACCTAGTAGATGTGTGGAGGCAGTTGCACCCCGCAGATAGGCAATACTCACACTATGCGGCGCCACATAACCTGTACACGAGGCTGGACTATGTGTTCGCCGCCGCCGAGATGGTGGATGAGGTGAGAAGCGTGGAATATAAGGCCAGGGTGCTCTCAGACCACTCCCCCCTGGTTCTGGCGTGGCAGAACCAGCCCCTTAGAGCGCAGATCCCGACGTGGAAGCTTAGGGCCAAGGCCCTGCAGGATAAGGGATTCCGGGAGGATCTTAGGGAGGCGATCACGGAGTACTTTGAGATCAATACTGGCAGTGTCCGATCTATGGGAACTGTGTGGGAGGCATTTAAAGTGGTAGTGTGGGGGGTGGCTATGTCAAAATCTAGAGGGCTCCAGGGGGGCATAGAATGCGCGCTGTGGGAAGCGGAGGAAGAGCTAGAAGACATTATGCGCAGGGGAGGCACCTCTAGGGAAGATGGGGTCAGGATGAGACAGCTACAACAAGCTAGTAGCGAACACTGGGACAGACTATGTAAATTAAGCTACAAGAAATATGTGGAGAGACAACATGCGGGGGGAGACAAACCGGGTAGATTGCTGGCCTGGCCATATAAGAGCGAGGCACCACGACAGGTGACCAGGGAAATTAGAGAAGAGGGAGGCTGGATCCTGGATACCCAAGAGGGAGTGAACGAAGAGTTCCTGGGATACTACAAACGGCTCTATGAGGACCCTCGTGGAGCAGGAGACCAAGAAATCCAGTAAATGCTAGAAGATATAGGCCCACCCTAGACGACACAGAACGAGCGGGCCTTGATGCCCAAATTACATTAGAAGAACTTGAGTTAGTGATTCAACACCTGCCCACTTGTAAGGCTCCGGGTTCCGATGGGCTCCCCAGTGAATTCTACAAAGCCTATAAACAGGAGCTGCTTCCCCCGCTGCTGGCTATGCTGAACGAGGCGTATGCAGGGCAGGCTGTCAGAGTCCCTACGAGAGGCGGTGATCATTTCGCTCTTGACGCCGGGTAAGCCTAGCACAGACTGCGGGTCATACAGACCCCTTTCGATGCTCAACCAAGATAGCAAAATCCTTACGGCAGTGCTGGCAAACAGGCTCAAGCGAGTCATTGGCAAACTGATACATCCTGACCAAACGGGCTACGTCCCAGGGAGGAACATAACTGATAACCATAGGAGGCTGCATCACATTATTATTGATCAGACAAAGGAGGACCCGGGTGAGCTGGCGATCATATCGCTTGACGCGGTTAAGGCCTTTGATTCAGTAAGATGGCCACGGCTGCTGGCGACTCTAGAAGGATATGGAATGGGGCCAGGGTACCTCAGGTGGGTTAGGATGTTATACAGCACTCCAATTGCAAGGGTTAAAAACGGTGCTACGATCTCAGAAAAATGGCAACTCAGCAAGGGCACCAGACAGGGCTGCCCCTGGTCGCCCATGTTATATATACTAGCGCTGGAACCCTTGGCCGTCTGTCTTAGACAACAATATGGGGAAATTGGGATCCGCACTGCGGGCGGCCTGCATCTTATTTCACTATATGCTGACGATATACTCTTGTATCTGCGCTTCCCAGAAGAGAACACAGAATACATCCTGGAGGTGATGGAAAAATATGCTACCCTTTCCGGCATAGCGGTCAACCCCAGGAAATCTAGCTTGTTCCCCCTGGGGAGATACAGACTTGTCCAACCTAAGGCGTTGCCAATATTGCCAATACCCTGGCGAACCAGGTCGTTCCAATACCTCGGAATTGACATATACCACACGACAGGAGAAGAACACAAACACAATACGCTAAAGGCAGTGGAAGGGATCAAAAACAGCATGGGATTCTGGTCCAGACTACCCCTGGCTATGATGGGGAGAGCTGCTCTAATTAAAATGGTAGTCCTGCCCAGACTATTACACTTCTTTGTAAGTATTCCGCATGGGATCCCTAGACGCTTCTTCGCTAGTCTCCACAGCTTGTGCAAGGGTTTTCTATGGCATAACTCCAGAAACAGGGTGGCGCTTTGGAAATGACAGAACCCGTGTGACAGGGGGGGAATTAACCTGCCGAATTTTGAATGATATTATCTAGCGGGACAACTGCAGTATGTGGCCAGGTGGCTGTCTGAGGAAGAAACGGCTGAAACCAGGCTGTTGGCATGGAGCTGGCACCCTACTTCCTCAGAGAGGTGGTGTGGCTGTCCAAGCCAAAGGTACGGGAGATGGCAAGGCTGTTGGCACTGGGCTGGGAGGTGTGGCATAGAACATGGCAGAAAGTGGGAGTCCCGGCCCCGTTCTCTATGCAGGTGCCATTGGCGGCGCTATGCAGAGAAGACCCCCAATTGATACAAGGGGTCCGCAGATAATGGGAACCGATGGGCCTGGCCAACCTGGGAGACATGTGGCAGGAAGGGAAGGCCCTGGAATTCCAGAAATTAATCGAGGACACCGGGGTGTGTAGAGGGCAACACATTACCCACTCCAGAATGGTTAAACGAGTGCGAGAGAAGTGGCCGGCGGTGGTGCTTTCAGAACAACCGGACGCCACCATGGAAATGTTATATGACATCTCGGATGGTGGCCATGAGATATCCCGCATATATGAGCTACTGGGGTCTAAGGTGGGGAAGGAATTGTCCCTACTGAGACAACTCTGGGAGGAAGAGATGCGAGAGCCTATGTCGGATGGGGCATGGGATAGAGCCCAAAGATACCACAAGAAAGTGTCCCAGAACGCGAGGCTCCAACAGATCCAACAATATGTCACACACAGAGCATATCTGACCCTAGCAAGATCGCCAGGTTTGGGGGCCAGTCGACTCAGAGATGCCTCAGGTGTGGGGAGGAGGAAGCGGGGATGTTACACATGTTCTGGGCTTGCCCGGAGGTGGGAAGGTTTTGGGCAGAACTGAAGATACGCTTGGCAGAAAAAGGCATTACGCTAGATGTGGAGTCGGCCTCGGCATGCATGCTAGGGGGGTTCCCTAGGCCACCAATCTGAGGCACATTAGCAAAATGAAAGACCTGGCATACATCCTGGCCAAACGCAGAATCGCAATGGGATGGAAGGCAGCCCATAGGCCTAGGATAGAGCTGTGGTGGGCTGACCTCTTGATGTGGGCGGAGGCAGAAACGGTTGCTTGGTTTGAAGCGGCCAGCAGGGGAGGGGAGGAAGAGGTAGGACCCCTAATTGAATGGAGACAACTGGTGGCTACCATGGTGGCCCACCCCAGCCAGACCACAGTGATGATGACATGGACTTGAATAGGACAATAGAGCCGCCTGAAGACGCGCAGGCGAGTGACATGGACATATTGGCTCAAGTTAAGGGGGTGGGAGGGAACGGGACTGAAGTTCTTATTCTGTAATGCTATGTTGTTAAACTTGAACATGGAAGTCCTAAGTTTGCAATGTTTGGTGTGTTGTTATAAAATAATAAAAAATGTATTTAAAAAAAAAAAGATTTTGAGGAATACATTTTATTTTTAAAGACTTTAAATGTTCGCAAACAGCGCGCCTGTTCGACCTATCCGAAATGCATGGAATGTGGATGTTGTAAAGGCAGTACACCTATCCTTACTCATGTCAAGAAAGATGGAGTTGATGTTTGGCCGCACCATCTGTGCAAGTTGTGCGTACATAAACAGAAAGGGGCGTCCTAAGGACATTATACCTCGGCGTACCACTTACAAACGAGATAAAACATGTAGAACATACCAGGTGTCCGGGATGGCAGTAAATGAGCAAAATGGGAGTGTGTTAAGGACAGTGGGGGTCATTCTGAGCTAGGAGGTAAGGGAAAAACCATGCTGGTAATGATTTACCGGCATCGTTTACCGCTACAGGCTATTCTGACCTCTCAGACCGCTAATTACGGCACCGTAAACTACGATGCCGTAATTATCGGTCTTGGGTCGCGCGCGCACCCCTCCATGCCGAAATTTGCGGCATGGCGTAAACCGGAGCTGATCACAAGCAAGGAGCACACGTAAATTACGGCCTCCTTAAGCCCGTAAAGTACCTTACCGGCATGGAGTACATACAGGCATCTCAGAGAAGGAGTAAAGAACCCTGAGCAGTGGTTCCCAGAGCCACAGGTGCACACAATCAGCATACTTGCCAACCCTACCGATTTAGGCTGTAGGATACCGCTTTTTAAGCAGTCCTACCGCCTACTGATTTTTTGACACCAAATACCGATTTTTACATTTTGTTTTTGCCCACGCCAGCTCGGGGGAGTCTTTCAAGGGCTCCCCCGAGCTGGCGTACCGGGAGAATGCGCGGCATGCAGGCTTTTAATGTCAAAGGCACCCACGGCGGTGGGCTAAAGCGCCCCTCTGCCGCGGGTGCCTTTGGCAAAAGGCGCCATTAGCCCCCCACCACGCCAGCTCGGGGGAGTCTTTCAAGGACTTCCCTGAGCTGGCGTAGCGGGAGAAGGCGTGGCATGCAGGCTGTTAATGTCAAAGGCACCCACGGTGGTGGGCTAAAAGCGCTCTTCCGCCGCGGGTGCCTTTGGCAAAAGGCGCCATTAGCCCCCCACCACGCCAACTCGGGGGAGTCTTTCAAGGACTTCCCCGAGCTGGCGTAGCGGGAGAAGGCGCGGCATGCAGGCTGTTAATGTCAAAGGCACCCACGGCGGTGGGCTAAAAGCGCCCCTCCGCCACGGGTGCCTTTGGCAAAAGGCGCCATTAGCCCCCCACCACGCCAACTTGGGGGAGTCTTTCAAGGACTTCCCCGAGCTGGCGTAGCGGGAGAAGGCGCGGCATGCAGGCTGTTAATGTCAAAGGCACCCACGGCGGTGGGCTAAAAGCACCCCTCCGCCGCAGGTGCCTTTGGCAAAAGGCGCCATTAGCCCACCACCACGCCAGCTCGGGGGAGTCTTTCAAGGACTTCCCCGAGCTGGCGTAGCGGGAGAAGGCGCGGCATGCAGGCTGTTAATGTCAAAGGCACCCACGGCGGTGGGCTAAAAGCGCCCCTCCACCACGGGTGCCTTTGGCCAAAGGCGCCATTAGCCCCCCACCACGCCAGCTCGGGGGAGTCTTTCAAGGGCTCCCCCGAGCTGGCGTGATGGCAGAAGGCATGGCAGGCGCCTCATTGTCATTGAAAGCACCCGCGGCGGCTGGCTCATTCAATGACAATGGGCTGCTGATGTGCCCTATTACTATCATTACCTCCTCGCCTGACTATTTTTGAAACTTTAAGATTCCTACAGATTTTTGGTCACAGAATGTTGGCATGTATGAATCAGCACAGGTTGAGGCAATGGAGTCTGCCACAGCAGAAAAGGAACACACACACACCACACTCCCTCCCACACCAAGAGGATACCAATAGTGCCAGCAAGGACACAACCACAATAACTACACCTACAACACCAGGCCCCCCCCCATTGAGGAGACACATGGGGAGAAGGAGGGGGAGACAGGCCCAGCATGCAGCACCAGTGCAGCCTCTGTCACCACCCCAGCAGCCCCCATTCCCACGCAGCATGTCCGGTCCCTCAAGGAAACCCCTGAGCAGATACACACCCCCTACCAGCTTGACTGTGACACCATCACCACCATAATTGGGCTGAGAAATAACGAGATAAGCAAGCAGCATACAAATACACACTGCCATCCTGGCACAACTGAAGGTGTTGCCTGTGCCCCACACCCATGCCACAGGCACCTACCAGCACACAGTGGGGCCCATGCATGGCATGTCACAACCGTCCATTACACGGACACATAAACAAGTGCTGGTTCACCTCCCTAAGCACACAAGGGCCTACAAATCCCTAACATGGACTACCCAGGAGATATACAACACTAAGGTTGGCCCCCATGCATTGGCAGGCATGCCAAATGACATGGGTGCCCCTGACAGCACCCATGTGTCGTAGGTGGACCAGCATGGCATGCAGGTGGCGGATAGCAACTGTAAGCAATACCACTCCCCCTACGTGCAGATGGAATGCAAATCTACCAAGAACATCACACACGGGTGGGCCCGACATCAAGGAACAACTCATGACTCAATGGGCCAGCTGATCACCACGCTACCGTGCTGCATGGGGCGACATGCAGGATGACGTGCCTGGCTGCCTGGTCAGTTGTCTGACTGTGTCATGCCAGTGCATTGGTGCCATGAGGTGGGTGCCTGCATGGACAAACTGGGTCGAAATGATGAAGCCAGTGCACGATGTTCACCCCACCAACCACCCTGCCACAGAACCAGTGCAACGGCACATATGTACAGATTCCCACATCGATGGAGTAAGGCACACACAAAACACAACATTTCCAACATCTGACCAGGCCAAATCCCACAACACATGCACCACTCATTGGCGGCCACCACAACCGTAAGGGCATATAGGAAGACACACTGCATATGCACAATGTGGCTGCCCCCAGCATGGCACCACACCGGAGACTCATCCCTGGGAGTGGATTGAACTGAGGGCAGCAGGGATACCACACCACGTCACTGGTTTGGCACACCCATAGGAGTGTTGGAATTCACCATTGTATGGATCAGAGCAGTATGAAGATTACGAGCCACTGACTACATCCAACACACCCAAATACGGATTCACACAGTACACAGCACTACATGGATATAACATCTGGACTGCTGCATGCATCAACGAAGCATTTACCACGAGATGTCCGTGCCATTCTTCATGGACCATCTTGTAGACACACCCCCCTACAGCATTTCATTGAACTGGACACATAATGTGGCCATGAATGGGCATCCATGGGCATGTGCGTATGGCCATCAGTTACACGCTGCCATGTCAGCCAAGTTCAGTTCTCCACCGTGACAGTTCAAACACTTAGCTCAATTGGCTAGACATGCAGGTGTTGGTGGCTGTCCCTTGACACCATGGTACATGACCCCTGTCAGTAACCCACAGAACAGGCCCAGGGAGCACTTAAACACTGGCCATACCCGTGCATGTGTGGAGATGAATTAGTCACCTGGCTTGCGTAAGGCACATATGAGTTGGCGAAGCTGGACTGGTGGGGGACCCTTCTACTGCTATGTGGTGTCCAAGATCCCCATGCCATGTGTAAAGCTGAACAAATAGTGCATCCCTTGGATTGCGTCTCTGTCCCCTGACATGGGACTGCTAGCAGCATATGAAGATAGAGTGAAGGAGGAGGAGGAAGTGGCAAGATGGCATCATGCATGCGGTGCACTTGAGGGACATGTCGTGTGCCAAACAATGATTGGACATAATAACCAGAACACAAGTCAGCAGAGGGTGGCATTACATGGGCCCACAGGCCACTGGCTGTGTGTATACTTGTAGACCATGCACTGTCAGACGTCATAATACACTTACTCAATGAGGAATGTCCATAACGGTTAAACTTTGCAACACCAATAGTGTATTGAAAATAAAGGATGAGTGTGAACATTCCCTCCAGCCACCCCCTCCCCCCAACTCCACAACAAACCCTCACCCCCTACCCCCCTGCCCCCCACCTCCCTCCCCTCCAACTCCACAACAAACCCTCCCCCCCAACTCAACAACAGTAGTCCCATGTAGTACGTGAAGGCCACATGTGGCAGCATTGACTATTGATTCTTGCTCACGGGGCCCGGGGGAGGCATGTCCCTGCGCCGCATGGAACGCAGAGTGCGTCTTGGTTGGCTTGCTGGAGTGGCCCCACTGGATGAGGGCGTTTCCTCCTGGCGAGGCAGATTTGATTGGGCTGCCTCAAGGGCATTGGTTATGCGTCCTAGGACGTGACACAGACGGTTTGTGCTGTCAGTGACTGTCTCACACAACCTGTTGGTGCAGTCAGTGAGTAACTGGCGCATTTCCCTGAGTTCACTGTGCCTTTCCACCCTGGCCTGGCGGGTGTCCTCAATGAACTCATTGATTTGATCAGCGAGCTGATTAGCACGACGTGTGCCGAATGATGGTAATCCATCGCTCAATCGACTTGGCCCTGCGTGCTCTGGCGAGGACTGTACTGGTGGACTTGGCCCACGATCTTCGTGCACCTGCGTGTCAGTAGGAGGACTACGGGCAGGTGTTTGTGGATCTCCAGAGTCACTGCATGAGGCCAGCGGGACAGTGCAGGGCTCCGGGGTGTGGACTGTCAGATAGAACTCATCCTCGGACGCCACACAGATGGATGGGGAGCTGTCCACATTCTCCACGGGGCCTGTAGCTGCTACCTCCCCCGAAATGCTAGACTGTGCCGAGGTTGGGTTGGGCACTGTGGCAGGAGCCGATGCTGGGAGGGATTGGGGTGGTGCGGCCTCCACTGGCCTTTTCGGAGCCGGGGTAGGTGTTCTCTTCGGTGCAGGAATGCGCCGGCCCCTGCCCCTGCCCATGGAGGTGGTTGGCCGGCTGGACTGTGGCTCACCGCTGTCATGATCAGTGCCTGTAGGGGTAGAAGAGAGGGCCAACATGAGTGATTGTATGATGTCCTAATTGCATACATGGTTGCATTCACATTTCTGTCAATTGGGCTTTGTGGCCTTTTGGGTGTAGCAACAGCAGTGGTACATGTGCATGAGCATGACTGGTACGCAGGTTTCAGAGTGACTCATCATGGCCTGGTAATGTACAGTGTGGCTGGCACACTGCCAAACCGGCTGTACAGTGGGCATGATGTGATGTGCAAGTTAATGCACTATGGTTGATGTGCGTTATGTTCTTGCACTTGGCCCTTGATTGCGTGCCAGTTGGCTCTGCATTAGTTGGATGGGGGGGTAGAGTTGGATTGGGGGAAGGCAACATGAGAAAGTGCCTTTGATGGCCCTTGGGGGACTTTTAATTATGCAATGGCCATTGGCAGTGTAGACTTTGGACACTCACCTCCTTCGGCAGACGACGTTGCCCCACACTCCATGTCGCCGACGCCCTCAATGGATTCGGTACCAATCAATGCGGCACATGTCTCCTCCCAAGGCTGAAGTCTGACAGGGGAACTTGGGCCCCCTCCGGTCTGCATAGCCTGACTCCGGTTTGCGGAGAGGAGGGCCCGCACCCGCAGGTCATCCCACCGCTTGTGACAGTCCATGGGGGTGCGGGGGTGGTGCCTACAGCGCTCACCCTCTGGCCGATTTGAGCCCAGATGTTTTTTTTCCGGATGATGGATTTTTGGTTTTTGGTTTTTTTGTGGTGACCGTAATTTACGGGAGCCGTACATTACGGTCACCGTTATTTACAGACGCTGCTGCTTCCAAGGCGGTGTTGTTATTTACGTGTCGTGACATGCCGGTAGGGGGTTTTGCGGGTCGTTTAGCGGCATGCCGCTCGGAACTTTTCCGGCATGGCGGAAAGCGCGTGTCGCGAGGTCGGAATGGGCCGCAAATAGCGGTCTGACGCCAGGGCGGTGTCGTACTTTCCGCCATGCCGGAATTTACCAGTACTTACCTCCTAGCTCAGAATGACCCCCAGTATACCTGTACGTATTATCCGCAGCCAAGATGGTGCCGTCCATAGAACAGGCGTGGTGGCCGGCAAGGTCGTAGTCAAACAAAATGGAGTTGTCCTAAGGACACTGGACCTGTCCGTACAGTGAGCATATCATGTACGCACATGCGCAGTACAACCATAAGTACAGCGAACATCGCGCCTGACCCTAACTGTCCGTCTCACTTGTGTCGCACTTTGAATTAGTTTGAGAACCCGAAAACTGTCCTTAGGACACTTGTGCGCATGCGCAAGTTTGTTAATCTGCATTTGCTGTCCAGCGGACACCCATTTCTGTCGTGGATGTGTTCAGGACGTCATCATGTGACCGCACCCACACTGAGCGTGTGGACTAATTTGCGCAGTTTGTGTGCTTCCGCAACAGTACAAAAGGAACCTATGCACACAAAGCAAAATATTGTACAGTCTAAAAATATCATTTCACATATTCCAGACAATAGCTTATCTGTGGACATGTGTGAAATTGTCAGAACGCTTTTCAGTGATGAAGATGGTCACGAGGCGCACCCCTCCACCCCTATAAATGGCCACACCACCGAGTGGATCTTCATTGTCCTGCTAGCTATAGCCGAGGTGTACTGTCTTTACTGCTGTAGTGACCAAAATGAAAGTAATTGGTATGGCATCCATGGCTGCTGTTGCTTCATTAGCCTCTGCACCACCCCCAAACACGCCACCATCACCACCTCCCCAAGGGCCTGCAGAGAGATATACGGGTGAGGATGTAGAGATCGAGGAAGAAGAGGAAAGGAAGAAGAGAATGAGGTGGAGGAACTCTACACTACAAGCACTCGCCGGGAGTCGTGGGTGTGGCGGTTGTTTTCCGTTTATGGGAACGTACCAAAAGCATGTGCGAACCTGGTGAGGTGTAACCAGTACCAGGTGCTGCTGAGTCACGGGAGACTTGGTGCGTACAGCTTTGGTATGACAAGCATTAAGCGACACCTCACTTCGTTCCACAGTGCGGACATTCGCAAGGTGGTGCCATGTGAAGAGCGTAGTCGATTGAGTTCCTCCACAGCATCCTTCGTGTCTGATCCTGTCACCACAAGAGATACTCCTGTGGGGGAGCGCCTCCCTCCAGCTGCCTCACAAGCCATTTGCGATACTGTTTATCCTTACCTTTCAAAGGTGACAATAGTGTGTATGTATTGTGATGCAGTACTCTGCAGGGGGGAGAGTTTTCGAAGTGCTTTTGAGGCTACCGTCACGGAGCACCAGAAGATCTGCTCCTTACCTAAGTAAAGCTTACCCTATATCTTTCTCTGTCCACTTGCCCTTTCTTATCCCAGTGGTTGGTGTCCCTTCCTTACCCTCCTTTGTCCTCCTCTCCTAGTGTGTCGTGTGGGCAAAATCAGGAAAGTGTAAAACAACAAAAATTTAAAAAAGGCTCTTTTCAGAGCCACCTTTCTCAGTTTAACAATTGAACTATCAAGTGACCGATGTAGGCCTCCGCGCATTCGTGAAAAAGTTTGCGGACAGTCGTAGGACACACAAAAAAGGAGGGTGCAAGCGGAGCAAACCCAATGAGGTGGACGCTGGGAGTAAGGGGTGGCTCTGAAAAGAGCCTTTCGGTGGTGTGTTGTGTGGGTCAAAAACTGTGGATTGGAGGAAACGGATTGTCACGTAGGTTATTGTGAATGCAAAAGAGGTCGCAATGCATTTTGTACATTGCAAAGAAAAATCTGATTGCCAGCATATGTGAGATGGACTCCATCTCTGTGGAAAATGAAAGAGCTGCGAAACAAAATGTTTTCATTGTGGAATGAGGACATGTCAACATCTCTTAGAAAGGCACAAACAGCCTTATTCACATTGCGTCTCGTTTTCTCCATTTGTGGACCAAATGCAGAAGAACGCAGCCATATTTGTCTTTGTGCAATACAGGAAAAAATATTTGACAATTTGGAAACATGTCCATGACCTCCGCAAGTCCTTCCTACATTGCAAATTGCAAAGAAATTCCAGAGACATGGCCTAAACGGTTGCCTCTGCAATGAATGATAAGTATATCTGGAGGACGCTCTGACAGTAAAGTAACACAGAGAGGTACCAAGTCCAGCCACCTCATTTCACGCAAGCCATGCCAGTGCACTTCCACATGAGGAAATCCGAGATCTACAGATAGACGACAGCTTTCTGCATGCACCTTCAACCAATGTGTCCATGAGTCTCCCAAAATCCAGATAATCTGTTTTCGAGCACGCAGAGCCATGGCTGTGTGGTCTCCTGTGAGGGAGAAGACGGTCTTACTGAATCTCACCGTTCAGAACACACTTACTGAACTTTATTGACCAATCCCTAGCCCCGCGTATTCTCATTTGCGTGCGTCCCCACCCCAGAATCCCCGTTGGTGATATGCGCAGCCTGCAAACTACCGCCATATCCGCGGACATGTATAGGATCAGAGCGTGACAACGGTACATTAAAGTATTATTCCCCTTTTTCCCCTTTAAGGCGGGCTCTGAAAAGAGCCTTTTTTTGTTTTTGTTTTTGGGCAGATGCCTTACAGACATCTGGTATTTTGTTTATTTTTTTGTATTTTTCGTCCTTACTGTACTCCTACAACCATTACAGAACCTTCTCTAAAGCAAGCCTTACATTCCAAAAGAATATGACATTTCCCAAAGACGATAGCGCAACACCATCTGCTTCAAAATAATCTGCATTACTTGGAACAATGTTATCGTGGCTGCAGAAAAACATACCAGCTCGTAACATGAAAGCACGCATGCCACGATTGATGATACACCTCCCAATACTTTGATCTGGACAGAAAACGGAATTGTTGTTCCATTTTACTCTAGAGAGTAAACCAGAAAAAATGACTTTTCTTGTTGGGAAGATGTTTATGAGTGCTTCTACCAACTGTCCCAAATCTGCCAACAAAGTATGTAAACTCACTTAGCCCAAATGGCAAGCACTGTAGTGCAAAATTACCACATGAGGATTGGTCATCGTGCGCATGTCTCTGCAAACTTGCAGAATTCCCGCAACATTGGCATCAGTGTCAGCGCTCCCCACCACCTCCACTCCTCTCACATCGAAATGGTGTGCCACATGCCTACTCTCGGCATAGTGTTGTAAGCCATGGACAAAAAGATCTCCAAGCACCAAAACCCTGACCCTCTCCACCTCTGCCATCTTCAGTATACGCACCGTCTTTCGGCACAAAAGAGTAATGTGAACATCTGATTGGCTGATGCCTACAGTCCCCTTTCCACGCAGGATTTGCTGTAGAAACCCGTATGTGACACTCCCTACCGCGGACAAGCGTTGCCTACGTGCGGCATGCAGCTCTTACCCAGTCCTTCTACCCTTTCCACATCGGTAGAAAATCGAGTCCCTCATTGGACACAACTCAGCAGTCATAAAACCATCCACCAATCACATTGAACATCGCTAAATCTAACTCCATCATCAACATTACGCACTTCAAATGTACTGTCGATGACTCTGACTCGAAGTCGCATATCATTGCAAAGCACCTACTTCACAAACTACTGTGCAAGTGTTGCGGATTTGTACGTACAGCTCCATGCATGCGCACATGCATGAGTATAGAGTACAGGTATGCCTATTTTAATCAGAGAACATGTGCAACCCTTGTGATGTAATTTAAATAAATGAATGCCGCTAAATGTGCATAGGCAATACATACCAATGCTCCCCCTTTTAAGTGCAAGATGTCCGATTTATCGTTGACAAACCGCACAACTTCTTACTATCTTCCGCATAACCTATACATACGTTACAAGCATGCCTATTTAGGGAGAAACTCGATTTTGCATTGGAAAATGTCGGAGTTGTGTACTGTGTACGGCCTACAGTAATGCTACTTGCAATGTGATTGTATGAGAAAAATAAGCCCTTCCGATTGCTGTGGTGACATCTCCCTCTGAGGGTCTTCCGATTTGTCGGCATTGTGCTTATAATTTGCAAGTAGAAAAATGTTTCCTATCTACTATTATGCCCTATCACTTACAAACCTCTCTCCTATAGATAACATACCTTTTAAAAAACAAGGCATTACCATAACCTTAAAATTGTTCTCAATTCAGAAGGTGTCAGGAATAAGGGCTGGTGCCGTCGGGGAGTAACTAAGTTTGCTTATTAAAGCATTGGTAAAGAGAACTAAATTTCCCAGCATTCCGGGGAGGATCTGTAGTTCAGCGCAAGTTGCCGCGGGTTGCCAGCTGCAAGTAATGAAAGGCAGCATAAAGCAAACACGCTCGCGCCCGCAGGTGTGGCTTATTTTGTGTTCCTGGATGGGTGCTGTCGGAGCGAGACGTGAGCGAAGCTTTCCTTGCAGCCCGTAAGACTTTGGAGCAGGACGAAGCGGGCGGACTGGCTGGCAGTTGCTACAACATTTTCTTCAGACTCCGAGTGGTCCCGTGGGGCCGATCGGAGCTCAGATAAGTAACGGGCACATTACGCTGGTAAATACTGGGAAGCAGGATGAATGCGGGCGGGCTGGCTGACAGTGGTTACAGCATTTTCTTCAGACTCCGAGTGGTCCCGTGGGGCCGCTCGGAGCTCAGATAAGTACTGGGCACATTACGAGTTTACAGCAAGGTGTGTGTTTTCAGTGAATCCTTGTTAAGGACTTCGATGCTTAATACTCGTGTTTAAAGGCACACGGCAGAGTGCAGACAATGTTTATGGTTGCTAAATCAGCAACATACAGTACAGGACATTCAGGGTTAAGGGTTGTTTGGGCACAACAGTGATCTGGTGTCCTTGTCTGGGCATGTACATTAGGACTATACGTGTTCAGTGTTGCTTCAGCTTGCCCAGCGGGCCATGTGTCATGTATTTCATGTATGGAATCTAATTCCATTGTTTGTGTTCATCTATGCTTGCTATATGTTTATCTTGTTACATGTTCACACGTATTAAGGTGTGTTTATACGATTTAGAGATAGGCTGGAGGCAAGATTAATAGCGCAGACCCTATGTGTTTGGTTGAGTAAAAGAATTAGATAAGGAGGTTTTTTCCCTCTGCTTCCCCTTTCCTATCCACCTTAGGAGTTCTCCAACCCTCTATCCGGTGTTCCTACATCCCTACCCTATCCACAACCTCTTCCTAACTCCTCTTCCCCCCATTGGCTGCCACGTGGTGTCCTGTGTATATTATCAGGCGCCTGTGCCAACCACGGGTGGAGGGTCGAATTCATTCGGCTTCTGTGGTTCGGGGGAGAGTGTCGATTCCTCTCCTCCATTATTGTGTGCATTACGACATAATAAGCCACCCCCATATTGGGATACTAAAACCACCCAAGCCAAATGGATACGACTCCTCTGCCTTTAGCCGATGTGCTAAAGGCTCTTCAAGATATTCAGTTAGAATTAGCACAGGCACGCCAAGAGTCAGACAACTTAAAAGTACAAGTACAAGGTTTGATGGCTCAGCGAACTCCCTTGGAGGGGGCTAGTGGGTCTAATGTTAGAGAACCATCTATTAGTCAAAATGCTACCGTTATTGTTCAATCTCCTAGTAATGTACCGTTAGCAGCACCTGAACGGTTTTCTGGTGATCCTCGGAAGTATATGATGTTTCTTACACAATGTAGATTGCATTTTCTGTGTAAACCCATGGCGTTTGAAACCATTCAGGCCAGAACAGCCTTTGTAATATCATACTTGACAGGGGATGCAGCAGCCTGGGCAATGCCCTTGGTTCAAAAGGATGATCCTTTACTGTATAGTTGGGATGGGTTTTTGGCAGAATTTGGAAGGTTGTTTGATCGGCGGGAAGTGTCTTTGGCACAAGATAAAGAATTATTAGGGTTGAAGCAGGGTGCTAAAGATTTGGTAACATATGTGACCCAATTTAATAGATTGGTGATTGAAACAGAATGGCCAGAGGCTAAACAAACAGTGTTATTTTATCAAGGATTGAAGGATGAACTAAAGGATGCCATTGCTCAAGTGGAGCCGCAACCTAGAACATGTACAGCTATGATAGATTTGGCATTGAGACTAGATCACAGATTGAACGAGAGAAGAGGTGAAAGAAAAAGACCGGAGGCCGTCTCGTTTGCGAAACTAGATAGAAGTAGAGGAGGAAGGTTGAGTGAGGTGGAACCCATGCAGATTGGTAGTATCAGAGGACCTTTATCAACAGCGGAAAAAGAGCAGCGTAGAAGTAACAATCTATGTCTCTATTGTGGACAAGCAGGAAATTTTATCCGCAATTGCACTAATACTCCTCAGAAAAGGGGGCGGGGAGACAAGAGCAAGAAGGAAACGGTAAAAGAGATGGGCCGGCCTTAGGGGGAACACAGGTGTCTGGCCCAAGTGAAGCAAGGTTCCCCAGATGGGTAGCAAACACGGTTGGAAGCAAAACTTCTCATTTTTATATATTGGTGACATTATGTTTTGCGTTGTCCAAAAAAGAGGTATGGGCAATGGTGGATTCAGGGGCTACGGGAAATTTCGTAGACATTACTTTGGCTGAACATTTAGGATTACCTGTGCAAGACAAGGAGAGGGTGGAAGGTGTGCAGTCAGTGGATGGGTCCCTGTTGATATCCGGACCAATTCGGAAGCAGACTGAGAAATTGGAGATGATATGTACGGCAGGTCATAGAGAGGAAATCACATTTGATTTGATAGCAGCACCTCAGTTTGGTGTGATCCTGGGAATGCCTTGGTTGAAATAACATAATCCAAGAATTGACTGGGTAAAGCAGAGGTTGTGGTTTGAGGAACAGGAGTGTAAGGAACATATGTTATCCGAATTGGGGCCGGCAGCATTGTTGGTGGAAAGGAAACTAGATGTGCCAGTAGTAGGAGCGGTGGAAACAGAGATCCGTGCCCAGTATATGGAATTTGCTAAAGTTTTTGACAAAAGAGGAGCGGAACAACTACCACCGCATCGACCATATGATTGTGTTATCGAATTAGAGGAGGGGGCCAAGTTGCCTTGCAGTCGGATATATGCTCTCACTGAAACTGAAAACAAACATCTCAGGGAATATCTTGATGAGATGTTGCCTAAAGGGTTTATCCGACATTCAACTTCCCCTGTTTCTTCGCCTCTATTTTTTGTTCCCAAAAAGGAAGGCACGTTACGAACATGCATTGATTATCGTGCACTAAATAAGGTCCCAATTAAGAATAGGTTTCCTTTACCTTTGATTTCTGTCTTGTTGGATCAAGTACGGTACGCACAGATTTAGACTAAGTTTGATTTGAGAGGTGCCTATCACTTGATAAGAGTTAAGGAGGGTGATGAGTGGAAGACGGCCTTCAGAACTAAGTTTGGGTTGTTTGAGTACCTTGTAATGCCATTTGGCTTATATAACGCTCCGGCGGCCTTTCAGTTTTTTATGCAAGAAGTATTGCGAGATTTCATTGACATTTTTTTTATCGTTTACATTGACGACATTTTGATATACTCAGATTCCCCAGAACAACATGTTGGACATGTACAGGCCGTGTTGAAGCGTCTGCAGGAATACCAACTGAGTGTAAAATTGGAGAAATGTGTATTCCATGTAAAACAGGTTGAATTTTTAGGATTTATTCTGACTCCAGCAGGAGTCGTTATGGATCCCAAGAAAGTGCAGGCAGTAACTGAGTGGCCTTCCCCGCAGTGCATTAAAGATATCCAATCATTCTTAGGGTTCGCCAATTTTTATCGGCGTTTCATTAGTAATTTCTCCAAGATAGTCTCTCCTATCACACAATTACTTCGGAAGGCAGTAAGATTTGTTTGGAATTCTGAGGCAGAAAACGCTTTTAAAGAATTAAAGAAAGCCTTTACTACAGCACCAGTGTTAAGACATCCAAACACTGAGAAAGCTTTTCAGGTGGAGGCAGATGCTAGCAATGTGGCCATAGGAGCTATACTGTCACAGAAAGAGGAGGATGGAGTATGGCATCCAGTGGCATTTTTCTCTAGTAAATTGACCGGTTGTGAGCAGAATTACTCCATTACTGATAAGGAATTGTTGGCCATTCGGGCAGCCTTTCTAGAATGGAGACATAATTTACTAGGGGCACGGCATCAGGTGGTGGTGGTAACGGATCACAAGAACTTGCAATATTTTAAAACTGCCCAAACCCTGAGTCAGAGACAACTGAGATGGTCCCAGTATTTTAATGAGTTTGATTTTGTGTTAACATTCAGACCAGGAAGTAAAAATGGGAAGGCGGATGCCTTATCCCGACAACAAAATACAGACAATCTAGTAGAGGAAGTCAAAACAATTATTGCCCCAGAAAAAGTTATTGGAGCAGTCACTAAACATTTAACTGACCAAATAAAGAAGGTGTTGTCACCAAGTCAAATGCAGAAGTGGAAGAATATGGATGCAACACGAATGGTGCGGGAGGGGTTGCCTTACCATAATGGGCATTTGTACTTGCCCACCAAAGAATTACAAGAAAAGGCGTTGTATTGGTGCCATAATTCTCCTTTAGCAGGACATGCCGGGCAAAGGAAAATGCAAATCATGTTAGAGAAGTACTTTTGGTGGCCTACATTAAGAAAAGATGTGGAGAAATATTTATTACATTGTGAAAATTGTGCACGTAATAAGTCTGAGCATGTAAAAAAAAGAGGGCTCTTACAACCATTGGCCATTCCTGAAAGAGCATGGACTCACCTGTCAATGGATTTCATTACTGACCTACCACCCGATAATCAGCTCAATACCATTTGGGTGGTGGTAGATTTTCTGTCCAAACAAGGCCATTTTGTTCCATGTGTTGGAATTCCAGAAGCAGGCAAGTTGGCAGAGTTATTTTTGCAACATGTAGTCAGATTGCATGGTCTGCCAAAGAGCATTGTGTCGGATAGGGGCTCGCAGTTTACATCCAGGTTTTGGCGTGCTTTCTGTCGGATGTTGGGAATCAATTGTGCTCTGTCCACTAGCTATC
The DNA here is from genome assembly GCF_040938575.1 of Ambystoma mexicanum. Taxonomy (NCBI): domain Eukaryota; kingdom Metazoa; phylum Chordata; class Amphibia; order Caudata; family Ambystomatidae; genus Ambystoma; species Ambystoma mexicanum. The sequence continues at coordinate 1,124,713,175 of NC_090923.1, read as the reverse complement.
ATCCCCAAACCGATGGGCAGACCGAAAGAGTGGACCAGACATTGGAGCAATACCTGAGAGATTACCTGGGGGATGAAAGAGAATCGTGGGTGCAAGCACTGTGGTTGGCGGAGTTTACATATAATAACACTTTTCACAGTTCTTTGGGAATGGCACCTAATGAATGTTTGTATGGGAATGACAAAAAATAATACCAGAACAACTACCAAACATGGAAAATATGCCAGCGTTGCAATAGCGAAAACAGTTGCTTCTTTAAGTCAGACAGAGGGCACGCACAAATTTGGAGAGAGCCAAAGAAGCATATAAAAGACAGGCGGATAAACATCGACAAAAAAGTCTGCAGTATCAAGTGGGGGATCGGGTTTGGTTATCAACACGCAATCTTTCATTGGTAGGATCACGTAAATTTATGCCTTGGTTTATTGGTCCTTATGAAATATGTAAGTGTGTATCAAATACTGCTATGAAATTGTGTTTGCCAAAGACTGTGCCGGTACATCCGGTATTTCATGTATCTTTACTTAAACCCGCAGCTCCCGGAATGAAGACCAAACGGCCTCCACCCTTTGTACAAGATGGACAAGAGGAATACGAGGTTAAAAGGATTTTGGACGTGAAAAGGAAGAAGAAGCATCTATGGTACCTCATTCAATGGGTAGGTTACGGACCAGAAGACCGTTCATGGGAACCAGCAAAGGCCGTACATGCCCCCAGGTTGGTGAAATTATTTCATTTGAGACATCCGGCAAAACCCGATCCTGGAAAGAGGCCTGGGAGAGGAGGTAATGTCAGGAATAAGGGCTGGTGCCGCCGGGGAGTAACTAAGTTTGCTTATTAAAGCATTGGTAAAGAGAACTACATTTCCCAGCATTCCGGGGAGGATCTGTAGTTCAGCGCAAGTTGCCGCGCGTTGCCAGCTGCAAGTAATGAAAGGCAGCATAAAGCCAACACGCTCGCGCCCGCAGGTGTGGCTTATTTTGTGTTCCTGGATGGGTGCGGTCGGAGCGAGACGTGCGCGAAGCTTTCCTTGCAGCCCGTAAGACTTTTTGGTCCCGTGGGGCCGCTCGGAGCTCAGATAAGTAACGGGCACATTACGCTGGTAAATACTGGGAAGCAGGATGAATGCGGGCGGGCTGGCTGACAGTGGTTACGGCATTTTCTTCAGACTCCGAGTGGTCCCGTGGGGCCGCTCGGAGCTCAGATAAGTACTGGACACATTACGAGTTTACAGCAAAGTGTGTGTTTTCAGTGAATCCTTGTTAAGGACTTCGATGCTTAATACTCGTGTGTTTAAAGGCACACGGCAGAGTGTGGACAATGTTTATGGTTGCTAAATCAGCAACATACAGTACAGGACATTCAGGGTTAAGGGTTGTTTGGGCACAGCAGTGATCTGGTGTCCTTGTCTGGTCATGTACATTAGGACTATATGTGTTCAGTGTTGCTTCAGCTTGCCCAACGGGCCATGTGTCATGTATTTCATGTATGGAATCTAATTCCATTGTTTGTGTTCATCTATGCTTGCTATATGTTTATCTTGTTACATGTCACACGTATTAAGGTGTGTTTATACAATTTAGAGGTAGGCTGGAGGCAAGATTAATAGCGCATACCCTATGTGTTTGGTTGAGTAAAAGAATTAGATATGGAGGTTTTTCCCTGTGCTTCCCCTTTCCTATCCACCTTAGGAGTTCCCTTACCCTCTATCCGGTGTTCCTACATCCCTACCCTATCCACAACCTCTTCCTAACTCCTCTTCCCCCCATTGGCTGCCACGTGGTGTCCTGTGTATATTATCAGGCGCCTGTGCCAACCACGGGTGGAGGGTCGAATTCATTCGGCTTCTGTGGTTCGGAGGAGAGTGTCGATTCCTCTCCTCCATTATTGTGTGCATTCCGACAGAAGGACTTGCAAGTAACATATTGCAAGTAACATACAAAGGCAGCACAGAGTGAAGTGAAATGCACACGTGCACTGGGTTGAAATATGAAAAGAGAATGCTCTGACGAAAGATGCACAATTAATGAGTGCAGTATCATCACTGATGTAAACACACAAAGTAATTAATGTTTTTTTTTCAATCGCAGTGAAGACTACTCTCCTGAGAATCAACAGCATCTACACTGCAAACGACATATCCGAAGAAACCTGGTCATTTTGCAAAAAAGTAAGTACAGTACTAACTTTATATTGTAACTATTCCTCAAAGAGGCTGCGTGGGTTATTTGTTTAATTTGTACACCAAAGCAAACATTGATTTCTGAACCATTCTAGCTACAAATACGCATTTATTAAACAGAGAATAACAGGCAGATTGGCTGACAAATCCCTGTGTGTTTGGACCTCAAATAACATACAGACCATTAGAAGGTTAGTTCTAGAAAAAGACGTTTTTTTTAAAATTTGTTTGGTTGATAAAATCAACCTTTCAAATTTTACAACAAAACACTACAATACAGTCAGTTTAGAAAATATAAAATCGTCTTACATAATAATTACAAGAATATCATAACCAAACAACAGAGCAGAGAATAACAACATGAAATTTCATTACAAGTCATTTTACCTCCAAAATTACTTCATTCAAAAGCCAAGCAAATTAATAATGAATAATGATATTGGAAAGCAAAAAACAGTATTACTCCGAGTCAGGAAAAATTGCATCCAGAAATTGTACAGTGGCTATCTTTACTGAGAGGGAGGTAGTTGTAAAGATACATTGCCACATATTTTTCTGGGTATACACATTCTGATTCTCAAAGAAATTTTTGAAGCACTTCTTTCGGATAATAGATAATAGCGGGCAATGGATTAGGCAATGTTCCAATGTTTCCCTTTGGATAGGATTTTTACAAAACCGACATTGATTTTCAACAGCTGGAATTTGCTTCCTACATGCCAAAACATCTAGGGTTGGCCAGAGGTTCAAGCGGAAGCAAAGAAACTTTTGTCGAAGCTTTGAGCAAGGAGCTTTGGCCAAATAATCAGCCATGATTCTAAAACGTTTGTGACCAAATAAGCTTCGATCAACGTCCTTATATTTTAGGCATTGGTTTTGTGTCATACACCAGTCATATTGATGAATTTTCAGTTTTGCTCGGCCTTCATTAGATAAAACCAAATCTAGATCAACAGAAGCATCAGATAAGGCATTCATGGTAAAGTCACACCACTTCCGAGAGAATGTTTGCTTTTGCATAAGTAAATGTATTGCCACCTTACCCAGTATGTCTAGAAGCTCCAATGATAGCAGTCATTTTCGAAAGAAGGTGCAATATTTCCATATGACATAGGAAACCATTGATAAAGAACCTAATTCAAAACGAATTAAAGGTAAGGGTGTACACCTGGGAAGGTGTAGAACTTGCTTCCAAAAAGAAGATTCTATTTTGTCCCACCATACTACAGGTTTGGGAGCAAGAGCTTCAGACCCATAGGTTAGGATTGGAAGAACCGCCTGGAGGTAAAACGTTAACACATGTTTAATGATGAATTTTCCAAATTTGCCCATGAGTACTCTTGCTTGGGCAACTAAAGACCGCAATTTGCCAGTAGTTTCTAAGTCAACCTCAGAGCTTGAGTGAGTGTCTACCACTAGCGTTCCCAAGTATTTATAGCTGGACACCCGTTAAAGTGGAATATTATGCAAACTCCACCTGAAGGGTTTAACTTTACAACCCAAGCGCCATTTGCATACCATTGTTTGAGTTTTGTTGATGTTCATTTTTAGATGATTTAGATCTACATAAGACTCAAGGGTATCTAAGATGTAGTCCAGTATGGGTTTTGGAAATGAGAATTAAATCATCCGCGTAAAAAAGGTATGGGATCTGGTGAGTGCCTAAGCTGGGAAGCTCACTCGAGATTTTACTAAGGTTTACACCCAAATCATGTATAAACAAATTAAAGATTGATGAAGCCATAATACACCCTTGCTTCAGCCCTATAAATGTATGACATTTCGAGGTCATATCATATTGCCCCCCAGATCTAATCTAACCTGCATAGAAGTTGCTGTTTCAAGTTTATGGCATTTCGTTTACTAATAAGAAAATCAAAAGTACCATCATGGAACAAGAAACACTGCTTACAAAAGAATCCCCTGAAAACTCAGAATTACATCTCGATTCGACAGAACCACACCGTCCACTATACAAATGGCCGTGCACATCAATGTGTGCCATTCCAAACAAAGCTTTCAAATCTTTACATCAGTTCCTCAATCTGTATGTAAAAGGGAAAGAGAAAAGTAAAATGGAAGTGCTGCAAAATATGGATATTTGTCCAGTGCGCAAATACACAGGACTACAAAGACATTCAATAGCCTGCATTTCTGGGCCTATTTGCAAAAGCACCTTCCATGATATCAAAAGGATATCAGTACATCATTCAAATGTAAGAAATCTAGTGTATAAAATATACTAAGCAAAAAGTCCAGCTTCCGAATTAGGCAATTTAAATAACACTCTTCTGCATGGGTCACCCAAATACTTACAAGAAGAAATTGACCGTATTCAGAGAAAGTATTTTGGAACTGAAAGCCACTTACAAAATGCAATAGTTTTAGAGCATAGAAGCAACACACCTGCAAATAGCAACCTTCTATTACACACATACAGAAAAGAAATACTAAAATTTAAAAGGGCATCGGCTGAAGTACCAAACCATGTGTGTGTGTGTTGCCGCAGAACATTTTACAAAAGGAACACAAAAAATGCGGACATAGCATACAAAATAGAAGACAATGAAGATTCCAAATGGTTTGAATTAGCTCTCTACCTTTTAGCAGAAAACAAATATGAACTACCTGAACGCCTAATATGGTGCAGTTACTGTACTACAAAATTAGTCAACAACCACACTCCTTCACGTGCTATTACAAATAATTTGGAATTTGTTCCCACTACCAAAAATCCTGCAACAACTCAATTTGTATGAGAGCATCATAATTCAAACAGTTCACCCATTTCAAGCAATTATACGCCTTCATCCAAAAACAGCAAAATTACCTCCCTCTGAATTGGTGAAAGGCATTTGTGGCAAAGTAGTTTATTTGCCATTAGATCTAACCGAAAATGTGCACACTCTAGGAGTGCAACGTTCAATAGAGCATTCTTTAATAGTCTTGGTAAATGGTGTACCAACAAAAGACAAAAAAATGTGGCAACAACTGGTGGACTTACATAAAGTCAGACAGGCATTGCAATATCTAAAAGACAATAACAAGTACTACAAGGAAATAAATATTGAAGAAAGCTTAAGGGAAACAACTGAAATAATTCAAGAGCCATCAGAAACTAGACTATTCGAACTTCTGGATCCTGCTACAGTATCCACTCTTTTGGACCAGTACACAATTCATCCATTGCATTCCAATGAAAACATAGATGATGCACTAGAAACTTACCAAATGCGACAAACCAAAGGTTCACCAATGAGTATATGGGAAAAATGTATAGAAGCACATGCTTTTCCACTGCTATTTCCTACTGGCAAAGGTGAAAGACACGATGATAGACCCACTCAGATTGGGGCATCAGAATACAGCTCATTACGAATGTATTCGCAAGATCCCAGATTTAGACAAAATGTGGAATACATATTCCACCTACTCTATGAAAGTGAATTAGCAATGCTATGTTACGGAGTTGCACACATTTTGAAATCTGGAACCCACTTTCAAAATATGTCAGCTACGCAGTTAATACAAAAAGTACAGGAAAAAGATGAGGTTTTACAATCAATTATAACAAATTTGTTTGCAAACATGCGTGGTACAAAGGAATACTAGTTCCGATGGCACGGAGACGTGTGTTGTATGATCAGAAACCTTGGACCACCGACTTGGTTTGTTACACTAAGTTGTGCAGAATATGCATGGGAAGATTTACATGAGTTCTACGCGTAGCAAACAGCAACAAAAACAACATAGATATATTAACACCTGGAGAACTTTGCTCTCTAGATCCAGTTAATATGTCAAGATATTTCCATCATCGTTTCATTGCCATGCTACACTTTATTTGCAATAAAACTGTTCCTCCCCTTGGAAAGTGCAACACTTCTTTTGGAGAAAAGAATATCAAGCGAGAGGAGCACCACATATTCACATGCTGTTATGGATCAAAGGTGCACCTAAATTTGGTCACGACAGTGATAGCACTGTTTTGCAGTTTATCCAAAAATATGTCACTTTTGAAATCCCTTCACAACAGACACATAGTGAGCTGCATGGGCAGATTTTACAATTTCAAAGACACAAATGTGGCAAATATTGTCACCGCAAATACAACAACAAAGGTAAATACTACACCAAATGCTGCTTTGGTTTCCCTAGACCAGTTACAGAAACAGGTGAAGTAAACAACTTCATGTCTTCAGTTCGACATAGTGTTAAAGGTAAATCACCTAAGAACACGTATTACATAAAAAGAACACAAGAATCAAAATATATCAATGATTACAATGCAATCATTGCCCTCTTATGGAATGCAAACATAGATGTGCAGTACATTGCAGACAATTCTACTGCTGTTGCACGATATGTTACAGCCTATTTAACAAAAGCAGAAAAAACAGAGCTTCAAGACCTCTGGGATGACCTAGCATCAGACAAAACACTATCACAGAAATTGTACAGCCTAGGCATAAAAATGCTCTCTCATAGAGAATGTGGCGCCTATGACGCAGCAGATTGTTTGACCGGTACTGCTTTGTATGGAAAATCAGACAACATAGTGTGACTAAGTCTTGGTCCTGCTAAATCTAAAAAAAGAGTGCTGAAATCATATGAGGACATAGAAACAATTGCCAGAAATGATCCCAACAGCCAAGACATTCTAAAAAACAATTTACTGGACATATACTATCCGAACAGGAGTAGCACTTTGGAAAGCATGTGTCTATGCCACATAGCTCAAAACTTTGCATACAAAAATAATATAAAACCCGATGAAAGCAAAGGTAGATATAGAGTGACCGATTGTGAAGGGAGCTTAGTGAAACTTACCAAACGGAACTTAATTAATCATGTAAAATTATCATTAAAAACTCCTCAACAGAAAGAACTATATTACATGTCTCTGTTACAACTTTTTAAACCATGGAGAAAAGAGGAAGACATGCTAGATAACTATAACTGCTATGAAGATGCGTTTAAAGCAAATGAAAGTGCTATCACCGATGTGAACTTTCCACAGTACAAAACAATGTTACACAATGAGCAGCAACAGGAAGAAGAACTTCTGGCCCAACTAGATAAGGACTCTTCCAACAGTAGTCAACCTTCTGTAACAGGAAGTCAAGAACCACTAGGACAACCACTAAAATCAAATGAGGCAGAAGTAGAAAACACCATCAGTATTAAGAAGATACAGAAGACTTAACAACTGTACAACAAGCAAAACTTAACAAAGATCAGCGCACCATTTTTGAAGATGTAACAAAACAAATTGTACATGGTGTACAACACAAAAATAAAGAATATACCTGCCAAAATTACAAACCTATACTGCTGTACGTGAGTGGTGAAGCTGGATCAGGAAAAACATTCTTAATCAAAATCATCAGCAAGTTCCTTCAAAAATTGACAAACAACAAACTGTCAGCTGTTGTAACGGCCCCCACAGGTTTAGCTGCCTACAACATAGCCGGTGTCACTTTACACCAATTACTACTGCTTCCAGTAAAGCATCAAAATAAATGAGACTATTACACACTTTCTGCAGAAGCTGCAATGGAAGTACGCAGAGCATTAAAACAAATGAAAATGTTACTAATAGATGAAGTGAGCATGGTCTCCAACCTAATGTTGGCTTTGATTCACCTCAGATTGCAAGAAGTACTTCAAAGTAACAACAAAGAACTCTTTGCAGGGAAACAAATTATCATTTTCGGAGATCTTCTACAATTGACACCAGTAAAAGGTGAACCTATTTTTAAAACCTTAGGCCACAAACTCTGCCGTAAAACTGTTGGCAGCATAGGAAATGTCAACCTCTGGCAACATTTCCAATACAGAGAATTAACAGAGAACATGCAGCAATCTGCAGATCTCACTTATGCCAACATCTTAAAAAGTATTAGAGTTGGTTTACTATCGCAAGAAGCACAAGCAGTATTGCAAAACCAGCACATTCATGCACTTTATGGTGATAATGCATGTGCAACTGATGTTATGGAACAAATTGCGCACAAAAATGTCAATTGTATGGCCTTAATGCCAACTCTTGCAAGCTGTTTCAAATTCAATGAAACAATGTTAAATAAAGAAGTGCAACCAATAATTGAAATTAGTGCCACAGACAAACTAGACGTACATGGCATGACAGTAACCATGTGTGAGCAAGCCACAACAAGACTAAACAGTTTAGAAAATTCAATCTGCAACACAGCTGGGTTGGAAAAAATATTAAAATTATCCTTAAATTGTAGAGTAATGCTTAAACGTAACCTTGACGTCGAGCAAGGACTAGTTAATGGAGCACTGGGCACAGTTGTTGGCTTGCAATCATACCCATGTGACAGCAACATTCAGTTTGTCAATATTAGCTTTGATAAACTTTCAGAAGTGAAAAGGATAGGACACTCAATTGCTCGATTCCTTCTCTTCAAAGACATGTATGTACGTAGAGAGCAATTTTCTCTAACTCTTGAGTATGCAGTTACCATTCATAAATCCCAAGGTCTTACTCTAGACAAAGCATTGATAGATATAGGAAACACAGTCTTTAAAGAAGGCATGAGCTATGTAGCATTATCACGCTTACGTACACTTGATGGTCTATTGCTAATGAACTTTGATGCAAGTAAAGTCAAAGCTGATATTCCTTGCATTCTAGAATACAATAGACTGCGTTCACTGTACACCCCCCATCTGAAACAATATCCTTTTCCAGATAAAGTGAAACGTGGTAAAAGAAAACTGAATCAAACAGAAATGCAACAGAATCCAACAGCAAATCCCTCAAAGAAAACAAAAGAAGCTCAAGCTTCATCAATTACCACAAACAAAGAAGACCCTACTAGGGAATGTAAACCAGGTACATCTTCACAGAAGGAACAGAAACTCCGAAAAATGCACTCAGATACATAACTAGCTGGTCCATTCAAATTTGAAAATGAAACTGGGGTAAGTTGCTATGCAAATGTAGCAAGGAATATTCTATTTCAATTGCCACCAATTCTTAACAATATTTACTTACACAGTATAGACCAATTGTGTTTGCAAATGTTAGTGCTTCATAGAAATGCAACAAACAATCCTGACAACACATACAGTGTTCATGGAATAAGGCAAGAATTGGACTTCCTTGCTGGAATGGTGAGATTCACTATGAACTCACAAGAAGATCCACAAGAATGTCTAATGTACTTACTACTAGTATTGGAAAACAAAAGCATACCTGTAAATGAAATCTTCCAGATATTGTACATGTGGAAACATACATGCACTCTCTGTAACAATGTGATACAGGAACAAATCCCAAATGAGCGATTTGTGTATGTTTCCATACCTAATTGTGAATCCATTCCATTTCAGCAACTTGTACAGAATGCAAACCATCGCAGATTATGTACTATTTGCAATTCAGGCAATCGCTCCACCTTACTGATACAATCGCATAGTGCCTACATAATACTTATGCTTCTACGTTATAATGCAGATGGTACCAAAAACAACTGCAAACTGACTGAATTCACACACGGACAAGTGTCACTTGGAAAGAAAACCTTTACAACAATAGGTATAATCTACCATGCAGGAGCTACAACCCATGCAGGTCACTACACTGCATACATTAAAAAGAAATGTGGATGGTTCGAATGTAATGATAGCACCATTACTCTAAAGCAGAGATTGCCAGCTATTCTTACAAATGCGTATTTAATCTTCTTAAAGCCAAACATTAATAAATAATGTGTACTTCAAGACTACCAAAAAATTATGGAAAAGACTGCATTTAGAATACGCCAACAGATATCTAACTGCCCAAGAGGATATAACAACGGCACAAATAAATGAATATCAGAGAACTGTAAGAACAAATGCACAGTTAGAATATGCCTACAGGTATCTAACTGTTGTCAAAAATCGGCAGCAAGGCAACAAACATAACATTAATCAGAAAGATGAAGGAAACACTCAAAGAAAATAAGTTAGTAGTTAGTACCATAGTAAATCGTTTTTTTTTAATCCGACATGGATTTGTTTTCCCCAGACTCAAGGATTAGAAAAGCAAACATAGAAACTGAGCAGAATGCACAGTACACTGGTTTGTAAACTAAATATGAGGGTAAAAAAAGGTAAACTGTCTATTATGCAATGTAGAAAGTTTTCATAAAATGCAAAGACTACCATACTTTTTTCTTTTATCACAGAAATTAATAAAGGATACTTCTGCCAAATACTAAAGGCATTTAAAACATATATGGATTCTGAACAAAGTAAGGAGTACATATATTGGCAGTCATTTTGTACACATGCGAACCTACACGTCTAATCTATGGTAATATGCTGCAGTGGCTGTAGGCTGGCCCTTGCATCTTGGTTGTGTAACCTACTACCTATGCCTTACGACCAAGGTACAAAGAGTATAGTTCCTACCCACAACCATCGCTGCATACCAAAACCATGGTCCTCGTAAATTAACTACTTATAAGTTAACTTTTGGGACCATCGTCTGCAGCCATGCAGCCAAGACGCTAGGACGTGCACACAACTACCGCATTACACCACACCCATATTCACTTATAACCCCACGGCTTATGACTTCAGTCTTGGGTGCATGGCCTTTGGGCATGCAGGCAAGACTCTGGGTCCTGGGCAGAAACACCACAGCATGTCGGAACCATTGTGCCTTGTAATTTCACTACAAATAAAGTTGGTTTTGGCAGCATGGCCTTCAGCCATGCTCCTAAAACGCTACACCCTCCCCACAACCAGCTTAATGATGTTGCAGAGTACAAGTGTACCTATAGCTGTGATATGCTGCAGTAGTTGTAGCCACTGGCTACAGACGTGTGTGTGAGGCCATAGATTTATCAATGTATGGGTATACAGTATATAAAATCCATAGTTGCTTACAACTGCATTGCTTATTATTTTGTTCAAATACTCTACATCCTGGCCACTACTATCACACCATATGACATCCATTGGGGCATATAACTACACTACGTACAAATGTGCTTTTGGGATTATGGCCTTCGGCCATGCATCCATGACTGCAGCCCCTCCCACAGCCGCCTGAGTGATGCACTACCACACCATATCACACCCATTGTGACTTGTAAGTACACTACATATAACTGTGCTGTTGGGTGCATGGCCTGCGGCCATGCACTCATGACTTTAGACCCTCCCCACAGCCACCTGAGTGATGTTCAATACTAGGGGTGTCTCTGTAGCTGTGAAATGCTGCAGTGGTTGTGGGCAGGGCCTTAAATATTAGGTATATGTCCATACATTTCAATATATGGATGTGAAGTAGCTTATAACTCCAGTGCTTAGAAATGCACCCTAGACTGTACACACTCCCCACAACCATCTGATCAATAATGAATACTACAGGTGTACCCATTGCTGTGACATGCTGCGGTGGCAGTGGGCAGGGCCTACAGTCTTGGAAGTATGGCGTCTGACCTACGGCCTACGGCCATGCACCCAACATTGTAGGCCCTGGCCACAATCACCGCAGCATATTACACCCCTCATTTTCTGTGCGTACAAGGTGGCCATAGAAAATACATCATGAAGAGGTTATAACTTTGTTGTTGAGTGCAGGGTCTCCCCACAACCACCTCAGTGATGTGTGGTAGTTGGGGTTTTTCTATAGGTGTGGTATCCTTCAGTGCTTCTGGCCAGAGGCTGCACTCCTAGCTGTATGTCCATAGATATTACATGTGATGGGTGTGCAGTGGCTTGGACGTCCAGTGCTTATAACTTTGTTCTTGGGTGCATGGCCTGTGGCCATGCACCCAAGACTGTACACACTCCCCACAACCAGGCAATCGATACGCAATACTACGGGTGTATCCATGGGTGTGACATGCTGCAGTGGTTGTGGTCAGGGCCTACAGTCTTGGAAGTAAGGCCTTCGGCCTTCGGCCGACGGCCATGCATCCAAGACTCTAGGCCCTGGCCACAACCACCGTAGCATGTCACACCCATGGCGGCGTACTAATGAATGCAATATCCGTAGGAAAAAGTAATGCAATTACGGCATGTTGTCAATTTTAATGTTCGCTAACACCACGCGTGTCCTTACAACAGTTACAAGTTCCCTGTGCACTGCATGGACTGAAATGTTACCGTTATTAGACCCCTAATTTTCTGTGCGTACAACGTGGCCATAGAAAATACATCATGAAGACTGACCGCCAGAACAAATGCATCCACCACCCAAGTCTTACTGTCTGAACCTTTCCCAACGCTCTATGACACAGCAAAAGAGTTTTATAAATATAGCATGTTTCCGCTGGTTGTCGCTCCGCTATCGGCGGATCCAAGATGTCGGGCGCATCCAAACAATCTGACGCAGAACTCGTCTCGCTGCAGCCAATCAGCAGAGACGTCGTGTGTCCGCAGTCATGACGCCAGCCCCTTAGCCAATCGGTATCTTGTCCGTGGACCGAACAGGGAAGTGTGACCGCAAAGCGGTCATAGATATCACGCATTTTTTTACACCTACTTTTTGGTCATTTTAATGAAAAGTACTGCATGGAAGGTCACCAAATTTCCAAAAGCACGCTTTCTGGACGAAGCCCCTACCCCTGCCGCAAATTTAGTGAAAATCCGTCCAGCGGTTTGACCTGTAGCCATGCGCAAAGTTTTTCCCCCATTCAGTCTATGGGAAAAACAGAAGTTTTGGGACCCCCCCTATAACTTTGCCCCCCCTGGACAGAACCTCACCAAACTTTGGCAAAGAATTCAGAGTGGCCCATATACTTTTTTTTGCAAAGTTTGGTGAGGATTCGTCCAGGGGAGCGAAGTTATAAGCCGCCCAAAAGGTGCTCTTCCTATGGAAACAGCAACTTAACCATAACTACACGGCCACTAACGTGGCCGTGTAATACATACATATATCACAGTGTTTTTCCCAATTACTTATGGTGTAATCCTATTAGGGGTTGACTTAGAAAAACTATACATATTATGTGTTTTATCTTTGAGAATTATTTACAATAGCGACATAGCGCAATTTTCACACAGAATTCTACAAACCTTTATATGACATGAGGGCATCGTCATCTCACCTCCTGTGTAACTGCAACAAGGTCAATATCATATTTAGTTATAACACTAGGGGCCTCATTACGAGTCTGGCGTTAAAAATCCAGTGTTACTGTGATGGCGGTCCTACCGGGTCCACCACTGCCTGGTGCCATAAACAAGGTAGGATTACGTCTTGTCGGCCACACGCATCCCTTATCCACGAAACCGGTGACAACATCATCACGGTAACACCGGTGGCGACAGATGTACCGTCACCAATGTTGCCGATGCATCCGCCTCTGCTGCGTGCATGCCGGACCTAGTGGCACTGCGTACGCGGAGCCGGAAACACCGGAACCGGCAATACTGTGATCGCCGGAACCGGAAAGAGGCTGGCAGCCATTACAAAAATCACAATCCACTGCAATCTCCCTGTACCAGAAGCCATCCGGCCTTAGTGAGTGGCCCAACACATACAGGGACATAACATCAGGGATTCCCCAAACCCGCCAGCGGAAGCCACGCTTCAGTGAGGCAGAGCTCACCATGATGGTGGAGCACATAGTAACCAATACAGGTGAGCTTTTCTCCGCAGACCAGCAGCGCAGCACGCAGCTCCGTCGCAAGGCTATATGGGCAAAAGCAGCCTGGAAGGTGACAGCTGAGGGTGTGACAGCAGAGAGCGTAAAAGACTGCCACAAGCGGTGGGATGACCTCCGGCTAAGGGTGCAGACCTTCTGGCTGCACACCGGCACAAATGCACATCCACATCCACATGTGGCGGACCACCCTCACCCCTGAAGCTGCTTCCATGGCAGCACAAGTGCAGCAGTGTGCTGCATCTGGTGGGCATCAAGGGAGTTGGTGCAGGAGAGGCAGGAGCTGCGACACCTGCCGAGGCTGGTGAGTACACACAGTGTACAAATATAAAGCTCTCTTAAGCAAATCCAGCCTCCTCTACCATCAATGCACATAAATGCCCATAGCACTGTCCACATCACCCCAAGCACACCCAGTACGCCCACGCCCCCCTCACTGAATACAGTGCAAAGCAAGTCACATGCCCTGTCCCCAAGTATGACCCAGACACAACAACATGACAATGCACCACACATGACTGCGTGTGAACTGACACTATGGTTCGAGTAAGTAGACCGCCACACATGTGACAGGTCTGGCAAACACATGAGGATGGCCCATTACAGTGGCTTCCAGGGCTGCAGCTGCCAACTTGCCTGTCTGTGGCAGGGACTGTGGTCCTGGCATGATGACTTGCCATGTAATCACTGCCACCGTCAACAAAGTTGAGACTGCACCTGCCTGTCCACCCAAATGGAACTGTATGGGACTCAATGCAAATGTGAATCAAGAACATCCTGCCTCCTGACTTCCTGGTCCCTGGACTTAGATCATGCCAGTTGCACTGTTAAGTCAGCATATGTACATTGGTAATGGCTCCAGTAGCAAGGTGCCGGTAGCGCTGGCATGGTCAACACAGGACCCATAATGAGGCACAGTGTCACCTGCACACTGCAGCACACACACCAATGCAGGGACACCCATATACAGCTGCATGTACAGCATGGCTACGGCGTAGGCCACGCACACAGGCCCCTCCCCCCTAACACACACATGCAAACACAGAACAACTCTTCAGCAGGCCCAAATGACAATATCGGAAAACATCATCCACAAAGACAACAATGTGCATCCTGGTGACGAGTATTGCATATGTGTCTGCCGTGCTGCCACTGCCAGCACATCACAACACTGGTACGCCCCCAACGGCACGGACACATGGGAACACACTGATTGGGGAGTGCATGTTACTCATATGAACCTGGAAGCCCTACCATGAAAACACCACACACATCCTGGCCAGGCAACCAAGTCACAAATCGACTCCAGGTTAGCCCCCCCCAACCTTTGCAACACATCCCAAATATCTGCACACGGGCAGAGACGCATGGCACTACTCACAGCCCAATGTGGGTGTACATGTGAGCATACCCAGCACAGCTGTGTCACATGTGCCATCTGCACAGTGCCTGCAGCTGAGTCAACGCAACCCATGCATGAGATAGACATACCATGCATCAATGCATGCACTCACAATGTAATATAGCTTGATTACCATGTTGCATGTAATTGTACAATACTCATCCAGTCAGTCCCCTAACAGCATTTCACACTCCAATAAGCAGAAGATTCCTTGGCAAACACCACCCTGAACTACACACTCAACAAAGAAGTACAAAAATTGGCTTACTAACCCTAGCTGCAAACAGAATTATCAGGAACACCAATGGAGTCAGAAAACCTTGGATGCTCCCCTAACCAGACACTGTCCCTCATCGTGGAACACCAAACTACAAGCTAAACCTAGCTATGCACTATCCCTTATAAGGAACACAAAAGGGGTCAAGATACACAACCTAGGATGCTAACCCTATCCACACACTATCCCTTATCGGGGAACTCCAAATCCTGTGAGCTAACCCTAGCTATGCTCTGTCCCTCATAAGGAAACACCAAAACGGGGTTATCCATACCCCTTCACTAACCCCATTTCAAAATCCCTTATCGCCAAGGATAATGAGTAACACTCCTAACCCTGCATAGCAAGGTAACATCGTTTGTAAACACCAAACATTGGCTCTTAACACCCACTACAACTCCACCACCAACCTACAAACCATTAAGTGGAGCCCCAACTCAACATAGACACAGAACATGTCAACATCCAGCCACATGTTCAAATTCCCATGTGAAAACATGTTTTCCAATCTCACATCTGCAAACTCTACTCAAAACAGAACTTCTAAGATCGTAATTTCAACAACAAAAAAATGCCTAGGTTCGGATCCCATCCTCGTCCCAGTGAAATAAAGGATGACTGCTTGTAAGGTAAGCACTGTCATGCTTCAATGTCCATCGGACTGCTACATACTCCGGGTTCGCATGTACACAGGTGGGAAGCTAGGAACACAAGACGGGAACATAGGTACGGTGAACATTGGTCCCCCAAGCAGGCAGCTACACTCACATCAACTGCCCCAACAGCAACATTCAGAACCCAAACACACAAACGTTCTACACATAGAACCTGTGATGTCACCCACTGCAGCCAACACATTACTACAAACCACTTTGGTATAACAATGTTAACCTATTATCGTTTGGCAATGCTTTAAAAGTACTTGTTGACAGCTTTTATCTGACTGTTTCTAAGAGAAAGACATGAACCCAGGGAATCCCACTCCTTCCTCATTCTGGAGGGTCTTTTGGGTAGCAGCCTGAACACCCCAGTTCCCTGACATTTTCCCTCCATGTAGAAGATGGTGAGTTTCTCTGACTCACTAGAGCAGCAAGTCCGGGTTGTTGGATAATGGTCTTGTAGGTGGTTGGGGGGCAGGGGTCATTGGGTTATCCTGCTTGGCTGCTGCTATTGGCTGTGGTCATGAATTATTGCCTTGGGATGGGGCGGAAAGCTTCAAGTGCCAGTATAGGTGTTCATTCAATCGCTTGGTCGGCTGCTTCAGTTTAATTTCTCTTGTTCAGGAGGTCTCGGATCTGATATAATTTTGTTGCTTATGTATGCAGAGATTCATTGGCAGATTTGTTGGAATATGTCAGTGAGGTTTTTAGGGATCAAGGGTTTTTGAATTCTTTGATAATTATGAACGTTTGCTTGTAGAGTCGAAAGAGTGCAAACTCCCTGTGGCCTCTCCTTCTCTTCTCACACCATCTCTTGTAT
The DNA here is from genome assembly GCF_040938575.1 of Ambystoma mexicanum. Classification (NCBI taxonomy): domain Eukaryota; kingdom Metazoa; phylum Chordata; class Amphibia; order Caudata; family Ambystomatidae; genus Ambystoma; species Ambystoma mexicanum. The sequence continues at coordinate 1,124,696,199 of NC_090923.1, read as the reverse complement.
TGTGGTGGACACACAAACAATAGGGAAAACTGCTTTCTATGCACCTGGTGGGAAATCCTTTTACTGCCAAAACTGGGAAGCCAATCTCTGAGAAATGGCTTCACTCCAGCAGATTGTGTCTGGATTTTCTGCGCTTGGAGAAAGTGAAACCAGCTGCATGCAATTCATTGGAATGAATGGGGAAATAATGGCACCAGTATTGCAATGGCATCTTATATTGGACAGATACTCACACAGCGATGGGCACAGACTCCTAGGCGGATCCTGGGTGTTCGCACACAGCACCACATGTTTGCAGTGCACTTGGATACGTCAGCTATATCCCACAGATTGCCAATGGTCAGCTAAATGAGGGTTTGAGTCTCTCCTCTTATATGTCTTCTCTTTCATTTCATGCTGTTGGAAATGTATGTTGTATTTATATGCTTTGTGGTGAGTTACCTCTTCTGCACATCTTCTGTTTCTCCTCTAACCTGCATCTGTTCTCTTATCTCCTCTACTTCTCATTCTCCTCCCTCACCTCTAGCTCTCAGTCTCCGACCACCATTTATGTCATTTCCTCTCTCTCCTACCTCGGGGCTCGTCCCACATGTATCTCTTGAATTCTCTCACCTTCACTTCTCGCCCACTTTTTCTTTTAAATGTCTCACTTTCTCTGACTTGTTTTATTTATGTATGTATTTTATTTATTTCATTTATATAGCGCCCAGACCCGGAGGAATCACAGCGCTTGTACAGTGTCAGTAAAAGGACATTGTGAAACAGTGTGCATAGTATTTATACAAGTTATACATATTTGTAGAATAACCATGTTTTAGGAGTTTTGTGAAGACATGGTATGATGGTTCATTTCTAAAGTGGTTGGGCAGAGTGTTCCAGAGGGTGGGAGCAGTGACACAGAAACTGGAGCCTCCTGGCTCGCTTGCGATTGAATCTGGGAGTGAGCTGGATGAAGAGTGGAGGCAACGCGTCACTGGCTTTGCAGCAATACAGGGGGTGAGGGCAGCAGGGGTACGTTTGGTGCAGACATAGGTGAGCAATGACTAGTCTATTGTAAATATTGTAATTGTATATAAATATTGCATCCTACGTAACTAAGACTCTGGGCCTCATTACACGGATGGCGGTAGGGATTTACCGGTACCGGTAAAATAACAGTACCGGTAAATCCTTACCGCCTTACTACGAGGTCCCTTTGCGGGTTGGGGGATTTAACGCCTGCTTTTTGCAGGCGTTAAAATCCAACCCGCTAAGGGACCTCTGAGCTAATTACGGCACCGCAAAATTGCGGTGCCGTAATTAGCGCCTTCCCCATTCCCATAGAGCCCTATGGGGCAGAAATGGGAATGGGGAAGGGCAATGGTGGAAGGGGGATTTACCGCCCCTCCAACCTTGGAATGGGGCGGTAAATCCCCTTTCCGCCAAGGCGGTGCCGGTATTTTACCGGCATGATAGCGCCATGGCTCACCGCCTACCGTGTAATGAGGCCCACTGTCTGTAACAAGCGCCACGATGCCCACGGGCTGACATGCGCTCTACAAATCTGAATAAATAAATAAATAGTGTATTAAATTCAATTCATGCTTTTATAGGAAGCCACTGCACCTCTCTTCTTGCTGCTGAGATGTGGTTCGAAAGTTTTAAGCATTTTAGGCCTTATTTTGTAAGAGTTGGAGTTTCACCAGGTTCTTGGAAGAGGTGCAAGAAAACAGTACATTAATAATGGAATAATGGCTTGTGCAAGAGTGAAGAAGTTTGGCAGGAGAAATACATTTCCTACTCAAGGAAATGAGTTTGGCAGTATAGGCTGTGGTGGACGCCAGCACAATGATGTGGCGGGACATGTTGAGTTCAGCATCAAGATAAACACTGAGTGTCTTCCCATGCTTGGAGACCTGGGTGGTAGTTCCATCAATGGGGAAGGAGGAGTATGATGGGTCCAAGGAGCTCAGGTGACAAGAGGAGCCCACAATGAGACAGAGGTTGTGGAAGGCCATCCAGTTCTGAATGACACTATAGGCAGGGTCGGATTGGCCCTTCGGCCTTTCGGCCCGTGGCCGGGCCGAAATCGTCCCTGGGGAGCGGGGGTCGGTTTCTGGCTATGCCTGGGCCGGTTTGGAAATAAAAGAAATTGGAAAAAAAAAATATTGGGCCTCATTACACGGTAGGAGGTAACCATGGAGCAATTAGCGCCATGGCTACCCCTACCGCCTTCTGGGTCCGGGTAGGCGGTATGGGGACTTACCGGGTCATTCAGACCCTTGAGGACCCGGTAAGTCCCCATGCCAATTGTCATTCCTCATTCCCATTCGAGCCCCCATAGGGCTCAATGGGAATGGGGAAAGAGCTAATAACGGTACCGCTATTAGCGGTACCGTTATTTGCTCTGAAGTCCCTCAGCGAGTCCCTTCCTTAATGTGTGGTCTGCCTACACGTTAAGGACGGGACCCGCTGAGAGACCTCGTAGTAGGGCGGTAGGGGATTACCGGCATCGGTGCCCTTACCGGTGCCGGCAATCCCCTATCGCCTACCATGTAATGAGGCCCATTGATTTTTTTCAAATTCTTTTTTTTTTTTTTTTAAAGCCTTTCATCTTTCTTAGGTCGATAAATGAGTGCCAACACAGGTTGGGTGATATTGTATGCATATTTGTTCTATAAAAAAGAGCTTAAGCGTAAGTGCTATACAATAACATATTATCGTTTGGCCTTGGACGTCTGCTTTGATTCACAGTAATTTAGTGTACTTACGAACAATGCTATTTGATGCCACTTCCTGTTTTGTCAAGGGGTGAAAGGTCGTGTTTCATCGCTTCCCGGGATGTCACTTTGGGGTGGGGTCAAATAACATCACTTCCAGTGATGTCATCAGAGGTCAAGGGTCGTGAGGCGAAGGGGTGGGCCACTTTTTTGAATCGAGGGGTGGGCCACTTTGTTTTGGGTGACCAGGCCTATTCTTGTCCCAGTCCGACCCTGACTATAGGTCTGGTTGATCGTTTTTAGACAACATGGGTGTAATTCCCTGAAATTGGCAGTAGAACTTGCGTATAATCAGCAAAGTTTGTATAAGGGATACCCAAGTTATTAAGGTGATCAAGGAGTGATACAGGTGTTGAAAAGGGCAGGGGAGATGCAGGAGTCTTGAGGGACACCGCATGGAACAGGGATGGGATCAGCAGTGTGGTCACCTATCAAGACCCTGGACGTGCGCTCACTCAAGAATGATTTGATCCAACAAGCCGCCTGATGAGAGAAGTTAGCCCTTCTCCCCTCTTTACATTCTCTCTCTCTTCCTCTAATTTTTCACTTTATACTTACACTTCTCCCATCTTACTTCCCCTTCTCTTCTACTCGTTTTGTTACCTTCTCCCCTTTCTTTCGATTATTGTTTCCTTTGTCCCCTTCTTCTTTCATCTCCCCCTCATTTTGACTCCCTTCCCTTTTCCCAATTTCTTCCTTTAGTGTTCGCCTTCCTTTTTCTTCCACTTTTTCTTTCTTTGGTTTCCTCTTCCTTCAGGCATCATTACGCGTTTGGCGAGGAAATCTGCCAAACATGTTTACTGCTGCCGCTACTCAGTCTGGCGAATTTACCACTAAATTATGAGTGAGGTAGTGGCAGAGTTATTCCCCATTAATAGAGTCCATATGCCTCTATGGGGGATTTGGAGGATTTATCGTTGGTGGTCATTCTGCTAACAGTAATTCCTCCTGTTTTTGGAGACCTCCACCCGAGAGCTGTGTGTATCTATTTCACTTGAATTCTAAATGTATAATTTGGCAGTTTGAAAAAGTGGCGGTAAAGTGGTGTCAACAGAATTACCACCACTTTACCATAACCATAGATCTCAACCATTTGTGTTGCAAAGGCGGGTGAAATCACCGGATTTTGTTTTTGGCGGGTGAGACGCCCATTGAAATGAATGGGAGTGCTGGAGGCTTGGCGGGTGAGTCAGCCTTTTACAAGGCGGGTGACACCCGCCAAAAGCGTGTGAGTTGAGAGCTATGCATAACTTTTTACACCACTACACTACAGAACTTGTAATTAGTCCCTTTTCTTTGTTGTTGTAATTACATCTCTTTCTATAGCGTACCTTACTCTTTTTGTTTCCTGTCACTCCAGCCCTTTTCATACTTTTCTTTCTTATAATTCTATAACATTCTGTTATCTCGGTTGGCTCTTTTGCTACCTCCAAACCCCACATCCTATGGTGTTGGTAAGCCAGTTTTACGGCCCTGAGATAAAGGTCGTCATGTACGTGTTATACACAAAGCCCATAATGTAGATTACCCCTGCTATCTGCGCAGGGAGTATTAATTCTATTAAAGACTAGGAGGCGAGCATTATGCTTCATCTTCCTTTATTTCTACTCTTCAGCAGTTCAACAAACATGTACAACAAAATCCTGAAAAGTGTCTTAAAACTAACAACTTTTTTTTTTTTTTTTTATCAAAACTACAAAATCCATGATCCTCTGTAGTCCATGCACCCTCCACCAGTCACAATCCACTTCCTGTGCCTGGACTCCTCCTCTGCTTTTACTCGCTCTGAAAGTCTCTAACTGATCCTTGACAACTGTGCGAAGGCTCTCTTGGACTTTTAACTTAATCGCTGCAAATGCTCTGGGCTCCTCACTCTCTCTGCTCTGTCTTCACCATCAGTTATTCTTCTGATCCTCTCCTATGAAAAAGAGCAACAAAAGATTATGATAGGGTGGTGCCAACGTCTCGTACTGATACATAATAAATCATCGCCATTGTATACTTAGTACCAGACTCGGGTGGGAATTTAATGCTCGCCTCCTAGTCTTTAATAGAATTAATACTCCCTGCGCAGATAGCAGGGGTAATCTACATTCTATGACAAGACTGGAGGCGAGCATTATGCTTGTTCAAAGCTTACCCAACACCATATTTGCTAAACTTTCCGCTGGCTTAAAATAAAATTCTTTAAACGTCCTCTCGCTTGACCAATCTGCTGCCAGCATTATCTCACTCAAAGGCACTCCTGCTCTCACGGCGGACAAGGCCATGGCCCCCCTCACCGAATGAGCTCCATACGTGCTCACATTCAAACCTGCTGCATGCATAACCTCCTTGACCCATCTTGCGATGGTAGCCGATGCAACTGCGTGATAGGGCTTCCTGCGCGCTATTAATAACTGAGTATTATTCGCTGCTCTATGCTCTGCCGTTCTATTCTCGTACTCCTTAATGCATCGTGCCACGCACCATTTCGAATTACTCGGGAAATACGGATAATGTACCGTAGACGTCCCTGTCTTGGTCCTTCTGACTATGGAGAATGTAACTCCCTCCGGCCCGAAGGATCGTCTGTTAACTTCTAGTGCTCTCACGTCCGATACTCTTTTGCAGGAGATCAAGCATAGCAGCATCGCTAGCTTTCCAGATAATTGCTTAAGCGAGAGATATTTATTGGTCGGCCAACTCGCTAGAAGACGCAGTACTGTAGACACCTCCCATGTCGTGGTATACCTGGGTTCCGGTGGCGCTTTGAATCTAGCTCCTCTGATGAGCCTCACCACCGCCGGATGTTCCCCTGCCGGGACGCCCTCTAATGGCATGTGACCCGCAGAAATCGCCGATCTGTACACTCCTATAGTACGGAAAGCTCTCCCGCTCTGTAATAAGTTCGCTAGAAAGTTCAGAATCTCCACTACAGGTGCTGAAACGGGATGAACACCTCTGTTCTTGCACCAGCTTGTCCATTTTGCCCAAGCTGAGTCATAGCTCCTCCTAGTGGATGGGGCCCAGGATTCCGCGATAAGCTGCGCAGCCTGCGCCGAAATTCCTGGCAAGGCCCACCGTTTCCGGATATCCTGCACGCGACTAGCGGGAGTGTCCCTCTCGCTCTCAGAGGATGACACGACCCAGCTGGGTCCATGAGTAGTCGCTCCTCGTCGGGGAGGACTCTCGGAATGTCCGACACTAGTTCCATTAAGGTGGGGAACCACACCTGAGACTTCCATAATGGTGCTACTAATACCAATTCTGCTTTCTCCCTCCGACATTTCGCCAATACTCTGCTCAACATCGCGAAGGGGGGAAAAGCGTAATGCGGACCTCCTATCCACTCTTGTAGGAACGCGTCTGTCCCCAGCGCTCCCGGATCCAGCCTCCAGCTGAAATATTTGCTCCTCTGCGTATTGAGCCGGGAAGCAAACAGGTCTACTTGTAATGGTCCCCATCTCGTGTCCAGTCTCTGAAACACTGCTGGATCCAGTCTCCAATCGCTGGAATCCGTCAGGTACCGAGAGTTCCAATCTGCTACTACGTTCAGTGTTCCTGGCCGGTACTCTGCTGTCACCGACGTCCCTGATTGTAGGCAGAAATGCCACAGGTCCTTCGCTAACTCTGCGAGCATCTTGGATCTCGTACCTCCCAAATGGTTGATGTAGCGCACTGCTGAAATGTTGTCCATCTTCAGCAGGACACAAGATTTCACTCTTTCTTTCGTAAAGGCTTTGATCGCGAATGATCCTGCCAGGAGCTCTAGGCAGTTTATGTGTAGACGAAGCTCCTCTTCGCTCCACTTGCCTCCGGTCTGTAAAGACCCACATCTGGCTCCCCAGCCTTTCCGACTGGCATCTGATTCTATTATCAAATCCGGTCTGTCTCCGAATATGGCTCGCCCATTCCAAGCGTCCATATTCTTTAACCACCATTCTAGTTCTGTAATCGAGTCCTGATCCAGCGGCACTTGTTGATGGTACCTCAGACCTAGCTGCAGATGCTTTATTTTCAATCTCTGCAGTGCACGGTAGTGCAGTGGCCCCGGAAAAATGGCCTGGATAGATGCTGCTAGAAGCCCAACTATTCTCGCTAATGTCCTGAGGGATACTTGTTGCTTCTCTAAGCATACTCTGATCTCTCTCTTGATGTCTCTCATCTTCCGAGCTGGAAGCTCTAAGGTCGCCTTCTTGGTGTCTAGAATGAATCCCAGGAAGTCTAACCTCTGTGCTGGTACGGTATCTGACTTTTCCGTGTTCACTAGAAATCCTAGTGAGGTCAGAAGGTCCTGCACCCATCTCGTTTGGTATACTAATACCTCCCGGTCTTCTGCCAGCAGCAGGAGATCGTCCAGGTAAATAATAAGCCTTATTCCTTTCTCCCTGATCGCTGCCGATACTGGCTTCATTAGCTTTGTAAATGCCCATGGTGCCGAAGCAAGACCGAATGGCATCGATTTGAATTGCCAGAAACGACTTCGCCAGCGAAAAGCTAGAAATGGTCTGTACTCCTCTAGAACGGGTACCGTGAGGTAAGCGTCCTTTAGATCTAGACGCGTCAACCAATCTCCTTCTCTTAGGGAGTCTCTGAGCTGATGGACGCCTTCCATCTTGAAGTGCCGATATATGATCCAGCCATTCAGCTCCTTGAGATTTATCACCGGGCGTACTTTCTCCTTCCTGTGCACTAGGAACATATTGCTCACAAACTTCGGGGCTGTCTCGCATTTCTCTATCGCCTGCTTGGTCACTAGCTGCGCTATCTCGCTGTCTAGCCATGCTTGTTCCGCTTGCGCTAATCTCTGGCTCCGCGGTTCGTATCGCTGCACTGGGGTCTCTATAAAATCTAGATGCAGACCGCTGACGGTCTGCAGTATCCAGGAATCGCTTGAAAGCTTGCGCCAATTCTCTAAATATCTGCGCGTCCTCCCCCCTACTGGGGGATACATAATCGCTCTCACCTGGCGTAAATCCTTGACCTCTTCCCGATCCTCTGGACCTTCGGCCTCTTGGGAATCTCCCCCTGGATGGGAAAAAGGTGTCTTGGCTCTTGTTCTCCCAGTATTGTGCCCTGGTGTTCTGAGGTCTTCTCCCTCCTTGGTAGCGACCGGCAGCGCGACCTCTGTAGCGGCCGGTCCCTCCAAAAACTCTGCTGGGGAATATCTTGCGAATAGATGCTTGGGCCTTCTCTAGTGATGCGAATGTTCCTACGAACCGGCCCATCTCCTTCCCGAAGGTCTCTCCGAATAGGAGGCCTTGTGCGCCTTCCCCTGCTTCATATGACGATAAGTCGCTCAATTTTGAGTCTATCTTGAGCAACAGGCCCTTCCTTCTCTCTGCCGCGATGGCACAATTCGCGTTCCCAAGCAGGCAGACGGCTCTCTGTGCCCACCCTGCGAGGGCTTCCGGATCAACCTCTTCACCCGTGTCCTTCGCCCTCTCTGCAAGGTCCATGATTTTTGCGAGCGGACCAGCTAAATCTAGTAACTTCTCCTGACAGGACTTCCAGGATCTATCAATCCCCTTCCGGGGATCCTTACTGGCCTTGGCTACAAAAGTCAGCATTTTTGGGTTGAGCTCTGGTGCTTCCGCCACCTTTCCTGGCAAATCTGGGCGCGGGCACTCTGCCCGTAGGCGCTGTCTCACTTCCTTGTCTAGTGGCTTGCGTAATCTTGCCGCCATATACTGGGTCACTCGGGGGGATGGTTGCCACTCGGTGGACCTCGGATTATGAATGCTGTCTGGGTCGAACATATCCTCCTCGTTTTCTACGAGGTGTTTCTCCTTCCTCGCTTTCTTGCCCCCACTGGGTCTAGGCCTGTCATCTTCCTCGCCTTCTTCATCTCCTAAAGAGCCTTGCTCATCTACTAGCTCTTCCTCCGAGCTAAGGTCCTCTCCCATATTGTCTTCCCCTGGAGCGGGGGTCGTGAGGTTCGGCACTGCCTGCTTTTGTAGGTACGCTTCTTTAAGCTTAGCAAAAGCGTCAGGCACCTCCGAGGCCTTTTCTATCGCCTCCTCATATGAGCCCCGGGGGTCGTCAGAGGATTTTCTCTTTAGGGCTTGTTTACTCCCCTTCTGCCCTTCATTCAAGGGTTCTGTGGGCGTGCGTTTATCCGCTTTGGTGCTGGTCTTTGGCTGGGAGAGTATAGCCTCTAACGTCTCCAGCCTCTCTTGTAGGGGTCTCACCCCTTCCGCCACTGCATCTATAAGAGAGCTACCCAGCACTTGCTTGAAGCTGGCAGCGAGGTCCTGGGATTGCTCCTCCTCACTCCACTCAAAGTCTGACATGTTCCTTTGTGCTGTGTGCCTAAAATACCTGGGACAGGTGTCTTAGCACGCCCACTCTCTCTTATGATGTTATTGTTTTTTTTTATTTTTTTTTTATATATGTGGCTGCACCTTTGTCTTTTTTCAGCCCTCCGGCCACCAATCCACTTTCAACTCTCCAACTGCCTCTTGGCAGCGTAGGGCTCCAATGCCCGAGTCTTCCAGCTCTTGCTGTTAAGTTCTATACACGGTGCTGAGGTCCGTGTCCCAGCTGATCGAGCTGCGCGCGATCGTCTGTTCGCTAGACTCCTTTCTCATACTAGTTGGAGTCGGGAGGAAAAACTCCGTGTCCACGAACGCTGGCGAAGGTAATAAGCCTTCGCCGCTTCGCGATGACGCTACGTGCCTCAGCGCGTGTAGGCTCCGCCCACCCGCGGGTGGGGGCTATGTTGTTGGAGCGAGCCGCTCCGCGCTTCACGCGCTAGCTCCGCCCACCCGCGGGTGGGGGCTATGCTGATGAGGCGATCCGCCTCACGCTTTGCGCTCTGACTCCGTGCGCGACCTGCCTATTGCTCGTGAGGCTGACCGAGCCCCTGAAGTGTCGGGTATACGGCACGGGGCCGTCAGCCTCACGGCGGTCCCTATAGATCAAGGGAATTCCCTGGGGCCCCGCCGATACCCACTCGGCGACTGCTCCTGTATTAGGGAGAATTTCAAGCTTGACGCGCTCGCGCGTAGTGTGACATTTGCGGTGAAAACGTCTCTAAACTAATTATCTCACGTTCCCCTTGCAAACCACACTCAACATCTGATCTTTCCATCTACAGTTCCTCTCTTCAGTCAGCCCATATATCCACAGACATTCGGAGAGGAAAGGAAATAGTACTTATCTGCTTGAAGAGCAGTAAAAGAAGAGGAGGAGTCCAGGCACAGGAAGTGGATTGTGACTGGTGGAGGGTGCATGGACTACAGAGGATCATGGATTTTGTAGTTTTGATAAAAAAAAAAAAAAAAAGTTGTTAGTTTTAAGACACTTTTCAGGATTTTGTTGTACATGTTTGTTGAACTGCTGAAGAGTAGAAATAAAGGAAGATGAAGCATAATGCTCGCCTCCAGTCTTGTCATAGAATGACTTAAGCATAGATGAAAGACGAGCGGGCCTTAACACACGAAAAACAGAGCTGTTAGTTTGCTGTTCCAGTAAAAAAAAAACGTAAATGTTATGCCCTTTTCGATCGCTGGGGCAGATACAGTTACTGATGGTGCAGCGCTCGTTTCCAGAAGCTATGTCATTTGCGTGGGTTCATCATGGCACGGGTAGGACCAGTCAGTGGTGCGTTATTTTGATCGCGCCAGGTCTTCATCCTCCAGCCAGTCTGGCGTGTTCGGAGGCAGAATAACAACTGCAATACTTGTTGCCTGTCTTGCAACTGGTCAATGACCTCGACATTTGCATGTGTCTAATGAGATTCCCGCGCCGCTCTTCCTGCAGGCCGCCATGTTGGTTTCCAGAGTCCGGAACGGATGTCTCCAGTGCCCAGGTAAGAACCTCACATGCGCCCTACATTTTTCAGTTCAGAAGGATTTTATCATATTTTCAAACATACACATAGAGTAAACTAATCAGTTGAAGGCAAGCATCCCCAAAAGGCATTACCCTCCCCACAATTTTTATTTATTTATTTATTTTTTTAATTTAAATTTATATAGCGCGCAAGTAACCCATGGGCATTGAGGCGCTGTTACTTGCAAGAGCTTAGTTACAGGCAAAGAGGCATTCAGCAGTACATTATGTATTCAACAGGCATAGAGCTGCTATTTTGGTTGGTACAGTTGGTCATTAAAAACAGTTTATGCACTGGAACATAAGAGATGTATTCAACTGGTGCGAGGAATCTTATGTGAATAAGATGGTTTTTATGGATTTGAGGAAGGTGCAAAGGGAGGCCTCACCTCGGATTATAGGAGGTAGGGCGTTCCAGTGAGTGGGTGCGAGATATGGGAAGCTGGAACCGCCAGCTCTGGCTTTTTTTACTAATGGCACAGAAAGCATGTTAGTATATGGTGATCTGGTTGGCCTCGTAGAAGAGACGGGGTGGATCCTTTGGGAGAGGTAGTCGGGGGCAGTAAGGTGAAAGCACTTGTAAGTCAGTGTCAGCGTTTTGAAGATGATCCTTTCTTTTATTGGGAGCCAGTGTGCTCGTTTTCTGGCTTCCGAGATGTGTTCTCTTTTGGCAATGCCTTGGGCTGCCCGGAGAGCGCTATTCTGCATGATTTGTAACCTCTCTACGTTTTTGTTGGATGTACCTAGGAAGAGTACATTACAATAGTCAAGCCTAGATCCAGTGATGGCTCTGGCTATGTTAGTGCAGTTCTCTTTGGAGAGAAAGGGCCTGACTGCGTTGATTAGTTTGGCATGATATGCAGCTGCAGAGGTTATAGCGTTGACTTGTTTATCCATGGATAGGTTGGAATCTAAGTAGACTCCAAGGGTTTTGACTGATTCTGAGACAGGTATTTTGATGGAGTCTATGGTGAAATGACTGAATTGGGAGTCTAGATTTTTCAGCGTGTCGGGTGAGCCTACCAGGAGGAGTTCAGTCTTGTCTGAGTTGAGGTATAGTCCATTGTCTGCCATCCAGGCTTGGATGGTGTTGTAGAGGTTGTTGAGGGTCATGGAGTCAGTGTCGTAGTTGCCAGTGAGGGTGAGGAGGATCTGTGTGTCATCAGCGTAGTTGGGGTATGAAATGCCCATGGCATCAAGGATGAGAAAAAGGGGTCGTGTGAAGATGTTTGTAGAGGGTGGGTGAGAGGCAGGAGCCTTGGGGCACACCGCAGAGTATGATAGTAGATGAGGCGGATGCTAGGTCCGAGAATACTTGCATGGTTCTGTCTTGTAAGAAGGAAGTGATCCATGCTGTGGCTTCAGGGAAAAATTTGGCCGTAGAGGAGAGGTGGTGGCATAGGACGTCATGATCCACGAGGTCGAAAGCCGCGGATAGGTCAAGAAGTAGGAGAAGTGCTGGTTTGCCCATGTCTCTGGCATCGTCCATTTGGTTTTTCAGGTCAAGTAGGGCGGTTTCGGTCCCGTGTCTGGGGCGGAAGCCTGATTGTCGGAGTCCTAGGAGTTTGTTCTCTTCAATGAAGTGTTGAACCTGCAGGTAGGCTGCTTTGTCCAGTATTTTGAGGAGGAAGGGGACAGTGGTGATGGGTCTATAGTTGTTGGGGGAGGTGGGGTCGAGGGTAGGTTTTTTTAGGAGAGGGCGGACACAGGCTTCCTTGAGGGAGGCAGGACCTTTCCCTGTAGCAAAGGAGGCGTTTACAAAGGCTGTAAGGAAGGGAGCTAATGCTTCGGCGCAGTCTTTGATAATGGTGGCTGGGCATACATCACCTTTGCAATTGGAGGGTTTGATGTTCCTCATTATGTTGGTGATGTCTTTTTCTAGAATGGGTTTGAATGAAAAGGGTTGGGGGGGTCCGGGGCTGGTGGTGGGACAGGGGTGTGTGTGTTGGGTAGGCCTTGCTTGGTGGCTAGTATTTTGTTTTGGAGCAGACTCAGTTTATTTTTCATGGCTGCTTGTATATCATCACACCAGGCCTTGTCTTTGGTGAAGTTCTGGGGGGCAGGCGCGGGTGTCTCTAGCTCCCTGAAAATGGCAAAGATTTCTTTAGTGCTGGATTGGGCTTCAGAGATTCTGGATTCAAAGGATTTGGCCTTAGATAGGGTGATTGCTTTTTTATATCTAGTGGAGCATGATTTAAAAGTCATCTTGTCTTTGTCAGAATGAGACATTTGCCACTGAGTGAGAGCATCCTTTTTTTCAGTGCGGAGTGCGAGGAGGTCTGGGGTGAACCAGGAGTTGGAATGGGTGGTGGGTTTGGACTTACAGGGTTTAAGGGGGGCAATGGAGTTAATGGCTGCTTTGATGGCAGCTTCGTAGGCTTTTGCGAGTGTTTCTGGGTCTGTGGAGAAAGGGGGTCTGAAGGCTGGGCCTTGGAGGAAAGGCAGTAGTCTTTCCTTAGTGAGTTGGCGGGAGCTTCTGGCGAGGCAGGGTGGCAGTGGTTGGGGTGGGGGGGTGGTGGAGCAGGTGGTGAGGATGCTGAAAGTGATGATGTGGTGGTCTGACCATGGGGTGGGAAGGTTTCCAGTGATGATGAGTGGGCAGTTATGTTGCGCAATCCAGTCAAGGGTTCTGCCCTGGGCGTGGGTTGGGCTAAAGATGGTGTTGTTGTAGCCCAGAGCCTTGAGGGCTGAGTCAAGAGATTTGGCTGCTGGGTCCTTCCTGTCCAGGAGACCTAGGTTAACATCCCCCAGGAGAATGGCTTGAGATTGTTTCTTGAGGTTGTCAGAGAGGAGGTGGATGAGAGAGGCTTGGAAGTCACCTGTTGGGCCTGGGGGGCGGTAGACAATGTGGACAGCAATTGTACATTGGGGAGATAGGTCAATTTTGACTTGGAGGTAGTCACTGTTGTGCAGGGATTTCTCTACCTTCCTGATAGAAAGGCAGTCTTTGGCAATAATTGCTACACCTCCCCCTTTGGATAGACGATCTTGTCTGGTGATGGAATATCCAGGTGGTAGTGCGAGGGTGAGTGCCGGGCCAGACGCATCGTGTAGCCATGTTTCAGAAATCATGAGTAGATCGAGGTCATGGGTGGTTAGGAGGTCGTGGATGTCTAAAGCGTGGGCATTGATGGATCTAGCGTTAATCAAGGCGCATTTCAGATGGGGTTCGGTAGTGGCTGGGGTGTGGGTGGACATAGGTGGTAAAACATTTGGCACAGTAGCATTCAAAATGGTGGTAGAAGAATTGCAAACCACAGATTTTACACTGGGGGGACTATTTTCAGAGGTGGTGGACACAGGTGGTAAAACATTTGGCACAGTAGCATTCAAAATGGTGGTAGAAGAATTGCAAACCACATATTTTACACTGGGGGCCCTAGTTTCAGAAGTGGTGGACACAGGTGGTAACACATTTGGCACAGTAGCATTCAAAATGGTGGTAGAAGAATTGCTAACCACAGATTTTACACTTGTGGGCCTATTTTCAGAAGTGGTGGACACAGGTGGTAAATGAGAGGCAGTAATGGACACACCCCACGAGGGAATGTGGCCAAGACCAAGAGCGGGAAAAAGTAAAAGGTTCTTTATCTAATCAAATAGGGCATGCAAAGGACTCAGCAAGCTCCAAGAGCGCTCTGTCTGACAACAGCAAAGACAGTCTTATTTATTACAAAATTTCATCATATAAACCTATACACTATAGGGGGCACATGAACTTGGGGATTGGGTGGCGTCAACATAAGTGCAGTTGGGACGAGCCGCTTCGTGGTTGGTGGACATCAGCGTGGTGCCAACGTGGGGCGGATAGGTCAGCTGGGCTCATGGGGTGAGGCTGCCATGCCAGGCGCGGTCAGTGTCGTTGATGGACGGGTGCCCTGATATTTTGCCCTTGTGGCCACACACACAACATTCATTCATTTAGATAATTCCGGTTGTCCTGTAAATCCTACAATAGGTTACTCTAAAGGTTAATAAGACACAGGAGGAATACATATACTGTGAAGCTCTATCAATATATCAAGACACTGTTACTTCTGACCTGTTGACCGGGTGTCATAAACCCGGGGGTTTGATCTGAGGGCATGGGGTGAGCTGCACTGTCATTCTGGTCTCGTTAAATGTAGTGAAGAATTACTTTACGATGTGTTAGTACAAGGTTGAATATCTGTTCTCCAGGGCCCATTAATTTAGGGTGAACCGGAGTACCACTGGATCAGTGAGGGTGTACCTCTGGCCCCTTGGGGCGGTGGGGTTTTAGGACCGGGTTGTAAATAATTCATTTGACCGACCATGGCAGTCTGGGACATAGGGGGAGGCGAATACTTGAAGCGGGTCCAGCAGAATGGGGGGAGGTGAGGCTGTGCTGCTCGCACACCAGCTTGTCTTGGCGTGCCTTGGTGGGAAGGGAGGGGAGATGGCCTTGGATGTGTGTGGGTGTGAGCAATTCCCTGTGCTTGGACTGCACGCTATGTAAAACGAGGAAATGATTAATAAAGTTGGTCGTATTAAAGCGTTTACACATTTCTACTTGTCTATACATTCGTATACTATTTTATAGTTGTCTACAATAATTTGGCAGTGTTTCATACATCATTAATCATCGGACGACTATATTTTAGCAATGTCACACGGTAGTATCTAAATAACGCATGAGGTAGTATTAGGTATGGTGGCGTACTCAGGAGCATAGGAGCAATACATTCGGAGGCAATAATACATTTTTATTCTGGCTTATACATTTAAACATGATCCTCTATACACACTCGCACACATGCTTGCAGTAATGCTTTGTTTGCTTTCCTTTGTACTTAGCAGCATTTGTTAGTTAGCCGTAGGCGGTCTGTATTAATTCTTTTCATTAGGTCTTCTAGGCACATGGTATCATGTAAGGGCTGAGGCCGCGCTTGCTTTACCAATGCTTATGAATTTTCATTCCTTTCTTAAGCAATCTTTGTAAACCGTCAGGCATTGGAGTGTGGTTGGACATCGACAAGGGTTCCTACAAGAGGGTATTGACATCATATATTTTACAAGTTACGGGTTAAATGCAGGGTCGAGGCCTGTTCTGTTAAGATGGTTTTCTGTTATTTTCCAGGTTTGAACCGCAAGTCAGGTCATTTCGGGGACAGTGATGTACTGCGGAAGGTAAATGATACAGTGTTTGTTCTGATACTTGTTTGTGTCTGGTTGCTCGTGAGAACGGGCCTTCAGTGGATCTGCCATGGCGCGGAGGCGCCATGGGAAGGGCATGGCTCTCTGTGAGTGGGGGCCAAGCTGCAGCATTCGCAGGCAGGCTGTCTCGTTGGGATTCAGGTTGTCAGTATCGAAAATGGAGTCCTGATGCTTTCAAAAATGGTGTCTGTGTTCTGTTACAGTACAGCATGATCAGTCCTGTGTGTCGATCAGTAGTCACCCCGTCACCTGGGCCCTGGTGACAGGGGGGCCCCTGACGAGCCACGAATCTCACATAGGTGGGGCATGTCGGGGATGGGGGTCTCCTGGACCTATCCTCCCATACATTTCCCCCCTTTTGTTATTTAAGTAACGAATACTGTAACTCACCCAACCTTTGGCGCTCGTTTTCATCCGTAACAGCCTCGTCCCATGCTGGTGTATCTTTTATTGGCATCCAGGCTCTACACACCCCTCTCAAGCTTTCCCCTCTCCTAGCATACTCATCTGGTGTGCAGGTCATGTATATACATCCCCATCCCCATCCAGGTCCACCCACACCTCTGTATACCATTCCCTTTCTTGAGGTTCCTTTATTGTAGTGTAATACAATCTATCTACTATGTCCCCATCATAAGGTAAAGGTACCAATCTGTACTTTGGGCCGGGATCCTCACCTGTTTGCACTTGAGCCTCGTGCATAACTTGTGCCACTCCTCTAGTGTTGCCCATTGTCTCCATCATCATTGCGCCATTTGGCACTGCATTTGCGCAACATCGAAGACCCAGCTGGCACACGCAAAAAAACAAAAGAAAAAATACCACGATAGGCATCAGCATTTTGATCGTCAATCCAAGCCATGATGGTACCCAAGAGAAGAGGTTGTCGAACCAGGTGCTGGCGTCTGCTCCTCCTTCGTTTTTCATTCGTTCCCCCAGGTTGTGCACTGCTGCGATGACATGTGACAATGTACCATTATCTGCGTCTTCAGACTGTACGAATGTGCAAAATGCACTCCCGATTTTTCGTCAAACACCGCCGTCCATCGCCGTCAACAGGTCTACGACATACCTGTTCTGCATCGTCATTAACCGCAGGACTCTTAGCTCCACCTTGATCATGTTAAACCCTTCTTCAGTGTCGTTGGCTATCTGGATCAGCTCCCAGCGTGTGATCTGGAGCCATTTTGCATTTGCCCGTGCCTGGACGCTTGGAACGAGTGAGGCGAAGAACGTTTCTGCAGAGCTAAACAGTCGATACCTGCCTGGAATCTGCACCAATAATTCTGAGGAGGCTTTGGATATGTAGTTGGATGACCGTTGCCTCCTCAATAGCACCTCTTGCACATTGCCGGAAGACAGGACATACATTTGTGGCTCTTCTGTTGGCGGGGTGTTTTGTTCACGGGGGGCATCTGGCACTCCTTTTCCCCCAACAATATAACTCTCCGGAATCACCATCAACACTGAGTGTAGTGTTGCCAACGAACATGTGCCCCTCCATGACTGTGGGAGGTGCAAGTACGCCTGTTTGCCGCAGACCCAGTAAGTGTCCATAAGTGCTGCTGCTCCCTTCTTCATGTCTGGGATAGTGAGTGTCCGGTTACAATTCTTGTTCACAACCATTGGGTTCTTTCCTTCCCCATGGAAGCATAGATCATACAATATTTCTTTTTGTAGTTTGAACGGCTTTTCTATGGCAGTCACCCAGGTCAGTTTTGTGATGTGCTCTTTCCAGACTGGCGTGCATGTTTTTTCGACCCACTGTAATTTTTCTGCTGTCAGCCCTCGTAGTGCCTCAGCTTTGCACGATATTTCTTCGTCTTTCCATTTATTGTCCAAGAACAATGTCTTTTGATCACGAAGAAAGGTTCTTTCAAGCATATCACTCCTTTCACTCTCGAGTAGCATGTTTTCTCATTCTGCAGCATTTCAAAGGATACTTCATGTGCCTGAAAGGTGTTCTTAATTCTGCACAAGGTGAGATGAAGGAGACATTGGGCATCTGCAAGAGGCAATTCTTTTGGCAACAAAACTTTAGGTGTGCCTGAGGCGTGGGGGATCAGGGAACAGTCATAACAACTTTCGTTGGTTGTCTGTTTTGCGGTGGAACTCATGCCCGCATACCATTTGTTGGACTGGTGTGGATGTCTCGGGTCTTCTATTGTGTCTAGACCCAGACCATAGTACTCATCATATTTTCTCCTCCCCGTCTCCCTCTTCCTCCTACTGCTTTTGAGGTAGCCCCTTGCTTCTCGGACTATGTGTGATATTGGCCCCTCTTTCCCCGCACCCCCCTTTTCCCATTCATCATATAGAGACAGAAACTTCTCTGGCATTTCTTCATTCTCTTCCTTTTCTCCTATAGGTACTGTAATGTCTGTTGTGGGAGTAGCTTCTAATGAGGACGGTGTGACAGTAGTATCGTATAGCCATGAAATGACAGAAGGGTTGCATTCATTTAAACTGTACACATTATATTCCGAGACATTTGGGAGTGAGGTTGGGTTTATACTCGAGCTGCTATTGATATTAGTTGAGGGCTGCGCTTTGGGTGGGATTGTACCATAGCCCCATACAAGCTGGAATTCATCCCATATTAAGTAATCACCCTCTTTGACCATTTTGGTTGCATTGTTCGTGTTAGTTTCGTTCCCCCCTGCCCCCTCATTCATCTCGATAGAGATGAATGAAATGAACCAGTAAGTTACAAGACCAAATATCATTGTGAAGAATAGGGCAGCACACACAAACAGTCCAGAACATTATATTTACAATCCAACCTTATTTGTATTTTCATTGTTAGTTTTCATTTATCACAATAACACTTTTTTGGCATTGTAAATGTTTTCTTATTTTCAATCTTTTACTCTGTATCCACGTTTACTGTGCATCGTTTTGCTTTCCTCTTTAGTGTTAATTCTCTGCTGTTGTCTGTGCTCCCTCTTCTCGTTCCTCTTGGACACTATCATAGGCTTTACGTACATCGGTTAAATGTATCCAATATCTCAAGCCCTTTACTTTCACCGCAGTCGGTGTGCAAAATATCACTTCATAAGGGCCATGAAATCTTGGGGCATTCCACCTCTGCACAAAACTCCTGACATAAATCATGTCCCCGGGCATTAACTGTCCTTGTGTGTGTTTGCTCGACAAATGTTACTGTCTCGTTCCCTTCTTCTAGAGTAAATGGTGGTGCGAGCTGCCTGGATATCATGTGGGCTGCTCTTCTCCTAGTATCGTGGCACTTCTGTGTGCATCTGAATGTCTACGGAGTGGAGAGTGTGCTGTATGCATGCGTCTCCCCGTCACGATCTCGTGCGGTGATAAATGGTGGTCCTTGCTTGGCTGATTTCTCAGCTCGAACAAGGCCAGAGGCAGGCAATGGACCCAGTTCTTTTTCAGTGAAAAACACAATTTTGACAGTCTGCCTTTTAGGAGGCCGTTGATCTTCTCAACCACGCCATTGCTTTGCAGATGATAAATTGAGCATAGCTTATGTTTTATTCCTAACAAGCCAGTTACTTCCTTGAACAGCTCGTTAACAAAATGAGTGCCATTATCTGAGCGAATAACGTCGCAAATTCCCCAGCGTGGGAAGACTTCCCTCACTAAGAACTTTGCAGCGCATTTGGCATCAGGTCGTGCGCAAGGCCCAGCCTCAACCCATCTGGAGAAGGGGCAAACCACCACACTAACATATACCGTGCCCATTACACTGTTCCCCCATATCTGCATAATCAATATGCAGCTCTCTGAAGGGCCCTACTTGTTTGGGTATTGTTCCTCTGAGTGTCCTCAGTGTCATTCCTGAATTGTATATTTGACATGTTGTACATTCCATTGCTAGTTTTGATATATGTTCCTGGAGGCCTGGCACAAATCAGTCTTCTTGTATTTCTGCTGCCATGTGTTGTTTAGCATTGTGGGCTGGGAAGTGTAGTTGCTGAAATGCTATTTCTAGGAGTTTGATGGGCATCACCACCTTCCCTGTATTATTCTGGCACCACAAAAGATCTGTTGCTGATTGACTACAACCTCTCTTTTCCCATAGTCCTTTTTCCTCTTCACTTGTTCCTTCCTGTAACTTTATTATTTGTGACACGGGCATGGTGTTGTATCCTTCCGGAAGCTCCTCCACTGCCTGTTGTTGCACTAAGTACTCACCTGTTATTTCTTTTACTAAATAGGAAGCTTCCTTGGCTGTGGCATCTGCTGCAGCGTTTCCCAAAGAGATAACGTCTGCATTGGACGGGTGGGCTTGGCATTTCACTATTGCTACCATAGTGGGTTCTTTTAATGCCTCAATAAGTTCTTTCAGGAGCTCTGCATGTTGTACAGGTGACCCATCTGCTCTGCGAAACCCTCTCCGTCCCCACCTTGCACACCAACCGTGTACCATAGTAGTCATGTATGCTGAATCTGTGTAAATAGTCACTGTACATCCTTTCACAGCACGTAATGCTTCAATGAGGGCTATAAGCTCAGCTGCTAGGGCTGAGTAATGGGAGGGCAGGCGATGCTGTACTATCACTTCGTACTCACCTTCTTCCAACCTCACAACTGCCACCCCCACATGATTTTCACCTGTGTCAGTGTCGATTGATGCTGACCCATCAATGAAATAAACTTCTCCTTCATTTAGGGCATTCTCACTTACCACCAGGCCTTCCCCCTCCTCTCCTGTGTAAGTGGCACAGTCGTGTTCCTGCATGTCTTCTAATGTGCATGGTTCCGTTATGAATGTTGCTGGGTTTACTGTTTTGCATCTCACTATGTGTATGTTTGCACTGGAGAGTATTATTTCATAAGCAGTTGCTCTTTGTGTCGTCAGTGTGCTTTTTGATCTTTCTAATATAGCAAATAGCGAGTGTTCCACAAATAGTGTCACAGAGCATCCCATCACTATTGTTGGCACTTTTTTCAAAGGCAAATGCTGCGGCTGCGAGAGACTGCTCGCACCCGAAGTGTCCTTGCATTACTGCATCTAATGTGCCACTGTAGTAAGCAAGTGATTTATGTCCCAGGGATGTTTTTTGTGTCAGCACTGCTGTCATGAGGATCCCCTTGCAGTGAGAGAACAGGTCAAACTTGCGGTCATAATCTGGGTTCGCGAGTACCGGTGCGCTTGAAATCAATTCCTTGAGTGAGGTAAATGAGTCACTGATTTCTGCTGACCATTGGATTGCTCTGTTCTCCCGCTGAGCCTCTTTGAGTGCCTGCAGTAGTGGCCTTGTGTATTCTGCATAATCTAATATCCATGCTCGACAGTAGTTACTCATTCCTAGAAATGTTTGCATGTCCTTCACTGTGCTTGGTCTTCTCACTGCTGAAATGGCATCTATTCTGTCTGGTATTATCTTTTTGCCATCTTTTGATATTAGCTGCCCCAAGTACAACACTTCTGGTTGGCAGTACTGTAGTTTCCCCCTGTCGACCTTGTATCCTTTGTGGGCCAAGAATGTCAAGAGAGTGATGGAATCTTTCCGGCATTCTTCCTCATTCGGTGCGCAGATGAGCAAATCATCTACGTATTGAATAATCGTGCTCTCAGCTGTCATGTTTCCTAAATCCTCATGGAGGATGCGGTTGAATATACTGGGGCTCTCACAGTACTCCTGGGGTAACCTACAATGTTCGTACCTCTTTCCCCCCAGTGTAAAGGCTGCTAAATACCTGAACTCTTCTGCCAATGGGATAGAGAAGAAGGCATTTTTCAAATCAACCACTGTGAAATGTGAGGCATTCTTGGGGACGCTGCACAGTATTGATGCGGGATTAGGGACCAAAGGGAACTCTTTTTGAATGACGTCATTGAGTGGGCGTAGATCCTGGATCATCTTCCATGCCCCACCTTTTGCTTTTTTAATCGGATAGATACAAGTATTACATGGAGAATTTTAGGGTACTATTATTCCTTGGGCCAGTAATGCACTGATTGTTTCTTTTATCCCTTCCTCTGCTTCTCAGGACAGTGGGTACTGTTTTACCCTGAGCAGAATGGCCCCAGGTTTAACTTTTATTTTGACTGGGGTAACTCCAGGCAGTAATCCCACATCATGGGGGCCTGTAGTCCACAGATTACTGGGCACTAATTTCATATCATCATCGAAGAAGGAAGGCGGTGCCCCCACTACTGCCATCAACTGTACTGGCACCTGCCTTTCTTGTATCATGAAGTCACAGGGTATTGCTATTTCCATTATTATCTCACCGTCACTTTCAGAGTCTGAGAACAGATCTTCATCTGACAGATCCTGCAATGCAATGTCGGCATTGATGCACAACACTGTGCGCCATTCGCACCCGTGTATATCCATTGCAATTACAGCTATTCTCTTAGCTGTTATTTGAACTGCTTGTAAATCTAGGGACATCACTGTGCCTGGCAAAATCTCAGGGCGTGCTATGGGTTGGAAAATGAATTCTGCTGGCACTTGCCATTCCAGCCTTTTCAACTCAGGTACTACTGGTGCCAATGTTTTCAGCCCTTGGATAAACATATCGGGATCCACCGGTATGCCACGCACTTCTGGTGCTGTTGCTCGTGCATGCACCACCAGCATTACGCGCAAAGGACAGATCCCTGGGGTGGAGCAAACTATCCCTCTTTCCGTGAAGCAGATGGTCATATTAAGCTTGCTGAGAAGGTCCCTTCCGAGAAAGTTAATCGGTGACTGTTCGTAGTATAGTAGGGGTGTTCTCACTGTCTTACCCCCCACTGTGACGTTTAACTCTTCTGTGTAAGGAACTTCGACAACAGCCCCAGAGAATCCCTGCGTCTCCAATTTACGATTAGATAACGGAAACCGTCCTTCACGTAAACATGATTTTTCAGCTCCCGAGTCTACCATAAATATGAACTGTTTATTCTCTATCTGCACCCCTATCAATGGTTCCTCTGCTGCATTGTAAGTCTTAGCTAGAACAGGACACGCAAGTGCTCCCTGTGGGCTGTCCTATGCTGGATGTCTCATGTTCCCCCCTTGACTGAAGACATTCCCTGATACTACCGCTACTTCGCCATATGGGCCCGGTGCACCGTTAGCAGTTGTGGCGAAGGGGTTACCTTGTGTGTATTGCATGTGGTCGCGGTTTTGTGAATGCTGCTGTACATTGTGAGGGAGTTCTCTTCGTTGTTCTACATACCCCTGCTCTGGCTGCCCTTGTTGTCCTCCCATGGGTAATCCATAGGGGCTCCCCCGGTGAGGATGACCACATTGTTCGGTATCTTGATACACATTGTTTTGTCTACTTCTGCATTCTCGTGAAAAATGTCCCCACCTCCCACAATTCCAACGGTTCCCCTGCCCCACCCTTGGACCTTGTCCTCCATATCCTCCATTTCCCCCGTACCCTTGACCACCTCCTGTGCGGCCCTTGTACCCACCTCATCCTCTGCAGGGGGCCCACTCTTGCCACTGTGGGCCTCGTATTGTTCCTGTCCGTTCTACTGTGGCTGCCCGTTGTCTGCCCAATTTGCTGCCATCCTCCCTTGTATTGCTACCATCCCCTCCTCCTCATCCCCCTCCCTTTCATGGGGGAGCGCCGCCACAGCTTCGTTTGTACTAACTTCGCCTCGTCTGCCAACCTTTTATTGCCAATCTCTTTCTACCTTTCCTTTACTCTTTTGCAGTGGTGTACTATTACGCTTTGTATTTCCGGCCACCCTTTTGCTTCAATCCCTGCGATTCTGTCAAGTGCTTTTTGTACTTCTTTAGGGAGTCCTCTCTTTATTATAAAGTAAAATAAAGATGTCGACTGATACCAGGACGTGCCTGTTTCCGCTCTCCACATCTCCTGCACCCGCAAAAATGTAATCCACAGCATCCTCCCCATCATTCATTGTGCACTGCATTACTGATTGTAAATCTGGTGTGTCTGGAAATGTTTCTCTTAATGCATCCCATACCCTTGTGCGCACTGTGTTAAAAGATGCTCCATCATGATGATACCAATCCAGTGTCACTCCCGGGAAGCCAGCCTTTGCCCACACTCTATCTGCTTGGTCACCCACTGCCAATACTAGTAGGCTTTTGACATCTCCTACTGCTAATGGCACTCCTGCAGTGTGCTTTTCGAATGCATATATCCACTTACTTGCCCCACCTGATAGCGGGGGCAATGATTTTAACAAATTGGATTTGTCCATCTGAGCCCAGGGTATATAATTTGGTCTCCCACCTCCCCTATGTATCAATGGGAGTTGTAGTTTGCCCTTTGCCATCTTGCCAGTACTCACCTTCAATTCTTTCCTTCCTAACAGTGCCATTCTTCCCATTCTATTCCTTAACCTTCTTGTCCATTCCTCTTCCATCGTTCTTCCCAGAGCTGTTCCTTCTCCTCTACCGGACCCTTCTCCCATAGCCACACTCAACCTCCCACTTTCCTGTTCATCGTCTTCAATGTCGCACCACTATTCTTCCATGCCTCCGGTAGCCATTCCCTCATCACCTGTATTTTCATCCATCTCCTGTGGTCCCAATTCTATTATTCGAGTTGGCTCTTCCTCAATTCTGAACAGTATTTCCCCTTTCTTCCATCCCTCTTCAGATGACTTATCAAGTGCCTGTGCCCTTGGTGCTTGCTCACCTCTGACAACATTAGTTCCATTCTGCTCACATATATTTTTTATTCTAGATAACTCATCTCTTGCCATGGTGAGCCTAGAATCTAGGTCTTCCGTCAATTTTTCTATATCTACGGCAGGGGTGCTTACCTGTCCGTGCTGTCTGGGGCCCTCGTATGGGGGTGGTGCGGTTGGTTGTGGGGTGGCTGTATGTTTTGCAGGGGGTACATATGTGGGGTCACTATAACCTTCTGCTGGCACTGGTTTGTTTAGGAGGGGGTACAATCATGTCACCTCAATCAATCCCTCTGCTCCTACCTCTTCCCTTCCAACTTTAGGTATGAGTAAGGGACTATCAACCGTGGAGGGTAGGTTAGACAGCGACTCCTTCCTTCTGAGGTGAGGCACTTCCTCAAATAACCTCCACAAGTCTAGTATTTCTCTTCTATTGTGAAATTGTTTTCCTTTGTACTTCATGAATATGCATGTGGCCACCATATCTAGGACACTCTTATCAAACGATCCCCCTTCTGGCCATACTCGGGGTAGTCCTTCTCCCTTCAGTTCTGTGACCCACTGATCAGGGTATTTCTTTATACGTTCAGCATATCCAGGTAGATTTTTACAGATGTGGGCCAGGGGTGTTTCCGCCCCCATTTTGTGTTTTCAGTTTTTTTTTTATCCTCTTGTATTAATTGTAGCTGACACTGTGTAGTATACGTGTGTGCATTGCTTCTATTTTAGGTAATTCTTGGGCATATGCAGAAGAAACATTTGCTCATACTATTACTACCTTCAGATCAAAAACATTTGCTTACAATATTATTACCTTTAGATCTTACCGGGTCACACTTACGATGACCATACCATAGAGCTATACAATGTCATCAATTCAACATCATTTCTTGTAACGCTCACCTGATTCCCACGGAGGCGCGGGTCTGGGCCGGAAACTGTCTGCGACTCGGAAAGTGATGTGTAGGACTCAATTGGCTTCTGGGGTCGAACCTCTTCGCACTGTGTGGCGGACTCGAAGAGTGAGATTTCTGCAGGCGAAAGAATATGAGGGTTAATGGTCGGGGTTGTCGGATGTCCCTCTCTCTCTCTCTCGCTTCCCAGCTTTTCCGTAGAGCCCCCCCCGGGTTAACGTGCTCACCTTATATAGGTGAATGCTGGGCTCTCCATCTGCGTCTGGTGCAGGGTGCCGTTGCCAGTTACTTCACTGGTGTAGCATAGGCCTCTTGAGTTCAGAGGATGGTTGCCGTCGTTATCTTCACGAGCGGTGAGTTTCTGGACACCTTTTGTCCTTATAGTCTTTAATGCCTTCCCCCTTATGTATGCAGGGTTCCAGAGATGGAGAATGAATTGAAGCGCTTAGAAGCTCGTAAGTATGGCAAGCGCTTTAATTGTCTTTTCCCTTGCAGGTTAGTTCGTGTTACGCCGGTGAATTCGCGGGTGTTTTATGGCAAAGAGCGTGATGGACGTAAGTAAATACCTGTTTAATGTCTTTCTTTTGTCTTGCAGATGTTGATTGCAGCGCCGGCGTTCGCGGAATACCCGTAAGTTGTTAATGATGCTTTATCTTCACAGGTAACGATGCGGAATGAAAAGATCCGGAATTTCCAGCGTGCCGGTGAGTATGATAATGCTTTTGTCTTTGCAGGTGGAGATGCGGCGTGAAGAAGCGGCCGCTGCCGATGAATCAGGTAAGTAAGCACTGTGTGTTAAGTCCGTCTTGCTAACCTGTTGTTTCTGTTCTTTTACAGATGCTGATGTTGGCTGGATTCCAAAATGGTAAGTAGAATTCTTGCAGGTTCAGGATCGGAAGATGAAGGGCCGGAGCAGACTCGGTGAGCGTTCTGCTGCAGATGCAGAATAACGCGAAGCACGCTTCATCTATCGGGCGTGGTTTAAATAGCCTAGGAGTGATGAGGCGTCTTCTTCCCCGGCCCCGCCTAGGTAAGAAAAGAGTTCCAGTTTCCAGAAGAGTTCCAGTGCTGTATCCAGGGAGTGGAGCTGCCCCACCCAGGTAAGAAAGTAGTTCCTGTTCACAGATGACTATTAAGAGGCTGGTAAGTAAGCAGCATGGTCTGCTACAGGTAAGTCCACCCAAGCACTCCCACACCTATTATGAGCCCGGCGCTTCCAGTGCCGGGACCAACGGTTTTGATGAGCCTGGTGCCACCGGCGCCAGGACAAGGTCCAAAAGGTCCCAGTGGGGACCGGCTGGTGCCTGGAATTAGGGTTAGTGGCCTGCCTCCAAGGACATTGGGCTGGTCCTGGCTCCTTGGAAGCAGTGATCATGACAGTACCCCCCCTCAAGGCCCCTCCTAAGTGTGTCTTCTCCTGGGGTTTTGGCTTGTCGGGGTGATTCAGATGGAATTTCTTGACCAGACGAGGTGCATGGACATATTCTGAAGGTTCCCAAGACCTTTCCTGGGGGCCGTAACCTTTCCAGTCAACCAAATAATACAACTTAGATTTTGAGATTTTGGAGTCTAGGATGTTCTTCACTTCGAATTCAAGTTCTCCATCCACTAAAACTGGTTCTGGGAGTTCAGTCAGTCGGGTTTCAGGTTGTACTGGTTTTAATAAGGAGACATGGAATACTGGGTGTATTTTCATATGCGTAGGTAACTCCAATTTGACAGCCACCGGATTAATTATGGCAGATATGCGATAGGGTCCAAGGTATCTTGGGATGAAGGTGCGGGGTCCTTTTAGAGGCAGGTGCTTAGTGGATAGCCAAACCTGATCTCCTACAGCGTAGTGGGGAGCCTCTTTACTGTGTCGATCTGCTCCTTTTTTGAATTGAGCTTTAGCTCTTTGCAGATGGGCAGAGGCTTCCTTAAGAGCACGGGTGATCTCCGAGTGCAAGTGATCCACAGCAGGTGCTTTGAATTCTTGGGGTGGATCCAGGTTAGAGGTTCTGGGATGGTGTCCGTATAACAGAAAGAAGGGAGTCTTCCCTGTTCCAGAATGAATCGAATTATTGTAAGCGTACTCAGCGATCCAAAGAATGTCCTTCCAGGGGTTTTCAGTTTGTTGGAGCATGCAACGTAGATATTGTTCTAGAGTTTGATTTGTCCTCTCGGTTTGTCCATCAGTTTGGGGATGGTGACTAGTTGAAAGTCTTACATCAATTTGGGCTAGACGACAGCAACTGCGCCAGAAGTGGGAGATGAATTGACTTCCTCTATCGGAGACTAAAACCGAGGGAAAACCGTGTAGTCGAACGATGTTTTCTAAGAATTCTCGGGCCAATATTGAGGCTGATGGTAGACCCTTTAGGGGAATGAAGTGAGCCATCTTGGAGAATAGATCCACAACTACTAAAATGGTAGTATACCCCGAGCATGGAGGTAAGTCCGTGATGAAATCCATGGACAGGGTATGCCATGGACAGGGAGGGATGTCTAGTGGCTGTAATAGGCCGGCTGGTTTCTCTTTCTGGCTTTTATTCTGGGCACACACACCGCAGGATATTACAAAGTCTCTAACATCTTTTTTCCATGACGGCCACCAGAAATGTCTTTTAATCTTTTCCATGGTCTTGGTAATGCCAGGGTGACCCTCCATTAGAGAGTAATGGTAACAGGAGATGACTTGTTTTTGTATTTTCTCACAGGGTAAATGCAGTCGTCCTCGGAAATAAGGTAGGTCTTGTTCCACTGAGAATTATTTCCCTTTTAATGGCCAATTTTGCAAATCGCCCGGATTTAGGAGTGACTTAACCATGGTCTTGATGTCTTCAAAAGATTGAGCATTGACCAAACCCAAAATTCTTTGTTCAGGAATTATGGGTATTGGTTCTGGATTGATTAAATGTTCATCTACTCCCATCCGGGAAAGGGCATCTGCTTTTCCGTTCTTACTGCCTGGTCGATAAGTAATTATAAAGTCAAATTCCGCTAGAAACAGAGCCCAGCGAAGCTGTCTGGAGGACTGAGCCTTGGCTGTCTTTAAATATTGTAAGTTGCGGTGATCAGTCATTACAGTGACTGTGTGTCTGGCTCCTAGGAGATAATGCCGCCAGGCTTTAAAGGCCGATCTGATAGCCAAAAGTTCCTTGTCAGTAATTGAATAGTTGATCTCGGGAGGCGAGAACTTGCTGGACCAAAAGGCAACTGGATGAAGTTGGTGTGTGTCCAGATCTCTTTGCGATAAAACTGCCCCCATAGCAAGACTAGAAGCATCCGTTTCCACGATGTAGGGGAGTTCAGGGCGAGGATGTTTTAAAACAGGTGCAGAAATGAATTTAGCTTTTAAGTCTTGAAAAGCCTGTCCTGCTTCAGAAGACCACTCAAAACGTTTGTTCTTTTTCAACAGGGCGGTGATGGGCTGGACTATCCGAGAAAATTCAGGAATGAATCTGCGGTAAAAGTTAGCGAAACCTAACATGCTCTGAACTCCTTTTACAGAGGTTGGTGAAGGCCACTTGATGATTGCATCAACTTTCTTTGAATCCATGTGGACTCCGTGAGGTGACAATATGAATCCTAGGAACTCGACTTCCGTTACGTTGAAAATGCATTTCTCAAGCTTAGCGAAAAGATTATGTTGTCGCAACCTCTCGAGAACCTTTTTAACGTGCCTCCGATGTTCCTCTTCAGATGATGAATAGACGAGGATGTCATCGATGTAGACAACAACACACACATCTATGAGTTCTCTAAGGACATCGTTCATAAAATATTGGAAGGCAGCAGGAGCATTGCACAGTCCAAAGGGCATCACTTGATATTCGAATAGCCCGTACTTGGTGGGGAAGGCCGTTTTCCATTCATCGCCCTCTTTTATCCGAACCAAGTGGTAGGCTCCTCTGAGATCCAACTTGGTGTATATACATGCGTCTTTGACTTGGTCCAGGAGTTCAGGGATCAAAGGTAACGGGTATCGATTTTTAACGGTGATCTGATTCAGGGCGCGGTAATCTATGCAAGTTCTAAGGTCTCCTTCCTTTTTCGGAACGAAGAACAAAGCTGATGAAGCTGGTGATTTCGAAGGACGGATAAACCCGTTAGCTAGGTATTGGTCCAGGTATTGTCTGAGATGAAGATTCTCCGGTTCGGTGAGGGCATAAATCCTGCTGCAGGGAGGAGTCGTTCCAGGTATCAGATCTATTTGACAGTCATAGGACCTATGAGGAGGCAGGGTGTTAGCTTGATCCTTCCGAAAGACGTCTTGGAATTCCTGGTATTCGGGAGGTAATTTGGGAACTTCCTCAGAAGAGATTGCAGCCAGAGAAACATCAGGCCTAGGATAACAAATGGTTAAACACTCTGGAAACTGAACCGTCTTTGCTCGCCAATCGATCTGAGGATTGTGCTTCTCTAACCAAGGAATTCCCAGAATGATCTGGAACTGAGGGGCCTTGATCACATCGAACACGATCTTCTCCCGGTGTCCATCTTGACTCACTAACGTCACTTCTTGGGTGGCATGCGTGACTGGTCCGGAGGCTATCTCCGTGCCATCCACAGTAGTGATGGCGTCTTTTATTGCCTTGGGGACAAGGGGTAGATTCATCCTTGATACCATTTCATGGTCCGCATAGTTACTGATTGCTCCGCTGTCGATGTAAGCTTCAATTGCATGCAAACGATCCGGACGTTCAGGACTAATGAGGACCATGGGTATGACGAAATGCGAGGTCACGGGACAGATCTTAACGCTTGGCAAGAGGACCTCTACTCTTGTCGGGCGAGGTCGTTTCCCTGCTCAGGATTTGTAGCACAGGTATCCGCGACTCCTACAGTCTTCTTAGCTGGCTTCACTGGACAGTCCCGAAGAAAATGTCCTGAGTTTCCGCAATAGAGGCATAATTGCAGCTGTCTTCTTCTTTCTCGTTCTTTCTGGGTTAAAGGTCCTTTCATCCCCCCTATTTGCATGGGTTCTACAGTATCAGCTCCCTTATTTGAGGTCTGTGGTTTGGAAAACACTCGGGTATCAAATTTAGAACGATCTGCCTTCCTGTTCTGCAGTCTATGGTCCAATTGGACAACTAAATCAATATAGTCAGAACATTCTTGTGGAGGATTCACAACTTGCGCTAACACATCCTTGAGCTCTCCACGCAAGCCCCTATAGAAAAGTGTTATTCTCTTGTCCTCGGGCCATTGTGTTTCCACTATGAGTCTATTGAAGGAGGCTATATAAGTCAAGAGATCTTGATTGCCCTGTCGTAATGAAAGAAGTTCGTTGTCCAAAGCCTGCCCCTGTGCATGTCTAACGAACAGTTTCTCCATGCTGGATTGGAAGGCCTGCAAATCATGCAAAACCGGATCATCGTGGGTGACTAAAGGGATCGACCAATCTGCGGCGCTACCGCTGAGATAAGAAAGTACAAAAGCCACCTTGGTCTGGTCTGTTGGAAATGCTGCTGGCCGACATAAGAAGTGTAGGCGGCACTGGTTGATGAATACTGCGAATTTCTTTGGGTCACCAGAAAAACATTCGGGCGGAGCCAAGGGTACATTACCGGGCAGATTGATTTGCACTGGATTTGAAGATGATGCAGAAGGATAACTTCCTCCTGGAACAGGCAAAGGTGTCTGTCCTGCCTGCGTTTGTAACAACTGCCTAGCAAGGTCCTCTGTTCGCTCCTTGGAAATTATCAGTTCTCTTCGTAGAGAGTTCGTTTCCTGACGAGCTGCATGCACCTCTGCTCGTAATTCCCCAAGCAACTGGGCTAGCTGATCGGTGTCTGAGGTTTCCATTGCGCCTGGGTAGGAGTTTTGTGGTGGGCTTCGCGTTCTGTAACGCTCACCTGATTCCCACGGAGGCGCGGGTCTGGGCCGGAAACTGTCTGCGACTCGGAAAGTGATGTGTAGGACTCGATTGGCTTCTGGGGTCGAACCTCTTTGCACTGTGTGGCGGACTCGAAGAGTGAGATTTCTGCAGGCGAAAGAATATGAGGGTTAATGGTCGGGGTTGTCGGATGTCCCTCTCTCTCTCGCTTCCCAGCTTTTCCGTAGAGCCCCCCCCCGGGTTAACGTGCTCACCTTATATAGGTGAATGCTGGGCTCTCCATCTGCGTCTGGTGCAGGGTGCCGTTGCCAGTTACTTCACTGGTGTAGCATAGGCCTCTTGAGTTCAGAGGATGGTTGCCGTCGTTATCTTCACGAGCGGTGAGTTTCTGGACACCTTTTGTCCTTATAGTCTTTAATGCCTTCCCCCTTATGTATGCAGGGTTCCAGAGATGGAGAATGAATTGAAGCGCTTAGAAGCTCGTAAGTATGGCAAGCGCTTTAATTGTCTTCTCCCTTGCAGGTTAGTTTGTGTTACGCCGGTGAATTCGCGGGCGTTTTATGGCGAAGAGCGTGATGGACGTAAGTAAATACCTGTTTAATGTCTTTCTTTTGTCTTGCAGATGTTGATTGCAGCGCCGGCGTTCGCGGAATACCCGTAAGTTGTTAACGATGCTTTATCTTCACAGGTAACGATGCGGAATGAAAAGATCCGGAATTTCCAGCGTGCCGGAGAGTATGATAATGCTTTTGTCTTCGCAGGTGGAGATGCGGCGTGAAGAAGCGGCCGCCGCCGATGAATCAGGTAAGTAAGCACTGTGTGTTAAGTCCGTCTTGCTAACCTGTTGTTTCTGTTCTTTTACAGATGCTGATGTTGGCTGGATTCCAAAATGGTAAGTAGAATTCTTGCAGGTTCAGGATCGGAAGATGAAGGGCCGGAGCAGACTCGGTGAGCGTTCTGCTGCAGATGCAGAATAACGCGAAGCACGCTTCATCTATCGGGCGTGGTTTAAATAGCCTAGGAGTGATGAGGCGTCTTCTTCCCCGGCCCGCCTAGGTAAGAAAAGAGTTCCAGTTTCCAGAAGAGTTCCAGTGCTGTATCCAGGGAGTGGAGCTGCCCCACCCAGGTAAGAAAGTATTTCCTGTTCACAGATGACTATTAAGAGGCTGGTAAGTAAGCAGCATGGTCTGCTGCAGGTAAGTCCACCCAAGCACTCTCACACCTATTATGAGCCCGGCGCTTCCAGTGCCTGGACCAACGGTTTTGATGAGCCTGGTGCCACCGGCGCCAGGACGAGGTCCAAAAGGTCCCAGTGGGGACCGGCTGGTGCCTGGAATTAGGGTTAGTGGCCTGCCTCCAAGGACGTTGGGCTGGTCCTGGCTCCTTGGAAGCAGTGATCATGACATTCTTTACAATTCATTAAAACATGGTTAACTTAAAACACG
This sequence comes from Ambystoma mexicanum, assembly GCF_040938575.1. Classification (NCBI taxonomy): domain Eukaryota; kingdom Metazoa; phylum Chordata; class Amphibia; order Caudata; family Ambystomatidae; genus Ambystoma; species Ambystoma mexicanum. The sequence goes on along the minus strand of NC_090923.1, from coordinate 1,124,663,683 downwards.
CACCATGGAACATACACTTAACAGACTTTTGACATACAACACCTAGATAATCAATTGTCCCTGCACCTTTTAAACCTTTTATCTATTGTTCAAACACTAAGGTACCCTTACTACAGAGGAAAGAGAAAGAAAAAGTACGTAGCAGTTTCTAACATATTCACTGTGTCTCCCTATTACTATTTTATTCTCCACTTTTTGACTTATTCCCAGTACAAGTCAAGATAGCACTACGCGGCGCCGCCTTCTACCCCCTTGCAGAGCTAGGTTCCCGTCTCTTATCTTCTCTTATCTCACCTTTTTATCCTAATGGCCATATGCAGAGAAAGTAAAGTACATACAAATAGCATTAATGGTTGAAAGTACCCCTTTTAAATGACCTTGTGTACTCCTTCCCCTTCTCCCTTTACAATCACTCACACTTAATACTCACATGCCCGTCTTGAATCGAGATTCTCCAGACTGGGTCCGTCCAGGTGGCGCTGCCACACACTCAATGGCCGCCCCCCGGCTCCGGCGAGCGGTACTTTTTTGGAGCGGGATCCCGTACCCTTTGTTTTATTCTGTGCGCAGGTCTAAGCGTACCAGTTGGCGTAGGCGGGCAGCTCTCTTGAGCGGGCGCACCGTGCGTCTCCACTGCCGCCCGGAATCTCTCGTGCCAGAGGGGACGATGACGAAAATTAAACAATGTAATCACGTCGGGGTCACCACTGAAGGCAAGCGTCCCCAAAAGGCATTACCCTCCCCGCAATGAGAGGCAGTAATGGACACACCCACGAGGCGATGAGGGCAAGACCAAGTGCCGTTAAAAGTAAAAGGTTCTTTATCTAATCAAATAGGGCATGCAAAGGACTCTGCAAGCTCCGAGAGCGCTCTGTCTGACAATAGCAAAGACAGTCTTATTTATTACAAAATTTCATCATAGAAACCTATACACTATAGGGGGCACATGATCTTGGGGATTGGGTGGTGTCGACTAAATATAGGTGCAGTTGTGACGAGCCACTCCGTGGTTGGTGGACATCAGCGTGGTGTCAACATGGGACGGATAGGTCAGCTGGGCTCATCGGGGTGGGGCTACCATGCCAGGCGCGGTCAGTGTCGTTGATGAACGGGTGCCCTGATATTCTGCCCTTGTGGCCACACACACAACATTCATTCATTTAGATAATTCCGGTTGTCCTGTAAATCCTACAATAGGTTACTCTAAAGGTTAATAAGACACAGGAGGAATACATATAATGTGAAGCTCTATCAATACATCAAGACACTGTTACTTCTGACCTGTTGACCGGGTGTCATAAACCTGGGGGTTTGATCTAAGGGCATGGAGTGAGCTGCACTGTCATTCTGGTCTCGTTAGATGTAGTGAAGAATCACTTTATGATGTGTTAGCACAAGGTTGAATATCTGTTCTCCAGGGCCCATTAACTTAGGGTGAACCGGAGTACCACTGGATCAGCAAGGGTGTACCTCTGGCCCCTTGGGGCGGTGGGGTTTTAGGACCGGGTTGTAAATAATTCATTTGACCGACCATGGCAGTCTGGGACATAGGGGGAGGCGAATACTTGAAGCGGGTCCAGCAGAATGGGGGGAGGTCAGGCTGTGCTGCTCGCACACCAGCTTGTCTTGGCGTGCCTTGGTGGGAAGGGAGGGTAGATGGCCTTGGATGTGTGTGGGTGTGAGCAATTCCCTGTGCTTGGACTGCACGCTATGTAAAACGAGGAAATTATTAATAAAGTTGGTCGTATAAAGCGTTTACACATTTCTACTTGTCTATACATTCGTATACTATTTTATAGTTGTCTACAATAATTTGGCAGTGTTTCATACATCATTAAACAACGGACGACTATATTTTAGCAATGTCACAAGGTAGTAGCTAAATAACGCATGAGGTAGTATTAGGTTTGGTGGCGTACTCAGGAGCATAGGAGCAATACATTCAGAGGCAATAATACATTTTCATTCTGGCTTATACATTTAAACGTGATCCTCTATACACACTCGCACACATGCTTGCAGTAATGCTTCGTTTGCTTTCCTTTGTACTTAGCAGCATTTGTTAGTTAGCCGTAGGCGGTCTGTATTAATTCTTTTCATTAGGTCTTCTAGGCACATGGTATCATGCAAGGGCTGAGGCCGCGCTTGCTTTACCAATGCTTATGAACTTTTATTCCTTTCTTAAGCAATCTTTGTAAACCGTCAGGCATTGGAGTGTGGTTGGACATCGACAAGGGTTCATACAAGAGGGTATTGACATCATATATTTTACATGTTACGGGTTAAATGCAGGGTCGAGGCCTGTTCTGTTAAGATGGTTTTGCGTTATTTTCCAGGCTTGAACTGCAAGTCAGGTCACTTCGGGGACAGTGATGTACTGCGGAAGGTAAATGATACAGTGTTTGTTCTGATACTTGTTCATGTCTGGTTGCTCGTGAGAATGGGCCTTCAGCGGATCTGCCATGGAGCGGAGGTGCCAGGGGAAGGGCATGGCTCTCTGTGAGTGGGGGTCAAGCTGCAGCATTCGCAGGCAGGCTGTCTCGTTGGGATTCAGGTTGTCAGTATCTAAAATGGAGTCCTGATGCTTTCCAAAATGGTGTCCATGTTCTGTTACAGTACAGCATGATCAGTCCTGTGTGTCGATCAGTAGTCACCCCGTCACCTGGGCCCTGGTGACAGGGGGGCCCCTGACGAGCCACGAACCTCACATAGGTGGGGCATGTCGGGGAGGGGGATCTCCTGGACCTATCCTCCCATACACAGTTTACTAAAGAGATGTACATTGTTACAACATTTTCGGTTAAGATGACATATGACGATGCTAAGCTATTGCTGTTCAGGGCCGGCTTTATATTTATGGGGCCCTGGGCCGCAAAAGATGTGTGGGGGCCGCCTAATCTGCATAATTAGTGACCTCAGTGATATCACAAAATGAGTCTTTAGTAGGCAAAGGTATCATGAGAAGTTAAATTAGAAACATGTTGCCATGCGTAAGGCATAGCTCTCAACCATTTGTCTCGCAAAGGCGGGTGAAATCACCCGATTTTGTTTTTGGCGGGTGAGACGCCCATTGGAATGAATGGACGTGCAGGAGGCTTGGCGGGTGAGTCAGCCCTTTGCAGGGCGGGTGACACCCACCAAAAGCGGGTGAGTTGAGAGCTATGGCGTAAGGTAGTAGACAAATACACTGTGATGTCCAGTGTATGAATTGTCAATATTAATATTGACCTATGCAGCAATATCAGGATTGAGGCATTTTTCGGAAGTATCAGCAGCACTGGCCAATGGGCCAGCTCTCGCCGGATCGGAGATCCAGCACCAGATGTCTAGCCGGATCTCGGGATCCGGCTGGCCTCAGCACCAAATAGCCCATCATAAACTAAAGGGCTTTTAGAAAGAAAAAAAATATGCTTTCCGCGCTTCGGTAGGGAGTGGGGGCCAGAGCCGCACACAGCACATTGGCGCCGTGAGCACTCTTCTGGCTCCACCCCCCACCTGTGTCACAGGCAGCAGGAGCCAAGGCAGACCGTCAGCGAACCTGGGGGCTTGCTTCTGTGACCTAATCTGCTCTGTGCAAGTGCACTGTGCACAGCTTGTGTGCACAGTGTGCTCGCACAGAGCAGATTACATCACTGAGGTGAGCCCCCAGGTATGCCGAGGATCAAAGACCCTGTGACTGAGCAGAAAGCAGAATCCATTTGAAAAATGTGATGTTCACCGAGCCCCCAGCTTCGCTGGCTCGGTGATCGTTGCCTTTCCCAAATGAATTCTGATATTTGTCGTTTGGGATGTCAAAATACATTTTGACATGGACGGTGCTGGCTTGAAAAGTACCCAAACCACAGCAAGGTACGCTTACTGTGTACTTTTCAAGCAATTCAAGAAATGTAGCTTTTTTTAAAATATAATTTTTAACAATTCCTTTGATCGGAGTTCAACAGATAGCTCTGCCCCTTCTGAACTCTGCCTCCTCGGAACTCCGCCCCCTCCTCCAAACTCTGCCCTCACACCTTCCATTGTGGGACGCCCCTCCAAATTCTTTTCCATTTTCACCACTGAGTATCAGACAGCTGAATACCTTGTACAGACTTCTAATTTTGGCAGATAAGGCATAGGGCCTCATTACGAGTTTGGAGGTAGCCATGGTGCTATTAGCACCATGGCTGCCTCCATACCGACCTCCAATACCAGGTTCCTGCAATGAGAATTTACCGGGTCATTCCAACATAGGAAAACCTGGAAATTCCTCCTTGCAGGAACCATTACAAATGGCCCGTTATTAGCTCCCTCTTCCCCTCGCGGGACCCAGAAAGGACGTCTGTTCCGGGTCCCGCAAAGGGAACCTCGTAATAGGCGCTCCCGTAATGAAGGGTGCCGGTCCCGTACCGGCACCCTTTATTACGGGAGCGCCAGGGTCGTAATGAGGCCCATAGTGTGATAAAAGTTGCAGGAGCACTCACTTTGGTTAAGTGACGAAGCCCAGATTTGAGAGGATTCTGCAGTTCAGGATCATGAACACATCTCTTCCCAGATGTAATTGGTAGAAATACTGTTTGCAAAAGGTTTTTTTTAAACTTTGGTTTGAAAACACTATCTGTGGAAGGCATTGCAAAAATATGTTTTGCTAACTGAAAACGAACTGCTGTTTTTGCAAAAGTTTCACAATTGTTTTTATTGTGTGTATATTTGGGCAATACTAGCGCCTAGATGCCTACAGGCTTAGTGCACTTTACAAATGTACAACTCCTGCAAAGGAAAATATATTGGTATGAACCGAGCACCACAAGATCAACAACCTTCATAATACTCGGGACTTTCTTCTAGTATCACTTCTCATAATCTAACCTTCACTGACTCTATCATCTTCTTTTGTCATCCATAGGCATAAGGAATTGGATAATCATAACATTTGTTAGTGTGGCGTTGACTAATCCCACCCACATTACCCAGCATCCATATATTGTGAGCGCACGTGCATTTGTGGAAGTGCAAGTAGCTGTGCAGCAGTCAAGTTGTAAGTGAATTTATCACATCTGTTGAACTCACCCGCTGCGATTGCAAACACCATCAACACAAACTCGCTGTAACGGATGTTGAATAGCAGCAGCTTTGAATGAATAATTAATCCTATTTGATACGATGGCAACAGGGTTGTACACTTTAAAATCGGTAATGCCGCCCCCAAAGAAATTACCAAGATGGCAAGTCAATCGAGACGAACTCCTGTAAGGAGGCATCACATTCTGAATATAGCCAAAAGCGGCCCTGCCGCCGCGCGGTCACGCATTCAATCTAGTACTGCTGATATCAGTAACCTTTGTTCTCCTGACTTATACAACTCATCTTGCATAAGTATAAATAGAATTCCTCTGACAACCAATCAGCCGCCCGTATTGGCCGATAATCAAATGCTCACAAAGGCAGTCTGTCATAGATCTATCCACTTTGCCAGATTCCCTAATGGCGGCCGGCCATGATGAAACAAACTCTGAAAGTGCGTTACTTTAACTTGCAATGCCCGCCAATAGGAATCTATCTCTAACCAATCCACAGTGCTTTAATTACCTAGTACAAGTACTATTGAAACTCAATAGACTATGGAGTCTCTGTGCTTACCTAAGGGAAATGAATAAGAGGGTACACATAAGACGGTGGCCTCTTCCTTATATTGATCATGGCCTTGCACATATCCAGCGTTCGAAAGTTTATACTGCCCTTGATTTGACTAATGGATATTGGACTGTCGCGGTACTCTGTGAACACCAATATGAGCTTGCCTTTACCTTTGGGGTAGCAGTACACATGGCCCAGAACTCCCATTAGGTATATTAATAGCGGAAATTAGTTCAATATATTCCTACATAACGCCATGCCTGACCTTGTAGAAAGAGGCAATTTGGCTTGTGTATATCACCTATTAATCAAAGGTAAAACTGTTGCAATACACCCGGCGGAGATCGGCAATGTGCTGACCCAACCGAGAAATCCAGACGAAAAGCTATCTCTCCTGAAAAGCAGAGGGGTGCACAACTAAAGTAAAATATTTAGAACATGTAAATGTAGAGGAGGGCACAATTTATTGTACTTAGTAAACACAATACTCAATAATGGAGTACTCCAAGTCCATGGAAAAACCCAGCTTTATTCACAGTATCGAACTCGGCTGGGAGAGCATATACTCAGCTCTCAACTTTACAACAGATGTGAGTGGTTTTAAATCAAAAGACACATCATCGGTGTCGTCAAAATACAGTATCAATTACAAAAACGTATGAAAACATTTGGTTGGTTAACATCATAAACTACATATAGAGTATATAGTTGTTAGTTCTATAATTGCGTTGGACATATCTGATGGCTCCTCCTGTGCCCAAACTACTTGAGATAAAACTTTCAGTAACATCATTACATTGATCATTAATTGGTTGGCACTGTTCATTATAGGCAGTGTGACAGAAGGGATTTCTATTGGTTGGCAGTTTACTAACCAACTTTGGACATCCTGACACGTGTCAATATACGAGAGAGAGAGACATAAGGTGGGGGAGTGAAGTCGATGTGCTGCTATAATTTAAATTAAAACACCTTCTTATCATTCCCAGGCAATGAGCCGTTCCCTTCTCTTTGTACATGGCCTTGTGTATGGTTTTGTATCTGTCTGTTTGCTACAGAGTTAGGCAGGTGTCTTTTCTGTGCTTGTCTCGTAATGAATAGCCAGTGTTCTCAGTGCTTGGTCACGTGTTAGAGGATTGTGTTGGAAACTGAATTTCTTCCTATTTATTGAACTTTTCAGCTAATTCTAGCATATGTGTTGTACTCCTTATCACCTATCCTATACCGTTGAACCTTAGAGCAGAACCATCCTTTTGGACCTTAACAGCAAAAAGTCCTGGCTCGCCAACAAGAACTCCACCATTGTCTGATGCACTAATCACTGTACTATTATCCCATGTCTGCCTCTCGACCACTATGTAACCCGGTCAACTGCACTTACTGTTATTATCTTGTATGTCTATATTCTGTTGTAACATGCTCTAAGTCTCCGGCGCCCAGTTACCTCACGGTTCGGCGGGTGGTATAAATAAAGAAACTAAACTAAACTAAACCACTTCGGACACCCTTCGTCTATTCTCTATAAAGTCTTTTGGCATACTATTCTCATGCACCTGGACATCCTATATTTCAGCATCTTGGATTCTAATACCTTGATAATTCTTGGGCCTGCTGCGGCCACCACTGTTAAGAAAATGGCTGCTTTTCTGCACTTTTGCCCCCATGTTGGTGACTTATATGGGAGTCGGTTTGTTTCACATTCACTTTGTATATCTGCAAAATGTTGGTTTCCCTCTCTGTGTATGCTGCACCTTTATTTACCTATAGTTTCATCTGCCGTTCCAGTGTAGTCAGCCCCTCTCTTGGTATGCAGGAACCTATGCTACCTATAGTACACTACTTTTTATTTGTTTTATAAATGTATTTTTCATTTGATTTGTTTCACACAAAATACAACCAACCAAACAAAAAAACACAGGTTTTACCATTACATTTCCGATATACATTCACAGTCCTTGTGGCCTTCACGGTAGTCCATAGTACTTTCTATTTGTTGTAGCGCCCCCTCCGGGCCTCATCATATCTCGTGGCATAGGTTTCCTACCACTGGATACTCATTGAGTTAATAATCTAGCGCTCTTTGCCCTTCCCCCTCCCTCGCAACCCACGCTTTCATATTATTATGTAGACTCAACATTTTGCTTTCCTCAGTAAACATGGTCTGAATCAGTATGTTCCAGGCTGTCACCCATGCACCAACTTCATGATTCTACGCAGCGTCCCCATCCACGCTGCTGTCTCTGCTAGTGATCATCGCTTCAAGTCTCTCCACCAGGCCTCCAAGTTGGGGGCCTCTGCCTTATTCCTTGACATCGCTATCTTGCATTTCGCCAGTATGCAAATCAAATCTTTAATTTTAGTGAGGTGTGCCTCGCCCCTCTGCCCCATCGGGTACAGCCCCAGCAGGCAAAACTCTGGGGGCCAAGCTTGCATTTTAATGCCCCCCTCTCCGCTCTCTGCATAACTATTCCCCAGAACCTCCCAATAATTGGGCATGTCCAAAACATATGTAACATATCCACCCTCTGCAGTGTTCATTTTTGGCAAGTGTGGATCTGCCCCCCAGTTAAATGGGATAGTCTGTGTGGCGTCATATACGCCTTATGTGTAACATAAAATTGGGTTAGCCTGAACCTGCCATTTCGGACTGTCCCTTGGTATATCTTAATGCTCTCTTCCATTCGCCGTCCGATAGGGATCTCCTCACGTCTGTCTGCCATTGCTCCCGCACCTTTAGTTGGGGCCTGGTGCAGTTACTCAGGAACAAATAGTATAGTCTAGAGATCATATGTCCCCCTTCCGCCACATCGTAGATGGTGTCTAGTGTAGCGTTGGTCTCCACCACCTAGCCCGGGCTCACTCACCCCTCCCAAATCCCCTTGACCATACCTAGATATATTAAAAATTGGCATTTGTGTATATCGTACTCGTCTACCAGGGTCTGGAAACTCAGTACTGTAAGTGGTTTCAACCCAGCACTCCACCTAAGTCAATGGGCCTCATTACGACCCTGGCGTTAACCATGGCGCTATTAGCGCCATGGTTGACGCCAGTAAATTACCAACTCCGCCATGGTGAATGGCGGAATTACCGCCCCATTCCAAGGTTGGTGGGGCGGTAATTCCCCATTCACCATGGCCCCTTCCCCATTCCCATTTTTGGGCCATAAGGCTCAATGGGAATTGGGAAGGCGCTAATTACGTCACCGTAAATTACGGTGCCGTAATTAGCTCCTAGGTCCCTTTGCGGGTTGATTTTTTAACGCCTGCTAAAAGCAGGCGTTAAAGTGCAACACGCTAAGGGACCTCGTAATCAGGCGTTAAGGGTTTAATGGCGCCGACACCTATTACGGGGCCGTTAACCCCTTAACGCCGGGGTTGTAATGAGGCCCAATGCCTGGCGTGAGATGCCCAGCTGGAACCCTTAATTATATATTTTTATGTCTAAAGTTCTTTTATTTCTGAAAGATGTACCCTTATATCACGCCCCTCTCTTTGAATCCCCCCTGGTCTCACTGAACCAAGAAGTAGGTTGTTTTGGAAAGTTAAAAGATTTATTGTATGAATTGAACAATATATATATATCACACTTTTATGAATTTGAATAATATCTAGATATCACACTAATAATATTTATACAATGATCAGCAATGGATGATATTACAATCAACAATCTCTTTAATCAAAAGGAGTATGGATGAAAAGAATAATGGAGCATGGAATAAACTTTGTGTGGGTTCAATGAAATGCAATGATAGGAAATTAATGCAGCACAGAAATACTTTTGATATGAATTCAATCAAATGCAATGTAATCACTCTTTCCCCCTGATACTACTCAGTCCCCCCTAATATGCAATATAGAGATGGAAGGGGAGAAAACAGGTTTCAGGAATAAACACCCTACAAATGCAGTTCAATCCCAATTCCCCCCAGCAAGCATAGAGAAACAGGAATGATTTTAAACAGGTCAAATGCTTTTGAATGTGGCTTTGAATGAATGGGAAAACACTACAAATTGATTTAATTCTCTAAATGGGATTCAGAACTAGTGGGAGCTGCTTTGGATAGTTCCAGGTAGACACTAGCAATGATGATTGAATGGCTGGCAGATAGGAAACTGAATTCAGAGGTTGAATGCAAAGAAATGGCTATTTTACATGTGGTGAAATTGAGCCAAATGAAAAATCACGGCAAACCTTTCCACGTTGAAATGCTGAGGACGTTAGCTTCAATTTGACACTTAAATTTCATTTCTAGCATGTACGGTTCAAAAGTTACAGAGGTTTTAGTAAAGGTCGATTTTTCTACAAAGAGTCAAGATTTCAAATGAAAGATGCGCTTTTGAATATTACAAATAAGGATTGGCTTTACATTAAGGGGCTATGAAGATGCGAGATACCAACGGAACAGCCACCAGTCCAGAGGTGCCTCTGTCTGATCTTTGCCCACTGCGACACTTTCTTTAGCAACTATATATTAGCGCAAAGATGATTATCATTAAAATTATCACAGGACTATATGGATGAGAGAAGGATTCAGGACAGACAAAAGAGATTCTACAATGCAGTTCTGGATATGATAAAATGGGTTGGATTGGATTAGTTAAGGATAAGAGATTGGCTATGGACAGTTCTATGCTAAATACTCACAACTATGGTTTTGGAATATGCCCGTCAGGATCTGGTCAAAGGTTTTGGACTGGAATCTGCTCGCCACCTGACAGGATTCAGGGCCCCTAGTTCTGCTCTCAGCATGGCACTCTGTCTCTGCACGGCCTCTTGGACTGGATCTGACGGGTTGGTTCTGGGTTACAGCTCTGCCCTACTGGTTTGGATCTCTGGGTTCTAGCAAGAGTTCTTGGCAAGAAGCAGAAAAACAGCACAGCCAGGCTGTTGAATTTGTTGTGCCCCTTGGAAGTTTGGGGTTAAAATCAGGTTGCAAGATTTTAAAGGCCAGCTGAGAAGGGTTCAGCTTTGGATTGGGCCTTCTGCTTTCAGAGTTCTGGAGTCTGGATCTGGGTTCTTCCTGCAGAGCGCTTCGCCAGTAAATCAGTTGATGGGTGAATGTGTGTGTCTCTCTAGGTCCTTAACAGTCCCTATTTATGTGTTTCCCAAAGGGGTGGATAGGCTGAATATACTAAGCCCAACCCTCTAAGAAGCCTATTGGTTAAGGTATTCCCTCTCACCTGATTTGAGAAGGAAACAGTGTGTCATGATGGGTCATGGTGATGCTGTGTTTATGGACCAGGGAAAAAACCTCCCCTTTGTTTCTACACAGAAAATCTATTTTTCATATAAACATATTTCCAATATCACCAACTTGCTAATAATACACATTTACACCCCAAATTAAATAAGGCACGTATCCATCAAAGTCCCATCTTTTTAAGAGTTTCGGTTCACAAATGACAGTTTTTCACACTTTTGGTTGGTTACCCAGTGTAAGATCTGTACACATTTTTCCACATACATGCACATAACATCTGCGCATACTCCTGTGAAGTTCCATATTTTTAGCATTATCACAACTGCTACAAAGTCAACATTTTGATAGTTCTGTCTCTGAATATCGCACAAATTCCAGAGTGGTTTTAAAACGTGAGCAACATTTTCATTTTAACAATCTATAAATTCAGATTTTTACAAGTTTGGCACAGTTTTCTATGAGTCTTTTTCAAAAAGATATTTTCAGTGCTCTCCGAATAAACAAAACTGTCTGTCCCCGCCCCCAAAGTTTGGCTGGGCCAGAGCAGTCCCAGGCTTCTTCCTGCCAGCAGTTGTTTTCTGTCGACACCCAAATTAGCATTTCCTTTCAGTCAAGGGAGTCTTTTGTCTCCTGTCAGAGCAACAGGCCAAAGTCCCCTCCCACTTCCTTTCACACCTCCCTGCCAGTTCCGCAGCAGAGAGCAGGGGGGAAGATTCCTTTGTTTGGGAGAAACTGTGGAATGTCTTTGAAGCTCAGTGTGGCTGGCTTTAATTTACTTTTAAAACAATGTTTAAAATAGCCTTTTTCTAAAATACAATTTACATTTTTACAAATATAGCCACAAATCTCTTAATTCCAGTCTTTTTAAAACATAGAGATTGAATTGTCACCCTATATTGCTTTTAATGGGAAGTCTCTTCTTTTCCATACTTTGATTTTAAGGCACACGTTTAAATGACAGTATAAGTAAATGCCAGCTTCTGACACAGGCGAGCGGCGGTACTGCGCCCATTTCTGACATATTTTCCCATGCAAGCATCTTTGAATGTGGATTTTCTTCTGATAAAATATGTTTCTGCTGACATTGTGCTTGGGTGAATTCTTTAGATAAATTGATGTTTAACACCCAACAAGGATGTTGGATCTTTTGTGATGTTTGGGAACCATGATTTTTGCACTTTCCACAGCCAAGGAAAAATGTATTTTTAAAGCAGTTCTGGGTTTCCTTTGCAATGCAGCACTGCTTTTTTCAAGTAGTTTCATTTTACTCTGTGGGCAGCTCCATGATAGGTTTTGGCAGTGGTCTCCTGTGTTACCACTGACATAGGCAAAAATGGATTGGCGGCCTATTCAGGTTTCCTGCACCCTTCTCAGCGATTTCTAGCGCACCCAATGCTTTTCAGCTGCCATTCTGATGTTTCTGATGCAGGCAGCGCACAGTAATGTTGCAGGGCATAGACTAGTGGGTTAGAACATCCCACAAGCCCCCCCTTGCGATTTGGCGTTGATCGTCCATCAATGGGAAGTCGCAAGACTTGGATGTCAGTCTCATTTCTTTTGGTTCCAAAATGGCAAAGTTCATCATCTTTTCTTCCATCAGGGGTGGATCGACCAGTTCTCCTTGCCCAGTCCTGATGTGAGTATTAAGCGATACTCCGGGCGCCTTGGATCTTTGCTCCCGGTCCCTGGGTAGACCTCCTTGGTCTTAGTCTCCATGGTTTCCAATCCTAGGATGACAAAGCAAAAGCATATTCATAGACATTTCCCCACCACTATTGATGTAGTGGGGTGGACACATACATTTTGACAATCAGAACACATTTTTCTATTGTAAGTTATGGACCATATATGGAATATTTTATAGTTGGAATTCTAGGGAGTTGGAGTGACCCCCTCTGGGTTTCCAGAAGACTCCTCCAGTTGCTGCAGCGTGTGCCTAGGATGGCAACACTTTAGTTGGTTAATATGGACCCACTTATCTTCCCCCTCTGCCAAACTGCCTTTGGGGATGCAGATTTTGTAGGCGACTGGTGAGATTTTGTCTACAATTTCAAAAGGACCCCTCCAGGAAGGAAAAAATGTGCGCTGTTTGGCCTGGTTCCTTTGGAAATTGTATAAGTAGACCCGGTCTCCTACACTGTATTCTTTTCTGGTAGTCTTTAAGTCATAGTGGGTCTTCATGCTGTCGGCAGATCTTTCTAGATTTCACTGAGCATAGGCAAAAGCATGTTGAAGGTGTTTTCTTAGATTTTCAACATACTCATGAGTTGTGGAGGCATTGATCAATGTCTGCTCTTGGGTTTGGTAGAGAAGATGCTGGGGAAGCACCATCTTGCATCCAGTCATCAGCTCAAACGGTGACATTTTAATTGCAGATGAAGGGGTAGATCTAATGGCCATTAGGACAAGAGGTAATCAAATATCCCAACTTGGCCCAGAATCTGCCACAAACTTTTTTAATATGCTCACAATTGTCTTGTTGTATCTCTCCACTGCACCACTAGAGGCTAGCCGGTAAGCAATGTGTAGCTTCCTTTTGACCCCAAGTATCTCCCACATCTTTGTCATTACTTCGCTTGTGAAATGGCTACCTCGGTCTGACTCGATCCTTTGGGGTAGTCCAAAACGCGAAAAGATGTGGTTGATTATCAGGGCAGCTGCTGTTTCTGCCTTGCAGTTTGGGGCCGGGAGACATTCCACCCATTTAGTAAACAAGCATGTCATGGTCAACATGTACTTGTTCCCCCTAGAGGAGCGAATCACGGGCCCGATATAGTCGACTTATAAATCTGACCAAGGCAGTGTCATCCCTCTCTTTTGGAGAGGCGCACGGTGTGTGAGGGATGTTGGCTGAAATTGTACACACACAAGACACCGCTTCAATTATTGGTCGAGGTCCTGCCCCATGTGTGGCCAGTATGCAACCTCTCTTAAGATTTCAAGCATTGTATGAAACCCCCTATGACCGGCTGTGGCCGCATCATGGGCGTGATGTAACATCAGGCTTCGGAATGAGGTAGGGACCACCCACTGATCATGGCCAGCTAGGGATCTCCTTACCAACAACCCGTCTTGGATTCGGAACATTTTTGGACATTTCATCAACACTCTGAGGTCATCTTTCCGAATGTAATCTGTATCTGTCAGGGGAAAGTTCTTAGGGTCCTCAATGTGTTGATAAAACTTACCAATTATTGGATCCCCTTTTTGAGCCACAATCAAATCAGCATCTGGGATCTCCTTACTCGATTGTGCAGTTGAGAGTTCATTGTGAGCATTTGTCTGGGACCTAGTGATAGCAGTGACCTGGATTTCCCCCAACAGGAACTCGATCTCGAGTAGATCCCGTTGGATGGCTCTGGTTTTGGCCAGCTGATCAGCTAAGTCATTTCCAGTTTTGTCTGGTCCCTCTACTTTAGAATGATCCTTGATCTTTTTCCAGTAGATAATCATCCCATTCGAGGTGACCAGATCATCAATATTTTGAATTAATTTCCCATGTTTCAAGGGTTTGTTGTTAGCACATAACATGCCTCTCGTTTTCCAGTTAACCAGGTGCTCCACGAACCCGTACCGTACATAATCCGAATCTGTGATTATGACCAGTTTGTGGAGTTGATGTTGGACAGCCATGAGGATGGCTTGATGCACAGCCATCAACTCTGACACTTGACTACTTCAGGGACCAATCTTGTACCCAGCGGAGGGTTCTGGGGTCTCATTAACCCATGCATTCCCTACGCCGGCCACAAGTTCTTATCCCCGTTGTTGTCAACATGGTAAGAGCATCCATCCACATAGACAGTGGGCATTGCCTCACACTTGTCTTCTTCAAAGACTTTGTGTGAGGAATTGAGGTATGCCTCCATGTTGTCCTTGATTTTCAGACTCTCATCCTCGAGACAGTTTTTTCTGGCACAATTATGCAAGTCAGCCAGACCTTGAGCGAGGGGACTCTTCTTGTTTTGGCCATATCTGACCTCCACAGGAAAGCCTTGCATTGGCAGAATCCAGGAAGTAATTCGGGAATTACTTACATTTCCGGCTCGGATTCTGTCACTTTGGAGATATTGCAGAGGCTGGTGTGGAGTCTCCACTTTGATGTGTTCCCCCTGGATAAATGGGCGGTAATTCTTCAATGCCCACACCGTTGCCAGGAGTGCCTTCTCACAATCGTTGAATTTTTCCTCCACAGAGGATAAAGTTTTGCTCGCATAGGAGATTACTTTATTGACCTTGTCATGCTTTTGGTATAATACTGCAGTCAAGCATGTATTCGAGCACCCTTTCTCCAAGAAGAACTCCTTGTTTTTGACAGGGTAAGGTAGGCAAGGCGCTTGTCAGAGGCTTCTTTTGAGTTGTCTTACTGCCTCGGCTTGTTCTGGATCCCACTCCCACTTGACCCCCCTTCAAAAGATGAATCAGGGGTCCTGTGATCTCTGCGTAGTCCTCAATGAACTTTCCACTGTAATTAGTCAGTCCAAGGAGGCTCCTTAGTTCCTGCAGAGTTGTGGGGTCTTTCAATTTCTGAAGTGCTTCCACTTTCTTTTCCTGGGGACAGAGACCATGAGGAGTAATCTCATGCCCCAAGAAATGTACACGGGTTCTACACCACTGTGCCTTTTCAAAGGAAAATTTTGCTCAGGCAGCCCTCAACTGTGTCAGAACATAACAGATCTCCTCTATGTGTTCCTCCACAGTCGAGCTTTTGATGAGAACATCATCTACATAGGCCAGGTTACCCCTCTCACCCAGGTCGGGCATGGCCTTATGTAGAAAAATGTTGAATTAATTGCCGGAGTTGATGTATCCGAAGGGAGTTCGGGTCCATGTGTACTGCTGCCCCCCGAAGGTAAAGGCCAGCTTGTATTGGTCCTCCCTACTGACAGGTACAGTCCAGTATCTATTAGTCAGGTCTATTGCAGTGAATACCTGTGACCCCTGTATCTGGGCCAGCCCTTGGTCAATGTAGGGAAGAGGCCATCGGGAAGTATGGACCCGTTTGTTGAGCTCCCTAAGGTCGGCGCAGAGTCTCCACTGGCCTTTTGGCTTCAATATCCCCAGCACCGGATTATTGAAGGTGCTGTGGACTGGACGGATTATCCCACGGGACTGAAGGTTCTTAATTATACAAACACTGGAGTCATGATAGGGTCCGTGGGAATTGTTGTTGTGTGGATCTTGGTGCGACCACAGTCATATGAGTCCACCGCAAAGAGATCTTATAAATCCAAGAAAACTTGTTTCAATTTTTGCTTCTGCTCCAGAGTCTCACAGGCATCAGCTAGGTTGACTCTCTCTTCAACCATCTGCCTGAAGCCTGGAAAGACTTCTGGTTTTGCTATCTCAGCGGCCTCCTCCAGCTGAGTGGAGAAGTCCCTGGTCAAAGTGCTGACTTGGACTGGTGGCTTCAGCTGGGGAAGGCAGCCCTCGTGGACCTGGAAAATCACCTCATCCCTCCTGAAATCACAGGTGACATCCTCCTTACCATAAAGGCAAGAAGTGTACACCAGGAGGTTTCCCCCATGCCGGGTAAAGATCCTGTCTGGTGTTGTGTTGTCATCACTGTCACTGTCAAAACAGTCCTTGGGGATTGGTCCTAACAGTTCATTGCCTAAATCTATGGAAAAATGTTGGTCATCAACTGCCATTACAATATTGGTGTCTGCGGCTATAGTGATACTCTTTAAGTCGCTGTTATCCACCTCTATTGGAATGGTGTCATGTTCTATGTTGACTAGTGGTGTTGGGTTTACCCCCAAGCCTTGCTGTTGGAGAGAAGCATTTAGATGAATATAGGCATCAGGGTTTTTCAATTTCTGTCCTCTTTTCACTTTCACTTCCAGCGAGAATTGTCGGGTCCTTTCTGGGATGGTGACTTCCTCTTCAATCTGAATTTCAACTGCATAAGGCAGCAGTTGAGCTGACCTCATCGCTTTCTCTGGGTCATCAAAGCCCATGGGATTATCCGCTAATCAGGACCAAGCTTTGAAGTTTATTAGGTCCAAACTAATGGCAAAGCGATTGAGAATGTCACTGCCTAAGTAAAAGGCGGCAGTGACGTCTCGCACGACCCAACAATTATGGACTATGCTCTTGTTGCCTATGGAGATTTTGAGCATACACCTGCTTGGCAGGAGATGTTTGGAATTGGGTGTTTCCAGTTCCATTTCCCATTTGTCTATGAGTCTAAATGTGGAAATGGCTGGATCTTTTGGGAGTTGGCGGAACATGGCTTCGCTGATGAAGCTCTTACTGTTTTTCACACACACTCGGGCGAGAACAGAGTCCTTCCCTTCATTTAAATGAATTGGAATGATCAACTGTTCTCCAATTTGCTGAATATCAGCCAGGCTCTGAGCTGATTTCTTATCTTTCTGGAAAATAGGAGTGGGAATGTCTGATTATGGACTGGTAAAGAATTTCAGAGTGTTGTCTTCCAGTGTGGAATGCCACCTTAAACAGGAAGGAAGGTTGATTTTCAGAAATAGAGAGGATCCCCCCATCACCAGTTTGTTGTCCTACTGCTATTACTGTCACGTCTGGGATTTGGTTGTTCTGGAAGTGAAATTCTACTTGTTCAACCATGTCGCTGGTGCTGTTTAAACTAACATGGTTGACACTCTGTTTTAACTTTATCGGTCGGCTAGTCTGGGTCCAGAGGACCTTGTTTACACAGTATATTAGGGGTGACAACCTTCTCAGGAGGTCATTCCCTAGTAAACAAGGGGTGCCTTCTGGAGTTACAACTATGACCGGGTGCTTCACCTTGTGTCGCCCAATTTTGATGTCCAAATCCGCAGTCCCCTCGACAGGAATTTCCTTCCTGTCAAAGTTCTGAAGTTGTCCAGGAAGAAGGGTGAGAGGAATTTGGTAATCATCCCCCCTCCCTGAATTCAGTTTATCAAAGGCCTTTTTGGACAGAAGGGTAGCTTGGGATCCAGTGTCCACCAGTGCCAAAATTGTACCCTGCCCCTGTATTTGTACTGGGGCATAGAATCTTCCCTCCTTCTCCGCAAGGGGGCACAGATAATGTTCATTTTTAGACAACTGGTGGGTTAGTTTTTTAGTTTTGGACACTGATAGAGAAGAGATTTGGGCAGAATTCTGTTTGGAGTCGTGGGATTCTGAAAGGAAAAGGTGGCAACTAGATATGGGAGATGTTTTGGGTTCCCCTGGTTCTGGTGCTGGGCTCCCCCCCTTTTTGGAGGCAGTCACCAGGATGGGTTTGAACCAGGGGAGTTTCATGTTGTTGGTTCTGGGGTTGGATGTTGGGCGGCGCTAGCTCAGTCTCCACATCTACCCAGTCTGGATTTGAATCCTTTGGGACCCATTTTTCTTTGGGAGGAGTTCCCTCATCTCTGAAGGAGAAGATCCTTTTCCCAGGATCCTCTGAGGATCCCTCTCCTTCAAATTGGAAGATTTGTACCTCCTCCTCAAAATGGGTCTGTTTGAGTTCTTTGTTTCTCCTACCCCCCCGCCCTCTGCTCCTTGGGTGGCAGACTTTCAGGGGCAGGAGATTTTGGTTCCGGTTCCTGGGTTTCCAGGGGCTTTTTACAAGTAGGGAAGGAAGCTTCCTCCAAGGCTTTACAACCCCCTTCCCCTTGTGCCTCCTCCCTGGGAACCGGTGGGTTTTCGGGGTTCTGCTCCCGTCATTGTTCTGGAGCGCCAGCATGCTCATCTGAGGGTTCTGTTGGGCTGGAGGGGTCCACACATAACCCAGGATGGGTCTATTCACCTTGTATCAGGGATTTATGTAGTCACGGGAGTGAGGGAACCGCTTTGTGGGACTACCTCCTTGGCTCCCTGTCTGTGACTGGCCCGAGGGCCTTCTGGGCTTGGGATTATTCTGCTGTGTAGGCGGGTTTTTGGCCCCCCATCTCCAAATCTAAAATAGGGGCAACCTTTACCTCTGCCACCTTAGAAGCAGCAGGAGTGTTGGTTGTTTTGGGGCTTTTTTGAGTATTTTTGTTTTCTATGGGCTTTTGCACCTCATAGATTCGGGTGACCTGTTCAATGACCCAGTCTAGTGATCTTTTCTCATGAAAATCTCTCACTATCTGGATTCTTGTGGGGCCTGATCCTCCTCACATTGCAAGTTGTAGGCTGCCTTGCGAGCCTCCTGAGGATTTCTATGTACAGAAAAATGCTTCAAGATGGCCGCCCTATAGGTGGACCATCTAGAATGATTTTGGTCCTCCAGCCCCGCAAAGAAGCTGGAGTATTCTGGTGAGAAGGTCCATTTCGTATATTGAATACAGCTACTGCTGTCCTTCAAATGGAAAGTTTCCATCATCTGCTCAAAGAGCTCTAAGTGCTCCCAAACAGAATACTTAGCGTTCTTATGATAGGGCCTGATGACGCTCCTTATCACCTTGATTTGCTTCAACGGGTCCTTAAGCAATGCCCTTTTTGCCTTATTAGCCTTCTTAGTTCGGGTAACCCTGGTCCATTCCTCCTCTGACTCAGAGGCACTGCTCCCAGAAGTGCCCGTCTGGTCTTCTAGGTTCTCCCGGATTCTGCGAGCCTGGGAATGGCTGGCAGAATGTGGGGACCTAGTCTCCTGTGTCCTGGGGCGCTCAGAGGAGTCTTCTGATTCCTCCCTGCTCCCAGGATTTGATGGGTACCCCCCCACTGTCCTAGCTGGGCAGAGGTTTTCAAGATGCCCTTAGTGGGCCTACTCTCATGGAGTTCCCCACAAAATATTTTGGGTACCCATACCCAGATGCCCCCCATCCATTCCTGGGAGGTGCTGGTCTATGAGCCCCATATTTCAGATTGGATTAAAATCTGCCATCCCCATGACCCTTGGCTCATGTGCGCCAGTGGACATGGGGGTGGCAGAGTCCAGGGATTGGAAGAGGTGAAGGCCTCTGGTACTAGGGTTTCTGAGGTTATGCTCAGGTGTTTCTCTTTCCCGGCGAACCTCATCTCTATCAGTCCCTGCTCCATGTTGCCGTGCAAGAACCTGAGCTTTCTGTTCCTCAATCAAGGCCTTACTAGTCTCTATCAATCTCTCTTGCATGGCTACCTGTCTGTGGAGCCTTTCATTGTTCTCACAGAGAGCCTCATTTTCTCTCTTTGCTTCCTGGGTTGTTTTCGAGTACTGGGCCAGTCTTTGCTGCAGGAGGGTTACCTCCTGAGTCCTGTCCATACTGGCCTGGTCCTTCCTTGCTAGAGCCTCCACCACCCTCCTGGTGTGCTCAAACAATCTTTCATGCTCTTTTTGGAGGTCACCCAGTCCCTGGAGGGCCAGGTGATTTTCTTCCAGTTTCTCTTTTAAGTGACAGACTTCCTGGCCTAAGGTGTCCCTTTCCTGAGCAAGAGCCTGCCTCTGTGCCGCCAGGTCGTCCCTCTGTCTTTGAAGCGCACCAGCTTTCTGGTGCTCTTCATCAAATTCTGCCTGTGTGTCCATATCTTTCATGATTAATGTATTGCTCTCCTCTTTTTCTCTGTCTAGTTGGCTTTGCAGGGTGGCTACCTGCTCTGTACATGCCCTGTTGAAATGTATCTGTTGCTCAGATTTTCTGGCTCTGCAGTAGAGAGTCCAAACTTTCTTGGTACTCCTTCTGTAAGGCCAGAATTCTGGTATCCTGTTCTGCCTTTCCCGCTGCAGGATACCCATGTCCTCTTTTATTTTGACTATATACTGCCTACTTTCCTTTTCTGGCTCCTGGCTCCTCTGCAGCCTCTGCTCAGAAGAGTCCAGGTCAGTTTGGGCCTTTCCTAATGCCTGCAGTTGCTTACTTGCCAGATCTTGGCCTCAGCACATTTATCCTGTATTGCTCCAATATATAAGTATAGATATGCTGCTATTTTGGCAATCTTGTTTTGTTCTTCCTTTGCCTTAGGGGCCATATATAGTTCACTCAGGGCCATATGTAAGGGACCCTGATCTTGCCATATATCTAAACCTGGTGCAGTGATCTGTTCTGTGATTGTCTGCAACCACACATTCTGATCCTGCTCTGTCCATTCACCTTTCACAAATAACTTATGCAATAGGTGTTCTCTAGCCATATTGATCTCTACCAATGTCGCCATTCTGGAAATATTAATTTCCTTCCTGACTTACAGAAGTTTATTTTATTTTTGCAAAACAGACTGTTTCCTTAGAGCGTTCCCTTTTGAGGGGTGCTTTTCACAGTGTAACACAGCGTGGTAGCCCAACAGGATTTATGTACCCTGTCAGTTAGCACACTGTATTAGACTGTCACAAGTGGTATATCTAATCCAGAAATCCTGCTACGAGCCCCAAATCTGTAGTGGTTTCAACCCAGCACTCCGCCTAAGTCAATGCCTGGTGTGAGATGCCCAGCTGGAACCCTTAATTATATATTTTTATGTCTAAAGTTCTTTTATTTCTGAATGATGTACCCATATATCACGCCCCTCTCTTTGAATCCCCCCCGGTCTCACTGAACCAAGAAGTAGGTTGTTTTGCAAAGTTAAAAGATTTATTGTATGAATTGAACAATATATATATATATCGCACTTTTATGAATTTGAACAATATCTAGATAGCACACTATTAATATTTATACAATGATCAGCAATGGATGATATTACAATCAACAATCTCTTTAATCAATCGGAGTATGGATGAAAAGAATAATGGAGCATGGGATAAACTTTGTGTGGGTTCAATGAAATGCAATGATAGGAAATTAATGCAGCACAGAAATACTTTTGATATGAATTCAATCAAATGCAATGTAATCACTCTTTCCCCGTGATACTACTCAGTCCCCCCTAATATGCAATATAGAGATGGAAGGGGAGAAAACAGGTTTCAGGAATAAACACCCTACAAATGCAGTTCAATCCCAATTCCCCCCAACAAGCATAGAGAAACAGGAATGATTTTAAACAGGTCAAATGCTTTTGAATGTGGCTTTGAATGAATGGGAAAAACACTAAAAATGGATTTCATTCTCAAAATGGGATACAGAACTAGTGGGAGCCACTTTGGATAGTTCCAGGTAGGCACACACTAGCAATGATGATTGCATGGCTGGCAGATAGGAAACTGAATTCAGAGGTTGAATGCAAAGAAATAGCTATTTTACATGTGGTGAAATTGAGCCAAATGCATAATCTCGGCAAACTTTTCCGTGTGCGTTAAGTGCAATTGTGGCAGAACTGTGGGGAGTTGAAATGCTGAGGACGTTAGCTTCAATTTGACACTTAAATTTCATTTCTAGCATGTACGATTCAGAAGTTAAAGAGGTTTTAGTAAAGGTCGATTTTTCTACAAAGAGTCAAGATTTCAAATGAAAGATGCGCTTTTGAATATTACAAATAAGGATTGGCTTTACACTAAGGCGCTATGAAGATGCGAGATACCAACAGTACAGCCACCAGTCCAGAGGCGCCTCTGTCTGATCTTTGCCCGCTGCAACACTTGCCTTTCTTCAGCAACTATATATTAGCACAAAGATGATTATCATTACAATTATCACAGGACTATATGGATGAGAGAAGGATTCTGGACAGACAAAATAGATTCTACAATGCAGTTCTGGATATGCTAGAATGGGTTGGATTGGATTACTTAAGGATAAGAGATTGGCTATGGACAGTTCTATGCTAAATACTCACAACTATAGTTTTGGAATATGCCCGTCAGGATCTGGTCAAGGGTTTTGGACTGGAATCTGCTCGCCACCGGACAGGATTCAGGGCCCCTAGTTCTGCTCTCAGCACGGCACTCTGTCTCTGCACAACCTCTTGGACTGGATCTGACGGATTGGTTATGGGTTACAGCTCTGCTCTACTGGTTTGGATCTCTGGGTTCTAGCAAGAGTTCTTGGCAAGAAGCAGAAAAACAGCACAGCCAGGCTGTTGAATTTGTTGTGCCCCTTGGAAGTTTGGGGTTAAAATAAGGTTGCAAGATTTTGAAGGCCATCTGAGAAGGGTTCAGCTTTGGATTGGGCCTTCTGCTTTCAGAGTTCTGGAGTCTGGATCTGGGTTCTTCCTGCAGAGCGCCTCGCCAGTAAATCAGTTGATGGGTGAATGTGTGTGTCTCTCTAGGTCCTGAACAGTCCCTATTTATGTATTTCCCGAAGGGGTGGATAGGCTGATTATACTAAGCCCAACCCTCTAAGAAGCCTATTGGTTAAGGTATTCCCTCTCTCCTGATTTGAGAAGGAAACAGTGTGTCATGATGTGTCATGGTGACGCTGTTTATGGTCCAGGGAAAAAACATCCCCTTTGTTTCCACACAGAAAATCTATTTTTCATATAAAACATATTTCCAATAGCACCAACTTGCTAATAATACATATTTACATCCCAAATTAAATAAGGCACGTATCCATCAAAGTCCCATCTTTTTAAGCGTTTCGGTTCACAAATGACAGTTTTTCGCGCTTTTGGTTGGTTACCCAGTGTCAGATCTGTACAAATTTTCCACATACATGCACATAACATCTGGGCATACTCTGTGAAGTTTCATATTTTTAGCATTATCACAACTGCTACAAAGTCAACATTTTGATAGTTCTGTCTCTGAATATCGCACAAATTCCAGAGTGGTTTTAAAACGTGAGCAACATTTTCATTTTAACAATCTATAAATTCCAGATTTTTACAAGTTTGGCACAGTTTTCTACGAGTCTTTTTCAAAAAGATATTTTCTGTGCTCTCCGAATAAACAAAACTGTCTGTCCCCGCCCCCAAGGTTTGGCTGGGCCAGAGCAGTCCCAGGCTTCTTCCTGCCAGCAGTTATTTTCTGGCGACACCCGAATTAGCATTTCCTTTCAGTCAAGGGAGTCTTTTGTCTCCTGTCAGAGCAATAGGCCAAAGTAGCCTCCCACTTCCTTTCACACCTCCCTGCCAGTTCCTCAGCAGAGAGCAGGGGGGAAGATTCCTTTGTTTTGGGAGAAACTGTGGAATGTCTTTGAAGCTCAGTGTGGCTGGCTTTAACTTACTTTTAAAACAATATTCAAAATAGTCTTTTTCTAAAATACAATTTACATTTTTACAAATATAGCCACAAATCTCTTAATTCCAGCCTTTTTAAAACACAGAGATTAAATTGTCACCTTATATTGCTTTTGATGGGAAGTCTCTTCTTTTCCATACTTTGATTTGAAGGCACACGTTTAAATGACAGTATAAGTAAATGCCAGCTTCTGACACAGGCGACCAGCGGTACTGCGCCCATTTCTGACATATTTTCTCATGCAAGCATCTTTGAATGTGGATTTTCTTCTGAAAAAATATGTTTCTGCTGACATTGTACTTGGGTGAATTCTTTATATAAAGCGATATTTAACACCCAACAAGGATGTTGGATCTTTTGTGATGTTTGGGAACCATGATTTTTGCACTTTCCACAGCCAAGGAAAAACAGATTTTTAAAGCAGTTCTGGGTATCCTTTGCAATGCAGCACTGCTTTTTCAAGTAGTTTCATTTTACTCTGTGGGCAGCTCCATGATAGGTTTTGGCAGTGGTCTCCTGTGTTACCACTGACATAGGCAAAAATGGATTGGCGGCCTATTTTTCAGGTTTCCTGCGCCCTTCTCAGCGATTTCTAGCGGACATAAGGCTTTTCAGCAGCCATTCTGATGTTTCTGATGCAGGCAGCGCACAGTAATGTTGCAGGGCATAGACTAGTGGGTTAGAACATTCCACAGTACCTTACCCTCCCATAGCAGGTCCCCTATCGTTGCTAACTCTTTACTCTCCCAGTGCCTCCTGTATTGTCCCACCATTCCCTGTATTTCGCCTATGACTCCGGTTAAGGGGACTTGATCCGAACAAGGGTCAAGTGCTCCCAGGTGCCTCCAGACCCTGTTCCATATTTCCTTACCATGATATGATATGGATATGATTTGATATTTTATTTGTATCCCGCCTATAAACAGGTGGTTCAAGGTGCGACGAGGCGAAGGAGGGGAACAAGACAACAATCTTACTAGGCCAAGTGACAGTGAGATCGCGCAAGTGTACGGGGGAGACGGAGGGGGAGAAGTGCCAGGGGAAGGGGAGGAGGAGCAAGTGCAAGACATAGGAGCAAACAATGAAAAACAAGAGTGCAGCCAGCAGGTGACAGTGCAAGGGTTAAGTGCAGACAAATAAGGTGATATATAAGTGTAGGTATGGGGGGTTGTAGGGTTGGAGATATAGCCCCAAGTGCAGGGTTGCCAGGGGGGCAGTGCAGGTGTGCAAATGGGGGGGCCAGAACCTCGGCCCGTGGTTCACAGGGTAGCCAGGTAACCAGTGCAGTGTCAGACAGGAGATCAGTAAGGTAGCAGAAGAGAGAAGGCAGAAGCAAAGAGGAAAGTCTTGAGCTGCTTCCGGAACCGGAGATGGTTCTGCTCAAGTTTGAGCGAGGCAGGGAGGCTGTTCCAGAGGGAGGCGCCAGCCAAAGAGTGAGATCTGCCCCCAAATCGTTGCTTGGAAAAGCGTTTAACCCTCAAGGAGTTGGAGATGGAGGAGCAAAGTGCTCGAGTAGTAAGATACTTCAGAAGAGAAAGCCGGAGATATTTTGGTCCCAGGCCCCACTAGGCCTTGTGGGCTATTCAAAGGGTCTTGGACTTGATCCTTGGAGCCACTGGGAGCCAATGTAGAGATTTCAGAGCTGGTGATACGATCCCTGGGCTTGAGGCCAAGGACGAGTCTCGCAGTCCTGTTCTGGATGAGTTGCAGAGGACAGAGAGTAGAGGCAGGCAGATTTAAAAGGAGAGAAAAGAGGAGGATCAGCCTTAGAAACAGTGATGGCGCTCTTGGTGGAGGATATTTAGGAAGTATAGAATATTGAGAGTAGAGATGCTGCAACTGAGGGATGCCACAGAGACTGACCTGGGCTTGGACAAGCTAAAGGGGAAAGAGGCCCTCCTGTTGCGCTTCTCAAAATTAGATGTTGACACAAGTAATAAGTTTCAAAAAATGAACGATTTTAATTTTGAATCGTGGAAATAAACACATGTAGGTCAATAGACTGGTTGATTGGAGGCATAGCAATTAAAGTACATATGGAAAAAGAATCTTTTTTGTCAGAGTGGATTCTTGTTAAGACACAAATATGATGTCCTTAGTTATTTTCACTAAGTCTGTGATAGAATCCAAACAGTGCGAGATTATCAAGTACTTTGTTGCTTTCACTTAGTCTTTAGTTATTTTCACTGAATCTGTGAAAGAGTCCAATAGATGCGAAATTGTGATGTCCTTAGTTTCTTTCACTAGGTCTTGGTATTGGGATCAACATTTTTGAAAGGAAAATTGCAGGTTTGAATGGCCTAGTGACTTTCATTAGGTTTCAAAGTTTCGAAGAGAGAGTTGCAGGTTGGCTGTGGCCTGAATTGTTGTTGATAGATCCTGTTTGAGTTATGAGAGACAAAGGTTTTCTTGTAGATAGCTTGTGTCATGCCACTTACCTGGGGTGCGGGGCGCATCTGCAGGTCCCGGCGCTTCCTGTCCTGGCGCATCTACCCCCGATACAGGTTGGGGGGACCTCGGTCATCTGCGGCTCATGCCGCTTCTGGGTTTTCCCGTTCGCGTGGTTCGCGCAGGCGCGGAAGGCCATGTTTCGCCCTCCGCGCATGCGCCGTCCACAGAGTGCTTGGGAAGTCGCAAGCTTGCTTCCCAAGCCTCGTTTTGGACGCGTCAGCACCCGGGGACAGCACGGCTTGCGTTCCAAGCCTCCCAGGTGCTGCCTGCCCTATATTAAGAGCCAGTTTGCTTGAACAAACCGCGTCTCAACGCGGTTTGTTTCCTGATCGCGTCTTCGCCTGTGTTACTCTTGAGTAGCACCTTGTCAGCCTTCCCAGCCTTTTGTTCCTTGTCCTTCCTTGCTGGTGTTTCCTTCCCTTGTCTGCCTCTGGGAGATTTCTTGCCTCATTCCTTCCTTGCCAGTAGGTTCCCTGGGCCTTCTTCTTCCCAGCTCCCTTCCTGCCTTCCAGTTCTTTCTCCTTGTTCTGCCCCAGGGTTCCTAGTCCCTCCTGCCTCCTTGCCTGTTGGTTCAGTGCCTTGCCTCCTGCCTTCTCTGGAGTTACTCTGCCTACTCATCCTTCTACTGCACCTGCCAACTTCAGTTCTCTTCATCGGTCTACTGCTACTTCTTGGAGCCTGTCGTGATCTGGGCAAAATCTTCCTCGGGGCCAGCCCTTTGAGAGCAAAAAATACCCAATTCAGCCCAAAATACAGGTTCTATTGTGCTGAGCAGTGATCTCATGCTAGTGACAAATGACACCTTCAAATAAGTTTTAGCATATTTATTCTAAGCAGTGAATTTCATATACATTTGGGATTCAAGTTAGAGAATATTACAAAGCATAAAACTTAGAGAAATGCAAAATATAGTGAAACATGGAACTTAGATAAACATAGAGAAACATAGAGAAATATAGAGAAACATAGAGAAACACAGTCTTACGTCCCTTTAATCAGCACTGGGAGACCCTGGCCCTCATAAGCTAGCTGTAAACAAGCCCCGCTCAGAGAACAGTGCTGCAGGACGCCGTCAGAGCCAATTCCGGGCACTTGACCTTGCACGAACCAAGTCCACAGGACGATCTCCCCCCGAGTCATGGGAGCATGGATATTTTATAATCTCGTGCTGCCCGTCCATGACGCACAGTTCCAGAACTTTCCCTGTGCAAAATATAGGCTGGCTCATGGAAAAAACCCAACTCTGTTAATTTCCACTGCTCCGTCTGAGCCCCACCCTGGCTCCCATCTGCGAAAGCTCAGGAATGTCTTATCAGTGCCTTCCCAGAGAAAAGGAAGATTAGCTTGGGGCCAGGGCTACCGTTAGTGAGGCTGAATATTCTAAGGGAAGCAGGGATGTATTAACCCCATCTGCAAGCTCTAAAAGGCATGCACTCATAGCTTAGTGTTTATAGCGCTTAAGACTGGCTATCTAAGCGCTATATAGGTGCCATAATGTTCCAAACACTCCAAAAATACCTTTTAGCTACAGAGCTAGGGCCCTCTCCCTGCCTGTCTATCAACAATGCATAATGTGACCTATCACTCATACTAGGCCTGCATATTCCTTGTAGCTCACTACTGCATAATGGAAGTGCTACAACAGACTACTGTCAGCATTTTTAGCACATACTTTGAATACACTATTGGCTTTCAGCGGCTAATGCTGTCATCTAAAGCCCTGATTGGCAAGGTTGCAATTTCGTGTATCACTACATTCCACCCCTATTCAACGTGTGTGCGACAAATGCTGACTAATACCTATCAATATAGTATTTAGTGCAGTGATAAAGACCTTGGGGCTTTGCAAGAGGTTTAAGCAAACTACCTTCTAGCGGTTAGTTAGCGTGGCATGCAAGGTAAAACACTACCTAAACAAAAATGTACACAAAGTGAACAGTGACATATACCCTTGCCAAAACCTGGCCTACACAAAAATACCTACACAAAGTGAACATGGACATTTACTCTAGCCAAAACCTGGCCTACACAAAAATACCTAAATAATTATTGTATAACTGATTGTCAGTTAAAAAGCAGCATGCAGTTAAAATGTCAAGGCAATCCAGTGTAGTCTAATGTACAATGCACTATTGCATTTATGTATGGTTACCAATTCTAAAACCTGGCAGCCTTTCACTCTAAGGGCCTACCCTCCCCCTGATCCCAGGGCATTCAAACGTGACTATGGGCTGTGTGACTAGACACTTCCCCCATGTATGTGGAACCCAACCAGAAACCATCTAATTTCGTGAACAAGGTGAACCCATGGGCACCAGGTTATCTAAATAAAAACAATTCTACTAATTTACATCAAGCATGGCATGTGTTATTCATGCAATCAAAAGCAAGCATTTTGATCCATATGTATGCCGGTAACTGTAGCTCTGCGTGCCAGTGTGTGGAGGATGGTCGCCCCCACTCAGTAAAAAGCCAACACCTGCTGATTAAACAATGTTTGCCGTACAATGCATCGTGTTTCTTTAGCAGTCTTGTTGACCTGCCCTATGGCAGAAAAAATGTCTTCATACCTAAAATTCTGCCATCTTCAGTGGTTGCCAATACTTGTAGCAGTGTTGGGCGGTATCAATGAACCCCACTAGGCTAGAAGTTCTATCGCAGAGCTGGCATCAGAATCCATAGTGGCCAGTTTATTGTGCACAGTTTCTATGTCACAAGCATATAAAGCTCCTGCAATTAATGGATCTAGCTCCATAGCTAGGCGCACTCTAGTGATGGGCCATAGAAATGGACTCCATTTGTAGCAGCTTGGTAGTACTAAGGAAACATTGCCTCATGATAAATCTATGTCTAAGTGTATCACTGTAATAATGGAGGTGTGCATTACCAGCCTACAATTTACATGTTGCTTACTACTGGAAAATCTAACACGTTCACAGTGTCTACCTATTGTGACTTGGAGAATACCCTTCTTCAAGTGGGATATCTACCATATACAATATTAGTTTTTAGCCACAAACACCATACTACTATCCGGCAGTGGCTGTTTCATCACACCATTGTGTAAAATGCATTTAGTCAAGTTATAGTCCATAAAATCTTGGCGAGAGCACTCGCTGCAGTTCTTGGTCAGAAAAACATCACATTAAACAAATTTAAACAAATCGTTGTATCCATTCACTGAAACATTTGGGCCTATGACTTCATAGACACCAGTCATATGAGTCAGTGACAAAAGATGTCTGACAATGTGCCAGGCCAGTACGCTAGCAATTCCATGTGGATACTCATTTGTAGCGCTTTTCCAAAGAATTATTCCAAATGTCTACAATCAAAAGGTGACTCTTTGCATTAGTGTGCTGGAGACAGCTGTCCCCACAAAAACATGAAACTGGTTGGTTTAACAAAAAACCGTGTCACACTATGTGTCATAAAATCAAACATCAAGTCAGTCATGGTTTCATTTACCTGCCTTAAGCTGGCTGTAAAAGTATCCAGTGTTTCAAAGGTTAGCATCTCAAATTAGAGCTCACACACTTGGCAGCATTACTTCAATTAAGAATCTTAACCTACGCACAGGTGACTTTGATGTGCGCACTCATCTTATCTCAAAATAAATTACGCTCCTGCTTGCATAATCCTGCTGCCCCAACAATTCATAAATCATTTTCCTGCCTACGTGCAACGTAGAAGTTTTTTTTTTTTTTCAAAAAGCAAAACATCTCTGGTTAAAGCAATTCAGTTGGAAGAGCAAAACCATTTCGTTTTTTCAGATTCATCTCAAAAAGTGCATTTAAAAACCATTTTTCAATGTGTTAGCATTGTGGTGCATGATCTTACAGTCCACAACTCATTGTCCATAGTCCTTTAAACAAGAAAGGCAAGACATGTCAATTAAGTTATTTCCAGCAACTGAATCATTTGAATGTGTAGCATCAAATATTTGATAATTAGCCAAGTCTGCACCGTGCCAGTTCAGCAAAAGTTATTACTCTGTTGGACACCTTTCGCAGGTTGCAGAACAAATAGCAGCATGGAGTGCGGTGCAGGACACGTTTAAAGTTGACTCGCATCTCGCAGTAACTCGCATATTCTCTGAGATCAGTGTCACCCACATACTGCACACATTTACGCCAATAAGGACACGCTATTGTCTTGCTTTTTTGCCTAGGCAAAATACAAACAGAAATGTTAGGATTTCATCAAAACTTCAATATCATTATTCTTCAATATCGGCGTTATCCACCCCTTCCCTGAACACCACTCCCATCTTCAGAAAGTCTCATCAGGTAACTACACACTTTATCATTGCTACTGCAATTATTTATCACCCTTCTGCATGTTTCTGGGGGCTTATTTGCACTCAACCATACGGGGTGTAACTGCCTAATCACAAACTCATTTGTGCAATGCGATCATAGTTGGTCAATGGTACCTCAGACTGCTCTGTGATTTTTACAAAAGCCATATAATAAGTACCCAGGTCGCACAATGCTTTTCTTTTTCACCAAAGCGATCACGAATGCCAGGCGCCAACTTGCTTCCAGTGTCTCATGATCTTGATCTAGTTTGCCCTGCTGGCATCACTCCATTTTTCAAAGGTAAAGTCTTTCAGTCCAATACCGCCTGCAGTTGTACAAGCAGCTTTGTTTATTTTTTCTCCATACAGCTAGTGTCTTTCAAGCCTCTGGTTTTTCACTTGTCATTTTCTCAAAGGGTGTTTGCTGAGTTCTTGGACCACCCCTTTGAGCGCGATAGTCTAAGTCAGTTTCTTTTGTTGCTTCAACAAATCATTCATTCTTGCACTAAGCCGTGAGGCTTCTGGATCATGGCTAATGTGCAGTGTTCATGTTGTATTCCAAAGCCCTGCTCTGCATGTTGTCTCTTGCAAAACGGCTAAGCACTTTTGTCAGTTTTGCTTCCATCTGGAATGCCATAATATCTTTGTCAGTTACTCCATCCCTGGCAATGTAGCTTGCAGTTTGCCAGATGTGTATTTTCTCTTCTCAAAGCGCCTAGAGGTTTCTTCTCCAGTGCACAGCGCTTTACTTCAGTTCACATCACATGGTGCATGGGAATGCAGCTTGCACAGCAATAGCGTTTCATTTCACATCACATCACATGGTGCATGGGAATGCGGTTTGCACAGTAATGTCTGTTGGAATGGGCAGCTGTCTTTTCTTAGCCCATTCACAGATGCACAGGTTCCCCAAATGTTCAGATGTGATGTGCCCGTCTGCCATCCTGCATGCAGCGTTTGTTTTCCTTCCAGTGTTACTGGGCAAATTCTTTACTTCTGATCAGTTCTGTTATTGCATGCCGTTAGAAAGTCTCTTTTCTGCCTTTGCACCCCCTTCCTCAGTTTTCTGCTCACTGACGGTCTTTTCACAGGGGAAGGAATGCAGGAATGTCATTGTTTATCTTTCGTGTGCACCTGGCAGCGCCATGAGCACGCAGCAAGCTTATCTCTTTGCTCTATAACTCTTACACTGTGGCGGCTTCAATGGAAAGGCACTCGTTTCAGACAGTTCATACAGATTAACTCTTTCTTGCACTGCTCTTGTCCAGCAACTCAGAAAAGCTCTCATATCTGAAGCATCATTTCACTAAACAGAAGTGCAGTATTCTGCTTTTGTCTGCCTTCCTTTCGCGCACCTCGCCCAAGACAGCTTCAAGGCACAAGCTCTGCACACACAGCAAGACTCTTATTTTCAAAAGAGGCACTATTCTTGTCATCAGATTCTACTCCATGTAATTTTGCAAAATGTCAAAGCGTCTTTAGCCTGTTTTAAACTGATTAATGTCTCATTTAAAAGGCATACGTTTTTTTTTCTTCTTTTTCCTCGTAACCTTGTAGTTTTGCTTCACAAGCTCAATCCAATGCAATGTGCGATTTTTCAAGAGAACCCGTAACCTACTAAATCTTTGTGCTATCTTATCACACACAGATTTTTCATTCTGTTGTACCATTGCCAGAATATAACCACTTATTTCAGTGCATTTAAAAATAAAAATGCCATGTTTAGTGCAGCTCCCTGCACGGTTTTTTCCTGCAAGAACAACCCACACTCTGTATTGCTTGTGGGCTGTTAAATGTGTCAACAACATTTTTCACCATATATCACAGTCAACAGGTCACTATTTCCAAACATGCATCACTTATAAGGCAACAGTACAAATCCATGGCATAGCGTGGGAACAGTCAAAAATACTCCAGGGGCAATTTAGAAAAATATAAATTGTTTTTTCCCCCCAAACCATTGCAAACTGATTCTGCAATTTCAAATCAATACACAAAAATCGAAAATCCAAATAACATCACTCACTTTCTTTTTTAAGTGAGTCTCTCACCCATTATAAGCATGGCACAGCTTAAAATGCAATATAACCATTTTAGTGTGTTTCCTTTAAACAGAATTCGCCACCACTAGCACATGGAATTTACAGTTGCCAAAAGAAAAACAACAAACCCTTTAGGCTCTCAGCACAGATGTTACTCATTCTCCTAAGCACGGCTCATTCCCCACGTTATTTTTCAGGAATGTCAACACTTCAAAAGCATACATCAAAAAAGCGAACCTTCGCCTCCGAACATTACAGCCCCCCACTCGCTAGCACACTGGGGCTGAGTCAATGGTTAGATTACTATTCACAATTTGCATGTCAAATCCTTGCAATTATTTTTCCCTGCCCTCATGACAGAATAGAGATGAGAATACCGTCTCACTTTGCATTTCAAATTACAACTTTAAACTGGGGAAACCGCATGATAAAATTCTTTTCTAATTGAGCATACATCTTTCTTGACCATTCATCGGAGCGCTTTAAACAAAGCCATTTCCCGCTTGTTTATCGCCTTGTACTCCCTTGGCTCCATTCCCAAGCAATAAGTCAGTCACGACTGATTTACTGAAGGGAGTCTTAACCACACAAGCTATCGGCCACGGCAAGCCGACACAACGCTGCTGTCTTTTGAAGTCTCAGAGCTGCAGTGAGACCCCCAAGGAAATGCGACAGCCTGCTCTTCACTCTACACTGTGTTCTCTCACACAATTTGTCATTTCACAGCAAGGCACTGCTCTGCACAAATCCCCAAGCTGCCACCAAATGTCGTGATCTGGGCAAAATCTTCCTCGGGGCCAGCCCTTTGAGAGCAAAAAATACCCAATTCAGCCCAAAATACAGGTTCTATTGTGCTGAGCAGTGATCTCATGCTAGTGACAAATGACACCTTCAAATAAGTTTTAGCATATTTATTCTAAGCAGTGAATTTCATATACATTTGGGATTCAAGTTAGAGAATATTACAAAGCATAAAACTTAGAGAAATGCAAAATATAGTGAAACATGGAACTTAGATAAACATAGAGAAACATAGAGAAATATAGAGAAACATAGAGAAACACAGTCTTACGTCCCTTTAATCAGCACTGGGAGACCCTGGCCCTCATAAGCTAGCTGTAAACAAGCCCCGCTCAGAGAACAGTGCTGCAGGACGCCGTCAGAGCCAATTCCGGGCACTTGACCTTGCACGAACCAAGTCCACAGGACGATCTCCCCCCGAGTCATGGGAGCATGGATATTTTATAATCTCGTGCTGCCCGTCCATGACGCACAGTTCCAGAACTTTCCCTGTGCAAAATATAGGCTGGCTCATGGAAAAAAACCAACTCTGTTAATTTCCACTGCTCCGTCTGAGCCCCACCCTGGCTCCCATCTGCGAAAGCTCAGGAATGTCTTATCAGTGCATTCCCAGAGAAAAGGAAGATTAGCTTGGGGCCAGGGCTACCGTTAGTGAGGCTGAATATTCTAAGGGAAGCAGGGATGTATTAACCCCATCTGCAAGCTCTAAAAGGCATGCACTCATAGCTTAGTGTTTATAGCGCTTAAGACTGGCTATCTAAGCGCTATATAGGTGCCATAATGTTCCAAACACTCCAAAAATACCTATTAGCTACAGAGCTAGGGCCCTCTCCCTGCCTGTCTATCAACAATGCATAATGTGACCTATCACTCATACTAGGCCTGCATATTCCTTGTAGCTCACTACTGCATAATGGAAGTGCTACAACAGACTACTGTCAGCATTTTTAGCACATACTTTGAATATACTATTGGCTTTCAGCGGCTAATGCTGTCATCTAAAGCCCTGATTGGCAAGGTTGCAATTTCGTGTATCACTACAGAGCCTTGCTGTTGTATCCTGCTGTGGATTTTCCATCCAGTCAAGACCCGCCTTCCCTGTCAGTGCTTGCACTGTCCCGACGTCACGCTAATCAGGGAAGTGCGCATCCGTGGCGTTGGGAACTGGTTCACCACTGACCTTGTTTGAATTCAGGGTGGGTGTTGCGCTGGTTCCTCGCGTTACACATTCAGCAACCATCAGTCGGACAGCCTGGATACTTCACCACGACCTTCAACTGGAAGTTCAGGTACTCAGCGCCCACGAGACGCTTTTCTTAACAGCTTGAGATTCCAATTAAAGGGGTTGCGAGTACAGCCAGCTCTACATCAAACCAACAGCCATTAACAGTATACTCCATGCATCCAGTAGTCATCCCAAACATATCATTCACAATATACCCTAAGGTGAAAACTTGAGGGTCAAAAGGAACTGTACCAAAGATGATGATTTCACACAAAAAGCCACAACAACAGTAGAAAAATGTATCACAAGAGGCTATCCAACCAAACTTGTCAATAACATCTATCGGAAATCTCTAACCAGGACCAGACAATTATTGCTACAAGTCAAGCCCAGAAACAACTCTGTCATTGAAAACACAAACAGGAAAATCAGTTTCATCACAAACTACAGTTCGAACAATTCAACCATCCGGAAAACTCTCACCAAATATTGGAACATCCTTAAATTAGACCCTGATCTCACAACCGTATTGGAAGCCAAACGAACAATCACATTCAAGAAGGCCAAAAACCTCAAGGATGAACTAAGTCCATCGCACTTTGACGCTAACACCTCTGTCAGAAATTCAAATCCACAAACCATGTGGTTACAAAAACAACCCAAAGGAAGTTACAAATGTGGCCAATGTTCCATGTGCAAGTACTCAGACAATGCAAGAACCACTGTCACCAAACCAAATGACACTATCCACATCATGCAACACTTCATCAATTGCAACAGCAAATTTGTTATGTACATCATCCAGGGTCTCTGCAACAAGCTATACATTGGAAGTTCCATCAGAAAACTTAGAACCAGAATCAGCGAACACATCCGGGCAATCACCAATCAGGACTTAAGATCTCCAATTGCCAACCACTTCTTGGAATCACATCAACCGACCCAGATCAATCAACTCAAATTCTATGGAATTGCTAAACTCAAACCTGCCCCCCGAGGTGGCAATATGGAACAAAGTAAGACAACAAGAAGCACGCTGGATCTGTCTAATGGACACTTGTAACACCGGATTGAACACTGACCAGGAACTATGTAACTTCCTGTAAAGCCTGTGAATGGTCATACTCACCAACACTCATACTAATTCTATTTTGTCTCCCAATACCCTCTTCATCTCACCATTTTCGCTCATGGACCACATGACCCCTTTGTCACAGCCTTTTTCATGCAAATACAGAGCACATCTTGCGCTCTCCAATACGGATCCCATGACCCAGCTGACATATGGCTAGAGAACTCCAACCATTATTGTACTCGACACACCTCCTTATCCTTATTTACATACACCCTTTATTGCTTTAGCCAACATCAGGCCAAAACCCATTGCCAATGATCCAGCTGATAGATGGCTGAAGAACTCCACCCCCTTAATTTGCACATGACCTACCTTCTTATTTTCAACTACATCCACTCCACATTGCTGTAGCCAACACCAGGCCAATAGCAATTTTCTTATATCCGTTTTTCATCTCTCTTCATTTTAAGCGCAACATATCTTCTAATTAATTAAAAACCTTCATTTTCATTCCATCTACTAACTTACCATTCTTTCAAGTAATTTGTTTTAAACACACAAGTTTCCTAGCCGCAAACCTTCCTTTCTGACGGGTTGCGTGGGCGCGATGACGTCATCGCGCAGCAACGTGCGTGCGTATGACGTCATCGCGCACACACTACCCCGCAACGTGATTCGTTATAATCACACCATTCTAAATCAGAAAGGCAGCGGCAATCGAACGAGAAGGACCCCGAATCACAAAGCGGTAAGCAGCATTTTTCCTAGCATTCTGCCAAATTGCCTCCACCCTGGCCCATGTGCACTCATTAATTATCTCTGCAACTATGGGCACACTTCATTTGTACTTTAAATTGCCCTTCAGGCCTCCCCATTCCCACCTTTGCACTGCTTACCGCCAACTTTGCACAGTCACGTGTATTTTTCCATTACTCTCTGCTTAACCTAGAATTATCCTCATAAGTCACTTGCACAGCACTCTAATGCATTAAATGTATACTTCTAGCAATCCACTTCAAGACCATATTATATGGTATATCAATATTTACGAACCTCATAACATGAGCACCCACAATTGTGTACATTTTAACCATTTCAGACCAGACCTTTTGCAATAACCATCATATGCTGCATTTGACTGAGCAGAACATAACAACATCTATTTTCTTGACTCCACAAATTTGTAAGTACCATTTCTGATGTACATTTCACTTTTAAGAATTATTTAAAAAGTTAAGATTATTAAGCACAAAACTCAATGCTCCTTCAATCTCTACCCTTTCTCTCTTCTTCCTCTCAGACACATTTTGGACCAACATATCTAATACTCCTCCTGAAGAACCGCCGCGACCCTGCGGCGGGGAAACACGTGTTGAGGAATTGTCTTGCTTTACACCTACAAGCCAAGTCCACCACAGGACTACTGCCTTTAGGAATCACTCTAACCAAAGAGCTAACTGTACTCGCAACCCCTTTAATTGGAATCTCAAGCTATCTACAAGAAAACTTTTGTCTCTCATAACTCAAACAGGATATATCAACAACAGTTCAGGCCACAGCCAACCTGCAACTCTCTCTTCCAAACTTTGAAACCTAATGAAAGTAACTAGGCCATTCAAACCTGCAATTTTTCTTTAAAAAATGTTGATCCCAATACCAAGACCTAGTGAAAGAAACTAAGGACATCACAATTTCGCATCTATTGGACTCTTTCACAGATTCAGTGAAAATAACTAAAGACTAAGTGAAAGCAACGAAGTACTTGATAGCCTCGCACTGTTTGGATTAAATCACAGACCTAGTGAAAATGACTAAGGACATCACATTTTTGTCTTAAC
This sequence comes from Ambystoma mexicanum, assembly GCF_040938575.1. NCBI lineage: Eukaryota > Metazoa > Chordata > Amphibia > Caudata > Ambystomatidae > Ambystoma > Ambystoma mexicanum. The sequence goes on along the minus strand of NC_090923.1, from coordinate 1,124,626,186 downwards.
AAGAATCCACTCTGACAAAAAAGATTCTTTTTCCATATGTACTTTAATTTCTATGCCTCCAATCAACCAGTCTATTGACCTACATGTGTTTATATCCACGATTCAAAATTAAAATCGTTCATTTTTTGAAACTTATTACTTGTGTCAACATCTAATTTTGAGAAGCGCAACAGGAGGGCCTCTTTCTCCTTCAGATTTAAAAGGAGGCTGTTACAGTAGTCAAGCCTAGAGAGAACCAAAGCTCTAGATACATTGAGCTTCTGGGGGAAGGAGAGGAAAGGAAGAATACCTCTGAGGAGGTGCAGTTGGTAGTTTGACTTCTTAGAGACGTCGGAAATATGAGGAGAGAAGGAGAGAGAGGAGTCAAAGATAACCCTGAGGTTCTTAGCTTCGGAAGTGGGAGCAGGAGGCGGGCTAGGGGAGGCCGTTTAGAGAATGGCGGGAAAGAGGGGTGCAGGTGTGTCGATAAGGAGGATCTCCATATTGCTTGCATTCAGGCAGAGATCATTTGCGGCGCACCACTCCTGGATTGCAGTCAGACAATCCGGGACGAGAGAGGGAGAAGAGGCGGCAGAGAGGAACCTGGAAGCAAGCTGGGTGTCATACACATAGCACTGGAAATTGGAGCAGACAGCAGCAATACGGTGGGCAAGAGGTGCCAGGTATTGGTTGAACAGCCAGGGAGAAAGGTTAGACCCCTGGGGAACACCGCAGGTGGAGAGACAGAGAGATAGAGGAGAGGAAGAACCCAAGCTGGACCTGGGAGGGTCAGTCAGCGAGGAAAGAAGTCAGCCAGGCCAGAGCCTGATCAGTGATACCCAGGTTATCACAGAGCCGGTTGAGCAGTTTGGCCTGGTTGACCATGTCAAAGGCAGAAGAGAGATCAAGTAGGATGAGGACAGAGGGGAGATTAAACTCAAGGTTAGAGAGCAGGTCTTCACAGATGTTCAGGAGAGCAGTTTCCGTGCTTCTAGCTACTCTAAAGCCAGACTGATGGTCATGGAGACAACCAACAGATTCAGTGTGAAGATTAAGCTGGGAGATGGCCAGCTTTTCCAGGCGTTTGCCCAGGAAAAGAGTGATAGAGATCGGGCGATAGTTAGCTGGAAGGGAGGGGTCGGCTGAGGGTTTCTTGAGAAGAGGGTGCACAAGAGAGTGCTTCAGGGGGGAGGGGAAGATCCCGGAGGCAAAAGAGCGGTTGCAGAAGTCAGCCAGGACTAGGGTAAGGGTGTCAATGTGGTCCTTGATAGTTTTGGAAGAGAAGGGAAGGGGGTGGCCGCGTGGGGTCGGAGGAAGAGGAGAGAGTGTCGGGAGAGTCAGGAGAAGCCAACAGGGTGGACAGGATGTCCTAGGTTTTAGAGATGAAGTGAGAAGCCAGGGCTATACAGAGGGCCTCGGAAGGCACAGGAGAGGGAAAGACTGCGGCAGGATTGGCTAACTCCTTACAGATAACTCCTTACAGATTTTAAAGAGTTCGGCAGAGTTGTTAGATGCCGCAGAAATGCAGGCTTGGATGTGAGCTCTCTTCTTAGTGAGGACAGAGAGTAGATATTCCATTTGGAGCAGGCGCCGGCCAGTTTGTCAGAGGATGTACAGGATGCCAACCATTTCCTCTCAGCCACCCTACACTTGCGTTTAAGGGTGATGAGGTCTGAGTCATACCAGGAGTTGCACTTGATTTTAGGCTTCATGCGGATCCTCATGACAGGGGCAAGTATATCGAGAGTATCAGAAATAGCAGAGTGGAGCATGGAAAGGGCTGTGTCAGGGTGCGAGTCAAGCAGGGGTGCAGGAGGGGAAGAGAAAGATGCAGCGAAAGCCTCAACTGACACACGCTTCATGGGTCGAATGACTGAGAAGATGGGTGGCAGTGTGGGGGTAGGCTTTGTGGGCTACATTGACCCACTGAACAGAATGTTGCCAAAACCAAGCTGTATATACGCAGAAACAGCAAAATGGTTGTGCTGGCTCCTGTGAGTACCATGGCCTTAAAACTGCATTTTTCAGCAACAGCAAAAAAGATGCCTGCACCGTCTTGCCAAGCATACATTGGGCAGGATGGAACAAGGGGACACACTGAGAGAGTGTGCCAGTGTGTTCTGACATATACAGATGGAATAACGTGAAAAGGCAGCACTGCTTTGCTGAAAGCCAAAAATCCCCATTAAAAAGGAAACTTTTTCACCTTTAAAAATAATGCTGCTCTGACGCTATTTCCATCTTTTTTTCCTTAAACCACGGTGATTAATAAGGCCCTGCCATGCCCAGTATATTTTTTGTGCTTCAGCAATACCAGGCATGATTTCTGAATGACAGGCCCTGTCAAATTAACTCTGAGCAAAATCAACAAAGAGCTTCACTTTTCCCACACGGGAAAACACGTTCATTTTCTTTACATTGTGTATCAAAGCTCAGTAGTTCAAAGAAACTCCAGCTATCTGAGCCATGTCAATTTCAATACATCTTTGCTTCAAACAAAACTCATGCATACAAGGAAACAACTATAGCTGCAAGACAGCGTGGCAATCTAGAGGGATATGCAAAATTGAATTTAAAAAGAAAGGCCAGCTTTCCACCACAAATGTAAAATGGGCTTTGCAAACTCAGAGAGAGCAATGTGAAGGGTTTTGTTGCTGGGGAAAATACACACATGGGTTATTTTATTCAACTGGCCTGTTTAATTCAGGACCAAATATAAGAAAATAAAACTGTTAAACCATATTGGCTGGATTTTGCAAGTTCCAAAAGAAAAATAGGTTTCTGGTTGGGGGGATGCTACCAACAAAAGGGCCTCTCTCAGCAGATGCTAACACCCCAGTGATAATTATTAGGTTGGACAGAATCTAGTCTAGGCTGAACCCACTGACAATGCGATGTCTAGGACAAAGAAGTGTGAAAGGGGGTAGGGGCAATAAACCTTCAATCCAGATGGAAACATCTCACCATGCTCTGGAGGAAATGACAGTTGGTGGCAGCTGAAGAAGACTATTTATGAATAAAAATGTGAAGACTTTTATCTCTGCAGCAAGACTTTGTAAAAATGTAATATTTCGCAGTTTAAAAGTGATTGTTTTTTTAGACTTTCATTTAAGACATGGTAGAATTCATTGACTCTTTGGGAATGGAAATGGCAAAGAATAGGGGATTACAAGGAAAGTATACATGATGCCAATACTTACATCCCTTATGTTAATCCACACATATCTATAAAGTTTTGGAATTTTGGCCAAAGCATTCATACTCAAAATGACCAAAAAGTCTTAGAAGGGTGAAACAATGTCTCACGGATTGCAGAGTTGGAGTGCTATGCTCTACACAAAATATGTAACCTATGTATATAATTTGCTAAGAGATTTCAACTGTATAAATGTACCGTTTGTGGCAAAATCAGATTTTGGCTAAAATAACTGTGGGAGGTTTTTTGAACATTGTAAACTCACACGATAAATCTGCCCTCCTGCTTTGAAATCCAACCAGTTGAGAGTGAGGCGGAGACTAGCACCCCTGGCCAATCCCTTCAGTTAGAGGTGTGCTTAGCTAAGCCTGCCCAGCCATATACTTTGATGATGTCACTGTGCATTATAAATAAGAGTCCCTGACAAGACTCTAGACACACACACACACTTTCTGATTTTCCTGCGCCGGCGTTCCTGTTTCATTCATCCTGCTGAGTCCAGATTCCAACTACAATGCCAAAGCATTGCTGGCCCTACTGCAAAACCCAAGCCGTGCTGATTCTATTCCCAGCAAGGCCATTGAATCAACCCACTAATCTCCCCTTAAAAAGGGGAAAGCTGTGGTATTCTCTGGGAAGCATCCTGAACCAGCCTGGCTTGCTGGCCACTAACCAGCTTGCTGCCCACTAACTGCATCCAGCAGTACCTGTGCTATCCAGTGACCAGAATAACCATCCTGGGACCCGACCTGCCCAGCTGTCTTTTGCCCAGCTGTCCTTTGCCAGACGTGCTGCCGTGTAGTGACCAGAACCTGTTGACGGTCCAAAATCCCAAACTAAAAGTGGACTGTAAGTATAATCCCTACCCCATAGAAATCCAAAGTCTGTTTTGTCTTGCATTTGTCCTTATCCCAATCTCTAAGCCATCCTATTCTTATCCTGGTAACTTGTTAAAACTGTCAGAATTCTCTGTGTTCTTGCCCGTGATCTCCAAGCGTTAGTGCCACTTTTCTCTTCATTCCTGTCTTGCCTAGATCATAAAGTCATTAGTGATATTTTGATTAAATTAATTAATTTTCCCTCAAGAAAAGGGGTACACTGCGTGAAGGGTTACAACTGCAGCGTAACTTTGATATTCACGGGTGGCGTTCCTCTTTTCTTAGCCATGAAATCTAGTTTAAGTAAAATTTGCCTTTCACTTTTAAAAACCCATTTCTCTTTTTCACTGCTATATTTTCCTAAAAACGAAACCTCACTCTACCTTCCAAATCTCTCTCAATTCACCAGCTAGAGACCTATTTTCACCTCTATGTTGTACCTGTGATATATACATATCCCCCAACTCCAAATCAGGGTATTTCACCCGTTTTTATTAGAAACCGTTTGGGTACATTTACACAGAAATCGAAAGGAAATGCAACTGTTACACGTTTCATTTTGCTGCAATCCATTTTAAACTTTCCACTCATTTTCGAATTATATGCTCTTGGTAATCCATTGCTTGTGATTGTTAGTGTCTATGGGGGTCATTCTGAGTTGAGCGGTAAGGGATACCGGGCACCGTTAAGGAGACCGGTGCCGGTAATCCCTTACTGCCCAATTCCGAGGTTCCTTAGCGGGAACCGTAAAGGACGTGTGGTCTGACCACATGTCCTTTACGGGTCCCACTAAGGGACCAGGGCGTTAATGACGGGCCCGCGAATAACAGGCCTGTGGGGGCTCAAATGGGAATGGGGAATGGTTGGTTGAATGGGGACTTACCGGGTCCTCCAGGGTCGGAAAGACCCGGTAAATCCCCATTTGACCAGACCAGACCCGGACCCGGTATGGGAGGGAGCCATGGTGCTAATAGCACCATGGCTACCGCCCAACTTAGAACGACCCCCTATGCCTTGTTGCTTTAGTGAGAAATTGTATTTATCTTAAAGTTTTAACAGCACATTAATTAATTATTTGCCCATTTCCGAGTATCATTTCATAACATTGCAAGGGGTTTAAAATCCGTTTTCCACTCTTATTTGGTGAGGGAAGGTGGATTTGGATTCTGTTTTCTGCATCTTATTCCTGATTACCTGATGTGTCTTTCTATCCATTCAGAATTTAGTTATTTGTGGGTTGAGAGAACATTGCAGGGGAAATCCTAACTTGGGTGCTATCTTTCCTAAATGAAAAAGTGCTCCTATTCCCTGGTGTCTTGTATATGTTCCACTAGAAGGTTAACCAAGTGTTTTGTTACATCCTCATTGTAATTATCACCCAATCAGTGATTGCTGCCCCATATTAAAAATGGTATGATTTCTTTTGAATTTTAAAATAAATAAATAAATATTGCATTTTACCAACCAGCCTACATCAGGTAATCAACGGAGAAACTCACAGCGGGACATACACTAGATGCAATCTTTGCCAGCAAAAACCTCATCACCACAGCGCCACCAATACAGATCCTCTGGAGCGACCACCTCAACATCCCTTTCGTATTCATGCGACCAAGGACAACAGCCAAACAACCGGACAAACTGACCACCATCATGAAAAGAAACTGGAGGACCATCAAAGCTAGCAACCTAATAGAACAACTGGAAATCAACAAACCACAGACAACGGCCCTGGACGAAGTTGACCTCGACATAAAAACAGAATTACTTCACAAGTGGATTGCCGAAACAATCGACGATATCTCCAAGGAAACACCTTTCACCCCATCACGCAAAAGAGCAACAGCAAAATGGTTTAACCTGCTACTCAGCGACATGAAAAGACAAAACAAGACACTTGAATTAGAGTGGAGAAAAAAACACGACCAGGCTAAGAAATTACAATTTCAACGACAAATCTGCTCGTACAAAAAGGAAATCCATAAGGCCAAAAAGAAATTCTACGACAACCGAATCTTCAAAGCTGTCAACACTCAAAAGGAACTGTTTAACATCATAAAAAAGAAACCCCCCCTGGCTGCAACAATACACCAATGCCTTCACTGAAACTACGCAATGACCTCACAGATCACTTCAAAAACAAAATCAGCACCATCGACCAAATCATACAAAGCAGACCGATCCACCACAACACACAACCCACCTTGCCAGCCGAGTATCGTCCGAACAAACTACGAAACCTTCCCCGAATATCAGCGGAGACATTCGTCAAGCTGGTAAGAAACAGCAACAAAGCAGGCTCCCCTGTGGATCCCTGCTCCCAGACATACACAAATCAATCCTCATACAAGGAGCACCTATGGAGCACTACAGAAACCTTTTCAACCAATCACTATTAACAGGGAAAATACAGCGATCATTAAAATCGGCATACATCAACCCACTCCTCATGGACACAGCAGACAATGTGAAAGACCTTGACAACTACAGATGCATCTCACACATCCCCTATCCAGCGAAACTACTCGAAACCTACATATATAGAACAATACAAGACCACATAGAAGAACACCTACTGCTGGACCAACAGAAACGGCACTGCTCTCAATCTGGGACGATCTGAAGGCTAATGCAGACTCTGACACAAGCGCACCTCCAATACTTCTGGATCTCTGTGCAGCATTTGACACAGTCAACCATGACATCCTCATCAGGAGATTGGAAGAAATAGGAATCACCGACCTAGCCTTATGCTGGATTAAATCTTTCCTAACAGATAGAATGGAAACTGTCTGGATCAAACCTTTCAAATCCATCTCAGGGGAATCCACCTGTGAAGTACCAAAAGGATCCTCCCTATCTCTGCTGCTCTTTAAAATATACCTGACTCCACTAACGCAGCTCATTAAAAAACATCATGGCCTCACATTCTACAACTACGCTGATGACACACAGATCATCTACAAAGTACAAAACACACATGAAGAAAACACAAACTTAGAAGACTGCCTACAAGAACTCTACGGCTGGATGAACATAAACAACCTCAAACTCAACCCTGCAAAACAGAAATAATGGTTATATCCAAAATGGGAAAAGCAGCCACTACATCCCGTGGCCAACAGAACTAGGAGCAGCACCAACACCATCAACAACAGTAAAGAACCTTGGAGTTCTGATGGACAACAAACTAACACTTGAGCCACAAGTAAATGCTATAATCAAGAAATTCTTTTTCCTCCTGCACACAGTAAAAAGGATCCTACCATTCCTCTCCTTCACCCACAAAACACTAACCATCATCACACTCATCATGTCCAAAGTAGACTACGGCAATCTGCTATACATAGGAATGCCAGAACGCCTATTAAGAAACCTTAGCGTATCCAAAATGCAGCAGCCAGACTCCTGCGCAAACTACAACGAAGAGAACATATTAGCCCAGCACTGAAAATTCTGCTACCGATAAAACAACAAATAAGGTTCAAACCAATGTGCATAATGCACAGAGCAATCCACGGACGAGGAGCAGAGTTCCTAAAGAAGAAAATAACCATCTACCATCCAGCAAGACCACTCAGATCAAGCTACGACATTTGCCTATAACCAAAAACATACAATAAAAGAAAATTCGAATGATCATCTTTCTCACACCTGGCATCAAGAACATGTAATTGCCTACAAAAAAAAACATACGCAATACAAGGGATCATCTGGAATTCAGAAAACAACTACAAACTTGGCTCTTCACCCCAGAATCAGAAGGGAACAAGAATGAATGATAAATTCTGGTAGAAACAGGAAGCCGAGGGAGGGACCCACAATCCATTGCTTAATCATCCCCAACTGGTGGGGGTAGGGAGGACGATTCAACCTCTCATGCACACACACCACCAAGTTTACAGAGGAATGCCATAGCAGGTAGGGACCCCCCACTAGAAGTCCAGGGAGGGACCCATAACCTTCCTAACCTAATCATCTCTAACGCTCGGGCGGGGGAAACACAACTCCACCAACCATGTCCACACACTGCTAGATTTCTACAGAGCACAATTACCACACCGCAACATGCCTGCTGACTAGGATGCCAAACAATATCAAAGCACACAGGATGGTCATAGTTGTCGACCACAGAAACCAAAGCAAAGAGGTAAGAAAGAAACCTTGCTAACCCAATACTAAAGCCTCAATTTTCTGCAAACACTTCTCCTACAGAAACTCAGATGACCACATCGCTGCACAGCAATCCGCACATACTTCACCACACTGCAACAAAATACAAAATACAAACAACACATAACCCTGCACAACAGCATATGAGAATCGCTCAGACCCGAAAATCACACCTAAACTCAGTGAACAGTGCAAACCGAACTGAAGCTGCCATCAGAACATCATATCTCCCTTTCGTATTCCCACTGCACCCTACTAACCGCTCCCACACCCTCCCTGTTTCACACCGTCCTTTTCAGATCCACCAGAGCACCAGTGGACCACTCTGGTTGCGATAGTGCACGGTACAAACAACCTTTAACATTAACATTTAGGTCTTGTCCTCTACATCAACTTAAAACATTATATTGTTGTTTAATAAAGGTGTTTAATTGGCCCCTACCTCTTGTTTTCCTCCTCTTAATCCTTGCCATTTTTTTGAAGTCTCAAGCGCTATTGAGGGAACTGCTATTTGGTCTCAGTCTTGACTAATTGTTTCACTACCAGGGCTGTACGATGTTTCCCTAAACCTAACTTTTGAGTTTGTTTTTTTGGAACTGCTGTGGTTCATATTTATAATCTTCATCTGAATATGGGAAAGCAAACAGTTCATTTGAATTGGGTGAGATCTTCTGCTATTGTGACTGTTCTGAAATCTTTAATGTCTTTTTCAATCTCTACCAAACATTTGGAGAATTGTTCCAAAAGTATTTGTTTTTTTCTGTCACCATCTCTTTCTTTTATTTTCTCAGATATTTGTTTTCAAACCTCTATAGCAGTATTGATGATTACAATGAACCAGTCTCTACCAATACCCCAGTATAAATATAGAGTTCTTCCTGGAAACTGGATTTTCCAACACCTGTTTAACTGCTACCTTATAGCAGAAGCATGACCAGATTAATAAAGTGATTGCGTACTGTGAGGGTTCAGAAATGTGAGACAGAGACACAGGTATAGTTTTCCCATGCGTTGCCATTTTATTTAAATAAAAAGGGGTGAGACAAACAATTATCTTTCCCTAACCTAACAAGGATACCCCTACCTAACAAACTAAGGCTAAAGGAAAATGACCTAGTGTCCAAAAGGTATCTGACCCTCACACTAATATACACAACAAAATCACACAGGAATTGTTCTTGCAGTTTTAAACCCCACAAAATAACATTCAAACTCAAAAAGTTATAACCATTAATCCTTGTGACCACGGTGGATTTCCTTCCCCATGATCAATTCAGGATTCTCTGGAACAAAGTTCAGTTTCACGAAGGTTTGGTTAAGTAACAAAGTTTCTCTCAATGTAGAATACACACAAAGAGGGTCATTACGAGCTGGGCGGTAAGGGGTTAACAGCGCCGGTAATGGTGCTAGTGCTGTTAACCCCTTACCGCCCTATTACGAGTCTGGTTGCGAGACCCGCAAAGGGCGCCTGGTAAAACCAGGTGCCCTTAGCGGGTCCCGCTAGCAGACCAGGGAGCTAACAACGGGCACCGTTATTAACAGCCCCGTTGTTAGCTCCCTCCCCATTCCCATTGAGCCCTATGGGGGCTCGAATGGGAATGGGGATGTACCGGGTCCGGGTTCCTCGAATGAGGAATTACCGGGTCCTCCAAGGTTGGAATGGCCTGGTAAATCCTCATTTGAGGAACCCGGACCCGGTACCCGGTAAGGAGGTAACCATGCCGCAAATTGCGGCATGGTTACCTCCAACCTCGTAATGACCCCCAAAGTCTTTGCCATTCAATGAGCCTCATTACGAGGTTGGAGGTAGCCTTGCCGGTTTATCTTTTCATTGGATAAAGTAACTTCCTCACTTCCAAAGGTTTCTTCACAAGTCAAAGGCTACCTCCAAACTCGCATCCGGGTCCGGCACCCTCAAATGGGCAATTACCGGGCTATTCCGGCCCAGCCCGACCCGGTAATTGCCCTTTTGCGGGTGCCGGGTCCGGTATATCCCCATTCCCATTTGAGCCCCATAGGGCTCAATGGGAATGGTGAGGGTGATAGCACTGGTACCGTTAATAATGATAACGGTGCTACCACCATGTTCTGTTTGCGGGTGCTGGTACGGCCACCAGGTCAGACCTGGTGGCTGCAAGGGCACCTGTGAGCAGAACTCCTAGTATGGCGGTATGGTACCAACAGTGCCATTAGCGATACCGGCGCCGTTGGTGCCTTACCGCCATTCTTGTAATGAGGCCCAATTAATCTTTTCATTGGATGAAGTAACTTCCTCACTTCCAAAGGTTTCTTCACAAGTCAAAGCAATTGTTAACACTTGCACAATCCTCTGCTTGGTGTGAGAAACCCAAAGGTGTCTCCCTGACTGGTGCCTGGGATCTGTCATCCAGGTGGCCATGACACGGCCATCGCAATTGGATCCAGTTCCTGTGAGTGAACCAGAGAGGGAGGATCACCTGGATGGGGGGTCATCGGGGAGTGGAAGTGGGACACAGATGGGTGAGATGTGGTATCCTCCTTCTTCTGACACCTTTTCCCCAGACTACCATGTAGGATACTCAAACAAAGTACCCCCGGCCCCCTTTTCAGACATGAACACTTTTGCACACCCCGAAGACGACACACTAACACCAGACCCGTTTACCCGACATGTCCCAAGGGTCAGCCAAAGTGAGGTAATTGACCAGAATCACACACACCTGATGGCCCTTTCCCTTCCCCAGAGGGATAAAAGGTGGAGCACAAGAGCACACGACGAGCAAGGCAGACCGGACGACAAAACAGCTATCTATGCATGGCAGTTCAAGAGGAGGAGAAAGGCAGCGAGAACAGAAAGGACGGCAAGAAGAGAAGTGGCCATGCCCTTTCCGACCCAGACCCACAAAGCCTCCATGGACGGAATCGTAAGATCGCGAACAATAGCCAGCATGTGTTGCAGCAGATGTCAACGGTACACAGAGCATGCCTGCACTGATAAGCAGGACAGAGAGAGACGCCTGCTACTTTGGTACCGGCCTTGACACCAGATACAAGAAAAGCCAAGTGGTTCATCCCAGCCGGTGAGTCGAGGGGAGAGGCGATAAGAAACCGAACTTTGTTGAGTCTCAAAGTGGCAGTTTAAGGAAAGTTCAAAGAACTGTTACTAGAGAAGGGAACCCCAGCTGCAGAGGGGTCCGGCACTACGTGGGTGCTCACTCGAGAGACTCTGGTTAAATCCCGCATTTGTTGAAACTGCCGAAACCAGAAGGCCGTAGGAGAGCCGCAAAAGAAAGGTCAAGGTGGTCATACAGGGGACTTGCAAAATCCTCTGTGCAGTCGAAAGTCTTTGACCTGCACGTAATTGGAAAATCAAGGGAGATGCATCCCGCGCAGTGTGAAAACCCAATAACATTAAGGGGATCATTACGAGATGGAGATAGCCATGGTGCTATTAGCACCATGGCTGCCTCCCATACCGTGTCCGAGTCCGGTCTTGTTCAATGGGGACTTACCGGTGCATTCTGACCCTGGAGGGACCGGTAAGTCCCCATTGAACAAACCATTCCCATTTCATCCCCCATAGGGCTCAATGGGAATGGGGGCGGCGCTAATAACGGGCTCGCGACTAGCAAGCCCGTTATTAGCGCCCTGGTCCCTTAGCGGGACCCGTAAGGGACGTGTGGTCAGACCACATGTTCCTTACGGTTCCCGCTAAGGGACCTCGGAATTGGGCGGTAAGGGATTACCGGCACCGGTCTCCATACCGGTGCCCGGTATCCCTTACCGCCCAACTCGGAATGAGGCCCTAAGACTTGTGAATACGAAAGGTGAAATTGTTTTGGATATCACAGCCATAAGGAACCCAGCAGAGTGAGGCAAACATTTGAGAGGGGTCTGAGCCCTGAAAAAGGGGATGCAAGGGTAAAAAGCTATCACCCATCGACACGTGAATGCAACTGATGAAATCTTTTGAATACAAGCCAGAGTGAACCCGACGGAGGGAAACTGATATTTGAGGGGGGTTTGAGCACCTAAGAGGGGAACCTAGGGGTGAAAAGTTATCACCCACCATACAAGCGGAAAGGAACGATTTGTTTATTATTTTGAACGCTTCAGGTCCTTGGAGGCAAGAGACTTTTGTAGAAAAGAGACTTAACCACCGAAGGTCCTGATAGCTGAGAGCGGAACTGTTGTCTTGTACTGGGAAAGCTCGAGAGTGTGCTGTGCTCACGATTCCCACTTTGTCCCGTGCTTAAAATGTGGGGACGGGAGACCCCTGGCTACCACATCCTGATTTATTATTTTGAACACTTCTTTCTTTCTTGTGAACACTATCCCAGACTCTTTATGTATTAGTTGTAAGGATTGGCAATAGTTTTTTTCTTAATATAGGCTCTTTTATTTGGCAAGAGGCTTGCTCCCATTTTAGAGTTAGGTTTAGGTTAGGCGTTTTTCCAACCTACCTATATAGTTTAATAAACACCCTTGAACTGTGATTACTTGTGTCTGTCTATTCTCGATACCATTCCTTCCTTTCATTGGTAAACCAAAGGTCTTTTCCTTCAAGCATCAGTTCAAAGATAAAATACAAGTGTTATTTTGTATTTATTTGTATTTGTATTTATTTAGATTTATATAGCGCTTTAAGCCAAAGCGCTTTACATGAGGAACAAGCAATTACAACAAGCAATACATAACATTGAATCAAAACAGAAAACAGTACAGGGAACAATTTACATTGAGGTTAAGTGCATATGGAGGGGGACTGAAGTGAGAGAGGAGGGTTAGAAGGTGAAGGAGGAGGAGGATTCAATGGAGAAAGAGGAAGCTGAAAGATGCTAGGGGGGTGAATGGAAGAGGTAGCATTTTAGAGAGGTGCAAAATGAGGGGTAGGTGGTAGAAGAGCAGATTGGGAGGGGAAGGTGGTTCCAATGGAAAGGAGCAAGAAGTTGGAAGGAGCAGAAGTGGGAAGGGGCACAGGATGGAGGAAGAGTAGAAAGAAGGAAGAGATCTGCAGAACTGAGAGAACGAGAAGGGGTGTAGAAAGTGAGAAGGGAGGATAGATAGGGAGGGGCAAGACAATAGAGAGCTTTGAAGACTAGACAGAGGAAGTTAAATTTAAGCTGGGAGTGAAAAGGGAGCCATCCTTGTGAGTCAAGGCAAGAGGAGATGGAGTTGTGAGGTGAGAGAAAGCAGAGGGAGCGGATAGCAGAGTGGTAGATAGATTTGAAGGGCGAGAGGTGTGAGGGGGGAGTCCAAAGAAGAGAGTGGAGCAGTAGAAGAGTCTGGAGAAGATGAGGGAGGAGATTAGGAGTTTAGTAGCATGGAAGGTTAGGAGAGGACACATTTTACGGATATTGTAGAGGTGGAAGCGGCAAGATCTGGCAGTGAGAGAAATGCGGTGAGAAAGAGAGAGGTGGGGGTCGATGTGGAGACCAAGGTTGCAGGCATGAGGGGAGAAGAGGAGTTGGGAGGGAGGGAAGGGAATGAAGGGAGGAGGAGAGGGAGGAGGAAGAGTGTTGGCAGAGAAGAACAGGAGTTCAGTTTTATCTGAGTTGAGAGAAAGGAAGTGAGAGGACATCCAAGATTTAATGGCGGAGAGGCAAGAAGAGAGTTTAAGGTGGATGTCAGGTGTGAAGGAGGAGAAGGAAAGGAAAAGCTGGGTATCATCGGCATAGAAATGGTGTGATACACAAAGAAGGAGATAATGGGAGCTAGGAAGGAAGTATAGAGTGAGAAGAGAAAGGGACCAAGGACAGAACCTTGGGGAACACCGTGGGTGAGAGGAAAGATAGGTGAGTAGTGGCCACCCCAGGAGACTGAAAATGTGCGATTAGAAAGATAGGAGGAGAACCAGTCAAGGATGGAGTCTTTAAGGCCAAATGATGAAAGAGAGTTAAGGAGAAGAGGGTGGTCAACAGTATCGAAGGCAGCTGAGAGATCAAGTAGGATAAGAATAGAAGAATGATTAGAGTAGCGAGCAGATAGGAGAGAGTGGAGAACGGAGGTGAGAGCAGTTTCCGTGGAGTGAAGAGGGCGGAATCCAGATTGGGTGGGGGGGAGGAGGGAATGGTTGGAGATGAAGGTAGAGAGTTGAGAATAGACAATACGTTCTAGAAGTTTGGAGAGGAAGGGAAGAAGGGAGATAGGGTGATAATTGGATGCAAGATGGGGGTTAGCAGAGGGTTTTTTGAGAATGGGGATGATGGTAGCGTGCTTATAAGGAGAGGGGAAGGTGGATGTAGAGAGACAGGTGTTGAAGAAGCAGGTGAGATAAGGTATTAAGAGAGGGTAGATTTTAGGGATAAGGGAGGTAGGAATGGGGTCAGCAGGAGAAGCAGTGGGATGAGTTTTGGAAAGGAGGAGGGTGACTTCAGATTGAGTGATAGGGGTAAATGAGGACATGGAGAAGGGAGGGGGAGGATGGTGGGGGTGGAGAGGGAGAATAAGAAGGGGAAGAGAGAATAGATTGCCGGAGGTTGAGTACTTTGCTGGAAAAGAAGGAGGCAAGGTCAGAGGCAGAGAGAGGAGAGGCAATGGAATGATCAGGGGTGGGAGGATAAAGAAGTCGAGATAAGGTTTGAAAGATGCAGCGTGGATGGGGTGACTGAGAGTGAAGAAGGTAGGAGAAGTAAGTGCACTTAGCAGAGTTGAGACAGGAGTCATAGAGGGAGTGATAGTCGAAGTATTCAGATTGGTTGGAGGGGGTGGGGTGTTTGAGCCAGGAACGTTCGAGGCACCTAAGTAGGCGGCGCATGGAGGAAAGATCAGGAGAAAGCCAAGGTTGAGCAGTACGGCGGGAAGGGTGAAATGAGGAGAGAGGGTAAAGAAGATCTAGAGAAGAGGTGAGGGAGGATGTTAGGGTGGAGAACGCTTCAGTAGCTGAAAGAGAGGAGAAGTGCTAGAGGGGGGAGGAAGGAAGAGCAGGAAGTAAGGAAGACAGAAGGGTTGAAGTTACGTAGGTCACGACGGAAGAAGGGGGTGGAAGAAGGAGGGGAGGGTGAGGACAGGCACGGGGGGAGGGAGAAGGAGAGTAAGGAGTGGTCAGAAAGGTAGTTAGATAGAGAAGAAATGGGAGAGGCCGAGAAGGAAGAGGTAAAGATAAGGTCAATGGTAGCCAGATTGGTGAGTAGGAGGGGAAGGGAGAGGGGTAAGGAGGTAGGAATCAAGGATGGACAGGAGAGGAGGGGGAGTTAGTGGAAAGATTGAGATTGAAATCACCAAGAACGATTAGAGGGGAGGGGCTGGGGGAGAGGAGGCTGAGAAGATGGTCAATGTCCTCATAGAATGAGCCAGCAGGGCCAGGAGGGCGGTATATGATAAGGAAAGATATAGCGTGCAGAGAATTAAAGATTTGAAACATGTATTTGAAGTAAGGGAGAGTGGGAAGAGAAGGAGGAGAGGGAGAGGAGGTAAAGTGAGGATGGAAGAGAAGGCCTAGGCCACCTCCACGGCCAGAGGGGCGAGGGACGTGCTCGGAAGAAGATGAAGAAGAGGTGAGTGATGCGGGAACAGAGGTGTTATGGGGTGCGATCCATGTTTCATTTTCTCCACAGGCCAATCACAGGCCAATCACAGGTTAGCACATCATACTTCTTCTTTATAGGAAATGTTTTAGTCAAGATGGTTCATTCAAAAGAAACACTTTAGTCAGGATAGTTCAACAATCACTTTAGGTTATGCAACAGTTCATCAAAGCAAGGTGGTGGAACTGACACTTCTTTTCCAACACAACCTATTACCACAACCACAGTACTTTAAATCATCTTCTTCTTGGTCCACTCGCCTGCAAAGACTAACTACAATGTGTTCCTTTCCTGGTTTACTCGTCTGCCAGGATAAAACTCCTACTACAACCTGTACTCTGTGGTAAGGCTTATTCCAAACTCTCCACACTGTATTCAACAAAGGGGAAATTTGAACCAGCAACTGCTTCTCTGGTCAACCTTTTAACTTCTAACACAGTTGGCTTACATCATCTTCCAAATGTATACTTCACAAAAGGACAATGATTCTCTTGTTGGACTGTTTGTCATAGGCAATGCAGGTTACAGTTCTCTGCACCTTGACTCCTTTTACAAGGGGGGCTTTGCTCCTGCAGTCTTTGCTTTCTACTTATGCAACCTTTTGGCAGCTAGCAACGCATGTTAAAGCTTTCTTCCGGCCTCATTACTAGTATGGAGGCAGCCATGCCCTTACTAAGGGCATGGCTGCCTCCATACCGGGTTCCAGGTCTGGGTCCCGCGAAAGGGGACTTACTGGGCCATTCCGACCTTGGAGGGCCCGGTAAATCACTTTCGTGGGACCCGGTACTTCCCCATTCCCATTTCAGCCCCCATAGGGCTGAATGGGAATGGGGAGGGTGCTAACAAAGGGCCCGTTGATAACGGTCCCGTTGTTAGCACCCTCTACTGCTAGCGGGTCCCGCTAAGGACATCTGGTCAGACCAGACATCCAGAGCGGGACCCACTGCAGACCTCGGAATAGGGTGGCCTGGAATGAACGGGCCGGACCCTTACCAACCCCCTTCATTCCGTGGCCGCCTGCCTCGTTTTGAGGCCTTTCCTCTCGACATCTTTTTATGAATACCAAATCCAAACTGCCTTGAGACCACTCTTCTGTTAGCTTGACAATGTAGGTCACAAGAATCTCCTAATTGATATTGCTGTTTAGGAAAGTTGAGCCCATTTTGTTTATGTATCAGTTTTCTCTGAATTTGGCAATATGAATTACAATGTGCCCCTATTTGAAACCCCTCCTTAAGGGAGTTGTTTCCACTTTGCATTCTTATCACTTTTCTTTGCCTTTGGCACATCGGGTTCAATGCTCCCCTATTCGGAATCCCTCAGTAGAAGAGTTCCACCTAATTTGCCTTTCCTTATCATCTGGTATTCAAAATAACTGTTGTTACCTAGCGGTCTCCCTTGGAGTGCCCCAGGGTTACCTGTTTCGGGGCAACTCACTTGTTTATCCTGGCGTCTCCTTCTGACTGGCTGGTAAACCTCCTGCTTCACTCTGCTGGACTTCCTCTGACTTTGACAGCTCATGTCGGTCTGCTGCCACTGGCCTCCAATGGAGCTTCTGCAGCTCTGTGCACTCCCCGGTATTGATCTGTTACTTGAGCAGTTCACTCCTTGTAGAGGGTCTCTCTCTCTCTCACATGTTGGCTGGCTTCAATACTGCTTTCCACTGTGCGTCCTCTACATATATCAGGCGCCCCAACTTCTTCCACAACTTATGCACAGTGTCCTGCTGCCGCCAATATGGCAGCTTCAGCTTTCGCTTCTCACTGCTGCTTCTTTCTCGCCTGCACCTAAAAGGACTTTAAATGTTTAATGGTCCCGCTCAGGTGTTGGCCATTAAAACAACTAGACTGCTCAACAGAGTTTACTAACTCTGAGCCCCTCTTCCTTGTCGCAGTACTAAGAGCATTATGGGACTTGAAGTCCATAATGTTCTTATTTGTTCTTTGGTCAAAATGATCAATTTTGCAATAAGCCATTAAGACTATGATCATTAGGGAAGTTATCTAGAGGGTTCTCCCATTCCCCCTGACCTGAGTCCCCTCCCACGTGATCCTCCCACATAATACCGCCGCCAGGGTCAGGTAGAGGCTGCCTTTCCCTGGCCACATGAGACGAGGTGCAGGCCAGGGTTTTTCGGATGATTGCCTCAGATTCATCACAGTACACAATTAAAACATTGTCACCCATGGAGATGACATTTAATGAATGCGAAAAATTCACTCCTGGCAACGGTATGAGCATTGAGAAGCTTTCCCCTTTGATCCATGGGGAGCATATAATAGTGGAGAACTCCCACTAGCCTCTGCAAATCTTGCAGAGTTACTGGATATGAACTGGGAATGTCTCTATCTCAAGCATTACTTCCTGGATTTTTTCAATTCAGAGTTGCACTGCAGAAATCCTATATGGTCAAAACAAAAAGGAGCAGTCACAAAAATATCACAAATGAAAGGAGTGCAGAGAATGCGCTCGTTTCATTTGCGCTATTTTTAGAAATGTGCAAGCCACTTTATTCTCAAAGGTGACCTGCCATTTCAGGATGGGCTGGGCAGTGGCGCAAAGATGCGCTGTCCAGCCACTTTGCATACATTAGTCCAACAGCCACATTGTTGCTAGGAGTGCCTTTCACTGAGACAGACTGTAAATGGGCCTGCCTCAGTGAAATGACAGAAAAAAGCATTTCTATCCACGTTTGGGCGATGGAAATGCTAGTGTGAAAGCCATGGTTTGTCCCGCAGCTGCCACATTTCAAAAACAAATCATGGCAGGGTATGAAATTAGACTGCCATGATTTGTGCCCCTCGTTTCAGGGCATTTAATAGCTCATTCCGTTAATTAATTCAAGATGTATTATTAAATGCCCTGAAACACCCCCTTAGATGTGCAAATGCGCAAAATGGAAAAAAGGGCATCTGAATGAGCGTATCTAGGATGTGCTCATTCAGATGCCCTTTGTGAATTGGGCTGCCACTTATTTTGGCTCAAGTGAGGAGATGTGCAAGCACATCTCCTCACTTGCATAAAAAAAACAGCTTTGGGAATCTGCCCCAAAGAGTCCAATAGCACAACGAATATCCAATTTACATAATTGGGTCTAGGACAAATGTGGAAAGATGAAGATCTCAAAACAACCAACAATATTGAGGCAAATGTAGCTTTGTCTCATAAGGTATATGATCAGAATACCTGTCAGGAAATGCTCATAGTTTATGTGGATGGGTGTTCCTAACATATTAAAGAAAATGATGAAAAATAATGTGTAGCTTGTGTTGGGAATGCATTGGTGAATGACACCCAAAAACCTGCAGCCGGTTATAAAATTGGTTGCCGAAGTAGTCAGGTGGTGGAGCTGATGGCAATATATAAAGCTGTCCTTTCTGCTGGAAATCAGCAACTCATGGAACTCATAATCATAACTGATTCAGACTATGTCCAAAATGGATTTGTTGAGCATTTAGTAAATTGAAAAGCTATATGTATGCTTTGTGCACACAACAAATCCCTGAAACATGGGAAGTTAATCCAAAGAATAGATGATTTAGTGACATCAAACAACATGACCCTATTTTGGAAGAAAATAAAGGGTCACTCAAGTGTTGAAGGTCCCGATAAAACGGGAAACAATTTGGATGACCAATTCGCTAAATAACAGAGCAATCCAGGGCAAATACATTGATGTGGAACATCTCCTGGAGAAATACAAATAACTGCAGTGACTTGATCACAAATTCACACTGAAGGTGAGCTTTCTTCTTTTCAATGGAGTATAGATGCTTCAGACCAAGATTTAATTACTGTGCAGGAAGAAGATCCAATCATAGGATGATTCTATAAATATCTAGAAGATCCAGACAACTTTCCCTTATCCAAACCAGATTGACAGGGAAAGGAAATCTTCGGGTATTGATGTAATTCAAGAATATGCTCAAAATTCAAAAAAGACTTGGTTAGGAAATCCCAATCTGGTGATGATCAGATGGTGGTACCTACCTCATTCCAAAGCATAATGTTAAATCATGCCCATGACTCACTAACAGCTGGTCATCAGGATTTTCAAAACACAGTGGTCATTCTACAAGAGGTCGCTTATTCGCCACAAGAGGCTCAATACCTAGGCATTTATCTAAAGCGATGACTAGTGTGCGCTAAGTTACAGTCGATTTCTCCCACTCACTGGGCTCCTCTACAAAAGAGAAGAATGACCTTAACATCGGTCTGACATATTGGTCAAGTGACTCGTTCTGCAGGCAGCAATAAATATATGTTGACCGTTATGTGCATATTTAACAAGTGTGTCGAAGGTCTTCCTGCTGCAAATTGCAAGGTGGAGACAGCAGCTATGGTACTGATAAACCACAACATCTTTTGAGGAAGGCCAATACAAAATAAATTAGTCTGACCGAGGTAGTTATTTCACCAGTGAGGTAATTACAAAAATGTGGGAAATTCTTGCAGTTAACAGTAAATTGTATATCGCCTACCACTTGGCATCCTGAACGCAGGGGTGATGGGTAGAGCAATATAATAACATTATAGTGGGAATTCTAAAGACTTTCGTAGTGGATTCTGTACACAGCTGGGTATTAAGGTTACCACTAGTCCTGATGGCTCTGAGGTCTACACCTACTTCTGCAACAGAAATTTCCCCTTTTGAACACATGACTGGTAGGAAAACGGCCTTGCCTCAACATTTGTCATAGCGAACACAGGAACATGTCATGCCTTCAGACTCACCCGATCACGATCGCGTGGTATGCAGGCGGCGGAGAGAAACCTGGACCCCTCCCGCGATCACCTCTGCTCGATCTTTAGGGGGACGCTGCGCTCCGAGGCATCCCTGGCGTCGCTTTCCACGCCTGCATTGGGGATTTCCTTGAGACTGCAGGCGTGGAGGGGATCGCCACTCCATACTGCGGTCCTCCGCTCGACACGGATTGTCACGAAGAAGGGGTCACGTGACACGGCTTCCAGGAAACAGGCACCAGATGAACCAGTGGGTCACGTGACCAAGTGAATGATCACGTGACCAGGAAATCGACCACGATTGGCCAACGAACCAGGAAGACTGCAATAAAAGGGGCTTGGCCTTCGCACACATTGCTTCTCAGCTGATCTCTCGGCGTTTAGCGATTTTCTGCATTTCTGAACTTCATGGTTATCGAATTCTTGGATTTTGGACTTCGTTTTCTCTTCTGGATTGCCTCAATTTTGACGCTTGGATTATTTCTGACCTGTATACCTGGATTACCTGGACTTAGAACTGATTCTTGGATTGTTTATGGATTGACCTTTGGATTTGGCGCTTGGTAAACCTTCAGCTACCTTTTGTCTGAACTCTTGGAACTCTCTCAAGTACTGTTTACCTTCAATCAGACCCTCTCCTCTCCCTTCAGATCCCGTGGTCCCATCCTCTCGTCTGCACCACTCATCTGACCCCTCGGGGGGAAATACAGTTAGGTTCAAGGCACTCATCATTCACCTCAAGGGTAGGTCTTTCTTATTATTATCTGTTTATGCTTGTTGTGAATACCGTGTAGCCATTAGCTAACCTGGTATTTTCTTTGCAGCCACCCGGGACCTGGTGTTTCCTGTTTACCCCCCCACCTGTGGCTCCAATAACCGGTCAGCAAGTATTTTTACCCCTCTCTGACTGGTGCTTGGGAACGGAGGTATACTAATCCACGTGGACCTCAGGATTTGACAGACTGAGAAGCCTTTTACCACTGGATTATGGATACCTCCGCCGGGAACCCGGTGGCTGCCCTTGTACAAGCAATCACTGTTTTAAGGGCTGATATGACAGCCGCTAATACGGCTATTCATCAGCAGTTAGATGCCTTACAAAGTGAAAGACACGCCTTACCACCAGATGAGGAGTTTGGAGATATACCCGAACAGGCTGCACCACCTGTAAGGGCAGTGGCACCAACCCCAGTCTACGTCCCCACCCCATTTCCCTTGGCGGGCCCCGAGAAATTCCAGGGTGACCCACGTAAATTTTGCACTTTCCTGAATCAGTGTAAATTAAATTTTTCATGTCGGCCACAGGCCTTCCCTGATTCGACTACTAAGGCGGCCTTCACTTTATCTCATTTAAGCGGCATTGCCGCTACGTGGGCGAATCCCCTGTTGGAGAATAATAGCCCCGTTTTGTACGATTTTGGCAGGCTGGTGGCAGAAATGACTAAGGTTTTTGACACACGACATAAAGCACACACACGGGACCTAGAATTTCTAGATTTGACCCAAGGAAAAACCACATTAATAGAATACATAACCTGCTTCAACCAATTGTCTGTCGAACCTGCCTGGCCAGAAGAAAAAAAGGCAGTTGTATTCTATAAAGGTCTCAGTGAACGTATGAAGGACGTTCTGTCCGTTATACCTACATTACCTACCCAATACCCTGAATTGGTTGACTTGGCCCTGCAAGTTGATGCCCGGTTCAATGAGAGAAACACCAAGAGTACAAATCCGGTATTTTCCCTAAGCTCGAACTCTACAGAACAAACTAGCGAACCCATGCAAATAGGGGGAATACGCAGTCCCATATCGCCCTTAGAGAGAGAACGACGCAGACAGGCTAATGCTTGTTTGTACTGCGGAGTGTCAGGTCATTTCGTCAAGGAATGCCCCCGAAGGACCAAACAAAGAACAACGGGTTTTCCGAGGTCTCGTCCTTAGATAAGGGGGCACGGACAAGCCTACCAGTACAACCGTACGTACCCCCTTCATTGCCGGATTCAACCTGGCCCTTGTTCCTTCCGGCACTTTTGTTTTCCTCTGACAACGTCAAACACCAGGTACACTTGGTCATTGATTCAGGGGCAACAGGTAATTACGTTGACAGTGCTTTGGCTGCGTCCCTAAATCTCCCATTACAGAATAAAAAACACCCAGAACCTGTACAAGCGGTAGATGGTTCTCCGTTGATTTCGGGCCCTATCAGACAACAGACGGCCACAGTAACTCTCATAGTGCAGGACACACACCAGGAAACCCTTAGTTTTGACTTGATAACTACTCCTCAATACGGTATTATCCTTGGTATCCCCTGGTTACGCACACATAATCCGCTCATTAACTGGTCCTTGGGCTCTATTTCTTTCAAATCTTTGTTCTGTCAGGAACATTGTTTGTTATCCCCAGAACAGGTAACGACACCGGCACAAGTGCTTGGGGCATTAGCTCATTTGTCGTTACAAGAACCACAGATGGAGGTTGACGCCCCTAGGCATGTGGTTGGTCTGGTCTCGGCCCAGATACCCTCGCAATATCCTGACTTTTTGGAAGTGTTTGATAAAAAATCATCTGAACACTTACCCCGCATCGTCCCTTTGATTGTCCTATAGATCTGGAACCGGGGGCCCTCGTGCCCCACGGGGGCATCTACTCCCTTTCAGCATCTGAAGATCTGATTCTTAAAGAGTACATACAACATTCTTTACGTTTAGGCCACATCAGACCCTCACAGTCTCCTGCAGCCAGTCCTATTTTCTTTGTACCCAAGAGGGAAGGCGACCTTCGCCCTTGCATTGACTATCGTCGTTTGAACAACATCACGATCAAAAATCGATACCCCATACCGCTTATCACCCCGCTGTTAGATCATCTCACACATGCCACTATCTTTACCAAGCTCGATCTACGAGGGGCGTATAATCTCATACGTATCCGAAAAGGGGACGAATGGAAGACAGCCTTTTGTACCAAATACGGCCTCTTTGAATATACTGTCATGCCCTTTGGGCTATGTAACGCACCCGCAACCTTTCAAAGGTTTATGAATTAAATTTTCCACGATATCATAGATAACTATGTGGTGGTATATTTGGATGATATTTTGGTATTCTCTCAATCACACCAAGAACATGTCACTCATGTACGAGAAGTCCTGAGTCACTGCGCACTCACTCCCTTTACGCTAAACCAGAAAAATGCCTATTTCACGCCAAGGAAGTAGACTTCCTAGGTTTTCACATCACACCTGGCGGCCTGGCTATGAATTCAACCAAGATCCGTGCAGTCGCAGACTGGCCCATTCCACAAACTGTCAAGGAAGTGCAGTCATTCCTTGGCTTCGCCAACTTCTACAGGCGATTTATTGCAGGGTTTCCGACCTTGGCTTCCCCATTAACTCAACTCACTAGCCCCCGTACCCCGTTTGTTTGGTCCTCTTCTCAACAAAATGCTTTCTCGGCTCTCAAGACGGCTTTCACTACAGCCCCTATTATACAGCATCCTAATCCAGATCTCCCTTTTATTCTTGAAGCTGATGCCTCTTCCTATGCTCTGGGAGCTGTCTTATCTCAATCAGGCCCCTCCACAGGTCTCCTACATCCGGTTGCCTTTCATTCCCGAAAATTCACACAGGCTGAAATTCATTACACAGTCACAGAGAAAGAACTTCTATCCATTAAAGATGCCTTCCAAGTCTGGCGCCACCATCTACTTGGGGCAAAACATCAGGTCACGGTTTATACTGACCACCGCAATCTCCAGGATTTGGCCACATTCAAGTGCACTAATAGCCGCCAAGTCCGCTGGCATTTATTCTTTGCAGCATATGACTTTGTCATTAAGCACCGACCGGGCATAGCACATGGCAAAGCTGACGCTTTCTCCCGCATCCCTGGGGGCGTTTCTTTGCCTGTCTTTCCGGAGACACTTCTGGACAGCAAACATATCATATGTCTCTGTACACCAACAAAAGACTTACTAACCTTAGTTCAACAATGGGTCAAGTTACATCCAGAACAACTACGGGAGTGGGAGGTAGAAATGTATGAAGGCCTATCATATATACAGGGGAGATTATACTTACCAACACCAGACACTCGCTCCATCGCATTAGAATGGTCTCATGATGCCCCCATAAATGGTCATCCCGGCCAGAAGCGCACACTGGCCTTGCTCCAATGTTGGTGTTGGTGGCCTTCCATGAACAGGGATACGGTGGCGTATGTTTCTTCTTGTTAGGTATGTGCTCAATGCAAAAACAGAAATGGTCGTTCTCTAGGCCTACTACAACCATTGCCTCTCCCAGTTAAACCACGGCATACTGTTACGATGGATTTTGTCACTGACTTACCTAAAGTTAATGGGTTTGATACTATTTGGGTAGTGATTGATTCCTTCACGAAGATGGCCCGATTCATTCCCTGCACTGGTATACCTACAGCACCTGCCCTGGCTGACCTCTTCTTCCGCCATGTCTTTTGTCTTTTTGGGTTACCCGCTATTGTCATTTCTGATAGGGGCTCCCAGTTTACTTCCCGTTTTTGGCAATCCCTTACGAGACAACTTGGTATAGACACACGTTTCTCATCCTCCTACCATCCCGAAACTGACGGGCAGACCAAACGTGTCAATCAAACCATGGAGCAATATCTCCGTTGTCTCTCTTTACAACATCAACAATCCTGGCACAAACTATTGCATGTAGCTGAATTTGCCCTCAATAACGCACCCCACTCATCCACAGGCTACTCACCTTTCTATTCCTTGTACGGGCAACATCCTCGTATACTTCCTATTCCAGATGTACCTCCTCTACTCTCTCCTTCTGTTTCTTCATGTGTACAGCATCTTCAAGACATCCATGACCAGGTCACATTACATCTTCGGGAATCACAGGCTCCTATGTGTCGGGCTGCTGATAGGAAACAAACTACAGCCCCCACTTATGCAGTTGGGGACCGGGTATGGCTTTCCACAGACATCTACCTATACCCGGTTGTCGTGAACTGCTTCCTCGCTTTGTGGGGCCGTATCGTATTACCAAAGTCATCAACCCAGTAGCCTACAGAGTTTAGCCGTATCGTATTACCAAAGTCATCAACCCAGTAGCCAACCACTTGGCGTATACACCCTGTGTTCCACACTTCCCTTCTCAAACCGTGTCCCCTCTCCACTCGTATCATCCTTCCCCCTTCCCCTGTAATGAAAGGTACCTCTGAGGAGTACGAGGTCAATGACATTCTTGGATCCCGACTCACGAAGGGCCGCCTTTACTACCTAGTGGACTGGTTGGGCTACGGCCCGGAGGAAAGATCTTGGGAGCCTGCTGATCAGGTACATGCCCCGCTCCTGGTCGCCCGGTTTCATAGGAACAATCCCCATAGCCCCCAAGGACGTGTGCCCTTGAAGGGGGGCTCTGTCATGCCTTCAGACTCCCCCGATCACGATTGCGTGATATGCAGGCGGCAGAGAGAAACCTGGACCCCTCCCGCGATCACCCCTGCTCGATCTTTAGGGGGACGCTGCGCTCCGAGGCATCCCTGGTGTCGCTTTCCACGCCTGCATTGCGGATTGCCTTGGAGACTGCAGGCGTGGAGGGGATCGCCACTCCATACTGCGGTCCTCTGCTCGACACGGATTGTCACGAAGAAGGGGTCACGTGACACTGCTTCCAGGAAACAGGCACCTGATGAACCAGTGGGTCACGTGACCAAGTGAATGATCACGTGACCAGGAAATCGTCCACGATTGGCCAACGAACCAGGAAGACTCCAATAAAAGGGGCTTGGCCTTTGCACACATTGCTTCTCAGCTGATCTCTCGGCGTTTAGCGATTTTCTGCATTTCTGAACTTCATGGTTATCGAATTCTTGGATTTTGGACTTCGTTTTCTCTTCTGGATTGCCCTCAATTTTGACGCTTGGATTATTTCTAACCTGTATACCTGGATTACCTGAACTTTGAACTGATTCTTGGATTGTTTATGGATTGACCTTTGGATTTGGTGCTTGGTAAACCTTCAGCTACCTTTTGTCTGAACTCTTGGAACTCTCTCAAGTACTGTTTACCTTCAATCAGACCCTCTCCTCTGCCTTCAGATCCCGTGGTCCCATCCTCTCCTCTGCACCACTCATCTGACCCCTGGGGGGGAAATACAGTTAGGTTCAAGGCACTCATCATTCACCTCAAGGGTAGGTCTTTCTTATTATTATTTGTTTATGCTTGTTGTGAATACCGTGTAGCCATTAGCTAACCTGGTATTTTCTTTGCAGCCACCCGGGACCTGGTGTTTCCTGTTTACCCCACCACCTGTGGCTCAAATAACCGGTCAGCGAGTATTTTTACCCCTCTCTGAATGGTGCTTGGGGACAGAGGTATACTAATCCACGTGGACCTCAGGATTTGACAGAACAGACGTTGATCAACATCTCCAGCATGCTTTTGCCTGCACTCAGAGGAATCTTGATAAATCTGTGGTAAGTACAAAGACCTACTATGATCTGCAGACATGCAAAAATGAGTATGAGGTCGGTGATAAAAGTTTATCTTTATAATTTCCAAAGGAACATGAGTGCCTTGCCAGCTAGAAGAGATCATATGAGATCACTGATAAGATCTCTACCGTTGCTTGCAAAATACACATTCCAAAAGGGGATCAGATGGAGGAACGATGGCACCACGTGAACCTGCTGAAAGCCTGTCACTCATGAAATGCTCTTCATTGGATCGAGGAATCTGTTCCTTCTCCCAATCAGATGAATTCTGACTAAGGAAAGGAGTCTGTTTAAAGAGGTACATTTGTAGCATTGTGTAGAGAAGGGTAAAATAGGGAATTATAAAATCTGTAAAATAAAATGTTGTTGTTTTAGTTTTAAAAAAAATGTATTAGTGTTTTGGTTCAGACATCACTGTATACACCTTTCACTATTGTACAACAAGAATTAAAACAATTACAAACAAAATACAAGGAAAACATTCTCAGACAAGTTTAAAAAGACATTGGGACTCATTACGAGTACAGGCACGGCTGCCGCCGGTATCAATTTTTTTCTGGCACTCGCGAATGGGCAATTACCGGGTCATGCCGAGTTTGGCGGACCCGGTAATTGCCCATTTGCCGGTGCCGGTAATTAGGGACTCCCCATCCCCATTCGGTCCCATAGGGCTCAACGGGAATGGGGAGGGTGGTAGCACCGGTACCGTTAATAATGGTACCGGTATTACCATCAAGTTCTGCTTGCGGGTGCCGGTACGGCCACCTGGTCAGACCAGGTGGCTACAAGGGCACCCTCGAGCAGAACTCGTAGTATGGTGGTATGGTAACAACGGTGCCGGTAGCGATACTGACGCCGTTGTTGCCTTACCGCCATACTCGTAAGGAGGCCCATTGTTTCAACTTAAAATAACTATCCCATGACAACATTAGACATCATCAAATGGAACCACTAATACATAGAGTGTTCCGTTAAGGAGTGAACTTTCTGATCTTCGCTATCCTTGTTCTCCGATCTTTTTCACTATCAGCGCAAGGAAGCCACACATCAAGCTCTGCCGTTGGCCACCCATCAGGCTAGACCATGTAAATTAATTGACGGTTTCCATCCCCATATGTCTTTTCCTTTCTTGTAGCAATGCCAGGCAGTCTGCTACTAAATGCTTGATGGTTTCTTTAGCAGCCATGTTTTTGCAAAATCTACAGATCAGAAACGCTCGTGCCCAGCCCCCACTTACTCGTCTTTTCCAAAATGGGGATTTGATTTAGCCTAAAATGTAGGTAGATTGTCCTTAGTTAAGGGCAATGAACTATTAGAATGTACTTGGGTAGTGCCTCTCTTTTGGTGAGGAATTTGCTGTATTCAATGTATGAGCTGTACGTTCCCACCTGGTCTGAGGAGGCCGCCCAATTCTGCTTGTATAGCTTGTTCTTTACTGTGGCCAGACTATAGGAGAGCTCTTCTTTAGATGACCCTATCAAGGGAAGTGTTTGATTAATTTTTCCCTTAAAATTCGTGATGGTGACCCCGGATTCTCTGGTCTGATCCTCCCCCCAGCTCTGATAGAGAGACATAGAAGGGGGATTTAATAATTTTGTGTACTCCGCCATTTTCCTCCACTTAGCTCTGGTACCCAGTGAAAGTAACCCAAACTCTTTCAAACTCTTTCCTTATCACTGAGTTCGGGATTGAGTTAGACAATGTGTTTTCTTCAAAATTGTTCCCTGGATGGAGCTAAGAAAGTCCCCCAGCTCAAAAAGGGAGAGGTCCAAACTATAAAGTAGTGTGGCCTCCACACAAGAGAGATAGTATTGAAGCAGAGGCTTGAGCGAGAAGTGACATAATTGGAAGTGTACCCTCTTCATTTTTGCTAGTAAGGGTGGACATTTACCCCTAATCAAATGTTTCAAAATTTCCCTGGAATACATATTGGTGACCTGATAGCCCAGGCATCTGATGGATTCCACCCTTCCGAGAGGATTACCTCCAACACTCCACATCATAGTTTTAGGATGTCTTTTGGCCATTAACTCTAAGATTGTTATGGACTGCATATTCAAAGAATAGGGTCAATTTCCTCTGAAGCCCCAATGGTGTCAAGTCAAAAAGGACAATATCATCTGCAAACACGATGCAGTCCAGTGACACTGAGCCCAGCCTGGCAGGATAGGTGGTGCCACCCTCCCAGACACAATTTAGATCGGCAAGATAGAGGTTGAACAGGGTGGGGGCCACCACTTAGCCCTGCCGCAAACCCACGTGCGTAGCAATAGGGTCCGTCATGGCTCCCTCCCTGGTCAGCCTCACCCTAATAGTTGTGTTCGTATGCGTTATTAGGTTATAATAAACCAGCCTTTCTACCCCTCTCTATGGAAAACTAAACTAAACATCACACGCAGCGTACCAGATCAAAGATGGGAACATTAGGAGGGACCCCATGGAAAGCGCACCAATTGCACGCCCTAAGGAAGTAAAAGGGGCGATGAACCAAGTATTCCTGCCAGAAGAAAGATGCAATCCAAGCTTTGAGGTGACAATCCTGGGCAGGTGAATGGCTCTGTTTATGGCATTGATATGGACCCTATGTTAGAAAATAATTAATATACTTTTTCAAGAAGCAATGATCCTTGAACCTTGGTCCTTCTCTTGGAGATGTCGATTCCAGGAGGACCTGTAGAAGAAAATGCAACACAGATAGTTTTCTTAAAGTGAAGTGACAACAGAAAGTCCTTGTCCATGATCAAAAGGGTACCCAGTGAAATATGAACAACTGTGCACCTGATAGATAAACCGTAACCATTTGTAGGCCCTTTTCAATATAATTGAATCTAGAGACTGCTGGCTGATGCTAAGCACATGCCGACAACTGTACATATTTAAATTGGAACATTCTACTTGTAAAAGTGCAAAAAGGCTTGATTTCATGTAGAAATATGCGCAGGGAGGTGGGAACTATGCACATGTGAAAAGTGTGTTCGCCATATCCAAAAGACTTCAACAACCCTCAGAACATTTGTTCGAGCCTTATAAAGGTAAAGGAACAATTCTAGGATTTACCACAGTGCCATAGTTCTAATATTGTTGGGAGAAAATGATCATCGACAACCATTCAAAGTCCCATTTTATTTTGCCATGCATTTCAATTCACTTTGACTAACGCTGTATTACATATACCATTGCTTGGTTTTTCCTAACCAGATACATTTCACAACATTCTTGGCACAGCGGTTAGAGTGGTAACTTGGCGTAGATAAGTCAGTTCTAATAGGGGCTAGCCTTACCAGGTTACTTTTTGCATCCCTGTTTTCATGGGTTAGCCGTCGGCTAGGCATCTGTCCAGCTCCCATAGTGTCCTGCGGTTCTTAGCGCAAAAGTCATGTTGGTTGGCAAGGACATATTTGCTCCGCCCATGTTTAAGCGGGTTCATCGGCCAGGGGAGGGCAGTTCGGTTAGTCCAGCTTCATGGTTCACCCACTTCCTCCCACTTGCCCCACACTTTCTGGAATTTCTGAAAACAGCCGCTAGAGTTGTATATGTGCCTCTCCATAGCCATGCATCTCTCTATTTCAGCAGACCATTGGCCCAAACGGGGATGGACCAGTGAACCCCATAGTGTGGCGATAAGCCTTTTAGCTAGCCCCCGTGAGGTTGATATTAGTATTTTTTCATATTTGGTAAACCCTGCCTGCCCCATTTACCCAATAGTGCCAGCTTGGGATCATTTGTGAATTGGAAGCCTAGGATCCTAGACAATTTACTGAAATATTTGCCCCAGAATACCTGTATCCGCGACCATTCCCACCATGTGTGAAACAAGGTGCCTCCTTCCATCCCACATCACAGGCAATTGTCCCGATCTATCACCCCCACCGAGCGAAAGGGTGTTCTGGAGCGGTATACCCGGTGCAGAGCTTTAAATTGGATAAGGCGGAGTCTGACCTCGTTACCTATCTCCCATGGGAACATAAGTGCCCCCGCCCATTCTTCTGGTTCCAATGGCCTGATGTCTGCTATCCAGTTCTCCCTGAGCTGGGATAGCTCTAGGGATCAAAATGCTGTCAATACTGTCAATGGTGATGTGGTTTGGAAAGATGTTGACCTCAATGGGTGAGCATTTTGGAACTTCTGCTACGGCTGGGAATTGGGGCCTAATGGCATGCGTCATTTGTATATATTGTTAATGTTTGGATCTGGGGAGCCCATACGTTGTCTGCAGGGATTCGAATAAAGCCAATTGCCCCCGCTGTACCAAGACCGCCAGGACATGTATGCCATGTCCCTTGCATTTCCTGAAGTGGCCAAATTTACGTACTTCAGGCATGTTTATATTGTTCCACAAGGGTTGATCCATAGTTGATTTGTTCTTGATGTGCGACGACCCTGGTATGCCAAATATGGTGTATCATCTGTGAAGGGTTCCTCCCCCCGGTCCATTCCCATATAGCACTTATTTTGGTTCTATCTCCCCCATCCAACCCCTTTCAATTGCTACATGTAGAAGGTGCGAATTCCCATGTAGCCAGTCATTGGCCACACAGAGCTGGGCTGCCCAGTAATAGCTCGGTAGGCATGAGAGTCCCAAACCGCCCTCCCATACCGACCGCTGTAGCGTTCTAACAGCAATGCGTGGTTGGCCCCCTCTCCAAAGCGGGCTACGCAGAGTAACCTCTATCTTGGCAAAGAGTGATGCGGGGATCGGACACAGGTGGCCTCATTATAAGGCTGGCACTCCCGGAATGAAGGGGGCCGGTACAGCACCGGCCCCCTTCATTCGGGGAGTGCAGATTACAAGCTTCCCATCGCGGGACCTGGATTGCACGCCTGGTAAAACCAGGCATGCTTTCCGGGTCCCACGAGGGAAAGAGGGAGGCAATAATGGGCCAGATGTAATCTGCCCATTATTACCTCCCTCCCCATTCCCATTGAGCCCTATGGGGGCTCAAATGGGAATGGGGAATGGTTCCTGCAAGGAGGATTTACCGGGTCCTCCTATCTCGGAGTATCCCGGTAAGTCCCCATTGCAGGAACCCGGTAATGGAGCCCAGAACGGAGGCAGCCATGGAGCTAACAGCTCCATGGCTGCCTCCGTTCTCGTAATGAGGCCCAGGGTATTTTGCAGCACATATAGGAATCGCAGGAGCATGAGCATTTTAACAAGTGCCGCCCTGCCCATTAATGTCAACGGGAGAGCTTGCCAGTTGACAGTGTCTAACACAAACCGATCTATCACTGGGTTGAGGTTAAGACGGATGAAGTCCTTTAAGACTCATGTGAATGCCTAAGTATTTAAACCATGAGGTCGAGACAAGATATGGGCAGTCTTGGAGAATGGCCCCATCACCCACCTGCAGTGGGAAGAGTATTGATTTAAGCCAGTTAACTTTCAGCCCCCAGAATCTCTGGTATACCAGCATGGTGTCGGTTATTATCCGGACCGAGGTTGTGGGGTTGCATATATACATCAGGATGTCTTGGGCATAGAGTGAGACCTTGCCTTCCCCTCCCCAAGGTCACTTAAACACCCCATTCCAGAGCGGCCCGTAGCTTGATTGCCAGAGGTTCGATGTCAAGAGTGAATAACAAGGGGGAAAGGAAGCACCCCTGTCGTGTCCCTTGTCTTAGAGCAAAGCTCCTAGAAGATACCCCATTCACCCGCACCATCGCTTCGGGAGAAGTATAGAGCAGGTGCACCCATTCCAGGAAGTTCCTCCCAAATCCCATTTGTCTTATAATCTCCCAGAAGGCTGTTCAATTGACAGAGTTGAAGACTTTCTCATAGTCAATCGCTAGGAGGGCCGCTGGAGCAGCAAGCGCCGGGGAGTTTTCAATTGCAAACTGGACCTGCCGCAGATTAATTCAGGTGGATCTAGAGGGCATAAATCCACACTGGTCTGGGTGAATGAGTGAGTCTATAACTCCAAGCAGATGGTTGGCTAGAACCCGTGCTAGGATCTTGGCCTCTCCATGAATGAGTGCTATGGGCATGTAGGAAGCACATTCTTCCGGAGGCTTCCCAGGTTTTGGTAGAACAGCGATGTGTGCCCTCCTCAGGTCCGAGGGGAGAATACCCTCCTTTTTGCTCTGTAAAAAAAGTCAGTGCATCGGCCCGACAGTTGCATCTCTAAGCCATTTTCAGGTCTCCACCGGGAAGCCATTGAGTCTGGGTGTTTTTCACGATTGGAGTTCCTGTAGTGCAGCGCCACCTCTTTCTCCGTTATATCAGTTCCTAGCTCGAGTGCCTGCTGTGTCGTGAGGTGAGGTAGTGCTATCGAGTCCAAAAACTCAAATGCCCCGACATCTCACTCGCCCGTGGAGGGGTGGATAATGTTTTATAGAAGGTGGCAAATTCTTCTGCTATGTCAGCGACTTCCGCAACAATTTCCTCTTGTGCGTCTCTTATAGCTCTCAAGTATCCTCTTTCTCGATCTCGCCTTTCCAGCATGCAAGTTCCCTCCCTGCTTTAGCTCCGGTTTCATAAATCTGGCCGTTGACCGCCCAGTGAGCCGACCTGGCATTACCCAAGGCTCCATTTCGCAACACTTCCTCTGCCGTGACTAGTGTGTCCTGTGCAGCCCAGAAACTGGTCGCCAGGAACCCCTCTTCTGCCTTGATGGCCAGTGCTTTCGCTTCCTCTACTTCCCTAGTATGCTTAGCCCTTGCTGCCATTGTTAGTGATATCGCTTCCCCTCTCAGCACCTCTTTATAGCTTTCCCAGAGTGTGACCGGGCTGTCTACCGACCCTTTGTTTGTGTCAAAGTATTCAGCTGTTTTCTCGGATAACCCTTCCATCACATTGGGGACCCCAAGGTAATACGTGTTGAGCCGCCACATTGCTGTGGGCTTCGCCAGCCCACTCTTTAGTTCTAAGAGAAGCGGGCAATGATCTGATATTCACCTAGCTAGAAAACGCACAGCTAAGAACCTATGTGAAATGCTCTGGGGGATAAGAAAGTAGTCGATGCGAGACATAGAACTGTGTGCATTGGAAAAGGAGCGTCCTACCAATGTTCCATGGAGCATACGCCAGGCATCGACCAGTCCCATTGCCGTGGCGAAGGAGCGCAGCTTGGTGATGTGGGTCGGGTTTCTGCTGCATATGTGTGTGCGATCTAGCCCCAGATCCATAACTTTGTTGAATTCGACACCCAACAGCCACGTGTCAGGGCTTGGATATCATTCAGTAGATCGAGTGTGGGGAGTGGAGGAGCGTAGACCTCCAAGATGCCCCAAATAGCACCCACATTTCCCCTATTACCAGAACAAAGCTGCCCCTGGGGTCAGATTTCACCTTCTTAATTTTTTGTGTATAAGTATCAGCACCCCACTTGCCCCCCTAGAGAATCATGTGTGGAATGCAGTTGCATAGTTAGTATTTTTTTAAAGGAGTCAGTAAGCCCCAATAAGATGTGTTTCAGTGAACAATGAAATATTTGGGGCATACCTCTTAGGAATTGGTGCACCAACCACCCTTGGATGCCAGAGCCTAGCCCATTAACATTCCATGTAAGCAAATAGAGACCGCCTCTTCTTTTGGCATTAAACCTACTAGTGTATAATACGTGCATGGAGCATCTAGCCCCAGTATCAGCCCCATTTACTGACCACCTCATATTCCCAACTTCTTCTTGCGTTGTGCTTTTAGATACCAAGCAAGGTTGCCACCAAACACCCCCTCTTACACCTCCAACATTTACAAAACATAGCCCTTTGTGATCTGTTGCCTAAAACAATAATGCCCACATCCCTCCCTATACTCCCCCCCAACCTAAAGCACCTGTAACCCAAACTATGCTCCATCCTGGTGCAAAACAACTACGTAACGCATTTGCGGGGTGTCCGCCATTGCCGCAGATGTGAGTAACTTATTCATAGTCAGCGACCGCCAATATTCAGTTCCCCTTGCGACTCCCATCTGTGCAGGAATCGTGAGTGACCGTCGTCGGTCATCCGTTGTCTTCCCTGTCCCACCTGGTCTCCCACCGCTTCTTGTGATTTGAACAGGATCGGGAATTGATCCCTTTCTGGTTTTCGTCTCGGTTGCCCTTCCAGTGGTTGTGATACGGTCTAGTAAGGATCTGAGTCTCAAGCCACTCCCATGTTTTTTTCGTGGTATAAAACAAATGGATGAAGACTTTGTGATGTACCTTAAGCTGTGCTGGGAAAAACAAAGCGTATTTTATATTCAGCGATTGACGAGCCTTTTGGACCTCCCTGGTGTAATCTGGATAAAATCCAATGCGGTAGCCATTGTAGGTGATGGGGCCGATGGCACGGGCCATCTGGAGTATGGCATCCCGTTCCCGAAGCTTCAGGAGTCTGGCAATTATCATGCGTGGTGGCGCTCATTTGATTGAAAAGAATTTGGACAGCTTTTTTGGGGTAAATAGTTTGTTAAGTCATTGTTCGAAGAAGAGTTGTATACTGGGTCCTTCCTCCTTTTCTGGCACCCCAAGGATCCATATATTATTACGGTGTGCTCACCCTTCACTGTCTCCTGCCCTGTTTTCGAGGTGGGTTCGTTTTTGGGTGACCGCAGCTAGCTGTTTCTCCATTTGTTTAATAGCATTTTCCGAGTCTGAGATCCTTTGTTCCGTCTCCCCTACTCTTGAGGCTAGGTTGACAAGGTCCTGCCGGAGGAAGGACACCTCGGCGGACAGACCGCCTATTTTTTCCTTTCCTCTATGGACGATCTAGATTCACCGATGGTCTGCATAACATCGATGAGGGAGATTAACGGGTCCTGTGACCTGTCACCCATGTCTGTAATCTCTTGTGCATGGGCTGTGGATGATTGGGTGGCATCCACAGCAAATTTTACTCTGCATGCCTAGTTTTGCCAGGTAAAGTCATGCAACAGCGTATCTGATCCTTTTGAACAAGCAAAAGAAACTAGCCTCAACATTTATTATCATGAAGGAGAATGTGTATGGAATATATCAACAGGGACCTCTGTCAGCCAAAACCAGTTCATTTCTTCACTTATAAACTGAACAGAAAAGTAACGTGTGCATTTTAACCCCAAAATGTAATCATTTAAAAAAAAGTAATATCTTTTCAGCAGAGGGTCCGGCCAAATTAAAAACAAATTGCAATTTGCCTAGTGCATAATGAGAAAAAAGTAGGAAAAATAATTATCTCTGCAAATACACATCTCTCAGGAACACTCAGGGGGTCATTCGAGGTTGGAGGTAATGGAAAAATGATGCTGGTAAAGGATTACCGGCATCGCATACCGCTCTGGGCTATTACAACCTAAGACCCCGTTATTAGAGGCACTGTTAATAACGGTGCCTCTAATAGTGGCAATGGCGCAGGCTCGCGGCCCATCATGCCGACAATACCGGCATGCCGCTAATGGGAGGACATCACAAGTCAGGTGGACATGCAAATACCGGCATCATGAAGGTGCTAATACACACACCACACCCCTTTCCACACCAAAATGATTCCAATAGTAGTAGCAATACTGGGGATGGAGGACATGCTTGCATTGCTACACCAGCAACAACAACAACAGCAACAGCAGGCACAACAGAGGAGACGCAGGAGGAGAAGGAGGGTGAGACAGGCCCAGCATGCCCCACCGGTGCAGCCAGTGGTACCACGCAGGCAGCCCCCAATCCCTCGCATCGGAGCCAGTCCATTTAACCTAACCCCTGTGCAGATCCACACCCTGTACCGGTTGGACCAGGACACCTGTTACGAATCTGTTACGTAGTTCGTTGGTCGTGTAGAGTATGAACAACCCCTCTGTCCCCAAGAAACACCCTGACGGTTTAGTAATATCGTCAGTGTGAATATTAAGGCCACAGGTGGAAGTCCGGAAAACCAGGACGCGGGAACAGCCGGAAGAACCCCTTGAGCGCTGTAAGGAAAGGTACAGTGGTTAAGCAAAGAAACAGGGCCCGAATACCTTTATGTGCATAACCCCGAAATCCCTGAATACCTGTGAGGTCTTGGGTCAAGGCGTGGGTCTCCTAGCTGTAGCTGGAACAAGCTGTAGGGTAGAACAGGTAACCACCTTTTTGTAGGACTGAGGCCCTAGCCAGTGAAGGGTTGAGCAAGTGGAGTCCGTGGAGCAAACGTGGGTCGGTAACAGGCAAATCCAAAAGTACTTGAAGGGCTAGGCAAGAGGAATCCGTGGAGCAAGCGTGGGTCGATGACAGGTAAATCCAAAAGTACTTGAAGGGCTAGGCAAGAGGAATCCGTGGAGCAAGCGTGGGTCGATGACAGGTAAATCCAAAAGTACTTGAAGGGCTAGGCAAGAGGAATCCGTGGAGCAAGCCGAGGTCAGAATCTAAGCAGGTCCTAGAACGAACAGAGAGCGTCACGTGATCCAAAACAAGACAGCTGTGAAGCAACGCCCTCGGTTCACAGACTCCTTTTATCCTCGGAAGGGTCGTACGTAGAGTCACGTGTGACGCGAACCGAAGTGTTGCATGCTGCTAGGCAACAGAAGTCACGTGATCCGTGAAGTGCCGGGAAGCGCCGGTCTCCGCAAGGGATGTGAGTTCCTGAAATGACGGAGCCTCCAGTTGATCTGCCACCGCCGTGAGGGGCGATAAACACCCGTTACCCCAAACCTGTCATGCCGTGCCCTGCTGTGTGCGACGTGAGTGGGGCGCATAATGCATGAGTGTCGGGGAGTGCTGGAATGGGTAGACAAGGAGGGGCGAGCGGTAGACAAGGAGGGGCGAGCGGAATGGTGTGTCCGCGGTCTAGGTAGCGGTGTGACAGAATCCCCCCTCAAAGGCCCACGACCCCGTGGGCTCGCAGGACTGTCCCTATGAAAACGAGAAACCAGAAGCGGAGCCTGGACATCCCGGGAGAGAACCCAAGAGCGATCCTCGGGACCGTAGCCCAGCCAGTCCACCAGGTATTGAAGCCGACCCCGATGGAAACGGGACCCAAGGATGGCACTGACCTCATAAACATCCTGAGAAGCCACCGAGACAGGAGCGGGCGGGACCAGGACACGGGTAGGAGCAAGGTAGGGTTTCAGGAGAGAAGTATGGAAGACCGGGTGAATCCTCCAGGAAAGGGGAACCGAAAGCCTGAGAGCCACGGGATTCAAGACCCTGGAGATCCTATAAGGGCCCACAAAACGAGGCAACAACTTGCGACAACCAGGGATCCGCAAATGCCTGGTTGAAAGCCACACCCGGTCACCCACCCGATACTCCGGGGCTGCAGCCCGTTTACGGTCAGCCTTCCTCTTCATAACTGTTTGGGCCTCACGGAGATGGACCAAGGTCTGGGCATGGACACCGGCCAGATCACGAACACAGGCATTAGCAGCGGGAGTAGCAGAGGGAAAATCAGGAAGTGGAAGGGCACGTGGATGCTGCCCGTATAGAGCATAAAAGGGCGAGAAACCAGTGGTCGAATGACGGGAGTTATTGTATGCAAATTCAGCAATATACAGTAGTTTGGCCCAAGAGTCCTGGTACTGGAGGGACAAACACCGCAAATACTGCTCCAGAGCCTGATTTACCCGCTCGGTCTGCCCGTCGCTTTCGGGGTGATAAGCCGAAGAGAAGCGAGCATCGATCCCCAGAAGTCTGGTGAGAGCGCGCCAGAAACAGGACGTGAATTGTGACCCACGGTCTGATATGATGACCTGTGGTAAACCAAAGAGACAGAAGACAGATCTGAAGAATAAGCGAGCCAGGGCTGGAGCAGATGGTATACCAGTACAGGGGATAAAGCGGGCCATTTTGGTGTATGAATCGACGATAACCCATATGGTATCGTAGCCCTGCTTGCGGGGTAGGTCAGTGATGAGATCCATCGAGACGGTGTGCCATGGTCTGGGAGGTACGGGTAGCGGCAAGAGTAGCCCTAAAGGCCGTCCTTTGCGTGTTTTACACTGGGCACATATGGAACAAGTGTTAACGTAATGTTCGACATCTTTTCTCATGGAAGGCCACCAGCACCAGCGTTGCAATAGGTCCAGAGTACGCTGTTGCCCGGGATGGCCGTTTACCGCAGCATCGTGTGACCATGTTAACGCCTGGTTGCGTACGTCACACGTAGGAAGGAACAATTTATCGTGGATAAAAGGTAACCCCTCGTGAAGGGCTATGTCCCATTCGTTGAGTGCCTGAGGGTTCTGGGAAACCCAACGCCTGATGTCAGTAAGCATGGTGGGGGATGGAGTACAAGTACAGATGACATGGCCCTTTCCTAGCAGTGTGTCGGGGTAAACGGACAAGGACTCCCCTCCGGGAGATCGGGATAAGGCATCAGCTTTGCCATGAATGTGTCCTGGTCTGTGCTTGACCACAAAATCGAAAGCGGCAAAAAACAAATGCCAACGCACCTGTCTGCTGTTTGCACATTTTAGAGAGGCCAGGTCCTGTAAGTTTTTGTGGTCTGTATATACCACTGTCTGATGTTTTGCTCCCATGAGATGGTGACGCCATGTTTGTAAAGCATCCTTGATGGCCAATAACTCTTTTTCGGTTACCGTATAGTGTGATTCAGCCACCGAGAATTTACGCGAGTGATAGGCCACTGGATGAAGACAACCCGTGGTCGGGCATGGTTGAGACAACACTGCGCCTAGAGCAAACGAGGAGGCATCTGCCTCCAGAACGTAGGGGAGATCGGAATCAGGATGCTGCAAAACAGGGGCGGACACGAACCTGGCCTTGAGTTCCTCAAAAGCCTTCTGATGAGTGGAGGTCCAAGTGAACGGGACCAGGGGGCTGGTCAGAGCGGTCAGTGGAGAGACAATAGAAGAGAAGCCGACGATGAATCGCCGGTAGAAATTCGCGAAGCCGAGAAAAGACTGGAGTTGTTTCAGAGTAACGGGAGTCGGCCATTCAGTGACGGCATGGACCTTAGATAAATTCATGGACAGGCCCCCAGGGGATATGTGAAAGCCCAGAAACTCCACTTCCTTGGAATGAAACAGACACTTTTCAGGTTTGGCAAACAAGGCATTAGCCTTAAGGCGAGAGAGCACTTCCCTAACATGCCCGACGTGTTCCTCCAGGGAGGATGAATAGATCAGTATATCGTCCAGATAAACCAACACGAACGTATCCAGGATGTCCGAGAATACGTCATTGACAAAACGTTGGAACGTGGCAGGAGCATTACAAAGCCCGAAGGGCATTACAGTGTATTCGAATAAACCCTGTCGGGAGCAAAACGCCGTCTTCCACTCATCCCCAAGCCGCATGCGAACCAGATTGTACGCCCCTCTGAGGTCCAGTTTGGTAAAAACTGATGCTTTATTCAACCTGTCCAGTAGCGTGGATATGAGCGGAAGAGGGTACCTGTTCTTTATAGTGATGGCATTTAGCCGTCTGTAGTCCACACATGGACGGAGATCGCCCTCTTTTTTCGGCACAAAGAAGATCGGACTAGCAGCTGGAGAACAAGAAGGACGTATATGACCCAATTCCAGTGCTTTCTGTATGTAATCCTTAAGGGCTTGCTCCTCGGACCGTGACAACGAATAAATCCTACCCCTGGGAATAGGAGCATCCGGAACCAGGTCGATCGGACAATCGTACGGTCTA
The DNA here is from genome assembly GCF_040938575.1 of Ambystoma mexicanum. Taxonomy (NCBI): domain Eukaryota; kingdom Metazoa; phylum Chordata; class Amphibia; order Caudata; family Ambystomatidae; genus Ambystoma; species Ambystoma mexicanum. Next base: position 1,124,585,689 of record NC_090923.1, on the reverse strand, counting down.
TGAGGGGGAAGGCCCTCAGCAGTGGCTTTATCGAACACCATGTGAAAATCGTGATAGGCCGCAGGTATGTCGGCTGTGACAGCCCCCACAGTGTGTGAAGGCACAGGGTCCGAAACCGTGTCGTTGAGATGGGTGGCGGTCATGGCACCAAGAATCGAGGCAGGAGTGGACTGTGAATCCGTGTCGATGAGACAGTAATGTTGACACAGATCCGACTCGAACGTGACCTGTCCGTTGCCCCAATGGATCAATGGGTTATGTTGCCGTAACCATGGTATTCCCAGTATGATGCCGAACTGTGGTGTGTTAATCAGATCAAGTACTAGGGTTTCTCTATGGTTGTTTTGGATCACCACTTCCATAGGAGCAGTTTGGAACCTGATCGGACCAGAAGATAGCGAAGTGCCGTCCACAGCCTGTACTGGTTCCGGATGTTCCTTCCTAACCAGGGGCAGGTTGAGACGATGGGCCAGGGAAATATCGATGAAACAACCAGTGGCCCCGGAATCGATCACAATATGGACTATGTGTTTGATCTCCCCAGTGGGTTTTAGCAGGGCATGGACCTCAATCGGTCTGACAGGGCCAAAGGCAGGTTCGGAGGGGGACAGAGATAGGCTCGCCGGTGCCCCCTGTATCATGGGCGAGCCTTCGGAAAACCCGATGCTTTATTCTTGGGGCGTCTGGGGCATTCCCTTACAAAGTGTCCGTTCAACCCGCAATAAAAGCAGGCATTGTCATTTCTCCGGCGTTCTCGTTCGGATAGGGTTATCGGACTACGGACACCTCCTATTTGCATGGGTTCAACAGGGGCGGTGGATATGGGATGTCCAGAGTGGGCAGAAAAAGACGTTTCGGCCCTTCTCTCGGATCTCCTTGCGTCTACTTGTAACGCAAGATCCACCAAATCCGAGAATACCGAGGGAAGGGCAGGAACCGCTGAGAGAGCATCTTTCATGGAGTTGCACAGGCCACGGTAGAATACGATTGCTTTTTTCTCCTCTGGCCAGGATGTCTCAGCAGCGAGCTGGTTATACTTAGCAATGTACTCTATCAATGTATGTTTGCCTTGTGTTAGGTCTAGGAGTTCGAGATCTCTGGAGTGGGCTTTATACCGTGTATCAAAGACTTTGGCCATTTCTGATACAAGAAGATCGAAGTCATAGAGGGCGGGATGGTCGTTCTCTAGCAGCGGATTGGCCCAGGTGGCCGCTACCCCTGACAAATGGGATAGAAGAAATGCGGCCTTTGTAACAGAATCGGGGAACGCTAAGGGTCTACACAAAAAGTGTAGCTTACATTGATTAATGAAAGTACGATACCTCCGAGGGTCCCCCTGGTATCGTTCGGGGGCAGCAAGGGGAACAGGCGTAGGAAGCAGAATGGGAGTGGGTGCAGGAGCCATAACCGGGGCTGGTTGGTCTGAGGGGACTGTGTCACCGAATTCAGCATCCGAGGGTAAAGGAAAACGTGTGCTCTGGAGGGCATCCAGACGGTGGTGTATTGCTGCCGTGGCGGTAGTCATGTCGGTCCTAAGGGCCGCCACGGCTTGTAACAAGGCGGTCACTGGATCCCCGGCGGAGGGATTCATGCTCTGGACGACCAAAAAAAGGGCTTCACAGTCTGTTACGAATCTGTTACGTAGTTCGTTGGTCGTGTAGAGTATGAACAACCCCTCTGTCCCCAAGAAACACCCTGACGGTTTAGTAATATCGTCAGTGTGAATATTAAGGCCACAGGTGGAAGTCCGGAAAACCAGGACGCGGGAACAGCCGGAAGAACCCCTTGAGCGCTGTAAGGAAAGGTACAGTGGTTAAGCAAAGAAACAGGGCCCGAATACCTTTATGTGCATAACCCCGAAATCCCTGAATACCTGTGAGGTCTTGGGTCAAGGCGTGGGTCTCCTAGCTGTAGCTGGAACAAGCTGTAGGGTAGAACAGGTAACCACCTTTTTGTAGGACTGAGGCCCTAGCCAGTGAAGGGTTAAGCAAGTGGAGTCCGTGGAGCAAACGTGGGTCGGTAACAGGCAAATCCAAAAGTACTTGAAGGGCTAGGCAAGAGGAATCCGTGGAGCAAGCGTGGGTCGATGACAGGTAAATCCAAAAGTACTTGAAGGGCTAGGCAAGAGGAATCCGTGGAGCAAGCGTGGGTCGATGACAGGTAAATCCAAAAGTACTTGAAGGGCTAGGCAAGAGGAATCCGTGGAGCAAGCCGAGGTCAGAATCTAAGCAGGTCCTAGAACGAACAGAGAGCGTCACGTGATCCAAAACAAGACAGCTGTGAAGCAACGCCCTCGGTTCACAGACTCCTTTTATCCTCGGAAGGGTCGTACGTAGAGTCACGTGTGACGCGAACCGAAGTGTTGCCATGCTGCTAGGCAACAGAAGTCACGTGATCCGTGAAGTGCCGGGAAGCGCCGGTCTCCGCAAGGGATGTGAGTTCCTGAAATGACGGAGCCTCCAGTTGATCTGCTACCGCCGTGAGGGGCGATAAACACCCGTTACCCCAAACCTGTCATGCCGTGCCCTGCTGTGTGCGACGTGAGTGGGGCGCATAATGCATGAGTGTCGGGGAGTGCTGGAATGGGTAGACAAGGAGGGGCGAGCGGTAGACAAGGAGGGGCGAGCGGAATGGTGTGTCCGCGGTCTAGGTAGCGGTGTGACAACACCATCACCACCATAGTGGACATGATACATGATGACATCGTCAGCCTTATAGAAATACGCACCAACATTCCCCCTCTACTGAAGGTAGTGTCGGTGCTCCACTTCCTTGCCACAGGCACCTACCAGCACACAGTGGGGCACATGCATGGCATATCACAACCCATATTTTCTCACATTCTGAACCAAGTGCTGGATGCCCTCCTCAAGCACACAAGGGACTACATATCCCTACCACGGACACTCCAGGTGTTTTTGGACACACATGTTGGCTTCCATGCACTGGCAGGTATGCCAAATTGTATAGGTGCCCTCGACTGCACCCATGTGGAGTTGGTGGTCCTGCATGCCATGGAGGTGGTGTACCGCAACCGCAAGCAATACCACTCCATCAATGTGCAGATGGTATGTGACACCAGCAAGAGCATCACATATTGTTGTGCCCGATATCCCGGATCAACTCATCACTCAATGATCCTGCGGAACTCCACGCTACCACGCTACATGGAGCGACATGCAGGACGACGTGCCTGGCTGCTTGGTAAATTGCACGACGGGCACATGGCACTAAAATCTGGGGAGAGATGCACACACCACCATGGTGTCAATGTTGTGTCAGCACAATGTGCACATCACTAAACACTGTGCCCCAAAGCATCCCAAACAGAACATGACAACCAAATCCCATAGGAATGAAGTATGGTCGACACCTATCACAACATGCCAAACAGTAACCCACCCTACATCCCACAACACGTGCACCACTCATCAGTGGACCTCACCCTCCGCAACACCATCCAGCAACATGCAGTGAATATGCACTATGTTGTTGCCTCCAGCAAATCACCACACAGGACAAGCATCCATGGGAGTGCATTGACCAAAACCACCAAGGGAATCCACTGTCTGTCACAGGGCCGCCACAACCACAGGAGTGCAGCATGTCACTGTGAGAAAAATCAGCGCTGAATGCCTAATATTGCAGAGCCTACTGCCAACACTCCCAGTCAGAAAATGCTACCGAACTCAACACATCACAAATCTGACACGAACACAGCTGTATGCATCCACAAAGCATGAGTACATTGAAGGCAGTGCACACTGTGTATCATCTTCAAGATGCAACCCACACCATTAGTTCATGGCACAGGACACATTGAGGGCATAAAAATGTCCTGCATATAACCAGGGACATGTGCATGTGACCATCGATAATCTGCTGGCATGTGTGACTAGTACAGCTGTCCATCATGAATCGACTGACATATACCTTTTTTTTCCGCCCAGGCAGGTGATAGTGGCTATCCCTTGAAGCCGTGGCTCCTCACCCCTGTCCGAAATCCACAGAAGAGGCACGAGGAGGACTACAATCGTTCCCACACCCGTATCCGTGTGGTCCTTGAGCAGACCTTTGGCTTGTTGAAGGCACGGTTTTGCTTCCTCAGCCGGTCGGGTGGGGCACTCCTCTACAGGCATGAGAAAGTGGCCAAGATCATCATGGTATGTGTCATGCTGCACAACATGTGTATCCGGCGGAACGTGCCCCTGCCCCCTGACAACCACCTGGTGATGATGAAGGGGATGAAGAAGATGTGGTTGCACATCATCGTGGTGCCGATGTACAGGAGGGGCGTGCTGTGCGTCAGTCAGTGATTGCACAATATTTCTGACACATTTCTGGCTCCAGAGTTGACATGATAGTTGGACAGAGGGCACTGGGTGTGGGAGTACATGTACACCATGCACCTCCAAAGGCTAACACAAACCACGCCATGTACCGCAGAGGAAACCACCTCCGGATGCCACGGTGCTGGTGCCGCCAAGGGCCGTCGACACAGAACCCACAACTCCAGCCACACTGGCACAGGACACAGCTGAAGCTGCACTCTCAGCAGAGCGCAGTTCTGTCTGGGAGGTGGCAGCTACAGCAACCCTGGCTGAGGACGAGGTGCAGGAACACGTGTGGGTGCTCATGGAGGACGACACGCCCACAGCCGACCACATCTCGGAAGGGGGCCCGGGACGAGGACCTAGTCTGGAATACAGGAGTTTTGGTTTTAGCTTATAGTCTCTTTTTCCCTGAGCCCACTTCCCTTGTGGACCCAACGACCCCTTAGTGCTTTCCTCACCTTGTTTATTGATATGGTGCGCTCTCCGTCCTGCTGTTCTGTGCAGGGGTGTGTCGTGGATGGGCGTGTCGCAACCGAGTTGCTTCACTGGTGCAGGCCCTGTGAGTCCAGACCTGCTGCGACTCAGTTCTTCAGGTAAGTCTGTTGTTTTGACAGCTTGTCCTTAATTTTAATAGCCCCTGTTAATGTCTTTCTTCTTTCTTAGATGCGGAGGAGTTTTGAAGATGCCGTGCTGGCTGGGGCTGTGCTCGAGATTGTAAGTGAAAGCGTGGAGCGCAGCGCTATGTGCTTTTCTTGCAGTGTGCTAACCTGTGTTGTCCCTCTCTTGCAGGCCGCCGTGATGTTCCAGGTGATAAGCTGCCAAGAGGATGCGGAGCGGTGAGTAGATGTTGTTCGAATCACCGTCGAGTAATTATGCGTGTTAATCAGCCGTGCCCTTTTCTCTTGCAGGTTGTTGCAAGGCCGGAATGGGCATGCACCAACAGCAAGTTCAACTCAGGTAAGCTTGAGCCTTCCGAATGTTGTTTAAATATGAGGAATAAACGCTTAGTGATACTGCTTTTCTATTTTCCCCAGGTTGCGGCTTTCAGGAGAGAGAGCGAGCGTTCGCCGAGATGCTAGATGTTTGGGACACTGGAGCAGATGACAGGAGCTGGGCTCGCTAACAAGTAAGAGTAACTAATGGTGTTCTTCTTCTTGCAGGTGTCGGCTGAGGAAGATCTGACAATCCGTGGTGAACGTCCCACTGTGAGAGCAGAACAACGCGAAGCGTGTTCTCCAGCTTGGGCGTGGCTTATATAGCCTGCAGATCTCCCAGGTACCTCCAGGCCCGACCACACCCTAAATGCTAGACCGCATGGTTCAGTTCTGGAACTGAACCATGTGGGGGCATCCATGTTGTAACACTGTGTCATGCGCACGGGCGCATGGAAGATGTGGCAGCGGTTTCGTTGGGGCGGCCATTAGTGTTTCCGACACGTTTCTTTCCCCATCCTGGGTGACGGTCTAGCTTTTTCACGTTATCTCTGCTGCGACTGCGGCTAGCTGGGAAGTACTTATTTCCAGTATTCCCAGCTGCTGGCGCGTTGCAACGTTTGGGATACGCTTTCCGCTTTCTCCATGGTTGCTACAATGCTTTTCCTCGTCTTCCCTTTTTTTGTGAATTCGCTACTTTCTCGGCACTCGGGGCCTCGCCCCGCCCTCCTTACATTTTTTGCTTACCTTTCGTCTTACTTGGCTTCTACTCGTCTGGCAAGTGCTTATTCTGTTCTTACTGGCTCTTTGCTCCTATTACTTCTTTTTCTCAGTGTTCCTTCTAGTTTACCATTCTTACTTCGGCAGTGTGTTCTTGCTGCTCCCTCTTCCGGACGGCTCCTGTTTCACCGTTGGAGAGCTCTGGCCACTGGATTGGATTATTTTGCCTCCATTTCCCTATCAGACATCTCTACAGATACAGCACCAACCGGACCTCAATCTGGCAGAGGAGTTTTTTATGCCTGCAGCTTTTTCCTCTATTTCTTGCCTGTTTTGGTGAAGGGGCCGCAGGGGCCACAGCTTACAGGTGGGTAGTGGGTCTGAATAATCGGAAACGTATTGTGACACACTGCCATTGGAAGCTCCAGCTCTCCCTTCTGCCATATGAGCCTGGCACCAAAGGCGGCAGGACTGACTCCAAGAGAGTCTTGGGGGACATGGTTGGGCCCTTGGGGCCATGAAGGGACACCGTGGTGTGGGCCAGTGGCCCCAACTTCCAGGGCAATGGGCAGTGGTCATGACAGCACTCCCCCACAAGGCCCCTCTTAGGATAGTTCTTCTGTCTGGTCCTGGTTTGGTGGGATAATCACGATGGAAATGTTGTATTAAACGTTGTGCATGAATGTAATCACAGGGTTCCCATGTCCTGTCTTGCAGACCATATCCCTGCCAGTCCACTAGGTAGTATAGTTTTTTTCTGACATACTTTGAGTCCAGGATGTTCTTGACCTCAAATTCCGGGTCTCCATTGACCATTACTGGTTCGGGTGGTGTGGTTACCCGTGTTCCAGGCTAAACTGGTTTTAAGAGAGATACATGGAACACAGGGTGTATATGCATGTTGGTCAGCAGGGCCAGTTTAACTGCAGCTGAGTTTATAATAGCATCAATGATGAAAGGTCCTAGGTATTGTGGGCGAAATGTCTGGGTCCCTTTTATAGGTACATGCTTTGATGCTAACCAAACTCTGTCTCCCACCTGGTAGTTGGGACCCCTTCCACGACGCTGATCTGCGTATTTCTTTTGGCGGTCTTTGGCTTGACGTAAATGTTCGATGGCTCTTGCGAAGGTCTGAGAAATGATGGTATGTAAGGTTTTGATGGCCGGCATTTCCAGAGACGTGGGGATGTCCATTTCGGATTGCGTGGGTGTCGACCGCATATTGTATAAAATGGGGTCTGTCCAGTACTGCTGTGCTGGGAATTAATATAAGCATACTTGGCAATCCACAACAAGTCTTTCCAATTCCCTTCCACTTGATGGAGCATACAGCGCAAATACTGTTCGAGTGTTTGGTTCGTTCTTTCCGTTTAGCCAGTCGTTTGGGGGTGGTGGCTAGTGGATAGTCTAATGTCGATTTGAGCCATTGAACAACATTTTCTCCAGAAGTTGGATACGAATTGGGTACCTCCATCAGTACTGAGAGGAACCCATGAAGCCTTACGATGTTTTCAAGGAATTTCTTCACCAGGCTAGATGCATTTGGGAGACCTTTAAACAGCAAGAAGTGGGCCATTTTAGAAAACAAGTCTACAACCACTAGAATGGTATTGTATCCTTGACTGGATGGTAGGTCGGTGATAAAGTCAAGAGATAATATATGCCAGGGTGCTGGCGGAATTTCCAATGGTCTGAGGAGTCCAGCTGGTTTCTGCTTAGATGACTTATTTTGTGCACAAATACCGCAAGTGATAATGAATTGAATGACGTCTTTATGCCACGTGGGCCACCAGTAGCTACGTTTCACTTTAGCTCCATTCTTAGCAATCCCAGGGTGGCCTTCAATGAGGGAGTCATGATATCCTGAGATGACCTGTTCCTGAAGTTCTTTCGTGGGCAAGAATAGACGGTTCCTGAAGTATGGTAGTTGGTCCTTAACTACATAGTGTTCTCCCTGCAAATCCCATTCTTGTAACAACTCAGGAGTCATTGCCTGTCGGATTCCTTGCAGTAATTCGTCTTGAGTCATCGTGGTTGTAATGCCCAGGAGTTTGTCACTCGGGATGATGGCCACGGGATCGGGGGTCGTGTATACCAGTTCATTTGTACCCATGCGCGAAAGATTATCGGCTTTTCCATTTTTGACCCTGGGTCGAAACGTGATTACGTAATCATACTCCGCAAAGAAAAAGGCACAGCGTAGTTGTTGTGAGAATTGAGCCTTCACACATTTTAAGTATTGTAGATTTCAATGGTCAGTTATCACGGTGATAGTGTGCCTGGCACCTAGCAGATAATGTCGCCAGGCCTTGAAGGCTGATTTTATGGCCAGGAGCTCTTTGTCTATAGTGGCATAATTGAGTACAGCTGGTGAAAACATACGCGACCAGAAGGCTACTGGATGTAACTGGCCGGTTTGTGGGTTCCTTTGCGATAGAACAGCACCCGTCGCCATACTGGAGGCGTCCGTTTCTACCGCATACGGAAGATCTGGGCGAGGGTGTCATAAGATCGGAGCCGAAGTGAATCTCACCTTGAGTTCTTGAAAGACCTTTTCTGCCTCTTCTGTCCACTGGCATTTCTTGTTGCACTTCCTCAATAAAGATGTGATTGGATGTACTATTTGAGAAAATCCCAGGATGAATCAGCGGTAAAAGTTTGCAAAGCCCAACATGCTCTGGATCCCTTTGAATGAACTCGGGGCTGGCCAGTTTAGAATGGCGTCAACCTTGTGCACATCCATTCGGATTCCCTTTGGAGTGAGGATGAACCCAAGGAACTCTACCTCAGTGACGTAAAATGAACATTTTTCGAGTTTGGCATAGAGGTGATGTTGGCTGAGCTTGTAAGGACAGAACGAACATGCTTGACGTGGTCCTGTTTTGAGGCCGAGTATACTAGGATATCGTCTATATAGCCCAGGGCACAGACGTCAATCAGTTCTCTTAAGACATTGTTCATGAAATACTGAAATGCGGCGGGGGCATTGCAAAGGCCAAATGGCATCACCTGGTAATCATATAAGCCATATTTGGTACGAAACGCAGTCTTCCATTCATCCTCCTTTTTAATTCGGACAAGATGGTGTAGTGATACACAAAATTGCAAATTTGCCAATCAGGTCTTTAGATGACAGCATTAGCCGCTGAAAGCCAATAGTTTATTCAAAGTATGTGCCAAAAATGCTGACAGTAGTCTGTTGTAGCACTTCCATTACGCAGTAGTGAGCTACAAGGAATATGCAGGCCTTGTAGGGGTGGTAGGTCACATTATGCATTGTAGATAGACACAGGCAGGGCGAAGGCCCCAGCTCTGTAGCTAATAGACATTTTTGCAGTGTTTGGAACATTATGGCACCTATATAGCGCTTAGATAGCCAATCTTAAGCGCTATGAACACTAAGCTATGAGTGCATGCCTTTTAGAGCTTGCTCACATGGGGTTAATTCATCTCGGCTTCTCTTAGAATATTCTGCCTTTCCAACGGTAGCCCTGCATGGCTTCGTAAACAAATCCTCTTTCTCTGAGAAGGCACTGATAAGACATTCCTGAGCTTTCGCGCAGATGGGCTCCAAGCAGGGAGGGGCACAGAAAAGGAGCACAGTGGAAATTCACAGAGTTGGGTTTTTCCATGAGCAAGCCTATATTTTGCACAGGGAAAGTTCTGGAACTGTGCGTCATGGACTGACAGCACGAGATTATAAAAATGCATGCCCACATGACTCAGGTGGGAGATCGATCTGTGGACTTGGTTCGAGCAAGATCAAGTGTCCGGAATCTGTGGCTCTGTTGGCACCCTACAGCGCTGTCCTCTGAGCGGGGCTTGTTACAGCTAGCTTATGAGGGCCAGGGTCTCCCAGTGCTGATTGAAGGGGCGTAAGACTGTGTTTCTCTATGTTTCTCTAAGTTCTATGTTTCTCTATATTTTGCATTTCTCTAAGTTTTGTGCTTTGTAATCTTCTCTAACTTGAATCCCAAGATGTTACTGAAATTCACTGTTTAGAATAAATACTAAAACTTTTTGAAGGTGTCATTTGTCACTAGCATGAGTTCACTGCTCGGCACAATAGAACCTGTATTTTGGGCTGAATTGGGTAATTTTTGCTCCCGAGGGCTGGTCCCGAGGAAGATTTGCCCAATATCAAGACATTTGGTGGCAGCGGTGGGATTTGTGCAGAGCAGTGCCTTGCTGTGAAGTGACAAATTGTGTGAGAGAACACAGTGCAGAGTGATGAGCAGGCTGTCGCATTTCCTTGGTGGTCTCACTGCAGCTCTGAGACTTCAAAAGACAGCAACGTTGTGTCGGCTTGCCGTGGCCGATAGCTTGTGTGGTTAAGACTCCCTTCAGTAAATCAGTCGTGACTGACTTATTGCTTGGGAACGGAGCCAGGGAGCACAAGGCGATAAACAAGCGGGAAATGGCTATGTTTAAAGCGCTCCGATGAATGGTCAAGAAAGATTTATGTTCAATTAGGAAAGAATTTTATCATGCGGTTTCCCCAGTTTAAAGTTGTAATTTGAAATGCAAAGTGAGACGGAGTTCTCAACTCTACTCTGTCATGAGGGCAGGAAAAATAGTTGGGAGGATTTGACATGCAAATTGTGAATAGTAATTCAACCATTGATTCAGCCCCAGTGTGCTAGCGAGTGGGGGGCTGTAATGTACGGAGGTGAAGGTTCGTTTTTTTTTTAATGTATGCTTTTGAAGTGTTGACATTCCTGAAGATAACGTGGGGAATGAGCCGTGTTTAGGAGAAAGAGTAACATCTGTGTTGAGAGCCTAAAGGGTTTGTTTTTCTTTTGGCAACTGTAAATTCCATGTGCTGGTGGTGTATTCTGTTTAAAGGAAACACACTAAAATGGCTACATTGCATTTTAGCTGTGCCATGCTTACAATGGGTGAGAGACTCACTTAAAAAAGGAAGTGAGTGAATGGTATTTGGATTTTCGATTTTTGTGTATTGATTTGGAATTGCAGAATCAGTTTGCAATGGTTTGGGGGGAAAAAACAATTTATATTTTTCTAAATTGCCCCTGGAGTATTTTTGACTGTTCCCACGCTATGCCATGGATTTGTACTGTTGCGTTATAAGTGATGTATGTTTTGGAAATAGTGACCTCTTGACTGTGATACATGGTGAAAAATGTTGTTGACACATTAACAGCCCACAAACAATATAGAGTGTGGGTTGCTCTTGCAGAGAAAAAAAAACGTGCAGGGAGCTGCACTACACATGGCATGTTTTAAATGCACTGAAATAAGTGGTTATATTCTGGCAATGGTACAACAGAATGAAAAATCTGTGTGTGATAAGACAGCACAAAGATTTAGTGGGTTGCGGGTTCTTTTGAAAGATCGCACGTTGCATTGGAGTGAGTTTGTGAAGCCAAACTACAAGGTTACGAGGAAAAAGAAAAAAAAATGTATGCCTTTAAATGGGACATTGATCAGTTCAAAACTGGATAAAAGACGCTTTGACATTTTGCTAAATTACATGGAGTAGAATCTGATGACAAGAAAAAGTGCCTCTTTTGAAAATAAGAGTCTTGCTGTGTGTGCAGATGTTGTGCCTTGAAGATAACTTGCACTGTCTTGGGCGAGGTGCGCGAAGAAAAAAAAAACTGTTGGAGGAAAGCAGTGCAGGAAACAGTTAATCTGGGTGAACTGTCTGAAACAAGTGCCTTTCATTGAAGCCGCCACAGTTTAAGAGTTATAGGCAGAGAGATAAGTTTGCTGCGTGCTCATGGCTGCCATGTGTACAGGAAAGATAAACAATGACATTCCTGCATTCCATCCCCTGTGAGAGACACCGTCAGTGTGAGCAAAAACTGAGGAGGGGGTGCAAAGACAGAATGCTGAAACAGAACTGAAGGCAATAATTGCTGTGAGTGAGAAATTGAGAAAGAGTGCAATCTACCTTACATGCTGATGTACGTATGCTTTCTAACACCGGCATGCAATAACAGAGCTGATCAGAAGTAAAGAATTTGCCCAGTATCAACACTGGAAGGAAAACAAATGCTGCATGCAGAATGGCAGAATGGGCACATCGCATCTGAACATTTGGGGAACCTGTGCATCTGTGAATGGGCTAAGAAAAGACAGCTGCCCATTTCAAGAGACATTGCCATGCAAGCTGCATCCCCATGCGCCATGTGATGTGATGTGAAGTGAAGCCACATTGCCGTGCAAGCTGCATCCCAGTGCTCCATGTAATGTGAACTGAAGTAAAGCGCTGTGCACTGAAGAAGAAACCTCTAGGCTTTTTGAGAAGTGAAAATACACAGCTGGCAAAATGCAAGCTACATTGCCAGGGCTGGAGTAACTGACAAAGACATTATGGTGTTCCAGATGGAAGCAAAACTGACAAAGGTAGCCGTTTTGCAAGAAACAACATGCAGAGCGGGGCTTTGGAGTATAACATGAACACTGCACATTAGCCATGATCCAGAAGCCTCACGGCTTAGTGCAAGAATGAATGAATTTGTTGAAGCAACAAAAGGAACTGATTCAGACTATCGCTCTCAAAGGGGTGGCCCAAGAAATCAGCAGACACCCTTTGGGAAAATGACAAGTGGAAAATCAGAGGCTTGGAAGACACTAGCTTTATGGAATAAAAATAAACAAAGCTGCTTGTGCAACTGCAGGCGGTATTGGACTATAGGACTTTACCTTTGAAAAATGGAGTGATGCCAGCAGGGCAACCTAAATCAAGATCATGAGACACTGGAAGCAAGTTGGCGCCTGGCATTCGTGATCGCTCTGGTGACAAAGGAAAGCATTGATCCATTGAGAAGTGCGACCTGGGTACTTATTATATGGCTTTTGTAAAATCACAGATATGTCTGAAGTACCATTGACCAACTATGATCGCATTGCACAAATGAGTTTATGATTAGGCAGTTACACCCCGTATGGTTGAGTGTAAATAAGCCCCCAATAACATACAGAAGGGTGACAAATAATTGTGGTAGCAATGATAAAGTGTGTAGTTACCCGATGAGACTTCTGAAGGCGGGGGGGGTGGTGTTAAGGGAAGGGGTGGTTAACGCTGATAATGTAGTTCTGCTGACATCCTAACATGAAGAATAATGACATTGTACTTTTGATGAAATCCTAACATTTCTGTTTGTATTTTGCCTAGGCAAAAAACCAAGACATTTGCGTGCCATGATTGGGGTAGATGTGTGCAATTTGCGGGTGACACTGATCAGTCAAGCAGATGCATTCTCAGAGAAAGCGAGTCACTGCAAGATGATATGTGAACTTTGAACCTGTCCTGCACCGCACTCAATGCTGCTAACATGCATGACATATGAGGACATTTGTTCTGCAACCTGCGAAAGGTCTCCAAATGAGTAATAACTTTTGCTGAACTGGCACGGTGCAGACTTGGCTAGTTATCAAACATTTGATGCTGCACATTCAAATGATTCAGTTGCTGGAAATAACCTGGTTGATATGTTTTGCCTTTCTTGTTTAAAGGACTGTGGACAATGGGTTGTGGACTGTGACATCATGCACCACAAACAGCTGTGTGACACAGCACTTGAATGCTAACACATTGAAAAATGGTTTTTAAATGCACTTTTTGAGATGAATCTGAAAAAACGAAATGTTTTGCTTTTCCAACTGAATTGCTTTAACCAGAGATGCTTTGCTTTTTTGAAAAAAAAAAAAAACTTCTACGTTGCACGTAGGCGGGAAAATGATTTATGAATTGTTGGGGCAGCAGGATTATGCAAGCAGGAGCGTAATTTATTTTGAGATAAAATGAGTGCGCACACCAAAGTCAGCTGTGCGTTGGTTAAGGTTCTTAATTTGTAGTAATGCTGCCAAGTGTGTGAGCTCTAATTTGAGATGGTAACCTTTGAAACACTGGATACTTTTACAGCCAGCCTTAAGGCGGGTAAATGAAACCATGACTGACTTGATGTTTGATTTTATGACACATAGTGTGACACGGTTTTTTGTTAAACCAACCAGTTTCATGTTTTTGTGGGGACAGCTGTCTCCAGCACACTAATTGTAGACATTTAGAATAATTCTTTGGAAAAGCGCTACAAATGAGTATCCACATGGAATTGCTAGCGTACTGGCCTGGCACATTGTCGGGCATCTTTTGTCACTGACTCATATGACTGGTGTCTATGAAATCCTAGGCCCAAATGTTTCAGTGAATGGATCCAACGATTTGTTTAATTTGTTTAATGTGATGTTTTTTCTGACCAAGAACTGCAGCGAGTGTTCTCGCCAAGATTTTATGGACTATAACTTGACTAAATGCATTTCACACAATGGTGTGATGAAACAGCCACTGCCGGATGGTAGTATGGTGTTTGTAGCTAAAACTAATATTGTATATGGTAGGCATCCCACTTGGAGAAGGGTATTCTCCAAGTCACACAAAGTAGAAACTGTGAACATGTTAGATTTTCCAGTAGTAAGGCAACATTTAAATTGTAGGCGGGTAATGCACACCTCTATTATTACAGTGATACACTCAGACATAGATTAATCACGAGGCAATGTTTCCTTAGTACTACCAAGCTGCTACAAATGGAGTCCATTTCTATGGCCCATCACCAGAGTGCGCGTAGCTAGGGAGCTAGATTCATTAATTGCGGGGGCAGCGGGGAGTAACAGGAGCTTTATACGCTTTTGACATAGAAACTGTGCGCAATAAGCTAGCCACTATTGGTTCTGATGCCAGCTCTGCTATAAAACTTCTGGCCTAGTGGGGCCCATTGATACGTCCAACACTGCTACAAGTATTGGCAACCACTAGAGATGGCAGAATTTTAGGTATGAAGACATTTTTTTCTGCCATAGGGCAGGTCAACAAGACTGCTAAATACACACGATGCATTGTATGGCAAACATTGTTAAATCAGCAGGTGTTGGCTTTTCACTGAGTGGGGGCGACCATCCTCAACACACTGGCACACAGAGCTACAGTTAACAGCAAACATATGGATCAAATCGCTTGCTTTTGATTGCATGAATAACACATGCCATGCTTTGATGCAAATTAGTAGAATTGTTTTTATTTAGATAACCTGGTGCCCATGGGTTCACCTTGCTCATGAAATTAGATGGTTTCTGGTTGGGTTCCACATACATGGGGGAAGTGTCTAATCACACAGCCCATAGTCACGGTTGAATGCCCTGGGATCAGGGGGAGGGTAGGCCCTTAGAGTGAAAGGCTGCCAGGTTTAGAATTGGTAACCATACATAAATGCAATAGTGCATTGTAGATTAGACTACACCAGATTGCCTTGACATTCTAACTGCATGCTGCTTTTTAACTGACAATCAGTTGTACAATAATTATTTAGGTATTTTTGTGTAGGCCAGGTTTTGGCTAGAGTAAATGTCCATGTTCACTTTGTGTAGGTATTTTTTGTGTAGACCAGGTTTTGGCAAGGGTATATGTCACTGTTCACTTTGTGTACATTTTTGTTTAGGTAGTGTTTTTACTAACCTTGCATGCCACGCTGACTAACCGCTAGAAGATAGTTGGCTTAAACCTCTTGCAAAGCCCCAAGGTCTTTATCACTGCACTACATACTATGTTGATGGGTATTAGTCAGCATTGTCGCACACACTTTGAATAGGGGTGGAGTGTAGTGATACACAAAATTGCAAATTTGCCAATCAGTTCTTTAGATGACAGCATTAGCCGCTGAAAGCCAATAGTTTATTCAAAGTATGTGCCAAAAATGCTGACAGTAGTCTGTTGTAGCACTTCCATTACGCAGTAGTGAGCTACAAGGAATATGCAGGCCTAGTAGGGGTGGTAGGTCACATTATGCATTGTAGATAGACACAGGCAGGGCGAAGGCCCCAGTTCTGTAGCTAATAGACATTATTGGGGTGTTTGGAACATTATGGCACCTATATAGCGCTTAGATAGCCAATCTTAAGCGCTATGAACACTAAGCTATGAGTGCATGCCTTTTAGAGCTTGCTCACATGGGGTTAATTCATCTCGGCTTCTCTTAGAATATTCTGCCTTTCTAACGGTAGCCCTGCATGGCTTCGTAAACAAATCCTCTTTCTCTGAGAAGGCACTGATAAGACATTCCTGAGCTTTCGCGCAGATGGGCTCCAAGTAGGGAGGGACACAGAAAAGGAGCACAGTGGAAATTCACAGAGTTGGGTTTTTCCATGAGCAAGCCTATATTTTGCACAGGGAAAGTTCTGGAACTGTGCGTCATGGACTGACAGCACGCGATTATAAAAATGCATGCCCACATGACTCAGGTGGGAGATCGATCTGTGGACTTGGTTCGAGCAAGATCAAGTGTCCAGAATTTGTGGCTCTGTCGGCACCCTCCAGCGCTGTCCTCCGAGCGGGGCTTGTTACAGCTAGCTTATGAGGGCCAGGGTCTCCCAGTGCTGATTGAAGGGGCGTAAGACTGTGTTTCTCTATGTTTCTCTAAGTTCTATGTTTCTCTATATTTTGCATTTCTCTAAGTTTTGTGCTTTGTAATCTTCTCTAACTTGAATCCCAAGATATTGCTGAAATTCACTGTTTAGAATAAATACTAAAACTTTTTGAAGGTGTCATTTGTCACTAGCATGAGTTCACTGCTCGGCACAATAGAACCTGTATTTTGGGCTGAATTGGGTAATTTTTGCTCTCAAGGGCTGGTCCTGAGGAAGATTTGCCCAATATCAAGACAGATGGTATGCCCCTCTAAGGTCCAATTTCGTGCAGATTTGGGCGTCTTTGACTTGGTCTAACAATTCCGGAATAAGGGGCAAGGGGTAACGATTTTTAACGGTGATTTGGTTCAGTGCGCGATAATCGATGCAAGTCCTCAAATCTCCTTCCTTCTTTGGCACAAAGAATAGGGGATTTGCTGCAGGTGACTTCGAGGGGCAGATAAAACCGTTAGCCAGATATTGTTCCAAGTAGGACTTCAAATTTTTGATTCTCTGGTTCTGTAAGCGCATAGATTCGACCAGAAGGTATTTGTGCTCCGGGTACCAGGTCGATCTGGCAATCGTAGGGTCTGTGTAGTGGCAAGGTGTTAGCTTGTTCCTTTTGAAACACATCTTGAAAGTCTTGATATTCGCTTAGTAGGGTACCGATCACACATAGGGCAATCGCCGCTTTTTCCTGGACAGACGAGCCTGTGTTCGTTGACTTCCTTCCATTATAATAGCAAGTGCATGTACAATCTTCGGAAAAGACCAATTCCCTTGCACGCCAATCCTTATGTGTGCGACCAACCACGGCATCCCTAGGATCAACCGGAACTGGGGTGCCTTGATGAGATCAAAAGTGATAGATTCCCGGTGGCCGTCCTGACATAAGAGGGTTAGAACTGTTGTGCATTTTGATACTGTGCCGGAAGCGATTTCTGTACCGTCTACAGTGGTCACAGTCTCGGTGGTTGACTTAGGGCAGAGAGAGAGCCCCATCTTTGCTGCAAGATCCTGGTCCATGTAATTCCCAATGGCTCCGCTGTCGATGTATGCTTCTACCGTTAAGCATCTTAGACGGCTGTTGGTGGTTGATTAGGATCACAGGCAACGCAAAATGGGAGGTCTGTAGTTGACTTTCTTCGTTCGATAAATGGACCCCTACATTTGGCGGGCTTGTTAGTTTTCCGACTCCTCACTTGGTTTTTCTTTATCCATGGCTCCTACGGTTCTCCTTGGTAGCTTTACTGGACACTCCTTGAGGAAATTACCTGCTTTTCCGCAGTGTAGGCATAGCTGCTGTTCCCTCCTCTTGTACCTTTCAGCTTTGGTTAAAGGAGGTCTTACCTCTCCTAGTTGCATTGGTTCTACGGAACTGTCTGCCCCTCGTGGAAAATGGTCTTTAAAGCGCACAAACATAGGACGGGTGTTTGGTCTCCTCCGATCTGCTCTTCGGTCTTGCAACCTGTGATCAAGTTGAACCACAAGGTTGATAAACTCGGCACAGCCTTTTGGTGGATCCACTACTTGGGCAAGAACATCCTTTAGCTCCCCCCTTAGGCCCCGGTGAAATAGCGTGGTTCTCTTTTCCTCCGGCCACCCTGCTTCGACCACGAGCCTGTTGAAGGTCGCTATATATGTCAATAGGTCTTGGTTTCCTTGACGGAGTGACAAGAGTTTGTTGTCTAGTGCCTGTCCATGAGTACGACGGGCGAAGAGCTTTTCCATCTCCTGCTGGAAGCCCCCAAAGTCATATAGCAGTGGGTCATCCCGACTAACGAAAGGTACAGACCAGTCTGAAGCACTGCCACTCAAATAAGACAACACAAAGGCCATCCGTGACTGATCATTAGGAAAGGCCCCAGGTCTGCAAAGAAAATGGAGGTGACACTGGTTCATAAAGGTTGCATACTTCCTTGGATCCCCCGTGAAACGCTCCGGTGGGGCTAGAGGAACCGCTGCAGGGAGGGTGATCTGCACCAGATTGATCGGCGGTGCTGACATCAAGGGAATGGTCCCAGGCAATGGGGCTTGTCCGGCCTGTGATTGAAGGAGTTGTCTACTTAAGTCATCAGTTCGTTCTTTGGCCACTATTAATTCTCTCCGCAAGGCGTTGGTCTCCGGCCTGGCTGAATGCACCTCAGCGCGTAACTGCCCCAGCACCTGAGCTAACTGGTCGGTTTCCGAGGTTTCCATGCTTGACGCCTGGGTGGATTGTGGTTGTGAGGCTTCTCGTTCTGTAACGCTCACCTAGTATCCACAGGGACGCCACCCAATCTGGCTGGACTGCTTCTGACCTGGACCCACTCCCTCAGGTTCTTGTTCTGCCGAGGATCTAGTCTGGAATACAGGAGTTTTGGTTTTAGCTTATAGTCTCTTTTTCCCTGAGCCCACCTCCCTTGTAGACCCAACGACCCCTTAGTGCTTTCCTCACCTTGTTTTTTGATATGGTGCGCTCTCCATCCTGCTGTTCTGTGCAGGGGTGCGTCATGGATGGGCGCGTCGTAACCGAGTTGCTTCACTGGTGCGGGCCCTGTGAGTCCAGACCTGCTGCAACTCAGTTCTTCAGGTAAGTCTGTTGTTTTGACAGCTTGTCCTTAATTGTAATTGCCCCTGTTAATGTCTTTCCTTCTCTCTTAGATGCGGAAGGAGTTTTGAAGATGCCGTGCTGGCTGGGGCTGTGCTCGAGATGGTAAGTGAAAGCGCGGAGCACAGCGCTATGTGCTTTTCTTGCGGTGTGCTAACCTGTGTTGTCCCTCTCTTGCAGGCCGCCGCGATGTTCCAGGTGATAAGCTGCCGAGAGGATGCGGAGCGATGAGTAGATCACTGTCGAGTAATTATGCGTGTTAATCAGCTGTGCCCTTTTCTCTTGCAGGTTGTCGGAAGGCCGGAATGGGCATGCACCAACAGCAAGTTCAACTCAGGTAAGCGTGAGCCTTCCGAATGTTGTTTAAATGTGAGGAATAAACGCATAGTGATACTGCTTTTCTATTTTCCCCAGGTTGCGGCTTCCAGGAGAGAGAGCGAGCGTTCGCCGAGATGCTGGATGTTCGGGACACTGGAGTGGATGACAGGAGCTCGGCTCGCTAACAGGTAAGAGTAACTAATGGTGTTCTTCTTCTTCTTGCAGGTGTCGGCTGAGGAAGATCCAACAAACCGTGGTGAACGTCACGCTGCGAGAGCAGAACAACGGCGAGCGTGTTCTCCAGCTTGGGCGTGGCTTATATAGCCTGCAGATATCCCAGGTGCTTTCAGGCCCGACCACACCCTAAATGCTAGACCGCATGGTTCAGTTCTGGAACTGAACCATGTGGGGGCATCCATGTTGTGACACTGCCATTGGGAGCTCCAGCTCCCCCTTCTGCCATATGAGCCTGGCACCAAAGGTGCCAGAACTGACTCCAAGAGAGTCTTGGGAGACATTGGCGCAAAACTCGTGCTCGCGAAGTCGTAATAGCCCTCTATTAGCGGGCTCTTACCTACATGGACACAGTATTTGCTCCATGCCGGTAACACAGTTACTTACCTCCAACCTCGGAATGACCCCCTCAGTGTCTTGACTTGTGTGTTCCGATCTACAGAATGAGAAAGGCCTCTTCATTAAATTAGGAGTGACTTTCTCTCCCAACTTTTTAGTCATGGACTTGGAGGGAAGAGCTCCTCCTTTCAATTAACAAAGCAGAATTGGAAGATGAATATTGCAGAATATTACTGGATACAACAAGGAGGTGGATAGTGAGCACAGCTGAAACCATCTGGTGACTGGTTTCCAGCGAGGTTGGAGATAGAAGCCCTTTCAGAGAGATGATCAGCCCCTATTGGAGATCGTTTTTGAGACCAGCAGCTGAAAAGAGACCTGACTGAGGCAGCTCCAGACTCTTAGTGACCCAGTTGATTCTCCAAAATCAGAAGCCACATTTAAAATATATGTTTAGAACCCTGACGTAACCCCAAATTGTCCCAATAGTGTATCCATGGTAACATCCCAAGACTCAAAGGGGATGGGAGCAGAAAGGGGATGATAATTTGACAAAGGCCCAAGTGCAGTGTTAAATAAGAAAATGTGTCTCATTCACAGTAAATCATGCAAAGTGTTTCACCCCTGAAATCCCCTATCCTGAAATGTACATGCAGACCTATGTGGAATCTGAAAGGGCAGGGGTGCTTGCCAGCCTAAGACGTGTCGATCTGAAGGTAAACGCATAGGAATACATTGACAACTACTCACATGTTTATTAAAAGCTGTAGACACATATTCAGAGAAGATTAGATACACATATAAAAATACACTGCAGCTCATAGAAAAAGTGTTTGGATCTGTAAATGGTGGGTGTCATGGGGGAAATTGAAGACTGTTTTTTAATGGCGCTCAAAAGCAATGTTATTTCTTATTTTGAAATGATTTTGTGAAGTTAAGTGTTTAGAATGCCTAGTGTCTTTTACAGTATAATATATATGGTATTGATTAAGGAAACACATGCTTGCATGAATTGATATTAGTTCATGTAGGCAGGTAACAATTCGTTTTACTGACCAATTATTTTTGTACCTATAACACTGTAGTGATTCCCTTGGTTTAAACCGGGAGACCACCTTTGTTTGAATTGACTTCATTTGTCAGAACGTCAGAGCAGATTTGGACGTGGCTGGTCAATGGCAGACTCAGGATGTGGAGATATGGCAGATACAAATGAAGTATAGGGTGCAAAACGTGGGCTCAGATATGTGTGCGCCACAAGGTCTGCTAGATGAAGCGTTACAAAAATGGTTTCTGACTTCCACAAAAGCTGATGAGAATGTCATCTGCCTCTCGTATTGCCTGGAGTAGGGGTTCTAGGTACATTGCGTATAGGAGCGGGGATAGGGGGCAGCCCTGTTTAGTGCCTCTTTGTAATTTGAATGGACGTAATGCCATTCCGTTCACTACTACCCGTGCTTGGGGGCCCTCGTAATTTGCCTTCACCATTTGTAAATAGGTGCCTCCAAGCCCCATCCTTTCTATGACCTTAAATAGAAATGACCACTCCACCCGGTCAACCGCTTTTTCGGCGTCTAATAATAGTAAGACCGCCGGAGTGTTCGTTTTTTCCACTTTTTCGAATAGATGCGCCACCCTTCTTATATTATCTGCCGTTTGTCTGCCTTTAATAAATCCTGCCTGATCCTGATGTATCAGGTCCTGAAGGAGCCCCTCTAGTTTGTTTGCTAACATTTTTGTGTAGATTTTAGCGTCCACATTAATGAGCGCGATTTGTCTATAAGACGAGCTTTCCATGGGGTCCTTATCTGGTTTCAGAATCAGGGTTATTTTGGCTTCTTGCATGGATGGGGCTATTTGTCCTTTATCCTTAAAGGAGTTGAAGAGATGGGTCATTTCTGGCACCAATATCCCTGAGAAGGTTTTATAAAATAATGCTGTATAGCTGTCTGGGCCTGGGGCCTTACCCAAGGGCAGTTTCCCAATGACTCCCCTCACCTCGTCCTCTGTTATCTGTTGGTGTATATTGTCCTGGGCTTCCCTACTTATTTTGTGTAGCGTGACCTTTTCCAGGAACTCCTCCTGGACCTGGGCTTGGGGGTTCTGTGGCGTGTTTAGAGTCTCGTAGAATTTGGCCATAATTATTCGGATGTCTTCTGTTCGTGTGGCTCTCTCTCCTGTTTCTGTTTTTAAGGCCGTGATTATGTTTCTCGATTTTGCCCCCCGAAGAAGGCGCGCTAGGACAGCATCAGCCTTATTTGCTTTTGCATAGTATTTTTGTCTTACAAGTAGCAGGGCCCCCTCCGCTTTTTTGGTCTGTAGAACCCCTAATTGGCCTATTGCCCTTCTATATTCCCTCTGGTTGTTTCTATTGGGTATCTCCACCACTTTTTTCCTTGCTCCCTCCACTTCTGCTTCCAACTGTATCTCCAGGGCCTGGAGTTGCTTGTCCCTCTGTGCTTTGGCTGCTATGATTTCCCCCCTCAATGTGGCTTTAAACACATCCCACCTGGTGTCTTCCCCCTTATCCCCCCTTTTGTTATTCTCGAAAAGTCTCTCATCTTTCCCTCCATTTCTTCTCTCATTACGGGATCCCTCATCAGTGAATCAGGGTATTTCCAACCTCATACCCCCCTCTCCCTGTTTCCCAATTCCAGTCGCATTGATACTATTTTATGGTCTGCTATTCCCATGGGGCCCAGATGTACAGCTTTTTAAGACACAGCCTTCCCGTTCATGCAGCTGTGATTGAAGCGAAAGTTGTCTGCCAATGCTTCATCTCTGTGACTCGCCCCTGTTTCTGCCTTCAGCAAAGGTTCACCTTATTGCACTCTGTCATCCCCAGTGCTTCTCTTAAACAAGTATGGTTACCTGCTGGACCATCGCGTTTGGTGATTCTGGTATCTGCAAGAGGCCTGAGAACGTGGGTGGTGGAAGGACTCTGGGAAAGCTCAGTTACTGATTGCTGCTTATCTCTCCCTAGCTACCAATGGTGTTTCACTTCACAGATGCTGCCCAGCCCTTCCTGCTTTATGATTTACGCTCAGTGAAGACGCCTGCCCCTGTCCAGCCCAGATGCGCCGAGCCTGACTATCCTCCAGACACACCTCATTGTCTATCAGGGAAGTGTTAGTAGGGTGAGGGGGTCAGTGCCATCTCACAATGGTTCCTGTGTGGTATCTGTGAGTCCAAACCCTGAAATGAAGTATCTGATATTTCTGCAACACCACTACATTGACTGATGTCTATTTTACGATGGATATGGGCACTTCCGATGATTGAAATTGCACCTTGTGTTTGGGCTGACATCTTTTGCCTATTTTGTTGCTGCTAATGGTGGAGATGAAAACACCTCTTCTGCATCCGCTTTGTCGATATGTACGTTTGGTGTTGCTTCCTCAGCCAGTTCAATTGCAGCTATTTCTAAACATATAACCTGTTTGTGGCTGTGGCACATGAGAATAATGCAGGGGAAGTAGCCCTGCAAACTTTCGAAAAATGGTTTTGTTTCCGGCTGTGCCACATGGTTTCCTTGTCACTGGATGCTTTCCTACATGTGGTAAAAACCATTGACAGTATTTGCACAGTCTTCTGCTGCGGTATTGACTTGTCTGGCAAAGTTCTTTGGCTCTCATTTCCCCTTGTTCTACCGCTGGTTGTGAGGCTGTCACAAACCACTTGCACTCCTTCAGTCTTCAGGGACTTGAGGGCCCTTTCCATATGGTTGTCCCTCACACTGGTCAGCTTCCCAATCACAATATTTTCTGGAGCGCTATACATTTGTCACTTAAAATTTGGCATTGTCATTTCCCTGAGATGCATTAATTCATGATGAGTGCTCTTATCTAATCTAGATCGATCACTGTGCATGATAGCGCCTAGTGCCGAATGCAAGCATGATTTGCATCTAAGGATTCCTATGCCTCTTGCTATGCCTGATATAGTTTGAGCCATGTGTCGTCAGCATTAATTTGCAGTTTGAAGTAAGGTGTTAGGCATTCTTCATAGTAGTGTATGATCCATTGCTGTGTGGGAGCACATTGAATTGTTGTGTTACTGCTTCACCTACCCAGAAAAGCAACATGGATTTCTTTGCCACATCAGCATCTTCTCTGGCCTTGGAACAATGCATTTCGAACTGCTCCAGCTACACTGCCCACGACCGGCCAATTGATAATGGGACTCCTTTCACATCAGATTCCTTAAGTGGTGCATTGAAGAAGGAAGATTGGGACCACAAAGGTCCATGCTATTGAGCATGACCTGAGGACCCCTGACGTGGAGGATTATCCTGCCATTCATTCTTGTATTCAATTGCTGTTGAGTGCACATGTATTAAGATGTTAAAGGCAGGACCCTTGCCCTAATGAGGGGGGGCAATAACCTGCACGGGGGGAGAGGTTTATGCACAGTTGTTAGGGAGATTTTCCTTAAGGCATGGTGGTAAGGGTCCTTCGGTATATCTTCCTGACTCGGATACTGCTAGTAATTACCTCAAGTTTACCAGGCTCTCCAAGTTGAACTTCGGTCAGGATGATGTACCTGAGGACGTTGACCACAGCCCTGTAAGAAAAAACCTCCCTTACGAGTGGTGCTCAGTAATGTGGCTACTGGTTCTAGGGCTCAGTGAATACAAAGTACTGAAATACCTGTAAGACTTACACACAAGGTGTTCAAACAGAATAACTTACCTTGAGATTGATAATTATGTGTTGAGATGCTGGCGCAAATGTTGAGCTATTAGATGCCATATCTCAGTACCACGATCAGTTCTCTAAAGAGGAGGAATCCTCTGAATCTACCTCATCCATTGCTGTTTTTCAGCTTCCCCTAGCCATGCTACAGAAGGGTGCCTCAGACTTCTGCAGGTGGAGATGGAGTACAAGAAGAGACAACTTACCCAGCAGGCGAAGCATAGGGACAGTGAATGGAAGGAACTGGAACACCTCACACTTAAGGAGGCCAGAGAAGAGGAACAGAGAAATGTTGGAACGGAGGAGGTCAGAGAAGAAAACGCCAAGGAACTGGAACTGCAACTCAAGTTCAAGGAGCTGGAGACTGCAAAGCCCAAGAACACCTGTTCCAGTAAGTCTTTGATGGTAAGGGGTCAAACACTTCTCTCAAAATTCGCAAGGGGTGGCTGGTTGAATACCAGGAGGGGAATGATGTTTTGTTATATTTGAAATCCTTTGAAAGAGCTTGAAGAATGGCTGGTTTGACTGACTCAGAACAGGCCTTATGCCCAATGGTCAAATTGCCTCAAAGTCCTTTAGGAGCACTACTGGAACTGGGTTAACAATAGAATTATGAATGTATGAAGACCATATTGTTTGTGAAATTTGTTAAGCCTCCCTCCCAGTATCTTAAGAAATGTAGAAAGCCCCAGAAATACACCTGGTGAATAGGTTTATTTGGGAGACTGCTTCCATTAAAGACATGGATGGTTGGGTAAGAGGTTACAAGGTAGATACCTTTGATGTGCTAAAACAATTAATTATGCAGGAGCAGTTTGACTGCTTGTTCCCCAGAGATACGTCTAAACCTTGTTGACTCTGAGGAACTAGTCCCAAAGAAGCTGGCAATGTAAACTGCTCTCTGGGGCTCCCATAGTGTGTCCAGAAAGAGAACTCCTCAGAAGGTTGAGAAGCACAAGCCTACCTCTAATAAACATTCTTCCAAACAGGTCCCTAAAATAGGTGTGTAAATTCCATGGAGGTGGTGAAAAGGTCAGCTTGGTGCCTACCCACAAGAAGGGGGTCAAGAAGATCTTTTTTAGATGTCCCCTTAACTGTGGGGATTGCATCATCTGACCACAGGAAATGGGATCCTAGGTGCAAAGGGACACCACAAGGGATCCAGGCCACAAGCCTTACTTTCCTGCCTCAGCCCAATGGGGCCTGATTGGATCACTCTCACTCTCCTTAGATGCCTGGATAAACGTCACTGCTACTGCAGCAGAAGTGCCAGAAACATTAGGAAATACATTCAGAGAGTCCCTATCAATGGTTAGAAGACTACTGGTCTTAGAGACTCTCGGGCTAGCAACACATTCGTGGTCTAGAGACTGATCCAAGCCTGAAGACTATCTAACCATAGAGCCTCAGACCACCAGACTTGCTGGTGAGCCCCTAGACAATTCCCTATTGACCAAGTAACTGTAGTGGTGGATGGATTATATGCTTCTTTTCCAGTGATTGACTTGTAAGAACTTGACATGGTGGAGCCAATCCCCCATTGCTGTTGCTGTTGTGACCAGAGCCAAGCATCCCCGGGAAAGCTGACAATTCTGTCCTCACACCTAAGAAACATCAGTAATCTAAGTTTTTCTACAACGGCTAAGGTGCAACCTAAAGCCAACAGGAGAAAGAAGGGGGCCTTCCCATGCTGTGGCTTAACCACTGCCTGAGCGAGCACTTGCATCAGGGATTACTCCCTTATGGAAAGATCCCGAAGACGCTTTACTGGCAGAACCACTTGACCTAGGAAACATCCAGAGCTACAAAATCTTCTGGCATAAGTGGGTGCCTCCAGGCAAGACATCTACCTTGGTCAGCATTAATGGCCAACTTTAGAAGGCCTTCCTATTCCTAGGAAACAGGCTGCTTCCTAGTCTGAATGGTTAGACCCTGGGAAGTATAACATATTCTGATAGGATAGACTCCTTTATAGTGATCGTCTTGAGCCTGAGCCTGGTGCCCTCAAGAGATTGGTGGTGCCCTCATACTCCAGTTAGCATATGAGGTGCCTCTGGATGGACAACATCAAATGAAGAAAACAAAAGAGAGGTTTACTCTTCACTTCTATTGACCCAAGATGGGAACAGAAATAGAGGGCGATTGTAAATCTTGCCATACTTGCCAAACTTCAGAAAAAGTAGGTGATAAGTGCCAAGGACCCCTTTGCCCACGTCAAATGGTTGGTATTCCCTTTGAGGGGGCGGGCATAAACATTGTTGGTCTCTTAGAACCTCATACTTCCACATGAAGCAGATTAATTCTGGAGGGTGTTTGACTATGCCACCAGGAATCCTGAGCACCTGGCAAATGAGAAACTAGCCAGGGCTCTCCTTGGTATTTCTACCAGGATAGAATTCCCCAAAGAAGTTGTCTCTGACAGAGGATCCAGCTTCATGTTTAAGTATGTGTAACCTCTGCGGCAGAAATGTGGGGCATCCTACACATTTTCCACTGCATGCGAACATCATACCAATGATTTTGTTGAGTAATTCAACAACACCTTTAAGAGCTTCATGGGTGCTCTTGAAGAACCCCTCAATAGGAAGTGGAATCTCCTCTTCCTATGCTTTCCCTTTGCCTACAGAGACGAAGCATTAAAGGGAATTGGATACAGCTAATTTGAGCTGCTCACTGGCCAAACTGTGAAAGGTCCCTTAGCCTTTGTAAGAGAAGGCTTGGAAACCTTCTCACCTAGATATGCCTCAAATAGGGATCACTATGTCCTGGGTCTCAGGAGAAGAATGGCCAGAAATATGGTGGAGGCTAAGGAGAATCTGAAGTCAAGCCAGGCTCTAATGAAACATTTGTTTGATTATAATTATTCTCTGGTTGTTCTAGTCGAAGGAGAAGAGGTTCTCACCATGTAGACTATCAATCCTAGAGCTTTGGAGGACAAATGGACAGGCCTTTGCAAAGTTGTCTCACAACTTAGGATGTCAATTAACGTATTGATTTGGGGGTACCCAAGAAGGTTCCCGGAGTCTTCCACATCAATAGGTTGAAGCCCCATTTCTGTAGTGAAGAAGATGCTATCTTGCTGTTGGATTCGGACCAGCAGGATGGAGAAGGTGAGTCTCTCCCAGACCTTCTCCAAAGGAAGCCAAAAGATTGCTCAGTGGAAGGGGTAAACCCCTCTCCATAGTTGACTCCTCAACAGCAGAGTGGTTGTAGAGCTTTGCTCCAATAATTATCCCCCCTGTTCTCATTTGAACTAGGTCTTACACCATTGTTTTAAACTGATATATACACTGGGGGATAGAGTGCCTGCCAAAGACAGGAGCTACAGTATCTCTGGCATAGTACAAATCCACATTGGGCAGGTGTCACCAAGATGCTGGACCTGAGTGTAATAGGGCATTCTGACAGTTCCTGTGCCAGACCTGTTGCCCTGCTACCCAAAACAGGAAACACAGAAGTACAGTTCTGTGTGGACTGTAGGGCTCTTGATGTAGTCACCAAGCCTGGTGCAGACTCTCTACCAAGAGCTGTTGATCTGATAGACGATCTAGCTGCTGTTATATTTCTGAGCACCAATCTACAAGTGGGGCGTGCTATGAGTCTCCTTCCCCGCGGAGGAGAGCGCCCCTGTTCTCAATCTGGGCGACTCCCTGTGGGTGTTCTGCGTCTCCTCCTGACCTCAGCGGATCCACCATGTGGTTGCTCTAGCGTTCTCGTCGTTGGCCTTGCCTGTGCGTTTTTTCTGTGGCAGCGCAGTATGGGGTGTATGCAGTCCTGTCTGGCCCTATGTTGTGTACCCCAATGCCATTCCTCCCGATGCCTGCACAGCTTCTCGTGTGTGGATCGGGTCTGTCTCCCGAACATGGTGGGCCTTTATGCAGTGTTTGGCCTGTGCAACGTGCTTTGGGGTGGGACCTGGCGGGTCCCCTCCTCCCCCCGTGCTGCACTGTAAGTTTGTGATTTTTTTTCGCTGTTTCTTTGTTTAGTTTTTTGAGAGGGGAAGGTCCGGATTCACCACCCAAGCCTGGGTCACCCTTATGCTGATATTATATTTGCTCTCTTGGGTCTCTGCCACGGCTCTGCCCTTGGTGTTGCGAGTCTGAGTTGCTCTCTCTCACTGCAGGATTTCTTCGAGGGGTTACTTCCCCTGTCCCCCCTCCATCGGACTCCTCACCTCCTCCGGTAGTGCGGCTGGGGGGCCTCCCGGCAGCTGGTCGGTTTACGGCTGTTCACGTGTGGGGGGAAAGCAGTCCCTCCGTGTACGCCTGGGCGGTGTCACCGGTCTCTCCTCTGTCCTGGGTTGTGAACTGGCCCGGGGTCCTGCTCTCGCTGCTGGCCACTGCCTACTGAGTCTGTGTTCAGGACTCCGCTGACCCGGTCCTTTGCTGTGTCTCCGCCTCAGGGTTCCGTGATGCTCATGGATCCCACAGCCTGATGTCCGTTCTCCTTCCCGCCATCGGCACCAGGGGCCGGATTCCGCTCACTGCCCCATTACAGCTGCTGAGGGCTATCTTTCCCGGGTCGCGTACTGACACCTGTTGTGGGATGCTCAGCTATGGACACCATCTGTGCCACTGGGGCTCCTGGGGGCACCAGGGAGCCTGTCCTCCATCGGGGGGAGAAGCGAGCTCCCTAGGCCCAACGGGTGAAGTGGAGCAATGTTCTCACGCGTCCATACTGGTACGCGCCCCTTACCGGTCTCCAAACTGATGCTTTTGAAGCTGGAATAGGGGCAGTACTCTCCAAACTTCATGAAAAGTGCAGTGGACATCCCATTATCCTCATTATTAAAATGCTCAAGGGTGGAGAGCTCTAGGTGGGCCACAGTTGAAAAGGAGTGTTTCTCCATTGTATGGATCCTCTGTAGGTTTAGACCCTAACTCCCAGGATCCCCCTTCAGCATCCAAACAGACCATAAACCCCACAAGTGGTTGATGCACACGAAAGAGGAAACCCCAAAGTTGCTCAGGTGGGCCATCAGTTTACAAGGGGTGGACTTCCTTACTGAGCACAGGCCTGGTCATGAGCAAGAAAATGCAGATTGTCTTTCTGGACTGTTTAAC
The DNA here is from genome assembly GCF_040938575.1 of Ambystoma mexicanum. Taxonomy (NCBI): domain Eukaryota; kingdom Metazoa; phylum Chordata; class Amphibia; order Caudata; family Ambystomatidae; genus Ambystoma; species Ambystoma mexicanum. The sequence goes on along the minus strand of NC_090923.1, from coordinate 1,124,556,034 downwards.
CAACCAGAACCTGAGAACCATCCCAGGGGGATTAGTTCTCATGTCCTTAATCTATGGTGTGAGCAAGTGTTAGGCGGAAAGCCCACTTTTTTCCACATGTGTCGCCTACTGTACTTTTTGCTGGCTTTTTCTGAGTCTGTGACTTGTTTTTCTCCTTGCCAGGTTTAATCTGAAGCCTGAATTAAAGTGTGGCTCTGTGTTTTGTGTTCTGCCTTTGGGGTCCATATTTATTTATTTATTTAGTATTTATTTAGCGCACCAAGCCCAGAGGCATCCGGGCTCTTACTTACAGCGAGTAGAAGTTACAATTATTGCACAGGCAAATACAAGACAGACAAAGCTAATAAAATTATTTTACAAATAGATGGCATGTACCAATTAACATACAGAGTTTTCCAGTAAAGGTTGGGGTGGTGACGAGCTAGGTGAGATGGGGTGCATGGTAGCTTAAGCTTTGGGTGAAGAGGTGCGTTTTGAGTTGTTTCCCAAAGATCCAGAAAGAGTCTTGAGCTCTGAGTGGGAGAGTCAGTGAGTTCCAAAGTTTGCTGGCAAACGTGAGGAAGCTGCTGCCGCCAGCCTTTTGGAGCTTGAATCGGGGAGTGGCTAGGTGGTGCTGATAGATTGCTCGGGTAGGTCTCGAGCATTGTGTCAGCGTGGAGCTGTTAGACAGGTAGGCGGGGGCCATCTGGTGGAGACATTTGTGTGTGAGGGAGAGTGATTTGAACATAATGCGCTCCTGTACTGGTAGCCAATGTTGTTGGTGTCTAGTGGCTGAGATGTGTGCAGATCTGGGGATGTTGAGCGCGGCCCTGAGGGCATTGTTTTGTAAGACCTGCAACTTCCGGATATTCTGGATCTTCGTCCCTGCATAGAGGGCTTTGCAGTAGTCAAGGCGCGTGAGGACTAAGGCTCTGGCTAGAGTAAGACAGCTGTCAGGTGAGAGGAATTTTCTGCAAGCGCTAATGAGTTTTCATGTGTATGCGGTGGCTGAGGTGGTGGCATTTATTTGTTTGTTGAGGTTGAGTGAGGAGTCTAGGTGGAAGCCAAGTGTTTTTACCTTGTTGGTGACTTTGATGGTGTGTCCAATGACTTGAAAAGATTATTGAGTTTGACAATTCTGTGTTGAGAGCCGATGATGAGCAGCTCTGTCTTATCGTCATTTAAGCATAGTCCATGCTGCGCCATCCTATCTTGGATGGATCGGTATATGGCATTGAGGGTGGCTGTGTCAGTGTCATGGTCTCCTCAGATGGGTATGAGGACCTGTGTGTCATATGCGTAGTTGGTGTAGATGACACCTAGGTCTTCAAGGCGTCAAAGAGAGGCTTTGTGAAGATATTATACAAAGTGGGGGACACGCAGGAGCCTTGTGGCACTCCACAAGTAACTGGGGTGGGGGGTGCTTCAGATTTAGGGGAGAAGACTTTCATAGTTCTGTCTCTGAGGAAGGAATTGATCCAAAGTGTGGCGTTGGGAGAGAAGTTAGCTGCTGATGATAGGTGTTCACATAGAATATTGTGGCCACCGGATCGAATGCAGCAGAGAGGTCTAGGAGATTGTCCATTTGGATTTCTTAAATCCAGTAGTGCTGTTTCCGTCCCGTGTCTTGGACAGAAACCAGACTGACGTAACCCCAGGATGTTATTAGTTTCCAGGTCATTCTGAATTTGCAGATTTGCTACACGATCAAGAATTTTCATGAGAAGCGGTATTGTAGGTATATAGTGGTTGTTTGTGGGGGTGTTAGGGTCCAGGGTGTTTTTTTTTAATAGTGGTAGTACCCACGCTTTATTTAGATCAGATGGCACGCAGTTGCTTTTGAAGGAGGCATTGATAAGCTTGGTGATGAAAGGGGCGAGTTGGGGTGCGCAGTCATTGATGCTCTGGGTGGGCATGGGTTGCCTTGGCATCTAGATGGTTTTAGGCTAAGGATGATCCTCAGAACTTCTGGGACAGAGACTTCCGTGAATACAAATTGGGAAAGCTCCTTAGGGTCGGTCGCGGTACCAGAGGGAGGTGGAGGTTTGTGAAGCTTGTCTAGGCTGTTCTTTTTGGCTTCAATTGTGGATTGAAGGCGACTGATTTTGTTTTGGAGGGCATTTTGAATGTTCTCGCACCAGTGCGCATTTTTGTTGCAGCTTTCAAGGGGAGTGATAGGGGTTTCTAGCTCTCTGAGGATTAGAAATAGTTCCTTGGTGTTGGAGCTGGTTTTAGCTATTCTGTCGTTGTATAATTCCCCTTTGGTGAGAAGTACTTTTTCTCTGTAATCCCTGGAGGCAGTATCAAAGAGAATTTTGTTAGTATATGTGGGTGTTTATTTCCAGAGTGATTCTGCTTTTCTTTAGTTATTCTTAGATCTTTTAACTCAGGGGTGAACCAGGCATTGAGGTGGGCCTGTTGTTTTGCTTTGCGTACCGCGAGCGGAGCTGTTTGATTTATAGCAGACAGGATTGTGTCTTTGTAGAGTCTGGTAATTATGTTGGGGTCGGCGGTGTTGTCAGTGGGAGATGCCAGGACAGGTTGCAATAGTGGGAGCAGGTTGTTAGCTGTGATCTTCTTTTTATTTCTCGAGGGAGCCTCTGGGGCTATGTTGGGAAGGTTAGAAGGGCAGATCATGGTGTTGATGTTGAAAGTGATTAGGTGATGGTCAGTCCATGGGCAGGGAGAGTTAGATATGATGGTGGAGTGCAGTTGACATCTGCGAGCCAGTCGAGAGTGTGACCTCTCGTATGAGTGGGATTCTGGATCCTGTGCGCAAAGCCGAGTACTGATACAGTGTTGGCCAGTGATAGAGCCTTGGTGTCATGTGGGTCGTTCAGTCCTAGGTTGAAATCCCCATGTAAGATGGTTTGTGATTTGGGCTTTGAATTGGACTAGATGAGTTGACAGGAGATATGGTGAGTGGACGGCACCTCTCTCATGTTCAAGGAGGATTTAGCTATGATAGCCACTCCACCCCTTTGGCATTAGGTCTGTCCCTTCTTCAGATGGAATAGTTGTCGGGGACAGCAAAGAACAGGGCTGGGCCTGAGGCTTCGTTGAGCCATGTATCCAATATGGCTACGAAATCTAGATTGTGTCGGGGGATTGTGTCAGCAATGTCAAGTGCGTGTGCAGAAAGAGGTCTGGCGTTGATGAGGGCTCCCATAATGGTTTGGTTAGGTGTGTTGAGGGTGGTGGGTTAGTGGGTCGAGGTTTGAAACGCGCTGTGCAGTATGTGAGGAGTGAATTTCTGAGTCGGGCGGTGGGAGGCATAGGTGCCCAAGGAGTTTCTGGAGAGGTAGGTTCTGTCTGCAAGGTGTGAATTTCTGAGTGCAGGGGGGCAGGGGAGGTTCTATATGAAGGTGAGCCTAGGAGTGGATGTCATGGGTTCCAGGATGTGCCTGGCTTGGGAGCCGGGTAGGTTGTGTGGCAACTGTGGTGTCAATAGGGAGTGGTCGGTTAGGGCCGGGTGGGGTGTTAGGGCCTATACGGGGTCAGGGAGTGTGAATTTCAGGGGGGGCCTGAAGTAGGATACGGTCAGACAGTGGTAGGTGTAAATAAGCAGGTTGATCAGGGCAACAGACATGGTGGTAGGTGGATGCATAATGAGGTCTGCCTCAAGTGGCACTAGGTGAGGTGCAGAAGCAATTATCTAGAGTATACATTAGATCAGATGAGCATTAATACAAGCAGGATGTCAGGTACAAATACACATTAAATCAGATGCCGGATGGATCGTATTCCCTAAGGGGGCAGATCAGCATGAATACATTGCGGTGTGACCGGTGCAAACACACATTTTTTACATTTTTTTTTAATTTCATTTTATAGATGATTTTAGTTTGTTTGTAAACTTTTTCATCTGTGTCCTCAGGTATTAAGAAATGTTGATTATAGTCAGTCTCAGGAGATTCTTTTATTAAGTTCTAGTGTGGTGCTGAGAAAGAGAGTGATTGTGTATGTGTATTTGTTATTTTTCCCACTGAGTAGAGCCGGCCATCTTTCTTCCGTGGCCATTTGTTGTGATGAAAGCCGGAAGAAAGCCCCAAATTGTTTGCGTCGGGAAGAAAGTGACTGGCATTCCATTACCAAATGAAATATGGTTTCTGGTGTTGACTCATCATTGCAGAATCGACAGTGGTTTTTTGTGGTGGCAGTCTGCCTCGTTATTGCCAGGTATGAGATTGTAGGTAGAATGTTGAGGCGTGTTCTTAGGAATATTGTTCTGATGATTTGGTCTGGGAACAGTTGAAGATATGGTGGTAACTTGTGGATTTTTCTGTTATCTTTGGAGCATTGAAGGTTCTGTTTATAAGCATTTTTCAGTTTAATCGTTTTTATCCAGTCGTCCTGAAGAAGTTTTATTTTGGCATGTTGTGGACGAAGGGTTAGTTGTTCTTCTGAAATCTCTTCGTTTCCATTTCTTTCGTTATGTTCTGTTTCCATTTTAGTAGTACCGTGTTGTTGAAGGTATTTGGCTGTGCTTGCAAAATTTGGATCGCTGGGGTTTTCTGGTCGGAGAGTATTTTCCGAAAGATGTCTTGTCTTTTCCAAAGTACAATTGATGCAATTGATTGGGTTGCCATTTCATATTGTATTCTTGACATTGGATATGAATGGGGTAGGTGAAGTATTTTGCGCCACATAATTGCTTCGAATTTCATCCATTTAACTGTGTGAGCGTTCATCATTGATTCTGTGCCATACGTTATTATAGGGATGTATTTTTGTCTGTAATAGGCGATGATAGGTTTGAAGGAGACTTGTCCATATTTCCTGTGAAGTATACATCCTTGTCGTGCCAGGGTTTGTGCTGTTTGCTCTATTTTATCCAGCCATTGTTCTTCGACTTTAGATTGATTTATTAGGATGCCGAGGTATTTAAAAGTTGTCACGTTTTCTAGTTGGATTCCATTGATTTTGAATGTTGGAGGTTTTGTTTTTTTTGTTTGGGGGTTAGTTAGCGTCATTGTCTTCGTTTTTGAGATGTTGATTGCTAGTTCATTTTTGTTCATGTAACTGCTCAGCGCTGTGAGGGATGTTTGTAGTCCAGAAATTGTTTTGTCGAGCAGGATGATGTCGTCTGCGTATGCCATGTTGGGCACTGGTTTTGAATTTATTTTCGGAGGGTTGGTTAGGTTGCTGGTTAGGTGTTCTTCAATGTCTGCTGTGAATAGATTGTACAGGGTTGTCGCCAAGGGGCACCCTTGTTTTAGACTGTTTGATGTGGCGATAGAACCGGTTGTGGCACCTTGTTTTGATAGTCTCACTTTTATGGAGGTATTCGAGTATAGTAGAATGATTGTCTCCAGAAAGTTTGATGGACACTTCCACGCTTTGAGTTTCGACCATAGCTTGTCTCGTGATATGGCATCAAAGGCCATCCTCAGGTCAATAAACGCAGCATGTATAGTGGCATGGGAGTTGATGGCTTTGTGTTTTATTAGATGAAGTAATATCAAGTTGATGTTAGTTCCGACGTTGGCAGTGAAGCCCGTTTGTCTGTCCGAGAACCTGCCATTGTCGGTTACCCAGATGGTTAATGTTTCAACAGTATTGATGCAAAGAGTTTTCCAAGCGGGTCCAATAGGGCGATTGGACGAAAATTCTGGGGTTCATCGCGGGGTCCTTGCTTATGAATGGGAACGATTATTGCTGACCTCCAGGAGTTTGGGATTTGATTGAGTATGTTTATCAAGGTTATGATTTGACACATGAAATTCACCCAGGCTGGTGGATCTTGCTTGATGACGGCGTTGGATATTCCGTCAGGGCCAGGTGCTCTGGAGGTGTTTAGGTTTCTGATCGGTTGTATGAGTTCATCGTAATCCACCTTTACTTGCCATTTTATTTCGTTCTTGAGGGTTTCATCTTGAGACTGCGACGCCCGTGCTCCATAAATGGTGGTAAAGTGTGTGGTTCATGTTTCTTGTGGCACGTTAGCCGTCAGTTTGTGTTGTTTTGCGAGTTGTCAATGAGGAGATTCCAAAGGTCTCTCGTATTGTGTGATTTATAAGTTTTCATTATGGCTTCTGCATCAGCTTGTTGGAGTATTTTTTGTTGAGATTTTCTCCAATTAGCATATTTCTGTTTCAAGCTTTTGATCTGTGTCGTGTTTTCTGCAGAGTTAGTTTTCTTCGGGAGCCGTATTGAGTTTCTTAGGCATTTTCTCTTGTCAGCTATTTCCTGGTTGTATGAATGGCGATGGTTTTGATGTGGTCGGTTTTTATCTGTTTGTTGAAAGGATAGCAGGATCCATTCGTAGATTAATTTTTCGGCATCCATGAGGTTGGAAGTGTGGAGTTTATTTGGTAGGTACGCTATAGCTGATAGTGGGATGCGTAGTCTGGATGTTGTACCATCAAGTTCAAGTGGGCATGCTGGTGCGATTTCTCGTTGTTCATTTAGTGGACCCGAGTGCACAGTTAGCTGATTGTGGTCGCTTTTGTCCGAGTTTATCTTTTGAGCTGTTGTGACAGATTCGTGCAAGTTGTGTGATAGAAATATATAATCAATGATTGCAGTTGAAGGTCCTCTGGACCAAGTTGGGGTGTATGATGTGTAGTTGTTCCTTGCATGGTTGAGGAGGGCAGGATTGCGAGTAGTAATTTCGTTCATCCATCTGCATGCATTTGATGAGAGTTGTGATTGACTCAGGAGGGTACCGTTCAGAGTGAATAAATTAATATTCACGTCTCCACAGATTATTATTTCTGCTTGTTGGTGGTTTGCAGTAATTTTGTTGATTGTTATAAATACACCATTGATGAATACTTCAATTGTTATTGCTGCGGGGTTCCAGTAGAGGTTTAATATTGCAATCGTTATCTCATGCTTTGTTTTCCTTTGCTGCTTCCCGGTGCTCGTTATTTTTGTTAAAAGAGTCCAGGGGTTAATGTTTTCAGTGCTTAGTACTGTCAAGTATGGGTTTATCTTGATTAAGGTGAGGAGGCCTGATGCTGGTCTTCCTTGTTTTTTGACAATCGCAGGGTTTAGAAATGTGAGCAAGCCATCACAGACTGGAGATTCACTGAGCCAGGTCTCACATTTAAACAGGTGCTGGTTGGATCGTATTCCTATGGGGGCAGATCAGCATGAATACATTGCGGAGTGACCGGTACAAATACACATTAAATCAGATGCCGGTTGGATCGTATTCCCTGTGGGGACAGATCAATATGAATACATTGCGGAGTGACCGGTACAAATACACATTAAATCAGATGCCGGTTTAGTTTAGTTTGTTTATTTATATAGCGCAGCCGAACCCTAGGGTAACTGGGCGATTTATCCTTAGCAGCAATGGTTACAGAAGGTTGCAGAAGACAGCAGAAGATGATACAGTACAATAAATAGTGTGAGGGACGAGGTTACAAAATAGTCAGAGAGGAGTGGCAAAGTAAGGTTATAGGTGAACCAGGTTACACGTTGGTCCATCTCAGAAGAGGCATACATTTGATACAAAGATACGAGTGGCATAGTAGCATACATGGTGGCATACCTTTGATAAAAGGATACATTTGATACAAGGAAACAAGGAAACAAGGAGGCAGGATTTAGCTAAGTGCATTTAACAATCTATTGCTGAGTTGTAAGTAGTTCCTTTACCTTGGCTCTGAACGACCAGAACGACGTGTCAGCTCTGATTGTCATTGGTAGTGCATTCCAGCATTTTGCTGCTAGCACAGGAAAGCTTGCTCCCCCAGCCATTTTCAGGTTGAACCTTGGAATGTTAAGTTGGTGTAGGTATGGGGATCTAGTAGGTCTGGTAGAGTTCTGTCTCGTAAATTTGTCTGATAAGTAAAGTGGGGCTGTCAGATAGAGGCATTTGTGTGTAATGACCAGTGCTCGTAATTTAATTCTCTCATGAATAGGGAGCCAGTGAAATTCCTTTCTGACAGTGGAACTGTGGGCCATGCGGGGGAGTTTAAGGGCGCATCTCAGGGCGTTGTTTTGGAGTATCTATAGTCTGTTCAGGTTGTAGTTAGTGGAGCCGGGGAAGAGTGTGTTACAGTAGTCCAGTTTGGACAATATGAGGGCCCTAGCCAGTGTGAGGCGACTGTTGGTGGATAAACATGGTTTGCAGGCATTAAAACGTTTATTGGTGTAGGCTGTAGATGAGATGGTGGTGTTCATTTGTTTTGTTTGAGAGAGAGTTGAGTCAAGATACACACCCAGTGTTCTGACATCTTTTGACACTTTTATAATGTTGCCATCAATGGCCAAGGATTGGTATCTGAGGTCAAGTTTGTTGAGACGGGCCTGTGAACCAACGATCAGTAGTTACGTCTTGTCAAGAGGCTATGGGTGGCAATGCTTGCTTGGATTACAAGGTAGATCTCATTTAGTTTTGCAACATCATCTTCATAGCTCCCCGTGAGCGCAATGTCGACCTGGGTGTCGTCAGCATAGTTTGTGTATGTAACACCCTGGTCAACAAGGCGATTGCAGAGGAGCTTGGTGAAGATATTGTAAAGCGTGGGGGAGATACAAGATCCCTGGGGGACTCCACATTGGATTGGGACGGGTTCCACCGCGGTGGCGTCTGATGGGGCGAAGACCCTGGTTGTTCTTTCTGATAGGAAGGACCGAATCCAATTGGTGGCATCCTGGGAGAATACAGCAGCCGAGCAGAGGTGTTTGGTGAGTATTTGGTGGTCGACTAGGTCGAAGGCTGCGGACAAATCCAACAAGAACAGGATGGCCAGGTTGCCCTTGTCTTTGGCTTCATCCATTTGGATTTTTAGGTCCAGGAGGGCTGTTTCAGTCCCATGCCTGGGTCTGAAGCCAGATTGTCGCAGACCTAGAAGGTTGCTGTCTTCCAAATGTCGTTGTATTTGGAGGTATGCTACTCTGTCTATTATTTTTTCCAGAAAGGGGACCGTCGTGATGGGCCTGTATTTCGTAGGTGTATTAGGGGCTAGGTTGGGATTTTTGAGTAGAGGTAGGACCCAGGCCTCTTTGAGGTTGTTTGGGACTGCCGCGTTTTTGAACGAGGAGATGATCAAGGTGGTGATAAAGGGGGTTAGATCTTTGGCCCCATCTTTGATGATGAGGCAGGACATAGGTCACCTAGACAATTAGATGGTTTTAGGCTAGCAATTATGTTAATTACTTCATCCACTGTGACTGGTGAGAAGTGGAAGAGGGGGTAGTCGAGATGGGTGGAGCTATGTGTATCGCTAGCGTGGTCTTTGGCAGGGAGGTTAGCTTTTTTAGATTCTATCTTAGCTTGCAGGAGAGCTATTTTATCAGAGAGGGCTTGTTGGATGTTGTTGCACCAAGTTTTGTCCTTGATGCAGTCATCGGTAAGGGGCACACGTGATTCCAATTCTCTTAGGATGGAGAATAACTCTTTTGTGCTGGATTTGGCATTGTGGATGCTTGTATTAAAAATCTATTTTTTGGCGTTCGTAATAGCAGCTTTGTAAGTGGCTGCTGTCAAGGAGAATTTTTCTTTAGTGGCGATAGAAGGGGCTTTTCTCCAGCTAGATTCAGCTGTTCTCTTGAGATTACGAAGTGCTTTTAGTTCTGCCGAGAACCATTTGTTCACATGGGCAGTTGGTTTGATCTTTCTTAATTTAAGTGGTGCTGTTTGGTTCAGGGCTAGTTCCATTGTGTCATTGTAGAGTTCGACTAAGAATGTAGGATTGGAATTGGTGACGGTATGAACAGCAGAGGTGATTGGATGTAGTAGTGGTCTGAGATTCTCAATGGTGATATTGCGTTTGTTCCTAGTTAGGTTTTGCAATGGGACTGTAGAAGGTATGCTTTTTTGTGTAACTTTAGGTATAGTGAAGGTGATAAGATGGTGGTCTGACCAGGCGCATGGTGTGATGTCAGTCAAAGAGATGTCATAGTTGACGTCTGCAAGCCAGTCCAGAGTTCTGCCTTTAGCGTGTGTAGGTTTGCTAATGCGTTGTGTCAGACATAGTTGCGTGACAGTGTCATTAATCAAGGTGGCATTTGCATCATTAGGGTCCTAAAGGCCAAGGTTGAAGTCGCACAATAAGATATTTTGGGAGCCTGGTTTTGAACTGATGTCAATAGGTGGGAGATGTCCTCCTCAAAGGGTGTGATTGTGCCTGGAGGTCTGTATATAAGGTGAAAAAGTATAGTTCTGGAGCTAGATCATGGGAGTTTAAAGGATAGGTGTTCGGCGGATGAAATGTCTATATTGGTGATTTCTCTAATATTCAGTTTGGATTTTGCAATGACTGCTGCCCCACCCCCTATCCCGGAAGTTCTGTCTGCGCTGATAATAGAGTAGCTCTCTGGGATGGCAATTGAGAGTGAATGTCCGGCCACAGGATTTAACCAAGTTTCTGTTACTACAAGGAAGTCCAAATTGTTGGATGTGATCACGTCTGCAATATCAAGAGTATGGGCTACTAAAGAGCGTGCGTTGATGAAGGCACCTTTGATTGTAGTGGTGGCACGAGCCACTGAGTCATCAAGCGGGTGATCACATGATGTAGAGGGGCTGAGGTTGTTGAATTTGTCAGTATAAGATGCTGGTGGAGTAGGGGGCGGCAATTTGTGGTCCCCTGACTGTAAGGCAGGAGCTCTCGAAGGCATATGATTGAGGCTGGTGCGGGATCTTAGTCTAGCATTTCTTGAGTGTAAGGGACATGCGAGATTGAGACTCATGATGTTGGGTGTGTTCAAGCGGGAGCCAAGTTTTGCATTTCTCAAATATGTGGGGCATGGGATTAGAGGTGTGGGTGGGGTGGCAAATTTGGAGATCATTTCTGAAGGTGACAGAAGTGGTTGAGGGGGGTGGGTGGCTCCGGAGGGTAAAGTGGGAAATGTTTTGTCCCATGTGTTAGGTGGGAGGTTAGATGGTGATATGTTGTTGAATAGAGGGAGGAAGGTGGCCATAGTGAGTGTCACTTTTCTTAGTGAGGCCATGGTTGGAAACTAGGCAGCTAGATGAGGCAAATATAGCAATAGGCTAGTTCAAAGGCTAATTTGAATTATGCATACAGTATGTGGTAATAGGCTAGTTCAAGTTATGCATACAGTCTGTGGTAATAAGCTAGTTCAGGTAATGCATTCAGTCTGTGGTAATAGGCTAGTTCAGGTTATGCATACAGACTGTGGAATAGGCTAGTTCAAGTTATGTATACAGTCTGTGTTAATAGGCTAGTTCGAGTTATGCATACAGTCTGTGGAATAGGCTAGTTCAAGTTATGTATACAGTCTGTGGTAATAGGCTAGTTCGAGTTATGCATACAGTCTGTGGTAATAGGCTGGTTCTAGTTATGCATACAGTCTGTGGTAATAGGCTGGTTCGAGTTATGTACTCACACCATGGTATAGTGTTCTAATATAAACATGCAGTGGGCTGAATCAGGTTAAACATTTGTGGAGCAGTATGTTGTTCCATTATCGCCTGGCAATGGGGTTCAGTGCCAATCACAGTGAGTAGTATTAAAGGTTAGATCATATTCCCTAAGGGGGCAGATCAGTATGAATACTTTGCGCTGTGACCGGTGCAAACACACATTAATACAGGTGCTGGTTGGGTCGTATTCCTATGGAGGCAGATCAGCATGAATACATTGCGGTATGACCGGTACAAATACACATTGGGCCTCATTACACGGTAGGCGGTAAGGGATTACTGGCACCGGTAAGGGCACCGGTGCGGTAATCCCTTACCACCCTACTACGAGGTCCCTTAGCGGGTCCCTTCCTTAACGCCTAGTTTTACCAGGCGTTAAGGAAGGGACCTGTTGAGGTACTTCAGAGCTAATAACGGGCCCGCAAATAGCGGGCCCGTTATGAGCTCCTTCCCCATTCTCATTGAGCCCTATGGGGGCTCAAATGGGAATGGGGAATGGTTCCCGGAATGGGAACTTACCGGTCCTGCCAAGGTCGGAATGACCTGGTAAGTCCCCATTCCGGGAACACGGACCCGGAATGCGGTAAGGGGGTAGCCATGGCGCTAACAGCGCCATGGCTACCGCCTCCCATGTAATGAGGCCCATTGAGTTAAAGGGGAGCAGTTCAATAGTAGAGCATTGTGGCGTCTCCGGTGGAAATAGGATCATGACAAGAGCAAATTGTGTCGCAGAAACAAAGTCTCACCCTGCGATATGTTGATAGGAGTCTGTGAAGCAGCAGGCGTGAATTTCTCAGTGATGTGGGCAGAACTGCCGAACGGGAGTGGACGTTGGGATGATCACCAGGGTATATCAGTGGCTAGGTGTCGTGTGCACATCCGGTAAGTTTGGTGTCATGAGATCATCACGGAGCGAGCCAGAATCAGCTGACTTCCGCGTGGAGGATGCAAAACGGGATAGACATGGATGAGGGGGGTAGAGAAGGAGTAGTGGGGGGCGCTCTGGCAGCTCGGTCAGGCTCAGTCAAGAGCCTTATTTGCGTGCCTTCGTTGAGGGCCGGCTTCCGCCTGTCGGTATGCCCGGATAGGCTAAATGTAGCTGGCTGGCCAATCAGGTACCAGGGGCATAATCACAGCCCTGGAGGTGCGATTTTGCCAGTGGCGGCCATCTTTACAAGTGCAAACATCGCAGTTTGCTTGTGGCAGGTAAAATTAATGAAACACAAAACGGAATCTGTCGCGCTAATATATAATTGGAAATTGTGTGCTTGAAGTTATATCAGCTGGATCGTGGGACTTAGATCGTAGCGTAGCAGTGATCAGGTACGGATGAGGTGGGTGTGCTGCTCCTGCATCACACGAAGGAAGAGGAGCTCCTGCTCCTAGGATTCTGCAACAGGATGTACGTCAGGCTCAGTCAGGAGCCTTATTTGTGTGCCTTCATATGACACCTAAGGCAGGGGTATGATATGTCATTTAAAACGCGCCTGTTCCCAAGTGTGTCTAGGTGCGACAAGATAAGGGAGGGAAGACAGAGGGAGGACAAGACAAACAATCTTACTAGGCCTTGTGTCATTCAGATTGTGCAAGTTTGACAGCGAAAAGTGCAGGGTGAAGCGGTGCAGGGTGAAGGGAGAAGGGGAAGTGCCAGGGAGAGGTAAAGGGGAAGTGCAATCCTGGTGGCATTGCTCTGAGTGAGTGCAGCCAGGGCAGCGTAGCTCTGGGTAAGTGCAAGGAGGCAGGGGGCTTTAGAGGTTACAGTTACAACGCCTAAGTGCGCGGTAGGGCCGGAGCCAGTGCAGGGAAGACTGATCCTGGAGGAGCCTGGTATCCAGTGAGATTCTGGGGGCAGCCAAGCAACCAGTCAGCGCAGCAGAAAGGTAGGCCAGCAGGGGAGAGAGAAAGCAAAGGAGAAGAGGAAGGTCTTGAGCAGTTTCTTGAACTTCAGGTGGTCCGGCTCAAGTTTGAGAGGGCCAGGGAGGCCATTCCAGAGGGAGGCACCTGCAGTGTAGAGAGATCTACTTCGCACTCATTATACACTGAAGGCGCTGTTTTCCAAGCCTTTCAAGTCCTGTGGTCTGACAACTTTGTTGTTCCCTTTATTTGTGACATTAAAGCCCCTACATCCTTTTCGCAGGCCAAATCGGTTATACGGTCTGGATGGCGCTCAGTTTCCCAAACTGACATGGTCTCCCTCATCCATGCCCGCCACTCGGGAATCTCTCCTGTGGACCTGAGTTCATTAACTGAAAACTCTGGCCGCAGTTGCTGACAGCCTAGCCCCCCTTAAGAAATCTAGGCTGTCCACCCACCCTTCTCAACAGTGGTTCATGGCTGAGCTGCAGGTCCTACATCTGCAGCACAGGCAGATGGAGCAAAAATTGAGGCGTTCCTATGCCCACAGGGACAAGCTTGCAATGTCCCAGGACGCTACTCAGTACCACCTCGCTATCGTTTGTGCTAAACAAGTCTATTTTACTTCTCTTATTGAAACTTCTGCTAATCATTCCAAAGAATTGTTTAAAGTGGTTTGTCATCTTTCCACCATGCCACCGGCCCCAGTCCCGTTCTCTCAGGCTCTCTGTGATTCTTCATCCCTATTTTTTATGGACAAAATCAGCGCCATTCGGTCTAACATTGCTGCTATCCCCCTGCCCGCTAATGCTAGTCCCTTGTCATCGGAACCTCCATCCATCGCCTCTTGGTCTGTGTTCCCCACTTGTTCCGTATCAGATCCCATCCCCCTCCACCTTATTAAGGACATTCTTCCTCACTTCAGTCACTTACTGACGGAGGCGGTTGACACCTCCCTTTCTACGGAAGTGATTCCTGCCTCTCTTAAACTGGCCACTGTTATTCCACTTCTAAAGAAGCCATCGCTTGATCCATTGATCGCTTCCAATTTTCATCCTATTTCTCTCCTCCCTTTTCCTATTAAACTTCTCGGTCTTTGGTCTGTCCCCTCCTCACTACTTTTTTGTAGGAATCTTCTTTTTTCCACCCTTCTCAGTCTGGTTTCCATCCAGGGTGTGGGACCGAGAATGTTTTGGTCTCGGTCATGGACTACCTGGCACGGACCCTTGACGGGGCGTCGTCAGTGCTCTGATTTTGCTGGAACTTTCTGCTGCCTATCACACCATTCATTATGGAGTCCTGCTAGGCCGCCTGTCTGGGGCCGGCCTCTCAGAAACTGTTCTGGCCTGGTTCTCTTCTTTTCTCTCTGACCGTTGCCAAATTCTCTCTCTTCCTCCTTTCTTTTCTATGGCTACAGCTCTCACATGTGTTGTCCCTCAAGGGTCCGCCATCTCCCCGGTCATATTCAACACCTAGATTCAACCTCTGACCAAACTGATATTCTCCCACGGCTTCCTTTGCTACTCGTATGCTGACGACACGCCAATCTTGGTACGCCTAGACCTTTGCTCTCCTGAGTCAGCGGCCAGATTCTGTGCCTGTCTGGAGGCTGTAGGGGAATGGATGCATAACAACTGGCTCAAGTTGAACGGTGACAAACCGGAGTGTTGCTGGTGGGCCCCGCCCTTGGCTTCTTCTCTTTGGACGACCGATTTCTGGCCGACATCTTTGGACCCTTTTCCCCTGCCAGTTTCCACGGTTAAGGACTTAGGGGTAAAACTCACTTTGTCCTTGTCCACGGAGCCACAGGTGAGTACAGTCTGTCATCCTTTGACGAGTTATTCCTTATATCCCTGAGCATCTCTGTGCCTCAGTTATCTCTGCCTTGGTCACGTCCTCACTGGACTACTGTGACTCTCTCTACTTAGGTCAGCCCGCCTATGTTCTCCATCGCCTGCAAGTTCTTCAGAACTCTGCAGCCCGACTGGTGACCTCTACCCCTCGATGCTGTCACATTTCCACTGTTCTTCGTAAACTCCATTGGCTGCCAGTGACCAAACGCAGTCATTTCAAGGTGCTCTGCCTGGTTCATCTGGCTTTTATGGGCAGGGAGCGGAATACCTTGTGGCCATATTCTAGCCTTATACCCCAAGCCCTGTGTTCAGCTAACGCTTGTTTAGTGATTGTCCCGTCAGCCAGGTATAGCCTCAGGGAGTTGGAGGAAGCTGAGCAAAGGGCTCGGGAAGGAAGGTATTTTGGATGAGAGAGTTGAATGTAGTCTGGGCCCCGGCTCCAGAAAGCCTTGTGAACTATGCAGAGGGTCTTGAACCTGATCCTTGCAGCCACTGTGAGCCAATGGAGTGATTTTAATGCTGTAGAAATATGGTCCCTGGGCTTGAGGCCAAGGATAAGTCTTACAGTCCTGTTCTGGATTAATTACAGAGGGCAGAGAGTAGATGAAGGCAGATTGAGAAAGAGGTTGTTTGTCGTAACTAAGGAGGGCTGAGTGATGTCGTCACTCTCCCCTGAACCACAGAAGCCGAATGAAGTCGACCCTCCACCCGTGGTTGGCACAGGTTCCTGATTATAACCACAGAATACCACGTGGCAGCCAGTGGGGGGAAGAGGGTTAGGGAGAGGTTGTGGACGGGAATATAGGATCACCGGAAAGAGGTTTAAGGAAACACCTAGTGTGGATAGGACTGGGGAAGCAACAGGAAAAAACCCTACTCTGTCTAGTACCTTGATAAAATAGCATATAACCAAACTCTACTTCCAGTAACAACCTAAACCTCTTAATACAGATCTCAATGTACTGGTTCCTGACCACACATTTATATAGTACCCCTTGATACAGACACACACATGGCATCGACTACACGTAGGCAAGCAGGATGAAACATATAAATGGGAATAGTTCCCAACATGAAAAAACCATCACACATGGCCCATAGGGCAGGCTTTTGCACAGTTACATGACATAGAAACAAAGCAGTGATAAACAAGTATCAAAACACAGCCCTGGGACTGTCATGGTTTGTCTGCCCCCTGCATATTCAGTTCAATGCACTGTAGACACTGCGCTTCGAGAGTGTCTACCATACTCCAAATGCATGTATTAATGAAAACCAAAACTAAGCGCCAGAGATACTTGTCCTGTGCTGCTTAACTTGCGCACAACCCCTGTACCACAGACTGCCTGAAATGCCAGTCAAAGTTCTGCCTTATACGCTCATAGCAAACCATTAAATGAACAAAAAACAGCAGCGTTTTGCATAATAAGTAAATGCAGCACTTATCTGTCGTCCGTGAAGCTTGCAAGCCTTCCCGGACGTAATCTTTATTAGCCTGTAACAGCAGCGCAAGTCTGCTTTTCCCCACTGCAAAAGGAACGTGTTGTTTTCAAGGAGACCGAGCACCCGGCGTGAAAGTTTCCAACATTATACTTCCGTCGGCATCGGGATGTATGCAGGAAATCCAATGAATATGGCCCAGCGAGTGTCAGCGGTCTCCTAATCCTCTGGCATGGCTTCGCTCTGAAATTGAGAATAAGCCACACCTGCCGTGCGCCGTTGGCCCTTGATAAGCTGTACTAATGAGTGTCAGCTGGCCACACGCGCGCACGGCACAAACTACAAAGTGCCTCAAGGAATGCTGGGCAATGTAGTTCATGTACGGAGATGCCGTCTCCTGATGCCCTTCCTCCTCCATCCCAGATTCCTAACATTACCTCCTCTCTCATGGCCCTTCCCAGGAACTGGTTTACCAGGGTGTTGCCGATGAAACTGTTTGACCAACCTAGGAGTATGCACTCCCTCTGCCGGCTCCCAAGAACAATCCTCCGGTCCGTAACCCTTCCATTGAATCAAATACCACAAATGATTCTTCCTCTTCTTCGCATCCAGAATATGTTGCACTTCATATTCTTCTTGACCTTCCTTCATGATCGCTGGAGGCCACCTGGTAATCGTTCCTGGAGCTGCGGGTTTAAGTAAAGATACATGGAACACCGGATGTATCGGTAAAGATTTAAGCAAATGCAATTTCATGGCAGTTGTAGATATACATTTACTAATCTCACAGGGCCCAATGAACCGAGGTGTAAATTTTCGTACCCCAATCAAAGACAAATTCTGAGTAGATAACCAAACTCTGTGCCCCACTTTATATTTAGGACCTTCCTGTCGATGTTTATCAGCTTGATTCTTGTACTGTCTCTTGGCTCTCTCCAGATTTTCTTGTGCCTTCTGCCTAATCCCGAGAAGCAACTGTTTGCGCTCCTGCAACACTGGCATACTTTCCATCTCTGGCAGGTGTTCTGGTATCATATTCTGTTCTTGACCATACAAACATTCATTAGGGGCCATCCCCAAGGAAGTATGATAAGTATTGTTATATGTAAATTCGGCCAACCATAAAGCTTGCACCCATGATTCCCTGCCATCACCTAAGTAACCTCTTCAATATTGCTCAAGTGTTTGGTTTACTCTTTCAGTCTGTCCATCTGTCTGGGGATGATAGCTAGTGGACAGAGCACAATTGATTCCTAGCATTTGGCAAAAGGCACGCCAAAATCTGGAGGTAAATTGCGAGCCCCTATCCGAAACAATGCTCTTTGGCAACCCATGTAACCTCACCACATGTTGTAAGAATAACTCAGCCAATTTTCCTGCCCCAGGTATACCCTCACAGGGAATGAAATGTGTTTGCTTGGACAAAAAATCCACCACTACCAAAATGGTGTAACATTGCCTGTCTGGCGGCAAATCCGTAATGAAGTCCATATAAATATGCGTCCATGCTTTCTCAGGTGTTGGTAATGGTTGCAGTAACCCTCTGTTCTTAACATGCTCTGCCTTGTTACGTGCACGATTCTCACATAAATCTACATATCTCTCCATGTCCTGTCTTAAAGTAGGCCACCAGAAATATTTCTGCAACATAATATGCATTTTCCTCCTACCTGTGTGACCTGCTAAAGGAGATTTATGGCACCAAAACAAAGTCTTGTCTTGTAACTCTTTAGTTGGGAGGTATAACTGATTTTTATGATAAGGCAACCCATCCCGTATGGATCGGGCCGGATGACTATTCCGCCATTCTGACAATTGCCGTGGTATCAATGCTTTTTTGACTAGTTCAATGACCTGGTGTAGTGATACACGAAATTGCAACCTTGCCAATCAGGGCTTTAGATGACAACATTAGCCGCTGAAAGCCAATAGTGTATTCAAAGTATGTGCTAAAAATGCTGACAGTAGTCTGTTGTAGCACTTCCATTATGCAGTAGTGAGCTACAAGGAATATGCAGGCCTAGTATGAAATAGGTCACATTATGCATTGTTGATAGACAGGCAGGGAGAGGGCCCCTAGCGCTGTAGCTAATAGGTATTTTTGGAGTGTTTGGAACATCATGGCACCTATATAGCGCTTAGATAGCCAGTCTTAAGCGCTATAAACACTAAGCTATGAGTGCATGCCTTTTAGAGCTTGCAGATGGGGTTAATACATCCCTGCTTCCATCTGAATATTCTGCCTTTCTAACTGTAGCCCTGCTTGGCTTCGTAAACAAATCATGTTCCCCTGAGAAGGCCTGGTACGGCCTTGCCCACACGCTGATAAGGACATTCCAATGTTTTCGCGGAGAGTGCTCCAAGGGAGGGGTAGGAGCGAGCAGGGAGCCTCTCAGAGAGAGTTGGGTTTTTTCCATGAGCCAGTTGCACAGGGAAAGTTCTGGAACTGTGCGTCATGGTGACTGACAGCACGAGATTATAAAATATCCATGCACACATGACTCGGTGGGAGATCGTCCTGTGGACTTGATTCGTGCAGAAACAAGTGCCCGGAATTGGCTCTTACGGCGTCCTGCAGCACTGTTTCTCTGAGCGGGGCTTGTTTACAGCTTGTTTACAGCTAGCTTATGAGAGCCCAGGGTCTCCCAGTGCTGATTAAAGGGACGTAAGACTGTGTTTCTCTATATTTCTCTATATTTCTCTATATTTCTCTATGTTTCTCTATGTTTATCTAAGTTCCATGCTTCACTATATTTTGCATTGCTCTAAGGTTTATGCTTTGTAATATTCTCTAACTTGAATCCCAAATGTATATGAAATTCACTGCTTAGAATAAATATGCTAAAACTTTGAAAGTGTCATTTGTCACTAGCATGAGATCACTGCTCAGCACAATAGAACCTGTATTTTGGGCTGAATTGGGTATTTTTGCTCTCAAAGGGCTGGCCCCGAGGAAGATTTTGCCCATATCAAGACATTTGGTGGCAGCGGTGGGATTTGTGAAGAGCAGTGCCGTGCTGTGACATGACAAATTGTGTGAGAGAACACAGTGTAGAGTGGGGAGCAGGCTGTCGCATTTCCTTGGTGGTCTCACTGCAGCTCTGAGACTTCAAAAGGCAGCAATGTTGTGTCGGCTTGCCGTGGCCGATAGCTTGTGTGGTTAAGACTCCCTTCAGTAAATCAGTCGTGACTGACTTATTGCTTGGGACTGGAGCCAGGGAGTACAAGGCGATAAACAAGCGGGGAATGGCTTTGTTTAAAGCACTCCGATGAATGGTCAAGAAAGATGTATGCTCAATTAGAAAAGAATTTTATCATGCGGTTTCCCCAGTTTAAAGTTGTAATTTGGAATGCATAGTGAGACGGAGTTCTCATCTCTATTCTGTCATAAGGGCAGGGAAAAATAATTGCAAGGATTTGACATGCAAATTGTGAATAGTGATTTAACCATTGACTCAGCCCCAGTGTGCTAGCGAGTGGGGGCTGTAATGTTCGGAGGCGAAGGTTCGCTTTTTTGATGTATGCTTTTGAAGTGTTGGCATTCCTGAAAAATAATGAGGGGAATGAGCCATGCTTAGGAGAAAGAGTAATATCTGTGCTGAGAGCCTAAAGGGTTGTTTGTTTTTTTCTTTTGGCAACTGTAGATTCCATGTGCTAGTGGGGGCGAATTCTGTTTTAAAGGAAACACACTAAAATGGTTATATTGCATTTTAAGCTGTGCCATGCTTATAATGGGTGAGAGACTCACTTAAAAAGAAAGTGAGTGAATGTTATTTGGATTTTCGATTTTTGTGTATTGATTTGAATTTGCAGAATCAGTTTGCAATGGTTTGGGGGGAAAAACAATTTATATTTTTCTAAATTGCCCCTGGAGTATTTTTGACTTTTCCCACGCTATGCCATGGATTTGTGCTGTTGCCTTATAAGTGATGTATGATTTGGAAATAGTGTCCTGTTGACTGTGATACATGATGAAAAAATGTTGTTGACACATTAAACAGCCCACAAGCAATATAGAGTGTGGGTTGCTCTTGCAGGAAAACAGTGCAGAGAGCTGCACTAAACATGGCATTTTTATTTTATTTTTAAATGCACTGAAATAAGTGGTTATATTTTGGCAATGGTACAACAGAATGAAAAATCTGTGTGTGATAAGATAGCACAAAGATTTAGTGGGTTGTGAGTTCTCTTGAAAGATCGCACATTACTTTGGATTCAGCTCGTGAAGCCAAAACTACAAGGTTACGAGGAAGAAAAAGAAAAAAAACGTATGCTTTTAAATGGGACATTAATCAGTTTAAAACAGGCAAAAAGACGCTTTGACATTTTGCAAAATTACATGGAGTAGAATCTGATGACAAGAGAAAGTGCCTCTTTTGAAAATAAGAGTCTTGCTGTGTGTGCAGAGCTTGTGCCTTGAAGCTGTTTTGGGCGAGGTGCGCGAAAGGAAGGCAAACAAAAGCAGAAACAGTACAAGAAAGAGTTAATCTGGATGAACTGTCTGAAACGAGTGCCTTTCCATTGAAGCCGCCACAGTGTAAGAGTTATAGAGCACAGAGATAAGCTTGCTGCGTGCTCATGGCGCTGCCAGGTGCACACGAAAGATAAACAATGCCTGCATTCCTGAGGAAGGGGGTGCAAAGACAGAGAACTGTTCAGAAGTAAAGAATTTGCCCAGTGACACTGTGGTAGGGATACAAAGGCATGCAGGATGGCAGACGGGCACATCACATCTGAACATTTACCTATGTATCTGTGAATGGGCCAAGAAAAGACAGCTGCCCATTCCAACAGACATTACTGTGCAAACCGCATTCCCATGTGATGTGATGTGAAGTGAAACGCTATTGCTGTGCAAGCTGCATTCCCATGCACCATGTGATGTGAACTGAAGTAAAGCGCTGTGCACTGGAGAAGAAACCTCTAGGCGCTTTGAGAAGGGAAAATACACATCTGGCAAACTGCAAGCTACATTGCCAGGGATGGAGTAACTGACAAAGACATTATGGCATTCCAGATGGAAGCAGAACTGACAAAAGTGCTTAGCCGTTTTGCAAGAGACAACATGCAGAGCGGGGCTTTGAAGTATAACATGAACACTGCACATTAGCCATGATCCAGAAGCCTCATGGCTTAGTGCAAGAATGAATGATTTGTTGAAGCAACAAAAGAAACTGACTTAGACTGTTGCACTCAAAGGGGTAGTCCAAGAAACAGCAAACCCCCTTTGAAAAAATGACAAGTGAAAAAACCAGAGGCTTGAAAGACACTGCCTGTATGGAGAAGAATAAACAAAGCTGCTGCTTGTACAACTGTAGGCGGTATTGGACTGAAAGACTTTACCTTTGAAAAATGGAGTGATGCCAGCAGGGCAAACTAAATCAAGATCATGAGACACTGGAAGCAAGTTGGCGCCTGGCATTGGTGATCGCTTTGGTGAAAAAAGAAAAGCATTGTGCGACCTGGGTACTTATTATATGGCTTTGTAAAAGCACAGATCAGTCTGAGGTACCATTGACCAACTATGATCGCATTGCACAAATGAGTTTGTGATTAGGCAGTTACACCCCGTATGGTTGAGTGTAAATAAGCCCCCAGAAACATGCAGAAGGGTGATAAATAATTGCAGTAGCAATGACAAAGTGTGTAGTTACCTGATGAGACTTTTTGAAGATGGGGGTGGTATTATGGGAAGGGGTGGATAACGCTGATATTGAAGTTTTGATGAAATCCTAACATTTCTGTTTGTATTTTGCCTAGGCAAATAACCAAGAAATAGATTGGGGGGTAGACGTGTGCAAATGCCGGGTGACACTGATCAAGGAAACAGACGCATTCTCAGAGAAAGCGAGCCACTGCGACATGCTATTTCAACTTTAAACGTGCCCTGCACCGCACTCAATGCTGCTGCAACCTGCGAAAGGTGTCCAACAGAGTAATAACTTTTGCTGAACTGGCACGGTGCAGACTTGGCTAATTATCAAATATTTGATGCTACACATTCAAATGATTCAGTTGCTGGAAATAACTTAATTGACATGACTTGCCCTTTCTTGTTTAAAGGACTATGGACAATGAGTTGTGGACTGTAACATCATGCACCACAAACAGCTGTGTGACACAGCAATTGAATGCTAATACATTGAAAAATGATTTCTAAATGCACTGTTGAGATGAATCTGAAAAAACGAAATGGTTTTGCTCTTCCAACTGAATTGCTTTAACCAGAGATGTTTTGTTTTTTGAAAAAAAAAAAAAAAATGTTCTACGTTGCACGTAGGCAGGAGAATGATTTATGAATTGTTGGGGCAGCAGGATTATGCAAGCAGGAGCGTAATTTATTTTGAGATAAGATGAGTGCGCACATCAAAGTCACCTGTGCGTAGGTTAAGATTCTTAATTGAAGTAATGCTGCCAAGTGTGTGAGCTATAATTTGAAATGGTAACCTTTGAAACACTGGATACTTTTACAGCCAGCTTAAGGCAGGTAAATGAAACCATGACTGACTTGATGTTTGATTTTATGACACAGAGTGTGACACGGTTTTTGTTAAACCAACCAGTTTCATGTTTTTGTGGGGACAGCTGTCTCCAGCACACTAATGCAAAGAGTCACCTTTTGATTGTAGACATTTGGAATAATTCTTTGGAAAAGCGCTACAAATGAGTATCCACATGGAATTGCTAGCGTACTGGCCTGGCACATTGTCGGGCATCTTTTGTCACTGAATGGATACGATTTGTTTAATTTGTCTAATGTGATGTTTTTCTGACCAAGAACTGCAGCGAGTGTTCTCGCCAAGATTTTATGGACTATAACTTGACTAATGCATTTTTATACCATGGTGTGATGAAACAGCCACTGCCGGATAGTAGTATGGTGTTTGTGGCTAAAACTAATATTGTATATGGTAGATATCCCACTTGAAGAAGGGTATTCTCCAAGTCACAGAAGGTAGACACTGTGAACCTGTTAGATTTTCCAGTAGTAAGGCAACATGTAAATTGTAGACTGGTAATGCACACCTCCATAATTACAGTGATACACTTAGACATAGATTTACCATGAGGCTATGTTTCCTTAGTACTACCAAGCTGCTACAAATGGAGTCCATTTCTATGGCCCATCACTAGAGTGCGCGTAGCTAGGGAGCTAGATTCATTAATTGCAGGAGCTTTATATGCTTGTGACATAGAAACTGTGCACAATAAGATAGCCACTATGGGTTCTGATGCCAGCTCTGCTATAGAACTTCTGGCATGGTGGGGCCCATTGATACGCCCAACACTGCTACAAGTATTAGCAACCACTGAAGATGGCAGAATTTTAGGTATGAAGAAATTTTTTCTGCCATAGGGCAGGTCAACAAGACTGCTAAATACACACGATGCATTGTATGGCAAACATTGTTTGATCAGCAGGTGTTGGCTTTTTACTGGGTGGGGGCGACCATCCTCCACACACTGGCACGCAGAGCTACAGTTACCAGCATACATATGGATTGAATTGCTTGCTTTTGATTGCATGAATAACACATGCCATGCTTTGATGTAAATTAGTAGAATTGTTTTTATTTAGATAACCTGGTGCCCATGGGTTCAACTTGTTCACGAAATTAGATGGTTTCTGGTTGGGTTCCACATACATGGGGGAAGTGTCTAGTCACACAGCCCATAGTCACGCTTGAATGCCCTGGGATCAGGGGGAGGTAGGCCCTTAGAGTGAAAGGCTGCCAGGTTTTAGAATTGGTAACCATACATAAATGCAATAGTGCATTGTAGATTAGACTACACCGGATTGCCTTGACATTTTAACTGCATGCTGCTTTTTAACTGACAATCAGTTATACAAAATTGATTTAGGTATTTTTTGTGTAGGCCAGGTTTTGGCTAGAGTAAATGTCCATGTTCACTTTGTGTAGGTATTTTTGTGTAGGCCAGGTTTTGGCAAGGGTATATGTCACTGTTCACTTTGTGTACATTTTTGTTTAGGTAGTGTTTTACCTTGCATGCCACGCTAACTAACCGATAGAAGATAGTTTGCTTAAACCTCTTGCAAAGCCCCTAGGTCTTTATCACTGCACTAAATACTATATTGATAGGTATTAGTCAGCATTTGTCGCACAAACGTTGAATAGGGGTGGAATGTAGTGATACACGAAATTGCAACCTTGCCAATCAGGGCTTTAGATGACAACATTAGCCGCTGAAAGCCAATAGTGTATTCAAAGTATGTGCTAAAAATGCTGACAGTAGTCTGTTGTAGCACTTCCATTATGCAGTAGTGAGCTACAAGGAATATGCAGGCCTAGTATGAAATAGGTCACATTATGCATTGTTGATAGACAGGCAGGGAGAGGGCCCCTAGCTCTGTAGCTAATAGGTATTTTTGGAGTGTTTGGAACATCATGGCACCTATATAGCGCTTAGATAGCCAGTCTTAAGCGCTATAAACACTAAGCTATGAGAGCATGCCTTTTAGAGCTTGCAGATGGGGTTAATACATCCCTGCTTCCATCTGAATATTCTGCCTTTCTAACTGTAGCCCTGCTTGGCTTCGTAAACAAATCATGTTCCCCTGAGAAGGCCTGGTACGGCCTTGCCCACACGCTGATAAGGACATTCCAATGTTTTCGCGGAGAGTGCTCCAAGGGAGGGGTAGGAGCGAGCAGGGAGCCTCTCAGAGAGAGTTGGGTTTTTTCCATGAGCCAGTTGCACAGGGAAAGTTCTGGAACTGTGCGTCATGGTGACTGACAGCACGAGATTATAAAATATCCATGCACACATGACTCGGTGGGAGATCGTCCTGTGGACTTGATTCGTGCAGAAACAAGTGCCCGGAATTGGCTCTTACGGCGTCCTGCAGCACTGTTTCTCTGAGCGGGGCTTGTTTACAGCTTGTTTACAGCTAGCTTATGAGAGCCCAGGGTCTCCCAGTGCTGATTAAAGGGACGTAAGACTGTGTTTCTCTATATTTCTCTATATTTCTCTATATTTCTCTATGTTTCTCTATGTTTATCTAAGTTCCATGCTTCACTATATTTTGCATTGCTCTAAGGTTTATGCTTTGTAATATTCTCTAACTTGAATCCCAAATGTATATGAAATTCACTGCTTAGAATAAATATGCTAAAACTTTGAAAGTGTCATTTGTCACTAGCATGAGATCACTGCTCAGCACAATAGAACCTGTATTTTGGGCTGAATTGGGTATTTTTGCTCTCAAAGGGCTGGCCCCGAGGAAGATTTTGCCCATATCAAGACACCTGGGTAGTAATGGCCCCAGCAATTTTATCTGGCGAGATAATGGTCTTTACTTTGCCTGTTACGTTATCCATATTTTGTTGTCTGGATAGAGCATCTGCCTTCCCATTCTTGCTGCCCGGCCGAAAAGTTACAACAAAGTCAAATTCATTAAAGTATTGTGACCATCTTAATTGTCTAGGACTTAGAGTGTGGGCCGTTTTAAAGTATTGCAAGTTCTTATGGTCCGTTACCACTACCACCTTTTGCCTAGCTCCCAGTAAGTAGTGTCGCCACTCCAAGAATGCAGATCTTATTGCCAGCAACTCTTTATCAGTTATGGAGTAATTTTGCTCACACCCTGACAACTTTCTGGAATGGATGCCATACTCCCTTCTCATCTCTTTGAGACAGAATTGCCCCTATCGCCACATTACTGGCATCAGTCTCAACTTGAAAGGCCCTCTCTATGTTGGGATGTTGTAACACAGGAGCAGTAGTGAAGGCTACCCTCAATTCTTGAAAGGCTTTTTCTGCTTCCTCACTCCAAGTAAACCTCACTGCTTTCTTTAATAAGTGCGTGATTGGAGTAACAATCTTAGAGAAATTACTAATGAATTGCTTATAGAAGTTGGCAAACCCTAGAAATGATTGAACATCCTTTACACTTGGGGAGAAGGCCAATCTCAGACGGCTTGCACTTTCTTAGGGTCCATCACAATTCCTGTATCTGTCAATATGAATCCCAGAAACTCCACCTTGGTTACATGAAAGGCACATTTATCCAATTTTACACACAAATGACAATCCTGTAATCTTTTTAACATCGTTCGTACATGTTTTACATGCTGCTCAGGAGAATCAGAATAAATTAAGATATCATCAATGTAAACAATAACAAAAGTATCAATAAATTCATGCAATACTTCTTGCATAAAAAACTGAAAAGGCGCTGGCGCATTACACAAACGAAAAGGCATCACAAGATATTCAAATAAACCAAACATAGTTCTAAAAGCTGTTTTCCACTCATCCCCCTCCTTGACCCGTATCAAATTGTAAGCTCCCCTTAAATCCAGCTTGGTATACATTTCGGCCGCCCTCACTTGGTCTAACAGCACTGAAATCAAGGGCAACAGAAAACGATTCTTTATTGTCACTTTATTTAATGCCCGATAGTCAATGCAAGTGCGTAAGGTGCCTTCTTTCTAGGGAACAAAAAATAGAGGGGATGATACGGGCGATGTGGAATGTCTAATAAAGCCTTTCTGTCAAGAAACGGAATTGGGGCAAGCCTCGGCGACCGTATCATAAGAAATAATGCAAGGAAACTACATTTCCCAGTAGGCTGAGGGGCAGGCTCCTCGCACCATTCACCAGCTGCTGGTAATTGAGGTGTGTACTAAACCGTTGGCTGCCCGTGCACTGGTGCAGATAATTGTTGATTGTGCAGCACGTGCGGACACAGCGTTTCTTCAGGAGCCAGCAGGAGAGGAAGCAGGCATGCAGGTGGGTATTTAACCTTCTGAGTGGTGAGCGGAGTCGCTCTGTATTCAGCACTCAGGAATTCTTTGCTGTAATGAGTAGCTGAACTGGGCAAGCGGTGACCTTGGAGCTTTGTATCCCGCTTCCTGCCACGGCGGTGAGCATCCAGCTCACGGCAGGCTGACAGCGTCATTCCGGGAGGTCCGGGTGTGCTTACGAGCCACCCGGACACAGAGATAAGTGTTTTCCTACTTTATGGTTGTTTAATATGAATGGCACAAGGGTGTCTACGTTCTGTTGGAGCCTGGCTGAATTGAAGCTAGTTTGCGAATTAAGTTACACGAGCCACGCGCTCATCTTTTCTGGGCATTCTGGTTAATGATGTGGCAATAAGACTCTCCCTAGGGGCAGGAACATTGTTGAGTATAATTGAATACTCCCAGGAGAAACCACAAACCCGTGATGATTATAATGAGAATTATGTAATCTTGAAACGTGATACAGGAGTTCATGTTATTTCTCTATGCCTGTGCAGAGGGGCAGAGTCTTGTCGCAGTCTCTGCTATGTTTCTTGTTGCTTGTTGCTTTGCTATTCCAACGGGCCATGTGTTCACGTTCAATTCATAATGGAAGCAGCTTCCTTGTTTGTGTCAACCAGCTTGCTGTCATTGTGGGGTCATTTCATTGTTGCCATCTGTGCTATCTGTGCTAATTATTCATGATCTATGTGATATGCAAAACCAGGTTTCGGTAGGAGTTCTGGGAATTCTATGAACAGTCTGAGATAGGTTAGGGATCAGGATTAGGAGTACAGACTTTGTGGTATTAGTAGTTTGTTATGTTAGACAATTGTGAATTGTATGTTGTCTCCCCATCTTTCCTTTGTCAATCCACACCCTTTCCCTAACTCCGTCTTCCCCCCATTGCCAACCACAGTGGGAGGGTCGATCTGTTTGGCTTCTGTGGTTCAGGAGAGGGGGTTTATCCCCTACCATCCCTTATGGTTTTGACACTTTCGCCAACATCTCGTCTAGATATTCTCGCAAATGCTGATTTTCCTTTTCTGTAAGCGCATAGATTCTACTACATGGCAGTTTTGCTCCCTCTTCCAACTCAATTAGACAATCATATGGTCTATGCGGAGGTAATTGCTCTGCAACCCTCTTATCAAACACTCTGCTAAACTCCATGTACTGTGAGGGAATTTCTTCTGTTACTGCTCCTACCAAATGCTCTTCAGACCTCTTTTCCACTAACAATTCTGCGGGTCCTCCTTCCTGAAAAATGTGTGCCTGACACCTCTTCATTAAACCACACTGTCTGTCTTTCCCAGGCAATGCTGGGATTGTGCAGAACTAACCAGAGCATGCCCAAAATTACTCCAAATTGAGGTGCTGCTATTAAATCAAATGCTAATTACTCTTTATGACCGTGTCCACAAATCATGTGCAATTGTTCTGTCTGCTTTCGAACGGGCCCTGACACCAACAGGGAACCATCCACTGATTGAACTCCTTCCACTTTAACCTTGTCCAACAAAGGTAATCTTAACTGTTTTGTCAACATAATGTCCACAAAATTGCCAGTAGCCCCTGATTCTACCATGGCCAAAACCTCCTGTTTTGTTAACGCAAAACATAATGTCACCAATATGTATAAGTGAGACGTTTTACTTCCCACTGTGTTTGCAGCCCATCTGGGGAACCCTTATGTATCGGGCTTGGCGCCTGCGTTCCCCATAAGGTCGGCCCAACTCTTTTCCCGCCTCCTTCATACTCTTTTCCCCTCACCCACTTTTCTGAGGTGTATTAGGGCATGTTCGTATAAAATGTCCTGACTGTCCGCAATAAAGACACAATTTATAACCCCTCCTTATCTCCTTCTCTGCGGTGGACAAAGGTCCTCGGACACTACCAATTTGCATTGCTCTCCTTCACTTGCCCTTCCTCCTCTACTCCTGTCTAGACGGACGAACGGCCCTGCTTCCGGTCTTTTCTTATCTCCTTTCCTCTCATTCATACGATGATCTAACCGTAACGCTAAATCAATCATGGCCGTGCACGTTCCTGGTTGCAGCTCTACTTGAGCAATTGCATCCTTCAGTTCCTCCTGTAAGCCCTGATAGAACAACACTGTTTGTTTAGCCGCTGGCCACTCCGTTTCAATTACCAATCTGTTGAACTGGGTGACATATGTTACCAGATCCTGACCTCCTTGTCTTAAACCCAATAGCTCCTTATCTTGAGCTAAGGACACCTCTCGGCAATCGAATAATCTGCCAAATTCCCCTAAGAACCCATCCCAGTGGTATAACAAAGGGTCATCTTTTTGTACTAGCGGCATTGCCCATGCCGCGGCATCCCCTGTTAAATATGAAATCACAAAAGCTGTTCTGGCCTAAATGGTTTCAAAAGCCGAAGGTTTGCACAAAAAATGAAGCCTACACTGGGTAAGGAAAGTCATGTATTTTCGGGGATCCACTGAAAATCGTTCTGGAGCCGCCAACGGAACACTACTAGGTGCTTGAACAACAACTGTGGGATTTTGACCCGTGGTTCCTGTACTAGTAACCTCCAGCAGGGTCCGCTGAGCTGCCAAACTCTGTACTTGAGTTTTCAAATTGTCTGATTCCTGTCTGGCTTGAACCAATTCTACTTGAATATCTTGAAGCGCCTTTAGCACATCGGCCAATGCGGGAGTAGTCACTTCCATTTGGCTTGGGTGGTTGTAAGTATCCAAATTTGGGGGTGGCTTATTATGTCGTAACTAAGGGGAGGTGAGTGATGGTGACACTCTCCCCCGAAACACAGAAGCCGAATGAAGTCGACCCTCCACCCGTGGTTGGGACAGGTACATGATCTTAACCACAGAATACCACGTGGCAGCCAGTGGGGGGGAAGAGGGTTAGGGAGAGGTTGTGGACGGGGAATGGAATATAGGATCACCGGAAAGAGGTTTAAGGAAACACCTAGTGTGGATAGGACCGGGGAGCAACAGGAAAAAACCCTGCTCTGTCTAGTACCTGGATAACATAGCATAGAACCAAACTCTACTTCCAGTAACAGCCTAAACCTCTTAATACAGATCTCAATGTACTGGTTCCTGACCATACATTTATATAGTACCCCTTGATACAGGCACACACATGGCATGGACTACATGTAAGCAAGCAGGATGAAACATATAAATGGAAATAGTTCCCAACATGAAAAAACCATCACACATGGCCCATAGGGCAAGCTTTTGCACATTTACATGACATAGAAACAAACAAGTGATAAACAAGTATCAAAATACAGCTCTGGGACTGTCATGGTTTGTCTCCCCCCTGCATATTCAGTTCAATGCACTGTAGACACTGCGCTTCGAGAGCATCTACCATACTCCAAACGCATGTATTAATGAAAACCAAAACTAAGCGCCAGAGATACTTGTCCTGTGCTGCTTAACTAGCGCATAACCCCTGTACCACAGACTGCCGGAAATGCCAGTCAAGGTTCTGCCTTATACGCGCATAGCAAACCATTAAATGAACAAAAAACAGCAGCGTTTTGCATAATAAGTAAATGCAGCACTTATCTGTCGTCCGGGAAGCTCGCAAGCCTTCCCGGATGTAATCTTTAGTGGCCTGTAACAGCAGCACGAGTCCGCTTTTCCCCGCTGTAAAAGGAACGTGTTGTTTTCAAAGAGACCGAGCACCCGGCGTGAAAGTTTCCAGCATTATACTTCCGTCGCCATTGAGATGCATACAGGAAATCCAATGAATATGGCCCAGCGAGTGTCAGCGGTCTCCTAATCCTCCGGCATGGCTTTGCCCCGAAATTCAGAATAAGCCACACCTGCCGTGCGCAATTGGCCCTTGATAAGCTGTACGAATGAGTGTTAGCTGGCCACACGCGCGCACGGCACAAACTACAAAGTGCCTCAAGAAATGGTGGCCAATGTAGTTCATGTACGGAGATACTGTCTCCTGATGCCCTTCCTCCTCCATCCCAGATTCCTAATATTGTTGCTCATCCAGCCTAGAGAGGATCAGGGCTCTGGAGACAGTGAGCTTCTGGGGGAAGGTAAGAAAAGGAAGAATACGTCTGAGGAGGTGCAGCTGGTAGTGGGCCTTCTTAGCAAGGTCCGTGATGTGAGGAGAGAAGGAGAGAATTGAAGATGACTCCAAGGTTTATTGCTTCACAGGAAGGTGAAGGAAGACCCTCAGGTACCCCATAGACTCCTAGAGAGAGGACTGTCATGATCGCAGCCACTACGGTGCAAGTCAGGACGCGAGTGTGGCAGTCTTGGCCCCTTCTGTGGCTTCTTGGGATCGGCGCTTTCTGGTGGGACTACGACTCACAATGCGCACCGTCTGCTGAGCGAGGAAATAAGCACTGGCATTCAGAAGCTGCTGCACGTCTCAATAATGTCAACTGCTGGTGAGTGGTGCTCCTGAGTTTTTTGCATGTGTATCTTCCTTTTATTTAACATGGCTTTGTTGTTGGAAGCTCCCTGTCTGCTTCAACGTTATTGGACCTTCTGTGCCTCCGCTTCTTTCGGATTCGAACCATGCGTTTTTGTCTTCCCAGACTGAGAACTGGACTTGTTTTGGAACTCTGGCTCCTTCCACCCAGCATCTCCTGCATTGGACATCATCAAACCTCCCTTCTATGCTTTTACCATTCTTGTACCATTCAGGTTAGGCACATTTGGCTTGTGTGTTTCTTTTTCCGTGTTATAGGAACAGGTTCCTTGGTCTATAGACTTTTGTTTCTTCTGCTACTCTTCCTAAGTATCTGGTCTGCCTATTGTCTTCCGGCAGGTAAGGTGTTGGGTAACTGGGAAAGAGAGAGTTTGTAGCAGTAAGGTCGGGTGAGTTTGGCCCCCATTCTAACATACCTATTGTATTTCTTTTGCATTTTGGGAGAGAGCCGTAAGGCATTCCTCCACGTTTTCGCTCTATTCTTCATCACAAGCGTCCCAGGAAAGCGTGTGTTGTGAAGTTAGGAGGAAAGTCTATCGTTCCCTAGGGGGACAACTTTCCCCCATGACAAGTACCCACTCTCGGTTAGTCATGCAGCTAGGCTGGTGTTGGCTTTCTCACCTGCGTAAAATGTTTCCACTTAGTGGACTCCATTTTGTCTGTCTGAGTCTTTTTGGGGGCTGCAGCCAGTCTGAAACCAGTTCTGATTGACATATGCTGATCCCTCTCTGGGACAGTGTGGATTCATTTGTTTGTGGGAGAGACCTTTCCAGAATACCTAGGTTTGCTTGAAGGGATGGTCTGACATTGATAGACTACCTCTCCTCTTGCATTATGCTTGATGTGTGATTGGCTGCAATGTTTGCTTACTTGTGTCTGAGGTGGATAAAAGCAGACCCTCTTACCACTCACTTTGTCAACAGCTGGATATCCAAACTTGCTCTCTGGGAGGCCTGCTGTTCAAGAAAGGACGTAAGCTCTGCATCAGAACATTTTGACATCCCAGACAATCTGACGGTGAAGCTCTGCCTCTTCAAAGAAGACCAGAAAGAACCATCTGCAGCTCTTCTTTCCCCTAATCCAGTAGAGACAACTGGATCACAGCTCCTGCTCGAAAGCATCATCTCCCTCAAGTTCCTGACCGTGTCTGCATCACAGGACCCAGTAGTGGGTGCCCCTTCACTTCCAGAACCTTGAATACACTCTGAGCCGAACCAAAGAATCTTCACCACAGGACCCTAGGCAAGTGCTCTGTTTCCATCTTCCTCACCTGAAATGCTTCAGAACACCCTGTGCTGCCTTAATTCCTGTGGCCGCACTTTGATGGGGTCTTGCCAAGTAGCATCCCTCCTCAGAAGCTGGATCCTGTGCACAAAGACAACATGGGAGCTTTGCATCACCGGAAACCGCTGACCATAGCCATCTCTTCTGTCTGCTTCTCGGGTACCAACCCTGACCTCAGAATCTCCCAATCCAGAGTAATTATTCTTCCCATGAGTCTGGGGGCCCCATCTGCATCAGTGTGCCCTTGCTGTTTGATGAGCAATGTGCACAGAAACTGCCTCTGGAAATCACTGACCACTTTCTGCAGAACTGCTTACCTGGTTACAGAGTATTGCTCTCCTGGCAATCTGGCCCTGCTGGTGGGCATTTTCTTCATTGTTTTCATTATTTTATTTGTTTATTTATTTTTTATTTATTTTTCATTTGTATGAGCGCACAGAGGCCGGGGGCATCTAGGCACTGGTTACAGACATATTAGGTACATTTTCATAAGATTATTAATTTAAGAGATGGGTCTTTAGGCGTTTCTGGAAAGTGAGGTAGGATGGCTCAGAGCGTATGTGCAGGGGTGAATTGTTCCAGAGGTTGGCTGCCATGGTAGGGAAGCTGGACCACTGGCTCTTTTGCGTCTGAATCAAGGTTTGACAAGACGGTGGCTCTGGGTGGATCTTAGAGGTCTGGATGATGGATGAGGGGTACATTTCTGGGTTAGCTAAAACGGGGCATTG
This sequence comes from Ambystoma mexicanum, assembly GCF_040938575.1. Classification (NCBI taxonomy): domain Eukaryota; kingdom Metazoa; phylum Chordata; class Amphibia; order Caudata; family Ambystomatidae; genus Ambystoma; species Ambystoma mexicanum. The sequence continues at coordinate 1,124,522,350 of NC_090923.1, read as the reverse complement.
TTGGATAGACATTTATGCGTAGTTGAGAGGATTTTGAATATAATTCTCTCTCTGACGGGTAGCCACTGTACAGATCTCCGAGCTTCAGAGATGTGGTCACATTTGCTTAGGTCCAGTGCTGCCCACAGGGAGTTGTTTTGTGTCACTGGGAGCTTTTGTATGTTTTTGTCAGATGGGCCACAAAGCAAGACCTTACAATAGTCCAACTTTGAACCTACAAGGGCTTGTGCGATGGTGAGGTGGTAATCAGATGATAGGAATGGTTTGCTTGCTTGTATCAATTTGGTAGTGTAAGCTGCAGATGAGGTGATATGACTGATTTGGCGTGACATGCTTAGTAAGGCATCAAGGTAGACCCTCCAGGGTCTTTACAGATGGTGAGACTGGAATTTTATGGCCATCAATGGTGAAGAACTGAATGGTGAATCGGGGCGTGCCAAGGTGGGTGGAGTCCCAACTATGAGGAGCTCTGTCTTTTCGTCGTTAAAACATAGACTATGTTGAACCATCCAATGTTGAATTGTTTCGTAGATTTTGTTTACGCTGTTAGAGTCCTGGTTATAATCAGCCGAAAGGGGAATGAGGATCTGGGTATCATCGGCATATGATATGATCTGATATTTTATTTGTATCCCGCTCGTACACAAGTGTTTCAGAGTGCGACTAGGCAAGGCAGAGGAACAGGGGAGAAACACAAAACAACAACGATCTTACTAGGCCCACTGACATTGAGAACGTGCAAGTGCATGGGAAAGGGAAAAAAGTGCATGGAAAGGGGAGAGTGGAAAGTGCAGAGCAGAGGAGAGCAGAGGAGAGCAGATAAATAATTAATAAATAAAAATAAATAGAAAATGGAGGCAATAAACAGTGGTAGTGCAGCCAGCAAGTGGCAAGTGCTATGTTTATGGGTACGTCTGATAAGTGCAGAAAAAGAAGAAAAAAGGAGGGGGGCTGTATGGGTACAGATACAGTCGACCAGTGCAAGGGTTAGCCAGGAGGCAGTGCAGGAGGGCGGCAGGGTGAGCAGGTACATGGGTCCAGGGGACAGAGGGTGGCCAGGTGCACGGTGCCAAGAGAGAGCCGGTCAGCAGGGGAGAGGGGGAGAGGGGGAGAGTGTCATGATCTCTGCTTCCAAAAGATCAGGACTTGCCCGACTCCCTTGGAAGCAGACCCATAACCCCGGTTCCGAGTGCCAGCCAGTCCCAAATGGGACCTTTTGGACCCTGTCCTGGCGCCAGTGGCACCAGGCTCATAAAGATGCCCAGTCCCAGCGCTGGAAGCGCCGGGCTCATAATGCTTGGGTGGACTTACCTGCAGCAGACCATGCTGCTTACTTACCTGCCAGTTGAACCCCTGATCCTCTTATGTTTGGGACTACTTTTCCTGTTGGGTGGGGCAGGAGCCACTCCCTAGGTTCAGAACACTGGAACTCTTCTGGAAAGCAGGAACTCTTTTCTTACCTAGGCGTGGCTGTGGAAGGAGACATCTAAGCACTACAGGAGGCTATTTAAACCACACCCGATGGATGAATCTTGCTTTGCGTTATTCTGCATTCTCTGCAGCAGAACGCTCATCGTGTCTTCTGATCCTGGGCCTAAGGGAACAAAGGCTTACCATCCTGGAATCCAGTCTTCAGCAGCACCTGTAAAGACAAAGAAAGAACAGGTTAGCACTACGGTCTTCAGTGGCAGCGCATCTCTTACCTGGTCCATCGGCTGTCACCAACGCCTCGCGCTGCATTCCGGCATCTGAAAGACAAAGGCTTACCTACTCTTCACATGCTCCAGAGGTCTTCGCACTGCATTCCGGCATCTGAAAGACAAAAGCTTACCAGCTCTTCGCACGCTCCGGAGGCCTTCGGCGCTACATCCCGCATCTGAAAGACAAAAGAAGGTGCGTTTAAAGACATTGGGCAACTTTATTACTCACGTGCCATTACTCCTTCCCACGCCGAATCCAGTGGGTATTCCAGCACCCTTCAGCTTCTCTAAAGCTCCGAACTTGTACCTGCAAGATAAAAGGGACAGTTAGTGCGCATCGTGAAGCAGGCTACAAGCACTTACTTACGTGCTTCCAGGCACTTCTATTCCTCACGCGGGTTCGATCCTCAACTCTCATCAGCCCGCCATCCGCCATCGCCGGAACCCTGCAAAACAAGAGATATCATTACAAAAGACTTTTAAGACATTTGAAGTGCCCAGAACTTACCGTTCGTGCAGTTAACGACGGACAGCAGTCGTCTGAGGTCAAGAGGCCTGCACCCTTATCCAGTGAAGAAACTGGTTACGGCACCCTGCCCCGAGGCAGATGGAGAGCTCGCCGTTCACTTACCTAAGGTGAGGGCGTTAACCTTTGGGGTTCTACAGGAGAAGAGAAAGGGAAGAGGAGAGAGGCACTCAATAACCCCAGTTCATTAATCCCATATTTTCTATCTGCAGGCATCTTACTCTTCGAGTCAGACATACAGTGCACAGAGGTCCAGCCCAAAGAGCCAACCGTGTGTTACACATCACCTTTGAAGATACGGCATTCACCCAGTCAAGACCGGCGCCTCTGCGGGAATCAGGTGAGCGTTACAGAACGCAAAGCCTACCGCAAAACTCCCACCCAGGCGCTATGGAAACCTCGGATACCGACCAGCTAGCCCAGTTACTTGGGGAACTAAGAGCAGAAGTGCATGCAGCCCGTCAGGAAACGAATGCTCTAAGAAGGGAACTGATTATTTTCAAGGAGCGAACAGACGATCTCGCTAGACAATTGCTACAGTCACAAGCCGGACAAACTCCGTTACCCGCATCAGGGGCAAATCTTCCTTCAACATCCTCTACGAACCCAGTGCAGATCAACCTACCTGGGAATGTACCTCTGGCTCCGCCCGAACGATTTTCTGGTGACCCAAGGAGGTTTGCAGTATTTATTAATCAGTGCCGGTTGCACTCTTATGCCGGCCAACAGCCTTTCCAACTGATCAAGCTAAGGTAGCTTTCGTGCTTTCGTACCTTAGTGGCAATGCGGCAGACTGGTCGATCCCTCTAGTTAATCAAGATGATCCGGTTCTCCATGATTTTCAAGCTTTTCAGCTCAGTATGGAAAAACTGTTTGCAAGACATTCACAGGGGCAGGCCTTGGACAATGAGCTCCTTTCATTGCGACAGGGTAATCAAGACCTTTTGGCTTATATTGCGTCTTTCAACAGACTGATAGTGGAAACTCGATGGCCTGAGGACAAAAGGATTACGCTGTTTTATAGAGGTCTACGTGGAGAGCTCAAAGATGTGTTAGCCCAAGTAGTGAATCCCCCGCAAGACTGTTCGGACTATATTGACTTAGTCGTTCAAATTGACCACAGACTGCAGAACAGGAAGGCCGATCGTTCCAAGTTTGATGCTCGAGTATTTTCCAAACCACCAACTCCTACCAAAGGAGTAGACTCCGGGGAACCCATGCAAATAGGGGGCCTGAAAGGACCACTAACACTAAAGGAGCGGGAAAGGAGAAAACAGCTGCAATTATGCCTCTATTGCGGAAACTCGGGGCACTTTCTTCGAGACTGTCCGGTGAAACCAGCCAAGAAGGCAGTAGGAGCTGCAGTTACCAGGGTCACAAACTCTTAGCAGGGAAACGACCTCGCCCGACAAGAATAGAGGTCCTCTTGCCGAGCGTTAAAACCAGTTCCGTGACCTCGCATTTCGTGATACCTATGGTCCTCATTAGCCCTGAACATCCGGATCGATTACATGCGATTGAAGCTTACGTCGACAGCGGTGCCATCGGCAATTATGTGGATCATGAAATGGTTTTGAGGATGAATCTGACTCTTTGTCCAAAGGCTGTAAAGGACGTCATTACTACGGTGGATGGTACGGAGATAGCCTCCGGACCAGTAACGCATACCACCCAAGAAGTGACGCTAGTAAGTCAAGATGGACACCATGAGAAGATCGTGTTCGATGTGATCAAGGCCCCTCAGTTCCAGATTATTCTAGGAATTCCTTGGTTAGAGAAGCACAATCCTCAGATCGATTGGCGAGCAAGAACGGTTCAGTTTCCAGAATGTGTCTCGACTTGTCACCCTCGACCTGGTGTTGCACTGGCAGCAATTTCCTCGGAGGCTCCCAAGTTACCTCCTGAATACCTAGAATTCCAAGATGTTTTCCGGAAGGATCAGGCTAACTCTCTACCTCCTCATAGGTCTTATGACTGCCAGATAGACCTGATACCTGGATCTACTCCTCCTTGTAGTAGAATTTATGCCCTCACCGAGCCTGAGAATCTTCACCTCCGACAATACCTGGATCAATACCTAGCGAATGGGTTTATTCGTCCTTCCAAGTCCCCTGCTTCCTCATCTTTGTTCTTCGTTCCAAAAAAAGAAGGGGACCTTAGAACTTGTATAGATTATCGCGCCCTGAACCAGATCACCGTTAAGAATAGATATCCGTTACCTTTGATCTCTGAACTCCTGGACCAAGTCAGAAAAGCATGCATATATACAAAGCTGGATCTTAGAGGAGCCTACCACTTGGTACGAGTAAAAGAGGGCGATGAATGGAAGACGGCCTTCCGCACCAAGTATGGGCTATTTAAATATCAGGTCATGCCCTTCGGACTTTGCAATGCCCCGGCCGCCTTTCAATGTTTTATGAACGATGTCCTCAGAGAGCTCATAGATGTGTGTGTTGTTGTTTACATTGACGACATCCTCGTTTATTCTTCGTCGGAAACTGAACATCGGAAACACGTGAAAATGGTCCTCGAGAGATTGCGTCAACACAAACTTTTCGCTAAGTTGGAAAAATGTGTTTTCAACGTGACTGAAGTTGAATTCTTGGGATTCATATTATCACCTAGCGGAGTGCGTATGGATTCAAAGAAGGTCGATGCAATTCTCAAATGGCCATCGCCATCCTCCGTAAAAGGTGTTCAAAGCATGTTAGGCTTCGCTAACTTTTACCGCAGGTTTATCCCCGAATTCTCTCGAATAGTCCAGCCCATCACCGCCTTGTTAAAGAAAAACAAACGTTTTGAATGGTCTACCGAGGCGGAACAAGCTTTCCAGAATTTGAAGACTAGATTTATCTCTGCACCGATCTTAAAACATCCTCGCCCAGAACTCCCCTACATCGTTGAAACTGATGCTTCGAGCCTTGCCATGGGGGCAGTTCTATCACAAAAGGACCCAGTAACCAATCAGTTGCATCCCGTGGCATTTTGGTCCCGCAAATTCTCGCCTCCTGAAATCAATTACACTATTACTGATAAGGAACTTCTAGCTATCAAGTCCGCCTTTAAGGCTTGGCGGCATTATCTTCTGGGGGCCCGACACACCGTTACTGTGATTACAGATGACCGAAACCTGCAATATTTGAAAACCGCAAAAGCTCAATCCTCTAGGCAACTCCGTTGGGCACTATTCTTTGCCGAGTTTGACTTCATAATTACCTATCGACCTGGTACAAAAAACGGTAAAGCTGATGCCCTTTCTCGGATGGGAGTGGAAGAACATTTGATCAATCCTAAACCTGTACCTATCATTCCCGAACAAAGAATTCTAGGTGTAATCGCCACACAATCCATAGAGGAAGTTAAGGATAAAGCCAGGCTACTGGTAACTCCAGCAGACATACAGAATTGGCATCTGCAGGGAAAGGACTTTACGGTGAAGGACAACCTATTATATTTCCAAGAACGGTTATACCTGCCCAGCACAGATTTACAGAAAAAGGTAATCTCTTGTTATCACGATTCTTTAATGGAAGGACATCCCGCTATGACCAAGACCTCGGAAAAGATCAAGCGCTACTTCTGGTGGCCGTCCTGGAAAAAAGATATCAGAGACTTTATAATGTCCTGTGGAGTATGCGCCCAAAACAAGAGTCAAAAGGAAAAACCAGCCGGCCTCTTACGCCCTATTGACATCCCGCCTCGCCCTTGGCATACGCTTTCTATGGACTTCATCACCGATCTACCTCCATGCTCCGGATACAATACGATCCTAGTAATCGTGGACCTATTCTCCAAGATGGCGCATTTCATTCCACTCAAAGGCTTACCAACAGCAGCAACTCTGGCCCGAGAATTTCTCGAAAACATCGTCCGACTGCACGGTTTTCCTTCAGTTCTAATTTCGGATCGAGGTAGTCAATTTATTTCTCATTTTTGGCGAAGTTGCTGTCGGTCGGCTCAAATTGATGTGAGACTTTCGACCAGCCACCACCCTCAAACCGACGGACAAACCGAGAGGACCAATCAAACTCTGGAACAGTATTTGCGCTGCATGCTACAACAAACTGAAAAAACTTGGAAAGATATCCTTTGGATAGCCGAATATGCCTACAATAACTCTGTCCACTCGGGAACTGGGAAGACCCCGTTTTTTCTTTTATACGGTAGTCACCCTCGAACCTCGCAGTTGGATCCACTCCAAGATCTTGGAACACCAGCAGTAGACCACCTGCATTCTACAATCACCCAAGCCTTTAAGGAAGCCGTTTCTCACCTTCAAAGGGCTAAAGAACAATACAAGAAAGGAGCAGACCAACATCGGAAGGAAGCCCCCCAATATCAAGTAGGAGATCAAGTCTGGTTATCCACCAAATATCTACCTCTAAAAGGACCACGCACATTCAACCCAAGATACCTTGGTCCCTATTCCATCACTACCATAGTAAATCCAGTAGCGGTCAAGTTGGACTTGCCCCCGCACATGAAGATACATCCGGTCTTCCACGTCTCTCTATTAAAACCCGTGCAACCTCAAACCCGACCAACTACATCTCCAAAACCTATTCTAGTTGATGGAGAACTCGAGTTTGAAGTCAAAAGCATCCTGGATTCCAAGATCTCCAAATCTAAACTATTTTACCTGATTGACTGGAAAGGCTACGGTCCCCAAGAAAGATCCTGGGAACCTGCAGAATATGTCCACGCGCCTCGTCTAATCAAAAGATTTCATCGAACATTTCCTAACAAGCCCAAACCCCCGGAGAAGCCCGGTTTGGGAGGGGCCTTGAGGGGGGGTGCTGTCATGATCTCTGCTTCCAAAAGATCAGGACTTGCCCGACTCCCTTGGAAGCAGACCCATAACCCCGGTTCCGAGTGCCAGCCAGTCCCAATTGGGACCTTTTGGACCCTGTCCTGGCGCCAGTGGCACCAGGCTCATAAAGATGCCCAGTCCCAGGGCTGGAAGCGCCGGGCTCATAATGCTTGGGTGGACTTACCTGCAGCAGACCATGCTGCTTACTTACCTGCCAGTTGAACCCCTGATCCTCTTCTGTTTGGGACTACTTTTCCTATTGGGTGGGGCAGGAGCCACTCCCTAGGTTCAGAACACTGGAACTCTTCTGGAAAGCAGGAACTCTTTTCTTACCTAGGCGTGGCTGTGGAAGGAGACACCTAAGCACTACAGGAGGCTATTTAAACCACACCTGATGGATGAATCTTGCTTTGCGTTATTCTGCATTCTCTGCAGCAGAACGCTCATCGTGTCTTCTGATCCTGGGCCTAAGGGAACAAAGGCTTACCATCCTGGAATCCAGTCTTCAGCAGCACCTGTAAAGACAAAGAAAGAACAGGTTAGCACTACGGTTTTCAGTGGCAGCGCATCTCTTACCTGGTCCATCGGCTGTCACCAACGCCTCGCGCTGCATTCCGGCATCTGAAAGACAAAGGCTTACCTACTCTTCGCATGCTCCAGAGGTCTTCGCACTGCATGCCGGCATCTGAAAGACAAAAGCTTACCAGCTCTTCGCACGCTCCGGAGGCCTTCGACGCTACATCCCGCATCTGAAAGACAAAAGAAGGTGCGTTTAAAGACATTGGGCAACTTTATTACTCACGTGCCATTACTCCTTCCCACGCCGAATCCAGTGGGTATTCCAGCACCCTTCAGCTTCTCTAAAGCTCCGAACTTGTACCTGCAAGATAAAAGGGACAGTTAGTGCGCATCGTGAAGCAGGCTACAAGCGCTTACTTACGTGCTTCCAGGCGCTTCTATTCCTCACGCGGGTTCGATCCTCAACTCTCATCAGCCCGCCATCCGCCATCGCCGGAACCCTGCAAAACAAGAGATATCATTACAAAAGACTTTTAAGACATTTGAAGTGCCCAGAACTTACCGTTCGTGCAGTTAACGACGGACAGCAGTCCTCTGAGGTCAAGAGGCCTGCACCCTTATCCAGTGAAGAAACTGGTTACGGCACCCTGCCCCGATGCAGATGGAGAGCTCGACGTTCACTTACCTAAGGTGAGGGCGTTAACCTTTGGGGTTCTACAGGAGAAGAGAAAGGGAAGAGGAGAGAGGCACCCAATTACCCCAGTTCATTAATCCCATATTTTCTATCTGCAGACATCTTACTCTTCGAGTCAGACATACAGTGCACAGAGGTCCAGCCCAAAGAGCCAACCGTGTGTTACAAATCACCTTTGAAGATACGGCATTCACCCAGTCAAGACCGGCGCCTCTGCGGGAATCAGGTGAGCGTTACAGAGAGAAGGCAGAAGCCAAGAGGAAGGTCATGAGGTGCTTCTGGAACCGGAGATGGTTCTCCTCAGGTTTTAGAGTGGCAGGGAGGCTGTTCCAGAGGGATGCCCCAGCCGAAGATAGAGATCTACCCCCAGCTCGTTTCTTTGAGAAACAATTGACCGGGAGGGAGTCAGAGGTAGAGAAGCAAAGAGCTTAAGAGGGGAGGTATTTGCGCAGGGATAGCTGAAGGTATTTTGGACCCAGGCCCCAGAAAGCCTTGTGGACAATGCAGAGGGTTTTGGATTTAATCCTTGCATCCACTGGGAGAAAATGGAGAGATTTCAGAGCTGGAGAGATATGATCCCAGGGCTTGATGCCAAGGACAAGTCTTGCAGTCCTGTTCTGGATAAGTTGCAGAGGGCGGAGAGTAGAGGCAGGTAGATTTAGAAAGAGGCTGTTACAGTAGTCCAGTCTAGAGAGAACCAGAGCTTAGGAGACAGTGAGCTTCTGAGGGAAGGAGAGGAAAGGCAGAGTACCTCTAAGGAGGTGCGGTAGGAAGTTTTACTTTTTAGAGACCTCAGAGGAGAAGGAAAGTGTGGAGTCAAAGATGACCCTCAGGTTCTTAGCTTCGCAGGTATGGGTATGAGGGGTGCCAAGGGAGGCCGACCAGAGAGTGAGGGAAAAGGATGGAGATGGTGTGCTGATGAGGAGGATCTCAGTCTTGCTGGCATTCAGACAAAGATCATTGGCGCCACACCAACCTTGAATAGCAGTTAGGCGGTCAGAGATGAGAGAGAGAGAGGAGGTGGCCGAGGGCAGCCGGGAAATGAGTTGAGTGTCATCAGCATAGCACTGGAAATTTGAGCAGAAAATGGCAATGCAGTGGGCAAGAGTTGCCAGGTATTGGTTGAAAAGCCAGGGTGAGAGGTTAGACCCCTGGGGAACCCCACAGGTAGAGAGGAAGATAGATGATAGGAAGGAACCCAGTTGGACCTGGGAGGGTCGATCAGAGAGGAAAGAGGTCAGCCATGTCAGAGCCTGATCAGTGATACCCAGGTTATCTCGGAGACGGTTGAGTGGATGGTGTGGTTGACCATGTCGAAGGCAGAAGAGAGATCAAGAAGGATGAGGAGATCTTCACGGATGTTCAGGAGAGCAGTTTCTGTGCTTCTGGCCACTCTGAAGCCAGACTGGTGGTCATGGAGACAGCCAACAGAATCTGAATGAAGGTTAAGCTGAAAGATGGCCAGCTTTTCCAGGAGTTTGCCCAGGAACGGGGTAATGGAAATTGGGCAATAGTTAGCCAGACAAGAAGGATCAGCTGTGGGTTTCTTGAGAGGAGGATGCACAAGGGAGTGCTTTAAAGGGGAGGGGAAGGATCCTGAGGCAAAGGAGTGGTTGAAAAAATCTGCAAGGGCCGGAGCGAGGGTGTCAATGTGGTCCTTGATGGTTTTAGAGGAGCAGGGATGAACCTGTTTTGACGAGGCTTTCATAGATCGGACTTGTCTAGCAACCTCGTCAGTGGAGAAAATCGGAAAAGGAAGAGAAGGACGGTGAGGAGGGGTTAAAGGGGGGTCAGCAAGCACAGACTGAGAGGGAATAGGAGGGGCAGGGGAGGAGAGGGTGGCCCAGATGTCCAGGGTTTTTGAGATAAAGTGCGAGGCAAGGGCATTGCAGAGAGCCTGGGAGACAAGAGGAGGGGTGGAGACTGCCGCAGGGTTGGCAAGCTCCTTGCAGATTTTAAAGAGTCCGGCCGAGTTGATAGATGCCGCAGAGACACGGGCTTGAATGTAGGCTCTCTTCGTAGTGCAGACAGAGAGTCCGTATTGCCTTTGGAGCTGGCGACAGGCCAGTTTGTCAGAGGATGAACAGGAAGCCCTCCATTTCCTCTCAGCCACCCTACACTTACGTTTAAGTGTAGCTAGGTCGGAGTCATACGGATCCTCATGACAGGGGCAAGAGAATCAAGAGTATCAGAGATAGAAGAGTAGAGAAGGGACAGGGTTGTGTCGGGGTGTGAGTCCGCCAGAGGAGGAGGAGGGGGAGAGAAGGTGGCAGAGAAAGCCTCAGCTGACACACGCTTCATAGGTCGGATGTCCGAGAAAGTAAGTGGCAGTGTTGGGGTGGGGTTGGCTTGGGGGGAAGAGAGTGAGAGATGGGAGGAGAGAAGGCAGTGGTCACTCCAGGAGAGAGGAGTGGTCAGAGGGATAGAGAGGGGGAGGCTAGGGGAGATCATGACATCAAGTGTGTGTCCAGCAGAGTGCACCTGGCCAGAGGGGAGGATAGAGAGGCAGAGGGAATTGCAGAGGTTGTGAAAGAACAGAGATGAGGGACAGGGAGAATCGAGGTTGATGTTGAGGTCACCAAGGAGGAGGGGTTGAGTGGTTGACACCAGAAGGGAGGAGGAGAGGTCAGCCCATTCAGAGAGAAAAGAGGTGATTTGCCCGGGGGGCCGGTAGAGAGTAGCAACAGTAAGAGAGTGGTTAGGAGAAATTGAGAGCCTGCAAACAAGGCATTGAAAAGAGGAGTAAATCTGAGTGGGAATGATAGAGGCAGGAATCCACTCGGGAAAGATCAGGGCTACGCCCCCTCCAGGTCGAGTGGATCTGGGTGCGGAGAGGATCTTGTAGCCATCAGGGAGTAGAGTGTCAAAGCTCGTGACCGAGCTGGCCGTGAACCATGTCTCCGTAAGACTGAGGACATCAAGGTCCAGTTCTTCAAGGAGGTGGCAGATGTCAGATGAGTGTTTGACAGCAGAGCGAGAGTTGAGAGTGGCAAGATGAAGAAAGTTGTCAGCCATAAAGACCTTCCGGGGAGGGGTACAAATCAGAGGTACACCCTGTGGAGTTGTGGAGGTAGCCTGCCTAGTGGCAGAGGAGGAGGAAAAAGTGGGCAAGGTAGCCAAGCAGTGAGATGAGGGGACAGCTGGAGATGAGAGTAAGTTGATGAGGCGAGGGAAACGTCTATCGAAGAGGAGGAGATTGGCCTGGGACCTTGGACCATGACCGTGCCATTTAGGTAGGCATTAAGGATGACTCTGGAGGAGTCGAAGGAAGCCACGTGGACATCCCAGTGCCACCGTTTATGGGAGAGGAGGAGACAGGACAGAGCACAGAGATCATATATGGGGTCCATAGATCCGGCGAAGGAACAACAAAGAGGATGTTGGTGAGGGTATGTCTGGACGAAGCGCTGGTATAGGTATCAGCAATAGGGAGACCAGGGTTGGAGGCTAAGATATCCTTTTGAAATTTATTTTTTCCAGACTTAGTGAGAAGGGAAGGATAGTTGACAGAGAAGCAGTTAGAATAGATGGGAGAAACAGAAAGCGTCATGATTGGAAAAGAGAGGAGGCAGAGGGAGGAGTAAGCAAGTCAAGCAGTATTGAACAGTCACTGGGTTAGCAGGTTACAATCAATGGCCAAAGATTAGATGCAAAATTACACCCAACTTTGACTTTCAAGTAAATGCAAAATTACACCGAAGTTTGACTTTCAAATAAATGCAAAATTACACCCACGTTTGACTTTCTAGTTAAATGGGAGAAAAGTAGTTAAGGAATTTAGAATGGTAGTCAGATGGTAAAGGTGAGTATAGCTAAAGCTTCAAATTAGTACATAACAGGGAGAGTAGAGAGTACCATCAGAGAAGGAAGCACAGGTAAACCAAGAGGGAGGGAACTAACCCAAACAGAATATGGTAGGAGAGTCATGGCAGTCCAATAGTCAAGGGGTAGCAGCCTCACTGAGGGTTTGGCTGTTGCAGACTGTGAAAGCAGACAGGGAAGTTGACAGGGTCCTTTGAACAAAGGGCCGGCTCCCACCTCACCGGTCCAGCAAATGAGAGGATGTAGAGGGATCTAACCAATCACCATGGAGCAAGTACAGGATGAAGAGACAACATGGAGAAATCGGCAGCCATCATTGGAATGGGTGGGTGGGTGCTGAAATCTAGGCCCAGGTGCATGAAGTCTCACAAAGTTCGGAGCGCACACAGTTTGGAAAGGCGAAGAAAGTTGTAATCAATCGCGTGATTCACTCAGGCAGCAGCAGCAGATGACCCAGTGTGCAAGTTCAAATATAAATAAAAATAAACAAATAATTCAAAAATGTTTTTCTTTTTCTCTTTTTCACTGAAACGTTTCTGCTAAGTGATTTTCACACATGGAAAAGCCTCCCATCAAGGGGCCTGTGGTGGTGAAGGGTGCCACAAAGCTTACCTAAACCAGGATGTCCCAGCAGGCACTTGGCGAGGCATTCGTTCTGGATCAGCTGGTCCATATAAATGAACATGCGCTGCAAGCGCGATGTAAAATAAAATGTCTTTTAAGCAGCTGATGATGTAGATTAGGTAATTACTTTATAAACAGCAGAGGAAGTAAATGAAGTCACGCTGGGAGCGCAAGTGTAGAAAGCCATTTAGATAAGGCAGCTTGATTGTGGAAAACAAAGGGAAGGAAGACAGCTGTCACATCTCGGTGTACCTGGCGGCTTTGGGACAGATGGAAATGGCGCCCACCTTTGCCGGGTCCATTACGGACTGAGAAGCGTAGAGTGCCGGTCTAGTTTCTTTGCAGCGCGTCCTGACGCCAGTAGTTATCTTTCTTCCACTTCCGGTGTCAGACGCGTTGCAACGACTGGTTTTCCTGCTTGTCTGCGCTGCTCCTTGCTCTCTCAGTGGATTTTGCCCTTTAGCCGTTTTGGCTATTTTTCTCCATCTGTTTTCGTTCCTCCTTGCTCCTCCGATTTTCTTTCCTGTGTTTTTTCTTTCGACCTTTCCTTCCTTCGCTAATTCCTTTCCCACTTGCCTTCCTACCTTCCCTCCCGTCTTGAGTTGGTTTCCTATCTCTCTTTGTCTTCCTTCTCTCGCTCTGCCTTCTCTGCTTGCTCCTTGCCTCCCTGTGCACCGAACCGGCTTGCCTATCGGATTTGCCCCGTCTTGTCTCCACAATGGAGGAGTTCGGAGGAGTTCGGGGAAAGATGAACATCAAACATCAAACAAGGAAATTCAGACTTGATGTCATACATTACGTTATTCTTCTGGTTCCAACCCTGCCTGTCCCCGGACTGTTTACTTCTCGTCCACCTTCGAGTGTTCAGTTGTGGCCAGTTATTCTTTACTGGTTCATCTTTCCCCGAACTCCTCCGAACTCCTCCATTGTTGCTGCCCTTGGATATCCATCAAGTACTACAGAGATCTCATCACACCCTCCATCATAGAAGGACCATTTTGTTTTTTTTTGTGCCTTTGGCTTTTTCCCCACCTGCACGCGACCGCGGAGGATAACCACAGCTCACCTATTAGGTGTCACTGTGGCGTCGTTCCACGGTCGCCCCTATCTTCATTAAAAAAAAGGAGAGGACCCGAAATAAGGACAACCCGAAGCCAACACTTTGTGGGAGACACAGAGGTGAGGTGGAAGGGGAAGTGGGAGGAACGGATTCTTCCCAAGGGGAGGAAGACATTACGGACCCATTTGACAGTTTGCAACGCCAACAACCTACCATGGCCACTCCTCAACAAGTTCAAGAACTAGTAGCAGCAGTTCAGAACCTGAACCTAGAAGTCCAGAACGTTAAAAGTGCAAATGCCACCTTACAGCAGAGGATTTCAGAACGAGACCCACCCACGACAGATCTACCTCCGCTCCCTCTGGTCTCAGGAAAGTTTGACGGTACACCCAAGAAATTAAAGGAGTTCTTAGATGCCTGTAACTTACATTTCTCCTTTCGTACCCAAGCATTTTCCTCGGGACATGCCAAAGTTGGCTTTATGATTACCCACATGACTGGGAATGCCCTGGCTTGGGCTACCCCTTTGATCAACAGATCCGATCCAGTACTTCAGGATTATGAAGCCTTCAAGACACTGATGAAACAGACGTTTCTACGTACCGAGAGTACTTATCTAGCCTCCGAGGAGCTTTCGGACATCAAACAAGGAAATTCAGACTTGATGTCATACATTACGTTATTCAAACAGATAGCAGCTGAGGCAGGCTGGCAAGAACAGGCCCAGTATGCCATTTTCCGGAGGGGGTTGAGAGAGGACTTGAAAGATGAACTCGCCCGAATTGAACGAGCTCTCTCCTTTGCCGACTTAATCACAGCCACACTTCGGATCGACTTCCGGCTAACCGAACGGCGAGTTGAGCGTAGGAAGACTAAGAGCTGTGTTCCTGTACCTCCAGAACCCCTTCCCCTTGTTCCACCTTCCTCTTCATGTTCCTCCAAAAAAGAGCCCATGCAGAGTGGAACTACCCGTGCCCCTCTCACGGCAGAAGAACGCAGAAGGAGGCGAGAAGGAAGTTTGTGTATGTACTGTGGATCTTCCACCCACCTACTTCGAGACTGTCCCAATGTACCTCCTAGACGCTCGGGAAACGGACACCCTAGGTAAGTGTGGGGACTCACTACCGAGGGAAGATTCCCAGTCCCTACGTTACCCTCTCTATTACCTCCTTGGAAAGTCCTGAAAATGCACGTCTCATGGTAGTGGCAGTTACCCTCTTGGTTGGCAAGACCTCGATCCAGACCCAGGCCCTACTAGATTGTGGGGCCTCAGGGAACTTCATCGATACCCAATGGGCAGAACGTAAAGGACTAACCCGCATAGCCAAGACAGAGGACCAGAAGGTAGAAGGGGTTGACGGCGAGCCTTTGAGCTCTGGTTTTATCACTCACTCCACGGAAGAACTCACAATGTCTATCATGCAACATACCGAACGTCTTTCTTTTGATATTATCAGAGCAGCTCACTTCCCTCTGATTCTGGCCATCGGATGTCTTCGCAAGCACAATCCCACCATAGACTGGTCCAGGAATCTACTGAGTTTTCATTCCACCTATTGTAAGACAAACTGTTTGCCCAAGCCTACCTTTGAAGCAGTTCAAACCATCTGCGGTGTTGATTCCAAGACCGTACATTGTTTACCATCCTACCTTAACGAATACACAGAAGTGGTGACGGAAAAGATTCCTCTAGAACTCCCACCGCACAGACCCAAAGATTGCAGCATCGATCGCCATCCCGGTGCTCTGGTTCCTTTTTGCTGCATGTATCCCTTGACTATACAAGAAAGACGGTACTTAAGGGACTATCTGGACAAGAATCTTGCCAACGAATTGATTGGGCCGTCCAAATCACCAGCAGTGGCCTCTTTGTTTTTCATCCCAAAGAAAGGTACTCAGGAGTTACGCCCATGTATTGACTATAGAGGGTTAAACAAGGTAACCATAAAGGACCGATATCCTATGCCGCTCATTTCTGAAATCATTCACGCAGTCTAAACTGGCACTGTATTCTCAAAGATGGATTTACGCAATGCTTACCATCTTCTCCGCATACAGATGGGTGGTGAGTGGAAGACTGCGTTCAGGACACCCTTTGGTCTTTATGAGTATCAAGTGATGCCTTTTGGCTTGGCTAATGCACCTTCCATTTTCCAACGCTTCATGGACAGACTCTTTTCCGACCTACTTGGATGCACAACCATCGTATATCTTGATGATATTCTGATCTTCTCACGCACTCAAGAAGAACACGACACTCATGTCAAGGAGGTCTTCCGCAGCCTGCAAGACAATCATCTCTCTGTCAAACTGGAGAAGTGTGTGTTCTCGACTTCATCCATATCCTATTTGGGTTACATCCTCTCTCCAGATGGCATCGCCATGGACCCACAAAAGGTCAATTCCATCTTAGAATGGCCATCCCCTAAGTCCGTTAAGGACGTTCAGAGATTTCTTGGCTTATCAAATTTCTACCGGAAGTTTATACCAAATTTCTCTCAACAGGTAGTACCGATAACCGCTCTCCTTAAAAAGTCTTCCTCACCCTTCCAGTGGTCTCCCCAGGCTGAAGAGAGTTTTCAACAACTTAAAAGAACCTTCTGCTCGGCTCCCATTCTTAGACAGCCAGACCAGCACCTTCCATTCATAGTGGAGGCAGACGCCTCTTCAGCCGCAGTGGGAGCTGTCTTGCTACAAAGTCATCAAGGGAAAGAACACCCTGTGTCTTATTATTCCAAGGCTCTGAACAGTAGTCAAAGAAATTACTCTGTGATTGAACGTGAGCTACTAGCCATGAAATTGGCTTGCACCGAATGGCGTCACCTGCTCCAGGGGGGTGACCATCCTTTCACTATCCGGACTGATCACAAAAACTTGCAGGTTCTGCGTCAATTTGAATGCTACAACACAAGACAAGCAAGATGGGCTCATTTTTTCGCTCAGTTCGACTTTAACATTACATACATCCCAGGCAGACAAAACCTTGTAGCTTATGCACTGTCTCGACGCAGCGACTATTTGTCTGAATCTGAACCCACAATTGAACTGATGTTTCCAAGGGCTCAAAGAATAGGGGTTATATCAACTTTCTTACAACAAGTCAAGGACGGCTCTGGAGGAAGTTTCGAGGTAGAAAAGCATGATAAGAGGACAGAATATGTAATCAAAGACGGACTGTATTTGGTAAACGGCAAGTTGTACCTGCCTTCTCCATCATTAAGGAAAACTGCACTTTCCTGGTGTCATGATTCCAAGATAGCTGGCCATCGCGGAATCAATGGCAAACAAGAACACCTGCAACAATACTTTTATTGGCCTAAGATGATGGAAGAGACCAAACAATACGTCCAGTCCTGCGCCACCTGTCTTCGCAATAAAGCCATCACTCAGGGACCCCTTAGGCTATTGGAACCATGTGCCATTCCTACTGGTCCCTGGACCACAGTATCGACTGACTTTATCGTGGAGTTACCGAAGTCTCAAGGTTGTACCTGCATAATGGTGGTGATGGTGGATTCGTTCACCAAGTTGGCACATTTCTCACCTTTGCCAGGAGTACCCTCAGCCTCTAAAATAGCTGAAATCTTCCCGAGAGATATCTTCAGGCTACATGGTCTTCCTACCAAGATTATCTCAGATCGTGGTAGCCAGTACACCTCCCACTTTTGGTCGGCATTCTGTAAGAAGTTAGGGATAGAAAGAGCACTAACTTCAGGGTTCCATCCTCCCTCAATCCAATGGGCAAACAGAGCATCTCAAAGGCACCCTAGAACAATACCTTTGGTGTTTTGTAAATCAGCAGCAAGACAATTGGGTCCAGCTACTCCCTACGGCGGAGTTTTCATACAACAACTCCTGTCACTCTGCTCTAGGTTCTAGCCCCTTTTATTGTACATACGGTTATCATCCCTGCACTCTTCTTCCCTTAGCCAGCCTTGAGTCTCCCGTTCCTTCAGTGGATGCTTCATTAGCGACCATCAGGGAGGCCCACAACAAGGCCAGACTAGGTCTGCTTGAGGCTCAAGAACGGAATAAGCACCAAGCTAATAAACACCGTAGACCAGTTCCCAATTGGGGTTTCGGATCCCAGGTTTTCCTGTCCACCAAATTCCTGCCTCGATGGGTACCTCCATCCAAACTTTCCCCTAAATACATTGGGCCCTACAAGATAACACATGTTATCAACCCTGTAGCCTTCCGCCTGCAATAGCCTACAAGTTTACGTCGAGTACATCCGGTGTTTCACACATCTCAACTGAAGCCCCTTGCGGCGGACAGATGGACTTGAGGGTTGGGCAACACTTCAGTCCCTAATGATCCTTCCAAAGACATATATGAGGTAGCCCAAATATGTGACTCCCGATATCGCAAGGGGTGACTAGAATACCTAGTTCATTGGAAGGGGTACCCCTGGTCTGAAAACACTTGGGAGCCTAGATCCCACTTGAATGCTCCCATACTATTGCGTAGGTTCCATCAACTTCATCCGGGGAAACCAGGAGGGGTGGACCTTAGGAGGGGGCATACTGTCACATCTCGGTGTACCTGGCGGCTTTGGGACAGATGGAAACGGCGCCCACCATTGCCTGGTCCATCACGTACTGAGAAACGTAGAGTGCTGCTCTAGTATCTTTGCAGCGCGTCCTGACACCGGTAGTTATCTTTCTTCCACTTCTGGTGTCAGACGCGTTGCAACGAACGGTTTTCCTGCTCTTCTGCGCTGCTCCTTGCTCTCTCAGTGGATTTTGCCCTTTAGCCGTTTTGGCTATTTTTCTCCATCTGTTTTCGTTCCTCCTTGCTCCTCCGATTTTCTTTCCTGTGTTTTTTCTTTCGTCCTTCCCTTCCTTCGCTAATTCCTTTCCCACTTGCCTTCCTACCTTCCCTCCCGTCTTGAGTTGGTTTCCTATCTCTCTTTGTCTTCCTTCTCTCGCTCTGCTTTCTCTGCTTGCTCCTTGACTCCCTGTGCACCGAACCGGCCTGCCTATCGGATTTGCCCCGTCTTGTCCCCGTGACATTGTCATTCTTCTGGTTCCGACCCTGCCTGTCCCCGGACTGTTTACTTCTCGTCCACCTTTGAGTGTTCAGTTGTGGCCAGTTATTCTTTACTGGTTCATCTTTCCCCGAACTCCTCCGAACTCCTCCATTGTTGCTGCCCTTGGATATCCATCAAGTACTACAGAGATCTCATCACACCCTCCATCATAGAAGGACCATTTTGGTTTTTTTTGTGCCTTTGGCTTTTTCCCCACCTGCACGCGACCGCGGAGGATAACCACAGCTCACCTATTAGGTGTCACTGTGGCGTCCTTCAACTGTCGCTCCTATCTTCATAAAAAAAAGGAGAGGACCCGAAATAAGGACAACCCGAAGCCAACACTTCGTGGGAGACACAGAGGTGAGGTGGAAGGGGAAGTGGGAGGAACGGATTCTTCCCAAGGGGAGGAAGACATTACGGACCCATTTGACAACAGCAGCTGGGCCAGAATGAAAAAGTGTGCCCGGATTGCGCAGGGTCCATAGAGTGCATGAGCAAGAGAGGAATGTTAGTGAGTGAAGGTGATACCCAGAGCATCAAGATGGTCAAATAATGGTTTGTGTAAATGTTATACAAAGTGGGCGAGACACGTGAACCTTGGGGCACACCGCAGGATATAGGAGTGGGCATGGCTGATGCTTCATCGGAGAAGACTCTGGAGGATCTGTTATCCCTGGGCATCTTCTTCTCCATGGACTCCTAGGGGGTCTCCCTCCAGCGAAACACCACAGACTCCTCCTTATGGACAATTTCGCACTGAAGCAGCTCTCTCCCAATGACGACTACCTCTATTCGCAACATTGGTCCCTCTTGGTCTCTGAGAGCTTACATGGCTGAACCAAAAAGCATTTACTTGTCTGTCATTGTTGTGTTCTTCTTGTAGGAAGAATGTTTGTCTTGAATCTGAATTAAATTAGAGATCGAAGAGAGTGGGAATGATCATGTGCAGAGTTTCACAACTTTTATATTTTACTGTTTATTTATTTTGCATTTTTAAAGCGCTCACACAGCCCGCAGGCATCGAGGCGCTGTTATAGGAATTGTTTGTTTTTTCAGTTGTGTAATGGTTTTTTTTTGTCTTAGTTGCGTATTTATAACACGCTTAAACACCCAGAGGTTTCTAAGCACGGACCCGGGCTCGGACCTGTGTTGTTTCGTGTCGTCCTGCTTCCAAGGTGCGCACGTTGCCGTTAAGCTATCCTCCCGGGACAACTGTTAGCAGTTCCACTACTTTTTACAACCATTTTCACCATTCCGGAACTCTACTTTTTGAGGTTAAAGCACACGTCTTCACATTACCTTCTTCTAGCAATTGCCACTAAACTGAAATCTAACCTTACATTTAGGAAGCCAAACTGATGTGGCATAGATGAATTCTAGCTGGCTTCACCCTTAGCCAGGGGAAGAAGGAGGTGGCCCTGCTTACACTAAGAAGGGATTTTCTTCAAACTCTCCTCCCTGATTTTTGGAAAACCTGTCAAGTTGTTATCTCAAGTTACATTCTAAGACAATATAGTTTCTAAAGGTCATTGACAAGGGATACTATTTGAATATGAGGTGGCTATGTAGGATTTGTCCGTTCATGCCCCTGGACAAGCGTTAAGCTGTACTATGAGCCTTAGTGACTAGATGCTTGGACTTTTGCGATGCACTCCTGGGGTGTACTTCAATAGGAACATTGATCATGTCCAAGATGTTCACAGGAACCAGCTGTCGCTTCCAGTAGAGTAGAGAATTCAGCGAAACATTCTTTGTATCCCTTTCAAATGCATTCAGGGGGTTGCTCCTGCCTAACTTAAGGATAGCATCACATAGTATATCCCAGGATGGAACCTTTGGTCTGTAGGGGATCACAGACTATTCCTAAAATAATCTGTCAGGCCAGAGAAGATAAGACATTCAGCCTTGGAACCCAAGATTTGGACAAAATTACTAATTCTGTTCATGACAACGCAAGGTTTTTCTAGTTCTAGTCCCCTGTTGAAGCTATATCTTTTGAGATAGATGTTTTAGGTATAGGTTCTAATGATATATAAAGGCTCCCAGCAATTGATTGACTGAGAAAAGAAATACACTTGTTATTATTAATGTTAAATGATATTTATTATTTATTTAAAGGATATTTATACTGCGCACTATCACCACTGGAGTGGTCCCCTAGCGCTCTGGCAGATTTGAAGAGGAAAGCGGGTGGGATGGGTTAGTAAGGTGGAGTGGGAAAAAGAGCAAGAGAGCTGTGATGTGCTGTTGGCAGCCTCAGTTCAGTTAACACTGTTCGCTGAGCTTAGGTGTGCTTTTCGGTTGGTAGCCATCATGTGTTGTTGTACGAGGCTATTTGTGTTATGTATTGTTGCGATGTTGTGAAGTACGTGCTGTTTGTAGTGCTTTGGAGGTGAGGTTGTATTTGTGTAGGGTGTGAGAAGTGTATGCAGAGGGGCGAGATTTTTTAGTGGGGTTGGTTAGTGGCATCGCTATTTATAAGCAACGCATTCCTATCTTCACAATCCTGTCTGGATGTTGCGCAATGCTAATCTTTACAATTCTATCTAGATGTGATGCAAGCTGACCTTCACAATTCTGTCTAGATGTGACGCGAGCTCATCTTTACAATTCTATCTGGATGTGACGCAAGCTAGTATTACAGTTCTGTCTAGATGTGACACAATGCTCATTTTCACAATTCTGCCTAGTTATGACATGAGCTAAGCTTCACAAATCTGTCTAGATGTGACACGAGCTAATTTTTACAATTCTATCTGTTTGTGACGCAAGGTAGTATTACAGTTCTGTCTAGATGTGATGCAATGCTAATCTTCACAATTCTGCCTGGATATGATGCAAGCTAAGCTTCACAGTTTTTTTTTAAAACCTTTATTTTTGGTATATTCAACTGATTATACAGTCGTCAAGGAAATTACAACTTAAAGAAACATGGAAGTAACATGTGCCTCGTATACCGCATCCCTCCCAACACCCCGGTCCCCATGGATGCACCTGTGCATGAGTTTAATAGTTATTAAAAGTTTGACGCTGATCACTGGCTGGCCAAAGTGTCTGGGTTATTTTGATGGGGTTCTGGGGATGCTTCCCTTGAAGAGTCACTGTTCTCGGTGGACAACAAGTAGGCAATGTATGGGCCCCAGATGTCGGGGGGCCGAACGTGTATGGGTAGAAGCTTGATAAAGTTCGATTCTGTGTCTTGACAGTAGTATATGTCTTTTAACCATTTATGTGGGGTCGGTGTGGGTCCCTTTCCCCATGACATTGCAATTCTCCTGCACACCAACAGCAGCAGCAACCCTCCAAGCTTGCGTGCAGGGGTGGGGAAAGTGTTTAGTGAGTCCCAAGAGTGTGATCTTGGGGTCGGATTCTATGAGTACGCTTATGATTGCGGCAGTCTTTTCGAGTATTTTTTCCCCAGAATTGTTGAATGGCCGGAGAGGACCATGCGAGGTGGAGAAAGTCCGCCGATGGGGCGCCGCAGCGACCGCATGTCGGGGGGGGTTGAGGGGTGGTAGTGATGGATTCTGACGGGGGTATGCTACGCTTGGTGGATGAATTTTAGGTGTATTAGTTTATATCTTGTGTTTAGCGATACCTTCTGGGTTTGTGCTAGGATATATTCCCATTCTCCGTCTGGAATTACCACCTGGAGGGCCTTTTCCCATCTCACCTTGGGTGTTATCGGGTTCGAGGATGTTTCCGTTAGCAGTGATTTATACAGCACTGGCACTAGTTTATCCTCCCCCTGTGACTGGATGACCCTGTGCAGTAGCTGCCATGTTGCGGGCTGTCGTGGGAACGAGGGTAGTATAGCTTTGAGGGAGCGTCTGAGGCGGAAATAGATAAATGTATCAAGGGCGGTGGTAGCTCCACAGGTTTTGGCCTGTTGGGGAGTGAGAAAGTTCCCCTCGAGAAGAGGTCTGCCATGGCTTTTAATTTTAGTTTGTCGACCCAGTTTAGATAAACTTTCTCTGTAGTTAGGGGGATTCCAGGAATTAATTTTATCAGTAGGAGAGGAGAGAACCTGGTCTGAATGTCACATTTGTGAAAAAAAAATGTCCATATTGCTATGGTGGAGAGGACCGTTTAGAGTGTTGTCTGGAGTGTGTGTTTGGCTGAAGATAACTGCTCTGAGCAGGTAAGGGGATGCAAGAGCTCGCTCTAGTTGGACATAGGGCCGTACTAAGTGCGTGGCGTACCAGTGACCCAGGAATTGGGCTTTGGCCGCCCAATAATAACGCTCAAAGTCAGGGAGTGCCATGCCGCTCTTTTTTACTGGTTGGATTAGCGACTTATATGCGATTCTGGCTGGTTTTCCAGCCCATAGAAGTTCTAGGACTAGGCTCCGCAGGTGTTGGAGATGTTCCTGGGACACCAATAGGGGGAGATTTACAAAGAGACAGAGGAGTTTGGGGAGTATCACCATTTTCACTATCGACACTCGTCCCCATTGGGTGAGTGTTAGTGACTTCCACCTGTCGATTTTCCCGTGGAGTTTTTGAATTACTTTACCGTAGTTGTCTTGAAAGAGGGTTTGGTGGTCCCTGGCCATTTGGATGCCTAGGTACCGGAGGTTTTTGTGTTCCTATTTGAAGCTGAAAGTCATCTGGGAATTCTTGGGTTTCTGGGGTTAGCGGGAATATAATGGACTTGCTGTGGTTGGTCTTTAGGCCTGAGAAGTTGCCGAATTTGATTGTATCATGTATTACTGGGTTCAAGTTTGTCGCCGGGTCTTGTATGTAAAGAGCGATGTTGTCGGCAAGCTTCACAGTTATATCTAAATGTGACGCAATGCTAATCTTCACAATTCGGTCTAGATGTGATGCGGGCTAGTATTATAATTCTGTCTAGATGTGACGCAATGCTAGTCTTCACAATTCTGTCTAGATATGACGCAAGCTAGTATTACAATTCTGTATAGATGTGACACAATGCTAATCTATCTAGATGTGACGCAATGTTAATCTTCACCATTCTGTCTATATGTGATGCAATTTTATTTTTTATTTATTTATTACATTTATTAAACGGCCAGACCCTAGGGTATCACGGCGTTGTTACAGATATCTTATGGTCAAAACAATAGTATTACTTTACTGCGTGTAAGTGTGTGCACAGTGTGTTCTCCGTGTTCGTGTTGGAAGGACCTTTGGCTTGGCAGAAGCTGGCAGTCTGTTTTCTGTTTCCTCGAATCTCTCAGGAGAGGGTGGGACTTATAAACCACTTAGAACGCAGAACGCGCTGTGTGTGCAGTGTGTTCTCCGTGTTCGCTTTGGAAGGACCTTTGGCTTGGCAGCAGCTGGCAGTCTGTTTTCTGTTTCCTCGAATCTCTCAGGAGAGGGTGGGACTTATAAACCCGTTAGAACGCGGAGCATGCAGTGGGCACAGTGTGTTCTCCATGTTCCTCGTGTGACTGTGGACCATGGGACCTGCTGCTACTTGCTACTTGCAATCAGGTACATTTTCATTGTTTTAAAGCGTCTTCGCTCACCGGATCATCTACTTCCAAACCGGGTATCTGTGCTTCCTCATTTTGTCTCCCATGGCAGTTGTGTCTTACCTGGGGATACACCTGTTTTGACTGCTGCCATTGGGAAAAGCTACGCGTGATGGTAAACCACTGGAGGGAGTGTGACTGTATTCCACTGCCATAGCCCTCAGTTGTTTGCCGTAGCGTCTATTGCTCGGTCTGTGCACCTATCGGTGCAAATTGGTAAGCCCACGGTGGGGTTTGAAATTAAGGAACACAACACGTGAATATTGCAATGCCTGGTAAAGCCACCAGCCACAGTAAAACCACGGGCATGCGTGGAAAGAAACCTTACGGCCTTCATTCCGGTAAACAGTTAACAACCGGCACAGGAAATAAGGTGGATACAGGGAACAAAGGAGCAAATGAGACTGGTGCAAATCCCCACGCCCCGCAAAAGGGCCCATTGGATGCTTTCTTCCACGCAAAAACCCCGGAAGAGGGGCCCGCTCCCGCCAATGCTGAGCTAAGCATACCACATCCACAGGGGGAAGGCAGTTATCTGCCATTGGACCTTGACAACGACTCCCTACTTCAGCTATGCTACGCATTGCAGGATTGTGTTGCACCCCAAGCGGGAGAGCAGGATGGGGGAGCGGTACCAAACATAGACCAATTGCACAATCCAGCAGCTGAAAGGGGGGTGGAGAAAAGCCCATGGGCTAAGGACTGTATGGAGGAGCAAGTGGTGGGGATGGAGGCGAACTTGGAGTTTTCCTCCCACTTGGCACCAGTCCCCACGACAGAGGCACAACATTTACTCCCCCCAGCCACGGCGCCTCGCCTATCAGTCAGCGCTAATTTGGTATTCGAATTGGCCAACTTATCCTCGGAGTCCACACATGTGGAATTCAGCACTCATGACACTTCACAAACTAGCCACATGGTGCTCAGCTTTGCTGTTAAAATTCTGTTGAAATGATGTGGAACCGTACATGAAGATTTGAAATCGCAAAGGACGGTGATTGCCTCACTCTACAACCTACTGGTAATACCTAAAAAGGCAATAGCCACGCCTATTATTGACCTGAGAGGAGAAGTACCACAGACTTATGCACCCAGTAGCCCTGGCTGGGATGTAGGTGTATCTACCATGGCCAAGGAAATTACATCTATTCCGATTGTGGCCGATCTCTGCCGGGGTAAAAAGCGAGGTGCCTGAAGTAGGCCATCTTTCCAGGAGACAGGCAAGACTGGGAAACAAATGGCTGGTGAAGGTCCACACACAGCCTAAACCGGCCCAGTCCACCTTGGAAGACAACTCGCAGTGGTTCAGCCTCCGCTGAATTCCACCCTTGACCATGTGGCAACAACATCTCAAAAAAACAGCGCAAGCGAGCGGCTCTGCGAAATATAAGATCTGCCCCGACGGTGGGAACACTCACAAGCTGGCTACTGCAGGAACTCCCACTCAAAGTGCAACCTGTGCCCATGGTGCAGCCGGCACCATGCCCTGGCCCAAAGCACACCCCCCTCGACCGGCCTCGGTGACATCCCTCATGTCTGAGGATCATTCCTGTCTGGCCTCCCCGAGGACACCAGAGGGCGGGGGGTCCCCTCAGTGCCTGCTAACAAGGTTGACTTGAAAACTGTGATTATGTCTCCGCTGGACGGCAGTAAACCAGGTGTCCAGCTAAATCGACCCACACTCCTTGCGTTATTTTCCAAAATCCTATCTCTTCGAATTCTTGACTTCAGTGATGTTGAATTTGTGGAACCCTTACGCTTGCCCGGAGCAAAATTTACAAAAATCCATTGTTGCCTGCCTGAAACTGCAGCAATGTTGAGGGCCAAGCAGGCGTCCTTGTGGTATTTGGGCTATGTGTTAGATTCCCCCCTCCTGAAGGGTCCATTGCCTGATGGTTGCTTGAAATATAAGTGTGCTCGAGCCACCAGTTCTCCCCCAGCACTACCAGCAAAAGCCCTGCCTAAGCTCAGCGATGAACAAGGGTGGGAATGGTTACAAGGAATGTTTGCCCAACGGAAAACGGGGTGAATCTGAACCATTATGTGCTGGAACACAAGGGGCTTCAGCCAGTAGCTAAATGGGGGGGGGGGGGGCGGGAGGTTCCCGGATCTGTTGTTGTCAGCTGAGATATTCATACTGCAAGAAACGTGGGTGACATTTGAAATAGAATTTGACGGATACGTCACCTATCAGACCCGTGCCGTCAAGGGAGAGCGGGATAGACCGGTAGGTGACCTACTGATTAGTGTCAAGTCCTCCTACAACCCCAGATTAATATACCAGGACAGCCCAGGGGGAAATTTATTGGTAATTCAGATATCCCCGCCAGGGGGTGGGGAGGGTTCAGTGACATCTTGATAGTGAACATATATGACCCCCCGGGTGAGTTGTTCAAGGGGGCCTTAGGCGATCAATTGGAATCTTTGCTGACAACTTGGTGTATGGGAAAAGACCCTGTTCCTATGTTATTATGTGGAGACTTAAACGCCAAAAATGTCGACCTTGAAGGGTGTGGGAATTATGCATGTGTCTCCGATATTTGCAATATGCCACTTACTAAGAGTAACAACAAGGGGAAAGTATGGTTGGACATCTGTAAAGACTGGAATCTGACAGACAATCTTAAATGGCCGCACTATTGGAGACCTACCGGGACGCATGACATGGACAGTGGGGACTAAGTGTACAGTGCTGGACTATATGGCTGTGACTGAGTGACTTCTAAGCCATGTTTTACAATTATGCATTTCCCCAAATAATCATAGCGATCACACCACTTTAACTCTAAGTGTTGAGGGAGGCGGAGGGGTGGGAGGGTTGAGTGTCTGTAGAGAGGTGGTACCCAATCATGCTGGAAATAGGATTCGGTGGACATCGTACAACATCGATAAGATGAACGCCCTTCCCTTTCCAGTGAGCACAGTGATTAAAAGGTTGCTGTGAGGCAAACAACCTGAGGAGATAGAACTCTGGATATTACAATTAACTCAAGCACGCTTTAAGTCCAGTCGTGCCCCCGAGATAAGATGGAAAGCGGGGGCTGCCTCGGTCTTTGATGCTAACATTCGGGATCAGAAACGGGGTATGCGCCGAGCCATTAGAGCCCTAAGAGAGACAGCAGTTACTGCTGAACATTTTGGGCTGCTTCAGGGCAAGAAAAAAGATATAAAACAAAAGTTCTGTTCTTGGCTACACCTCTATCGCCAGTCCCGCCAAAGAGGCCAGTGGCAGAAGTTCACAGAAACTCTCTGTAGCAGAGACAGTCGTAGAATTTTACACTTCCTTGCCCAAGCTAAGGGCGTGCAGAAATTGAGTTTCTTGAACCCTGTCTCTGGGGGAGTATGGGCGGAATTCATCGCCGATAAATTCCTTAAGGAAAATGCAATTACTACGAGCATACCCGTGGAGGTAAAGAGCTGGCCGCTCCCCCTTAGCCATAAAATTGTGAAGCAGACGATTATGAACCTAAAACCTTCTAATGCCCCGGGACCCAATGGTTTAGCCAATACCGTATTAAAAAGGGACCCGAATAACTGGGGTCAAGTACTGCTTACTTTATATTCTCGAATCTGCAGAACCTGTTAGGTGCCCAAATCCTGGAGGAAGTCCATGTTGGTACCGGTACATAAAAAGGGGGACAGGCGGAATGTTGCCAACTATCGACTGCTGTCAATGCTAGACACCACAAGTAAAATCTTCACGACCCTCGTACTTAAGGAACTAGAAGTCTGGGTCTTGGAAAATCAGATCCTAAACTATGCACAGACGGGCTTCAGACCTGGGTCGAGTACTAACTAACTATAATATCCGGGTGCTCGAACAGTTAATTAATAACACAGTCACTAGTAAGGAAGCCACTCTGTACATAGCTTTTATAGGCTTTCGTAATGCTTTTTACCAAGTGGTACGGGACATTCTGTGGTCAAAGCTCAGAGCTATGAATTGCCCCGCTTAGATATTGCATATATTAATCGCCCTCCAAAGTACCACCTCCACCAAGGTTCGACTTAATGACGATGGAGAAATGTCTTCTACAATTTACATAAATACAGGGGTAAAGCAGGGATGTGTAACCGCGCCCATACTCTATAACCTCTATATGGCTGACCTTCTACCACGTATGTCGCTAAAGTCTAATTGCCCCCCCAAATTGGGTGATACACCTATTGTTGGCATGCTCTATGCTGACGATCTAATTTTATTTGATCGTACACTATCTGGCATTAAGAGCATGCTAAATGAGCTGTCAGTTTATGCATCTCAGTTAGGCTTAACTATCAATCTGGATAAGACAAAGATAGTAGCTATTGCCAGAAAGGGCCCTAGTCGCTCTGCCATTGCTACCGATTGCCGTGGTGGAATGCTACCTGTCTTTGGGATTGGACTTCAAAGCTTTATCTAACTATTATGCCATACTCAATCATAAAAAATGGTGAACGAAATTGCTTACCTTTCAGGCTTGTAAATTTGCTAAAGGGACTGCAGGTTTTAGCACGGCAGGTATTTTAAGATTATACCAACGGTGTTTTGTCCCTTCCATCCTTTATGGTTTGGAGGCACTGGCCATGCAAGATCTAAAATGGATGAATGTCCTGAATGTCGTGGAGGGCAATTTCTGGCGCAGTGCACTGGGATTAGATCCCTCCTGCTCAGTGCAGTTTTTGCGCCTAGAGCTGGGCGTCATCTCCCTGAGAGGTATGGCGCTGCTTGCGCAAGGTATATTTTACCTGAAAGCGTGCTTCCGCTCCATCATGTAAATTGCTGCGACTGGCTGGTGGCAACTATGACGTAGAGAGGCATCCTCGGGGGCTTACTTTCAAACAATTCAATGAATCCCTTTTTGAGGAAATTGACTGGTCACACACCAACAAGAAACACATGCGCTATATCCATCTGAAAAAATCTTTTTAACAGGTGGGATTGGAGTATGAACTCTAACCATCTGTCTAAATTGAGTGGATACAAGGCCGTGTCCCATGTCACCCACAGATTCCGAAAACCCCAACCCTACTTGCTGCTGTGCCCGGCACCAGAGGTGAGGCAGTTCATATTAAGGCTACGGATAAATCAGCTCCCGGTTTTGGCTTTTATCGGCCCACGCTTGAGGGTGCCTCCCGAGTCTAGATGCTGTCAAATTTGCCAGTGCGTAGGAGTGCTTGAATCAACTAGGCATGTCCTGACCCTTTTTGCCAAATTAGGATCACTATACATGTGCTCATTTGGGAAATGGGTCCACAACTACGAGGCAATAACCGGGAAAGCCTTTTGGGATACATGTTTAAATTCTGAATCTCTGGGATTTCAACTTGCTCTCTTTAAGGTATGGTCCCGTGTTAAAACCTTGTTACCGGACTAAAATCTGTACGAAACACCTAAGAGGCCTAGCTGTCTGGCATCTGGCATTTGATAATATGGAGAGGGATCCAAATGTATACATCTGGTCATATTGTTTATCTACGTCACTGTTTTATTGCCCTACTGTCTTATTATTTTATTGTTTTATCTGTACTGCACTACTGTATTATTGCTACACTGACTAGTGGATTGATACTGTGTGATTTATGATTTATGACTTATGATTTATGTGTTTGTGTAAAATCCTAATTTAGGATTGTATCACAATAAAGTACATTATTATTTGTATTTGTATTTGTTTATTTGTATTGCGCAGCCTGCCCACGGGCATCAGGGCGCATGTTTAGAAAGGTGGTTACAAGAAAGTGTTACAACAGGTAGTTAGAGGTTACACTTATGTATACATAAACATATATAAATTATGTACAGCATTTACAAGGGTAGTATGCAGATGCAATATATACAAGGTAGCTGGAAGGTGCAGTATGTATCCAGTGTTACATAGGACTGGCCGCCATAGCGTCTTGCTCATGGAGCCAGTGTTTTGTTTTCCTTTTGAATGCATGGAAGGAAGGGACATTCCTAAGTTCATTAGGTAGGGAATTCCAGAGCTTCGCCGCAAGGACTGGGAAGCTCCAGCCTCTGGCAGTTTGAAGCTTGAAACTGGGGATGATAAGTGTGTGCGCTTGTGCAGATCTTAAGGGTCTGGAGGCTGTGTGTTGGCTAAAGCGCGCTGCTAGGTATGCCGGTGCAGGGTTGTTCTGTACTTTGTGACTAAGAACAAGTGTTTTGAGGCGATACGCTGTGCAATGGGGAGCCAATGTATGTTGCGTCTGGTGGAAGAGATGTTGGCGCGCCTGGGTATGTTTAGGGCCGCCCTGATAGCGTTATTCTGTGTTACCTGAAGTTTATCAATGTTTCTTTGGCTCGTACCGAGGTAAAGGGCATTGCAGTAGTCAATTTTTGATAAGATGAGGGTTCTGGCGAGAATAAGGCAGTTGTTCGTTGTTAGGAAGGGACGGCAAGCTGTGATCAGTTTACACGTGTACGCGGATGCTGAGACTACTGAGTTGGTTTGTCTGTTGAGTGATAGGGTGGAATCTAGGTAAATACCGAGGGTTTTGGTGACATTGGTAACCTTGATAATGTTGCCATCAATGTTGAAGGCCTCATATTTGCTGTCGAGTTTTGAGAGTTTGGGCTGAGATCCTAGGATGAGTAGCTCAGTGTTCTCGTCGTTTAGGCAGAGCCCGTGGTGGGCCATCCACGCTTGGATGGCAGTGTAGATGGCATTAAGCGCTTTGGTGTCCGTTACATAATCCCCAGTGATAGGGATGAGTATCTGGGTGTCGTCAGCATAATTTGTGTAGGTGACACCCAGATAGTCAAGAATATCAAAGAGTGGTTTCGTAAATACGTTATAGAGCGTGGGTGACACGCATGAGCCTTGAGGGACTCCACAGGGGACGTGGGCTGGGTCAGCGGCAGCGAGTGGTGAGAAGACCCTCATGGACCTGTTTGCAAGGAATGAGCTGATCCAAGAGGTGGCTGCATCAGAGAAGTGGGCGGCAATTTTGAGGTGCTGGCAGAGGATTTGGTGATCAACCAAGTCGAAGGCCGCAGATAGATCCAGTAGGAGTAGGAGCGCTTGTTTACCCTTGTCTTTCATGTCCTCAATTTGGGTTTTTAGATCTATCAGAGCTGTCTCCGTGCCGTGTCTCGGGCGGATGCCCGATTGTCTGAGTCCTAGTAGGTTGTTGGTATCGAGGTCATCTTGAATTTGTAGATACGCAGCACGGTCAGAGATTTTTAGGAGGTAGGGTACCGTGGTGATGGGCCTATAGTTAGAGGGATTGCTAGGGTCTAGGTTAGGTTTTTTAATTAAGGGAATTACCCAAGCATCCTTGAGGTTGTTAGGTACTATGCCAGATTTAAAGGAGGAGTTGATGAAGGCGGTGATGAAAGGGGCAAGGTCGTGTGCTGCTTCCTTTACGATAGGAGCTGGGCAAGCGTCACCTTGGCAATTGGATGGTTTTAACTTCATAATGATATTTTCCACTTCCTTAATGGTGAGGGGTGAAAAGCTGAAAGGTTGGAAGGAGTGTTTAGGCGATGGGATATTATAGGATTGGGGATTACCTGTTGAGTCAAGGAGGTGGGTTTTTTTGGCATTGATTTTAGCTTGGAGTGTAGTGATTTTGTTTAGTAGTGCTTTTTGTATGTTAGTGCACCATTCAACGTTGGGGGTACACTTGTCGAGAGGAGCAACTGGGGACTCTAATTCCTTGAGGATTTTGAAGAGTTCCTTAGTGTTGGATTGTGCTTGTGTGATCCTGTTGTTGTACGCTTCTTTTTTAGCCGCTAGTATGGCTACCTTGTACGTGTGGGTGATGGATAGGAGGTTAATTTTGTTTACTGGTGAGGGGGAATATCTCCAGAGAGACTCCGCTTTACGTTTATCTTTGCGTAGTTCTCGTAGGTGTGGGGTGAACCATGAGTTAAGGTGGTTGCGCGGTTTTTCCTTGCGTTGTTTGATAGGGGCAATGGAATCGAGTGCTTTTAACATTGCTCGGTTGTAAGTGTCCACAAGGACAGCGGGGTCAGTGCAGGTGGAGGAGACCGAGTTCAATAAAGGGAGGATGAGTGGGAGTAGTTTCTCAATAGTGATGTCCTTCTTGTTGCGAGTGAGGGTAGGTGGTGCGGTGCAATGTTTGTCTATGGGTTGGCAGGCGGAGTTGATAGAGAATGTTATTTTGTGATGGTCGGACCATGCACATGGTGACACTGAAATTATATTTAATGCGCAATTCAAGTCTGAAACCCAGTCTAGTGTGCGTCCCTTGATATGAGTTGGTTCATTGACATGTTGGGTGAGGCCAAAGTCAGAGAAGACACTTGCTAGGTCACAGGCTTTGGAATCGTTTGGGTCCAGGTAGCCCAGATTGAGGTCACCAAGTATGATGATTTGGGACTTAGGCTTGATGCTAGCTGCTAAAATGGCAGAGATGTCCTCTACGAATGTGGAAATAGGACCGGGTGGCCGGTAGATGAGGTGCACTGAAGCGGTATGGTTGGGTGAGATTGGGAGTTTAACTGAGAGTAGTTCGGCGGAGGGCAACTGGTGGGTGTTCACAGCTCTCAGATTGAGAGAGTTCTTGAATATGAATGCTAATCCTCCCCCCTTTGTTTGGTTGGTGTCCCTGTCGCACCTAATGATGGAGTAGTTGTCAGGGAAGGCAAGGGTCAAGGCAGGGCCTGAAGCCGCGTGTAACCAGGTTTCTGTGATAGCCAGAAAATCAAGGTTTTTGGTCACAATGAAGTCTGCGATGTCTAGCGCGTGAGTGGGGACAGAGCGGGCGTTGATGAGCGCGCCTTTGAGCGCACCTTTGAGTTTAGCTTCGGTATTAGGGGTGTTGGCTAGGGGGGCCTCTGCCGTTGAATGGGCTGCTAGGGTAGAGGTATTATTCTTGATGGCGTTAACCGGATTGTCCCTATTGTCTGTGTTCATGTGACAGGACCAGTGGTGACATCTGGTTGCTAGTCTTAGGTTACGAACTGAGGTGACGCATGGTTTGCTACGTAGCCTTGGGGTTGAACAGCTAGAATGGCCTGGCGATGAGGGTTCGTCTGCTGTGGGTGTAGGCCTATTGGTATCAGACAGGAATGATGTGATGCGGTGCCGTGGTGTAGAATGTGTTCTTGAGGTGTAGTGTAGGCGAGAGCCAAGCCTCGCATTCCTGATGGGTGTAAGACATGGTTGGATAGGTATGGGTTTGGAGGCGAAGTGTCGTAGCCACAGGGCTGGATCATTGAGATATGGGTTTGGAGCTATCGTATTGTAGGATAGGGGTGAGCGCAGTAGGGTGGTGGAAGGGATGGTCGCCAGATTATGTTGAATATCCATAGTGGGACCAGGTTGTGCAGTGGTTAAGGCCAAGATGGTGTGCAAAGTGATGTGCAGTAAGTGAAGGGCAAAATGTGGCCGTGGCAGATAACCCGGCTTATATGAGATGGTGTCTGGTAATGGGCATTGTGGGTAAGTGATCGGGGTGCAATGCATTGTTGAAAATAGTGAGGCACAATGTACCATAAGGCACAGTTACAGTAGGGTCAGAAAGCGACCATAGGGCACAACACAATTACAATAAGGTCTGAAAGCGACCATAAGGCACAATACAATTGTAATAAGGTCTGAAAGCGACCATAAGGCACAACACAATTACAATAAGGTCTGTAAGCGACCATAAGGCACAATACAATTGTAATAAGGTCTGAAAGCGACCATAAGGCACAACACAATTACAATAAGGTCTGTAAGCGACCATAAGGCACAACACAATTGTAATAAGGTCTGTGGTTTAAAGTCTGTAAGCGACCATAAGGCACAACACAATTGTAATAAGGTCTGAAAGTGACCATAAGGCACAATGCAATAAGGTCTGTAAGCGACCATAAGGCACAACACAATAAAGTCTGTAAGCGACCATAAGGCACAACACAGTTACAATAAGGTCTGTAAGCGACCATAAGGCACAACACAATTACAATAAGGTCTGTAAGCGACCATAAGGCACAACACAATAAGGTCTGTAAGCGACCATAAGGCACAACACAGTTACAATAAGGTCTGTAAACGACCATAAGGCACAACACAATAAAGTCTGTAAGCGACCATAAGGCACAACACAATTGTAATAAGGTCTGAGAGCGACCATAAGGCACAACACAGTTGCAATAAGGTCTGAGAGCGACCATAAGGCACAACACAGTTGCAATAAGGTCTGAGGGCGACTCGTTATGAGGGTCAAGGTCAGGTTTCAACACATGGTAGTTAGCATGGTTAACTGGTACCATTAACTTCCCTTGCTATGCTAGGATATCTGGTTAGAGAAGGATGGCGTAGATAGCATGTGGCTAGTTGGTCATGGTTTATCAACTAAGATAGGGTACGGTATTCAAGAATCACAGTGTGACAAAGAATGAGTAGTCTGTGAGCAATCAAGAGGCATAACATAATCAGAGTGGTTGTTGGGCTCCTACGAGCGATTGCAGGCAAGGTATACCTAGTTTCGAGATTCAAATATTTTGGCTAAAATACATGTGCAATCTGGGAGTACCTAATCTCAGTGCGCTGGTAATGCAGAGGGCAAGTGCGCAGCTGGGTGGAACATTGTATCAGCAATAGCATGGCAGTGTACATAGGTAATACAGAGTTAGTACAAGTATTTACTAAGCAGGCTAAGTCCGCAGATAAGCGGTAGAGACAATAGAGTGGGCGAGATCAATGTAGAACAGCGTAGGTTCAGTAGTCTATGCACTGTTCATTGTTATTCTCTGCAGCAATGTGCGTTAGTTTTGTGTACAGCACTTTGAAAAATGTGCTTACCTGGGGCTACGTGGAGGGCAGAGTACTGGGCCCCAGGCTTCTTAGGCGACTGGATATACAGGTGCATGGGGCAGCGTCTCTGGGCCAGGCTCAGAATGCTCGGAACAGGCGCACGAACAGGCCTTTGTGTGGCCTTCGTGTGCGCCGCCGTCAGATCCGCCTGCCGGCGGGAAGGTCTATTCAAATGCGAGGCTTAGCCTCGTTTTCGCGCCGCGAAGCGCCCGGCATGCGGGGGTCAGGCAGGGTGAAGAGACAAGGTCAGGCAGGCCTTGCGATGTGCCTGGAGTGAAGCCGCACAGCCAGCAGCTGTGATTGTGGCCTCTGTGATGAGGAAGGGGCTCCTGCCCTCTTCCCTAAACAATACTGCTACAATACTTAACAAAGGTATATACAATGCATGGTTACTTTCAATACTTTACAGATTCTGGTTTTATAATGTGACACAGGCTAATCTTCACAGTCCTATCTCAAAGTGACGCAGGCCAATAGTCACAGTTCCATCTCAAAGTGACGCAGGTCAATATTCACAGTTCTATCTCAAAGTGACGCAGGCCAATAGTCACAGTTATATCTCATAGTGACACAGGCCAATAGTCACAGTTCTATCTCATAGTGACACAGGCCAATATTCACAGTTCTATCTCAAAGAGACGCAGGCCAATATTCACAGTTCTATCTCAATGTGACGCAGGCCAATATTCACACTTCTCTCTCAATGTGGCATTCTCTAGATGTGATTTCAAGGCAACATTAACAATTCTCTTCGAGTGCGACGCAAGCTAATATTCACGGTTCTATTTTAATGTGACACAGGCCAATAGTCACAGTTCTATCTCAAAGTGACTCAGGCCAATATTCACAGTTCTATCTCAAAGTGACGCAGGCCAATAGTCACAGTTCTATCTTAAAGTGACGCAGGCCAACAGTCACAGTTCTGTCTCAAAATGACACAAGCCAGTAGTCACAGTTCTATCTCAAAGTGATGCAGGCCAATATTCACAGTTCTATCTCAAAGTGACGCAGGCCAATATTCACAGTTCTATCTCATAGAGACGCAGGCCAATATTCACAGTTCTATCGCAATGTGACGCAACGCAGGCCAATATTCACAGTTCTATCTCAATGTGGCATTATCTAGATGTTGTTCAAGGCAACATTAACAATTCTCTCCGAGTGCGACGCAGACTAATATTCACAGTTTTATTTTAATGTGACGCAGGCCAATATTCACAGTTCTATCTCAAAGTGGCATTATCTAGGTGCGAGTTCAAGGCAACATTAACAATTCTCTCTGAGTGCGACGCATGCTAATATTCACAATCCCCACTAGTTGTGAAATGGTTAGTATTAACAGCCTGGTGTGCTATGTTCTGAGGGTAGGTAGAGTGGCAGGGATTCCTGGAGTACAGTGATTGCTCTACTCCCCACCCAGGCCACACCTACCTTGATGGTCACTGGTGGTTGACGGCTGGCCCTGGCCTCCCCTGCTAACACCTGCAGACACTGTCTGGAGCCGCTGCTGTAGGAGCTGCCCTTTGCCTAAGGGCCCTTCGCCCAAGGGTTTGCTCGGGCAGTGGGCTGCCCTATGGGTTATGGTTAAGAGCCTGCCTCCAGGAGGGGGACAGCCAATCACGGACAAGGGGCAGGGGAGAGGTCACACAGGTGCAGCAGAGAAATGGAAACAGTCCAGAAGGCAAGTGGAAATGGCTGCCAGGAGCAAGGCAGAGACACACCTGACTATTGCTACCAATTGCAAGGGGGAGGGCAGGGACTGGGAGAAAGCCAGACACAAAAACAAAAGGACTGCACCCGAGGTACTACACACGGCCAGCTCAGAGAAACAGGGTGAGAAGCAACAGAAACACAAACCCACTAGAATAGCACACAGTGGTCAAAAAACAATTGAAAAAAACACTCAAGCCCCTCCACAGGAACACATGAAACTGGCCAAAAACAGATTACAATCAATGTACAACTACTCAGTGAGCATCAACCAGCCCCTAACCAAGTGGTTTCCCTAGTAGATCCTTCACTGCCTTTTTTTTCCCATTCCACCCACTTAGTTGTCAACCACCCCAAACCGCAATGTTTCACGTGTTGCACTCCCGCCTACCCTCTCCCCTCAGCTAGACCAATCTATGGGACATGAGAACCCAACCTTGGGCTGATTGCCTTCATCAGTGACTTCACATGGCCAAGTGCCGAGTAGGATAAGGGCACGTGTGAGGCAAAATGAATGGAGGAAGGGTGGCGTTGCACTGCCTCCTGCACTCACAATCACCTGGCTGCAGAAAGTGGCACGTTGTGTAACAGGTGTCTAGCTCTGGCAGCAACTTCTGGTCCACATAGATTGAAGCACCTGTTCATTGCCAGTTGTTAGTCTTGCATTGGTAACCATGTGCAGAGACAATAAAGTATTGGGTGCACACACCTTTGCTCGCTGGAAGTACGTTGCACCACATTACGTTTTATCAGTGACGTCACATGCCCCCTGGTGTGTTACATCAATCAGTGACAACACATGCCCCTCCCCACCTGTATCTTAGGTCACATCAATGTTGAGCAGATTTGAAGTCTTTGTAGCCAACTGAACTTTGAAATCTGATGCGACAGCGGCCTGTTTCGTTTAGAGGACTGATGGATCCTTTTTTCCTTTTCTCTGAATTTTAAGTTTAAAAGAAAATTGAGAATGCATGTTACCACCCTGTTTCGTGTGGTAGATCATTATTTTAAGCTAGTGATTCGGCGAAGGACACTCGGAGAAGGCAGCCGCTGAGTTGTTGCAGAGGGGGTGACGCCTCGTCAACCCTGTTGTTGCTGAGGCGTGTGAGAAAACGCTGTAATCAAATTAACGCCCACCCCCGAGAGTGTGTCGCCTTTCCCGTGAACGTGCCTTGGCAAGTGTCCTTCTTCCCACTGCTAACTGTCGTGTTCTCTTTGATCCTGAATCGAACAGGATTCATTTCATACATCCGTAGCATGGCACGCCGCACGCTCTCCCAAGTCCCAAGGTCAAAAAGAGGCCTGCCAAGGGAGGAGTATAAATAGCCTTCCATGTAAACATGAGTGGAAATGACTTCCTGGAACCAATGCTAGCTTTAACACAATTTGAGAAGCTTGGCGAGAGGGGTAAGCGCTGCACTGTGTGCAGCAGGCCCACGACTGGGGGTGGTCAGGCAACGGAGCGTGGAGCTTGTAGAGTTGCTTGTGTATGGCTGTGCTGAAGAGAGAGCGTTTGGTGTGGAGAGTGGCCCAGCCACCAACTGAACTGCTTCATTTTCATCCCAGTCACAGTCAGCCAGGATGCTTTGTTTGCTATGGTTTCCGGCTTTGCTTTTAACATCTGGAGATAGTTGTAGCATGTCCTCCCATATACAGCGTACCGTTGTCTAAACTGCCAAGGCTGTTGGGCAGCAGCCATGGAATGGTTCTAATTCGGAATTCAACACTCCCCCTCCCCCTTCCCGCTCGTTTATAACAGCTGTGGTTCCGGTTTAGAGCAGTAATTCTGTCTGTCATTCTCGGTAATTAGCGGGTTTATTAAGCGTTGGGGCCTGGGAGAATGCTAGCTCTGAGCGTCGGCGTCTTTAAGAGAGGTGTGCGGAATCAGACTCGTGGAGTTTGGAGCTATTGCAAAATATACCTTGCATGGATGGAGAGCAGTCCTTTAAAAAAAAAAAAGAAATCTTGGTAGGTCAGTGCCTGTGTCAATCCCCGTATGATAACTCGGGGGGTTCAAGTGTCTGCTGCAGAGATACGCCATGTAGTACACCGTTCCAAGAAGATACCTCGAGGGGTTAATGTTCTTGCTGCAGTGTATGTGTGTAACAGGCAATGCCAAACAATCTGGCACAGATCATGCACAAAAATGAAAACTGCTTCTTTTAGGACATCACAATAAAAGGCAGTGTTCCAGGCCCCAGTAGATGTGTATATTTAGCCTGTGCGCTCGGCCTCGGTTCTAGCCTAGGTGATGATTTCAAAAATACAATCCATTTCGAAGTCCCTAGGATGCCCCTTCATTTTGTGGCCCTTTCTTTCTCAATTTCTTTTTATTTTCTTCTTTTTTGCATTTTCCTCATACCCACCTCCTCTCCAATAGCCCTCTCCACCCCACACAATTTCAGTGCTATCCCCCCACCCCTGTTTTCCCCTTTTTTCTTATTTAAGGCACTTTCTGAAATCCAAATATATTCCCTTTCTCTTCCTTGTTTTCGAAAGTGACTTTTCGTATCAGTGTTTTCGCAATGTTGTTGTGAAATGAACATTACACACCAAATGAACATCTCAGTGTCCAGTAATCAACAAGGTGTCCGTGTATCGAATAGTTGACTTTTTGGGTTTCATCGCCATCTGCCAATGAAATAAAAATTAGCCGTGCCTTAGCAGAAACAACATCAAGCCAGAAGAGGAGGGGCGATCTGCCCAGTCAGGGCAGCCTCTCAAAGCCCTGCTTGGGCCACGCCCCCTCTTAAAACATTGTATTATAAAAGAATATAATCATTAATGATTGTTGCTGGTATTTATACAATTTGATGCGCCATGGCCGATCTTAAAGAGAGAGGGTGGGTTAAGTTAGTGAGAAGAGACACAATGCAAGATAGCTTTATCATGATATGTTATTTGGCATTTATAGCGCTCTATATATCATTGGTGTGTCCTCAAACCGCTGGTAGGTTGAATGCCTTCAGGGACTGTAGTCCAGGTCAGTTAAAGAGTAGGGTGTCGAGGGTGCTTGGGTGCACCAGTTAAGTGTGCAGCTGCTGTAATTGCTTGATGGTAGCTACCTCCTAGCATGAGGTGTGGTGGTATTGATATCGGTTCAATGTGTGCAGTCTGGTGGGTGGACACCGAGACTGGGTTCTGGCCGCGTTAGGCCTGTGGTATGCTTATGTGTGCAGCTAGGCCGGTTTGTCGTGGGTTATAGCTGCGTTTTATTAGAAGGATGAGGTGTTCATGGGCTAGTGTTCGTATGTGCGCAGCTAGGCCAAATTGATTGAGGGGTATAGCTGTACTCTAATTGTGTGATGGTGTGGAGTAGAGAGTAAGCATACTGATATGATATGACGATAGTTTATTTATACAGCGCCCGCACACAATGCATTTCAAAGCACCCCACGACAGGGGAGGGAACAAGGGAAAACACAAAAACATGCCTACAGGCAATGAACAGCATAAATGCGAAGATTAACCATCGCACTCGGCCTAGCCACACCCCAGACAGTGCAAGTGCCAAGATACAGAGAGGAGGGAAACGGGAACAGGCAGGCGATTACTGCACTAGGCATGATGAAACCTCTGAAGAATTACACGAGGTGAGAGAGAGGGGAGTAGAGGAGAAAGGAGGGAGAGAAACAAAACAAGCGACCATCGCACTAGCCCCTACGACACCTCATGCAGTGACGGTGGGGGGGGACATACTAGGTCCATTTCTGATAGAGCAAGTGCAGAGAAAAAGTAAGGGAGGGGGAAGGAGAGAAGGGAGGGGCGAGAGGAGGAGAACAGAGAATAAAACAGTGGAAGGAGCAGAGAAGCAGAGGGGAGAGCAAATAAAGTTGAAGAGGTCAGAAGAACACATAATTTTATAAGGGAACAGAAAATGTAGGCGGCGATTCACAGTGACGATAGGCACAGCATGATTCAGGTCCAATCTGAGTGTGGGATCCTGGGGAGGTCCAGCATGAGAGTTGAGGGGTGAAGTACCACGAGTCAAGGGGCCTCATTAGGAGGCAGGCGACCACGTAATGAACGGTGCCAGTACGGGACCGGCACCGTTCATTACGGGCTGCCCTATTACGAGGACTGCTGCGGGACCTGCTTAGGAACGCCTGGTCAGACCAGGCGTCCTTAGCAGGTCCCGGTAGCAGTCCAGGATGCTAAGAATGGGGGCTCAAATGGGAATGGGGATGTACCGGGTCCCGCAAAACGGATTTACCGTGCCCCCAAGGCTCTGAATGGCCTGGTAAGTCCTATTTTGCGGGAACCGGACTTGGAACCCGGTATGGAGGTAGCCATGCCGCTTTTAGCTGCATGGCTACCTCCATACTCGTAATGAGGCCCAATGTGTCCAAAAGTCAAATCCAAGCGTTGGCAAAAGGCTATTGATTGTTAACCCTTTGTGAATCAAGACAGCTCCTGCAATGAATGGGACGGGGAAAGGGAGAAAGGGATAACGGCGGGCGAAGGAGAAGAGATCAGGGAAAGCAGGGTGGGGGAGGGCATAAGGGGGGCCAGAAGTGGGGGCACACAGCAACATCACAGAACCAGAGAGGGTTGGGGCACACAGCGAGATCACAGGAAACCAGAGCGGGCTGGTGCCATACAGCAACATCACGGGGAACCAGAGGGGGCTGGGGCACAGATCGACAGCATCGGGGACCAGGGGGTACACAGCAACATCACAGGGACCAGAGGGTTGGGGGCACATACTGAGAACACAGGAACCAGCGGGAGCTGGGGGCACACAGCGACATCACGGGCGTCCAGAGGAGCGGGGGCATACAGCAATATCACAGGGACCAGATGGGTCACACAACGACATCACGGGGGACCAGAGGGGCTGGGGGCATATAGCAATATCCTGGGGGACTAGAGGGTGGGGGCACATAGCAACATCACAGGGAACCAGAGGGGGCTGGGGCACACAGCGACAACATAGGGGACCAGAGGGGCTGAGGGGTACACTGCGATATCACGGGACCAGAGGGGTTGGGGGTACACAGCGGCATCACGGGGACCAGAGGCACCTGGGGGCACACCGGGACATCAGAGGGGACAAGAGGGGGCCGGCGGCACACCGCAGCATCACAGGGTACCAGAGGGGGCCAGGTGCACACAGCAACATTACTGGACCAAGGGGGCAGGAGGCACACAGCGACATCACAGGGGAGCAGAGGGGCTGGGGGTATTGCTATGCTGATGCGAGCAGAAGGTTT
Organism: Ambystoma mexicanum; assembly: GCF_040938575.1. Taxonomy (NCBI): domain Eukaryota; kingdom Metazoa; phylum Chordata; class Amphibia; order Caudata; family Ambystomatidae; genus Ambystoma; species Ambystoma mexicanum. The sequence goes on along the minus strand of NC_090923.1, from coordinate 1,124,480,383 downwards.
CTGGGCACAGTGTATTGGCCTGTTTCCAGGTGGTCTGGGTGGGGAACATGGGGGCATTTGTGTCGAGATGGTTGCCTTGTGTGCCCATGGTGCAGGGGTGCATTGGCAGAGGCGGTGGTATGTACATTGTGGCATAAATGGTCTACCACAAAGAAATGCAGAATGTTTGGAAGGTTAGAATGTGCACCCCCAAATACTTGCCCCTGCCCCATTCTAATGTGCATTGTCATCCTTAACCATGCAAGCTAATGAAGAACTTGCCAGTGTGGATGACTCCATGTCACTGTGACATCACTAGACTCTTAGTTAAGAAAATAAGGCATTCTGGAGGTTGTGTTGCTTGCCTCAGGCTCACGATGAGAACTGTGGCATTCTCGCTATCAAACTGCCGACACACAATATCAATTTCAAAGCTTATATTAAAATGATTGTTTAAAAAATGAGAATCGGTTTTTGTGGCCACTATTTACTTTGGGTAAAGTTAGAAAAATTGGGAATACCACATGGGCTACTGCGCTTAATAATGGGCCTACACGAAGAGTCCAATGGACAGATCAGGTTAGATCAGAATGGGTCTGTGTCAGGCAATACTTCAACATTTAGAGGAGTCAGGAAGGGCTGCGTTTTGGCACCCTGCCTGTTCAACTTTACATGTCGGACAGTGGAGATTATCTGGAGTCTGCTGCGTTTGCCACCCCTTAAATTTATAACTTGAGGCCAGTATGACTTTTTGATATTCGATTGCACACAGACCGGTTCGCACTGACCTTGCACATTTTGCGTTGTCTCATTCCCTTAACCCCATTAAAACTAAAGTTATGCATTTCACAAAAAAGAAAAAATAACGCTATTTCCATGGTGATTTGGCCTGGACCCCCTAGAGAGGTTGGAAGCTTTATCTACCTTGTATTCCCAATCACAGCTAAACCTCAAAAGTTGCAAATCAAAGGATGGTTAAAATCCTGGGTAATAGCACTCTCGAACCAACTGAGCAGAGTCGATGCAAGGTTTGGCAAGTTCTCCCTGGTTCCCATCCTGAAGTTTTATGAGGGGAAAATTGGTTTATCCAATATGGATTTGGTACCGAATCTTGGGAGAGTAAAGCCCATTCTGTATGAAAGTGATTGGGCTGTAACCATGGAGAAAATGCATGGGTCTGAATATTTGAAACATCTAATCTGTGAATCTAGACGAGCAGGAATCTTACCAACAAATCTTGCAATTTACCTGAATAGAAAGATTTGGCAGTGTTTTTAAAGATTTAAATGGAATTTGGTTTTAATTAGGGAAGCCGTGGTTAGATATGGCCTGCTACAACTAGGACTAGCAGATTATAGATTTGTAAAGAAAAAGGTTCAATCGAGTCTTTGATACATTTGGTAATGTTGTGCAATGGAGTTCAAAGAAAATGAACAATTCATTTCCAAAAAATAAAAATGTGTTACACTTAGGTGAGGGGGAAATGGTCTGGAGTTAGTGTTTGGCAGGACGGACAACCTCAACGGTGTTGGCAGTAACAGTTTTTTTAAATTCTCTCCAGTTGGAGCCGTCTGGTTCAAATATAGCACCTTAGTGAAAATCAGTGATTATTTTTTACATTTGTAATTACTTAATTAGAGTGTATTTTTATATTCTTCATGACATTTTAAATTACACTTTTTTTTCTTTCTTTTTTTGTGGAATTATGAAATTTTAAACTATCATTTGAGATGACATTTTACTTACAGGTACTGATGTTTACTATTGTTGTGGTTATACTGTGATCTTACTTATTTTATTATGTTTAAATATGTTAAAAGTTATTGTATAACTATATAACATTAAAATACAAATGTAAACATTGTTGAAGATGGTGTGGTGTTCTAGATCATTATAGCAGTGGTTACCCATCACAGTTCAATTCATGGGCAGGGTGCATGGTTTGTGGCTCTCAGTTTCTCTACTTAGTTATTTTGCAATACGTTTCCCAGAATGCAGTTTCATATGTACAGTTTTGTTGGGTCATGTAGTCCCTATGTCTCTCATTTTGCTCATTCTGTTAGTCCACTTGACTTTTTGCAGGCTTTATTTTGTATAGTGACTTTTTTGTTGTTGGTAAAGAGACTTCTGCTGAAGTCCACCTGAAAGCTACAACTGTGTTTTGGTGTGCTGTCCTAAATAGCCCATATGGCAACCAGGGCCTGGACCCTGTCAAAAAGCCACATCTTGTTCCATTGTCAATCCCCACATCCTGAAAGCGTGTTAGTCACAGCTTGGTGGCAACTTTATACATTTTATTTGACTTATTACCACATTGGTACCCACTTGCTTCCTTCACAGGAGCAAAATGTCTAGCAAGGAGTGTTTAAATTCTGTGATCTTGCCATTTTATTTGTGACTGTTCTTTGTATGTTTCACTGTGAGGAACAACCATTTTAACTATGTTTGTCTATGTGGGCTCCTTCAAAAGCCCACAAAATCTTTCTTTGTATGAATGGCTTCCGGTTGCGATGGAATAAGGGTCTCCCAGACACCTCCATCCACATCGCTGTCTGGGTGTACACACAAATGTTGTTTGGCTAGCCAATCCTGATTGAAATACTTTCAAAAAAGGCACATAGGGTAATTGGAGAGTTATGGTGCTCCCAGCCCTCTGTGTGTGTCTGTGTGTGTATGTGTGTTTATATATTTATGGAGATCCCAAGCCATTTCTTTGAATCTACTTGGAGCTTTGTCCGAGTAGCTGAAGATGAGGATGCTGTCCTGTAGACTCTTGCTGGGAACCTGTGCTCTTTAAATCTTTCTTAAGACAAAGTGCACCTTCTTTCCGTCCAGGGAAGCCCTGTCTCAGGACGCTGCGCCCTCTGATCCCAAAGTAACAGATGAATCCCCTAGCACTTTGGCCCTGTGTGTATTTTATAGAACAGGATCAAAAATGATTGTCAATATTTCCTCTGCTAAGTGTAGATTGGTGAATTTTTTAATTGGAAGGGCGTTAATATTTGCTACAAATATGAAAATGTGGCAACACATAGTGAGGGAGCCCAAACCACCGATCGAGGGTGCAGGGTTGGAGCCTTTCTCCTCCGAGACAATTTTTTTGAATAGTGGGCTAAAATGGTACATCATACAGCATACTTTCAGTGAAAAATTGTGCAAAAAGCAAGACAGTTTGCAATCGGTTTTGTAGGGTAACGCAAACCAATAGATACAAGTCACCAACAGTGCACAGGAGCAAAAAAAGAAGGTCTGGGAGCCCCTCTGCTGGGAATGAACATGGCCATCTAACCTGATCTCTGGGAAGGTGCCCACTCTGGAAGGTCTACAGCCACGTTTTACCTCACTGTGCTTTTCACAGAGGAGGATTATCTATTTGCAAATGAGTCTGGTCCCGCCCACAAGGGCAGTCCAGCACCGAAATGCTAGGCAATTCTCCTCTGCACAAGAGTACCAACAGCAACCCCAGACACGTGTTTCGGCCTAGTCGGCCTCATCAGTGAGGTTAAGCTTTGCCTCTGTAAGCACTGTGAGCAAGGTGACCACATATGGATTACCCTGGGTAACTTAGGGTGAAACCCCAAGTTCCTAAACATTCAAGAAAAAGGCCTGGGAGCCCCTCTACTGGGCATTTACCAACACATTTTCGTGATGCCTTTTCCCTCAATATATGCCAGCATAAACACATTTTCACACTGGCCATGACCATACATTTCCATGCTGGCTGCACCAATATATGCCAGTATTCCCATATTCATGTTTGCCTTTAGTATAATGCCAGTAACAATACTACAATAGAAAATATCCAAGCTGGCTCTGCCAATATATGCCAGCAGGGAACTCCAGAGGTTTCCTGGTAGGCTTCTGCACCCTGGGCCTCTGATACCTGGACGTCAGACACCAGTGAATAGTAACAGGGGATTGCGCTGACCTGGGCTGATACAGCAGTGGATGATAGGAGTATCCTCCTGGTCACCCTGCCCCCTCTGCCAATAAGGCACAGAGCTGACAGGATTTCCAGGGAAACCCCCTGGGGAATAAAATCCTGTGGTGTCTCTGTGGATGTCTCCGCGGTCTGCGGTAATCAGGATGTGCGTCTATCCAGAAGTGTTTTCTAGTAGGCAGATGGAGTCAGGGTACTGCAATAGAGAAGATGATTTGTAATGATAGCCTAAACCCCTTCCTGGTAAGAGAATTGTTGAGTATATGATTACCTGTGCTTTCTTTTCTGTTTAGTGGGAAAGATCTGGCGTTTCCAAGGTTCCAAGTTTCTGGGATGTATAACGTGATTAGCACGGGAGACCATGAGTCTGAGAAGCTATGGAGAAGCAGGGTGTTAGTATGGAGATTTTGGGGGAAGAGGAGTACGCCGTTTGAAATTCCCTAGTAGAAAGGTGAAAGCGGGAATATTGAGATTCAGGTGCAATGTATTGATCTCAAATGAAATTAACTTCATACGTCATCCAAAGGACGTGCCTAATGCTATGTGTAGACATTGTAAAAACCCTCTGGAGGTAGAGTCTCTGGTCCACCTATTAATGTTGTGTCCGGCACTATTGCCGTATAGAATAATGGGCCTTATTACGACCCAGGCTTTAAGGGGTTAACGGCGCCGTAAAAGGTTGCGGCGCCGTTAACCCCTTAACACCTTACTACGAGATCCCTTTGCGGCTCCCGACCTTAACGGCTGGTCTGTACCAGCTGTTAAAGTAGGGACCCGCAAAGGGACCTTGAAGGTAATTACGGTACCACAATTTGCGGTACCGTAATTACCGCCTTCCCCATTCCCATTGACCCCTATGGGTAAAAAATGGGAATGGGGAAGGGCCAATGGTAAATGGGGAATTACTGCCCCGCCAACCTTGGAATGGGGTGGTAATTCCCATTTCACCATGGCGGATTCGGTAAGTTACTGGCGTTAACCATGGCGCTAATAGCGCCATGGTTAACGCCAGGGTCGTAATGAGGCCCAATGTATTTTAGAGATTTTGTTAACACTGAATGGGTCCCGATAGACCAGCTTTGGCAAACCTTGTTACACAGTGACACGATAAAATTCAAATTAAGACTCTTATTATATTTAAAATTGTGTGTAAAATAGACTGAATATTACACAAATAGTATGCGAAAAGTGTCTAATGTTGTCACTTGTAGGGTAATTCATAGAAATTCGCACAAAAATGGCGCACGCGGATGGCGCACAGTGTCCCCGTGCGATACACTGCGCCAGCCGCGTGCGAAAAAATCCTTTCCATCGCACAGCGTATTCATGGATTTCAGCCTTTGAAACCAGCCGTGGCGCAGAGTGGCGCAGTGACCCTGCAGCAGCACCAGTTACGTCCCCAAGAACGCCCTCGCGCAAGGAAAAGCCTTCAAAATCCCCAAATCATCGCAAAGGGCTGCGCTAACCCTGGACCAGTTCACAGGGCTGCCAAACAGCAAACGCCAAGCGGGGAACGTGTATTTCAATGGTTCGCGGGAAGTTCCACACGCGATTGTCCTGGGTACGTGTACATCATGGGTGCGTGGGAAGTAACATGCGATTCCATCAGGGCACGTGTATTCCAGGGGTGCGCGGGAAGTATCACACGCAAAAACAGCAGGGTACGTGTATTCCAGGGGTGCGCAGGAAGTATCACACGCAAAAGCAGCAGGGTACGTGTATTTCAGGGGTGCGCAGGAAGTATCACACGCAAAAGCAGCAGGGTACGTGTATTTCAGGGGTGCGCGGGAAGCATCACACGCTATTCCATCAGGGTACGTGTATTCCAGGGGTGCGCGGGAAGTATCACACACAAAAGCAGCAGGGTACGTGTATTCCAGGGGTGCGCGGGAAGTATCACACGCAAAAGCAGCAGGGTACGTGTATTTCAGGGGTACGGAGGAAGTATCACACGCGATTCCATCAGGGTACGTGTATTCCAGGGGTGCACGGGGAGCACCACACGTGAATTGCACATGTGGGTCCTCCCAGGTGTTCCCTCTACACCCTCCACGGCCCCTGCAGGTGGCCCACACCACAGGGGCCTACCCTGCACATGTCCCGCAGGCACCCCATCCACCATAGCCATGCCCCCCAGCCAACCCACATGTCACCTTGCACTACTGCCCACCAACGCATGTCCCCCTGGACCCCCAGCCACCAGGGGCACCCTCCACCAGGCCCCCACTCATGTCTCCCACCACCCCACCCCCCAGCATCCAGGGGCACCCTCCACCAGGCCCCCACTCATGTCCCCTATCACCTCCACCCGCCAGCAGTGCAGGGGCAAGTGCAGGGGTTGCCTCCACCAGGCCCCCACTCATGTCTACCATCACCCCAACCCCCCAGCAGTGCAGGGGCAGCCTCCACCAGGCCCCCACTCATGTCTCCCACCACCCCCATCCCCCAGCAGTGCAGGGGCAGCCTCCACCAGGCCCCCACTCATGTCTACCATCACCCCCACCCCCCAGCAGTGCAGCCTCCACCAGGCACCCACTCATGTCTCCCACCACCCCCACCCCCCAGCACTGCAGGGGCAGCCTCCACCAGGCCCCCACTCATGTCTACCATCACCCTACCCCCCAGCAGTGCAGGGGCAGCCTCCACCAGGCCCCCACTCATGTCTCCCATCACCCCCAGCCCCCAGCAGTGCAGGGGCAGCCTCCACCAGGCCCCCACTCATGTCTACCACCACCCCGACCCCCCAGCCAACAGGGGCAGCCTCCACCAGGCCCCCCTCATGTCTACCACCACCCCCACCCCCCAGCCACCAGGGGCACCCTCCACCAGGCCCCTACTCATGTCTACCACCACCCCCACCCCCCAGCAGTGCAGGGGCAGCCTCCACCAGGCCCCCACTCATGTCTCCCATCACCCCCACCCCCCAGCAGTGCAGGGGCAGCCTCCACCAAGCCCCCACTCATGTCTACCACCACCCCCACCCCCCAGCCACCAGGGGCAGCCTCCACCAGGCCCCCACTCATGTCTACCACCACCCCAGCCCCCAGCCACCAAGGGCACCCTCCACCAGGCCCCCACTCATGTCTACCATCACCCCCACCCCCCAGCCACCAGGGGCACCCTCCACCAGGCCCCCACTCATGTCTCCCATCAACCCCACCCCCCAGCAGTGCAGGGGCAGCCTCCACCAGGCCCCCACTCATGTCTACCACCACCCCCACCCCCCAGCCACCAGGGGCTCCCTCCACCAGGCCCCCACTCATGTCTACCACCACGCCCACCCCCCAGCAGTGCAGGGGCAGCCTCCACCAGGCCCCCACTCATGTCCCCTATCACCCCCACCCCCCAGCAGTGCAGGGGCAGCCTCCACCAGGCCCCCACTCATGTCTACCATCACCCCACCCCCCAGCCACCAGGGGCACCCTCCACCAGGCCCCCACTCATGTCTCCCATCACCCCCACCCCCCAGCAGTGCAGGGGCAGCCTCCACCAGGCCCCCACTCATGTCTCCCACCACCCCACCCCCCAGCAGTGCAGGGGCAGCCTCCACCAGGCCCCCACTCATGTCCCCTATCACCCCACCCCCCAGCAGTGCAGGGGCAGCCTCCACCAGGCCCCCACTCATGTCACCCATCACCCCCACCCCCCAGCAGTGCAGGGGCAGCCTCCACCAGGCCCCCACTCATGTCTACCACTACTCCCACCCCCCAGCCACCAGGGGCAGCCTCCACCAAGCCCCCACTCATGTCTACCACCACCCCCACCCCCCAGCCACCAGGGGCAGCCTCCACCAGGCCCCCACTCATGTCTACCACCACCCCACCCCCCAGCCACCAGGGGCACCCGCCACCAGGCCCCCACTCATGTCTACCATCACCCCCATCCCCCAGCAGTGCAGTGGCAGCCTCCACCAGGCCCCCACTCATGTCTCCCATCCCCCCACCCCCCAGCAGTGCAGGGGCAGCCTCCACCAGGTCCACATGTTCCCCCTAAACTCCCTGCGGATTGCCTTGAGGCACTCGGCCCGCCTCAGGGCCCTCCGCATGGAGTTCTCCGCCCTGACCATCGGGAGCTGTGCCTCTTCCGCCCGCTGCCGCTCCGCATCTATGGCGTGGCCCAACCGCTGCCACACGGAAGACACTTCCCGTCCTGGGTCCTCCTGCGGTCCGGCCGATGCCTGCCCCTCCGATGTCGAAGGCCCCGAGCCATCATGGCTCCCACCACGTTGCTGCTGCGCCTCTGCCCGTGCACTGCCTCCTGCTGCCTGCACATCCTCCGCTGGCTGGGGTGCAGTCGTTGATGTGGCCACCCCTGCTGGACGTCCGACTCCCGACTGTGGCAGGGATGACTCCTCCACCAGCCTGGCCGCACCGTCACAGGCAGCTCCACAAGGCACCCAGGTGACTGATGGGTGGGAAGATGGCACGGAGGACGACTGGCGCATAGGGGGTTCAGTTGAGGAGGGGGTCGCAGCAAGCCCCATCAAACGGAGGAATCCGGCCTGGTTGACCTGTCCCAGTAGGCCGACGCGGTCAACGAGCCATTCGAGATGACGTGCAGTCTCCTCATGAAAAGACTGCAGGTCACCTCGCATGGCCCGTTGACGCAACGCCACACCAGTCAGGACAGGCTCAACCCGGACCCGGATAGCCACGTCCGCAGGCAGAGGAAGGTCAGTTGTCGTGAGCTCATCCCCTGCCTGAAAACGGGTCTGGACGTAGGCATCCCTGCTGGTGCAAGATGATGCAGTGACAGTATCAGGGACAGGATTGCACACAGGCACCTCCGCGGCGACCTGTGCTGCCTCCTGTCCCTGGTCCTGCACTGCATCACTAGCACCAGTGGAATCCCCACCTCCAGACCCCGTCTCTGTTGCTTGCACGGCTTCCTCCTCCACCAAACCCCCCACCAACCTGGATGACTCCGTGCCATCTTCCCCCGTTGGACCCTGTGGGGTCCCAGCTGCCCCTTCTGCTGCCGAGGAGTCCAACTCCGACCTCCGCCTCTTGGACCTCCCCCCGGCAGCTGCGGCCTGTGACGCGGCACCGGACTCCTCACTCCCCGACGAGATCACAACCTGGGAGGGGAGCCGGGCCTTGCGTCTCCGGCTGGCGGTGCGATCCCCGCCGCTGTGCTCCACAGCACCTTCTCCGCCCTCTTCATCAGTTGACGCTGCAGACAGGGAGAAATAAAACACAGGCATCAGGGCACTGTACAATGGACACATACACACATGACAGTTGCACATGAGTGGCATTGGCAAACCTCAGACATGGCATCACAATTGGCAACACACATGTCATTTCTACATGCACACATGAGCCATACCACAGCCACATCGCAACTGCCAGCACCATCCATACACATACAACAGCATGAGCAGGCAAAGGTGAGCCAGACATCACATGCAACACAGGGAGTGCACTACACATGCACGCACACCACCACAATTGCATGCATGTGTACACTTCAGCCAACTGTCGCAGTGTTCCGATGGGCATCCATGTCACATCTGGCAATCAGGCTTCCACATCCCGCTGTCACATGCATCCATGTTGCATCACTGTTGCACCCTTGTCAAATACACACACATGCACATGTACACAGTGCTGATACATGCAGCTGAAAACAACATACATGCGTGACATCACGAACATGCCTACTTACATACACATTCATCCGAACATGTGTGCCCACACAACTGCATTTGGCATGCAAGCCTACACACACAAGCACCATCCATGTCTCACACATGACAGCGCTCACATGTGTTATCCTCACGGTCCTGTACACCCCCACCCATACTCGGCCCCATACAAACAGATGTGCAACCGGCACACTACTGGCACATCACCACACGCACAGCTTACAATCATGATGCATGTACACTTACCGCTCGACTCCAGACGGGTCTGCCTCTCAAGGACCTGGACGTGGAGCACTGGGGATATGCGTTCCAGGACCCTCATCTGATCTTCCGACAAGTGGCCCCGGCGCCCAGTAGCATCTGCTGCCTTCAAGAGGCGCTGGGCCTTGTTCAGGGTCCTGGACCTGAAGTCCTCCCAGCGCTTCTTGACATGTTGGAAGTCGCGGACTGCCACCCCCTCCGCGTTGATGGCAGTCACGATGTCCGTCCAGATCTGAGTCCGTCCTTCCTTGCCGGCGCGCAACCTTCCGTAGAGGACATCATACTGCCCCCAGGACACCAACTTCCCTGGCACTGAAGCTGGTGCCCCTCTGCCTCTCTGGCCGGGGGCTGTCAGTGGTGCCAGATGTTGCAGTGCCCGACATGACAACCCAGGAGGCAGGAGTGGGTGGGCAACTGGGTCCTGGGGCTGGGCTGTGGAGCGATGGAATCCCAGTCGGGAGTCTTCGGTTCCAGCAGGGGTGGTCACAGCAACAGCACCCCTGGCTGATGTGCAGGCAGCAAATGGCAGGGCACGTGGGCAGCAGGCAGTCAGGCAGCAGCAGATGGCAGGTGGGAGCGTGCTCGGGGCTCTGGGGGGCAGTAAATCGGCTTTCTGGGAAGGAGCGTGGTCTTCCGTGTGCTTACGCGTGGCCAGCTTGATACGGAGTGATTTGGCATGTGAAAAGTCCTGCACGTCTGCGTGTAATTCGAGGAAAGGCCCTTAGCGCGTAAGCGCGTCTGCACGCATACGCGATTTCATTGGCCCAAAGGCCCCCATGCGCAGCTATGACGTCACACGCATGGCTGTAGAGAATGGCGCGTGTAAAAAAAAAGATACACGTCCGAGTGTCAAAGCGTGTAATTGGTGGAAATGGCCTCATCGCGTATGCGCGTCTGTGACATGTGTATAAAAGGTACGTGTAGAACGCCATTTCCTTGTATGTGCTTTTCCTCTTTTTCCTGGGCCTGTTTCCTCAAACAGCGTTCCCTTCTACTGTTGTCCTGTCTCCTCAGACAGCGTACAATTCTTCTTTTGGCGGGGGTGTTGCCAACGCGCACACGCGCATATTTTTCATGCTTTTGTTCCTGGCAGACGGTGAGTCACGCACGTATTTAACATCTGTGCTTGCCCTGTGTGTCGCGTACCCCTTCAGAGGTCATTCTAGGCTGCGTGTGACACGCATACGTTCATTCTTGTGTTTCTGGGTGCCACAGCGTAGTGCAGGTTTATTTTTCCACGCACGTGGTCTAGGAGGGGTTGCGTGCACCTTACTTCCCTTTTTTGGGGTGTCTGTGCGTTGCGTGACCCGTCATCTTTCCCCAGGGGTGACATACAGCCTTGCTAGAGCACTAGGGTACGATTACCATCTGGTACCCAACCCCTTTGACCCCCAATTGCCCAGGACAATAGTTCACATCGACTCCCATACGCACAATAACATCAGTGCCATGGCTGGGAGGCGAACAAGCCGTAAAGGTGGCAAAGGTGGCCGAGCCCCAAGTGGTGGCCGTGGTGGATCCAGTAGGGGACGTGGCCATGACTTGCAGGGTGCCTCTAGCCCCCCATGTGTGGAGGAGCAGTCATGGACACTCATGCCCCCCCCTGGTTGAGGTTAACGTGGCTGACACCATCCATGCTCAGCCCTTGTTGGACCAGCCACTGTGGAACCAGACCTGGCACAGGGTGACACCATGGCTGACTTCCAGGTCAGCAGGTCTAGGCCACGTGCGCCAGTGAACGTTGGTGTCATCAGGCCACGTTTATCAGGGGCAGCTAGCTCATCTGCTGCCCCGCATAGGCAGGCTGGGGAGGCTGCAGGGGCAGCTGCGGCTCCATCCACCCCACCTCTCACACACCCAGCCAGGACAGTGTCGGTCCAAGTCCATCATGTTGACATTCCCCCTGACACCATCACACTTGAGCTAATGCCTGCACCAACTCCCATGCTGAGTGTGCAATCACACACTCCTAGTACAGAGTCCACTGGGGCTCCTGCCTCTAGTGTCCAGAGCGGCGTAGGACACTCAGGATCCCCACCACCTTCCAAGCGGAAGAGGAAGAGTGCTCGTCCAGTAGAGGCTGATGCCCCAGACACGGCTACACAGTCCGGCCCGTCAAGGAAGCCCAGTTTCAATGAGGCCGAACTGAATGCACTTGTAGAGTATGTGTCCGCACATGACCGCGAAATGGTGATTGTTGCAGGATCCAAGACCACACCTGCACAACGTCAGGCACACTGTCAGACCATTGCGGACATCATAAGTGCCCTTGGAATCGTGAGGCGCACAGCTACTGAATGCTACAAGCGCTGGAATGACCTGAAGCGCAGGGAAAAGAATAAGCTGGCCTCAAGTCATGCCGCAACTCTAGTGACTGGAGGTGGGTCTCCAGCAGAGGACATAGAACTCACTCCACATGAGCAGGTTGATGGGACCTACGTCACGGAGGAACAGATCCAAGGCGTGGGAGAACTGGCAGATTACGAGGCATTGTCTGGTGAGTGCACATGTATGTGTGTGTCATCCATGTGCATGGTGTGTGTGGGAGGGCTTCTGTTTGGGTGCCAGATGAGGGTGTGTGTGCCTTTGTGGTTTGGGTCACCCATGTGCCTCATCCTATACATTCTGCGCATCAGCATTTGGGTATAGCAGCATCCCTTCTGCCAACATTAGACATCCAGCCCAACACCACGCCAGTTGCCCTTGAAGTGTCATCTTGCCACACCATTGTTGCTTATTTACCTCTGTTTATTCAGGCAGATTGTTTGCATACCACCACTTTTACTCGGGATTTCTCAGTCCTATTGTCACATGTCTGACATGGCTATGGTACAGTGGACTGGCTTTGTTTCCTGGACATGATTTGGTTAGACATGTCCCTGTGCTATAGGAACATTTTGGACTGGCAGCTCCAGGTTAAACATTTGAACCATTTCAATGAAAAAATCAATTTCATGAGCAAACTGGACTGAATGAACAATTGGTGACCTCCTCTCCCTCTTCACTTTATGGCTAGGGTACATGCCATCTGTGTGATGGCATGTGTATTTGACCTGCCAATCACTGGCCAATGTGTGATGCCACTGCTAGGCACCATGCAGCAAATGTGTTCATCTTCCATCTTGGTGTCATCAATGTGTGCCATCTGCCTACCCTTCACACGCAGTGACGGTGCATGCATGGGAGGGTTTTAGTCATGTGGGACATGTGTCAATCAAGTACTGTTTCTGTAGCCTCTCAGCCCTAATTGTGTGCCATAGTGCTAATGCCTGTTTCCATTTGTTTTCTTTTATGTCTTTGCAGGGGATGACGCACTTGATACTGCTGGGGTTGTGGAGATGGTGCAGACCCAGGAGGGGTCTGAGGGCCGACCGACCAACAGTGAGGGACGTGGTGTGGTGGTGGGTGAGAACCCACAACTGCTGCAGGTCGTGCTCTCAAGGGGTGTCTCTGGCTGCACCTCCCCCGAGTTGTATTCAGGTGTCGATTCGGATGATGAGACCTATGTGCCGTCGCAGTTGATTGTTCCTGGGAGGGATTCTGTTCTGTCCGACCCACCTGCACCAGAGTTAGAACCCTCAATGGGGATGTCAGTGTTGGCAGGTACGCCTTTGGTGGTTACGGATGCAGGGTCACACTCCGCGACATCTGATCCTGTTCCTGGGCCAGCAGATCAGAGGGGGAATGCAGTCCTGCAGCCTCAGGCAGTGCCGGCACAGCAAGGCGCAGTTCGCCTTGCCCCAGACAGGTGTGGTGCCCGCCGACGTGGTGGCTGTCCGCCACCTGGCAATACCGCATGGGAGCAATCCATATACGGTATGGCAACCCAACAGGCAGCATCATCAGAGATGATGGCTCAGGCCATGGATAGGGTGGCCACTTCCATTGTCCCCCCCGAAAGGCTGATGGAGCGACTACAGCAGGCAACAGACTCCATCTGCCAGTCACACAGGGAGGACATGTTGGCGTCCGACAGGGACAGGTGGGCGGCACTGGCGACTCTGCGGGAATCCATTTCCATAGAGTCCCAGGGCCATAGGGAAGCCCTGAGGGTGGAACTCCTTCACCTCAGGACGACTCTTGTTGAGCTTGAGGCTTCAACAAACAGAAGGACAGAACAGCAGCTGGAGCGTCTCACACGTACGCTCTCAGCTGAGATGCAGGCAACTAGGGCGGAGGTCCGGGCATCCCGTGAGTTGTTGCATGGGGACCTCTGCACAATTATACTCCAGAACGAGACCTACCACACCCGCATGCTTGCTGCCTTGGAGGAACAGACTAGGGCTTTGGGTGGGCTGCCTCCCATAGTGCCACCACCTCCTGATGCAGCTGCAGAGGGTGAGGAGAGTGACAGCAGTGATTCTCCCACAATAGGGTAGCCGTGTAGGCCATGAGCCCATGGAGGTGTTTTTTTTTCACAAGATCCACACAGGTGGGTTTTGGTGTGCACCCTGTCCTCGGACCTCCTGGGTGGCCTCCCCCACCCCCCCTCCCGGGCCCATTAATGGCCATTTTTTTTTCAGGACAGTGTGTTGCCTTGTGTGGCTCCCGTGGGCATACGCTGCATTGTGGCTGGGCACATGCAGGCTTGTCATGAATTTGGTTCAGATGCTTGGGTTTTTGTGACACACACCCCTCCTGCTTCCCGTTTCCATGGGCTTGCAAAGGGTGTGCCCAAGTGACATTGACGTACATGGTGACATTGGACTCACATTCGATGTGTGGGCAGTCTGTAGTCAATACTGTGTATACATTCATAGTGCATATTGTTGTTGTATTGTACACTGCATGGTGTATTGATATGTGCCTCTGCATCCATCTCATCCTCCGAATTGCAGGTCCATTTCTCATGTCTTCACAAGGCGGTCCACCTTGGAACTGGAGTCCATGTTGTAAGCAGTGCACCTACACTCTTGCGTGGCGCTAACACTGTATACTTGGAAGTGTTCGAAGTGCTGGCATCATCAGTTAGTGAGGCTAGCACATTTTTAAGTCTGTAATGTCATGTTTAAGGTAGGTTGGAGGTAGTGTAGGTGATTGGTATTCTTGGTAAGTATTTGGTAATGTGGGTTGTAGGTCCTGCATTACTGTGAGCATTTCATGTGTGGCCATGTTTCCATTAGGAACACTGTAGCTGGTGACACTTGGGGCATGTTGTGGGGATTAATTTGTTTGCTCTCACATTGCATGACATGCCATGGTCTGTTGTGCGGCCGTGCCGGGGAGGGGTTGGGTGACATGGCACTGTTTTCATGTAGTATTTTGCAAGTGGGTATTCATTTCTGCAGCATGGAAGTGTGTCTTTTGATGACACTGCATTGGTGGTGTTTGTGTAGGTAGGGATGCAAACATTGTGACACTTCCACATGAACAATCTCAGGCTGCTATGGTTCTGACAGTTGACTGTCCCTTTGTTGGTCATAATTGTCAGGTCGAGTCATCATTGCTTATCAGATGGTATGTGCCAGGGCTGTGTGCACCCCACAGGGGTGTGATTTCTATGTGAAGTAATTAGCCACCAGCTGCGTACGGGCTGCCTCACCCCGTGCCCTCTCCCCTCCAATGCGCAGCGGGCGTGCATGTGGTTGGGGATGTGGGGGCACCACCATGTCCACAGCCAGGCCCCGGCGTGTTGCAACATTGTGCAGGACACATGCTGCCACTATGATCCTGCACACTACTGGGGGCGCATATAACAGCTGCCCGCCAGAACGGTCAAGGGAGCGAAAGCGTGACTTGAGCACTCCGAATGTGCGCTCCACTATGCCCCGGGTTGCAATATGGGCTGTGTTGTATCTTACCTCGGGAGGCGTGATGGGGTTCCGAATTGGCGTCATCATGTGGGTGCTCAGAGGGTAGGCACTGTCCCCTGGTGAGGAGGTGATGGGTATCATTAGTGGGGTAGTGACATAACTCTGCATCTGACATGCATGCATGTGCAGTGGCATTCATACTCACCAAGCAGCCATGTATCGCCATGCCGCCCAGCTTCTAGGTCCCGGCTTAGGGTAGACATTCGGTAAATGAAGCTGTCGTGGGTGGACCCTGGATAGTTGGCATATACTGAGGTGATGATTCCCTTGGCATTACATACTACCTGCACATTGATGGAATGCCAGTGCTTGCGGTTCCTATAGATGTGCTCAGATGCCCTGGGGGGACGTAGTGCCACATGGGTGCAGTCAATGGCACCTAGCACTTTGGGGAATTGTGCCCCACCGTAGAAATCGAGGGCGGCAGCCTGCCTTTCTGCAGGTGTCCTGGGCAGGTATATGTGCCTACGGACTGATGGGCGTGCAGTGATGATGTTCAAGACCTGGTGTAGGCAGCGTGACTGCGTGGCCTGTGACACCCCACCCACTATGGCACTTGTCCGCTGAAATGATCCAGTGGCCAAGAAGTGCAGTACATTGAGGACCTTCTCCAGGGGGCTGAGTGCTTGGGAGCACAGGGTGGGTGATGTGAGGTCATCCTCCCACTCACTGACCAGGTCCAGTATTATGTGTGGTGGAAACCTGTACCTCCCATACACCTGGTCATCAGGCATCCCAAAAAGGCTGGTTCTGGGAGTGAAAATTCGGGACCTCACTATCCTCCTCCTCCTCCTTTGGTAACCCACGGCCACTGCTGCTAGGAACGGTATATTCATCCTGGCGTCTGAGCTTGTTTGTTGTTTGCGCGCACTTTTATGCAGCGCGGGTCGACGTAAGCCTGCTTCATGCTGGCGTACGTGTTTCAGGATTGGACCATTTATTTTTCGGCGCGTCATAGGCGAACGTGTGAATCTTCCTGCCCACCCCAGGAATACACGTAACACGCTCTCCTAGGCACAGTCGCGAGTGAATATTCCCGCCCACCCCTGGAATACACGTACCCCACTCTCACAGGCCCAGTCGCGTGTGGAAGTTCACGCGCACCCCGAAATACACGTACCGAGGACAATCACGTGTGGAACTTCCCACGAACCCCGTAAAACACGTAGCCTGCTGGTATCGCGTGTGGAAGTTCACGCGGACCCATAATACACGTACCCTGATGGTATCGCATGGGAGACTACCCGCGCACCCCAGGGATACACGTACCCAGGCAAATCGCACGGCTGGGGGGTGGGAATGCAGGGGGACATGAGTGGGGGCCTGGTGGAGGGTGCCCCTGGTGGCTGGGGGGTGGGGGTGGTGGTAGACATGAGTGGGGGCCTGGTGGAGGCTGCCCCTGCACTGTTGGGGGGTGGGGGTGGTGGGAGACATGAGTGGGGGCCTGGTGGAGGGTGCCCCTGGTGGCTGGGGGGTGGGGGTGATGGTAGACATGAGTGGGGGCCTGGTGGAGGCTGACCCTGCACTGCTGGGGGGTGGGGGTGGTGGTAGACATGAGTGGGGGCCTGGTGGAGGGTGCCCCTGGTGGCTGGGGGGTGGGGGTGGTGGGAGACATGAGTGGGGGCCTGGTGGAGGCTGCCCCTGCACTGCTGGGGGGTGAGGGTGGTGGGAGACATGAGTTGGACATGAGTGGGGGCCTGGTGGAGGGTGCCCCTGGATGCTGGGGGGTGGGGGTCGTGGGAGACATGAGTGGGGGCCTGGTGGAGTCTGCCCCTGCACTGCTGGGGGGTGGGGGTGGTGGGAGACATGGGTGGGGGCCTGGTGGAGGGTGCCCCTGGTGGCTGGGGGGTGGGGGTGATGGTAGACATGAGTGGGGGCCTGGTGGAGGCTGCCCCTGCACTGCTCGGGGGTGGGGGTGGTGGGAGACATGAGTTGGACATGAGTGGGGGCCTGGTGGAGGGTGCCCCTGGATGCTGGGGGGTGCGGGTGGTGTGAGACATGAGTGGGGGCCTGGTGGAGGCTGCCCCTGCACTGCTGGGGGGTGGGGGTGATAGGGGACATGAGTGGGGGCCTGGTGGAGGGTGCCCCTGCACTGCTGGGGGTGGGGGTGGTGGTAGACATGAGTGGGAGCCTGGTGGAGGGTGCCCCTGGTGGCTGGGTGGTGGGGGTGGTGGTAGACATGAGTGGGGGCCTGGTGGAGGGTGCCCCTGGATGCTGGGGGGTGGGGGTGGTGGTAGACATGAGTGGGGGCCTGGTGGAGGCTGCCCCTGCACTGCTGGGGGGTAGGGGAGATAGGGGAAATGAGTGGGGGCCTGGTGGAGGGTGCCCCTGCACTGCTGGGGGGTGGTGGTAGACATGAGTGGGGGCCTGGTGGAGGGTGCCCCTGGTGGCTGGGGGGTGGGGGTGGTGGGAGACATGAGTGGGGGCCTGGTGGAGGCTGCCCCTGCACTGCTGGGGGGTGGGGGTGGTGGGAGACATGAGTTGGACATAAGTGGGGGCCTGGTGGAGGGTGCCCCTGGATGCTGGGGGGTGGGGGTGGTGGGAGACATGAGTGGGGGCCTGGTGGAGGCTGCCCCTGCACTGCTGGGGGGTGGGGGTGGTGGGAGACATGAGTGGGGGCCTGGTGGAGGGTGCCCCTGGTGGCTGGGGGGTGGGGGTGATGGTAGACATGAGTGGGGTGTCATGCTTGCGCCGCTGGCGCATGCATTGGCAACCATCATGGACTACTTGGTACTCATTTATCCTCCTAATACTCCTTGAACAACTCCTTTTCATGCCTTGGTCTTTTATTTCCATTTGCTCAACTTTGGTTCTTTCTTATTTTATTCAATTAACTACATTTACCATAATGCACCTGGCTGCAGTCCTCAATTCCTGGCTATTCTCATTCATCGTTATTGGGACCGCAATCCCCAGAAGCCCTAGCGGCCAGTGCTGCTTCCAGGACCAGAGAGAGAGGAGGCAGATTGTCTTCAGGTGTGCTGCTACAGGTGCTGTCAATTAGCCTGCCTCAGAACAGGGCAGGGCTGTATATAAGCAGCTGCCTGCAGGAGCACAGTTTCTTGCATCTTGAGTTCTTCACGCTCCTGTTTGCCTTGACCCTTTACTTTGTATGCTGTTCCTATTGCTGCATTATCCTGTTTTGTTCCAGTGCCTTTTCCGGGCTCCCTGCCTTGCAGCCGATCACGCTCCGCTGCCTTCTACCTACAGCCCTTGTCCTCTGGGCTTCCTGCCTTGCAGCCTATTACAGTCCTCTGCAGCCCTCTACTGTCCGCAGCCCTGCTCCTCTGGGCTCACTCCTTGCTGCCCTGCTCCTCTGGGCTCCTTGCCCTGCAGCCTGCCTCACTCCGGCTGCCTACAGTCCTTGTCCTCTGGGCTCCCTGCCCTGCAGCCTACCTCACTCCGGCTGCCTACAGTCCTAGTCCTATGCAGCCTGCCCTGAAGCCTGCCTCGCTCCGGCTGCCTACAATCCTTGTCCTCTGGGCTCCCTGCCCTGCAGCCTACCTCACTCCGGCTGCCTACAGTCCTAGTCCTCTGCAGCCTGCCCTGAAGCCTGCCTCGCTCCGGCTGCCTACAATCCTTGTCCTCTGGGCTCCCTGCCCTGCAGCCTGCCTCACACCGGCTGCCTACCGTCCTTGTCTTCTGGGCTCCCTGCCCAGCAGCCTGCCTCACTCCGGCTGCCTACAGCCCTTGTCCTCTGGGCTCCCTACCGTGCAGCTTGCAACCTTCTGCTGTCTCCAAGCCCTTGTTCCCTGGGCTCCCTACCTTGCAGCCTGCACCTCTTCGCTGCCTACAGCCCTGCTCCTCTGGGCTCCCTACCTAGCGGCCCTATTCTTTTGGGCTCTCTGTCTGTCGCCTACTACTAATCTCTCTCTGTCCTGTTCTTCTGGACTCCCTGCCTTTCAGCCTACTACAGTCCTCCGCAGTCCAATACAGTTTGCCTGCACCTAGTGCCACTCTTGACTGCAGACCTGCTTCCTACTTTGCAGCCTTCTGTTTTCCTGACTGCTGCTCCTTGTTCTCTTCATTGAGTCCTCTGTACTCCACCTTAGGTTATCTATTTCAGTCTAACTGCCTTTCCTTCATTTCCTTCTGCTAGATTGCTCATTGACTTCCTTTTCGCTGGATATTTCTGTTCTTGTCTTCTCATGTGTCTTATGTAATCCCTTTGTACAGAGCTTGCCTGTTGGTTTCTGGCAGGCAACCTCTGCCCCTTCCTTTGTCTCGTTTTCAGTGTTACAGACACCCACTGCTGTTGTTCCCAGCCATGAGCATACAGCGTGGACCTCTGTTATAGCAATCTGTGCAGAAGGCTGGAGTTTCCTAAGGTTCGTGGAACACTCTTTCCCATTTCAGCATACACCCCAAGAGGGAATCCAGTTTGTTTGTACCTTTGTATCGTTTGCCCCTTTTGGCTCACAGCTACTGTTTCCTACTCTTCTTTCTTGTTGAACTTCCTGCTGTGTGTGCTTATCTGCTACCTTACCTCAGCACAGCCACCCAAACCCTACTTGGGTACCCTGTGCCACTCTTGATAGAGTGCCATTCTTGACATGGGGGCCTGGTGGAGGGTGCCCCTGCACTGCTGGGGGGGTGGGGGTGGTGGTAGACATGAGTGGGGGCCTGGTGGAGGCTGCCCCTGCACTGCTGGGGGTGGGGGTGGTGGGAGACATGAGTTGGACATGAGTGGGGGCGTGGTGGAGGGTGCCCCTAGATGCTGGGGGGTGGGGGTGGTGGGAGACATGAGTGGGGGCCTGGTGGAGGCTGCCCCTGCACTGCTGGGGGGTGGGGGTGATAGGGGACATGAGTGGGGGCCTGGTGGAGGGTGCCCCTGCACTGCTGGGGGGTGGGGGTGGTGGTAGACATGAGTGGGGGCCTGGTGGAGGGTGCCCCTGGTGGCTGAGGGGTGGGGGTGGTGGTAGACATGTGTGGGGGCCTGGTGGAGGGTGCCCCTGGATGCTGGGGGTGGGGGTAGACATGAATGGGGGCCTGGTGGAGGGTGCCCCCGCACTGCTGGGGGGTGGGGGTGGTGGTAGACATGAGTGGGGGCCTGGTGGAGGGTGCCCCTGGTGGCTGGGGGTGGGGGTGGTGGGAGACATGAGTTGGACATGAGTGGGGGCCTGGTGGAGGGTGCCCCTGGATGCTGGGGGGTGGGGGTGGTGGGAGACATGAGTTGGACATGAGTGGGGGCCTGGTGGAGGCTGCCCCTGCACTGCTGGGGGGTGGGGGTGGTAGACATGAGTGGGGGCCTGGTGGAGGGTGCCCCTGGTGGCTGGGGGGTGGCTTATAGACATGAGTGGGGGCCTGGTGGAGGGTGCCCCTGGATGCTGGGGGTTGGGGGTGATGGTAGACATGAGTGGGGGCCTGGTGGAGGGTGCCCCTGGTGGCTGGGGGGTGGGGGTGGTGGTAGACATGAGTGGGGGCCTGGTGGAGGGTGCCCCTGGATGCTGGGTTGTGGGGGTGGTGGGAGACATGAGTTGGCCATGAGTGGGGTCCTGGTGGAGGCTGCCCCTGCACTGCTGGGGGGTGGGGGTGGTGGGAGACATGAGTGGGGGCCTGGTGGAGGGTGCCCCTGGATGCTGGGGGGTGGTGGGAGACATGAGTGGGGATCTGGTGGAGGCTGCCCCTGCACTGCTGGGGGGTGGGGGTGATGGTAGACATGAGTGGGGGCCTGGTAGAGGGTGCCCCTGCACTGCTGGGGGGTGGGGGTGGTGGGAGACATAAGTGGGGGCCTGGTGGAGGGTGCCCCTGGTGGCTGGGCGTGGTGGTAGACATGAGTAGGGGCCTGGTGGAGGCTGCCCATGCACTGCTGGGGGGTGGGGGTGGTGGGAGACATGAGTGGGGGCCTGGTGGAGGGTGCCCCTGGTGGCTGGGGGGTGGGGGTGATGGTAGACATGAGTGGGGGGCTGGTGGAGGCTGTCCCTGCACTGCTGGGGGGGTGGGGATGATAGGGGACATGAGTGGGGGCCTGGTGGAGGGTGCCCCTGCACTGCTGGGGGGTGGGGGCGGTGGTAGACATGAGTGGGGGCCTGGTGGAGGGTGCCACTGGTGGCTGGGGGGTGGGGGTGGTGGTAGACATGAGTGGGGGCCTGGTGGAGGGTGCCCCTGGATGCTGGGTGGTGGGGGTGGTGGGAGACATGAGTTGGACATGAGTGGCGGCCTGGTGGAGGCTGCCCCTGAATGCTGTTGGGTGGGGGTGCTGGGAGACATGAGTGGGGGCCTGGTGGAGGCTGCCCCTGCACTGCTGGGGGGTGGGGGTGATGGTAGACATGAGTGGGGGCCTGGTAGAGGGTGCCCCTGCACTGCTGAGGGGTGGGGGTGGTGGGAGACATGAGTGGGGGCCTGGTGGAGGGTGCCCCTGGTGGCTGGGGGGTAGGGGTGATGGTAGACATGAGTGGGGGCCTGGTGGAGGCTGCCCCTGCACTGCTGGGGGGTGGGGGTGATAGGGGACATGCGTGGGGGCCTGGTGGAGGGTGCCCCTGCACTGCTGGGGGGTGGGGGTGGTGGTAGACATAAGTGGGGGCCTGGTGGAAGGTGCCCCTGGTGGCTGGGGGGTGGGGGTGGTGGTAGACATGAGTGGGGGCCTGGTGGAAGGTGCCCCTGGATGCTGTTGGGTGGGGGTGCTGGGAGACATGAGTGGGGGCCTCGTGGAGGGTGCCCCTGAATGCTGTTGGGTGGGGGTGCTGGGAGACATGAGTGGGGGCCTCGTGGAGGGTGCCCCTGGATGCTGGGGGGTGGGGGTGGTGGGAGACATGAGTGGGGGCCTGGTGGAGGGTGCCCCTGCACTGCTGGGGGGTGGGGGTGATGGTAGACATGAGTTGGACATGAGTGGGGGCCTGGTGGAGGGTGCCCCTGGATGCTGGGGGGTGGGGGTGGTGGTAGACATGAGTGGGGGCCTGGTGGAGGCTGCCCCTGCACTGCTGGGGGGTGGGGGTGATAGGGGACATGAGTGGGGGCCTGGTGGAGGGTGCCCCTGCACTGCTGGGGGGTGGGGGTGGTGGTAGACATGAGTGGGGGCCTGGTGGAGGCTGCCCCTGCACTGCTGGGGGGTGGGGGTGCAGGGAGACATGAGTGGGGGCCTGGTGGAGGGTGCCCCTGGATGCTGGGGGGTGGGGGTGGTGGTAGCCATGTGTGGGGACCTGGTGGAGGGTGCCCCTGGATGCTGGGGCGTGGCGGTGCTGGGAGATATGTGCTGGTGATCAGTAGTGCAAGGTGACATGTGGGTTGGCTGGTGGGCATGGCCATGGTGGATGGGTTGCCTGTGGGACATGGTGCAGGGGTGCAGGGTAGTCCCCTGTGGTGTGGGCTGCCTGCAGGGGCCGTGGAGGGTGTAGAGGGAGCACCTGGGAGGACCCATATGGCCAAATCACGTGTAGCATTCCCCGGCACCAGCGAACTACACGTACCCTGCTGAAATCGTGTGTGAATCTTCCCGCGCACCTCGGAATACACGTACCCAGGCCAATCGCGTGTGGAACTTCCCGCTCACCCCGAAGTACAAGTACCCAGGCCAATCACGTGTGGAACTTCCCGCGCACCCCGAAACACACGTAGCCAGGCTAATCGCGTGTGGAACTTCCCGCGCACCCCGTAGTACACGTACCCAGGCTAATCGCGTGTGGAACTTCCCGCGCACCCCGAAGTACAAGTACCCAGGCCAATCACGTGTGGAACTTCCCGCGCACCCCGAAACACACGTAGCCAGGCTAATCGCGTGTGGAACTTCCCGCGCACCCCGTAGTACACGTACCCAGGCTAATCGCGTGTGGAACTTCCCGCGCACCCCGAAGTACACATACCCAGGCCAATCACGTGTGGAACTTCCCGCGCACCCCAAAACACACGTACCCAGGCTAATCGCGTGTGGAACTTCCCACGCACCCAGGAACACACGCACACGCTATTTTTCACACAGCGGGTGTCCGTGTTTGTCGGTACCCCTTTGCACCTCATTTGTCCTAGAGGGCCACTGTATGGACCATTCATCATGGCTGTATATGGGTGCATTTTGTTAGCGCACATTTTGGCGCACATTTTTTTCAGGTGCAGGGGCGCTACCACCTGCTTTCTTGTGGCGTACCTGTTTGGCCTTGTGCGCGTCTTTGACCGTGCGCTGGTTTGCCCTATTCGATTACATGAATACAGGTTGTAGGCGAGCGTGTGGCCGTTCCGCGCACTTGCCTCCTGTACTTCCCCCGTGACGCCCATATTTTCACACGTTGTTCCCCATTCCGAGTGTTACGCCCCGTGTTCCGCCTACTTTTGTTATGTGCGCAGCGCAAATTTTTAGCGCACATCCAATGTTTTTCTCGCGCACAGACTTCCCTGAATCGATGTGCGCTGGTTTCCCTGCGATTTTCGCACTTGCACTGCGATTTTCGCACTTGCACTGCGAATCGCACGTTTTGGCACCTCTGCGCGGGAATTTTCGGCGCACATTAATTCCATGAATCGACCCCTTAGTATTGATCGGTCAGTAATGTATATTGTTTAGACTAGAAGTTGGTAGGTCTACAAGAAATAAGTATCGTTTTATGAAATGTTGCTAATTAAGATGAAATTGGATTGATTATACTGTGCCTTTGTATATGTTTTGGTAATGAAATTGTCGTAATTCCCAGGATACTGTATTGTTTATAATTCTCAGTATACTGTATTGTTAAAAATGTTTTGTAATATGTGCTTTTAGTATCTGTTTTGTTATGAAATTGTTGTCTTATTCTGTATTTGGCACTTTGCAAAGTTTTATATAAACCATGTACACAAATAATAAAAAAAAAATAGACAGGCAGGAAAGATGTGCCGGCAATGTGTGACACAGCATAGACCTGCCTGTACCGTAGCACATAATGGAGGAGCGGTGCCAGCCCAGTGTACAGACAGAGCACTTCCTCTGCTGCAGCGCTCCCTCTGCTGTAGCGCTCCTGGGCTCTCTTAAACTGTCACAGTGAAACAGTTTCCCGTTGACAGGTCTGTTCCTCAGAGTGCTAGTCCATTTGGACAGGCAGGGATGGCACCTCCAAATGGCCTAGGGGGCGTTCCTGCACCTCCCCGCACATTTAGACGGTCTGGGGAGCACGCTGGGAGTGCCCTGGCTCCTGCGCACAGAAAGGCCCTCGTCATGGGTGACGATGGTACAGAGAGCAGCTGAATCCAGACCCGGGCAGAAGAAGGTAGGAGCAGCATTGTATGTTCTGTATATGAATGTGTATGTTTTTATGTGTGTATGTGTGAATGGGCGAGTGTATGGTGTATGGGAGCCTGTGACTGTGCAAGTGAATGCCGTGTGAATGTCTGTTTCAATGAGCAAGTGAATGTGTGTGTGCAGTGTGCTTTTGTTTGTTCTGCCAATGGCGCTGATTTCGGTGGGGGTAGGGAGAAAGATAGCATTTTTTACTTGGCATCTGCGATACAGGAAGCACGATAAGTATTATTAATTGTCTAGACTGGCATTTTGGTGCAGTGAGTCTAGCTATTTCCAACTGTGGCGTGGCATTTTGAACTGGGAATGTATGACAAACCAAACATAAGTGTTACTGCATGTCTTGCATGTCTACATTGGTACAGCCATTTTGGACATATTTTCTTAATGTGGCAAGAGCAAGCTCTGAAACCAAGCGACCAACAGATAGGGATGTCACTAAAGGAGTTCGGGGTACAAATCAGGGTGTGAAGTATCTGGATCCTCTTCAGGTAGGATGGGTTCCTGCCAGTCCTGCCGGTCCGAGGTCAAAGCTGAATGTTACGGTTGAACTGACGTCTTCTCTCCGACAAATTAGCAGTTCCGGAGAACCTCAGACTTCTCAAACATCAGCCAACTTACTACAGGGCTGGTCTTTGTTGCCAGGTGCGCTAACATTGCAGGATGGGCTCTAGCAACCCAGGCCATTGCCTTTATCTGAGACCCAATTGGAATGTGATAACATCTCGAAGGACACACGATAAAAAATGGCCTCGTGGAATATGCGAGACTTCAACCATCTTACTAAAATCAGTGAGACAAAGTTTGCAAATTTTGATTTGATATGTCTACAAGAGACGTGGCTCAGTGAAAAGCCGGTCCTGGACGGGTTTGAGACCTCACTAAGTGCCGCAACCAAAGGGAAAAAGGGACATCCTTTGTCTGGCCTTTTAATAGCTATCAAATCGGGTAGTCCTCTGACCTTCATTGAGTCCATCTCAGCGAGTCCACTGTCGCGCGGGAACTTCTCATGGGTTGGGAGAGTGCAGATAACGGACAGGGACCAGATGCAGCCCGTAAATTGGTTGTAATTAACATCCATTGGAACCCCCTCTTAACATTAAATGAGTGCTTTATCAACCACATTATATATAAATCACCAAACGCAGAATGTGATTATATGTGGCGATTTAAACATTTCCTGTTTCTCCACCAACTCCGATTTCCAAAATGCGGCCCATGGGACTCCTCGAAACATCAGAGCTGCCATGTGGATTGCATTGATTGACCCCCCCTCCTGCCCCCGTGATGTTTTCCTGTGCCCCCACCCCTCTCCTGCCCATTGTGATGTTTGCCTGTACCCCCACCCATCTCCTGCCCCCCGTGATGTTTGCCTGTGCCCCAACCCTCTTACCCCTGTGATGTTTGACTGTTGCCCCCACCCCTCTCCTGCCCCTGTGATGTTTGCCTGTGCCCCTCACCCCTTTCCTGCCCCCGTGATGTTTGCTTGTGCCCCCCACCCCTCTTACCCCCTGTGATGTTTGACCGTTGCCCTCACCCTCTCCTGCCCCCCATGATGTTTGCCTGTGCCCCCACCCCTCTCCTGCCCCTTGTGATGTTTGCCTGTGACCCCCACCCCTCTCCTGCCCCCTGTGATGTTTGCCTGTACCCCACCCCTCTCCTGTCCCTCATGATGTTTGCCTGTGCCCCCACCCCTCTTACCCCCTGTGATGTTTGACTGTTGCCCCCACCCCTCTCCTGCCCCTTGTGATGTTTGCCTCTGACCCCCACCCCTCTCCTTTTCCCTGTGATGTTTGCCTGTGCCCCAACCATCTAACCCCCGTGATGTTTGACTGTTGCCCCCCACCCCTCTCCTGCCCCTGTGATGTTTGCCCGTGCCCCACCCCTCTCATGCCCCGTGATGTTTGCCTGTGCACCCCACCCCTCTCTACCCCCTGTGATGTGTGACTGTGCCCCCACCCCTCTCTTGCCCCCTGTGTTTGTGTGCATGCCCCCCATTCCCCTGTGAGGTTGCTGTGTGCCTCCTCTGCCCCCTATGGAGTTGCCTTTGATTCACCATGGGTTCACCATCAATTACTTTTGCCAACACTTGGATTGACTTTGGACGCTTTGACTCTTGGGGCTTCACGCCCTCAATTCTCATTCTGGACCTTCCCTGGATCTCCCACTCACATTGGCCCTGACTCATGCTGTGCCCATTGTCTTTGTGAACTCCTTGCCTAAACTTTTGTTTGCTTGCAACAATAGGTGCTTCACTGACCCCTGCAACTGTTTTCACTCTGCCCTCTGCTTTTTGCTCTTCTCTCTGCTTTATTCTATGTTCTCTTCTAATCTCCCTTCTCTCCCTCTCCTCCCCCTTCTTTTCTATGCACTTACTCTATCTGAATGGTCCCTGGACCTAGTATGATAGTAGCTTTGTTCGGCTCCCCCTCCCCTCCTTACTTGCTACTCCCCCCCCTTCCTCCTCCAGCATTATCTGAAATGTCGTCAGGCTTAGTACGATAGCCGCTTGTTTTGTTCCTCTTCCCCCTTCTCCTCCCCTTTCCCTCACCTTGTGTATTCTCCGGCTCTCCCCGAAATGTTGTCAGGCCTAGTACGGTAGTCGCCTGTCTGTTTCCCATTACCTTCCTATTTGTGTTTTAGCACTTGCACTATCTGAAATGTCACCAGGCCGAGTATGATAGTTATTTTTCACATTCCTGTTGTTCATGGCCTGTAAGAATGTTCTGTATTTTCCCTTGTTCCCTCCTTGTCGTGAAGCGCTTTGAAACACATTGTGTATAGGCGCTATACAAATAAACCATCATATCATATCATCCTGGTTCTCTCCCAATCTATGATTTTTTAAATCTTAATGGGATTAGATTTTATAATATCAAAGGAAGTACCCATATTTTCCAAGATGGTACCACATTCGTCCCTTAGGTCCTTCATAAAACCTACAGTATCATGTAGGGCCAGATGTGTGTATAAAGACCATTCCTCGGATGTTTCACATTTTCTTAACAGGCTAAGCTTTCTCCATGCTATAATACTATGGATAGATTGTAGACCGATCTCATAACGTATTACAGACATTGGGACGCACTTGGGCAAAAAATACAAAACCTGGTGCCAAATTGCACGTTTTATTGTACAGATTTCTTCTTCCAACTCCTTGGGCCAAAATTCCAGACCATAACAAATGCTTGCCAACACCTTACTTCTGTAGAATTCCCTACACGGTGGTAGCGAGAATATTCCAAATTTATGATCTGATTGTTTTATCTCACTTGTCATTCCTGAAATTTTATATTTGAAGTAATTTTTTATTTTTATAAGATTTTTTTGTATCTTGCAAAGATTGGATAGCCCGGATAGCCCAGAAACTGCATATAATCCTTTACGGGCAGAACACTCTTTTCCCCAGTCCACCTCAACCTTTGTGCCTTGTTCTCCTTTCCTTTGGATAGTTTCATTATTACTGTTTTTGCAGAGTTGATTTTTAGATTCAGAGACACCATATATTCCCCAAATGCCACTATTAGTCTCTGTAATCCCACTGGTGTGGAGTCTATCAAATGAAAATCAATAACATGTGAGAACCAGTTTACTTTTATTGGTCCTAATTTTGGTGAAGCTAGCATATGTTTGTCCAGGACCTCTCCAACATCTGAGACATTTAAGTTGTAAAGCATTGGACCCAGTATGCACCCTTGACGTATTCCTCTACTAGTACCAACTTCCTTTGACAGTAATCCCTCTGAATTCAACCTGATTCTGCTTTTTGAGTCTTTGTGAAGATGTATAATCATGCTTAGTAATCTTAGGCATACCTCATTTATCTCATTTTTCCGATAAGAGATTCCTATTCACCATATCAAATGCCTTACTTAGGTCCATAGATGCCATAACAATTTGAGAGTTTGTAGATGACCAAGCAAGTCTTTGAAGACAGCTCAACACTAGCCCCCCACTATCAGTACCCATATTTTATCGAAAGCCAATCTGTCTATGATCCAATATGTTGTTTCCTCTACTCCATTCATCTATGCGATCTAAAACCAGTGCTGCATACATTTTAGTGTCTACGTCCACTATGGAAATTGTTCTATAATTCATCGGTAGCAGCCTAGAGCCCTTTTTAAAAATAGGCACTACGTGTGACATTTTCCAAGAGTCAGGGGTTCTCTGTCTATCCACTATATTTTTTTAATTCAATCTGCAAGATCTTCGACCAAAGCCCTGAATTTTGTTTTAAAAGCACATTAGTTAAGTTATTGGTTCCTGCCGCCCTTGAGATGCTAGATTTAAAAATCTTCTCTTCTATGTTCTTTGCATTGATCTCTATATTCCACCTTAGGTACTGTTTGGGTCAAGATTGTATTCCATAGAATTAGAATGATGCATGTTCCTGAGGTATGACAGTCAGACCTCTTCTGAAATTGGGTTACTTACAAGTAGCCAATGATTATTTTCTGTATTGTTTATTAGTTCCCAAAATCCTCTAGA
Organism: Ambystoma mexicanum; assembly: GCF_040938575.1. Classification (NCBI taxonomy): domain Eukaryota; kingdom Metazoa; phylum Chordata; class Amphibia; order Caudata; family Ambystomatidae; genus Ambystoma; species Ambystoma mexicanum. Next base: position 1,124,451,050 of record NC_090923.1, on the reverse strand, counting down.
GTTTTTTCCTTTAATACTTTCTAACATTCTTTCAGCGTCCCCCTCATGCAATTTTGCACATTGAAACTTCTGCCAGTTTTTGTACTTCTTTTTTAACTCCCTTATTTTCTCCACTTTGTGCAACGTATACCCATCTGTCTTTCGTATTTTCTAATCTTTTATTTTTATAGAAAAATTGTTTTAGTTGAAAAATCTTTTCCAATTATAGTTATCATCATAGAATCACAAATTCGTATATAAGTTCAGATTTTGTCACCAAGGATTTAGCATAGTCATACAATTAAATTTCATTCCATTGATTGTTTAGAAAGTTTCAAGTCTTCATCAATCATTATGTTAAAGGATAAAATTAATCGTTAGAGTCATAACGAGAAATATTAGCAATTTAAAATCAATTATAGCTTGTTGAAGCAAATAACAATAAATGACATAGTTATGATGGTCTTTACAATCCAGTTACATTAAATATATCACATTTCATAAATATATATAAAACATAGAGATTAAAATGGCAATCAATAATAAAATCTATATCCTGTGGCATAACATTTTAAAAGATCTTGGACACTATAAATTCAATTCTAAAAATAATTTCACCATGGCAATAATCAAGGCAGAGCTAGATGCATTAAAGACATCAGTCCACATTTGGTCTTTTGATAAAATGTCTCTCTGTTTAAAATTATTAAAAAAGTAGTTTTTTCTCAATTCGACTAGTCCTTCCCATTCAGTGATTAGATGGGCAGTAGTCTCTTGTTTATCATCTAAATTGCAGAATCTACATGTAGTGCTTAATGCAGTTCCCTTCGAATATAAGGTAATTTTAGATTTGAGTAAATACAATAAATCAAATCAAAAGCGTAAAAATGTATCAGCATATAGACGGTCAGGAAAAATCTTAATGTAGCTGGGTACATCGTTTAATGCTTTAATTAAAAAAGATCCAGCTTTAAATGAATGGTACGAGGTACACTTTTCCCCTGTAGTAATCCAGTCTTGGATGTAAAGTTTGTGTTTTGCTTTATCAGTAAACTCCAATAGCAAGTTAATTGGAATGTCTGCAGATCGTAATATTTCTTTGCAGGTAATTTTCCATTTCGTAAGCGGAGTTGTGTTAACACTTTCTAAAAGGTTTTTAATAACTGGAATTAGATTTTTGAGAGTGTTGTAGAAAGCAGGGATTTCCTATATAGGGATAGCATTGACCATGAAACTGCTATGTTCAATGATATCAGCTCAAGCTCATATCGAATGAGGGCTATTGGAGTGCTAAGAGGAACTGGTAAAATTGCTTTCCAATAGATACCTTCAAATACATCCCATCTAACTGGTTAGTGCATAATTTTAGTTTGACTGCCATAAATTATGACAGGGACAACATTTTGTAGGTAGAACATTCGTGTAGGTAGTAATGAGATCCTCCCATACTTTTTCTGTAAAGCCTTGGCTTGTGTATCTAGAAATCTCATACTTAAAATAAGCTCTTCTTTATAAGGTTTATCTGAAGGGTATGTTAACTCCTAAATATTTATAGTGAGATATTTGAGCTAGAGAGTTCTTAGCCAGGTGCCAATAAAATTTGTATCCATCTTTCTTTGTAGTGTGATGAAATACTAGAATGTTGGATTTTTTTGTATTTATCTCCAAATTGTGGGCTTCAGCATATAAAGTTAGAGCTGTGAGCTTTCTCTGAAGACCAATAGGAGTTCTATCAAAGAGTACAAGATCCTCAGCATATGATAAATACGGTATATGGTGGTTCCCTAGACGAGGTGAAAAAGAGTGAATATCCTTTAAAACATTATAAAAATCATTAATATAAAAGTTAAAAAGTATCAACGCGAACGGACAGCCTTGTTTCAGACCTGCGTTTGTTTGAATTGGTTTAGAAAGGCTGCCGTCAGATGTGAGTTTTATTTTAACCGTAGTGTTGGAGTAAAACTGATGTATTAAATAACTAATATAAGGCGGCCAGTTAGCATTAAGAAGTTTGTTCCATAAAATATGTCTCGATACAGAATCAAAAGCCTGTTTGAAGTCAATTAGAGCCAACTATACTAGATGTTTGTTCTGTATCGCGTGGGCTTTAATGGCTGATAATATTATAAGATTTAGCACAGCGCCTATGCCAAGAACAAAGCACGATTGGTGAGTGTCCATTACATCTTTTTCAATAAGCCATTTCATAAAATCACGTATTAAAAGTCTGGCTAAAATCTTACGTGCAGCATCTAAAAGAGCAATTGGGCGATAGTTAAACGGATTGGATCGATTGCCCTTTTAAAAAATTGGAATTACAATAGCTTCCTGCCAAGAAGGCAGGCTTTTCTTTGTTTTAACAATATTTTGAAATATTATATTAAGAAGCTCAGCCCAAGCCTCCGGGTTCGCTTTAATAATTGCATTGGTAAGCATATCAGACCCAGGTGCTCTGGACGAGCTGAGTTGTTTAATTATTATTGATATGTCTATAGTATCAAATTTAAATTTGGCTATGTCAAGTGACTCACAGTTTATGCTTTGGGATGAAATTGGCATTTTCATAAGTACATTTTGATAATGGTTTATCCAGGTTATTTCGTCTATACCATTTAATTGTGTGGATCGATGAGCATTTCCAGAGGCATTATTTATTATCCACCATATCTCTCCCCGAACTCTATTGTCTCAAGTTTCTCAGCGAACTAGATTGATCATTTAATGCCTTTTTTACCTATCCTCTCAGTTCTAATATTGTCATTAATATCAGTTCTCTATCTGATGGACCAATGGTTACGTCTTGTCCTTCATCATTTTCTCCCTCATCTTGTTTTCCGGTGTCCTCCCCTTCTCCCGATTCTTTTTGTATACCCTTTTTAGCCAACTGGGTTATTTATACCTTTAGAAAATATTAACAGGGTATCTAGCAGAGAGTTGTCCTGAGTATCCCTCTCCCCCCGTAATCATTTTGTTCCTTGTTGACACACAATCCCCCCAACACAGGCTCCCCCTCCTCTTCATATAATGACTGCGAGTGCCCATGAACCTCTCCTTCTAGCACCTCACCCCCTCCTCAGTTTCCTCCAATGCTTTTATCAGTAAGGCATCAGCGCCCTCCACTCCCTCTCCCTCCCTATGATTATCTTTATACTCTGTGTTCAAACCCAGGGATGGAGAGCAGAAGAATCCCAGTTGCTTCACTGGTTTGAAGATTTTGGGCGAGTTCCAGACGTGTTGGACGCTGTGGTAAATGGCTAGGAGCTGTAAGTATAATGTCTATAGAGTTCAATTGTCTGTTATTCACTCGTTTTTTATCCCTTTTGTATTGCAGCTTAATCCAAGAAGAGTTCACCTGAAGTGCTGCAGGTTGCGCGTGGGTAAGAGTCTGTATTGCCCAGCGTTGTCCGGTAAAAGCGAAATAAATGTCTTTAACAAGTGTTCTTTCCTCCCACAGGTGCGGCGTTAAAGAGGTGGAACGCCGATGAAAGATGCCTAGGGGAGCGGTAACTTTGGTGAGTATAATATGGTTGCTTTGATTGTCTTTGTTAGCACCCGACTCACCTTGTTTTCTTTGTCCCTTCCAGGTTCCACGGATGCCATGATGAAATGATGGCTGCAGCACTGAACTGGGAAGATGCAGACTGGTAAGTATGGCGCGGGGCGCCTGCTAGCGATGCAATGCTTCTATTTTCCGACGTGTCTTTTCCAATTCTGAAGTGCGGTGAATTCGGGAACAGATGAAGATTAAAAGGTAAATTCTTGTTCTTATTTCTCTTTCTTCTAGGATGGTGTCTAGGTTCGAGGTGGGCGTGGCAGAGGACTGGATGCTGCAGGCACGGTGAGCGTCACGCTTCTGAAGTGCAGAATAACGCGAAGCATGGACTGCTGTTCGGGCGTGGTTTATATAGCCTGCAAAGTAGTCGTAGGTAAGAAGTTCCCCAGAACCAAACCCGAGTAAAAAATAGTCCCTGTAATAAAATAGTCCCATCCAGGCCTCACGTGTGCTTTGATTCATTTGCAGCATGGTCTGCAGAGGTAAGTAATGTTTATGAGCCTGGCGCCTATTGCGCCAGGACTGATGTCTATTATGAGCCTGGTGCCTAAGGCGCCAGGACTGAACCCAGATAGCCCCCAGCCGGGGCTGCTGGGGTCTCAATAAATGTCTGGATGCCTGCTCCCGAGGCTGCTGGACTGGGTCCGGATGCCCGAGGGTAGGCATCATGACAGTAGACCTGTATATAATTGCCATTATAGTATTGCCAGAGTACAAAGTGTGTTATTGTGATTGTGTATATACTTGAACCTTATTTATATAAAGACTGTGTTTTCACTAACAGAGTCTGTGGACATTCCTTGGTGGGTGCTTGGGGACTACACTGTACTTAAGAACCAGCCCGCATCACCTCCTGAGAGTTAAGCCTTGATTGCTCATCCATTGCTACCAACAATAGAGAATCTTGGCTGGGGTGCTCTGTGCTTCACCATATAGAGAGCAGGAGTACAGATACCCCCCTCCGGTGATTTACACTGGTGGCAGCAGTGGGATGCTTATGGTTTTAAGAATCAGTGTGTAACCTTGCCACTTACAAAATATCTACACTTTGTTAAACTGGGGTTTAGTTGTGTACTAGATAACTACATTACAAGCAATGGAATCTATTGCAAATGGTAAATTGATTCGGGTGAGCTTAGAGGCTCTCCAGAGTGCTTGTGAAGCCAGGGAGTTAGACTTTGAGGATAAGTCTAGGACTGAGGTGATAGCTTCCCTGGTGGACTACCAGACTGATTGTGAAGCTCTTGAAGGGGGGGATGCAACCATTGAGGCCCCTGCCCTTGGGATTTTTATTGAATCTGATTCTGGGAATGCCAGCCCTCCTGCTGCCCTTGTTCCGACCTCCAGCAATGTTTCTTCAGGGAATTCCTCGGAACTTGAATTATTAAGGATGAACTTGGCCTTTGAACATAGAAAGTCAGAAACTCAAGCTGAACTTAAGAAAGAGGATTTGGCACAGCAAGTAATACTCAAAGATAAGGATCTTGAACTCAAAAACAAGGACACTGAATGTCAGAAAATCCAGCTAGAGTATGATAGAGTGGAGACTTCAGCAAAACCAGTTGAGAGTGTCAGGTCACCAGCCACCAAGTTTATGAAAGATTTGGTTGGTGTGTATGTGGAGGGTTCTGATATCCTCCAGTGGATTGAAGCATTTGAGAGGGCTTGTGGAATCCATGATGTTGATAAAAGAGATTGGGCTAAGTGTTTGTTAAGCAGAGTGCCTAAGACTGAATATGACTGTATTCTGAAACTGAGTGTGGAAGAAAGGGGTCGGTATGAGTGCATGAAGTCTGCTTTGATTTCCAAGTTTGGCAAGTCACCTACCCAATACCTTAAAAGGTTCAGGGAATTTAAGAAAAGAGAGAATGTGTCTTGAATTGACTGGGTGATTGCTGCACATATGAACATGATGGGGTGGATTGATGGTTACATAGTGAACATGTTTGTTGAATTGTCCCACCTTTTGTTTTTTTATCATTTTTCTGAAGCCTGTCCCCCAGAGCTGCGTCAGTATGTTGCTGACCAGAACATTTTAGATCCCTTTAAGCTGGGCAGGCTGGCTGACAAGTGGGTCTCCCTCCGGGTGTCCTCTCAGGACTCCAGTGGGAAGGACAAGGACAAAGAAAAGGGGACCTCTCAGAAGGCTGAGGAGTCCCAGAAGCATTCACAGTCCAGTAAACCAAAACCTTCCTCTCTTAAGACCCAAAAATCTAGTGCGGATAAATCCTATGTAGGTGTGAGTAAGAGTAGTGTTAAACCAGCTGCAAAGCGCACTCCCAGTGGTTCCAGTACCGTACCTCGCATTCCTGGCACTTGTTGGGACTGTGGGGCTCTGGACCACAAGAAGGGTGACCCCAAGTGTAAAGGTAAAGCACTTGGAGTCCAGGCTGTCAGCCTGATCTACCCTTACCCCATGCCTGAGGTGGAGGCCACTGTCCTCCCTTCCTCTACAGGGATCTCATTCAGTGCTCCTGTAGAGAGTTCCCTAGTGTGCCTTAGGCCTGGGACCAGTACGCAGAAGTGCTGGCGACAATCCCACAGAACACCCGTAGGTTTTTTTAGAAGTGTTTTCCTGAATGGCCAGCCTTCTACTGGTTTGAGAGACACTGGGGCAAGCATGACAGTGGTGGACAGGACCCTGCTCAAGCCGGAGGACTATGTAGGTGCTCCTCTGAGAACTACCAGGTTAGCTGGTGAGCCTTCCAAATTATCGCCTGTAGCCTTAGTCAACATTATGATTGGAGACAAGACAGCAAAGCTTCCTGTCCTGGTTCAGAGCAGCGTACCTGCTAACATTTTGTTAGGCAATGATTTGGTGGAGTTGGGGATGATCGCGGATGGTCTACCCATGACTGCTGCGGCAGTCACTGATCACAGGTAACAACGGGTCCGGCGGAGAGTCTGGTACCCAAGCCAAAGGAGAAACCCGAGGCAAGAAGAAGGAAGAGTAAGAAGGCCACCTCTGCAAAGTGGGCCCCTCCTCTTCCCGCTGCTTCATCAGCACCCACTGGGATTCATGCTCCGGACGGGCTGGGTCCAGTGGTGAACCCAAAGTGAACTCCTGAGGGAGAAGAGGCAGAAGACCCTCCTGCGGGAGAGGTGCTCAACCCAGAGGATCACCCCGACCTTCAATGCCTGCCGGCTGAAGGGGGGTCCTCTAGGGGCGACTTCTGTAAGGTACAGAGAGAGTGCCACTCTCTCGAGGGTCTGAGGAAACAGGCCCAGGCACAAGGAGAAGAGCGTAGGTCTATCCGAATTTATTGGGAGGGTGAGCTCCTTTGTAGTGAGCCCACTAAGCCTGAACCTGGTGCCTTCAAGAGGTTGGTGGTACCCCAGTCTTACAAGCCCTTCCTACTGCAGTTGGCGCATGAGGTGCCCTTAGCTGGTCATCCTGGGACCAAGAAGACAAAGCAAAGGCTCTCTGCACATTTGTACTGGCCCCGGATGGGAGTAGAAGTGGAGTCCCACTGCAGGACCTTCCCAACTTTTCAATTGTCTGGCAAGACTGGAGGCAGTGTCATTGCCCCACTGCAGCCGTTGCAGTGGTTGGCACACCATTTGAGAGGCTGGGCATTGACATTGTCGGTCCCCTTGACCCTCCCACTTCAGGTGGACATTTGTTCATCTTGGTCTTGGTTGATCATGCCACCAGGTACCCTGAGGCTATACCCCTTCGGACTGTTGCTGCCAAGGTGGTTGCCACGGCTCTCCTAGGCATTTTCACCCGGGTTGGATTCCCTAAGGAGTTTGTATCTGACAGAGGATCCAACTTCATGTCGAGTTACATGAAAACAATGTGGAAAGAGTGCAGGGTAACCTACAAGTTCTACACCTCTTACCACCCCCAGACCAATGGTCTGATTTAGAGATTTAACAAAACTCTCAAGGGCATGCTGGGTGCTTTGGAAGAGCCCCTAAGGAGGAAATGGGATCTCCTCCTACCATGCCTGCTGTTCGCTTACGTAGAGGCACCTCAAGAGGGTGTTGGTTTCAGCCCCTTTGAGTTACTCTTTGGACATCCCGTGAGGGGGGCCCCTCGCCTTGATCAGAGAAGGTTTGGAAGCGATCCCTTCAGGTCCTGCCAAGCAAGTGGGGGACTATGGGTTAAGCCTCAGACGGAGGCTGACACAGATGATGGGTCAGGCGACAGCGAATCTTAAGGCCAGCCAGGAATTGAACAAATACTGGCATGACCTTAATGCATCACAAGTAGATTGGACTCCAGGTCAGGAGATTCTTGTGATGGAGCCTACCAAGCCTCGAGCTTTGGCAGACAAGTGGACTGGACCCTTCAGGATCATCTCTAAGATGGCCGAAGTCAATTATCTGGTGGACATGGGAGTCCCTGGGCTACCCCCTCAGGTATTCCATGTCAACAGGCTCAAGCCTTTCCATCGGTGAGCAGAAGTCTCATGCCTCTAGCTAGCTTCAGAGCAAGAAGAGGATGAGAGTGAGCCCCTTCCTGATTTGCTGCATAGCATCCCTCAGGATGGCTCAGTGTAGGGAGAGCTTCTCTCCCCAGACTTGACTCCAGAGCAGCAGAGGGCCTTCAGGGCTTTGCTCCAACAGTATGCGCCTCTGTTCTCGCTGACACCAGGCCTGACTCCATGGTGCAGGCACGAAATTGACACTGCTGACAACGTACCTCTCAAAAGCAGATGCTACAGGATGTCTGACACTGTGAAGAACCACATCCAGGCTGAGGTCGCCAAGGTGTTGGATCTGGGTTTTAGTGAACCCTCAACTAGTCCCTGGTCCAGTCCAGTGGTCCTTGTCCCCAAGGCAAGTTCCCAGGCCGGTAGCAAGGATTGGCGGTTCTGTGTGGACTACAGAGGAGTCAATACCGTCACCAAAACTGACCCGCACCCATTGCCCAGGGCTGATGAGCTTGTGGACACCATAGGTGTTGCCAAGTTTGTGAGCACTTTTGACCTTACCTCAGGCTAATGGCAAATAGCTCTGACGGACCATGCCAAGGAAAAGACTGCATTCTCAACACCTGAGGGGCTCTACCAGTTTAGAGTCATGCCTTTTGGTTTGAAAAATGCACCTGCCACCTTCCAGAGATTAGTCAATCATGTGCTTGGTGGGCTGGAGGCTTTGTGTGTGGCCTACTTAGACGACATTGCTGTCTACAGTTCCACCTGGGAAGAGCATTTGACTCACCTGGATAAGGTGTTGCAAGCCTTGAAAAGGCCTAACCTCACTATCAAGGCCACCAAGTGCCAGATAGCTCAGGGGAAAGTCACGTATCTTCGTCATGAGGTAGGAGGGGATCAAATCCAACCTCTCCCCAGTAAAGTACAGGTTGCACATGACTGGCAGACTCCCACTACTCATACCCAGATAAGAGCATTTTTGGGCCGCACTGGGTATTATAGCAACTTGATGGTGGACTATGGAACCATAGCTGCCCCTCTGACAGCTCTGACTTCGCCCAAACAACCGAGGAAGGTTAATTGGACCGAAGACTGTCAGAAGGCCTTTATTGGCTTGAAGAAATGTTTGTGTAGGGCACCTGCGTTGTGTGCACCTGATTACAGCAAACTCTTTATCGTCCAGACGGATGCCTGTGACACCGGAATTCGAGCTGTCTTGTCCCAGTTAGATGACAAAGGGAGTGAACATCTGATAATATTCATCAGTAGACAACTCAAGGGTAGAGAACTTAGGTGAGCTACTGTTGAAAAGGAATGTTTCAGTATAGTTTGGAGCCTTAGGTGTTTTAGGCCCTACCTTACGGGGTCTACCTTCAAGGTCCAAACAGACCATAAGCCCTTAAAGTGGCTTATGCAGATGAAGGGTAAAAACCAGAAACTGCTCAGGTGTTTCATTAGCCTGCAAGGGCTAGACTTCACCATTGAGCATAGATCAGGGAAGTGTCACGATAATGCAGATGGCCTTTCCAGAAGGTATGTTGACCGTCTGCATCAGGGTGTCAATCTCGTGGGAGATTAGATACCCTAACCTCAGTCTGGGGGCAGGGGGGCGACTGTGATGCTGGAAATGCATCGGAGGGACAGGGCCTCCGTATCCTTGTCCTTTAGTCTGTTTATCATGTATGTCTTGTTTTCCGTGCAGGAGTTCATGTGGGACTCCTAGCGGTGCGGCTCTTCCTCTTTTTGGTTTGGTGTACAGACCCTTGGGATACCCTTATGGCACCCATGGGTGGGGGTACAACCTTGTACCCCTAGTGTACCCCTAGTGTATGTTTTTGGGAACCTGTGTGTGGCCCACAGAGCAGGGTCTGGGCTGGTGGCAGCTCCATGCTGAATTTGACAGGTGCTCTGAGTATTCTCCATTTTGGGATACACAGACCCTGCCATTGGAATCAGTTGATTTCGGATAGGAAACCAAATGGCCCCTGTGGCCTCTTGCCTTCTATTGCCTGTTACCTTGTTTTCCTGAAATCCCGGGAAGCCCGGACTCTGTCCCTTCCCCCTGAATGGCTGTTGAGTGGAAGTTCCATGTATGGTATTGTGGGAAAATCCAGGCCAGACTAGCTGGAGCCTACCCAATGACTGTATGTTGTGGGTTCGCCCGTGGGGTGGGACCTGGGTGAATGGAGTGTGTGACGAATGCGCATTTCATGTTATGGGTGTCTAGTATCTGGTATTTGACACAATGACTGAGACAGCCCTGCCCGAAACTAGTATGAATGCAGTGTGGAGTGCTGAATGGCTGGGTGCTTGTCCCAATCCACATTCCGTGTTGTGAGTGTCTGGATGGAGAAGAATGGGCTGAATGCACTGTGAGCCTGATTGACTGCCTGCCTGCATGAATTCCCTTCTGAATGATTGGTTGCCTGAGTGTGACCCAGCAGAGTGAATGAGAGCTCAAACACTATATCTGGGGACCTCTCACTAATGGAAATCGTTCAAAAGCTGAAGTCGATACTTGATGCTTACTCTCAAAGCCGCACTGCTAGAAGAAGGTGAACCGCTGTTCCCTTCGGCGTAATCTGAAAGCTGCTGTGCCTTCAAGAAACTGATCCAAGAGAGGACCTGGCTAGGAGACCTCTTCCCGAGATGCGAGGGACCATCGTGCACCAGTTGATCTTTGCTAAAGCTCCCTTGAAGTCACACCCTCGAAAGGCTGCCGACCGGAGAAGGGGACTGCCGCGGAATCCGAAGTGAAGCACCCAGACATCCGTCCATCGTCGTTGACCAGGGTTTGCAGGTTTGCTATAACCGCTCAAAGCCCGTCGAAGTGTGTTTCCAGCAGCGGTGACAGCTTGACGTCATGCTGCTCAGTGACCGGAGTTGTACGCTCCACCTTTGCCTAAGACATTTGATTCAAGGACTCCCTTGTTCATCCTCGTCGACCACTTTGTCCGGCTAGAGAAAGTCAAGGTCGTCGATGACCGAGGAGAATCCACTGGTGGGTTTCCCGCCACCTGAAGACCTCAGAGACGCAGACAAAGAACCGAGAGCCAGCCGTGGTCACGTCCCGCTCACCGACGCCGACGACCCGACTCCCTTGCTGGGCAAAGTTCTTCATTAACTCTTTGTGGCAACAAACTATCGTTGTCGAGGTGCACCGCAAGCCTCAGCTTGCAGGATGTTTTCAACCGATCGTCAACAAGCAGTGCAAGAAACGAAGCTGCTGTCTCAACTCCAGTGTTCACCTTTTTCTTCACCGGATCTCAGCGAGCCGTGGCTCCTTCCTTAAAGGGAGTGCACTCAAGAAGGGCCCGTCGACGACTCATCAAAGAACTCTACGAAACAAGGTACTTTGGGGTTGTGGAACCTTTTAGAAGGAATCAAGACTATATTGAGTATAATTGGACTGGCCTTGTCAAATACGCTTATTTACAGGTTGTCCAGGTGGGATGACCCTTGCACAGAACCGTCTCGTGGTAGTGGGATAGACTGTTCTGCCATTGCTTGATTTAACTTGCTTTCTTTCTGTGGTCTATCATTGATTCATCTTACAATCTGATTCATATGTCATTTGAGCTGTTAGTAGTTGATGCATTTCAAAGGAATCAATAGTTAAGAGTGGTACCACGTAGACCTGTGTATATTTGCCATTATAGTATTGCCAGAGTACAAAGTGTGTTATTGTGATTATGTATATATATATAAAGACTGTGTTTTCGCTAACATAGTATGTGGACATTCCTTGGTGGGTGCTTGGGGACTACACTGTACTTAAGAACAAGCCCACATAACTTCCTGAGAGATAAGCCTTGATTGCTCGTCCATTGCTACCAACAATAGAGATTTTTGGCTGGTGCTTTGACTCTGCCATATAGAGAGCAGGAGTACAGATACTGCCCTGCAGTGCTTTAAACTTACCCCTATGGTCCCTTCAGTAATTGCCTCTCTTAGCGCTCCCACAAACGCAGTGCAGATTAGTAATCCCATTATAATCAACTCAGATTTGGTGGAGCATTCCATTAAAAATACTACCTTAGACGCCTTCATAAGAAACATGACGCAGATGTTAGGTAATCAGTTAATGACGTTGCTTCCCCCATTCCTCAGGGAATGCACACGCAGGCGAACCACAGAGTAGAGGGGATGCATGAGGACTCTGCTGAAGTCTGCTGAAGTCTACATAATAAACAGTGATATCGCCTATGACCCAGGGCAGTCTGTCATGATGCTTACCCCCGGGGACCCAGACCAAGTCCAGCAACCCCAGAAGCAGGCATCAAGTTATTCTAAGCAAGCCCAACAACCCCTGCTTGGGGCTATTTGGGTGCAGTCCTGGCGCCTTTGGCGCCAGGCTCATATGGAGAGACAGTCCAGGCTCATAGATTAAAACGTACCTGATGCAGACCATGCTGCAAACTCACCTGATGCAGACCATGCTGCAAGAGCTCCAAGCCAAAAGAGGCTTGGAAGGGACTACTTTACCTAGGGACTATTTTTTTACTCGGGTGGGGCTGGGGAGGAATACTTACCTGGGACTAATTTGGAGGCTATTTAAACCACGCCCGAAGAACAGCACACGCTTCGTGTTATTCTCCATCCAGCAGCGTAACGCTCACCGTGCCTGCAATTCTGCATCCAGTCTTCTGCCACGCCCGCCTCGAGTCTGGAGCTCCTAGAAAAAGGGAGAAAGAAGGAGAAAAGGTTAGAACAAGAGCAATACCATTGATCCTTACCTGAATTCCCAATCCATCGCGCCTTCGAGCTGGAAGAAAGAAGTTATTTTATGCGCGTCGACTTGCCTGCTGCAGCGCCGCGCTGAACTCACCGGCCTTCGCAGCGTCTTCACATTCCACTGCATCCTTCTGCATGTTCCCTCCACACTCCAGCACCTAAGTGGAAGACAAGAACAGCAAGGTGAGCCAAGGGAATACACAGAGGCAATATTAGTTACCCCCATAGACTTACCTGATTTTACCACCGGGGGTACTATTCCTCTTCACAGGTCGGCGCAGCTTCCACTGCATCCTCGCCGAACCCCAGCCCCTAAGGGGAAACAAAAGGACAGCAAGGTGAAACAAAGGGACAAACAAGGGGAAACCTCCTCACCACAATAGACTTACCTGATTTTACCGCCGGAGGCATTATTCCCCGAGAATTCATACTTTCTCTCAGCGCCTGAATAAGGGAGAAAGCAACAGGTCACATATGTACATTATTTTATCGAACTGTGTTGGATAATACAAATCCTTACCTGAATATTACCGGTTGCCATGAGAAACTCTTCGTTAGGGTCAAGCTGCAACCTGCAAGGAATAGGACAGAGTGAAAGTCAGACATTTGAACTCTTACGAACTGCATACTTACGGCATCTTGCCGGGACTCTCACAGTCAATATTGTTCTGGAACTCACCAATTCCTTCGAGCCAGTGAAGCAACTGGTTATCTAGGCGCCCCTGCGCTCAATGCAGGATGGAGAGTTCATCTTTCCAAACCATCAGAAGAATATTCTTACGGGCCAAGCAAACGAAGCTAGGTGGGCCAGTCCAGTCAGTCATCTCGGCACTACGCGTCACATTGGTGGAGACCGCAGCTGTCCAGTTCAGATCGACACCCCTGTGGGAGCCAGGTGAGCGTAACACAGTCAACCCAGAAGGAGGGGAGGACATATGTTGGGTCTACAAACATACATGCAACTAAGGTTGATATCCCCCTGGAATCAGATTCTGAGAGAATGTGACAGAAAGATTGTCACGCTTCAGACTTCCAAATGGCCCAGAGATCGCAGGTCTCTTTTGCACCTGGATGCTCTGGACATTTGGCCTCGACAGGCGATGTTCTTGTAAATAGGTTCTCGGATATAAAGTATAATGAGGGGAACCAAAGGTCGACGCATGTGGTAGAAAAGCAGGTGAAGGTCCCAAAATCTGTCTTCAATAGTGAACTAAATACTGTTCAGTGGAGACAACCTTGCCACCCGGAGGACCCAAGCGTCATCCTGTATTATATGTTTGGTTATGAGGGACCAGATTCCTTAAACAGATGGTGAGTTTTGTCTTTTCTGAACGAGATCTCGTCTCTGAGGTTACTCTTATCCGCAGATATAAAATGTGTGGATTTTATACATCCGGACCGCTATGATCACGTCCGTCTGGTTCTCCACTCACGCTCCGTATATGTTGCCATATTGCTAGAAATAAATCAATTTAATAAGCTGGGATATGGTATATTGACTTTAAGCCCTGTCTTTAAGATTTCCAATTATGGCTCTGAAGATAGAGGAATCAGCAGTGATATATTGGGCTGTAGGGACTCTCCAACGAGTCCCATTTTTAAAAAGAATACAGAGGATGACCCTAGCTAGAGATGGTTGGCGCTAACCTTGCGTGACTCCATCTCCCAACTAAAAGCCTTAAAACAACATCTTTAACCAAAATAAATACCCCTCCCTATTGTCCTGGAATTCTCGCACATTTAAGTAGCTCTGCAGATCTTTGTGCTAGAATAAGTAAATGTGCGATTGTTTGTTCCAGGAAACATGGATGACCACTCCGTTCCATCTGATGGCTTTGATCTCTGCTTTGAATTGGCCAAAAAAGGAGCGCAGGTCGCCCCTCAGGCGAGCTCCTGATTGCCATCAAAAATGGCGAGGACCTGCAAATAATTGAATGTTTCCATATACCCCCATGTGTTCTGGTCATCGTGTTGCTGGTAAAGGTTAGCCCCACACCCATATTCATTCACATCTTAAATATTTATTGAAATCCTGATAAGAACTGGCAGGAAATAATAGAGAACATAAATTAACTCCTCATAGAAGCGATGTTAACATTCCCGGGGTTGCAGATTGCTGTCATGGGTGATTTAAATGCCGAAATTCAACAGGCGAGTACCAGTACTCCCCTGGGTGAGCACGATCTTGGGCTCCTCTCCTCATATTATGAGGGGGGGGAAGAATCCCTTAATAGGAGGGCCTCCTTGTTGCAGGAAAAAGCAATTGCAGGGTCAGCTTTGGTCCAATCCCTTCCTAAAGAGAGGTCTATCGTCAGTCAATGCTACACTGGGAAAAATATGGATCCAACTACTTGGACGGATGGCATTAGGGCTATGACAATTGATTATATAGTCTTGTCTCAAATTATATTCGATGCAACTCATTTATTTAATATCAGGAACACTTCATTGAGTGACCATCGGATTTTGGAAGTAACACTGTGCTTTCACTCGGAAATAAATCCCAGAATCGAATATCCTGTTAATCTGGAATTAAATAGTTTGAAATCCAGAATAGTTTGGCACAATGGAAATTTGCATAAACTAAATATGATCTTTGTGTCGGATTTTAATGGCACTACGATTGACACTAAGCGGTCTCTTTTCACTCATTCCAATTTCTCTTCCTATGTAGACACGTTGATTAGCAAATCAATTAAATGCTCTGAAATCAAAAAATCTAGAGTTACTCATCCTCATGTATTTGATAATTTAGTTCAGTATTATAAAAATGCTTGTAATATGGAGGTGCGACAGTTACTTAAAAGTGGCCGCACCTTGGAGAGAAAGATGGAAGGAGTTTGGAAAGAAAAACAAAAATTGAAAAACTGGCTCAAGGGCCATTGAGCAACTATGCTCCAGTCTGATAGTGAATCTATGTTTGAGGCACTAAAAGATGGCTCATTACGACAATTTTGGTGTTTGATAAATGCTAAGGAATCATCGAAATTTCAACTCAAACTAATAGTATCCTAGAGGAAATCTGGCCAGGACATTTCGGCAGCCTATCGTAGGGTTAAAGTTATGTTGGTGCGCGTATGCGGATGACTTTTTACTCATTGACCATACACCAAAAGGTCTGCAACATTTGATAACTGCATTCTCCGAATATATTGTGTACAATGGCTTGGTCATTAAGCCCGAAAAAATTTAATTATGCGATTGAGCAAGCGCAAAATACCAATTGGATATGCATGGTTTTTGAACAACGACAAATTAGCAATAAGGACTTCAATGAGCTATTTAGGTTTCCCGTTATTCGATAATCCTAAAAAACACCAATATTGGCAATATCTGTCGGAAAAGATAAGTTATCAAATATTGCAAATGAGAAAAGTCAACTGTAAATATTGCAAATACGCCCTTTGTCCATTATTACGCTTTTATAGCCCCAAAATCATCCCAAAAATGTGTTATGGCTTGGAACTGTACCCAGTCTGGAGGATGGTCGAACTACATAAGATAGAGTCAAGAATTCGGAGAACAATGCTGTACTGTTTGCCGAAATGTATCCCCATTGCAGCCCTGAGGTATGAGCTCGGTCCCCAATCACTTGTTAGTATAGTTGAATGGAGACAATTCTCCTTATACAGAAAATGACTTATGAACAGAAGGAATAGTCTGTATTTTGAGTTGGTGTTTTGCTTTTGCTTGGCCACATGGAGGGATCTCAGACTTACGTTCCTCCAGGCGCCAACAAAACAAGTTATTGGACTCCGTCAGGCAAGAAATCACACTTAGACTAATAGATATAAAAAAGAAAATGGCTCGTTGTAGGCTCTTTATTCACAACTTATACATACACACATAACATATAGTCATTTATCTAAAAACATAAAGAAAATGTATTACTGTTATAATAGTTGCAGAAGACACCTTCATCTCGGCCACCTCAACACTGCTTAGTCCCAGAGAAGGTAGGCAGAGAGATCACTCGTGCTAACAGGGTCTGGAGCGGAGCGTCCTCCCTCTCAGCGAGACTGCATCACCCGGGGGTCCAAGTTCTATCTGCTTTTCCAAGAGGAATACCTCTTCTCTTTATTGGAGAGTCCCGCCCCTCTTGGTTATGACTGCCCTCGGCCGAAGAGCACACCACAAGCATAAGGAGCAAAGAGTGAAAAAATCCAGCTAGAAGTGGAAATACCCAGCTTCTCTTCCTTGCCTTTGTTCCCAGTTCCCCTTATCACTGCACCTGCAGAGCACTCCGACTCCCTTTCTGGCTCGTCCTTCGACGGACAATACAACAACTATTCCCCTCAGTTAGTCCATCTGACATCATTATTTATGTGACCTTGCCTGCGCTGCAGAAATGCACGTTTACTTACTGAGCCCACGAAAACGTAGGCTTTCATTGCGGTGATGGAAGTGAATGTCCAAAATGGTCGCGCACCAGCACCATGTTGTTTTAGCTCGTTTTGCGCATAAGAACTACACCTGGGAACTGGCCTCAGACAAGGGATTCTGGAATTGCCCTTTCTGTCACAATTACATAAATCTAATACAGCTACCTTAAATAAAATAGGATTAACGAGGGAAACTCTCCTCTATAATCCTATGCGAGTAAAAGGTTTTTACAAAATGCTGATTGGGCAGATACGATGGAGAAAGTGGTAAATTCCAAACTGTATCATCAATTGGTACCATGTTATAAAAAAAATGGGCTTTCCAGAATCTTACTTGGTCCATTTTCCAGATAAAATCTGGCGAAATGGTTATATGAGATTCAGGTTCAACGTTCTGAAGATGGGCAAAATAAGTGTAATAAGAGATGCTACGCCAAGAGGATTGATACCTTGTAGATTCTGTCAAAGTGATAATATCAAAGAAACACTGAGACATCTGTTGTTAGAATGCGCTGCAATTAGGACAAATCGTATCTCAAGCACCCATCCAGGTGATCCTCGCACACTAGTCCACCCCCAGAAACTGGATCCAATAGCCATGGCCATGTCCTGGTCACCTGGATGACAGATCCCCGGGGACTAGCCAGGGGGACACCATCAGGTTTCTCACAGAATGCACAACTTTAATGAGCATCTGTGTGCCCAATCCAGATACAATGATTGCATGAACAATAACATAACCTGAAACATAACATAATAATAATGAGACATAGACAAATGTAGAAACCACTCCTAGCATAGGCCCTTTACTATACAGAAAGAATTGAAGGACCAGACACTAAGCAAATGAAATGCAAGAGGGAAAGCAGAGAATGTAAACAAATGTGGAATCGGGCTATGTATGTAAGCAGACCTATAGATTGGAGTTTAGACGAATATGAGACGTCTATTAGAGCAGAAACATTAACAGACCCTACGTTGAGAGGAGCCGGAGAGATGGCAAACCAGAAGGAAGGCACGTCTACAGACAAGGCATCAACATTCAAGTTTAGTCATGGTCTATTATATTGCATTTACAGAACAGAGGATGGAACGGATAAAGAACAGCTGCTGTTACCTAAGTCACACCGGCAACTGGTGATGCAGTTAGCCCATAACCATCCAGTTGGAGGACATATGGCTATGTTTAATACCCAGAAGAACTTGATAAAATGTTTCTATTGGCTCAGGATATTTGGAGATGTAAATAGATTCTGTACAGAGTGCCTCACTTGCCAATTAACCAGTGAAACAATACCAGCCAAAGCGCCTCTATAGAAGATGATGTTAGTGAGGGTCCCCTTCCAAAGAATCAGGATGGACATAGCAGGCCCTTTGGAGCCAGCCAGCATAGGATACAAATATCTCTTAGTGATTGTAGACTACGCCACAAGATACCCCAAAGCATTCCCTTTGAAGGGTACATCAGCCTGACAAATATGTGGTCAATTATTTTTAAAGGCTTCCAGTTTTATGGTATTTATTTTTCTGCCATTTCCGTCTATTTATCCATATTTATTTTTTTGCCTTTTCCTGTATTTGTCCACATTTATTTTTGTCATACAAAAAGATAATTTGCAGCCAATATATTTCTGCATTTATTCTAAAATAAAAATGCATTTATTAAAGCACACATGTAGCCATATAGGAAAGAAATGCTACTCAATTTTTCCCATAACTTCAAACAGTTGCTCCTGTGACTGCTGCTGCATTAAGATATATGCTGTCAGCAATTTGAAGAACTTTAATGCTATTTTTATACAACTTTTACACTCTCCATGCTGCCAATCTGCAATGCGATGTATGAGTGACATCATGGAAAAAAAGACAGAAAGACAAGTTTTTCTGTTTTTTTCAATTTTTATAAATAAATACAGACAGAAAGCAGAATGATTTCCATCTGTATTTATGTGTAAAAATCAGTAAAAATGGAAAACTGGAAGCCTTAATTATTTTTCTCCAGTTGGATTTCCTGATGAGATACTCACAGACCAGGGAACCAATTTTATGTTGATGGTTATGACACAAGTCTGCCAACAGTTACAAATTAACCAGATAAAAACATGAGTGTACCATCTCCAGACAAACAGTCTGGTGGAACACTATAATAAAACCATAAAGCAGGTGCTAAGAAGAATCATTGGTGCAAATGGAAAGGATTGGGATTGGGATTGAGAAGGCTCACTGGTCCTGATGGTACCAAGAGACACTCCACAATCCTCAACAGGGTTTTCCCCATTTGAGTTGCTCTTTGGGAGACAACCACATATCTCATTGGATATTGTAAAGGAAGAGTGGGAGAAAAGTGAAGATGTGCCACTTACTGAATATGTAGAAGATCTCATGAAACACCTAGATGGACTACGAACAATGGCCCAGGAAAATCTTGCAAAAGCCCAAAGTACCCAAGAAAAATTATATAACAAGTGTCGGATGAGAACATTTAAAGCCTGAGACAAGGTGCTGGTTTTGTTGCCAGCCAGTACCAATGGATTATTAGCTCGATGGAGAGGACGTTATGTGGTAAAGATGTCGTGGCCCCGTTAACTACTGGATCAGTCAACCGGACAGAAGGGCTCCACAAAGGGTTTATCAAATTAACCTACTAAAAGAGTGGGTAGAGCCCAGGACATCGGCTTTAATGACAGCAGACAAACCAGACGAAGAAGAACAATTCGCGAATATGTCATGGTCATCGGACCAAGGACACAGACCCTACAGGGTCACACATACTGGGGGCCCAGATGGACACAGTCCTGGCACCTTTGGCGCCAGGCTCATAAAGAACAATAAACAAGACACTCATTTGAGGAAGAAATGCTTTTATTATGGACATGGCATCTTCATTTTGGGTGCATATTGTATTTCACATGGAACTTTCATCTGTAATGCAGCCCCACATGTATTCTTGGGTGGGGCTACTGTTATTGGATTGCCTGGTACATGCTGACTCACTAGGAGTGACAGGGTGTGGCAGGCAAGCCAAGCCTAGTGGGCGTGCCCACGATCACAGCTATAAAAGCTGCTCAGATCCCTGAGGCAGATGCTTTGCGTTATTCTGCACTTCCATGCAGCGTAACACTCACTCCCGCCTGGGATTCAACTTAACTTTTGAAACCTTGTCTCCTGCCAGCCTCCATACTTACCATCAGGGGAATCCTGCTCTCACCTGTGCGCATCTTCATCTTGGCATCACGGCTCACCTCCAAATCTTCCGCAGAGCAGACATCTTCATCTTGGCACCACGGCTCACCTCCAAATCTTCCGGAGTGCAGATGCCTTCATCTGGGTACCGCGGCTCACTTCCACATCCTCCGGGATGCTGAAATCTTCATCAGGACACCGCAGCACGACGCGCTTCAACCGCAACCTCAACACCTGCAGATAAAAACGAAAGGCAAGGTTAGACATTAAACAGACATTACGTTTAAGGTCGTGCTACCACCGAACCTCGCGCTTTCCCTTAAACCATCACCCACCTGTTGTCGGACATTGCGGTTTTAGTCATCTATCTCCCGGCCACGTTCCGCGCCTCCACAGTTGCTTTGGGCCGCATTTCCAGCTATTGGGAAGAAAACAGAAGAGAAAACGTTATTCAGGAATTAACAACATTATTTAGAGCAATAAAACCAAGACAGGAAAACAGAAAGGGGAAAAGGCAAGTATGCACTAGGACCCCAACCAGCCCATAAAGCTGGGGGTTGCCCAATAGCACTTTAAGATGGGTAGCAGCACCCGTGAGATGGATGGGGATGCAGATTAATACTCTTGCATCGAATCAATAATGACAACTCAATAGTTTGGCAAAGGGAGTCCGTTTAATGACAAGTACAAAAAACGGGGAGTTCATGAACATCAGCTGTTGCTTGATCTTCACAACTCCAACGAACTTCATAAAAAAACACATCTTTTATAGTAAAAACGTGTCATTACTGACGTGTAACGCTTAAAATGTTCGATGCAATTCTATTGGTTATAGGAAGGTAACTTTAATATAGGTACTATATCTGTATATGGTAATGAAGTGAGGGGTTTGGATAAACAGTGTCAGGTGGGGCATCTGAGCCCTTCCTTCAAAATGGCTGCCGTAGACGTCACTAAAAGTATGACGTCTCATTGGCTCCATTAACTATAGGACCCTAGATTACTTGGTTAACTATGATTGGGTTGGCATCAACCCCACTCATACTTTTCCACCAGCCTAGCAGCGTGCAGAATAGCCGGCCAGGTGCAGGGAGTTCGTTCGCTCCCCCAGTTTCCCTCCAATTATTGAAAGAATCAATCATCACTTCAGTGGTCATTTGTCAATTATTTCTTTGTATCTTGGCCTTGAGACCGCTCTTGGTCTGGAAAAGTGAAAGCGCCTCGGCATGGCACAATTTCATGCGTAGGTGTGAAAGTTTCTTCTCTTCTGGTGGCTCGGTCACGTGATTCTGACACAGTGAAAGTCATTTTATACTCCATGTAATTCGTGCATTTGACTTACTTTTGTCAGCCATCTGCCTCCTGAGGCTTATCCTGACCTTTCAGAATAGGATACTCTGTTCTTCTCTTCATTAAATGTATCTACTATCGGCCTACTTCAGCTGGTACGACCTTGGCTTCTTGGTATGACTTTTCTTCCTCTGAGTTTCTGTCTGTCCTTAATTCTCGATTTTCCTGCTGCGAAACTCTCCTCGTGAGACCTTAAGTAACCTTTGGTCAGTTCTGCTCTTGTGCATAGTGGAAGTATACTTATATACAGTTCTTTTCTTGAGGTTGATATGTATAGGTGGCGCTTGCTTTAGCAAGCCTCACGATTTTCTTAGCTTCTTGCGGTTCCTTGCAAATGTACACATGTAAGCTGGCTGAATATCTGCATCACGCTCATGGCATAAGCATCTAACATTTGATATCGTTATTTCGCTTTAAACTCAGGATGCCACTTATCCATGGTGTTTCGTCTCTTTTCATCATTCATAGGTCCTCATATCTTTTATGTGTGAGTCAGTCCGGGTTCTTGTAACGTTACCATTCGTCTTCTTTTAGGACCTTCTTGGCTTCTTCCGGTATTGCATTTTGACAATCGTCATTCTGTCTCATTTGTCGAATTGGTTTTCCCAATGGGTACCTTATTGTCCAAGGTTTCGTAGATGGAGGCACTTCAATAGGTGCATTCAGTCTGATAGGTACTGGGTAGAGCCCTGCTGCTGCTCTCTGCTGGTTTATTTGCTCATCATACATTACATATTCTGGCGTTAACGTTCCTGGTACCTCAAAATGGGCGGTGGGGGTGCGAATCATGTTTGGGACCTCCTCTACACTCCCCCCTCTGGGCGATTCATCGACCACTCTCACTTCTTCTTTTCTATCCATCCTTCCTGCATCCTCTGTATTCACTTTCACTTCTTCTTCTGGATCCATCTTTACTTCGTCTTCTGGGTCCACACATGAAGGTCTGAAGAAATGTCTGTTTGGAGTCCATATTTTTATGACTCCCTTCAGGCTCCCTGCTGTTCTCACGTGCTCGTCCATATTCCATGTCATAAATTGACATTGTCCATTTGGCCTGCAATAGATCCATCTTCCCACATAGTTTCTGTGTTTGCTTGGATATCGAAACATGGTTCCTTCTGGTGCATGAATGATAGCTTTCACAAAGTTTCATATATCTTCATCAGTCAGGTCTTTGGGCTTCCATCCTGGTTCACTATCGATCATGATCGATCAAGTGTGCTGTGCTGTCCAGGTAATCGTTTAGTTCATTGTCATCTACTTGTATGCTCCTCTTTATTCTCAAGGTTTTCATGTAGTTTGCTATCATCACATCCTTAATAGCATCCATGTAGCTTCTTCTCATTGGAGCATTCTCAGGTACCTCAATCCATGGTTCGGGTCTCTTCATCTGTACTAATGGAGTAGGTGGAAATCTGACAATCCTTTACTTCTCTTGCATCCTTTTTCTTTTATAAATGTCCATATCCACTCTGCTATTGGCCCAGTATATGGCTGTAGTGTGGAACTTGTACTTGTCCCCTTCACTGGTACATGCGTGTTTATTGATGCTGTCTTTGTTGGTTTATTCTTCACCTCCTTCCACCTCCTTTTGTCTCTTTAAATGTTCAGCTTTTTCCATTTATCTTTTTACTTCATTTGTAGTAGAACCTCTCCAAGTAGCAGTTTATTCTTCTCCCATGCTTTGGATTGCGGTTCTGCAGTTCTTGACACTAGACCTGGTGCAAGTGTACTCACTGTTTGTGCGTGTGTATTTTTCATTAACCTTTTCTCATGCTTGCTCTGCCGACCCTGTCTCCGGCTTTTCAATTTGTTTGTTATCAAATGTGTGTGCGTGTCATGGCTAATCACATCCATTTCAAGCTCACTCACCCCTCTGTCAGCTTGTCTAGGAACTGGAAGGACTATAAAAGGTCTGGTACTTTTGTGGGTTTCATGCGTACATCATTAGGTGGGTGCACTGAAATCGGAACACTTTGTGCACCAATAAAAAATGCAGTTCAAATCGTCAGTGACAGTAGAACAATGATAAATACAATACATAGGTACAGTATGCCTCTGTAGGTTATGCAGCAACACTTATTCTGGAACAATGAGTCTGTCTTTCCCCTTGAGGGACGACAATGCTGCTGTTTTGATTCCCCATCTCTATCATCTAAGGAAAAAACGACAGTAATAAATTCTATGTAACAATATCTTTGGATTCTGATGTCTTTGCTTGTCAGTTGCAGGTACTGGAACAATTGTCTTTCTTTGTCTGGACACTGGATTGTCTTACTGTCTCTGGATACAGTTCTCTTTTCTGTAGTTGAAATTAAGGCAACACGTTCAGCAAGTCCTTCTTTTACTGTACGTGTTCAAAATACACAAGCTCCCAGTCTGTTCCTCTTATCTGTTTTAATCTGGACAACATGTCGTGTTCTTGATAGTATAAACAAGGGTGAAGTCTCTGGCAACAATTTCTCGATCTGTCCCTCGGCGAAAGTTTTACAGTCTCCTTCGAAAATTCTGATGATGATTAGACAGTTCAACCTGCATCACAATACCATGCAGGAGCATACTCATCTGATGAAAGTGAGGACGTCAACACCGGCAGGCCTCCCCACAAGTTCTGGAAGGTCCTCAATTAGGTGAAAGAAGACATTACTCGCCAATCTGCTATCTTCTGGTGATAGGGACATTGGTCTTGTCCTTGTTGCACTGTGGGCAGATTCTGTGATTTCGGTGAGCTTCTAGAGAAACTTGGATTATGATTCCGTTCAGGATTATGCTTAGACGTTCTGTGTTTGCAGGATCTCTGAGAAATGTCCAAACGTCAGTTCGTCTCCCAACAAGACCTGGGCAGTCTTCAATTAAGTGAAAGAACAGTATGCTAACAAGCCTATTCGCTTCTTCTTCTGCTTGGGACATTTATTTTTTCCTCTCTGTATTCCGGAAGCACGAGGAACTGCTCGGCGATCATGGTCAGCAACCTCCTTATTGTCTTTTCGTTTTCAGGGTCTTGAAGAAATTCAGTGATGCTAGTGAGCCTTCCCACTAGTGACGGGTATGACCTCAAGACTAGGTCAAAATAATTCAGAACGTCTTTAGTGTTGTCACTGCTGTGGGACACCATAAGTGAGTCCAAATAATGCTGCTGTTTGGAACGAGTCCGGATATTGTATTTTCTTCCAATTTGTGTGTCCTCGATCAACATTTGGCATATCCTTTTCTTAACAAGTCTTCAACAGGCCTCAGTCCAAAGTTCAAAGTCAACAGAATAGGTTGTGGCTTATACGTGCAATTCTCTTCTTTACCCTGCA
Organism: Ambystoma mexicanum; assembly: GCF_040938575.1. Lineage (NCBI taxonomy): Eukaryota > Metazoa > Chordata > Amphibia > Caudata > Ambystomatidae > Ambystoma > Ambystoma mexicanum. Next base: position 1,124,426,185 of record NC_090923.1, on the reverse strand, counting down.
ACTAGGATGCACAGAGTGTCCGTATTTTTATGTCCTTATCCCCTTTTTATCTCAGAGGAAATGTCCAATTTTAAGCCACAATTTGCATCAGAGTTTCTCATCTTTGTTTTGCTGGTTATGCATCCTTCTTCCTCGTCATGGATCTCGTCTTCATGTGCTGTGGTTCTACCCCGTCGTCTGTAGTCTCTACGCGTTGGGGTGCAGGCAGGGGGCCTTCTCCGATGTATGGTTTGATATCACCCAGAAAGAGCCAAGCTCTTCTTTCTTCTAGCTTGACTACAGAGGGAGTAACGTTCTCCACTCTGAATGTACCGTTGAACCTAGGCTCGTCCCACTTCTTTCTCGTCTGGTTTCTCACCAGGACGGTGTCTCCAGGAAAAATTGATGGTAGACGTAGTCCTTGAATTGGGTCAGTGTGGTATCTCCTTCTGTGTTCTGTCCTGCCCACACCCTTTTTGTCATTGCTGCAGCTGCCCTGAAATTGCAGTAAAACAAGATGTCATGCAATTCAAATAATTTTGCATTTCAGACCCTAGGATTTCTCCTGTTGGCTGGGTATCACTTCTAGCTCGGGGGGGGGGGGGGGGGTGGTCAATGGAGTATGCATCCTTCTGCCTGTTGCTATTTCATGCGTTTTAAGATGATGGTCAGAACCAGGCTGGTTTCTGAGTGCGTACAGTGCCAATGGAAGGCAGTGTAACCATCCCTTTTTAGAGTAAGCTTCAACTTGGCTATCCTTTCCTTTAACAAGCCGTTGAGCATTTCACATACTCCATTACCTTGCGGGTGATCCACCAATGAGAACTTGTGCTTTATACCAAGCAGCCAGCTGATTGTGACAAAGGATGCTGATGCCAATTGAGTGTGGGGAAAGAGCTTTATTGTACGGCCCCCGGAGGCGAGGAGGGCGGTTGGGTGAATGGTGCATTCATACCGAACGTCGGGAAAGCCGCGTTCCTCGCTCCGGGTGGAACAGACTGAAAGATGACATCACAACATCTCCTTATCTATGGGAAAGGGAGGAACGGAGAAGGGGGGGGAAACAGGGTAGGCAGGGTGGGATAGTTTATAAGTTCATTGTTTAAATTAGTATGTAATCAATAGTAGATGAAGTCGTCGCTGAAGTTGCGGATAATTTTGCGATTCCTTTTCGAGAGGCCCTTGGCAGGTTTTCCTCCATTGGTGTGACAGGGTTCGCTCTTTCTTGTATGTCTGGCGTGGTATCTCTCTTCAGGAAAATGTTCACTTTTTGATCTCATGTCGTCCTGTGAATCTAGTGATGTGCTAGGTCTGTGAGTGTCGTTGGTCGTTCTCTTCACGTTCTCTTTTGACCATGCATCACGTGAATGGTTTTTTGAAGTGCTGGGTTTGCTGGTGTCGTTGGTTATTTTCACGAGGTCGTCGTGAGACCATCTCCCTCCATCGTCTAGTGTGACAGACTTGTTGTGACACCGTATGATCTTTTGTGGAGATCTAAATTTTGATTCACCCTTTAGAGTTTTCCTGGGTTCTTTGTCATAGTATGTTTTGTATTTCTTCTGCTTCTCCTTTATAGTTTTATGCATTTGTTCTATGTCCAATTTTGGTTCTGTGTTCATTCTCGCCTCACCGGTGTCCAAGAAGATCCATGCCGGTCTTAATTGGTTGGTTGCGGTTCTGCCCCGCATCAAGGTGAAAGGCTCTACGTTGGTGGTGGAGTGTGGCGTTGTTCTATATGCGTACAGAGCCTCCTTGAGGGTCTCTCTCTCAGTTGGATGACACTTTTTATCAGCCTGTTCATTCTTTCTACCAACCCGTTGGACATTGGGTGGTACAGTGACGTAGTGATGTGGTTGATCGATCTTTTGTCAAGGAATTCTTGAAATTCTGACGAAGTGAATTGGGACCCGTTGTCTGAGACTATGTCCCTGGGGTCACCTTCCCTGTTGAATATATCTGTTAAGAAGTCGGTGATTTTCTTTGTGGTTGTGCTGGTATCTACCACACCCCATTCGGCCAATTTGGAGGTGTAGTCAACGATCACGATGATGAATATTTTTACTTCCTCCAGGTTCTCGAAGGGACCCATAATGTCTATTGCCAGTTTTGACCATACATGTTTGGGTGTTTCTACCGGCTGAAGTGGTGTTTTCCTTAGTACTTTCGATTTGTCACTGGAAGCACATGTGTTGCAGTTCTTTACTGTCTCTTCCGCCTCTTTCCACATGTTGGGCCACCAGTAGCTATTCCTTATCCTGTTCTTTGTCAAACTCCTTCCCAGGTGTCCTTCATGGGCTAAATCAAGTAATTTCTTTCTGAGGGTCAGGGATGGAATCACTCTATTTCCCCTGAAGATGTGATTTTCATTCATGGATATCTCATCTTTGAATGGTGTGAAATTTGCCAACTCCTTCCCTACACCAACCCAGTCGTTCATTACAGCCTTTCTGATTTCCTGTTGTTCTGTGTCAGCTTTGGTGATGCGTATCCATTCGTCGGAGGGTATGGCAGAATTTACGGTGGCTATGATATCTTCTTCTTGATCCTCACTTTCGACATCTTTATTATCTTGAATGGTAGATAGTCTCGACAAACAATCTGCTACTTGATTTAGTGGACCAGGATTGTAACAAATTTGAAGGTTGTATTGCATAATGTCTAGAAACCAACGCCTTATCGTTGGTGAGATAAGGTGTGGCAATTTGGATTGTAGGATGTTGACTAAAGGTTTGTGATCAGTCTTGAGAAGGATCGGTAGACCCCATATTAAATTCCTGAAATGTTGTAAGGCCCATTTGACAGCTAGAGCTTCTCTCTCGATGGTGGAGTAGTTCAATTCAGCACCCCTTAGTACTCTGGATGCAAATGCGATGGTTACGATGTTACCGTTCTGTTGTTGTTCCAGTACTCCACCAAGGCCAATCTTGCTGGCATCTACCGACACTATCGTTTTAGCTCTATAATCAAACATACTAAGGGCTGGAGCTTGGTTGATGTCAGACTTGAGGTTCTCAAATTCGCTCCTGCATTCTGTGGACCATTCAAATCTGTTGGATTTCTTCATAAGATTTCTCATGTTTTGTGTTCTGTGGGCATAATTATTCACGAATTTGGAGTAGTACTCTGTCATTCCTAAGAAACTTTTCAATTGCTCCTTGTTGTTGGGCTCAGCTAAGCTCGGTATCGTGTCAAGGAGTTTGTTCTTGGGACGGATGCCCCTGGCGTCGATGGAATGACCAAGATAGGAGACTTCATTACACTTTATATTGCATTTCTCTAGTTTGAGGGTGAGTCCACTTTTTTGAATTATCTGTAATACGCCCATTAATTTGGCGTTGTGCTCTTCTTCAGTTTTTGCTGATATGAGAATGTCGTCCTGGAAACATTGTACTCCATCGAGGCCACCAAAAAGGTGTGACATGAGTCTCTGGAATACCGCCGCGGCGGAAGCAAGCCCGAATGGCATTCTGTTGAACATGTATGCTCCCAAATGTGTGACAAATGAGGTGAGGGCTTTTGAACTGTCATCTAATGCAATTTGGTGATATGCTGAGGAAAGGTCTAAGGTGCTGAAATAGTTAGCTGGTTTCATGGTCGATAGGAGTTCAGCTATGTTAGGAAGTGGGTGTCTGTCAACCCATATATTCTTGTTTAGATCTCTCAAGTCAACACACATCCGTATGGAATTGTCGGGTTTCTTTACGAGAACGATGGGGGCAAGCCATTCAGAACTCTCTATGGGTTGTATGATGTCCTCATTGCAAAGGCGTGTGAGTTCATCCTTGAGTGCTGCTTTAGTCCCAAAGGGGACTCCACGTACTCGATGGACCACTGGAATGGCTCTTCTTTTCAATATGATTTTGTGTTGGAAACCCTTGAGCAGGCCGATATTTTTGCAAAACACTTTGGGGAATTGCTGAGCCAAGTCGGACTTGATGTCAGTGTTGCCTTTGAGCACGCTCAATATAGGAACCTCTTCTCCTGGGTGGATTTTCATTTGGAGAGCCGCTTGTTCTTCCCACCCCATCCTCGTCGCCAATGTGACAAAGGATGCTGATGCCAATTGAGTGTGGGGAAAGAGCTTTATTGTACGGCCCCCGGAGGCGAGGAGGGCGGTTGGGTGAATGGTGCGTTCATACCGAACGTCGGGAAAGCCGCGTTCCTCGCTCCGGGTGGAACAGACTGAAAGATGACATCACAACAATGATCTGCTCAAATATTGCATTAACGAAATGAGGAACATTATCTGACCTCATGACTTCACATACTCCCCACCTGGGAAATACCTCTCTCACCAGAAATGTGGCCGCACATGTAGAGTCTGGGTGTGTGCATGGACCTGCTTCTATCCATCTAGAGAATGGACACACCACAACAATTAGGTACCTGTACCCGTTACATACTTGAATCATATCGACATAATCAACATGCAAGTGCTGAAAAGGTCAATTAGGCCTTGGGAGGACTCCTCTAATTACCCTTAGTGTGTGCCCAGCCTTGAACTGTTGCCAGATTATACAGTTCATCATAAAAAATGAAACGTGCTCCGCTAAATTCGGTATGAACCTGTCTTCAGTGAGTGTTGCTGCTAGATTCTCTTTTGTCATATGTGCTAGATAATGCAATTGCTCCATTGCTATCTCCAATAGGGCTATAGGCATCACCGGTTTACCAGTGCTGTCTTGTCGCCACAAGCTTTCGGAGGGTTTTAAAGAACACCCTTGCAGCTTCCAGAGGTTTTTCTCCTCCTGTGGTGCTTCCCCTTGGAGTTCCAGTAACTGGGTTTGCCTCAAGTTACTATAACTGTCAGGTTCACTTCGTGCAACAATCATTCTCTCATACACATCAGTTGTTTCCACATCCATTACAACTTCGTCTTTGGTGGACACACGCTTGGTTTCTGTGTCTGCTGCTCGATTTCCACGTGAGATAAAATCTGTCCCTTTCATGAGGGCGGCGCATTTTACGACCGCTATTTCCACTGGGAGCTGTAGTGCCTTAATGAGTCTATCCAATAGGGCTGCATGCTGCACTGGCGTGCCATCCGCTCGAGGTAGCCCCTCCTTTTCCAGCGCTCTAAGCCTGCGTGCACCGTTGATGTCACATAGGTGGAGTCACTGTACACTGTTACTTCCTGGTCTGCGTGATTCTCAATCGCGAGTATCAACGCCAGTAATTCTGCAGCCTGTGCTGAATAATAAGATGGTAATCGTGCACTAATGAGTACTCGAAATTCTCCATTTGCCGTGTGCTTCATCACAGCGGCGCCGTTATATCTTTGCCCATCATTTTGATCGATTCTCGAAGAATCGTCAACAAAGACAATTTCTCCTTCTGCCAATGCGTTTTCTTTCACTCTGGAAATCTCATCATAGAATTCTTGATAATTTGCACAGTCCTGGATCGGTTCTCCTTCAGTGACTGGCTCTGCTATGAACATAGCTGGGTTCACTATTTTGCATCAAACTATCTTAATTGATGGATTTGTTATGATTACTTCATAAGCAGAAGCTCTCTGAGATGTCAATGTGTCTTTTGGTTTCTCTAGAATGGCAAATAGTGTGCGATCTACAAACAACGTCATTGAGCATCCCATCACAATGGCTGTAGCCTTCTTTATGGCGAACGCTGCGGCAGCTAAACTCTGTTCGCAAGGGAAATGACCTCTCATCACTGGGTCCAAATTCCCACTGTAGTATGCCAGGGGCTTGTACCCCAATGTGGTTCTCTGTGTGAGTACTGCGGTCGTAACACTGCCATTCATGTGTGAAAACAGGTAGAATTCCTCTGCATAATTGGGAATCCCTAAAACTGGTCCCGTGCAAATGGCTTTCTTGAGTTCAATAAAGCCTTCTTCCCTGGTCTCAGACCATTCAATTTTTTCTTTCGTCCCCTGTCCCTTCTTTAGGGCTTGTAACAAAGGCTTAGTGTATGAGCTGTAGTCAAAGACACATGCCCTGACATAATTGCAAAGTCCTAAAAAACTCTGCATCTGTTTTATCGTGTGTGGCTTGGCTGTGTTCAATATGGCCTCAGCCCTTTCACGGGTAACCTTTTTCCCCTCATGCGAGATCAGCTGGCCTATGTACAGCACTTCTTGCAGACACTATTGTAACTTTTCTTTGTCAGCTTTATATCCTTTCTCAGCCAATATGGTCAATAGCTGAACAGAATCGTGTCTGCATCTCTCCTCGGTTGTGCTGCAAATTAGGATGTCATCCACATATTGTAAGACAAAACTCTCTAATGCAATATTGCTTAAGTCCATCTGCAGGACTCTGTTAAAAATCGAAGGAGACTCACAGTACACCTGGGTAACCTTGTGGTTTTCAGACGCATCTGTCTAAAAGTAAATGATGTCAGATCTTGTGAGACTTTGTGCAATGGGCCTGAGAAAAATGCATTTTTCAAGTCAATCACCATGAAATATTGAGCCTTAACGGGTATATTACATAGGATTGTGGCCGGGTTAGGGACTAGAAGGATCTCGGACTCTGCAATATCATTTATCGGGCGTAAATCTTGAATTAGTCTCCACGACCCTCCCTTTGACATTTTAATCGGATAAACCATGGTGTTGCTTGACGACTCTGACGTCACTAAGATGCCCTGCTCCATCATAGCAGAAATTGTCTTGAAAATCACTTCATCTGCTTACCTAGACATGGGATATTGTCATGCTCTTGACAAAATTGCTACTGGTTTCAATTTAATCCTTACTTCTCCGATTCCTTTCAATAAGCCTACGTTTTAGGGGCCTGTGGTCCACACTGAAACAGGCACCTGGGCCATGTCGTCATCAAAATATTCGTGACGGTTCTGTGCCAGCAACATTCTCTGGGGCACCTCTCTTTTGATCATCCTCACCCAAAAAATGAGATTTACCTCAACTGTTGTTTCCTCAACATCCTTTTGCTTGTCAACCAGATCGTCATCAGTGACGTCAGTCAATCTGTACCCTTCCTCAATGGCGATTACTGTGCACCATTGTCTGCCTTCATCATCGCAACCATCGATCAGTACCATTTTCCCTCGCACTATAGCTGTGTATATTGCCAAGGGAAAGACTTGTCCATTTTCTTCGTGCATAGGGATTCTTGGCCTAAATAGAAATTAATCTGGGGTTCTCATGTTTTTTTCTGCGAGGCCTGGTAGCCCTGCCATTAGTATGCATTTCCCATATGCAAATATTACTAGTTCCAATGGAACAGCTCTCATAGCTGTTTGTCCCGCGTATGCTCTAATAATTTCACAGACGTTTAAATAATCCTGGAGTTGAACATACTATGCCCTTCTCCGTGAACGAGATTGTCATGTTTAACTTTGTCATTAAGTTTCGGCCCAATATATTTACTGGGGTCTGCCTTGAATATAGCCATGGCACCTTCATGTCACACTCTCCTATAGAGACTGGAAGTTCATTTGTAAAAGGAACATGACTTGTTGTTCCTGTGAAGTCCTGAGTATTTATGGCATCGCCGGACAAGGAAGACTTGCCTTCACGTATACATGAGCATGTTGCACCCGTGTCAACTAAGAATACATTTTATTTATCTCCTATAACGACATCTACCCTTTGTTCCTGGTGAGGGTCGGGTGTCACTGATAGGATAGAACACATCAGGTTTCCCAGTGAGCTGTCCTAGTCCATATATAAAAATTAACAAGGGGGTCCTGGGAGTCCCTCTGCCAGACATTAGTCCTGGTTACAAGAGACTTACCCAGAGTCTTTAGCTCACTATCTTTCACAGAGAAGAAATATCCCAAACATATCAGTCTTTGTCCTGCCCTGGGACAGTCCAGCACCGAAATGCTGGGCAATTCTCCTCTGAACAAGAGTGCCAGCAGAAATCCCAGACACGTGTTTCGGTCTGGTTGGACCTCATCAGTAGGGTGGATCTATGCCTCTCTAAGAATAGTGAGCAAGGGGTCCACGTCTGGATTCCCCTAGTAACTTAGGGTGAGACCCAAAGTTACTTAATTATGCAAATTAACAAGGGGGTCCTGGGAGTCCCTCTGCCAGACATTAGTCCTGGTTACGAGAGACTTACCCAGAGTCTTTAGGTCACTATTTTTCACAGAGAAGAAATATCCCAAACATATCAGTCTTTGTCCTGCCCTGGCACAGTCCAGCACCGAAATGCTTGGCAATTCTCCTCTGAACAAGAGTGCCAGCAGAAACCCCAGATACGTGTTTCGGTCTGGTTGGACCTCATCAGTAGGGTGGATCTATGCCTCTCTAAGAATAGTGAGCAAGGGGTCCACGTCTGGATTCCCCTAGTAACTTAGGGTGAGACCCAAAGTTACTTAATTATGCAAATTAACAAGGGGGTCCTGGGAGTCTTTGTTTTTGCTTTGTTACCCCGAGTGGGACGGGTATGCCCAGACGTGGGTCCCGTGCCTGCTGGGCCTACAGATCCAAGTTACTCCTCACTGATGAGCCCCAACAAGGGCGAAACATGTTTGGGGATGCTTGCGGTCTCGTGCAGAAGGGATGTGACCTAGTAGTTCGGGCTGGACTGCCCCTTTTGGGGTGGGGCCAAGCCTGATTTGCATATGGTCTTTTCCCTTCTGTAATGGCTTGGCAGGCAAAGAACGGTGGTCTGGAGGGTTGCCCAGAGCAACGCCAGTGGTTAAGATTCATTCTAAACCTTCCAGCCATCACCTCTTTGTTTTTGCTTTGTTACCCCGAGTGGGACGGGTATGCCCAGACGTGGGTCCCGTGCCTGCTGGGCCTAGAGATCCAAGCTACTCCTCACGGATGAGCCCCAACAAGGGCGAAACATGTTTGGGGATGCTTGCGGTCTCGTGCAGAAGGGATGTGACCTAGCAGTTCGGGCTGGACTGCCCCTTTTGGGGTGGGGCCAAGCCTGATTTGCATATGGTCTTTTCCCTTCTGTAATGGCTTGGCAGGCAAAGAACGGTGGTCTGGAGGGTTGCCGAGAGCAACGCCAGTGGTTAAGATTCATTCTAAACCTTCCAGCCATCACCTCTTTGTTTTTGCTTTGTTACCCCGAGTGGGTCGGGTATGCCCAGACGTGGGTCCCGTGCCTGCTGGGCCTAGAGATCCAAGCTACTCCTCACTGATGAGCCCCAACAAGGGCGAAACATGTTTGGGGATGCTTGCGGTCTCGTGCAGAAGGGATGTGATTTAGCAGATCGGGCTGGACTGCCCCTTTTGGGGTGGGGCCAAGCCTGATTTGCATATGGTCTTTTCCCTTCTGTAATGGCTTGGCAGGCAAAGAACAGTTGTCTAGAGGGTTGCCCAGAGCAACGCCAGTGGTTAAGATTCATTCTAAACCTTCCAGCCATCACCTCTTTGTTTTTGCTAGTCCATATATAACCTTGTCCCATGCTGCGTGAATGGACTTCCTCCATCACCAATGTTAGCTCTCATTTCAAAGTTCAATGCCTGTCCTGCACTTGTTGTCTGTGACAGTTGCATCAGTGACTGTTGAGACTGTCCTTGTGGAAAACGTATCACGTTCTGAGGTTGCAAGCCTTGCTGTGCTCCTGGCGTTTGCTGTTGCACCGTGTGATTCTGTGCAACTCCATTTCAACCCTGCTGTAAAAACACAGGTGGAGTCACCATTCCTCTTCTGATTCCTTGGTCTGCTTGCACCATGCCTTGACTTCTGCATGTGCGCGCTAGATGCCCTGTCATCCCACACGTCCAACATATCGGCAGTGGCTGATTAATTGCCCATTTGCCATATCTTGATTGGCACTTTGCATGTTTTGAAAACCTCCCTGATTACCTTGGAAACCTCCCTGATTACTCTGCCATCCTCTTCATCGAAAGCCTCTCCCTCTGGGGTAGAACCCATTACTGCCCTGACTAACCTGCTGTTGATTATTGACCTACTGTATGTTTGATCCGTCTGTGCTAGTTATCATTGCCCCTTCAATGGCATATTTTGACAATTTCTTCTGCACTAACTTTGCCTCTTCAGTTTTTCGTGTTGTCTCTTTCTTGCGAGTCTTTTCTTGCAAAAGTCTGCAACAGTGAGCTATGGTCAATTGTATCTCAGACCATGGCTTGGCCTCGATTCCTACCAATTTCTTGAGCTGCTTCTGACCCTGATCTGGCAGCCCTTGGCATAATATATGGTATAACACGGGTATGGACTTCCCCCAAGATTCACGAGTTTCCAGCACCCATGCGTCTTGGAAATTCTGAATGTAAAGCAACGGATCTTCTGACTCCTTCATTTTGCGGGTCATTATAGCTCGCATGTCAGACGTATCAGGGTATAGCAATCGCAATGCTTTCCATACCGACGCTCTGCAATTGTTAAAAGGAGCTCCATTGTGTGCAGTGTTAACTGTAGTCATGCCAAGGTAACCTGCACGTGTCCACATGTCGTCAGCTCTATCACCAAGTATGGCAATTAATAGACCCTTAATATCCCCTATAGCTAACGTATTCCTTCCCGTAATTTTTTCCAGCTCATGTATCCATTTATCCGGCTCCCAATGTTACATTGGAAGCTTGTTTTTCAGATTTTCTCGGTCCATGTGTGGCCCTGGAACATACTGTGGCCTTGTTCCTCCTTTTTCAAGCAACGGGAATAGTAATACATGGCACTCTTTTTCCTCTCTCATCATTTTTCTATCCACTGCAGGGGTGATAGTCCCGCATCGCCGTCTACCTAGCAATGTCCTTAGTCGGCTTACATAGGGTGGTGGAGACACCCCCCTCCTACTATAAGATGCTCCTTCGTGTCGGTCTGACTGTGTGGCTGACTCTGATGCCTTTGGTGCAGACTCGCTAGAATCTGACCATCTTATCCCTTTTCCTCCAGAGAAGCATTTTTCGCTTCTTCTCTCTTCTTGTATTTGTATTTGTATTTATTTATTTGCATTGCGCACCTTGCCCAAAGGCTTACGGGCGCATGTTTATGGAAGTTACAAGTTGCAGGCAATAAGGAACAATATACAATTGCAGGTTATAAATACATCAAGATCAATGGATAACAGTTAATAATAATGATGACAAGCAAAGTATATGTACAGTTACGGGAAAAATATACAAAGAAGCACTACGGCTGCCATTTTCAGGCTATATTTACCTCGAGGTAGGTAGGGAGAAGCACCTGTGGAGATCTGAGATAAAGTATAGACATGTGAAGGGACAGCTGAGAGCGGTCAGAATCTCACCACGGCTCTAGCAGCTGAGAGGTGCCAGGGTTGCTACTGAAGCATCCTGTTCGCGTAGCCAAAGTTTAGTGTTGGCTTTAAATGAGTGGCAAAGTGGAATGTACCTTAAGGCGTTAGGCAGGGAGTTCCAAAGCTTGGTGGCCAGGACGGGGAAGCTTGACCCTCCGGCCGAGCGGAGCTTGAAGCTGGGGATTTCCAGCGTGTATGCCTGGGCGGATCTTAGTGGTCTTGAGGCTGTGTCTTGTGTGAAGTGAGATGCTAGGTAGGCAGGAGCTGTATTATTCTGAGCCTTATGTGCAAGTACGAGTGCTTTGAGTGAGATGCGGTGGGAGATAGGTAACCACTGTAGGTTGCGTCTGGTATTGGATATGTGACTTCGTCTAGGTATGTTGAGTGCTGCCCTTATGGCGTTGTTTTGCGTGATCTGGAGTTTGTCAATGTTTCTTTGGCTCGTCCCTAAGTATAGAGCATTGCAATAGTTGATTTTGGACATAATGAGGGTTCTGGCGAGTGTCAGACAGTTGTCTGTTGTCAGGAAAGGCCAGCAGGCCGTAATCAATTTGCAAGTGTAGGATGATGCAGATACAACTGCGTTAGTTTGTCGATTGAGGTATAGTGTGGAATCCAGGTATATACCTAGTGTTTTGGTTACATTGGCCACTTTAATATCATTACCGTCAATGGCGAAGGATTTATAGTTTTGGTCAAGTTTAGTGAGTTTAGTTTGCGTGCCAAGGATAAGATCTTCCTTTTCCCCATATTCCGCTCTTTCTGCGTCTGATATTGTCTGTGCCCAACTCGTGTAACTCCTCTCATCTTCCTCGTTTCTGTTTAGTGTCAACCTATCTAGGGACAGCTCTCTATTTCTACTACTTCGGGAGGCGTCCTCAGCGTCATACAACTGAGTGCCCTCAAGGCGCTCGTCCTCCCCTCTCCCTTGGGGTACTTGTTCTAGCCCATTTCATCATATATTCTATCGATCGTCTCTCCGATGCTTCCGGTGTCGAAGTCATCTTTGATATTTGCCCTAGACGTGCCTGGTACTGAATCGTACTCAGGAAATAATTCTTCTATGTCTTCCCATTCTACTACTGGATCAGGTTTTTTAACCTCTCTTTCCAGATATTCAAGATCGCATGCTTTCTGTCTTCGCTCACGTTCTATGTGATCATCGAACCCTCTGCGCTTCCTCGCTTCCTCTCTGATCCTATCTTCTTCCTGTTTCTTTGCATCTCTGCATTCATTTGCCCTTCATATTTTTTCATCCCTTCATCTTTTTATTCTCTTCTCCCTTATCCTTTGCTCTTCTTCCTCTATTCTCCGTTGTTCCTGTCTATTGTGATCATTAGCTGCTCATGGCTTATGATCGTATTTCCTTTCTTGCTCTTCGCGATACAGCTGTTCTCGTCTCTGTCTATCTTTTTCCTGATCCTTTTGTCTCTCAATCCTTTTTCCTATCCTTTCTCTTTTCTTTGTGAATCGTCTGGCCCTCCCTTTTGTCTCACATCCTCAATGCCTTTACCATCGAGTTTCAATAGAATCTGACTTCCCATCCATTCGTTCTGTGTAAATGTCATCTCATCAGTTCTGTCCTCATCTCCTTTCCATCTTTTTCCCTCTCTATTCGTATCTAGAGATGTACTTGCTTGTGCCTGATCTCCTTTTTCTTTCTCATACCTCTCCTTGTCCCTCTAGACTTTGGAGGTGATATCTCTGTCTCGGTCTTTGTCTGGCTTTTCGTCATCGCTTTGCGTAGGTGACTCATATGCCGGGTTGCTAGATCCCGTGGCTGCTTTAAGTTCTCTTAATGGAAATAATCCTTCGTCTTTACTGGCTTTGCTTTTTGTTTCAGACGGGGCGGGTGGTGCGGAAGGTGTTTCACCCCCCTCTGTGCAAATGTTAAGCATCTAATCTACCGGTGGCTCCTCCTCCTTATCCTCTTGGTACATCTTTCAAAGCTCTAAACTAGCTAGGCGTTTGTCTAACTTTTTCCCAGTATATGTGGCATGCAAATATGTCGTCATGTGTTGCAGGACTGCTTTAGATAGCGATCCACCCTGAGGCCATGGCATAAACATTTTGTGGGCGGTTCCTTTGACCCATTCTGCACTGTACTTTTTCAGCTTAGGTGCATGTTTCGGCAACTGTTTGCACAAGTGTATTAGCGATGTAATATCTTCATTGTCACGTTTTAAACAAAATCAACAATATGAGCGAGCACCAATCGTCGCAAGCTCCAATCCCGTTTTTCCCCAAAATATTATTTTTTCCACAACAACCATCAATTCACATTATACAATATCTTAGTTAAACAATCACGTAATTTTTGCGCTGATTCTTCCAAAAAATGTCTTATTTTTTATGACGTCAGAGGGAAAAAAAGAAGAAAAAAAACATAAAACAGAGATGACAGACTAGACAGACTCCAGCCGGCTACATAAATCTCCTGCCTCTATGATTTACTCCGACATGAAGTGTAAGCCCATTCCTTTCGAAAACGGTGTGATGCTGGAAATGCATCGGAGGGACAGGACCTCTGTATCCTTGTTCTTTACTGCTTTTTATTGTGTGTTCTGTCGTGTTTTCTGCGCAGGAGTTCATGTGGGACTCCTGGCGGTGCAGATCTCTCTCTTTTGGTTTGGTGAACAGACCCGTGGGTTACCCTTATGGCACCCACGGGTAGGGGTACAACCCTGTGCCCCTAGTGTATGTTTTTGGGCACCTGTGTGTGACCCACAGAGCAGGGTACGGGCTGGTGGCAGCACCGAGCTGAAATGACTGGTTACCCGAGCGTCCTCCATTTTGGGATGCCCAGGCCCTGTCATTGGAATCGGTAGATTCCGATGGAGACAAAATGGCCCCCAGGGGCCTCTTGCCTTTGATCACCTGTTACCTTGATCTTCCCGAAGTCCCGGGAAGCCCTGCCTCTGTCCCTTCCCCCTGACTGGCTGTTGGGTGGAAGTTCCGTATATGGTAGTGTGGGGAAGTGCCGACCAGACTGGCTGGAGCCTTCTCAACGACTGTATGTTGTGGGTACGCCTGTGGCTGGGACCTGGGTGAATGGAGTGTGTGATAAATAGGCATTCTATGTTGTGGCTGTCTAGTATCTGGTGTTTGACACAACGGTTGAGACAGCCCTGCCCGAAACCGGTATGAATGCAGCTTGGAGTGTTGAATGACTCGGTACTTGTCCCAATACACATAACTTGCTGTGAGTGTCTGGAGAGAAGTGAATGGCCTGAATACCTTGTGTGCCTGATTGGCTGCCTGCTTGCATGAATGCCTGTGGTCGTGATTGGATGCTTGAGTGTGACCCAGGGGAATGAATGGGAGATCAACAGTATATCTGGGGACCTCTGACTGCTCGTGTTTGAAAGCTGAAGTCCACTACAACAAGTAACTGGAGTAACTAAAGCTTAACCTTGAGCCCTGCTGGACGAATTGCTGTTGCCCTCCTTCATAATCTGAAAGCTGCTGTGCCTCAACAACCGACCCAGAGAGGACCTGATAAGGCGCCCTTTTCCTGAGCTATGAGGGACCATCGTGCACAGCTGATCTTTGCCTAGGCTCCCTGGTAGACAGACCTTCGACAGGCTGCCGACCCGATACGGGGATTGCTGCGGAACTCCAAGGAGAAGCACCCAGACTGTTGTCCACCACTGTCGCCGACCGCCGTCGCCGACTGGAGCCACCGCGCTCCCGTTGCCTAAGAACTTCATTGACCCAAGGACGCTCTCGTCCGCATCGTCGCCGCTGTATCCTGCCAGAGAAGGCCTGACCGTCGACGCGCCGAAGACCATCCACCGGTGGGTTTCCCGCCACCCAAAGACCACAGAGACGCCGACCACTCGACGCCCTTATTGGGCCACAGTTCTTCAACTCTTTGTGGTCCAGAACTATTGACATCGAGGTGCCCTGCACGCCTCTTCCTTGCAGGGCGTTTACACTTCCCTGTCAACGAGCACCGCTAGGAACAACGCGGCCACTTCACTGTCATAGCTCGACCTGTTCTCCGTCGGACGTTCGACGACCTGTGACTCCTGCCTTAAAGAGAGGGCACTCAAGAAGGGTTGTTGATTTCCCCGATGAGGAACGCTACACCGCCAGGTACTTTGGGGTTGCAGAACTATTGGAAAGTCTAGTGGGAACAATATATGGACTGGGCTTGTATCTTTCTTCTACAGGTTGCCCAGGTGGGGGGATCTCCACACAGAGATGAGTTTAACGGTAGTTACCAGTATTCTGCCTATTACTCAACCATCTTGCTTTCCTTCCTCTCTCTACTGCTGGTTTCCTCTTTATTTTGATCTGTGTGTCATTCTGCACTTTAATGAGATCTAATAACGTTAGTGGTACCACTTTAGAATTGTACATATTTACCATTGTTGATTTCCGAAGTACAACGTGAGTTATTGTGATTGTGTATATGACTTTGAATATTATATAAAGACTGTGTTTTAAACCAATACAGTGTGTGGACATTCCTTCGTGGGTGCTTGGCGACTACACTGTACTTAAGAACCAGCTCGCATCACCTCTTGAAAAGCTAGGCTTGGTTGCTCGACTACGTCTACCAATACTAGAGAATCTTGGTAGGGGTCTCTGTGTCTCCTCTCTACCATATAGAGAGCGGAAGTACAGATCCCCCCTCCGGTCTTTACAAACGTCTTTAACCGTTTCGGTCTCCTATTGCACTATTTTTTTCAGGACTTTGAATGCAGGCTTCTTGTAACTGCTATATTAAAGTGTAGGTATTTAGACATATCCTCTCTCTGCTCAGGTATCCTCCTGGTATCCTCTCTCTAGCTCAGGTATCTTCCCGGTATCCTCTATCCTTTGCTCGGTCACCCTCGAGTCAATGTTATCTTCCCCTTATATATATACATTCTACTCTATTTTTTGTCCCACCTGTTAGGCAGAAACCTGTGCAGTCCCCTCTGGGACCCCTGCAAAAGATTTAAGACTACAGGTGTTTGGCAGTAAACCCACTTGGAAGCAGTCTGTACCACACAGATTCACTTGGTAGCTGTGGCTGAGCAGTCAGACTTCCCTCAAGAAGAGTTAGGCAGTATACAGAGTATTCACAATAGTTCAAGAGAACACAATAGAGCAGGTAAACACTGACCAGGGCTTGGTGTAAAAGAGATATAATTATTTATTTAAAACCACATCTAGAAAAACACACAGGCACCAATAGTAAGCAATTCAAAAACACGGTCACTAAAAGATATACACTCCCTTAAAAGAATATTAGACAAGTTTTAAGTAAAGCCCCACTTATTTTCAGACAGTGGTGAGCACTTAACGTAGATGGCACTCTAATAGTTCATTTTTAAAAGGGGGAGAAAAGCAGAGAACAAGTTGAAACAGATCCCAACACTTTTACAAGAACATAACAAGAGAGGAAGGCAAAGTAAAACCGTGAAGTTAGAGTTCAATAGGCCGGATCCACTTTCAGGGGATCAAACAAAATGTGTCCAAGGTCACACGGTTGCAGTGCACAAAAGTCTTGTAATGGTTCAAAAAGGAGTTGGACCAAAGAAAGGGACCAGTTAGAGGGTCAGGGCGGCCAGCCCAGTCCAGAAGGTTAAGGAGTTATTATTACCTTGTAGCAATCTTTAGAAAGGGAGGCCTGGCGGACACGGTACCTTAAAGTGGTGAGAAGACTCCAGCGGGGGCAGTTGTTCCTGGCAGCGGATGCAAGTCGGTGCTTCGTCCGGGGGAAGAGAGGATCTCTTCGTGGAGGAAGACAGGAGTCTGTTGCACTGCCAGGGAAGAAACCAGCCGCGGAGTTTCTCAGGTACAAGGAGCGGTCCGTTGATTCGCGGTTCAGTGGTGAGTGGCTATCCGGCCGCCGGGGTGCTTGGCACAGGCAGTTCGACCACAAACCAATCTGGGGTGCGAAGAAGGAAGGTAAAACTGGTTGTGCCCACCAGTCAGGGGAAGAAGCCTCTCCAGCCGGGAGATCTTCTCTGTCGTCGGGAAGAGGTGAGTCGGTTCCGCAGGGCTCCACCGATGGTGTCATCGTGGTAAGTCCGCTCAGCTTCTCCCTCGTCGGATTCTCAGGTCCTGTGGCGACTTCTGAAGTTCCAGTCCCCAAAGCCCTGCTTTTATGCAGCGTACCCCCATTCACTCAGCCTAGCTGTTAATCAAACATGCTAAGTGGTGAGCCGGCCGGCTCACCACTTGGGCCAATCACACAAGAGTGCGACTTGAGTTACCAAGATAACTCAGTCCAGGGTGCCTAAACCCCCTCCAACACCCCCTGTGGTACCCAGACAGAGTGGCACCACTTTTGGAGGCTTCTGTGGAGAAGCCCGCCAAAAAGTGGAACAAAGGGCTCGACTTGGGTTGGAGTCACAGAAGAGAACACAGACGCCATTTTAGAATCGAGTCCTGGCAAAAAAAACCAACCGGCGAATTAATATTAAATAAATAAACCGGCGGTATGTTCGAGGCTATGAGAATTAAATAATTAAAGTTGGTAGCTTCGAACAATGGGAAAATCCCATAGGAAAATATTCACGGTCGAATATAAAAAGTAGTTTCCACTGCCACCAGCCAAAACTCGATCAGGGGGGACGGAGACGTGCCCCCTCGGCTAACAGACCCCGGGGCAATCGAATTGCCCCGACCAGTACGTCCACAATATGATGGTTTGTACTGATTTCTGTTAATAATTTGGGACTAGTAAAGCCAATGGTGACTTTACATGCCCTGGGAGACAGTAGTCAGTCCCAGGGTATGGAGTCTATGGTGGGGGGTCACTATGACACCCCTGTGTTACTGCACGGAGGGTGCTGTGTAACACACATAATAAAAACACATGAGACCCTATGGAGTACAGGACCCCATAGCCCATAAAACACATTAACAGTCAAAGGAACACCATAACCATGTCCAAGAGTAGGAGAAAAAGAGTCTCACTCTTGGCAGAAGGAAAAAAACAAACTCCAGAAATCCAGCAAAGCTGCTGGGGGACTCACTAGGTTAGGAAATTCAGCCTAAAGAGAGAATTTTCCCTAACACTCGCCCCCCCCCCCCCAGACTAAGGGACAGGAGGATTTAATCCCCTCCTGGATGAATCTCATACCTCTAGTCGATGACATACATCCTAGAGAGACCATCATCATTTTGGTGATGACACCCTGACCTGTGCTCAAAGGTGAAATCAAACCCTTGCAGGCAGATTGACCATCTCAATAGTTTTGGGTTTTCCCCTTTCATTTGCATTAACCATCTCAAGGGTTGGTGGTCAGTCTGAATGACAAAAGTAGAACCATACAAGTATGGCCTAAACTTCTTCAGAGCCCACACAATAGCAAAACACTCTCGTTCAATGGTTGCCCACCTTGTTTCAGGATCCTTCAGTTTTCTACTGATGAAGCAAATGGGGTGCTCCCTACCTTTCCCATCCAGTTGACTGAGGACTGCACCTATTCCTACATTTGAAGCATCTGTTTGCACAATGAAAGTTTGGTGATAGTCAGGAGCTCTGAGTACTGGGGCTTGGCAAAGAGCCTTTTTCAGGGTTTCAAAGGCCTGATTGCATTCCTCATTCCACCTAACCTTTTTAGGGAATTTAGGAGAGGAGATGACATTCAGTGTAGATGCTATGGACCCATAGCTCTCAATGAAATTCCTGTAATACCCAGTGAGACCTAAGAAGGCTCTCACCTGGTTCTGAGTAGTAGGTGTTGTCCAATTTTGCACAGCTTCAATCTTACTGGGCAAAGGCCTTTTTTTCTCCACCTCCTACCTCATGTCCAAGGTAGACCACTTTACTCTGTCCAATCTGGCATTTACTTGCCTTTATGGTCAGATTGGCCTTTCCAAGAGCCTGCAAAACATATCTCAGGTGGTCCACATGTTCTTCCCAGGAATTGCTGAACACTGCTATGTCATCCAAGTATGCCATGCAGAAGTCCTCCATCCCATTCAGAACCTGGTTTACCATCCTTTGAAATGTAGCAGGTGCATTTTTCAATCCAAAAGGCATAACCTTAAACTGGTATAAGCCAACTGGGGTAGAAAATGAAGTTGTCTCCTTGGCATGGTCTGTCAGGGCTATTTGCCAATAGCCTGATGTCAAGTCAAGTCAAATGTGCTGAGGAACTTGGCTGCACCAAGTCTATCCACCAACTCATCTGTCCTTGGCAAAGGGTGGGCATCAGTCTTAGTGACTGCATTAAGAGCTCTGTCATCCACACAGAATCTAAGTTCTTTAGATCCTACCTTTGGTACTAACACAAAGGGGCTAGACCATGGACTAGTAGAGGGCTCTATTACCCCGAGATCAAGCATCTTGCTGCCCTCACCTTTGATGTGGGTTCTTACATTCTCTGACATTCGATATCCTCTGCTTTTGACTGGCAGACAATCACCAGTGAGTATGTCATGCTGTCCCCAAGGGGTCAAGCCTGGTGAAAGTGAGAACAGAGAGGCAAACTGATTTAACATAGATTTGCACTCTTCCTGTTGCTCAGGTGTCAGATTTGAAGAGAGATTTACTCCTTCAATCTTTTCGTCTAAAGGTAAGCCTCGGAGGAGATCAGGAAGAGCTTCACTCTCTTCTTCTTCCTCTGATGATGCTAGAAGCAAAGCTCCTACATCAGGTCTGGAGACATACGCTTTTAGTCTGTTGGTGTGGAAGACTATTGGAGCCTCCTTGGGGTTGCCCAAGTCCACCAGATAGTTGACCTCTCCAAGTTTACCCACAACCTTGAAGGGTCCCATCCATTTGTCTTGCAAGGCCCTCTGCCTTGTTGGAATCATAACGAGAACTAGCTGGTCCTGAGTAAACTCAATCTTGTTAGCCTTTTGGTCATGCCAGTGCTTGACCAATGCTTGTCCAGCTTTCAAGTTATCACTTGCTTCTGCCATCATTTGTGACATTCTCTTTCGGAGACCTATCACGTAGTCAGTCACTCTGACTGGCTTGGGGGAAGGAGCACTCTCCAACCCCTCCTTGATCAGGGCCAATGGACCTCTGACCAGATGACCATAGAGAAGTTCAAAGGGAGAATAACCTACTCCCTCCTGAGGGACTTCTCTATAAGCAAAGAGAAGGCATGGCAGTAGAAGGTCCCACTTTCTTTTAAGGGGGTCCTCTAAAGCACCTATCATGCTCTTCGTGGTTCTGTTGAAACTTTCAACCAGCCCATTTGTCTGAGGGTGGTATGTGGTTGAGAACTTGTAGGTAACTTCGCAGGTTTTCCACATGGCTTTCATGTAGTGGGACATAAAATTTGACCCCCTGTCAGAGATTACTTCCTTAGGAAACCTAACCCTGGTAAAAATACCAAGGAGGGCCTTAGCCACAGCCGGAGCTGTAACAGTCCTCATAGGAATTGCCTCAGGGTAACTAGTAGCATGGTCTACTACAACAAGTATAAACCTGTTGCCTGAGGAAGTTGGAGGATCAAGGGGACCAACAATGTCAATCCCTACTCTCTCAAATGGGACTCCCACTACAGGGAGAGGCACTAAAGGTGCCACATTCCTGGAGCCAACCTTACCAGAAGTCTGGCAGCTGTGGCAGCTCCTGCAGTATTTATCTACTTCAGCCCCCATCTTTGGCCAATAAAAGTAGAGTCTTCTTGAAACTCAAGTGACCAGCCAAAGGAATCTCATAGGCTAACTGCAAGAACTGTGGTCTGTTCTCTTGGGGTACTACAAGTCGTTTGTTGTCCCCAGGTGCAGACTCCGTTGGTTCACTGTAGAAGAGGCCATCTTCCCAGTGTAACCTATATTTCCCAGGCTCTTGCCCTTCAGCCTGAGCATCTGCCTGGTGGCGAAGACCTTCCAGAGTTGGACATTCTCTCTGTCCCTTACTGAAGTCTGCCCTGTTGGGTCCACCTTCTGCCAGTAAAGACTGCAGCTCAGGATGGTCAACAGGATCCAGATCTCCAATGAGTTCCTGGCCTTCCACTAGCTCTTCTTCAGAGTCTAGTTCAACCACACAGGGTTGTACCTCCCTCTCAGCCTCAGCTGGAGGGGAGTTACTGGTGTAACTTTGGACAACCTAGGGGAAGTCCTTGTTGGCTGCACTGGAGTGCTGGCTGTGAGGTTCTTTTTAGAAGTTTTAGGTTTCCCTTTTTCTTCTAGTTTCCTAGAGACAGCAGCTGACATCTCCAGTGGAGCAGGAGTGATCTCTTTCTTCATCATCTCCTTGGGAGTACGTCTCATGGTTCTCTCCCTTGCAGGTCTGGTGAGCTCCTGTAACCTTTTACTAGGAGGTCTGAGGGTGTGTGACACTACTCCAAGAGTTTTCAAGTCATTACCCAGCAGAACCCTTCCTGGCACCTCACTTTGTATGCTGACAGGTATCTTCACAGTCATGTCATTACACTGGATGAAAACTGGTAATTGGGGAAGCATCTGCACAGGCCCTCCAGCTAACTTGGTGAGGCGTTTGGGTGCCTTAGCAACATCCTCAGCCTGAAAAAACGATTTGTCCACCACAGTTATGCTGGCCCCAGTGTCCCTAATGGCAGGAGACTCCTGACCATTCACCTGGACACTGTCCTTATAATACTCTTTAGTATTATCTGGGATAGAATTATAGACATCTAAGTTCTGTTGTTCCCAGAGACCCAGAGACACTAAAGAAACACTGGCTGAGACTCCAATGGGTTCGTCAGCCAGTAATACAAAGTTTCCACTTGCCATTTGGACTTCCTCCTCTGGAGCGAAGGCTAAGGAGACAAGTTGGACCCCTGAAGGTTTACCCTTACATCTGGGATCTCCTTTCACATGGTCAGTAGAGCCACAAACAAAGCATTTACCAAATGCTTTCTGGAATGGTGGCTTGTTCTGACCTCCTTCTGGTTTGGCACCAGGAGGTACACTAGCCTGATTTGGTTTCCCTGGTGGCTTACCCTTTTGGTTTTGTTTGGGGCCCTCTTTGGAATTGGAATTATTAGAATTCTCTTTGGAGTCCTTTTTTGGCTGTTTTCCCTCATCCTTTTTCTGAGTAGCCCTAGAATCCTTGTGAGTGGCCCTGTTGGCAACCCACAAGTCAGCAGCCTTAGCTAACTTCCTGGAATCTAATTCCTTTGAATCAGCCAAGTGCTGTCTGAGCTCAGGAGAGCAGGCATCATAAATTGACTCCAACATTACAAGATTCTTCATTCCTTCATAAGTGTTAACTCTGTAACCCTTAATCCATCCCTCTAGGTTTTTCAAACTTTCACTCACCCAGGTAGCCCAAGGGGTACCATCATGCTTTTTGAGGGTCCTAAACCTCTTAAGGTACTGGGAAGGGGTCTTCCCAAATCTAGCTATCAAAGCTAGTTTCACACATTCATAATCCTTCTTATCCACTTCCCCCAACTCCATTACCACATCAGTTGCAACAGGGGGAAGCCTAGAGAACAACCAGGGAAGTAACTCATTCCCTGTGATGTCCTGGAGCCCATGATTATACTCAAACATTTTCAACCAATCCAACACATCCAATCTAGGTTCATACATACCCACTAATTCCTTAGGCATCTGGGGTCTTTTGGGACTGGAACTCCTAGAAGAACCAGAGGAGAGAGAAGCATTTTCCACAGACAACTTTTTCATTTCTAGTTCATGATTAAGCTCTATTTCTCTGAGTCTTAATTCAGCTTACTTCTGCTCAGCCTGGGCATTCATTCTTCTGAACTCTAGCTCTTGGTTTCTTTCAGATTGAGCAATAAAATGTTTGTACTCTAATTCAAGCTTCATTTTTTCAAGTTCAAAATAAGCAGGGTTACATGTTAGGCCCAGTAGGCACAGTAGGTAAGGCAGACAGAGGCTCAGAGTGGCTAACTACATTAGGGTCACTTTCCTCTTCTGACTCATTATCAAGACTTTGATTGAGATCAATACCATCACTGTTTACTACATTTGCTGGGGGGGTAGATTCCTCTCTACCACCCAGACTTTGGTTTTCTAACAATCTTTCTATAAGTTCCATTTTCTTGCCCTTCTCAGAGAGATTCTTATGTCTACACAATACTTTTAAACAATCAGCAGTTTTGGCAGACAATGATTCTAGGGTATAACTCTCTATAGCAGACATAGTTAGAAAATTAGCTTTTTAGTGCTAAGCTCTGTGGTTAGTTGTCCTAAAGTGTTCAACAAGCACTCTAAAGTGTATACTCAATACAAATCCCACCGCTGTACACCAGTGTTAGGCAGACACCTGTGCAGTTCCCTCTGGGACCACTGCAAAAGATTTAAGACTACAGGTGTTTGGCAGTAAACCCACTTGGAAGCAGTCTGTACCACACAGATTCACTTGGTAGCTGTGGCTGAGCAGTCAGACTTCCCTCAAGAAGAGTTAGGCAGTATACAGAGTATTCACAATAGTTCAAGAGAACACAATAGAGCAGGTAAACACTGACCAGGGCTTGGTGTAAAAGAGATATAATTATTTATTTAAAACCACATCTAGAAAAACACACAGGCACCAATAGTAAGCAATTCAAAAACACGGTCACTAAAAGATATACACTCCCTTAAAAGAATATTAGACAAGTCTTAAGTAAAGCCCCACTTATTTTCAGACAGAGGTGAGCGCTTAACGTAGATGGCACTCTAATAGTTCGTTTTTAAAAGGGGGAGAAAAGCAGAGAACAAGTTGAAACAGATCCCAACACTTTTACAAGAACATAACAAGAGAGGAAGGCAAAGTAAAACCGTGAAGTTAGAGTTCAATAGGCCGGATCCACTATCGGGAAATCAAACAAAATGTGTCCAAGGTCACACGGTTGCAGTGCACAAAAGTCTTGTAATGGTTCACAAAGGAGTTGGACCAAAGAAAGGGACCAGTTAGAGGGTCAAGGCGGCCAACCCAGTCCAGAAGGTTAAGGAGTTATTATTACCTTGTAGCAATCTTTAGAAAGGGAGGCCTGGCGGACACGGTACCTTAAAGTGGTGAGAAGACTCCAGCGGGGGCAGTTGTTCCTGGCAGCGGATGCAAGTCGGTGCTTCGTCCAGGGGAAGAGAGGATCTCGTCGTGGAGGAAGACAGGAGCCCATTGCACTGCCAGGGAAGAAACCAGCCGCGGAGTTTCTCAGGTACAAGGAGCGGTCCGTTGATTCGCGGTTCAGTGGTGAGTGGCTATCCGGCCGCCGGGGTGCTTGGCACAGGCAGTTCGACCACAAACCAATCTGGGGTGCGAAGAAGGAAGGTAAAACTGGTTGTGCCCACCAGTCAGGGGAAGAAGCCTCTCCAGCCGGGAGATCTTCTCTGTCGTCGGGAAGAGGTGAGTCGGTTCCGCAGGGCTCCACCGATGGTGTCATCGTGGTAAGTCGGCTCAGCTTCTCCCTCGTCGGATTCTCAGGTCCTGTGGCGACTTCTGAAGTTCCAGTCCCCAAAGCCCTGCTTTTATGCAGCATACCCCCATTCACTCAGCCTAGCTGTTAATCAAACATGCTAAGTGGTGAGCCGGCCGGCTCACCACTTGGGCCAATCACACAAGAGTGCGACTTGAGTTACCAAGATAACTCAGTCCAGGGTGCCTAAACCCCCTCCAACACCCCCTGTGGTACCCAGACAGAGTGGCACCACTTTTGGAGGCTTCTGTGGAGAAGCCCGCCAAAAAGTGGAACAAAGGGCTCGACTTGGGTTGGAGTCACAGAAGAGAACACAGACGCCATTTTAGAATCGAGTCCTGGCAAAAAATACCAACCGGCGAATTAATATTAAATAAATAAACCGGCGGTATGTTCGAGGCTATGAGAATTAAACAATTAAAGTTGGTAGCTTCGAACAATGGGAAAATCCCATAGGAAAATATTCACGGTCGAATATAAAAAGTAGTTTCCACTGCCACCAGCCAAAACTCGATCAGGGGGGACGGAGACGTGCCCCCTCGGCTAACAGACCCCGGGGCAATCGAATTGCCCCGACCAGTACGTCCACAATATGATGGTTTGTACTGATTTCTGTTAATAATTTGGGACTAGTAAAGCCAATGGTGACTTTACATGCCCTGGGAGACAGTAGTCAGTCCCAGGGTATGGAGTCTATGGTGGGGGGTCACTATGACACCCCTGTGTTACTGCACGGAGGGTGCTGTGTAACACACATAATAAAAACACATGAGACCCTATGGAGTACAGGACCCCATAGCCCATAAAACACATTAACAGTCAAAGGAACACCATAACCATGTCCAAGAGTAGGAGAAAAAGAGTCTCACTCTTGGCAGAAGGAAAAAAACAAACTCCAGAAATCCAGCAAAGCTGCTGGGGGACTCACTAGGTTAGGAAATTCAGCCTAAAGAGAGAATTCTCCCTAACACTCCCCCCCCCCAGACTAAGGGACAGGAGGATTTAATCCCCTCCTGGATGAATCTCATACCTCTAGTCGATGACATACATCCTAGAGAGACCATCATCATTTTGGTGATGACACCCTGACCTGTGCTCAAAGGTGAAATCAAACCCTTGCAGGCAGATTGACCATCTCAATAGTTTTGGGTTTTCCCCTTTCATTTGCATTAACCATCTCAAGGGTTGGTGGTCAGTCTGAATGACAAAAGTAGAACCATACAAGTATGGCCTAAACTTCTTCAGAGCCCACACAATAGCAAAACACTCTCGTTCAATGGTTGCCCACCTTGTTTCAGGATCCTTCAGTTTTCTACTGATGAAGCAAATGGGGTGCTCCCTACCTTTCCCATCCAGTTGACTGAGGACTGCACCTATTCCTACATTTGAAGCATCTGTTTGCACAATGAAAGTTTGGTGATAGTCAGGAGCTCTGAGTACTGGGGCTTGGCAAAGAGCCTTTTTCAGGGTTTCAAAGGCCTGATTGCATTCCTCATTCCACCTAACCTTTTTAGGGAATTTAGGAGAGGAGATGACATTCAGTGTAGATGCTATGGACTCATAGCTCTCAATGAAATTCCTGTAATACCCAGTGAGACCTAAGAAGGCTCTCACCTGGTTCTGAGTAGTAGGTGTTGTCCAATTTTGCACAGCTTCAATCTTACTGGGCAAAGGCCTTATTTCTCCACCTCCTACCTCATGTCCAAGGTAGACCACTTTACTCTGTCCAATCTGGCATTTACTTGCCTTTATGGTCAGATTGGCCTTTCCAAGAGCCTGCAAAACATATCTCAGGTGGTCCACATGTTCTTCCCAGGAATTGCTGAACACTGCTATGTCATCCAAGTATGCCATGCAGAAGTCCTCCATCCCATTCAGAACCTGGTTTACCATCCTTTGAAATGTAGCAGGTGCATTTTTCAATCCAAAAGGCATAACCTTAAACTGGTATAAGCCAACTGGGGTAGAAAATGAAGTTTTCTCCTTGGCATGGTCTGTCAGGGCTATTTGCCAATAGCCTGATGTCAAGTCAAGTCAAATGTGCTGAGGAACTTGGCTGCACCAAGTCTATCCACCAACTCATCTGTCCTTGGCAAAGGGTGGGCATCAGTCTTAGTGACTGCATTAAGAGCTCTGTAATCCACACAGAATCTAAGTTCTTTAGATCCTGCCTTTGGTACTAACACAACGGGGCTAGACCATGGACTAGTAGAGGGCTCTATTACCCCGAGATCAAGCATCTTGTTGCCCTCACCTTTGATGTGGGTTCTTACATTCTCTGACATTCGATATCCTCTGCTTTTGACTGGCAGACAGTCACCAGTGAGTATGTCATGCTGTCCTGAAGGGGTCAAGCCTGGTGAAAGTGAGAACAGAGAGGCAAACTGATTTAACATAGATTTGCACTCTTCCTGTTGCTCAGGTGTCAGATTTGAAGAGAGATTTACTCCTTCAATCTTTTCGTCTAAAGGTAAGCCTCGGAGGAGATCAGGAAGAGCTTCACTCTCTTCTTCTTCCTCTGATGATGCTAGAAGCAAAGCTCCTACATCAGGTCTGGAGACATACGCTTTTAGTCTGTTGGTGTGGAAGACTATTGGAGCCTCCTTGGGGTTGCCCAAGTCCACCAGATAGTTGACCTCTCCAAGTTTACCCACAACTTTGAAGGGTCCCATCCATTTGTCTTGCAAGGCCCTCTGCCTTGTTGGAATCATAACGAGAACTAGCTGGTCCTGAGTAAACTCAATCATGTTAGCCTTTTGGTCATGCCAGTGCTTGACCAATGCTTGTACAGCTTTCAAGTTATCACTTGCTTCTGCCATCATTTGTGACATTCTCTTTCGGAGACCTATCACGTAGTCAGTCACTCTGACTGGCTTGGGGGAAGGAGCACTCTCCAACCCCTCCTTGATCAGGGCCAATGGACCTCTGACCGGATGACCATAGAGAAGTTCAAAGGGAGAATAACCTACTCCCTCCTGAGGGACTTCTCTATAAGCAAAGAGAATGCATGGCAGTAGAAGGTCCCACTTTCTTTTAAGGGGGTCCTCTAAAGCACCTATCATGCTCTTCGTGGTTCTGTTGAAACTTTCAACCAGCCCATTTGTCTGAGGGTAGTATGTGGTTGAGAACTTGTAAGTAACTTCGCAGGTTTTCCACATGGCTTTCATGTAGTGGGACATAAAATTTGACCCCCTGTCAGAGATTACTTCCTTAGGAAACCTAACCCTGGTAAAAATACCAAGGAGGGCCTTAGCCACAGCCGGAGCTGTAACAGTCCTCATAGGAATTGCCTCAGGGTAACTAGTAGCATGGTCTACTACAACAAGTATAAACCTGTTGCCTGAGGAAGTTGGAGGATCAAGGGGACCAACAATGTCAATCCCTATTCTCTCAAATGGGACTCCCACTACAGGGAGAGGCACTAAAGGTGCCACATTCCTGGAGCCAACCTTACCAGAAGTCTGGCAGGTGTGGCAGCTCATGCAGTATTTATCTACTTCAGCCCCCATCTTTGGCCAATAAAAGTAGAGTCTTCTTGAAACTCAAGTGACCAGCCAAAGGAATCTCATAGGCTAACTGCAAGAACTGTGGTCTGTTCTCTTGGGGTACTACAAGTCGTTTGTTGTCCCCAGGTGCAGACTCCGTTGGTTCACTGTAGAAGAGGCCATCTTCCCAGTGTAACCTATATTTCCCAGGCTCTTGCCCTTCAGCCTGAGCATCTGCCTGGTGGCGAAGACCTTCCAGAGTTGGACATTCTCTCTGTCCCTTACTGAAGTCTGCCCTGTTGGGTCCACCTTCTGCCAGTAAAGACTGCAGCTCAGGATGGTCAACAGGATCCAGATCTCCAATGAGTTCCTGGCCTTCCACTAGCTCTTCTTCAGAGTCTAGTTCAACCACACAGGGTTGTACCTCCCTCTCAGCCTCAGCTGGAGGGGAGTTACTGGTGTAACTTTGGACAACCTAGGGGAAGTCCTTGTTGGCTGCACTGGAGTGCTGGCTGTGAGGTTCTTTTTAGAAGTTTTAGGTTTCCCTTTTTCTTCTAGTTTCCTAGAGACAGCAGCTGACATCTCCAGTGGAGCAGGAGTGATCTCTTTCTTCATCATCTCCTTGGGAGTACGTCTCATGGTTCTCTCCCTTGCAGGTCTGGTGAGCTCCTGTAACCTTTTACTAGGAGGTCTGAGGGTGTGTGACACTACTCCAAGAGTTTTCAAGTCATTACCCAGCAGAACCCTTCCTGGCACCTCACTTTGTATGCTGACAGGTATCTTCACAGTCATGCCATTACACTGGATGAAAACTGGTAATTGGGGAAGCATCTGCACAGGCCCTCCAGCTAACTTGGTGAGGCGTTTGGGTGCCTTAGCAACATCCTCAGCCTGAAAAAACGATTTGTCCACCACAGTTATGCTGGCCCCAGTGTCCCTAATGGCAGGAGACTCCTGACCATTCACCTGGACACTGTCCTTATAATACTCTTTAGTATTATCTGGGATAGAATTATAGACATCTAAGTTCTGTTGTTCCCAGAGACCCAGAGACACTAAAGAAACACTGGCTGAGACTCCAATGGGTTCGTCAGCCAGTAATACAACGTTTCCACTTGCCATTTGGACTTCCTCCTCTGGAGCGAAGGCTAAGGAGACAAGTTGGACCCCTGAAGGTTTACCCTTACATCTGGGATCTCCTTTCACATGGTCAGTAGAGCCACAAACAAAGCATTTACCAAATGCTTTCTGGAATGGTGGCTTGTTCTGACCTCCTTCTGGTTTGGCACCAGGAGGTACACTAGCCTGATTTGGTTTCCCTGGTGGCTTACCCTTTTGGTTTTGTTTGGGGCCCTCTTTGGAATTGGAATTATTAGAATTCTCTTTGGAGTCCTTTTTTGGCTGTTTTCCCTCATCCTTTTTCTGAGTAGCCCTAGAATCCTTGTGAGTGGCCCTGTTGGCAACCCACAAGTCAGCAGCCTTAGCTAACTTCCTGGAATCTAATTCCTTTGAATCGGCCAAGTGCTGTCTGAGCTCAGGAGAGCAGGCATCATAAATTGACTCCAACATTACAAGATTCTTCATTCCTTCATAAGTGTTAACTCTGTAACCCTTAATCCATCCCTCTAGGTGTTTCAAACTTTCACTCACCCAGGTAGCCCAAGGGGTACCATCATGCTTTTTGAGGGTCCTAAACCTCTTAAGGTACTGGGAAGGGGTCTTCCCAAATCTAGCTATCAAAGCTAGTTTCACACATTCATAATCCTTCTTATCCACTTCCCCCAACTCCATTACCACATCAGTTGCAACAGGGGGAAGCCTAGAGAACAACCAGGGAAGTAACTCATTCCCTGTGATGTCCTGGAGCCCATGATTATACTCAAACATTTTCAACCAATCCAACACATCCAATCTAGGTTCATACATACCCACTAATTCCTTGGGCATCTGGGGTCTTTTGGGACTGGAACTCCTAGAAGAACCAGAGGAGAGAGAAGCATTTTCCACAGACAACTTTTTCATTTCTAGTTCATGATTAAGCTCTATTTCTCTGAGTCTTAATTCAGCTTGCTTCTGCTTAGCCTGGGCATTCATTCTTCTGAACTCTAGCTCTTGGTTTCTTTCAGATTGAGCAATAAAATGTTTGTACTCTAATTCAAGCTTCATTTTTTCAAGTTCAAAATAAGCAGGGTTACATGTTAGGCCCAGTAGGCACAGTAGGTAAGGCAGACAGAGGCTCAGAGTGGCTAACTACGTTAGGGTCACTTTCCTCTTCTGACTCATTATCAAGACTTTGATTGAGATCAATACCATCACTGTTTTCTACATTTGCTGGGGGGGTAGATTCCTCTCTACCACCCAGACTTTGGTTTTCTAACAATCTTTCTATAAGTTCCATTTTCTTGCCCTTCTCAGAGAGATTCTTATGTCTACACAATACTTTTAAACAATCAGCAGTTTTGGCAGACAATGATTCTAGGGTATAACTCTCTATAGCAGACATAGTTAGAAAATTAGCTTTTTAGTGCTAAGCTCTGTGGTTAGTTGTCCTAAAGTGTTCAACAAGCACTCTAAAGTGTATACTCAATACAAATCCCACCGCTGTACACCAGTGTTAGGCAGACACCTGTGCAGTTCCCTCTGGGACCACTGCAAAAGATTTAAGACTACAGGTGTTTGGCAGTAAACCCACTTGGAAGCAGTCTGTACCACACAGATTCACTTGGTAGCTGTGGCTGAGCAGTCAGACTTCCCTCATGAAGAGTTAGGCAGTATACAGAGTATTCACAATAGTTCAAGAGAACACAATAGAGCAGGTAAACACTGACCAGGGCTTGGTGTAAAAGAGATATAATTATTTATTTAAAACCACATCTAGAAAAACACACAGGCACCAATAGTAAGCAATTCAAAAACACGGTCACTAAAAGATATACACTCCCTTAAAAGAATATTAGACAAGTCTTAAATAAAGCCCCACTTATTTTCAGACAGAGGTGAGCACTTAACTTAGATGGCACTCTAATAGTTCGTTTTTAAAAGGGGGAGAAAAGCAGAGAACAAGTTGAAACAGATCCCAACACTTTTACAAGAACATAACAAGAGAGGAAGGCAAAGTAAAACCGTGAAGTTAGAGTTCAATAGGCCGGATCCACTTTCAGGGGATCAAACAAAATGTGTCCAAGGTCACACGGTTGCAGTGCACAAAAGTCTTGTAATGGTTCAAAAAGGAGTTGGACCAAAGAAAGGGACCAGTTAGAGGGTCAAGGCGGCCAACCCAGTCCAGAAGGTTAAGGAGTTATTATTACCTTGTAGCAATCTTTAGAAAGGGAGGCCTGGCGGACACGGTACCTTAAAGTGGTGAGAAGACTCCAGCGGGGGCAGTTGTTCCTGGCAGCGGATGCAAGTCGGTGCTTCGTCCAGGGGAAGAGAGGATCTCGTTGTGGAGGAAGACAGGAGCCCATTGCACTGCCAGGGAAGAAACCAGCCGCGGAGTTTCTCAGGTACAAGGAGCGGTCCGTTGATTCACGGTTCAGTGGTGAGTGGCTATCCGGCCGCCGGGGAGCTTGGCACAGGCAGTTCGACCACAAACCGGTCTGGGGTGCGAAGAAGGAAGGTAAAAATGGTTGTGCCCACCAGTCAGGGGAAGAAGCCTCTCCAGCCGGGAGATCTTCTCTGTCGTCGGGAAGTGGTGAGTCGGTTCCGCAGGGCTCCACCGTTGGTGTCATCGTGGTAGGTCGGCTCAGCTTCTCCCTCGTCGGATTCTCAGGTCCTGTGGCGACTTCTGAAGTTCCAGTCCCCAAAGCCCTGCTTTTATGCAGCATACCCCCATTCACTCAGCCTAGCTGTCAATCAAACATGCTAAGTGGTGAGCCGGCCGGCTCACCACTTGGGCCAATCACACAAGAGTGTGACTTGAGTTACCAAGGTAACTGAGTCCAGGGTGCCTAAACCCCCTCCCACACCCCCTGTGGTACCCAGACAGAGTGGCACTACTTTTGGAGGCTTCTGTGGAGAAGCCCGCCAAAAAGTGGAACAAAGGGCTCGACTTGGGTTGGAGTCACAGAAGAGAACACAGACGCCATTTTAGAATCGAGTCCTGGCAAAAAATACCAACCGGTGAATTAATATTAAATAAATAAATCGGCGGTATGTTCGAGGCTATGAGAATTAAATCATTAAAGTTGGTAGCCTCGAACAATGGGAAAATCCCATAGGAAAATATTTGCGGTCGAATATAAAAAGTAGTTTCCACTGCCACCAGCCAAAACTCGATCAGGGGGGACGGAGACGTGGCCCCTCAACTAACAGACCCCGGGGCAATCGAATTGCCCCGACCAGTACGTCCACAATATGATGGTTTGTACTGGTTTCTGTTAATAATTTGGGACTAGAAAAGCCAATGGTGACTTTACATGCCCTGGGAGACAGTAGTCAGTCCCAGGGTATGGAGTCTATGGTGGGGGGTCACTATGACACCCCTGTGTTACTGCACGGAGGGTTCTGTGTAACACACATAATAAAAACACATGAGACCCTATGGAGTAAAGGACCCCATAGCCCATAAAACACATTAACAGTCAAAGAAACACCATAACCATGTCCAAGAGTGGGAGAAAAAGAGTCTCACTATTGGCAGGAGGAAAAAAACAAACTCCAGAAATCCAGCAAAGCTGCTGGGGGACTCACTAGGTTAGGAAATTCAGCCTAAAGAGAGAATTCTCCCTAACACCACCTCTCTCCGTTACCTTCCCTTACTTGTTCTAAGGCATGCAACTTTTTGCCAAAGCATTTAGTCTTTCTCACTCACCGTTCGCATGTGTTTCCTCTCTGGATCCTCGGGATCACTGCCTTTGTCACTGCCCCTCCTGCTTTCCTTCCGGAAGGCTGCTCGTAGAAGTGGGAAGGGATTTGTGGGTGAAAACACGTGTTCCTTCAGACCTCAACTGCAGATTTTATAATTTACTCTAGCCACTATCTACAGGGAGCTTATCGGTCTACTTAGCGGATGGCAAAGGACTTGTTATATTGCTGAGGACCTAGAGTTACTTATGTCAACGGTCGATGGGTATCTTCTCTAATCGATAGTCGATAAACCATCCTCTCTCTGCTACCAAGTGTCCACCAAGACCCCAACCAGCCCATAAAGCTGGGGGTTGCCCAATAGCACTTTAAGATGAGTAGCAGCACCCGTGACATGGATGGGGATGCAGATTAATACTCTTGCATCGGATCAATAATGACAACCCAATAGTTTGGCAAAGGGAGTCCGTTTAATGACAAGTACAAAAAACGGGGAGTTCATGAACATTAGCTGTTGCTTGATCTTCCTTCTCGCTTCACAACTCCAACGGACTTCATAAAAAACACATCTTTTCTACTAAAAACGCGTAATTACTGACGTGTAACGTTTAAAATGTTGCATGCAATTCTATTGGTTTTATGAAGGTAAATTTAATATTGGTACTATATATCTGTATATGGTAACAACGTGAGGGGATTGGATAAACAGTGTCAGGTGGGGCATCTGAGCCCTTCCTTCAAAATGGCTCCCGTAGACGTCACTAAAAGTACAACGTCTCATTGGCTCTATTAACTATAGGACCCTAGATTACTTGGCTCACTCTGATTGGTTTGGCATCAACCCCACTCATACTTTTCCACCAGCCTAGCAGCGTGCAGAATAGCCGGCCAGGTGTAGGGAGTTCGTTCGTTCCCCCAGTTTCCCTCCAATTATTGCAACAATCAGTCATCACTTCAGTGGTCATGTGTCAATTATTTCTTTGTATCTTGGCCTTGAGACTGCTCTTGGTCTGGAAAAGTGAATGCGCCTAGGCATGGCACAATTCCATGCGTAGGTGTGATCGTTTCATCTCTTCTACTGGCTCGGTCACGTGATTCCGACACCGTGAAAGTTGTCTTATTCTCCATGTAATTCGTGCATTTGATTTACTTTTGTCAGCCATCTGCCCCCTGAGGCTTATCTTGACCTTTCAGAATAGGATACTCTGTTCTTCTCTTCATTAAATGTATCTACTATCGGCCTACTTCAGCTGGTACGACCTTGGCTTCTTGGCATGACTTTTCTTCCTCTGAGTTTCTGTCTGTCCTTAATTCTCGATTTTCCTGCTGCGAAACTCTCCTCGTGAGACCTTAAGTAACCTTTGGTCAGTTCTGCTCTTGTGCATAGTGGAATTATACTTATATACAGTTCTTTTCTTGAGGTTGATATGTATAGGTGGCGCTTGCCGCACTCTATTTTACTATTAAGCTTTAGCAAGCCTCACGATTTTCTTAGCTTCTTGCGGTTCCTTGCAAATGTACACATGTAAGCTGGCTGAATATCTGCATCACGCTCATGGCATAAGCATCTAACATTTGACATCGTTATTTCCCTTTAAACTCACTTGTCACTTATCCATGGAGTTTCGTCTCTTTTCATCATTCATAGGTCGTCATATCTTTTATGTGTGAGTCAGTCCGGGTTGTTGTGATGTCACAATTTGTCTTCTTTTAGGACTTTCTTGGCTTCTTCTGGTATTGCATTTTGACAATCGTCATTCTGTCTCATTTGCCGATATGGATTTCTCAATGGATACCTTATTGTCCAAGGTTTCCTAGGTGCAGGTACTTCAATAGGTGCTGTCAGTCTGATAGGTACTGGGCAGAGCCCTGCTGCTGCTCTCTGCTTGTTTATTTGCTCATCATACGTTACATATTTCGGCGTGCACGTCCTGGCACCTCAAAATGGGCAGTGGGGGTGCGAATCGTGTTTGGGACCTCCTCTACACTAGCGACATTGAGAGACCTCAGAAACAGGGAAAAGGCAAAAGACATTAATACACACTTACCACCAACCAGGAGAACATAGTCGCAGCTGAATTTGACTATTACTTACTCGGATCAGTGAAGAAACTAGATCCCACCAACAAGCGCCCCTGCCAGAAGTAGCAGGACGGAGAGCTCATCATCCATACTTACCAGGTGAGCCTTATGGGCCGGTACGTGCCCACTGAAATCGCACCTTGGGTAGAAGGGTTGCAGAGGTATAACAGTCACCAATCAGCACACTCACGTTTTCTCATATCCACGCAGGAGCAGAGCCACCAATTGTCGCTGTCCACAGCTTATCCGCAGTGGGAGAGACCTGAAGGGGGAGATCTAATTCCTGGGAGGGCTGCTACCTTGGCCCAATGCCTCCGCAGAGACCAGGTGAGCGTAACAGAACGCAAAGCCTTGACAACTCTCTGCCTGGGCATTATGGTAACTTCAGAGACAGATCGATTGGCTCAACTACTGGAGGAATTACGGGCTGAAGTACATGCTTCAAAGCAGGAGACCAGTGCATTAAGGAGGGATCTTATTGTAACTCGGGAAAGAACTGATGATTTGGCAAGACAGATGCTACAGGCACAAGCAGGTCAGGCTCCCTTGCCTGGGACAACCCACGCTTCTATGCCACAGCAATCAACACTGGTTCAGGTGCTTCTTCCAGGTGCAGTGCCCTTAGCACTGCCTGAACGCTTCAACGACGATCCAAATAAGTTTGCCATATTCATGAACCAATGTCGCCTACATTTCTTATGCAGACAAGGAGCCTTTCCTAATGATCAAGCCAAGGTTGCATTCGTACTCTCATATCTAGGAGTCAACGCGGCAGACAGGTCAATACCATTCATAACTCAGGATGACCCTTTGCTTCAAAACTTTGGGGATTTCCAACACAAGATGGAGATATTGTTTGCCCGACATACTCAAGGGCAAGCTCTGGACAATGAGTTATTGTCACTCAGACAGGGGAATCAAGACCTATTAACCTGTATTGCAACCTTCAATCGTCTCGTAGCCCAAACCAACTGGCCAGAAGTGAAAAGTACTATGCTTTTTTATCGTGGGTTACATGGGGAATTCAAAGATGTGTTGGCTTAAGAAGTTGTGAACCCACTTGAGGGGTGTGCGGACTACATAGACCTAACAGTGCAACTCAATCATAGGTTGCAGAACAAGAAAATGGATCCAGCCAGAACAGAAGGAAGGACAGTTTATGTACGACCCCACAAGACCCAGGCCAAACCACACAAACAGCCAGAGACAATGCAAATTGGTGGGTTACAGAGTCCTCTAACCAAGGCGGAAAGAGAAAAAAGAAGACAGCAACAACTCTGTCTATATTGCGGTAAGGCAGGTCATTTCCTCCTTGAATGCCCGATGAAGCCCCCCAGGAAAATGGTTGGGGCAACGGACAAAAATAACGAAGAAGAAGAAGTACAGGACCCGGGAAACTCCAATGCCCGCCAAGCGTAGGGGTCCACTTGTCGAGCGAGAAAAAGGAATGCGTACAGACCTCACATCTAGTCCTTCCGGTACATTTGGTGAATAACAAGCAGCCGTGAAAGATACATGCCTTGGAGGCATACATTGACAGTGGGGCAGTAGGAAACTACATTGACCAAGATGGCGATCCGGATAGGCCTTCCTCTTCAACAAAAGCAGAAATCGGAAAACGTCACTGTGTTGGATGGAACTCAGCTATCATCCAGCCCTGTGATACAATACATCAAAAAAGTCATGCTTCTGTTACAAAACGGGCATCAAGAGGACATTTCCTTCGATCTCATCAGCACTCCACAGTTCCAGATGATATTGGGAATGCCTTGGCTGATGACCCAGAATCCTAGAATCGACTGGCGAAAACGAGTTCTGACCGTTCCTCAATATTGTGCCGACACCTGTTACAACAATGACGTCATTAACCTGAAGCCCAAGAAAGCTATCGTGCTGGGTCTCACTGGCTCTCTACTGCCTGAATATCTGGACTATCAAGATGTCTTCCAAAAAGAACAAGCCACGTTTTGCCCCCGCATAGACCCTATGACTGCCAAATAGACCTTGTGCCTGGAGCCCAAATTTCCTGCAGTTGGATTTACGCCCTAACGGAGCAAGAAAACCAACATCTTAAAACCTACCTGGATCAGTATTTGGCAACGGTTTTATCCGCCCATCCAAGTCCCCTGCTTCGTCGCCTCTTTTCTTCGTGTCTAAAAAGGAGGGGGACTTAAGAACCTGTTTTGACTACAGAGCAATCAATCAGATCACAGTAAAAAAACGATATCCCTTACCACTTATACCAGAGCTCCTGGATCAGATGAAACACGCTCAGATTTACACAAAGTTGGATTTGCGAGGGGCCTACCATCTTGTGAGAGTCAAAAAAGGAGACGAGCGGAAGACAGCATTTCGAACAAAACTATGGCCTCTTCAAATACGAGGTCATGCCTTTCGGGTTATGTAACGCCCCTGTGGCGTTACAATTCTTCATGAACGACATGCTCCATGAGCTAGTGGACGTCTGCGCTCTTGTCTACATAAATGACATTCTTATCTACTCGAATTTCAAGGAAGAACATGTTGGTCATGTCCAAGCAGTCCTAGAGAAACTTCGACAACACCAGTTGTATGCCAAGCTGGAAAAATGTTTTTTCCATGTGACCGAAGTCGAATTCCTCGGTTTCATGCTCACCCCACAGGGCGTACATATGGACACACGGAAGGTGGACGCAATCCTCCAATGGTCCTCACCGAAATCCACGAAGGGAGTACAAAGTGTGCTTGGATTCGCTAATTTCTATCGTCGATTTATACATGGGTTCTCATAGATTGTTGACCCAATTACTTCCTTGCTGAGAAAGATCAAGAAATTCCATTGGTCCACAGAAGTTGAAGAAGCCTTTCGGAAGCTGAAATAAGCATTTACCACAGCGCCAGTTCTTCGACACCCTCAACCAGACCTGCCATACGTGGTTGAAACCGACGCTTCAAATGTAGCCATGGGAGCTGTGTTGTCCCAACGGGACCCGGAAACAGGACAGTTACATCCCGTCACATTCTGGCCCTGCA
This sequence comes from Ambystoma mexicanum, assembly GCF_040938575.1. Taxonomy (NCBI): domain Eukaryota; kingdom Metazoa; phylum Chordata; class Amphibia; order Caudata; family Ambystomatidae; genus Ambystoma; species Ambystoma mexicanum. The sequence continues at coordinate 1,124,388,354 of NC_090923.1, read as the reverse complement.
AATTTTCTGCCTCAGAATTGAATTACGCAATCACGGATAAAGAACTGCTGGTGATTAAAGCAGCATTCAAGGCATGGGGATCTTCTTGGGGCAAGACACACCATCACCGTCATCACGGACCACCGTAACTTAAAATAATTGAAAACTGCCAAAGTGCAATCCTCACGCCAACTCCGTTGGGCGCTCTTTTTCACAGAATACGACTTTATAATCACCTATAGACCTGGGGTCCGGAATGGGAAAGCAGACGCACTTTCACGCATGAGTGAAGAAAAAGAAGCTTTTACAACTTCAGATCCCGTGGCCATCATTCCTGAAGAACAAATCCAAACCACAATCGCTGCTACCACATGTATAGATGACTTAAAAACCTGTTTGCAGTCCCAGATGAATCAAGCAACACAACAGGAATGGCTTCTAAAGGGAGACCGGTACACCATTGAAAACAATCTACCATATTTTCAAGGACGCCTATATATCCAAGACAAGAAACTGCAAACTCAAATCATCATGAACTATCATGATTCATTAGTAGAAGGGCATCCTGCGATAGCCAAAACGCAGGCTAAGATAAAACTACTGGTGGCACACTTGGAGAAAAGATATTGCCCAGTTTATTGCAACCTGTGGAGTCTGCGCACAACATAAATCTCAGAAGCAAAATCCTGCTGGTTTACTACGTCCCTTGATGGTCCCGCCAGCACCTTGGCACACACTATCAGTGGACTTTATCACAGATCTTCCTCCCTGCAATGGTTACAACACCATCTTAGTCATTGTAGATTTATTCTCCAAAATGGCCCATTTCATCCCTCTAAAGGGGCTTCCAACTGCATCGACTCTCGCTATTGTGTTCTTAGAACAAATTGTTGCATGGATTTCCATCATTATTAATCTCGGACCATGGAACTCAGTTTGTTTCTGCCTTTTGCAGGAGGTGTTGTGCAGTTGCCAAAATTGATCTCCGGTTGTCCACAAGCCATTGCCCCCGAACCGATGGGCAAACCGAACAAACTAATCAGACATTAGAGGAATATTTGAAGTGTATACTACAGCACTCTGAATACTCCTGGAAGAACATACTCTGGGTAGCCGAGTATGCATACAACAACTCAATTCACACAAGTTCTGGGCAAACCCCATTCTATACTGTACACGGAAGACATCCACGGACATCAGTGTTTGATCCACCCAATACGTTGGCAATGCCAGCAATAAAAACCTTGCATAAAACCATCACTCAGGTTCATGAGGAAGCGACAGAACACTTGACTAAGGCCAAAGAAAGACACAAACTGTTTGCTGACCGGCACCAAAAAGAAGCTCCCGATTTCCAGATTGGGGATAAAGTCTGGTTGGCATCCAGACACATACCATTGAAAGGACCACGGGGCTTCCGCCCCAAATATTTGGGCCCATATACTATCAAAGCAATAATCAACCCTGCCGCCATGAAATTGGAGTTACCATCTCACAGGAAGATTCAACCAGTATTTCATGACTCTCTCCTCAAACCGATGAAACCGGATACACGGATTAGTCCTCCGTCAGAGCCCGAATTACTTGATGGGAACCAGAGTATGAAGTTAAATCCATTTTAGACTCCAAGGTAGTTCGATCCAAATTGTATTACCTTATAGACTGGAAAGGTTACGGACCTCAAGACCGAACATTTTAACCCAATGAACACGTCCATGCTCCACGTTTAATCAAACAATTCCATCGCAACAATCCCACCAAGCCAGGACCAGGAGGAAGACCACCCTTGAGAGGGGCCTTGAGGGGGAGTGCGGTTATGGTCATCGCACCAAGGACACAGACCTTACAGGGTCACACGTACAGGGGACCCAGATGGACACAGTCCTGGCGCCTTTGGCGCTAGGCTCATAAAGAACAATAAACAAGACACTCATTTGAGGAAGAAATGCTTTTATTATGGACATGGCATCTTCATTTTGGGTGCATAGTGTATTTCACATGGAACTTTCAACTGTAATGTAGCCCACGTCTATTCTTAGGTGGGGCTACTGTTATTGGATTGCCTGGCACGTGCTGACTCACTAGGAGTGGCAAGGTGTGGCAGGCAAGCCAATCCTAGTGGGCGTGCCCACGATCACAGCTATAAATGCTGCTCAGATCCCTGAGGCAGATGCTTCGCGTTATTCTGCACTTCCATGCAGCGTAACGCTCACCGCCGCCTGGGATTCAACTTACCTTTTGAAACCTTGTCTCCTGCCGGCCTCTATACTTACCATCAGGGGAATCCTGCTCTCACCTGTGCGCGTCTTCATCTTGGCATCACGGCTCACCTCCAAATCTTCTGGAGAGCAGACATCTTCATCTTGGCACCACGGCTCACCTCCAAATCTTCCGGAGTGCAGACGTCTTCATCTGGGTACCGCGGCTCACTTGCACATTCTCCGGGATGCTGAAATCTTCATCTGGACACCGCAGCATGATGTGCTTCAACCACGACCGCAGCACCTGCAAATAAAAACAAAAGGCAACGTTAGACATTAAACAACCATTATGTTTAAGATTGCGCTACCACCGAACCTCGCGCTTTCCCTTAAACCATCACCCACCTGTTTTCGAACATTGCGGTTTCAGTCATCTATCTCTCGGCTGCGTTCCGCACCTCCACAATTGCTTTGGGCCGCATTTCCAGCTATTGGGAATAAAACAGAAGAGAAAACGTTATTCAGAAATTAACAACAACATCGAGAGCCATAAAACCAAGACAGGAAAACAGAAAGGGGAAAAGGCAAGAGACATTAATAGACACTTACCACTAACCAGGAGAGCATAGTCGCAGCTGGACTGGACTATTACTTACTCGGATCAGTGAAGGAACTAGATCCCACCAACAAGCGCCCCTGCCAGAAGTAGCAGGACGGAGAGCTCATAATCCATACTTACCAGGTGAGCCTTATGGGCCGGTATGTGCCCACCGAAATCGCACCTTGGGTAGAAGGGTTGGAGAGGCATAGCAGTCACCAATCAGCACACTCACGTTTTCTCATATCCACGCAGGAGCAGTGCCACCAATTGTTGCCGCCCACAGCTTTTCCACAGGGGGAGAGACCTGAAGGGGGAATCTAATTCCTGGGAGGGCTGCAACCTTGCCCCAACGCCTCTGCAGAGACCAGGTGAGCGTAACAGAATACCAAGGTATCCAACATTACAGATGTCCAGTGGGAAAGTGTCCTGACCCTCGAACAAAAAGAAGAGATGATGAAAATGTTAAGGAAATATGCTTCCACTTTCTCAAGACAGACTGGATGAACATATCATTAACACCATTCCCAGCCATATAGTCCGACTCAGACCTTATTGCATACTGGAAGCAAACAGGTAGGTGGTAAATGATGAAATGGAGGAAATGTTACATTTGGATATCAGAACCATCAGTCAGTCCCTGGTGTTCACCTATTGTGTTGGTGCCAAAGCCTGATGGTTCTACCAGGTTTTCAATGGATTTTAGACAGTTAAATAACATCTCAAGATATGAAGCATATCCTATGCCAAGAGTGGACAAACAACTGGAGAAGCTAGGATCTGCCAGATACCTCAGCACCATCGACCTCACAAAAGGATACTGGCAGATACTGTTAAGACCTGAAGACAAGGAGAAGGCAGCTTTTGCCCCCCATCTGGGCTTATATAAATTCAAGGTCCTGCCGTTCGTCCTCCATGGGGCCCCGGCAACCTTTCAGAGGCTAATGGATGTAGTGCTGAGACCCCATAAAGAGTATGTAGCCGCATATCTAGACAATATAGTTGTCTTCAGTGAGTCCTGGAGAAAACATGTCTTACACCTTGAGAAGGTAATAGATGCATTGAAGATGGCCAGCCTTCATATAAACCCCAAGAAAACAGTTTTGGGGGCTGTCGAAACCAAGTACTTGGGATATGTCGTGGGGAGAGGTGTTATTTGGCCTCTAGCCAACAAAGTAGAAGCGATCGAGAAAATACCCGTTCCAGGGAACAAGAAACACATTTGAGCCTTCCTTGGTTTTGTAGGCTATTATCGGTGGTTCATACCTCAGTTTTCAACCATTGCTGGACTGTTAACTGACGCACTGAAGTCTAGGAACACTGGGGATCTAACTAATAACGCAGTAGCACATATGTTATGCTCACCTGATATCCACGGGGATGCCTGTATGCCCTGGTTGCTGGATTTCCCCCAGATGTACTCAATTCGGGATGATGTCTTCTATGGCAGGTGGGCCTGAAAACACAGGAGGACTGGGCTTAGGTTCAGATTTCGTTTCCTCCCACCAGCCCCTTGGACTCAACCTGAAGGCCCCCCCTCCTCACCTTGTTATGATGCCTGGCGTGCTCTCCGTCCTGCTTTCTGCGCAGGGGCGTGTAGTTTCTGCGGGTTGAAGCGACCGAGTTAACTTCACTGATGCCAACCCATTCAAGTGTCTTTAAAGAGGTAAGTCGATTATAGTAGTCTTTGAGGGCATTTGCTTTCTTGCGGGCTATTAATGTGTTTGCCTGATTGTTTCCCCCTTAGGTATGCGGAGGTTCGCTGGGTGCGCTGCTTGGGTTCGGCTCCTGCTGGGATTTATGGACACGGAGCATATGAAGAAAGGTAGGTTCAGCGCGAACTGCAGTGCGCTAATGTCTTTTTGGGCTAACCTGTATTCTTTATTCCTTTTCAGGTTACGATGGTCTTTCTGGGCGTGCAGTGTTTTCCAGAGCGGAACCGGCCAAGATATGCCCAGCCAGGTGAGGAGATTTTGGTTACTGCTGAGCTTGCCGTGAGTAACCTGTTTAACATTGTCCCATTTTCTCTCCTCCCCAGGTGCTTCATTCCGGTGCGAGCGCGATGTCCTGAAGATGCTGCCAACTGGAGGGAAGACCGCGAGCAGCTGGGATCGAAGGATGGAAGACTGCAGGTAAGCTGGAACTGCTAATAATGTTCTTTTGTCTCCTCTACAGGTCCGCGATTCCAGGGACGCCGGGTGCTGGTCTCCAAACACAGTGAGCGTTACGCTGCTGGCTGCAGAATATCGCGAAGCACGTTCTTTAGTTTGGGTGTGGTTTATATAGCCTACCCTGTAAAGTAGTCCAGGTTTGTTTGTTTGTATATTTATAGGGCGCCAGAAAACCCTTGGGTAGCTGGGCGCGCAGAATAACAAGAATGCTTAGAACTTGGTTACAGGTTACAGATTACAGGTTGTTGGTATCATATGTTATATACAGTAATTACATTATATACATTTTTACTTTTACATGTAGAAATAGAGGGTAGCATATTATAAACAGTAGATACATTATGTACATTTTACATGAAAGAGTGGATGGGTGCGTAGGGTATCAGTACACAATGCACATGGTCTCAGGTTTCAAAGGTCATTGTGACGGAGCCAGGTGCGGGTATGGTGCCTGAAGCTGTTGTAGGACTGATCCCTTCTTAGTTTAACTGGTAGGGCGTTCCAGTACTTAGCAGCTTGCACAGGGAAGCTATTGCCTCCTGTTTTTTTTAGTCAGAATCTTGGGGTTTGGAGGAAGAAAGAATTGGCTGTTCTGGTTGGTCGTGTAAAGGTTTTTCTTATTATTCTGTCCCTGGGGTATGGGGGGGGCAGCATTGTTCAGGCATTTGTAAGTTAGAGTGACAATTCTGAAGGTGATCCTATCGCTAATTTTTAGCCAATTGTAGTTTCTACGCGCATTTGAAATGTGCTCTCTGACTGGGAGGTTCAAGGCCGTTCTGAGCGCGTTGTTTTGCAGGGTTTGGAGTTTATTGATGATGTATTTGTTAGCGCCTGCATAAAGTGCATTGCAGTAGTCCAGTTTTGAGAGGATTAGTGCATTGCCTAACATAATGTAGCTAGCTGATGAGAGGAAGGGTCTGCATGCTTTGATGAGTTTACCAGTATAGGCAGTAGATGAGGCCAGGGAGTTCACTTGTTTCCTTAAGGACAAGGTGGAGTCCACGTAGAAACCAAGGATCTTCACCTCTTTGGCGACGGGGATTATATTGCCGTCTATATTGAAAGAGCTGTAAATAGAGTCGAGTTTTTTTAGGTTGTTAGGTGAGCCTAGAATGAGGATCTCTGTTTTTTTGTCATTCAGGCAGAGGCCATGGGTTGCCATCCATGCCTGAATGAGGGTGTACATTTTATTTACTAAAGCTGTATCTGCAACAAAGTTGCCCGAAAGGGGGATGAGGATCTGGGTGTCGTCTGCATAATTTGTGTAGGTGACACCCAGTCTGTCCAATTTGTCGAATAGAGGTAAAGTAGTCCGGGCTACCACACCCTAAAACACTGCACCGCACAGTCTGGTTCTTAGGGACTAGACTGTGTGGGTGCCTCCATGTTGGCTGTAGGCCTCCATATGAAGAGTAGTCCCTTCAAGTCCCATTCCAAATATGAGCCTAGCGCCAAAGGTGCCAGGACTGACTCCAGGAGAGTCTCCGGTGACAATGGAAGGTCCTTGGGGCCCCAGATGAACCCCGAGCCCTAACCCTACCTGGCATGTGACCATGCCAGTGGGGTTCTCGGTCACGGGTCGTGACAGCACTCCCCCCCAAGGCCCCTCCTAAGGTGATTCTCCTGCCTGGTACATGCTTGTCTGGAAAGTTCCGATGAAACGTTCTAATTAGACGTGGTGCATGAATGTTCTCACTAGGTTCCCATGATCTGTCTTGAGGGCCATAACCCTTCCAATCAACTAGATACTATAGTTTGGATCTGGTATATTTGGAGTCTAGGATTTCTTTCACTTCATATTCGGGTTCTTCATCGATCATGATGGGTTCAGGTGGTGGTTTAACTCGTGTACCGGGTTGTACTGGTTTTAGGAGTGAGACGTAGAACACTGGATGAATTTGCATGTTAGCTGGCAATGTTAGTTTAACTGCTGCCGGGTTGATGATGGTTTGAACAGGATATGGCCCCAAATAGCGAGGACGAAAAGTTTGTGTTCCCTTTAGTGGTATGTACTTTGTTGCTAGCCAAATTTTGTCTCCTATTTGATAGTCAGGAGCCTTTTTTCGATGTTGGTCTGCAACCGTTTTTTGCTTACTTTTGGCTTGGATTAATTGTTCTGTTGCCCTTTTAAAGGCCTGAGTGATGTTTTCATGAAGCGTCTTTACAGCTGGCATTTCGAGGCTGGGAGGGCTGTCAAGTTCGGAAGTATGTGAATGTCTGCCGTAGAGGGTGAAAAAGGGTGTTTGCCCAGTACTGGAATGTAGAGAATTGTTATAAGCATATTCGGCTATCCATAATAGATCTCTCCAGGTTCCCTCAACTTGATGCAGCATGCATCACAGGTATTGTTCGAGAGTCTGGTTGGTCCTCTCTGTTTGACCATCCATTTGGGGGTGATTGCTGGTGGATAGCCGTATGTCGATGTGAGCTATAGCGCAGCACTTTTTCCAGAAGTTTGATACAAATTGGCTCCCTCGATCAGAGACCAGAACTAAAGGGAATCCATGCAGTTTGATAATGTTTTCTAAACAAGCATCTGGAAGGCCTTTGAAAGGGATAAAGTGTGCCATTTTAGAAAATAGGTCCACTACAACTAGAATGGTATTGAACCCTTGGCTGGGAGGTAAATCAGTAATGAAATCGAGGGAGAGTGTGTGCCATGTTGCCAGAGGTATTTCTAATGGTTGCAGGAGGCCAGCTGGTTTTTGCTTCAATGACTTGTTTTGTGCACACACTCCACATGACTGAATGTATCGGATGATGTCTTGACGCCAAGTGGGCCACCAGTAATTGCATTTTACTTTGGCTAAGGTTTTGGCGATTCCGGGATGACCTTCCATCAAAGAGTCGTGATATTCTGAAATGATTTGTTGTTGTAGCTCGGTCGTAGGCACGTACAGGCGTTCGCCAAAATATTGCTGTTGATTTTTGACAACGTATTGTTTTCCTTTGGTATGCCATTCCAGTAACGCACTTGGGGTTATTTCCTGTTGGATCGTATTTCTAAGTTCAGTTTGGTTAAAGCTGTGGTGAGGCCTAAAAGCTTGTCCTCAGGTATAATGGCCACTGGATCTGGAGTTGCATATTCTTTTTCATCGATGCCCATGCGTTATAGTGCGTCAGCTTTCCCATTTCTTACGCCTGGCCGATAAGTGATTATATAGTCATATTCGGTGAAGAAAAGGGCCCATCGTAATTGGCGCGAGGATTGCACCTTTGCTGTTTTTAAATATTGTAAGTTCTGATGGTCCGTAACTACAGTGACCATATGCCTGGCCCCTAAGAGATAATACTGCATGCCTTGAAGGCGGATTTTATAGCAAGCAGTTCCTTATCGGTAATGGCATAATTGAGTTCAGGAGGTGTACATTTTCGTGACCAGAAGGCCACAGGGTGCAATTGGCCAGTTTCAGGGTCTTTTTGAGAAAGAACCGCCCCCATCGCCATACTGGAGCATCTGTTTCCACGATGTAAGGTAAAGCTGGACGAGGATGTCGTAGAATCAGGGCTGAGGTGAATTTTTCCTTTAGTTTTTGGAAGGCATTTTCAGCATCTTCTGACCATATGAATTTTTTATTGTTTTTTCGTAGAAGTAACGTGATTGGATGCACAATCTGAGAAAAGTCTGGGATGAATCGACAGTATTACAAAACCCAGCATACTCTGGATCCCTTTTACTGAGGTCGGGGAGGGCCATTTTAGAATGGCATCCACCTTGTGTGCATCCATTCGAATGCCCTTCGGAGTAAGAATGAAACCAAGAAATTCAACTTCGGTTACATGGAAAGAACATTTTTCAAGTTTTGCGTATAGTCGATGTTGGCGCAGTTTAGCAAGCCAGCACGGACATGCTTAACATGGTCTTGTTCTGAGGTTCAATACACTAGGATGTCATCTATGTAGACCAGGGCGCAAACATCGATCAGCTCCCTTAGGACGTCGTTCATAAATATTGGAACGCCGCCGGGGCATTGCACAGCCCGAAAGGCATTACCTGGTACTCAAACAACCCATATTAAGTACGAAAGGCCGTTTTCCATTCATCTCCCTTTTAGACTCGGACCAGGTGGTACGCTCCTCTGAGGTCTAACTTCGTATAAATCTAGGCATCTTTGACTTGATCTAGCATCTCGGGAATAAGGGGCAGTGGGTAACAGTTTTTCATGGTGATCTGGTTCAGGGCGCGATAGTCAATACAGGTTCTTAAGTCCCCTTCCTTTTTTGGTACGAAGAACAGGGGACTGGCTGCCGGAGATTTGGATGGGCGAATGAACCCATTTGCCAAGTACTGGTCCAGATAGGATTTTTACATGCTGGTTTTCTGATTCGGTGAGTGCGTAGATTCTACCGCAAGGGATCTGTGCACCAGGTATGAGGTCAATCTGACAGTCGTAGGACCTGTGCGGTGGTAGCGTATTAGCTTGTTCTTTCTGGAACACATCCTGGAAATCTTGATATTCTTCAGGGAGAGTACTGGTTGCGCCAAGTGTAACTATACCGACTCTTGGACTCATACAAACCTTGAAACTGGACTTGTTTTCTTGGAGATAGCAGGTGGAGGCGCAATCATGAGGAAAAGTCAGTTTTCTTGCAAACCAATCTATCCGAGGGTTATGAGCAACTAACCATGGCATCCCTAAATTTAGCTGAAACTGAGGCGCCTTGATGAGATCGAAGGAAATCGATTCCCGGTGTCCATCCTGGCACAGCAGGGTTATTCCTGCCATACATCGGGTTACTGGTCCGGAAGCAATTTCAGTCCCATCTATTCTGGTCACCTTTTCTGTGTTTGGCTTAAAACTTAAGGGAAGCCCCATCCGTGCGGCCAGATCTTGATTAATATAATTCCCAACTGCCTCGCTGTCTATGTAAGCTTCAACAGAATGCATCCTTGAAGGTTGTTGGTGATTGATTAGGATTACTGGTATTGCAAAATGTGAGGTCGGTTGCTCATTCTTCTCACTCGACAAACTGACCTCTACTTTTGTCGAGCTAGGCAGTTTTCCGACTCCTTACTCTCAGTCTTTTCTGTAGCTCCCACAATTCGCTTGGGAGGTTTTATTGGACAGTCTTTTAAGAAGTGCCCCGATTGTCCGCAGTACAAACATAACTGCTGTTGCCTTCTCTTGTCTCTTTCGGCTTTTGTTAACGGTGGTGGTATACCTCCAATTTGCATTGGCTCTGTGGTATTATCTGACGTGCGCGGAGTAGCATCTTTGGATCGTAGATACACGGCCCGTGTGTTGGATTTGGACCGATCCGCTTTCCGATCTTGTAATCGATGATCTAATTGCACCACCAGATTGATGAATTCACCACAGTCTTTAGGTGGATCAACTACCTGAGCCAAGACGTCCTTTAATTCCCCTCGAAGGCATCAGTGAAACAATGTGGTTCTCTTGTCTTCAGGCCACCTGGTTTCGGCCACCAACCTATTGAAGGTTGCTATGTATGTTAGCAAGTCCTGATTCCCCTGCCGGAGTGACAAGAGTTCATTGTCTACCGCTTGTTCATGGGTGTGTCGGGCAAACAGTTTTTCCATTTCCCTTTGGAAGCCCCCAAAGTCACGTAGTAACGGATCATCATAGCTCACAAGTGGCACTGACCAGTCTGCTGCACTACCACTTAGATATGATAAAATAAATGCTACACATGCTTGATCGTTAGGGAATGCAGCCGGTCTGCAGAGGAAATTAAGGCGACATTGCTTCATGAAAGCTGCATATTTTCTTGGATCTCCTGAAAACCTTTCTGGCGGTGCTAAGGGCATTGTTCCGGGTAAATTTATTTGCACTGGAGCGGTAGACGACGTGGTTGCCTGTGCCGGTGTAGTTGTTTCTAGTAATGGAGCTTGCCCGGCCTGTGATTGCAGTAGTTGCCTGCTGAGTTCTTCAGTACGATCCTTGGTGACGACAAGATCCCTTCGTAGGGCATTAGTCTCTTGCCTAGCCGTATGCACTTCGGCGCGTAATTGCCCTAATAACTGGGCAAGTTGGTCCATTTCTGAGGTCTCCATGGCACCGAGGTGGATTTTGTTATGAGGCTTCGCGTTCTGTTACGCTCACCTGATATCCACGGGGACGCCTGTATGCCCTGGTTGTCGGATTTCCCCCAGATGTACTCAATTCAGAATTATGTCTATGGCAGGTAGGCCTGAAAACAGAGGAGGACTGGGTTTAGGTTCAGATTTAATTTCCTCCCACCAGCCCCTTGGACTCGACCTGAAGGCCCCCCCTCCTCACCTTGTTATGATGTCTGGCGTGCTCTCCGTCCTGCTTTGTGCGCAGGGGCGCGTAGTTTCTGCGGGTTGAAGCGGCCGAGTTAACTTCACTGATGCCAACCCATTCAAGTGTCTTTAAAGAGGTAAGTTCGATTATAGTAGTCTTTGAGGGCCTTTGCTTTCTTGCGGGCTATTAATGTCTTTCCCTGATTGTTTCCCCTTTAGGTATGCAGAGGTTGGCTGGGTGCGCTGCTTGGGTTCGGCTCCTGCCGGGATTTATGGACGCGGAGCGTATGAAGAAAGGTAGGTTCAGCGCGAAGTGCGGCGCGCTAATGTCTTTTTGGGCTAACCTGTATTCTTTATTCCTTTTCAGATTACGATGGTCTGTCTGGGCGTGCAGTGTTTTCCAGAGCGGAACCGGCCAAGATATGCCCAGCCAGGTGAGGATATTTTGGTTACTGCTGAGCTTGCCGTGAGTAACCTGTTTAACATTGTCCCTTTTTCTCTCCTCCCCAGGTGCTTCGCTCCAGTGCGAGCGCGATGTCCTGAAGATGCTGCAACGGGATGGAAGACCGCAAGCAGCTGGGATCGAAGGATGGAAGACTGCAGGTAAGCTGGAACTGCTAATAATGTTCTTTTGTCTCCTCTGCAGGTCCGCGATTCCAGGAACGCCGGGTGGTGGTCTCTGAACACAGTGAGCGTTACGCTGCTGGCTGCAGAATAACGCAAAGCACGTTCTTTAGCTTGGGTGTGGTTTATATAGTCTACCCTGTAAAGTAGTCCAGGTAAAGTAGTCCGGGCTACCACACCCTAAAACACTGCACCGCACAGTCTGGTTCTTAGGGACTAGACTGTGTGGGTGCCTCCATGTTAGCTGTAGGCCTCCAAATGAAAAGTAGTCCCTTCAAGTCCCATTCCAAATATGAGCCTGGCGCCAAAGGCGCCAGGTCTGACTCAAAGAGAGTCTCTGGTGACAATGCAAGGCCATTAGGGCCCCAGATGAACCCCGAGCCCTAACCCTACCTGACATGTGACCATGCCAGTGGGGTTCTGGGTCACGGGTCGGCGCAACATACTGCATTCTTCCAGCTGAAGAGGGCTATGGCTACTAATCCAGTGTGACTTTGCCCGGACTTCAAGAGACCATTCTTTTTACAGACCGATGCCTCCAGACAAGGCCTCGGGGCAGTTCTATCCCAAGCGGATTTTGTGGGTCTATCTATATCCAATGTGTTTCATTAGTCGGAAATTACTACCACATGAGACAGCCTTCTCCACCATCGAGAAAGAGTGTCTGGCAATCATTGGGCGGTCGAGGCTCCTAGGTATTATCTGCTGGGACACTGGTTCATTTTGTTTTACTGACCATGCTCCTCTACAATGGCTGGCTCGACACAAGGACTCAAGCCACTGGGTTTTAAGGCAGTTTTTGTCTTTGCAACCCTTTGACTTCCTCACAATTCATGAACCGGCCAAGTTCCAAGTAGTGGCGGATTATCTTTTCAGGTATGCATGATTCCATGCCCGAACGGCCTGGGGTTGGTGTGGGGGTGTGTGAGGACCCGACCCGTGCCGACTATGCCGGCAGCAAGAATCCGACCTGCAACAGTAGCGTGGATGCAGATACAACATGGGACAAAGCACCCACGGCCCCACCCACCCCACACTGGCAGTGAGGATAGTAGCGGAGGTGCAGACACAACAGATGCCGGCGGGCGATAGCAAAAATCGGATGCAATGGCATGTTGGAATCTGAAGACCACATTTCCTCCCTCCACATCGAGGTCGTAGGAACAGGGCAAAACGGCAACAGGTACCGACATGCCGCCCACTCAAACTATGGAGTACGAACATAACCTGGATGATGTAAAAGGCACGAAGTTCCCTAAAATGTACACGTACCTGCTTCCTCATGTCCAGGGAAGGTTTCCATTTTCAGCACGCTCTTGCGTGCTTGCAGAAAACACCATGGACAAGGAAGGATGAACGGCAGCCATAGCAGGGGTAGGGCTTGGGTTGTACAAAGTGTGAAGGAACCTGGGAGCAACGAGGCTGCGGATTGGAGGATGGGCAGAGGAAATAGTATAGAAGGGCAAATGAAGTTTGCCTAGTTGTTGCATTTGCTACATTGTAGGACGGCTTGCAGCAGGACGAAAGAACTGAGGACTGGTGGGCCTATCAAGAATAAGAGCAGAGAGGAAGCAGCTCCAAATGCCATCAGAAGAACCAGAGGAGACTGGAACTACTTTCCAGGGTGAAGAAACCTTAGTCTTGTATTCTATCTCTACACTCAACCTAATAAATATGAACACTTTAATTATAAATATTGAGTGGTGTCCCTCTGTCCATTTCACAGCAGCCTATATCTTCCTTCCACTGCCACCACCAGACTATGTGTCTATTTTCATGGCTGGTAAGCTAATTATGAGGACGTATGTCCCTCTTGGAGTATCGTGTATTCCCCTTCCGCATGGATGCCGCTTGTTATTTAAGAGGAAGACTGAAAGTGAATGATGTCAAAAATGGGATGATGTTTGGAACCCTGTGATATCGCCTTATACTTGATGATGAGACCTGATTCCTGGTACATGTAACTTCAATAATATAAGAAGAATAAACCTCTAACTTGATTCATTCATGATTGATTCTTGCTTGATCTCTTATACCTGCCACTTCAATACAACAGTCTGCTCATATGTAGCACTTTAGCATCACCAATTGTTTTGGTTTATGGGGCAGGGATTTTGCTCCACCATTAGTGTTGACTCAGTTGGGCACATTAACACCACCATTAGATTTAGCTCTGATGTGTCACTTCACCACTACCTTGTGAGGCGGCTGTTAAATCAAAGGAGAGACCAGCCAGGTAAATTGTTCCAACACTTTATTCAAGTACACACAATATGAGGCCCGCCTGCAGTAGAGATCCTGGCACCTGCCTGAAGCTCCATGGGTTTAGTCCTTTGTACCCTTAGTTAGAACTCCGGGCCAGGATGCCATCACCCAAGAAACCACAAAACATTCCAGGCTGCCTGGGCTACTTGAGTCACATCTACCATAACCTGGAGCATGCAGTACATTCAAAAGATGCTGTACTTAAAAGATGCTGCAGTTAGCTATATACAGAAGTTGATACCTATGTACAATATACACAAGTTGAAACACACCTCCCTTCCTAATACAAGATTTTGCTGTGTCATAAGCCAATGTCCTGTAACACTCGTCACTGGCTGTCAATCCTTCTGGCAATCATGCTCTTATTCCACACCATACCATCTTCCTGTTGATGTGCATCTCTAAACACTCTCCTCACTTCCAATGGCCCCTGCAATGTATGCTCGCCTTTTAACATACCAAAGGGCCTTGTGAGACAGGAATGGTATCAAGAGATGACACAGACAAGTGAAGCACAGTTTGAAAACCTTTATTCTCAATGGTCAGGATGGTGTAACAATTCCTGCTGCGTACTAAAAACACAGGTGATGATCCTTACCAAGCTCATATATTGCTTCCTTATGAGACAGGTGTACCAGGGCATCACCCTGAGCCTATATTCGTCAACCGGTTTCAGCGGGGACAGTTGGTTTGCCGCTTTCTTCAGGACTATAGAGATATCTTTCATACTCTATACATTCACAAATGGACAGCAATAACAATTCTCTGTCTTTCAACTTTCAATTTCTTTGTCTGGATCCAGCGTGTTCCATTCTTCTAATTTAGATGGGACATCACATCTGCATATCAGCTCCCTATAAGGGATTTAAGGGAAATGCACACATCAGGGGCCTTGAAGTTCATGACTGTTGTATTCATTATGATATTCTGAGCAATATGGTTTCTTACCGCTATCTGTCGTCTACTGAGGTGGGCCATCAGTTCGAATTTTTCTGTTCCTCTCAGGAGTAGTGGTCTCTATTAAATAAATGAAGAGCTCCTGGTCAGATATGTTTTTGGGCCTGTCTATCCTACATGAGTTTTGTGTCTAATTAGTTACTCAATTGTTATCTCACTTACCGTCACTTTGCTTATGTCTGTGCACGGTATTCTCATCAATTCTTGTTTATTCTTTTTCCGATCTTGTATGTGGCGGAGCTGTTATTCCTGCAAAGCGTAAGTAAATGATGCTGTTGAAGGTAAGTGTCCTAGATGTTCCCCACATGTCTAAATCATAATGGACAGCTATGTCCGTGTCGGGTCTCGATATGGTGAATGCTCCACTTCCCCAGCTGTTGTTAAATAGACTGGAGGTTAGTAATGACTGGATTTTACTGTGGCATCCCTTAACATTTATTGCTCTGCCTTGTTATTATTGCCTGTCTATACAGTGGTGTAGGTCTTAATGAAAGACAGGATCTGTTTGATGCGGCATCACTTAATTAAAGTAAAAGCCGCGTATGCGCCCCATTGTTTTGTTCTTGTGAAATGCTCGGTATTAGTACAGCAAGTGTAGGACCACGAGCGGCTGTAATCTCACTCTTCCTGTCCATGTAACTGGACTGGTCTGTGTTCGAGCGGTGTGTTTATTTATTTAATAGAGACCACTACTCCTGAGAGGAACAGAAAAATTCGAAATGATGGCCCACCTCAGTAGACGACAGATAGCGGTAAGAAACCATACTGCTCAGAATATCATAATGAATACAATAGTCATGAACTTCAAGGCCCCTGATGTGTGCATTTCCCTTATAGGGAGATGATATGCAGATGTGATGTCTCATCTAAATTAGAAGAATGGAACACGCCGGATCCAGACAAAGAAATTGAAAGTTGAAAGACAAAGAATTGTTATTGCTGTCCATTTGTGAATGTATAGAGTATGAAAGATATCTCTATAGTCCTGAAGAAAGCAGCAAACCAACTGTCCCCGCTGAGACCGGTTGACGAATATAGGCTCAGGGTGATGCCCTGATCCACCTGTCTCATAAGGAAGCAATATATGAGCTTGGTAAGGATCATCCACTGTGTTTTTAGTACACAGAAGGAATTGGACCCAGTGATTCTGGACCAATGATCGCTGTGTTTTTACATATAAGTCACACCGATGGTTAGCAACAGAATTAAAGAAATTGGTTGACTCCCAAAGGTGTGCACCCCATTTTATTAACGGCAGGAAAGTAGTGAGCCAGGATAGGGTGAGTGCCCCCTTGGCTGTTTCCTGGGTGCAACCAGGAACAGACTCCTTTCCTCTCTAGGGACATTAAGCTAGAGCTAAAGACTTAAGCTATAGGTTGAAGCTACTTTAATAAAACTGATTCTGCTCGTGATGTGTTAGAATGTATTGGGGGGGGACAGAATCCAGAAACCCATGCAACTCCAATTGTATTGACAGGATGGTGTAATGCCTAACTTGCCGTAACTCTAAGATTGGAATGTTCCCTAACGAAAAGAAAACTAAGGGAAGTCTAATTCTGTCAGTCCAAATGAAAATATTGGCTTTCATTCCGAGTTGGGCGTACAGGGATACCGGGCACCGTTAAGGACATCGGTGCCGGTAATCCCTTTGCGCCCTAATCCCAGGTCCCTTAACAGGCCCCGTCCATAACACCTGGTTTTACCAGGCGTTATGGACGGGGCCTGTTAAGGGACTTCAGAGCTAATAATGGTACCGCAATTTGCGGTACCGTTATTAGCGCCTTCCCCCTTCCCATTGAGCCCTATGGGGGCTGAAATGGGAATGGGGAATGGCTTTTTCAATGGGGATTTACAGGTCCCGCAAATATCGGAATAGACCGGTAAGTCCCCATTGAACCAGGGCGGACTCGGTACCGGTATTGGAGGTAGTCATGGCGCAAATAGCGCCATGATTACCTCCAAACTCGGAATGAGGGCCATTGTCTGTGTCAAAACATATGCTTGTCCTCACTTCTACAGAATAATAGGGTGAATGGGATTTGGCCAACTCAATAGTGTTCAAAGTAAAGTTAATGTGACAATGGAGCCTTTCTGCAGCTCCCTTCCCCAAGTTTAAGGCACTCAGGATAATAAAGTTCCACAAGTCTATAAGGTTTCACTTGGAAAAGAAAAGTTCACTGGGCACAAAGTTCACTTGGCAAATGTTCACTGTACCTTTTCCTGGTAAGTTCTTTAGGCTTCTCCGGGTCTCCTTTCCGTGAACCCAGAAGCCCTCTAGTTCATACTTTCATGCAGCTCCTTGTTTTCAATTGGGCTCCCGTGTTAGTGGCGGAGTGGTCAGACCGCACAGTCCACCCATTACAAGTCGCGCAACCAGGTGCCTTATCTGTAACAGAGTTCTCTTTTCTTTATACTGTGGTTTCTGCGGCCAACCAAGATCAATCTCCCGCCTGGTGGCCACCCCAATGCTTTTCAAACTTCTGGGGTCTCTGCGGCCAGCTTGGATCAATCTGCCGCCTGGTGGGCAACCCAATGTTTTTCAAACACACTTTTTGTTATCAACACTTTTCTATCAGTTTTGGGAATTTTGCTCCCACTTAATTTCTCGCACAGCTCCTTCTCCTCCAGTTGTTAAGCAGGAGAGTACGGTGCAGTGCGGCCGGGAGGCCCGAAACACAGAGAAAGCTCCACCAATCAGGGCAGGGGGTGGGTTCGGGAGGAGGGAAGAGGGAGAAGGACGCGGGAAAAGATCTTGGGGAGGCTAGTATGGCGATCGGGGCAAGGGGCCAGAAACTAATGCCCAGATGTTGTTGCCCAGGGCCCAGGAGGGTCCTGGGGGGAATGCACTTACCTGCTCCTCCGTTTGTCAGCAGTCAACAGACACCAACAAAAACGGTAAGTGTGGCATGGGTGGGGTGTAGAGCAATTACTCTACTCCAGAAAGCCCCGCCACTCTACCTTACCTTTCCATAAAACAGACTGCCATAGACTTACACCATGCATACTTAGAAAGATTTGTGACCACCAGCCTGAATCTATTCATGACAGGATTGTAAATGTTGCCTTGCATTGCATACAAACATGCCTGTCAATGATAGCATGTGCCACACTTAGATGGAATTGTGAATGTCAGCATGTGCCATACTTAGATGGAATTGTGAATGTTAGCATGTGCCACACATAGATGGAATTATGAAGATTAACAGGTGCCACACTTAGATGGAATTGTGAATGTTAGCATGTGCCACACTTAGATGGAATTGTGAAGATTAACAGGTGCCACACTTAGATGGATTTGTGAATGTTAGCATGTGCCACACTTAGATGGAATTGTGAACATTAGCCTGCGTCGCATCTAGATAGGCTTGTGAATGTTAGCATGTGCCACACTTAGATGGAATTGTGAATGTTAGCATGTGCCACACTTGGATGGAGTTATGAAGGTTAGCAAGTGCCACAGTTGGAGTGGTGTACATTATCCTGTGTCACACCTAGGTAGGATTGTGAATGTTAGCATGTGCCACACTTGGGTGGAATTGTGAAGATTGATAGGTGCTGCAATTGGATGGAATTGTGGATGTTAGCCTGTGCCACGCTTGGATGGAATTGTGGATGTTAGCATGTGCCACACCTAGATGGAATTGTGAACATCAGCCTGCGTCACGTCTGGATAGAATTGTGAATGTTAGCATGTGCCACACTTAGATTGAATCATGTACAACTCCCTGTGTCGCATCTAGCTAGGATTGTGAATGCTAGCATGTATTTTTTGTATTTGTATTTCATTGAATTTATATAGCGTTTTAATCCAATACGCTTTACAAGAGGAACAAGCAAGATACAACAAGCATTAAATAACAATTGAATTAAACCAGAAAACAGTACAAAAAACAATTAACATTATAGAAGAGGATTGGAGAATAGAGAGGAACCAAGGTGTGAGAGGAAGTAGGAGGTATGATTAGTGGTGGAAGCAGAAGTAAGAGAGGGTGCAGAGGGTGTAAGGGAGAAGAAGGGAAGAGATGAGGATTAGAAAAGTGCAGGAAGTGGGATAGGAGGGAGTAGAGTGGAAGGAGAGGGTGAGGTGGAACAGAAGTAGGAAAGGGAGTAGGAGGTGTGAGTAGAAGTAGTAGCAGGAGTAAGAGAGGAAGCAAAGGGTTTTAGGGAGGTGAATGGAAGAGATAGGATTTTAGAGAGGTGCAGAAGTTAGGGGAGGAGGGAGGGGAGTAGAGTGGATGGAGAGGGGGAGGCAGATTCAGTGGAAAGGAGCGAGCAGTTGGAAAGATCAGTTGGAAATGTGCCACACTTAGATGAAATTGCAAGCTTTAGCGTGTGTCACATCTAGATAGGATTGTGAATGTTTGTATGTACCGCGCTTGGATGGAGTTGTGAAGGTTAGCAAGTGGCACACTTAAGAGTGGTGTACATTGGCCTGCGTCGCATCTGGATAGGATTGTGAATGATGGCATCTGCCGCACTTGGATGGAATTGTGAAGATTAACGGGTGCCACACTTGGGTGGAGGTGTGAAGGCTAGCAAGCGCCACACTTGGATGGAACTGTGAACTTCGGGCTCCGTCGCATCTGACAGGATTGTGAATGTTAGCATGTGCCACACGTGGATGGAATTGTGAATGCTAGCAAATACCACACTTAGATGGAATTGTGAATGTTCGCATGTGCCACACTTAGATGGAATTCGAATGTTAGCAAATCCCGCACTCAGAATTGTGAACATTAACCTGTGTCGCATCCAGATGGGACTGTGATTGTTGGCATGTGCCACACTTGGATGGAATTGTGAAGGCTAGCAAGCGCCACACTTAGATGGAACCGTGAACTTCAGGCTGCATCGCACCTAGACGGGATTGTGAATGTTAGCATGTGCCACACATGGATGGAATTGCAAAGGCTGGCAAATGCCACACTTAGATGTAATTGGGAATGTTAGTATGTGCCACACTTGGATGGAATTGCAAGGGCTTGCTAATGCCACACTTGGATGTAATTGTGAATGTTGGCATGTGCCACGCTTATATGGAATTATGAAGATTACCAAGTGCAACACTTAAATGCAATTGGCAATGTTAGCATATCTCACACTTGGATGTAATTGTGAACATTGGCCTGAATAGCATCTGGATGGGATTATGAAGGCTAGCAGGTGCCACACGTAGACAGAATTGTGAATGGTAGCATGTTAAATGTCATATAATCCCACTAACCAAAAAGCTCAAACTTTCTGCATACTTATCTGGCGCAAAAACTCACACAACCATCTCTCGCACAATAAGCCGCATGCACTTCACCACACTGCAACAACACATAAGCCGGACCAACAGCACACAAGGACTGACATTGATCCGATACTCACACCAAAGCTCAGTACCCGGTGTACACTGAGTTGAAGCTGCCAACAGAACACCACTCCTCTCACTATCCTACTCCCTCCTCACCTTACTAACACATCCTGCCTTCTCATTTCCAGATCCGCCAGAGCGCCTGGGGACCAACCCTGTTGGTGACGATGCGCGGTACAAATACCTTTAACATTTAACATTTAACATTGGTACTTTCACTCTAGTACCCTCACTAAATTAGGTAAACAGGGAAGTTAAAGATTGTTTCTCACAGTAGTTTATGATATTAGAGGGACGGCAGGATAAGTCTGATTCGAAAAGGTGGTTTTATTCCCCGCACATGATTCATTTTCGAGACTAGATTATGTGTTGGTTTCTGAAGTATTAGTGGAATCTGGGGTGGAAGCAAGTATGGGGGAACATAATATATCTTATCACTCAATGGTGAGAATTAAGCTACATTCTGATGGCGGTGGAGACTCAAGCCTTTTGTTTTAAAAGATGAGCAAGCTTCCAAAGCATTGTGTGATTCCATTAATAATTATTTTATTGATAATAAAGGTTCGTCAGATAGTCTCATGGTTTGGGACTCCTTTAAAGCTTTCATTAGGGGGGAGTTGATGTGCTGGAATGCAAGGGTGAGGAAAAAAGGGGAAACAAAGTTATTAGAACTTGAGACTAACTTAGGAAATCTACAACAGAGGTATGCTTTATCGCATAGTAATAAGGATAGGATGGAGTTGAATGTGGTAAAGGATGCCCTGAAACTAGAGATTGAATCTCAAATGGAGAAAGGTTTGTTTTATATGAGAAAAAGGTATTGGGAAGGAGGAGATCGGGGGGGAACTATTGGCAAACAAACTGAAGGGTTTTTTGGAAAGGTCACATGTGCGTAAAATAGATAAGGGGACTGAAGGTGTGGTGGTAACGAGTAAAGAGATAGGTGAATGCTTTCAATTGTTTTATACAGAATTATACACTGATGAACTTACCCCACAATTGCAAGATCTAGATGAATTTTTGGGAATAATTGATGTTCCAACTTTGTCTAGGGAAGGCAGAACTTTGCTTGACACACCTATTGCTGTATCAGAAGTATTGTTAGCAATTGGTGGTTTACAAGATGGAAAATCTCCAGGCATAGATGGGTTATCTACTGAATTTTATAAATGTTTTGATGTGCAGCTAGCTCCGGAATTGTGTGAGTTGTATAATCGATTCTTGATGAAGGTATTTTGTGTCCGTCAATGAGGGAAGCTGTTGTAACAGTTGTTCCAAAACCAGGGAAGGATGTTGCTCATTGCTGCAATTATCGTCCTATCTCATTACTAAATGTGGATATGAAGATTGTTTCTAAAATATTGGTGAATAGGCAAGATAAACACATGGGAGGACTGATTGATAGGGCACAGGTGGGTATTATGAGACAAAGACGTGGATATGACAATATTAGGACACTTTTAGATATTATGCACTTGCCGGAATCTGCAGTTAGTGAGATTTTGTTCATTTTTTTGGATGCCGAAAAGGCCTTTGACAGAGTTAATTGGACATTTCTAAATTATACTCTTATGAAGATGGGATTTGGGCCACTATTTATCAATGCTATTGGGGCTCTGCAATCAGATTTATCGGCCAGGGTCTCGGTGAATAGGGGATTTTCTGATCCCTTTTGATTATTTAGAGGTACAAGACAAGGCTGTCCTTTGTCTCCTCTCCTTTTTAATTTGGTTCTGGTGCCCTTGTTGGCCTATATCAGACAGAATATTGAAATTAAAGGGTTGTGTGTAGGGGGTGGGAAAATTAAAGTCTTGGCATATGCGGATGATGTGGTGGTAATAGTGAATAACCCGAGGGAAGGTGGGCCTATTTTGAAGAATATGATTGAGGAGGTAGGGAAGTTGTCCGGTTATAAAATCAATTGGGAGAAATAAGTTGTTTTTCCACTGAGTGTTACTCTTAATTGTGATCGGTTATTGGAATGGGATTGTAAATGGGAAAGGGATTGTGTCAAGTATCTAGGTATTTATTTGGTTTGAGATGTTAATAAGCTGGTTGAGTATAATGTGAATAAAATAATAGAGGTTCTCCAAAGAGACATTATGAAGTGGCGTTGTACTATCTTAAGTATCTGTGCAAAAGTTAATGCAATTAAAATGATGCTGCTTCCTAAGGTTTTATATCTCATACAATCAATTGCACTACAGTTCACAAAGAAAATATTAGGGCGTACTGATAAAGTCTTTCAAGAATTTTTGTGGGGTGTTGGGAAAAGAGCTAGGATCCCACGTTATATTATGACTCGAAAGGTTTGTTATGGTGGGTTTGGTTATCCTATCCTGGGGAGCTATTGTAAAGGATTATCACTTAAAAAATTGTTTATTTTCTCAAATGATGATTTGGATTTAGCGCCTTGGTGGGTGCGAATTGAGAGAGAAATGTTGAATCCATACGATGTGAAGAGTTTATACTCTCTGGAAAAATTGCCTCGACAGGCAACAAATCTGAAATCAATTGCTGTTACAAAGGATGCATTGGTCTCGTTGACAACAGATAATGGTCAGGGGTTGCACATGTATAAAGAAGCTTCTTTATGGTGTAATCCTGGTTTGCAGGTTAATAATAAAATGTTACTTTGGAGAAGTTGGAGTAATAGAGGTGTTTTGATGATTGGAGATGTCTGGAATGATAATGATGAGATGGTTTTCTTTGACGTTCTGAGTAATAAATATGGACTAAGCAGGAGGGAACAGGGAATGTACAGATTATTGAAGGATTTGCTTTCTGAACCGCGACAGATGTTAGGTTCAAGGTTTGTGCAGAAGCCTGAGGTTTCTGAGTTGTTTGCTGTGACGCAACAGAACATTTCGGATATCATTAATTTTATACCTTTGGAGAGTGCCTGGTTGGCCTCATGGGAGAAGCTGAGACTGAAATGGTCTGAAGAGTTGGGCAATGATATTTCGGTGGAAGAGTGGGACCAAATCTGGAAGGTCCCAGTTAAGGCAAAAATGTACTTAAACTTACGTTATATTCATCAAAGGGTGTTGGGTAAAATTTATTGGACTCCGCTTCGTATGTATGATCTTAGGATTGATGGAAGATGATGTTTGATGATGTAGGATTGATGGAAGATGATGGGTGTCGTAAGGAGAAGGGTTCTCTGTTGCACATGTTGTACTGTGATAAGGTGAAGGGCTATTGGAAAGAGGTGTTGGACAGGACTGATGCGATTTGGACTATCAATTTTCCGCGGAACCCTTTATCTGTGCTTCTGCTAACTCCAAGATGTGGGCGCAGTATTGCTTATGTAACTAGAAATTGGATTAAGAAAAGCTTACTGGTAGCTGTCAGAGAGGTATTGAAGGTCTGGAAAACGAGGAAGAAACCTCTTGTGGAGGGTTGGCTATGTGATATGAAGATTCTTTCAAGGTATGAGAAATGCTTATTTTATAGGCAGCAAAAAGAAACAGTATATGAAGAAATTTGGGGACCTTTCAATGATTTTTATGGGAGTGGATGATTTTATGTCAAGGTATGAGTTTTATGGCTTTATTTTTTAAGTAATGGGTGGTTGGGATGTGGGAGTGTGTTTTATGTATTGTCCTTAGTCCTGATTTGTCTTGTTGTATTGTTGATCTGTATTGTTTCATGGTACTTTAGAGAATCTAAGTTTGGTATTTAGATTTAGAATTAATATGTTGGTTCTTTACTTTGCTTTAGTATTGCATATGTTTTATTTTTCCTTTTGTAGTTTTACTGTAATCATTTATTCTTCGGAATCAATGCATGGTTGTTATATATGTTGTGGAAATTATAAATAAAGTGTATCAAAAAAAAAGAAAAGGTGGTTTTACATTCTCTTGCTTCCCTCCGAGTGTGAGTGTTCGATGGAAGATTTTGGGCTAGGGAAGGACATTCGTGATGATATCCTATGACCGTAGAGGGGAGGTAGGATAGATCGGGATTAGGAAAAGGGGGATGTCTGACCCTTTGGTCTTTCTGCCTCGACACCCTGTTCCTTTAGGTTCGCTCCTTGCTGCCCTACTCCTCTGGGCTCTCTGTCTGCCACCTACTACAGCTCTCAGTCCTGCTCCTCTGGACTCTCTGCCTTGCAGCCTACTACAGTCCTCTGCAATCCACTACAGTTTTTCTGCACCTTGTGCCATCCGTTACTGCAGCCCTGCTTCCTTGTTTGCAGCCCCCCTATTTCCTGGCTGCTGCTCCCTTGCTCTCTTCCTTGTTTGCAACCCCTTGTTCTTGATCCCTGTCCTTCTCTTCCTTGAGTCCTCTGTCCTCTCCTTTAGTTTACCCATTTCTATTGTACTGTTTTTTCCTTCATTCCCTTCTGCTAGATTTCTCTTAGACTTCCTTTTCCCTGGTTATTTATGTTCTTGTCTCTCTTGTGTCTTATGTTGATCCTTTGTACAGAGCTTGACTGTTGGTTTCCGGCAGGCAACCTCTGCCCCTTCCCTTGTCTTGTCGCGTTTTCAGTGTTACAGACACCCACAGCTGCTGTTCCCAGCCATGAGCAGACAGAGTGGGCCCCTGTAATAGTAATCTGTGCAGACGGCTGGAGTTTCCAAAGGTCCGTGGAACACTCTTTTCTGTTTCTGCATACACCCCAAGAGGGAATCCAGTTTGTCTGTATCTTTGTATTTCCTGTCCCTTTCTGTTCACAATTACAGTTGCCTACTTTTCTTTCTTGTTGAGTTTCCTGCTGTACCTTTCTGCTGTACCTTTCTGTCACCTTACATCAGCACAGCCACCCAAACCCTACCTGGGGGCCCTGTGCCATTCTTGACAGAGTGCCATCCTTGACAGAATGCAAGAGCCAAAAAATGATTGTTCCGTAGGCAGGAAAGGCACACACAGACCAAAGATGCTTTCCTTTCGGGTTAAGAAACCTCTGTAAAAATCTAAAGTTTTCCTAAGGACAGCAAACAAAAAACCTAGTTTAAAAGACATACTCACCATAGTAAACAAAGGTTTGCAAGTACAGTACTACACTCACTGGCTCTCTGACCCTTCTATGTTGAACTACTATGACATTTGCAACTATGATCTGCAGTCCCTATCTGTAGAAGAACTACAGCAAGATAATGAATTCTTGCAGATTTTGTTAGCTCAAACAGTGGAAACCACTCCTGCGCTTTCTGGCATATCTTCTGACACTGAATTCGACATTCAGCCTGTACACGAACCTTGTATTCCCTTATCCCAGGCTGCCTTGTCTCTGAACCAATGTTTGAACCCTGATACAGTCAATGATATTGCACTCATTGTGACAGACTCTCAACCAGAGTACGTTGTGGCCAAAGTGATATGCTCAAGATCAACTTGGCAAGCTACACAACCTCCCCAGGCTGCTGATAACACTCATTTAACAGGACAAGACATTCAGTATCCTGAGGTTAAAGCCGCTAGTCCTGGGTAGAAAAGACCAATACTGACCATCGGTTGTCTTAATGCCTCCCCTGTAACTACTAGCCACGATAACTCTAAGGTCAGTCTTCATATTGCTACACCTGACTTGTCTGCTACACTAGATTCTGAAGTTGTAGAACTGGCAAATGGAACATACCAGTTACAAGAACTGCTCTTACACCTTAAAAGACAAACCGAAGACCTCTATAATGAATGTGTCTATTTGCATTGTAAGAATCTAGCAAAGGGACACAATTTGCCAGACCATCTGACACTATGCCCAACACCCGACATTCTGTCTTTAAAGATTGACATGATAAGGCCTGGAATGGTAACACAGAAAAGGATACAGACTTATACAGAGCAGATGGAAGACCTGAACTTGGCATATGCATACCTTCTAAAGTTTGACTTAGCTCATTCACTTACTAGCCACAGTAACTCAGGCTGTTGTTCAGATAGTGAAGAATTAACTCCTTCGGTGGGCCAAATCACTCACACTGCCTTTACACCACAAATCAAGTGTAATCATCTGACTGGAGATCCTGCTGAGTTAAAGGATTGTCCCGTTCTTACCCTTGATGGCGGTCCTTTACTCACACTTACAGCCTCTAAAGAGGTGACTAAGTCAGAGATGTACTCTGCTTCTATGGACTATTGTGCACCAGACCATGAGTCAGATCCTGAACTATACCCAGTACCTGTCTGGAATCCAGCTTTGCCAACTGTCAATTCCCCAGACCCATCTTTCAACCTGAGCACACAAGACTTTGAAGGCCAGCCATGAGAAAGCCTACCCTTTCCTGATCCTCCATCAGCCATGCTACCTGTTACAGAATCTGCAAGCCCAATCTCTGCTGCTTCTCCTGCTAGTACTCCTGAATCTGCTACTGATGCAGCATCTCCAATCACTCTTACTGCAGTAGAAGCACCCCCTTCCTCTCTGCCTGCAAGGACAGTACCTGTTGCAACGCCAGTTAACAACTCTCCTATTAAGGCTACAGCTCCGGTTGTTCCTGCTGGTGCCTCTGCAGCACCTAAACTACCAGACTCTACTCCATCAGTCTCACTTGCGTCCCTGCCCGCTGGTACTCCGGTGGCACCTATACTCCCAGCTGCTACAGGACCTGAACTTCCGACTGCTATTCATGATCTCCTGGCTGCTGTGTCTTCTGAACTCCCTGCAACTCAGGGTGTGCCTGCAACATTTGTGACTCCTGAAGTCCCTGCTCCAAATCTTAAGGTTGCCATTGTTGCTTCTGTATATTTGGAAGACCCTCCTAGAGCGACCTATTCAGCTGTATCTCTGGGGCCACTTTTCAGCACAGTACCGTTGCCAGCCCTAAGGAAAACCACTACTTTCAAAGACATATATGCCATGGAGCCTGCAGCAGATCTTCAGTCTCTCAGTTCATGAACACACTGTTGTGTTTGGTGCCCTTAAGACTTTGTCTTTTCTGGATTCGATCTCAAGGGTTCTGAACATTGATACAGATTCCTCCTGTAAAAGCTCTCACCTTGCAGCCTTACACAGCTTTTGGATCTTCATAATGTGCCTTATTAGTATTAGACTCTCTCACGGTGTGAGAGGCCTTGGACGTGCTCTTCTTGTGGGTCAGTCCTCAGGGGGCCTGGAGAGGGGCCTGGAGAGGGGCATACTGTCACGCCTGTGCCACTGGCGCACACATTGGCAACCATCATGGACGATATGGTACTCGTTTATCTTCATAATACCCTTTAAACAACCCCTATTCACATTTTGGTCTTTAATTTCCATTTGTATGACATTGGCACTTTCCTATTTAATTCAGCTAACTACATGTACCATAATGCACCTTGCTACAGCTATCAATTCCTGGCTATTCCCATTCATCAGTATTGGAACCACAATCCCCAGAAGCCCTAACGATCAGTGCTGCTTGAACCATCTCAGGAGCAGAGAGGGAGGAGGCAGATTATCTTCAGGTGTGCTGCTCCAGGTGCTGCCAATTAGCCTGCCTCAGTACAGGGCAGGGCTGTATTTAAGCAGCTGCCTGCAGAAGCTCAGTCTCTTGCGTCAAGAGTCCTCCGAGCCCCTTTTTGCCTTGTGACTCGAATTTTTATGCTGTTCCTGTTGCTGCATTTTCCTGCTTTGACCCAGTGCTCTTTCGGGGCTGCCTGCCTTGCAGCCTGCTACACTCTGCTGCCTGCAGCCCTAGCCTTCTGGCCTCCCTGCCTCACAGCCCTGCTCCTCTGGGCTCCCTGCCTTGCAGCCTGCAACCCTCCACTGCCTACAGCCCTGGTCCTCTGGGCTCTCTGCCTTGCAGCCATTTACACTCCGCTGCCTTCAACCCTAGCCTTCTGGGCTCGCTGCCTCACAGCCCTGGTCCTCTGGGCTCCCTGCCTTGCAGCCTGCAACCCTCCGCTGCCTACAGCCCTGGTCCTCTGGGCTCCCTGCCTTGCAGCCTGTTACACTCCGCTGCCTTCAGCCCTAGCCTTCTGGACTTCCTGCCTCACAGCCCTGGTCCTCTGGGCTCCCTGCCTTGCAGCCTGTTACATTCCGCTGCCTACAGCCATAGCCTTCCGGGCTCCCTGCCTCGCTGCCCTGCTCCTCTGGGCTCCCTGCCTTGCAGCCTGCAATCCTCCGCTGCCTACAGCCCGGGTCCTCTGGGCTCTCTGCCTTGCAGCCTGCTACTCTCTTCTGCTTTCACCCCTGACCCTCTGGTCTCCCTGCCCCGCTTGGGTTCGCTCCTTGCTGCCCAACTCCTCTGGGCTCTCTGTCTGCCACCTACTACAGGTTTCAGTCCTGCTCCTCTGGACTCTCTGCCTTGCAGCCTACTACAGTCCTCTGCAATCCACTACAGTTTTTCAGCACCTTGTGCCATCCGTTACTGCAGCCCTGCTTCCTTGTTTGCAGCCCCCCTATTTCCTGGCTGCTGCTCCCTTGCTCTCTTCCTTGTTTGCAACCCCTTGTTCTTGATCCCTGTTCTTCTCTTCCTTGAGTCCTCTGTCCTCCTCTTTAGTTTACCCATTTCTATTGTACTGTTTTTTCCTTCATTCCCTTCTGCTAGATTTCTCTTAGACTTCCTTTTCCCTGGTTATTTCTGTTCTTGTCTCTCTTGTGTCTTATGTTGATCCTTTGTACAGAGCTTGACTGTTGGTTTCCGGCAGGCAACCTCTGCCCCTTCCCTTGTCGCCTTTTCAGTGTTACAGACACCCACAGCTGTTGTTCCCAGCCATGAGCAGACAGAGTGGGCCCCTGTAATAGTAATCTGTGCAGAAGGCTGGAGTTTCCAAAGGTCCGTGGAACACTTTTCCATTTCTGCATACACCCCAAGAGGGAATCCAGTTTGTTTGTATCTTTGTATTTCCTGCCCCTTTCTGTTCACAACCACAGTTGCCTACTTTTCTTTCTTGTTGAGTTTCCTGCTGTGTGTGTACTTATCTGTTACCTTACATCAGCACAGCCACCTAAACCCTACCTGGGGGCCCTGTGCCACTCTTGACAGAGTGCCATCCTTGACAGATATCTCAGCTTTGGGTACCCCACTTCCGTTCTTCAAAGACCCTCCATCACAGTAGTACTCCTTCGCAGTCTCACTCCCGGGGTCAGAATCTGACAGTCTTAACTTTCTCTGGGTTACCCAAGTTTTTTTCTTAAGCGGGTTAAATGTGAGAACACCCTCAGATTTCTCACAGCCTACAAACCCATACTCTCTCACCTTCTTCCACCCTGGTTAGGGGTGCTTTCTTCTCAGTATCATACCTCTGATTCATTTTCTCATTTTTACCAATCACTCTTTCAAGACTTCTTCATCCGACGTAACATAGATCATCCTTCCTATTCATGGTGTACACACAGAGGTAGCTGTTTTCCTCCTTCTCAAAACTTCAAAGGGTATTAGCCCTCTTGTGGAATGTGGTGACATTCTGTACGCACACATTGTCCTCCTTATGTTATCCTCACTATCATTGGCCCCTCGCACAGCCATTCTGATGCTCTGCATCAACGTCCTGTTAAATCTCTCAACTACCCCATTTGTGGATGGGTGGAACAGGGTTCTGTGATGCTGAACACCAATGCCTTTTAGAAATTCTTTTATTCTTGAAGTAAACTGAACCCTGTTGTCTGTCAACATTTTACTAGGAAACCTTTCATGTTGAAACACCTCACCCAAGAACTCTACAGCAGCCCTTGAATATGATACTTGCACTGTCTTGACCTCAACCCACTTAGCGTATACGTCCACAAGAACAAAAATGAAATTCATAACCCTTTTCATTAACACAGGACCTAATATGTCCAACGCCACAATCTCCCATGGTAAAGTGGGAAACTCCAGAGGCCTCAGATGCTGCACTTGGGTCTCGAGCACCTTGTCTGAGGCCATTCATTCACTGCTAATTTTAACCAGACTCCCCACCCCACAATCCAAATTGGGCCACAAGTAGTCTGGCCTGAGCCGTCTCTTGGTTTTTACTATTATTTTACTATTATTATTTAATTTAATGTGATATAGTTTTATAGACAAAAACCTTACACATAAATCAACATATTCATACAACTAATTATTCATTAATTCATAAATTCATATACACCTTAAAACATAAACATCTAGGTAAACTCCTACAATAACGTATTTCTTATTCCATATAAAATCACCACCTCTAAGAAGAAAAGGTAAATAAATGAATATCCATCAATCAAATAAAAAGGTAACAGTCCATACAATCAATCAATTCTTCTTAACATCTTTTGCTACCTGACTAGACAAAGAGAACACTCAACTCTTAAAGTGAAGATAAGGAATCATTTCTCGTTGGAGACACTACTTTAAGGGCACTGTTGCACTATTGAATTACTGTCACCCAATCTTTTGTTGGCCATAGTCCATACTCTATATAAAGCAAGGTGAAGACTAGCATTCAAGGTATTAATACGCACATTCCAAAACTCATCTTCCTTAATATAGTCCAAATTGTGGACGTATCTGCCATAGTGCTTAATATATATTGAGCCCAACATTGGGCATAGCATAAGAATATGTCTAGCAGTTTCAGGTGTGGCACTGTTTTTACAAATCCGGCAAAACCGATCAGTTTTGGGTATTGCTCGCTCTGGACCTATCACTGATAACACTTGGAAGTTAATTGATGCGTAATAGCAGTAGGAAGCGTCTTAGTTTATCTGATGGACACAGATTCAAGTACCCTTGGGGCTTCTTATATGTATACAGTAAGTGTGAAATAAATCTATAGCTACTTAGACCCTCCAGATGCTCATAGTTGTTTTGCCAGTCCCATAACTTCAGGCGCTCTCCCAGCTGATATTTCAGGTGGTCAAAATCTTTACCCCACTTGGGCATCTACCCTATTGTCTTAAACAATGTAATCATTTCT
Organism: Ambystoma mexicanum; assembly: GCF_040938575.1. NCBI lineage: Eukaryota > Metazoa > Chordata > Amphibia > Caudata > Ambystomatidae > Ambystoma > Ambystoma mexicanum. The sequence goes on along the minus strand of NC_090923.1, from coordinate 1,124,357,168 downwards.
ACAGTAATTTTAGGCTGTTTTTCCCCACTAATGTCTTCTATAATAGTCGCCAGCAACGGATTGGTAGGGTTCATGTGTATTTTAATGTAGAGTTCTGCCCTCTTCTTCAACACCAGGGATTTCAGTGAGAGCAGACCAAGTTCCAGTCTAAGGATAGATATCTATACGAGAGGGTATATTGTATTTCATGACTCCTTACCCTCATACAGGGGCGACTTATTTTCCTGTGCGCATATAGGATCAGTTCTGTTTTATTATGATTTATTACTAACTCATTTCATTCTGCGTTCTTCCACAGCCGCTCAGCTGATCGTAATAATCCACTAAATGTGTGGTCAAAAATGACCAGATCGTCAGCGTACGTCATTACCAAACAATGCTGGGTGCCCAGTTTGGGAGGACAATTGTGAGTAGCTCAAATACATTCAGGGATGTCTGATACAAACAGGTTATAAAATGTCGGCGCAGTAACACATCCCTGCTTAACCCCGCCTGGATTGCTTTATGGGCCTGGTGATTGTTCCTCCCCTGTCCAGTCTAAGCTGCACTGTGGTATTGCAATGTAGAAGTTGCAGGTAATGGCGCAACCCGTCAGGGCACGCCATTCCCTTCAGCTTCAACCACAATTTCCCCCTATTGACAGCATCAAAGGCCGCCTTAAAGTCGATGTATAATGCATACAAGGGAGGGTTATTAGGATGTAGAGCTTTATCTCTCAGGCGGTTCATAATAAGTAAATTATGAGATGTGGAATATCTGCCTCTAAATCCACTCTGAAAACGATCCAACACCCCTATTCCATCTGCCCAAGTTTGCAATTTCTGTAGTAATAAAGAGGCAAACATCTTACCGGAACAATCCAACATGGACAGTAGTCTATAGTTTCCTGGGTCTGAAATATTCCCTCTTTTAAATACGGGCACTAATATCGCAGTCTGCCAGGACTCAGGGATTCTCCTCTCTCTAAGGACCTTTTCAAATAGGATTAATAAATTTGCCCAGAAAAAAGGGTTATTTTTCATGACAGTATTCGAAAGGCCATTAGGTCCCAGTGCACGAGATGCTTTGAGTTTGCCTATTTTATCAGAAAGTTCTTCCAGGCTTACTGAGAAAGGGGGAGCATATTTAACTGTAGGAGACGATTCAACCATCTCCACCATTTTCCCATTTCACCTCTCAAGGAACCCCACCCATTCCTCAGCACTTATGGAGTTTATTTGTGGAGTTACCCTGCTCACCCTCAACATCACCAAGCAGAGCGCAAATATTCTGAGTGTTTCTGGAGCATATAACTTTAACAGACTTTTGCCAACATTCAAGTTTTGTAGTTATTTTCCTTTGTCTAGACCAGGACCTATATTGATTCTTCAATTCTCTTATCTTGCTATGGGCTGCAATCACGGACCTAGTGGTGGTCCTAATTTTGCGTATTTCACTTATAAGGGTACGCTTGGCATCCCGTATTACTTTATCATAGATCGGAATAAGGCCAGGTTCCCTGACAGTAAGTACTTACTTTTTTGTGGCATACTTTCCCGTAAAAGTACAAATCCATTTTTCCATGTCATCAAATGACATGCCGTTAAACAGATTATAGTACTTTATATCACAGACTTTAATATCATGGCTTGCTCTTTTGATGTTCTTTTCGGACCACACTAAGCTTGTGGCTGATTGATTAGTTAAGATATTACCAGTCAGGATAATCTGGGGGGAGTAAGTAATACTTTCGGAGGTCATGCTGAATGCTTCATGATCACTCCAGTCAGTGTCCAAAACTTTCATATCTTTGACCAAGGATGCCACCTCGCAGCTTGTAAAGATATAATCAAGTGTGCGACGCGCTCCTCCAATGCCACAATCTCCCATGGTAAAGTGGGAAACTCCAGAATATTCAGATGCTGCACTTTGGTCTTGAGCACCTTGTCTGAGGCCATTCATTCACTGCATATTTTAACCAGACTCCCCACCCCACAATCCAAATTGGGCCACAAGTAGTCTGGCCTGGGCCGTCTCTTGGTTTTTACAATACCCAGATGTCCACCATGTGCTTCTTCCAAAAATCTTTTCCTCACACCTGGAGGTGGATCAATCCGTCCTGCGTGCAATAGAAATTCACCTTCTACACTTAAATCATCTTTGACACGATAAAACACCTTTAGGCCAACCTCCTTATTCAAGTCAGCCTAGTTAGAATCAACAAAGCCCCTCACTTTCTGTAATTCTTCATCCGCTCTATTCATTATTTCCCATCCCTCTCTTGTTATAGCTCCCTCACATACCACAAAAACGATTCAACCCCCTCCTCTGTTCCTCCCACAGTGGTGTTTACACCAGTTCTGGACAAATAATCTGTAATAGTTTTCTCCTTGCCTGGTACATACTGTACCTCAAATTCATGGCCTTGCAAGGTAGTAACCTATTTTGCTATCCTTCTGGATGTGCCATCCAGCCCCTTAGTCGCAAATACCGAAACTGGTGGTTTGTGATCACTTAAGACCACACATTTTCTGCCCCACGTGAAAGCTTTGATTTTGTTTATTGCCCACAGCATACCTAATGCCTCTTTCTCAATAACGGAATAGCAAAGTTCTGCTCCTCTCAGTAGCCTTGACGCAAAGGCAACTATGCTCTCACTACCTTTATCTCTCTGTAGCAATACAGAGTACGACGTCCTTTCGTTGCAGGATGTTTTTTTGCTGGGTTTTTTACTGCAAATTGTTTTCTAAAAAAAAAATCTGATTTTTTAGAAAACGGGGGGGGGACGACGTGGGAGGGGAAATCCCCCCCCCCCAAAAAAATTCTATGGGTTTTAAAAAAAAGAAATCGCAGTAAAAAACCCAGCGAAAAAAAACATCCTGCCATGAAATTACATGGAACCCAATACATTCCTTTGTCCAGTTTTGGAATGGTGAACCTTATCATATTTGACGGTATTACACACCTCCCTTCATTCATTCCATTGCAAATCCTACCTTTCTTACAAGGTCGAAAAACAATCGACCCTGCTTAGAAGTGCCTATGCTAAGTTTACTGTTGGTGAAGTGAAGCCACAAATCAAAAACATACAGTCTATGATGCGTGGGTGAGCACAGATCACAAGCAAAAATCAAACGCATTGACCTTCAATCCCATGGGAGCGATTAACCCTGCAGACCAACGTGGCATTTGAAATATTTTCGAAAAATAAACAAATTGTTTGCTTGCATCCACAAATGTTGCGCGAAATTTATAGTGATTTACTTATTTTATGAAAACAGTAACAGTTAGTGTCCTCCCCATTGTCACATCTGTGTGCGCCCTGTTTTCCTGGAGGAATGTGCTCTGCGGATAACGTGAGACACTCACAAGTCCTAAATAGAAGTGCCCTTCCATCTCCACTGAAATTTGCACGCACTAACAAATGTTGGAGGAGAGGGGTATATGCTGCCCCCCTGAAGCATTCTCAAATGACATCTAAGCTAATGTGGGAGACACCTCCACTCCTCCTGTACCTATTTGCATCACCCATGTTTCATATAAGGGTATTAACGCTCTGCTAATGTGTATGCTTTGAACCTCATTTAGTTTACTTCCAAATGCCTAATTTTAGAGTCCCTCTGCCCTTCTGGTGAACTGCTCTCTCCCAGCGCCTCGCACAGCCGGCCCCCACCACCTGTCAACTCAGCCATCTCCTGTTCTCACGGCAATGCAGCTATTCATTTTTGCAAGTAGCGAGTCTCGAGCCCTGACAAAATGTGCTCGTACGAGAATGTTAGACCAAGCCCTGCTCCAACCTTTGTGCACAATCCGTCTCTGCTGACTGACTCATGCCATCTCCAACCCCCTTGTGCCAAGCCGTGGCCCCCTGAACCCATGACCCCTGTTCCCTTTGAATGCATCTGTTCCCCAGAACCTATCCCTACATCACCTCAAATTCACCTCCCAAAAGGACTGCACCCACACACCACACCCGTTCCCACACCAAAATGATACCACTAGCTCTTGCAATCATGGGGCTGGAGGACATGCCTGTACTGCTACAACTACAGCAACAACAACAACAACAACTACAGCTACAACAACAGGCAGGACAGAGGAGACGCAGGAGGAGAAGGAGGGTGACACAGGCCCAGCAATTACCACCAGTGCAGCCAGTGGTACCTCGTAGGCAGCTACCAATTCATCGCATCAGAACCAGTCCATTCAATCTAACCCCTGAGCAGATCCACACCCTGTACCGGTTGGACCGGGACACCATCACCACCATAGTGTACATGATACACAACGCCATTGTCAGCCTCATAGAAATACGCACTGCCCTCCCCCCGCTACTAAAGGTGGTGTCTGTGCTCCACTTCCTGGCCACAGGCACCGACCAGCACACAGTGGGCCAACTGCATAGCATATCACAACCACTCTTTTTGCACATGCTGACCCAAGCGCTGGATGCCCTCCTGAAGCACGCTAGCACCCACATATCCCTACCACGGACTGTCCAGAAGCTTGCCGACACTAAAGTAGGCTTCCATGCACTTGCATGCATGCCCAATTGCGTCAGTGCCCTCGACTGCACCCATGTAGAATTGGTCGCCCCTCATGCAACAGAGGCAGTGTATCGCAATCACAAGCAATACCACTCCATCAATGTGCAGATGGTATGTGACTCCAGCAAGATCATCACACAATGTTGCGCCCGATATCCCGGAACTACACATGATGCCATGGTGCTGCGTAACTCCTTGCTACCCCGCCAGATGGAGCGACATGCTGGACGACGTGCCTGGCTGTTTGGTGAGTTGCCTGACTGGCCCATGGCAGTGCATTGGGGTTGTGAGGTTGGGGGATGCATACTCCACCTGGGTGGGAATGGGGAGGATGCATACTCCACCTGGGTGGGAATGGGGAGGATGCATACTCCACCTGGGTGGGAATGGGGTGGGGGTGCATACTCCACCTGGGTGGGAATGGGTGGTGAGCGGACACTGCACTCAGAGCTAAACACTTCAGACCTGAACCTCTAAACTCAAACATGACACATCAATGCCACACATTATATCAATGCTGTACATCAATGACAAGATGCAAGACACACAACCAGGCCACCATGGGTACGTCAAGCGATGCATGACTAAACATGACAACAACTGTGCCAATGTCGCCAGTGTGATTAGGCACAGAGTAGCATACACTGCAAATATGGGAGCCAAGACATCGTTCCACATCCACAGTCCATCCGCATCAGCATGCAAGTGTACACCCTGCATCATCTGAACATTGCAATCCACACTAGCAGACCATATTGCAGTACACAATGCATCCAATGAATCTGTGCATACGTACAGGGGCATGTGCAGGTCAACACCAAATAGCTGCGGCCATGGTCGTTAACCCTAAAGGTGGCAGCTCAGAATGACTCACACAGACCGCTTTGTGCTCCCATGCAGGTGATGGAAGCTATCCCTTGAAGCCGTGGCTACTTACCCCTGTGCGCAACTCACGTAACATACCCGTGTTGTGATTGAGCAGCCTTTTGGCCTGTTGAAGGCGTGGTTCCGCTGCCTAAGCAGGTCTGGTGGAACACTCCTTTATGGGCCTCAGAAGATGGCAAAGATCACCATGGTCTGTGTCATGCTGCACAACATGTGCATCCGGAGAAATGTACCACTGCCACCTGACATTGACATGCATGCACCGGGAGAGGATGATGAGGATGATGATGGAGGAGAAGCAGCACCCCTGCCAGTACGTGATGCACAAGATGGCCCTGCTGTACGCCAATCACTGATTGACAAATACTTCTGAACCACAGGGATGTTGATTGATATGTGTGAGTGCTACACTGAGCACTGGGTCCATGTGGAAATGCACACAGGGGTATGTGGGGTGTTGGGCACTGTGCACTATCATGAATAAAATGAACACATACGAAATGAACAATGTCCAGGCAGTAAATGATTTTGCACACAACGGGTGTATTAATGAAAACAACAGAAAAGTGCATCCTCCCTCCACCACTCACACGCCCTCCCCCCTCCAACCTCCCCCTCCAACACCCAAACACCCCATTCCCCCAATGAACACCCCATTCCCCAATGAACCTCCCATACCCCCAATGAACTCCCCATTCCCCCAATGAACTCCCTATTCCCCCAATGAACACCCCATACCCCCAATGAACACGCCCTTAATCCCCTATACACCACCAACACCACCTCCCCCCACACCCATTGTCATCCCACACTATTTGCAGGCTTTCTTTGTGTCCGGGGGCAGCATTTCGGTCTGCCTCGCACTCCGCCTTGTCATCCGAACAGGGCTGGAGGGTGCGGAGGATGCAGAGGATGCAGGTGTGGAGGATGAGTTGGATGATGTTTGAATTGGCAAGGCCGGCGCAGGTTGCTGGTGCTGCATGTGTTGCAGGATGCTGGTCAGGACCTGCGTGACGACCCCCAAACTGTCGCGCATCATGGCCGCAGAGGCATTAATGGCAGCAGTGTTCCCAGCAATGGCCTGAGCGATCTCTCGCCTTGTGTCCTCTCCGTCAGCCACATATTGGCGAACAAGGTCAAGCATGGAGCCCTGCCTTGCCTCCACCCTTGACAGCCGCCGTGCCTCCAAGTCAGTGGGAGCAGCAGAGGTTGAGAATGCTGCGGCTGGGCATGCAATTGCATGGCTGGCCTCGGGGGTGGTACTGAGGTCGGAACTGTGCAGTCGAGGATCCGCCATGGGGCTGGAGAGTGTGGCCTGAGTGTGGGGTTGGGGGGTGGACAGGGGGCCAGGGGTGTGTGGACATTCCACATGGATTGTTCCATCTTGGTCCACGTACTCCTGTGCTCCTAGATCAACGTCACTGAGTGGGACTGTGGCTGCTTCCTCACCCATTGAGCTCGTGGCAGCAGACTGGGTGCCGTCGGCCTCCCTTTCGGCTGTTGATGGCAGCTCTGTGGTAGCAGTCACGTCCACTGCTGCGGTGTCATTGTGTGCCTGCATGGCTTGTGCACCTGCCCTCGACTGGCCAGTGGCCAGCGGTCTGGCCCTGGACGTGGAAGGCCTTGTGGATGGGTCATGACTCCCGCCTTCTCCATCAGTGCCTGTGTGGGAGGAAGAGATGCAGGGCATCAGTGATGCTGTTATATGCAAGAAGCATGAGATGGTGCAGTACGGTATTTCATTTCTCATGCATTGCAATCTTATAGGTGTATCACACAGGGTAGTTTCAAGGCGGGGCATATTGGCATTAGCCGTGGCATCTCCATTTGGCTCTGATACATACCAGGTGGTATGCCACTGTATTGGGCTTTGTGTGATGTGTTACATGCAAATTGTCCCTGTGTGTTGGGTGTCTGTTGGTAATGGGATTGGCACACGGCATACATTTCAGTTTGGCAGGGTTTAGGCCTCCACCTGGACATGGATCTGTAAATGTTTGTACGATGGGCCATGTATTGCCTTGCCTCGGCTCACATTCACATCAGTTGTGCTACGTCATGGTTTGGCCTACTGGGGTTTGCAGGGTCACTCACCTCCTTCTCCAGATGTCGCGGCACCCGTCTCCATCTCCCCGAAGCCCTCGATCGACTCCATCTGGATGGTAGTGCTGCATGTCTCCTCCCAGCGCATGAGTTTGACCAGGGAGTGGGCACCCCCCCCGTGGCCATGGCCTCCCCACGACTGCTGGCCAGGATGTTGCGGACCCTGAGGCAGAGGTCATCCCACCTTTTTTTGCATTCTTTGACTGTACGTGGGGTGGTGCTGACTGCAGACACCTTGCAGGCTACCTCCTCACATATCTCCTTCTTCCTCTGCTGGACCAAGAATGTTAGACCAAGCCCTGCTCCAACCTTTGTGCACAATCCGTCTCTGCTGACTGACTCATGCCATCTCCAACCCCCTTGTGCCAGGCCGTGGCCCCCTGAACCCATGACCCCTGTTCCCTTTGAACGCATCTGTTCCCCAGAACCTATCCCTGCACCACTCAAATTCACCTCCCATATACCTAATCTGGAGTGGTCATATATTTTGATAACACTAACACCTATTCCCACTGTGTTTCAAATTGTTAGACTCCAAAGGCTGCAAATCAACGATTGGCCCTTCTGATAAGGCATCCAATAGCAACAACCCCTAACACATGCCCCCCTAAAAACATATAGGTCAGAATGCACCTATTTCATACCAACAGCCCCCTTTCATGCGTTGTTTTGCTTACAGTCAATAGTTCTTCCATGCCAAGTTTGTTATCTAGCCTAGGTCTCATTCCTTAGTGGGACAAGTATTTATTCAGCAATTTGGACACGTGCTTGCTAAGGCAACTGCAGACCCCGCAGTTGCTTTCATGCTCATATCCATCTGACCCTCCCCGATCAGTAAAGGACACACAAGAGCTCGACGAAAGCGGGGAGGTCAAAGCACAGAGTTACACTGTATGGCATCCTCCAGCAGGCACTTCTTGCTGAAAGAAATTGACAAAGAGTATACAATTTGGACGCTTGATTTGGACAATGGGCCTCATTACAAGGTTGGCGGTAAGGCAAAAACGATGCCGGTATGGTAATACCGGCATCGTTTACCCTAAATAACGGTGCCGCTAATCGCGGCATGGGCGTGTACAAGCGCCCCGTCGGGGAGCAAATACTGGCATGCCTGTAATAGGGGGACATCCCAACCCATGCGGACATGCAAATACCGGCATCACGAAGCCGGTAATCATGGGCTGCACGATACCGGCCATACAGGCATCGCGGACCACCCGCAAACAGCAATCAGGATACAAGGCAACTGCCACAGGTGCAAACAATCCCCACAGGTGGAGTCAATGGAGGCTGGGCCAGTATAAAATGAGCGCACCCACACACCAAACCCCTTCCAACACCAAAATGCTATCACTAGCTGTTGCAATCATGGCGCTGGAGGACATACCCATTCTGCTACAACTACAGCAACAACAGCAACAACAACAACAACAACTACAGCAGCAACAACAGGCAGCACAGAGGAGATGCAGGTGGAGAAGGAGGGTGAGACAGGCCCAGCAATTACCACCAGCGCAGCCAGCAGTGCCTCGTAGGCAACCACCAATCCCTCGCACCAGACCCAGCCCTTTTAACCCAACCCCTGAGCAGATCCACACCCTGTACCAGTTGGACCGTGACACTATCACCACCATAGTGGACATGATACAGAACGACATTGCCAGCCTCATAGAAATACGCACTGCCAAACCCCTCGCTACTAAAGGTGGTGTCTGTGCTACACTTCCTGGCCACAGGCACCTACCAACACACAGTGGGCCAGCTGCATGGCATTTCACAGTCACTATTTTCATGCATGTTGAACCAAGTGCTGGATACCCTCCTGAAGCATGCAAGCAGCCACATATTCCTACCACGGACTGCCCAGGAGATAGCCGATACCAAAGTAGGCTTCCATGCATTGGCAGGCATGTCCAATTGTGTTGGTGCCCTCGACTGCACCCATGTGGAATTGGTAGTCCCCCATGCCATAGAGGCAGTGTACCGCAATCGCAAGCAATACCACTCTATCAATGTGCAAATGGTATGTGACTCCATCAAGATCATCACACATTGCTGTGCCCTTTTACCCGGATCAACACATGATGCCATGGTACTGCGTAACTCCACGCTACGCCGTCACATGGAGCGACATGCTGGACCACGTGCCTGGCTGCTTGGTGAGTTGCACAACTGTCCCATTGCAGTGCTTTGGGGTACTTATGTGTAGTGATGCATAAGGGGGGGGCATGCACCACCTGGGTGGGAAAGAAGGGGGGGCATACTCCACCTGGGTGGGAAAGGGGGGGCATACTCCACCTGGTGGGAAAGGGGGGGGCATACTCCACCTGGGTGGCAATTGCCAGTGATTTGATAATGCATGCAGAGCTAAACACTCCTGACCTGAACCGGCCAAATGGAACATGACACATCACTGGGCCACATTGCACAAATTATGCAATCGATGACAACAAGTAAGAGGCACAACCAGGCCACCATGGTGATGGCAAGCAATGCATGAATGAACAGGATGGCAACTGAGGCAATGTGGTCAGTGTGACCATGCATAGTGAAGAATGAACAGCATGAATTGGAGGCTAAACGTTGTTGCAATACCACAGCACATCTGCCTCAGCATGCATGATTACACCCTGCATCATCTATTGAACGCCATCCAGACTACCACACCTCATGACAGTATAGATTGCATCGAGGTGACATTTTTGCATGCGTACAGGGACATGTGTATGCCCACACCAAATAGCTGCCGCCATGACTGTGCTCCCTAAAGGTGGCAGTTCAGAGTGACACACACCTATTTGTATCTGCTTGCAGGTGATGGAGGATATCCCTTGAGGCCGTGGCTACTTACCCCTGTGCGGATCCCGCAGAACAGCCAAGAAGAGGAGTACAATTGTGTGCACACCCGTACCCGTGTTGTGATTGAGCAGACCTTTGGCCTGTTGAAGGCGCGGTTCCGCTGCCTCAGCAGATCTGGTGGGGCACTCCTATATAGGCCTGAGAAGGCGGAAAAGATCACCATGGCCTGTGTCATGCTGCACAACATGTGCGTCCAGAGAAATGTACCACTGCCACCTGACATTGACATGCATGGCCCGGGTGAGGATGATGAGGATAGAGACGGAGGTCAAGTAGCCCCCTGCCAGTACATGATGGACGGGATGGCCATGCTGTACGCCAAGCACTAATTCACAAATACTTCTGAAACACAGGGACTATGATAGACATGTGTCAGTGACACACTGGCTCCATGGGTACATGCACACTTGTATTGTTGGGAGTTGGCCACTGAACACCATCATACATTAAATGTACATGCACAAAATGAAGAATGTCCAGCCATTGAATTTTAGGCACACAACGGGTGTATTTTTCAAACAGGCAACAATGTGAACACTCCCCCCCAACCCCCAGTGAACTCCCTAACCCACTCTACAAACCCCAATAACCCATTGTGAACTCCCTAACCCACCCTACAAACCCCAAATGTCCCCAAATGTACTCTGATGATTGTTCCCTTCGCCAACAACCATGTGTCCAATGGCCATTGTTTGGTCAATCTACTTCTTGGCCTTTTTGGTATCCGGGGGTGGCATCTCTGAGTGCCATGCACTCCTCCGGGTCATCCGCACAGGGCTTGTGTGGGCTAAGGTTGAAGATGTTGTAGCATAGGACATGTCAGAGGCAGGTTCCACGCCTGCTCCAAGGCGTGGCTGCTGCATATGGAGCAGGATGGACGTTATCACTTGCGTTACTGCCCCCAGACAGTCCCTCATGATGACTGCAGACGTGTTAATGGCAGCAGTGTTCGCAGCAATAGCTGCTGTGGTCTCCCCAATGGCAGTAGCAGTGGTCCTCCTGGTGTCCTCCCCATCAGCAATATACTGCTGCATTAGATCAAGCATTGACTCCTGTCGTGCCTCCACCCTTGACAGGCGAGCCTCAAAGGTGTCGGTGGTAGCCAGAGTGCTGGTGGCCGGGGTGGTGGTAGCCGGGGTGGTGGTAGCCGGGGTGGTGGATGGCGCTTGTGTGGGGCCCACATCCAGGGTGCTGTCCTCCTCGAAGAGGCACATGTCGGAATCTCTGAGGCCGGAGTCGTGGAGGCAGGGATCATCGCTGCTGTAGGCCTCCATATAGGGTGGGGAGGTGATCAGGGGGCTTGGGGTCGCGGACCACCCGCAAACAGCAATCAGGATACAAGGCAACTGCCACAGGTGCAAACAATCCCCACAGGTGGAGTCAATGGAGGCTGGGCCAGTATAAAATGAGTACACCCACACACCACACCCCTTCCAACACCAAAATGCTATCACTAGCTGTGTAGTGGACACGACTGTGACACCCTCGGTGTCCACATTTGCATCTGCAACGTCCGCGGTGGTCGGTGGTGCAGGAACGGAACCCCCTCCCACTGTTGTGGGTAGCTGCTGCTGGTCTTGATGTGTGTGGCCCACACTGGCAGCAGGTGTTTTCTGCTGGGTTTCAACCCGGTCTGGCACACTGCGTGTTGGTCTGGCCTGTTCCTCTGGCTGGGGGTTGGTGGTGGCAGAGGCCCTTCTCCCCTGGCGTGATGTTGATGCCCTTGCGCCCCTCTCCTGACTGGCATCTTCCTCATCGGTGCCTGGGGGTTAGAAGAGATGCAGGTCATCAGTGATGGTGTCACAGGCCAGCGACATACTATTGCACTGTTATATATTCATACATTCATGCATCCATTTATTACAGGGGTGTGGCAATTGGTGTTCTGAGGGGGCATGTAGGCCATCAATGCATGGCAGGTGGCATGCCATTGATATGGGGTCTGTGTGTTGAGTTACATGGGCACGGTCATGTTATGTTGCCTGTGTGTTGGGATTGGGATTGGCACTCAGCATGCATTTGTGTGTGGCAGGGTGTGGCATGCATTATTGACTGGATATGTTGATGTGGGTCTGGGACAGGCATTGGCTTGCCTAGTCTCACTTCCACGTCACTTGTGCTATGTCATGGTTTGACCTACAGGGATGTGCAGGGTCACTCATCTCCTTCTGTGGATGATGCGGCGCCCATCTCCATCTCTCTGAATCCCCCTATTGACTCGGGATCAATGAATGAGCTGGCAGTCTCCTCCCAGGGCATCAGCTTTGCTGGTGAGTGTGGCCCCCTGCCTGTCACCATGGTCGCCCTCCTGTTGACTGCCAGTGTCATGCCCGCGCCGCTGGCACACGCATAGGCAACCATCATGGACTACTTGGTACTCATTTATCCTCCTAATGCTCCTTGAACAACTCCTTTTCACGCCCTCGTCTTTTATTGCCATTTGCTCAACTTTGGTTCTTTCTTATTTTATTCAATTAACTACATTTACCATAATGCACCTGGCTACAGTGCTCAATTCCTGGCTATTCTCATTCATCGTTATTGGGACCACAATCCCCAGAAGCCCTAGCGGCCAGTGCTGCTTCCACCTGCTCAGGACCAGAGAGGGAGAAGGCAGATTGTCATCAGGTGTGCTGCCACAGGTGCTGTCAATTAGCCTGCCTCAGAACAGGGCAGGTCTGTATATAAGCAGCTGTCTGCAGGAGCACAGTGTCTTGCATCTTGAATTCTCCCCGCTCCTGTTTGCCTTGACCCTTTACTTTGTATGCTGTTCCTGTTGCTGCATTATCCTGTTTTGTTCCAGTGCCCTTTCCGGGCTCCCTGCCTTGCAGCCGTTCACGCTCCGCTGCCTTCTACCTACAGCCCTTGTCCTCTGGGCTTCCTGCCTTGCAGCCTATTACAGTCCTCTGCAGCCCTCTACAGTCAGCGGCCCTGCTCCTCTGGGCTCACTCCTTGCTGCCCGGCTCCTCTGGGCTCCCTGCCCTGCAGCCTACCTCACTCCGGCTGCCTACAGTCCTAGCCCTCTGCAGCCCGCCTTGCAGCCTGCCTCACTCCGGCTGCCTACCGTCTTGTCCTCTGGGCTCCCTGCTCTGCAGCCTGCTTCACTCCGGCTGCCTACAGTCCTAGCCCTCTGCTGCCCGCCTTGCAGCCTGTCTCACTCCGGCTGCCTACAATCCTTGTCCTCTGGGCTCCCTGCCCTGCAGCCTGCCTCACTCCGGCTGCCTACCGTCCTTGTCCTCTGGGCTCCCTGCTCTGCAGCCTGCTTCACTCCGGCTGCCTACAGTCCTAGTCCTCTGCTGCCTGCCTTGCAGCCTGCCTCACTCCGGCTGCCTACAATCCTTGTCCTCGGGGCTCCCTGCCCTGCAGCCTGCCTCGCTCTGGCTGCCTACCGTCCTTGTCCTCTGCGCTCCCTGCCCTGCAGCCTACCTCACTCCGGCTGCCTACAGCCCTTGTCCTCTGGGCTCCCTACCATGCAGCTTGCAACCTTCTGCTGTCTCCAAGCCCTTGTTCCCTGGGCTCCCTACCTTGCAGCCTGCACCTCTTCGCTGCCTACAGCCCTGCTCCTCTGGGCTCCCTACCTAGTGGCCCTATTCTTTTGGACTCTCTGTCTGTCGCCTACTACTAATCTCTCTCTGTCCTGTTCTTCTGGACTCCCTGCCTTTCAGCCTACTACAGTCCTCCGCAGTCCAATACAGTATGCCTGCACCTAGTGCCACTCTTGACTGCAGACCTGCTTCCTACTTTGCAGCCTTCTGTTTTCCTGACTGCTTCTCCTTGTTCTCTTCCTTGAGTCCTCTGTACTCCACCTTAGGTTATCTATTTCAGTCTAACTGCATTTCCTTCATTTCCTTCTGCTAGATTGCTCATTGACTTCCTTTTCGCTGGATATTTCTGTTCTTGTCTTCTCATGTGTCTTATGTAATCCCTTTGTACAGAGCTTGCCTGTTGGTTTCAGGCAGGCAACCTCTGCCCCTTCCTTTGTCGCGTTTTCAGTGTTACAGACACCCACTGCTGTTGTTCCCAGCCATGAGCATACAGCGTGGGCCTCTTTTATAGCAATCTGTGCAGAAGGCTGGAGTTTCCTAAGGTTCGTGGAACACTCTTCCCCATTTCAGCATACACCCCAAGAGGGAATCCAGTTTGTTTGTACCTTTGTATCTTTTACCCCTTTTGGCTCACAGCTACTGTTTCCTACTCTTCTTTCTTATTGAACTTCCTGCTGTGTGTGCTTATCTGCTACCTTACCTCAGCACAGCCACCCAAACCCTACTTGGGTACCCTGTGCCACTCTTGACAGAGTGCCATTCCTGACAGCCAGGATGTTCCTCACCCTCAAGCGGAGGTCGTCCCACCTCTTTCTGCAGTCACGCACAGTGCATGGGTTGGTCCCCACGGCCGACACCCTCTGGGCAACCTCCTGCCAGATTTGCTTTTTCTTCATCTGGGCAGCATGCTTCATGTCATTTGACTTGATTATGTCTGCATGCTGGGCCAGAGTGTCCGCCAGCATGTTGAGCTCAGCGTCAGAGAAACGCTGTTTCCGCTTCTGGGGGGACATCTTCTGGGTAGCCTTGGACATCCTCACGGTTTTTTGACGCAGCAGGACATGAAAAGACTGGTGGTTGGGGAGGATGGCAATGGATTGTGTTTTTAAAGATGGCCGCCGGCCCATTTCCCGTTCCTGCGCGATGACGTAATTTCCAGGTCCGGTTTTGCGAACCCGGTATTAGCATGGTGTTATTACCAGGCTGGTATTTAGGGGTTGCTCTGAGGCGGTGCTGGTATCGGCGGGTCCCGTGATGCCGCTATCGGGGGTTGGAGGGACTTTAGTGGCATGCCGGTATTACCATTACCGGCATGGGGGTTCGCGCACTCGTAATCACCCGCTATTAGCGGGTTCATGCGAGCACAGACCCACTCTTACCGGCATGCCGGTAATGAACCCGTTTTTACCGGGCTACTCGTAATGAGGCCCAAAGGGCCTCATTACGAGCATGGAGGTAATGAAAATAGGAAGGCTGAATGGTAATACCGGCATCGTTAACAGGTCCGGGCCATTACGACCCGACAACCCGCCAATACCGCCACCGCCCGTACCGTGCACCTTCATACCGGCATTTGCACGTACACGCGCCCCCTTCGCGGCGGAAATGCCGGGATGCCGGTAATAGGAGGACATCACAAGTTGTGCGGGCATGCACTTACTGGTATCCCGAAGGTGGTAATTAGGGCCTGCACGACGGCGCCAATACAGGCATCGCGGACCACCCGGAAATAGCAACCTGCACTGTAGGCAACTGCCACAGGTGCGCACAATCACCACAGGTGGAGTCAATGGAGCCTGTCCCAGTACAAAAGGACTACACGCACACACCACACCCCTTTCCACAACAAAATGATACCACTAGCTCTTGCAATCATGGGGTTGGAGGACATGCCTGTACTGCTACAACTACAGCAACAACAGCAACAACAACAACAACAATCGTAATCAGCCGCAATTAGCGGCGTCAAACGAGCACGGACCCGTTACTTCCTCCATGCCTGTAATGACCCCACTTTTAGCGCACTTCTCGTAATGAGGCCCAATTTGTTTGAAAAGACAATTTGGATGCTTTATTTGGACAATTTATACTTTTAATAACTTTTAAGTTCAAGTTGAACAGATTTCCATTGGTCATGTACAATGTATAAACATTGTTGAACATTTAAATAGCAGCTAATCATTTGAACCGGGAAGTGAACTGTTCCAGGAGGTCTTCTTTTGGTGGACAGGGCACGTTTGCAATGTTTTGTGGCAATGTATGTGTCCTAGGAACAAAATCATGAGCGATTCCATGACTATGCATGTCCAACACAGACAAAGTGATATCTTTCACAAAATCAAATTCCATTTCCTGGTATATTTGCTTCTTTTTGCAAAGGCCATTGTGTAACGAAGCAGCCCAAAGTATCCTGCAGTTCTCTATTGTTCTCTCCCTATGTTCTTGTTATGCACTTCTACCGCTAGTAGTGTTCGATACTGCATCCCGTTGTAACGCTCACCTGGTATCCACAGGGATGCCACCCAATCTGGCTGGAATGCTTCCGGCCTGGACCCACTCCCTCAGGTTCTTGTTCTGCCGAGGACCTAGTCTGGAATACAGGAGTACTGATTTTAGCCTAGAGGCCCTTTTCCCTTGAGCCCACCTCCCTTGTAGACCCAACAACCCCCTTAGTGTTTTCCTCACCTTGGTTTTCGATATGGTGCGCTCTCCGTTCTGCTGTTCTGTGCAGGAGTGCGTCGTGAATGGGCGCACCGCAACCGAGTTGCTTCACTGGTGTGGGCCCTGTGAGGCCAGTCCTGCTGCGACTCTTTCTTCAGGTAAGTCTGCTGTTTTGACAGCTTGTCCTTAATTGCAATTGCCCCTCTTAATGTCTTTCCTCCTCTTTCAGATGCGGAAGGAGTTCTGAGGAAGCCGTGCTGGCTGGGGCTGTGCTCGAGATGGTAAGTGAAAGCGCGGAGCGCGGCGCTATGTGCTTTTCTTGCTGTTTGCTGACCTGTGTTGTCCTTCTCTTGCAGGCCGCTGTAATGTTCCGGATGGTAGCTGCTGAGAGGATGCGGAGCGGTGAGTAGATGTTGTTCGAATTGCCTCTGAGGAATTATGCGTGTTTATCAGTCTTGCCTTTTCTCTTGCAGGTAGACGGAAGACCGAAATTGCCGTGAACCAGAGGCAAGTTCAACTCAGGTAAGCGTGAAACTGCCGATGGTTGTTTAAATGTGAAGAATAAACGCTTACTAATGTTGCTTTTCTATTTTTCCCCCATGTTGTGGCTTCCGAGGAAGAGAGCGAGCGTTCGCCAAGAAGCTGGATGTTCTGGACACAGGAGCGGATCACAGGAGCTGGCTCACTAACAGGTAAGGGTACTAATGATGTTTTTCTTCTTCTTCTTGCAGGTGTCGGCCCGGAATGCTGAAGATGATCCGACAGGTCGTGGTGAACGTCACGCTGCGAGAGCAGAGCAACACGAAGTGTGTTTTCCAGCTTGGGCGTGGCTTATACAGCCTGTAGGTATCCCAGGTGCCTTCAGACCAGACCACATCCTAAGTGCTAGACCGCATGGTTCAGTTCTGGAACTGAACCATGTGGGGGCATCAATGTTGTGCCACTGCCATTGAGAGCTCCAGCTCCCCTTTCTGCCATATGAGCCTGGCGCCAAAGGCGCCAGGACTGACTCCAAGAGAGTCTTGGGGGGGGGGGTGACTGGGCCCTTGGGGCCATGATGAGACACCGTGGTGCGGCCCAGGGGGCCGGATTGTCAGGATGAGGGTTAGTGGACATGACACCCGTCTATGCCGAAATGCAATCTCTTGGGCCTCTACTTTAGGCTCATATGGTGGAACACTTCCAAATCTCTTGTGTGACAAAATTCTGTGAGTCCATTCAGATGTCTTGATAGACTTTTATCAAACAAAATCTTTTCAAGAGCTTTGCGTGGAGGTGAAGATGGAACCAACCACTTCTTCTTGCGTTCCTGCTCCTCCGATAACGGTCCATGTGTACATTGGTGAAAATGTAGGTTTTCTGTCCATGAGTGGACGTTGGAACAGTGGTGCATCAACGAGCGCCATTTTTCAAGTAGAATTTCCACAGGCTGTAGTGAAAAGAGGAATCCCGCACCCTCCCTTGGGGCCAGCCCTTGGTGCTATAATCACTCCTAATCACCTTCCCACACAAGTAAGTTTATACGAAGCACAATGAACTCAGTCTGGAAAAAACACCCAATCACACAGAATATATTATGCTTGCATTTATTTCTATAATGTCTAATAAGAACTAAGCAGCAATTAACAATAATATGGGAATAAGAGTGCAAGCTGAATAATGGCAATTATCAGTCACAGATGAATATGCAATTATTTATCTTACGCTCCTAGAAAATGTATATGATGAGGTCAGATCACACCCGGGACCCTCGCCGCTACAGGTGCTCGGCACTCCTCGAGAGAGGAGGGGAGGACTGGCCAAGGCCCCCACAGTCCTACACCAAAGTGGGGATGTGATGCTAGGAGTCTCGGCACAGATAGTGCACGGCTGGTCGTCCAGGCGCTGTTCCTCTTTGTGCGCGCGTTTCACCAAACAGCCCAGGATGAGTCCCTCCCTTACTGACCCAGGTATAGTTCTCTTATTAGGGGTTGCACGTCAATCACTATGCCATACCAGCTCTTCGAGAAGCTTCTGGGCTCATCCTTCCGGGCAGTAAACATGTTTTCGCCTGGAAAGTTACAAGACTGGAAACAGCCAGTCTTGGCTCCCAGGCTTCGTGCACGTTGTTTTGGGGAAGGTCTGGCATTTCTGCGTTATAAGTGCACCTGACTCGCAGAGCGAAGACGAGCAAAGGTGTGCAAAGCTGTGCCTGGCTCCCAAGGGCTGCGTAGAGCTTCTTGCAAAGGCTAGATGTTTATGTCTTCATGAAGGACCTTCGCAGTTAACCCCTTACAAGCATGTGGGCTCACCCAGTTCGAGCGGCCTGGCTGATTTCAGCATTTTCCTCCACGCTTCGAATAAGCTCTAATATACTTAAAGAGCTCAGTAGGTTAGTGCAAGTGCAGGTTACTGCAAGCGCTTAAAAGCTTATCACGACATTCCACCCCTTTTGAAGTGAGGCCTGAAAATGCTGACTCAGTTCCATGATTTAGAAGCATGTACGGTGTGCTGTAGGCCGATTAAGCGTTTTTCTAGCACAGTCATTCTAGTATAAAGGAAAGACATTCTGCGCAAGAGCCCAATGAAAATGATAAGAATGAATATTAGGGAAATCAGCAGCCACAGCAAGGGATGCAGCATTACATTAAGCAGCTTAGTGGAGGAGGGAGACCATCCAGTGAATACATCCCACCAGTGGTGAGTAGTAACTGATTGCAGATGGTCAGCAGTTTTGATTAATTGATTCCTGTCTATTATCTGCTTGCACTCTGCAGAAATAACGGAGGTCGCTAGCGTCTGGAAATCTTTCCAAGCAGTTTGGGCAAATTGTCTAATAGCTTGATGCCGGGCAGTAATCACCCCATAGGGTAGAGTCCAGTTAAGCAAATGCGTGAGTTCGGCATGCAAAGTAGTGTGAGACCACTGGGTTAATGAATATAAGGTGTGAGTAACAATGTCTAAGATAGTCACAACCTGATCTACGCAAAATACTTGAGGATTCCCTAATAACCTGTAATTGTTAATAAGCAAGGAATGATTAGTAACTACGCAAGCTTTATGCTGATCTATTTGGAAAATGTCAGTCCCATTAATGTGGTATTGCATCCAGGTGCACTCCCCTGCTACGGGATGCATGCATGGGTTAGGAATTCTCCCCGTTTGGGGACACACCCACCCCTGATGCCAGGGCATGCAGGTGTGACTGTGGATGGTGTGGTTTTGGCTGTCTAACCATTCCCGTCGTATTTGCGGCACCCACCAAGAACCATTGATTTTCATAGGCAGTACTATAAAAGGACACCATATTTCTAAAGCATAAGCGGTTCTACTAACTTGCATTAAAGCATGCCATGTGTTATTCATGAAATCAAAAGCAAGCGGTTTAATCCATATGTTTGCTGGTAACTGTAGCTCTGTGTGCCAGTGGGTTGAGGATAGTCGCCCCCATTCGGAGCGGAAAGCCAACACCTGCTGATTTAACAAAGTTTGCCATAAAATGCATCTTGTGTCTTTAGCAGTTTTGTTGACCTGCCCTATGGCAGAAAATATTTCTTCATAGCTAAAATTCTGCCATTTCCATAGGTTGCCAATACTTGCAGCAGTGTTGCGCAAGGTAGGGCTTATCAATGGGCCCCACTGGGCCAGGAGTTTTATAGCGGCGCTGGCATCAGAACCCATAGTGGCTAACTTATTGCGCACAGTTTCTATGTCAAAAGCATTTAAAGCCCCTGTCCCCACCCCTGCTGCCCCTGCAATCAATGAATCGAACCCCCTAGCTACGCGCAATTTGGCGATGGGCCATAGAAATTGACTCCAATTGTAGCAGCTTGGTAGTACTAAGGAAACATTGCCTCGTGATAAATCTATGTCTAAGTGCACCTCTGTAATGATAGATGCCAGCATCACGTGTCTGCAGTTTAAGTGTTGTCTAACTACTGGAAAATCTAGCATATTTACAGTTTCTACTTTGTGCGACTTGAAGAAAACCATTCTCCAAGTGGGATGCCTGCCATATACAATATCAGTTTTAGATACAAACACCATACTACCATCCGGCAGTGGCTGTTTCAATGTACAATTGTATGAAATGCATTTGGTCAAGTTATAGTCCAAAAAATCTTGGCGAGTACACTCGCTGCAGTTCTTGGGACAGAAGAAACATGAAACATCAAACAAATTATTGGATCCATTCACTGAAAAGTTTGGGCCTAAGATTTCATAAGCACCAGTCATAGGAGTCAGTGGCAAAAGGTGTCCGACAATATGCCACTTTATTACTTTCGCAGTTCCATGTGGATACTCATTTGTAGCAGCGCTTTTCTCACAGGTTACGGTGCGGTTGTAGTTATCACGCAGGACTGGAGCCTCAGGTGTAGTGCATGCGATTCTCAGAGTCCATGTAGCGTCTTGCATCAACCCATTCTTTACAGAGAAAGCGTTGGCTTGGCAGGCCAGGATCACCCACAGCAAGGTAAATCCCATCCCCTGCATACTGTTCTCCGCTCGTGGCATAAGCCTAGTAGCGGGAATATAAACAGGCATGTCAGAATCTTGCAAAAGTACAACATAAGTACTTCCAACCTTGACTTACCACTTCCCCAGCCTCAGGTTTTTTGTTTGGATGGTGAACCCACACCTTTTTTCCCATGCTACCGAAGCCTCCTTCCCCCCTCATGTAGTGTCTGGGGCTTGCTTACTTTCAACCACTAGGGGAACAACTGCTTGCTCACAATCAATTGTGCAATTCGGTCATATTTGGTTAATGGTACTGCAGATGCACCAGTGTTATGTAAGAGTACCGAAACAGTCCCTCTATAGTCAGGATCAATCACACCTCCCAAAATGTCAATGCCTTTTTTTGCCAGGCTGTAACGTGCAGCAATGCGTCCATAAGTGCCAGCCGGCAATTTGATGCCAATATTCAGTGATATGGATTTGGTTTGCCCCGCTGGTTTAACATCATCCTCACAGATAGATAGATCAAGCCCAATGCTGCCTGCAGTGGCTTGCACAGGCAGCTTTGCTTCTTTGTCGGTTTTCCACACAACAAGAGTCTTTGTGGATTCCACTTTCTAACTTGTCAGTCTCACAAAGGGTGTCAGGCGGTTTCCCAGCGGACGATTGTTCAGTTCAAACAGCGCTTGTGCCAGGTGTTTGGACCACCCCTTGAGAGTGTGAGTCTTAGTCAGCTTCTTTATTTGTTGCTTGAGCAGCCCATTGCTGCGTTCCACCAGAGCAGAGGGTTCTGGGTACCGGCTGATGTGCAGTGTCCATTTGATGCCTTGTTCTAACGCCCAGTCTTGCACATTGTGTCCAGCAAAATGGCTGCCTTGGTCTGATTGGATTTCATCCAGGATGCCATAGTGCCTGATGAGGTATTCCATTCCTTGCAAGGTAGCCCGTTGATCTGCATGGGCGACTGGATAAGCTAACAGAAGTCCAGAGTACGTGTCTACCATGGTCAACACACAGTGCTTTCCATTCTCTGGTGGTAAAGGGCCAATGTAGTCAACTTGCCATACGCTAGCAGCTCTTTCACCTCTTCTCAAAGGACCTTGAGGCTTCTTATCCTGAGGGTAGTGCTTCACTTCACAGCACACGGAACATTGGGGGGCAGCTTGCCTGGCTTGATCCATGGTAATGGGCAATTGTCTCCTTTTTTCCCATTGATAAGTTCCTGTTTGCCCTAGATGCCCTGAGGTTTGGTGTGCCCAGTCCGCCATTCCTTGCAATACCTCAGCTTCTTCAGGTGTTGTCACTGGGCGAATCTTTGCCATTTGATCCACTTCGTTGTTGAACAGGGCAGCCAGTGAGGTGTCAGGGGGCATGTGTGCATCAACATGCTCAATGCAGATTTTGCACCTCTCACCTTTGCACCACATCTCTTCCCAGATGTCCGGCCCTCCCCAGATCGGAGTGTTCTTGATCTGCCAGCCGTCTCTTCTCCATGCCGGTGCCCAATGCGTCAGGCCTTGATACGTGGCTCAACTGTCCGTGTATATGTATGCAGTCTCTGTCTCTTTCACCTGTTCAATCACGGAGGCCACCGCCTGCAGTTCAGCATATTGACTGGATCCTCCCACACCTTCTCTCATTAGCAGTGTTTCTCGGTGGGGCTGGAATGCAACAGCTTGCCAGTGTCTTTGCCCTTTATCATATTTTGAGGTGCCGTCCATGAACCATGCAGACTTTTGTTCATCCTCTGTCAATGTATCATAGGCGGGTGCGGCTTTGAACTGAGATTCTGGCAGCGCCACAGGGGTGCTCGGTTCAGGCATTGCTTCCAAGTTCACTGCCTCCAGCATTTGTTCCTGCAGTTTGGAAACCCCTGTGCGGCCAGCTTTCACACGTTGCTGTAAATACCATTTCCATTTGACATGAGTGGCGTCTTGCGCTCTGCCACTTTTCCCGCTTGCAGCAGTGTCACGCACCCAGCCCATGATCGGAATTTCTGTGCAAATTGTCACTGGTTGTTCGCCTGTGATTCTTTTAGTCTCGACTAGAACCCAGTACACTGCAGCAACTTGTTTCTCAAGCAGAGTGTATCTTGTCATAGGATCTGTGAGCTTTCTTGACCAGAAACCTTGCGGCACTCTTTTCTGTCCTTGCTTTTGCCACAAGCTCCACAAAGCAATATCATTGTAGACAAGAATTTCCAGTTCAAACGGATCAGTTTTTGTCATGGGGCCCAGCATGATGTAATTCTGCAAAGCGTCCTTAGCCTGCTGAAAAACAGACTGTTGCTCTAGGCCCCATGTAAAATCATGTTTCTTTCTGGTGACTTTGTAGATGGACTTCAGTATCAGGCTTAAGTGAGGTATGTGATTTCTCCAAAAACCCATTAACCCAATGAATCTTTGTGCCTCTTTTTTATCTGCTGGTGGAGCCATCTGCTGAACCATGTCAATTACAGGGTCGGGAATTTTCTTTGCCGACGCAGACCAGATTGCACCTAAAAATTTCACCTCTTGAGCAGGCCCCTGTACCTTTTTGGGATTTATGGCCCACCCCCGGTCTTGCATGTGTGTGATCAACTTTTCAGCAGCTTTTTCTACATGTTCTTTCTCAGCACTGGTCAGCATGATGTCATCAATGTAATGAGCAACATATACATCATCCAAATGCACCATCTTTAAGACTCTGGCAATCAATCCATGACACAGAGTGGGACTATGCAAATACCCCTGGGGCAATTAAGTAAAGGTAAATTGTCTGTCTCCCCAAGTGATAGCAAATTGGTCTTGTGATTCAGTGTCAATATCAATGGAGAAAAATGCATTGGCCAGGTCAAGGACCACATGCCATTCACCCACTTCTTTCGTAAGGTTTTCAATCAGAGTAATGATGTCTGGCACCGCCGCAGCTAAGGGCGGCACCTTCTTATTCAAAATGCGGTAATCAATTGTCAGACACTGCGCCCCATCTGGGCGGTGGACAGGCCAGATAGGCGAGTTGAATGGACTGACTGCCGGCCTCATTATGCCAGCTTTTACCATTGATTCAATAGTTTCACCGATCTCTTTATGTCCCCCTGGCAGGCTGTACTGTTTCACGCACACTGGCTCAGCAGGAGGAGGTAAATGCAAGAGGGACCATTTGGCATCCCCAACCACCACAGGGTTAACAACTCTCACATGGACTTTCCGATTGCCAAAAACAAATTCACCTAAATCTGTAGTCACACTTTTGCCCAACAACACATCCATGCCAAGGATATATTCCGGTATATCTGCAATCAAGGCATTTGCTGTGAAAGGCAATCCCTCGCCAATTGACATTTTTACATTAAAAGCTTTTGCAACAGTTTCTGCTCCCCCATAACCATTGACTAGAACTCTGGGACCAGATAATTTACTGGGATTGCCATTCAAAATGGTTACCTCAGCTCCCGTGTCTAATAGAGCCAAGACGTGTTTTACTTTCTCATCCAAATACAATGTAAGTGGCACAAAAGGGCGTCTGTCTCTGGGACTGGTTCTCTTTATTAACCGTACTTCAAAGACAAAGCCAGCCCTTCAATCAGAAATGGGGTCTGGGACCTCCCACTTGTCCTTTGCTAAATCAGGGTAACCTTTTGCTCGCACTTTGGGCTTCAACACCTCTTCTTCAGAGGGTGCACAGGGGTAGTTTTTCCTGATCCCTGTTTTCTCAATTTCTTTTATCTCTCAAGCAGCACAGGTGTGGGTTTACCGTTTATCTCTTCCCTTGGAATTCCAACTTTTAGCAGGTCCACCCACA
The DNA here is from genome assembly GCF_040938575.1 of Ambystoma mexicanum. Taxonomy (NCBI): domain Eukaryota; kingdom Metazoa; phylum Chordata; class Amphibia; order Caudata; family Ambystomatidae; genus Ambystoma; species Ambystoma mexicanum. The sequence goes on along the minus strand of NC_090923.1, from coordinate 1,124,332,369 downwards.
TTTGTCTGCGTGTGATCTCGATAGTGTCAGTTTTCTCTTTGGACTTTACATTTTTGCCACGCTTTTTCTCTGAGTCATTACTCGCAGCCACTAGGCGCGCCACTTTGCGCACATCCAGCCCTTCTAATTGCCCTAACAGAAGTGCCACTTCCCCAATGGGTTTGCCTTGCGCTGGACCCAGCAATGAAAGCAATTTTCCCTTCATATGGCTCGGAGCGTTTCTCAGCAAGCAAGCGTGCATTCCAGCTGTAAATAACTCCATGTCAGGTCCTGCAAAATTTGCACTGTACAGTGCACACTGTAAACCCATCTCTCTAAGATGATCTGTTGCTTCCGTTATTGATCCCCAAATGCCCCAATTCTCTTCCATATCCATCGGACTCCCATACAAATTCAATAGGGTAGTCTGAAGCCAATTAAACAAGGAATGCGAGCCTTGCTGCCCGAGTGCACCTCGCACTATCTGCCCCAACATTACATTAGTAGTAAGTGAACCCATCTTTAACAGTTCTTCTGGAATTAAGAAGATCGCATCGGCACCCGTATCCCACAAACGAAGATACCACTTCAGAAGTGCTTCACCTGTCTTTTGTCTGAATAATTTAGCAATATCTAAAAGTTCAGTCTGTGTATAATCGCGGACAATCCTAGTATTCTGAATGTTTGCACCGCCAGCTTGGCCTTTTGACTTGTTAGTGATTAACGGCCGCGCTGGATAAACACATTTCTTTGGAGCACATTCCAGCTCCTCTTCGTCCGAGCAGTCTAACTCTGCAAGCCTGACTTCAACAGATTCATCCCAGTCAAATGTTTGTTCAGTTTCGCTGTCACTGACTTCACCCGACCATAAATTTGGGTCCCAGTTATCTTTCCTAATTAGTGCGTGAATCCTTATCTTTGACGGATTGCCCCGCCGCTGTCTGCACTTGTGCGTTGCTACACGGACAGCTAAAGAGGCACACCTGTCCTCCATCTGATCGGCCCGCTTAACGGACGATTCAAGGGTCTCTCACATAATTATGTGTTGCTCCTGGAGCAGGGAAATCTCATCAGTTAATTTGCGAATTTGCGCATCTTTAAGCAATTCATTCTCATGCAACATTCTGAGCACCTGCAGGAATAACAAGCCTATGTTTCCTGCTGCTTTTAGCTCCTGTCTGCATTTCCCAAGCGGCAAACTCTCCAAGCACTCATTAATTACCGCCGGGGAAACATAATTTTCAAGCATGTCCCATGCCCTCGCTGCCGAGTACCGATGCAAAATGTCTGCCACACCCGACCAAGCATTTGATGCCGGCCATCCTGGAATGTGACAGAGTGCACTATCTCCCACATTACATTCATCTCTTGCTTGTTTTTTTCCAGAAAGGCATTGTGCTCATAAATCCTGCAATCAACTACGCCAAATGTAGTGAAAAAGGGAATCCTGCACCCTCCCTTGGGGCCAGCCTTTGGTGCTATAATCACTCCTAATCACCTTCCCACACAAGTAAGTTTATACGAAGCACAATGAACTCAGTCTGGAAAAAACACCCAATCACACAGAATATATGATGCTTGCATTTATTTCTATAATGTCTAATGAGAACTAAGCAGGAATTTACAATAATATGGGAATAAGAGTGCAAGCTGAATAATGCCAATTATCAGTCACAGATGAATATGCAATTATTTATCTTACGCTCCTAGAAAATGTAGATGATCAGGTCAGATCACATTCAGGACCCTCGCCGCTACAGGTGCCCGGCACTCCTCGAGAGAGGAGGGGAGGACTGGCCAAGGCCCCCACAGTCCTACACCAAAGCGGGGATGTGATTTTAGGAGTCTCTGCCCAGATAGTGCACGGCTGATCGTCCAGGCGCTGTTCCTCTTCGTGCGTGCGTTTCACCAAACAGCCCAGGATGAGTCCCTCCCTTACTGGCCCAGGTATAGTTCTCTTATTAGGGGTTGCACGTCAATCACTATGACGTACCAGCTCTTCGAGAAGCTTCTGGGCTCATCCTTCCGGGCAGTAAACATGTTTTCGCCTAGAAAGTTACAAGACTGGAAACAGCCAGTCTTGGCTCCCAGGCTTTGTGCACATTGTTTTGGGGAAGGTCTGGCATTTCTGCACCTGCAGAGCGAAGACGAGCAAAGCTGTGCAAAGCTGTGCCTAGCTCCCAAGGGCTGCGTAGAGCTTCTTGCAAAGGCTAGATGTTTATGTCTTCATGAAGGGCCTTCGCAGTTAACCCCTTACAAGCATGTGGGCTCACCCAGTTCGAGAGGCCTGGCTGATTTCAGAATTTTCCTCCACGCTCCGAATAAGCTCTAATATACTTAAGATAGCTCAGTAGGTTAGTGCAAGTGCAGGTTACTGCAAGCGCCTAGAAGCTTATCACGACACAGGCCCATCACAAGTTTTGCAGCACCACCAAAGATGGTTGCTGAAAGACTGGGACCACTGTAAAATATTTTCAGAATCCTTTTTTTTTACCAGCAGCTGTGATTTTTTTATTGATTGATTTGGCAACGTGCCATACATCAAATTAATGGCGAATGTTTGGAAACTGCTCTTGCATGGCCTTGGCTATTGAAACATGTCTGTCGGTGGCTACGAGGTCTATTTGCATTCCCCTCAATTGGAGATCTTCCAGGGATTTTATAAAACCATGTTTCGAATGGATTGTGTCCTCCCACGTATTCCTCATCTTATGATAATCGTATCCCAGCTTTAGCTGCTTCGGAAAAATGTTTCACCAGGGGGCGCTGTGTTTGAGACCGCGGAGTCGATGTCCCTTGAGGGCTGCCGTCGGGCATCGACGTCATCTGCTGTATAAAGGGCTCGAGCAGCATCCGTTACCTCAGTTCCGTTTTTCCCGACGCAACTGCTTTGTGTCACGAACGGTGCATCTAAAATATCTTTGACGATGTCTTCGTCTTCAACTCCCTTCACACCCAAGACAGGGTTAAAAAAATGTCTGAAGTGTGGCAGGAAGATGTCTATTACCGACCCCCATCGGAATTGCCTCTGGTGCCTCAGCCCAGACCATGGGGTTGATGAGTGCGGGTCCTGTCAGGCCATGTCAAATAAGGCTCTTAGGGAACGCAGAGGTAAACTGGCGGTGGGGGAGGACAAGTATAAGTCTTTGAAAAGACAAAAGGATTCGGACGAATCTGTTAGAAAATCTCGCCACGAGTCGAGGAGGTCAAGATCGGAAGGTCGCTCGAGGAAGTCTTCCTCGTCTTCGACGAAAAAGTCAAGAAAGCGACTTCATAGGTCTTCTTCCTCCTGGTCCTCTTTAGAGGGGAGAGTAACTTACCCTTCAAAACACGATTCCCCAGAAAAATGGGAGGCTTTCAGGGCTTCGATGTTGAAAATATTCGAGAAAGCGGCCCAGACCCCCTCGAAGTTGCTGCGTGGTGATCATTCCTCTACTCACTCTAAACGTGACAGAGGAAAATCAAGATCCAAACACGCAAGGGTTGAAAAAGAGATGAGAGTATCTTTAAGGGAAAGTTCCCCGACACCTCACTCTAAATCTAAGCCTCCGGTGCACAAATCGGGGCAAAAGGAATCAGCATCGACGTCGAAGACAAAACTTGATTCAACATTGTTGACAACCATAGCGTTGAAACCGATTACAAAGATGGCGTCGACACCTGTAGCTTCGATAGCATCGAAGCCTTCTTCGACAGCATCGAAGCCTCCTTCGACAACGACGAAGCCAGAGTGTAACCTATCGACGCCTTTGACGCCTTTATCGAGGCCTTCTCTAATACCAAGGCCCAAGTCGACGCCATTTTCTATGCCTAGACAAGTTCCACCTTCTTTGCCTGAAAAGGCTTTTCACCCTCAATCTAGGCAGGAATTCTCTACATCCATGTCTTCTATATATGAGGAACATTCCTCTGAAGAGGGCGTCACTCCAGCTGGAGTTAGATTTGGGGCCAGAGAGGTCCCTGAAGAACTAGTGGACCCACAATCAAGAATAACAGACGTGTATGATTGCCTACAAAATGCCAGTGGCTTGGACACTTCTCCTGAAGTGGATTTTGAGAGGCCAGACCCTACAGATCATGCTGATCTCAGTTATAGAAATCTTATGGGAAGAGTCATCCATTTTATGGGATGGAAAGCAGCTTCCCCAGATTTTGACCAAGATGACATGACTGATATCCTGAGTGAGGGTCCCTTAAAATATCCTGTTTTACCATTCCATAAAGCTTTACAAAAAAGGGTAATGGTAAATTGGAATAATCCCGATTCGATTCCAGCAGTGAATAAAAAACTGGTACCAAAATATAGACAAGCCTTATCAGACCCAGAGTATTTATCCAAGCATCCCTCTCCCGAAAGCCTTGTAGTTCAAGCTGCAACTTCCACTAGGCAATCAGCTTATCCATCAATACCACCAGATAGGGATGATAAAAAAGTTGATGCTTGGGCCCGATAAGCCTTTACTTCGGGCAGCATGGCCCTGAAATCAACAAATGTCACTTGCACATTAGCAAGATTTACTTTTACCATGTGGGACTGTATGTCATCAGCGGCTGAACGCATCCCGGAAGGTGAGGAACGGGATGGATTCCTGGCTATAGTGAAGGATGGTAAAGAGGCTATGGGGGAATGCCTTCAGTCAGGATTGGGCACTGCGGATAGTATAAACAGGTCCATGGCTTCTAGCACGGTCTTGCGCAGATTCGCATGGCTAAGAAAATCAGAATTTGCACCTGATGTGCAGTCAAGACTACTTAATATGCCCTTTGACGGCTTGAGGTTGTTTGGCAGCAAGGCAGATGAGAGCCTAGAGAAGCTGCAGACCTCGAAAGTGGCAGCAAAATCACTCAGCGCCGCTATAAGACAACCTCATCAACACTCTTACGCAGGCTCATCTTCCTGGAAGAGTCACCCTTTTTGCTTTTATTCCTCTTTTGGAAAAGGGAGAGGGCAGGCCAGTCACAGAGGCCAACAGAGAAAACCTTTTTGTGGTGGAAAAGGGAGAGGTGCTAGATCAGCCACAACAGCGGCTACTACCTCCTCAGCAACTGCTGCAGCCGCTGCAAAGCCACTTTGAGGTCTTAACCCACAAAACCCTGGTGGGAGGCAGAATCACTCAGTATCTGGACGAATGGTGGGGCATTTCGTCAGATGCTTGGGCACTAGAGATAGTCACCCATGGTTACTGTCTTCCTTTTCATCAAAGACCTCAAGATGATCCACCGGGAGCCAACTCTGTAAAAATTCCAGACCCGCTCCTTGTGCAGGAAATTTGAACCCTGCAAGAGAAAGGTGCAATAGAACATGTACCTGTTGCTGAAAGGAACAAGGGTTGGTACTCCCCCTATTTTCTCATCCCCAAAAAGGACAGAGGATTGAGACCCATCTTGGACTTGAGAAGCTGAAACAAGTTCCTCAGGAAGGTCATGTTCAAGATGGTGACCCTTTCTCAGATCCTTCAGGCTCTTCAGCTTCAGGACTGGCTGGTTTCATTGGACCTTCAGGATGCTTACTTTCATGTACCAATTCATCTCAAGCACAGAAAGTACCTGAGGTTCGCAATTGGTGGTTCCCATTATCAGTTTTGAGTTCTACCATTTGGGCTAACCTCCGCCCCGAGGGTTTTCACCAAACTGATGGCGGTGGTGGCAGCGAGTATCAGAAGAAGGGGATTCATGTCTACCCTTATCTGGACGAGTGGCTAATAAGGACGAGTTCATCTGAACGAGCCCAGGAACATCTGGCCTTGACCTGCCATTTCTTAAACAGTCTGGGCTTCTCCCTCAATTACAAGAAGTCAAAAATGATTACAAGCCAAAAATTCCAATTCATCGCAGCGATCCTGGATACTTCCTCAGGGAAAGCCTTGCCTCCCGAGGAGAGAGCTCACCACATTCTGCAAATGGTAACGAAATTTCAAAATGCCCTACATCTACCGGCCTTCGACTTCCTATGGTTGCTAGGCCTCATGGCATCCTGCATTTTTCTGGTGCCAGAGGCCAGATTGAGAATGAGATCCCTTCAGTGGGCCCTCAGGACTCAATGGTCCCAGTTTTCGGGGGAGATGTCAGATCTTCTACAACTCCCAACCAAAGAGGCTCAAGTTCTTCTATGGTGGGTTTGCAAGGAGAATATCCTCAAGGGGGAACCGTTTTGGCAACCATGGCCGGAGATACCGGTAGTGACGGACGCCTCACTCAAGGGGTAGGGAGCCCACACCAACGATCTGACAATCAGCGGTCGTTGGTCGTTGGTCTCCATCGGAGTCCAAACTACACATCAACCTTTTGGAGCTGAGAGCAATCAGACTAGCGCTGAAGGCTTTTCTGCCCTCTGTACAAGGAAAGAATGTCCTGATAATGATGGACAACACAGAGGCCATGTACTACCTCAACAAAAAAGGAGGCGTAGGATCACTTCCACTAAAATTTCTCATGTGTGCTCCTTTCGAGCCCTTACATTCTTGCCCATAAAGACTGCTCACTCTTAAGACGATTCTGTTAGTAGCTATAACATCAGCCCGCAGGGTGAGTTGCAGGCACTATCTTGTAAGCCTCCTCACACCATTTTCCATAGGGACAAGGTAATTTTAAAAGTTAAACCATATTTCTTGCCTAAAATAGTATCTGATTTTCATCTGTCACAGAAGATTGTTCTACCTTCCTTTTATCCTCCACCTCACGCTAGTAAGGAAGAGGAAAGGTTACATAGACTGGACCCAAAAAGGGCTCTCAGTTTCTATATTTCCAGATTGACAAATCTCCGACAATGTGACAAACTATTCGTTGGATATACTGGGCACAAATTGGGCCTTGCAGTAATTAAACAAACTCTATCCAGATGGATAATTTTAGCCATCTCGGAGTGCTATAAATTGGCTGGAAAAGAGCCTCTGGATGGATTAAGGGCTCATTCAACCAGAGGCATGGCAACTTCCACGGCCCTTCAGAGGGGTGTCCCTGTGCAGGATATTTGTGCTGCGGCCCCATGGTCATCAATGCACACCTTTGTAAAGCACTACGGCTTGGACTCTACTTCATACCAAGGAGGACTATTTGCAAAAGCTGTCCTTCATTCTGTCCATAATTAAAATTTCTAGTACTCCCACCTCCAAAATGACCACTGATATGGGGGTCTATCATAAAATGAGGAATACGTGGGAAGACACAATCCATTCGAAGAACAAGTTACTTACCAACTGTAACGTTCTTTAGATTGGATGTTCCTCCCACGTATTCCTCATCGACCCTCCCATGCTACCCCTCCGTACAGTTTACGCCAGTTGCACTCTAACTTCCTTAAGAGCCTAAAGACTTAAAGCCTGATCAACTGATGCGACCATGAACACCGTAAAAACAGAACTGAGGCAACAGGCGCTGCTCAAGCCCTTTATACAGTGGATGATGACGACGCCCGGCGGCAGCCCTTGAGGGACATCGACTCTGCGGTCTCGAACACAGCGCCCCCTGGTGAAAATCTTTTCCGAAGCAGCTGAAGCTGGGATACAATTATCATAAGATGAGGAATTGTGGGAGGAACATCCAATCGAAAGAAGATTACAGTTGGTAAGTAACTTGTTCTTCTCCATGGCCACTGAGAATTTACATTCGGACACCTGCACGACCACCGAACTCAAACCTTTTTAGTTTCAAGTCCTGAAAGTGGTATGTACAGTACTTTTCTGAAAATCCAGGGCTGTCACACTGTCCTTCGCCATCTAGCCTGAACCGTTTGTCAGAGAATGTCCTTTCAATTGACATTTGTTCAATTTTACAGGCTTGACTAACAACGGGGATTAAAATTCTCTTTGATATTTGTAGTACTGCGTTTTAGAGAGGAACTGACGTCCCATAAATGTACAGAAACTGGACAACTTACTAAAAGTAGAGCCACTGAAAAGTAAAGCTGTTGCACACAGTACATTTCCAGCTGGCACTTTGCCCAGCATCGGTTGAGAGGACCATGAAAATGTAGCATGGGCTGGGCAGAGGTGGCTTGGATTTTCAGGTTAGTGCCTTGTGATACACGAGTCACATTCACCAATGGCTGCCTGCATACTTCCCCCCCTCACTGGATAGACACATTTCAGCATCAGCATGATCTCTAGCAGGCAGCTGTCGAATACAATGTACTTGCGCTCCTTTATTAGACTATCGTCCTGCATGAATGTGGTTTATGACTCAACTGTGGTGGACATATCGGCCAAACTAGACACACTCAAGTCGAGATCTTTGGCAAGTTCCTCAGTCAGTTGCGTTGAGGCTTCAGTCTCTGTCATTTCAGCCTTTGTTATTTGCACACGAATTGGAGAAACCTTCAATGTCGATTGTTTATTGGGTGGCCCTTTTTTGCGGGTGTAGATTGTGTGAAGTGGTCACTGAGTAATTCAAAAGAATCTTCCTTATATTCAGTTTCTTCTTCATCTTGTCGAGTTCTCAAACTCTGGCAATGGTCCAAAGACACTTTGTTTGCTTTGCCAGTCACATTCAATTCAATTTCTGGCCATTGCGCATTAGCATCTCGAGTCTGCGTATTGACTGGACCGCACTACACCTCAAATAATAGTTGCTCGATGGTGAAATCTGTTTGGCAAGCAGCATCTTTTGTTTCATTTGTTGTCTGTGTCTTCATACTTCTTTTTAATCTGGGCCTCTAGGCGATGAGTTGTAAAAACATGTTCAATGTAAATCCAACATACAGTATATAGCACTTTAGATTAAAAAAAACATGTTATGAAGACAACACCAGCCCAAAACACTTTTCGTAAACGAAATTGTTTGTAAATTACCGTTGTTTTCTTGATTTTCTGTGAAACCGTGTTCTTCAATTTCATGACCGCACCAGCAAGCTGGTCCACCGCCTCTGATCCATTTGCCTCCTCTTTTAATTCCCGACCTCGTATACATCCCTTGAATATAATATTCATTAAAAAAAGTCAAACGTATTTGAAATCAAATTCTTTCATCGCACACATCGCTTACATACATACCCTCGTAAACAGTGTATGCCATTTAGTTAAACTAGACATTTCAAATTTCACCTGATTGATGGCAAGTGTACTCGATCAGAGAACACCGTGCAAAACCTACTGATTGTAATGTTGCACTCAAGCATTTTACATTGTATTTTGCATTAGGGTAGACATTGTAACGTTAGAATTGAAATAATAAAAGTTTGAAACACTGCACGTTTATATGAATGTTATTGTCTAATAGTATCAGATGTAGGATTTACTTTCTTTCATTCAAGGGAACTGTCAGTACGCATACCTCATACTCTGGACCAGCTCCAAAGGATGATGTCATTGTAGTCGAAGTAACAGCATCCCCCTGCAACACAGTACTTGTTTTAGTATGGATGAAAACAGTGAAATTGAACAGAGACAATCAGATGCAGACAATGGTAAATATAAATAAAAACTCATAAATGAAGAATTATGTAAACAGACGATAGGATACGTAAACTATTTCATATTATTTAAAATTCCATGCATAATACATTCCCGTAATCGAAAAGCAAAATAAAACTACCTGATAGGCGCTCAAAGTTGTTGCTGACTCCGGAAAAGAAATGGATGCAGAATCTTGCTCCTTCATTTTCAGTGTATTGTCACAAAGTGATAAATAAAACATTAGATTTGCATTAGATATGTGGGACGATCCAACTCTCAATAATAATAACTTCTGCAAGTCTGTATGGCTCACCATTGGTATACTGGATGTGCCCGTGATGTCGTCACTACCGATTGTCTGTGCTTCAGTCAATATGCTCACCTAAAAGAATTGACATGTGAAGCAACCGATTACGAAAAGATTATGCTTATTTCGAAGGGCATACTTTTCTATGTTCATAATTAGTTTCTATCCCGCTCTTAACACCAGGAACAGATGTCTAGCAAAATGTGGTATAGTTATAAAGTAATACAATCTGTAAATATGCAAAGTTTAGTAGGAACCATTTACACCGAAAGCATCAATCCGCTCATGTAGTTACCTGTTCAGTAGCCCCATGCTTACAGCTAATTTATCATCCGGGACTCACCTGGTCCAGCGTGTGCATGAATAGAGTTGGAATTGCAGTTGGAAACAATTTACGAAACGTTCTGGGTTGATGTTTCTTAGTGTACTGCGATTGGTCGTACATATCCGGTGTAAAGTGCAGACTGCAGATGCGGAATCGATGGCCCCTCAAGTCCCCCAAGACATCCTGGGCTCTACTTTCAAGCTCGCGAGGCGCAAATCCACAATATCTGACCCATTCTCTTATTAGATCTATATTCCTCGCGAATGTATGCATTATTGTGCCCTTAGGTATGTTATGGGTCTTAGAACGGCAACCGCCAATCATACAAGCAGGCATTCTTGAACAATCTGTAAAAGAAAAGGACACATAGTTAGAAAAATGTTTTGCGTGAATGCGTGAGAAAGATGGAATTATATAAGAATTTTTCTATGCGATGTTTGTTTTGGTTACAGAAGCAAAACCTGTGTAGCAAATTCGATTATACACTAGGATAACTTTCATACAGAATTGATTGATGTGACGAAAATGTACTTTCATGCATCAAAGCATCAAAATGAAACATGCTTATAGAGATGGTCCGCGAAGGATGCAATTCTATCCCAATTTACACTGATGGCATTTGCTATATATTGATAACAGAACAAATTAAACAGAAGACAATGGTAAAGGCAATGAGATGAACGAACATTACACTACTGGGTACATTCGTTCGAAATAGATAGAAGTTTAGAGATCAAAAAGAGATGATTATGTGACCTGCCCTTCCCTTTACTAACAAACAGTTAGATTCAGCTAGCACAGTAGTTAGTAGCAGGAGAACAGGTAGCACGATCACAAGTTGACTTCCGGTGCTGAGAGATGTTCACAGGTAGCACGGTGACAAGCTGACTTTCAGTACTCACAGATGTTCTCAGGTAGCACGATCACAAGTTGACTTTTAGTGCTCACAGATGTTCTCAGCATAAATATCAAGGGGTTTATAAAGAATTAGAAAAGTAGGTGTGTATGTGAATGAGTGCCAGTAGACACGGGGTCTGGCTGGATTTGTCCTTAGTCCAGAAGGAATTGGAATGGACCATTCAAAGGTAAAAGCCATACTATCTTGGCCAGTTCCCACTTCCGTGAAACAGATTCAATCCTTCCTGGGGCTTGCCGATTTCTACCGGAAGTTCATACCTTCCTTTTCTGAGATAGTTCAACTGACCATTGCTCTTTTGAAGAAAGATACTCCCTTTCTCTGGACCTCAGCTCAAGACAAGGCATTCCAACGATTAAAAACAGAGTTTACTCAATCCCCCATCCTAGCTCAACCCGAGATTAATCCACCATTCCTAGTGGAGACGGATGCCTCTAACTACGCCATAGGAGCAGGAATTCGAGGACAAATTGGAGCACCCCATTGCTTATCTTTCACGAACCCTAACTCCCAGCGAGACTCATTATTCTTTCTTGGAAAAGGAGCTTCTTAGCCATCCGCCAAGCCTTCACAGAATGGCGACATCTACTTCTGGGAGCTAAACATCCTGTCCAGGTCCGTACGGACCATCGAAATCTCCAAGTTCTACAATCTTTGGAGTGTAGGAACAGTCGTCAAGCCCGTTGGGCCTTGTTCTTTGCCCAGTACCAGTTCCACATCCATCATGTCCCTGGATCACAGAACATTATTGCTGACGCCTTATCTCGACGTCCTGATTACGAAACTCTTGAAGATCGGGCCTATCCAAAGATGTTTCCGCACACAATCTTTGTAGCCCAAGCAGTCAGTGTCCTGGAAGATATTCGAATGCAAACCCAGCTCTCTGAGATCTGGAAAGAATTCACGGGGAAAAATCAGTGGAGTCTTGGAACTAGAGACGGGTACCTGTTCAAGCACAATGCCCTGGTCATTCCCACACAGAAGCTGCAACTACGGATCATTAACCTCTGTCATGACACTCTTCACTCCGGGCACCGTGGCGTCACCAACACCCTCCGTCTAATACAAAGACAATTTTGGTGGCCTAAGATGAAAATTAACGTTCAACGGTACATTCAAGCCTGTGCAGTCTGCAATCAAAACAAGCATGATAACAAGAAACCGGCAGGTCTCCTATTTCAACCTATGTTACCTTCTAGGCCCTGGGAATTCATCGCTACGGACTTTATCGTGGAATTACCACCATCTAGGGGCTATACAACTATTATGGTCACCATTGATTTATTCACCCACATGGCCAATTTTACACCCTTATACAAGTTGCCATCTTCGTCAGAACGTGCTCGCATTTTCCTGGAACATATATTTCGCCTTCATGGACTCCCTTCCAAGATCATATCAGACCGATGACCTCAATACGTCTCACAATTCTGGAAACATCTATGTCGCATTCTAGGAATCCAACGTGCCCTCTCATCAGGATACCACCCACAGACTAACAGAGCTACGGAACGTGTGAACCAGACCCTGGAACAATACCTTTGTTGTTTCGCCACCAAGGTACAGGATGACTGATCGCTCCTTATACCCGTGGCTGAATTCGCCTACAATAATTCTGATCACTCGGCAGTCAAGACCAGCCCTTTTTATTGCAGCCAAGGATTCCACCCGTTAGTTCTACCTTCCATTCTCCCACATCCCACACCAGAACCAACCGTCAACTCCTGGATTGAAACTCTCATCAACGTACACAAGGAAGCCAAAGAACATTTAGAAAAGGCCCGAACACACACTAAGCGTTGTGCGGATACCAAAGGAAGACCAGGGCCTTCTTATGCCGTCGGTGATCAAGTCTGGCTGTCCTCAAAACTACTGCCTCGACATTTATGACCAAACAAACTGGCCCCTCGATATTATGGCCCCTTTTCCATAAAGGAAATCATAAACCCAGTCTCATTCCGGCTCAAGTTGCCAGACTCCTGGAAGAAGATTCATCCAGTTTTTCACACTTCTTTATTAAAACCTTACATCCGATCCTCCCGGAAATCCTGCAGACCCAACCCCGTGGTTGTGGACGACCAGCTAGAATATGAAGTTTCCAGAATATGCGACTCCAGGTATAAACGGGGTCAACTCCAATACCTGGTCAAGTGGAAAGGATATTCTCCTAGTGTCAGAACCTGGGAACCAATTTCTAATCTGAATACCTCTCGATTGCTCAGAAGGTATCATCTCATACACCCGGGCAAACCTGGTGGAACAGGTTTTCGGAGGAGGCATGCTGTCATGATCCACAGAACACGCCCCTTTTGGACTTCCTGGTCCCTATCACAACGGGGCTTGCACTCCTTGGTACTCCCAACATGGCCGTCTAACGTGGTACGCCTTCCACCAGCCTCCACGTCAGACGTAGCGTATTCTACAAATAGACCACGCCCCCGCGGCCCTGCGCATTTCAACGCTATGGCTGGTAGTCGCTAGACGTGTGCTCCATAGTTCGCTGAACCATTCTCATGTTCCTGGTTCCCGGACTCTCTAAATCCCATCTCCACCCTCCATCTTCTCTCTACCTCGCTTCCCGGATTTCGTGTGCCGTCTTCGTGTACACCTTCCTCGTTTCGTGGGCTTCCCAGAGCTTCCGAGTATCTCGGAACACTGAACGCACGCTGGAGCCAGAAGAGGCTCGCGCGGGCTTGTACAAAACCCGATCCGTGCGCAAGAAGACTCCTCCCAAGAAATCCTGCAAGGATCGATCTCAGGTGAGAAAGGGGGAAATCCGTGACAGATAATCGCTGCGCGTCTGACGCTTTCAGCTACCACCCTCTTAAAGGGACAGCGACTGACATCAGCTTGCATGACAGCACAAAGGAAGAAAATCATACATCCATGCTGTATGAAACACACTCTGAGATGACTCCTGAAAAAATCAGCTGCGCACAAATTAACCAAAACGTTTCCACCCTCAGCACCTCACAACTTCACCTTGATAAAACAGCCAGTACTGAAGAAATTGAATCTGAGGAAAACACCATGCCGCATTCACCCTTGAGAGAGGAACACGCCATTAAGATCGAACACTTCCAATTCATAGATCCGGAAACATGTGTAGAGGCACAAAAAAGTGACATTTTAACTGATTCAGCCCATGGAAACGATCACAGAGCATTGTCCATTGCAACACTATCACAAAAGGAGAGAGCCATGAAGGCTAAGGAGCAATGGAAACAACACTACCAAAGAGCAACCAAATCAGAACTTCATGCAAAGGCAACTGCACCACTAAGCCAAAGACGTTTGGAATGCCTCTCACTTGATTTGACTGAAATTGAAGCTCTGATGGAACTCCAACAAACGAACAGGAAAAACAAACAATTGGCTAATTCATCTGGCACCAATATGGGGACAAGTGCCGTTATGGGCAATACAACCTCAGGTATTACATCTACGGGTGATGCAATAGTAAATAAAACACAAACGTTGAATGCGGAATGGTATGGCAGGAAAAAAGCATCTAATAGGGAAGCGATCACCTGCTCCTGTCCAACAAACTCAACAGATCAACAGGAGTCCGTTGCTACCTCAATGGTTGATCTCCAAAATATGCTGATGGCTGTAACAATGCAAACGATGATCCCTTACATAAAGCTACAGGAAGCAAATAATGAAACGGCCAAAGAACACTCTACGCTACTTATCTCCATCTTCGCCAAACAAAAGAGCCTTGAACAGCTCATATCTAAGATCCAAGAACGCCTTAGTATAGAAGCAGAAAACAGTTATATTTGGGAGCAACGGCTAGCCGACATAGCAAGACAAGATCGAATGGACAAAGCCTCGCTAACTGAAGCCCTAATCACCATTGCAAAGACATCAATAATGAACAACCAAACACGAGATAAACCTCAAATGACGAATGAAGTTACACATGATGAAAAGAGTTGTCAGTAAACAAATCAGCGAGCCATACGCTCCAAGACGAAGAATGGTAAGCACCTATTAGATGGCTTGAACCCAGATACTGATGTACTTTTGATTGATCTGACACCCGACACCTTGCAGAATAAGGTGAGCAAAATGAAGCCCAGTCTGATGCCTGAGCCGATTGAAATAAATCCTGACCCCAATGGGAAACCACCAAAAGGGAATCGGAATTACAACATTTTCAAACAACTACCCCAGAAAATATCTCATAAAGCAAAAACAGAAGTCTTGAAAAAACAAACTAAAAAACAACAGAGAGGCTCCAGAGCCTTCCTCAGAAACCTGTTACACAGTGCAAATGAAAATAAAAAAACAAAGCACTCGGAACTGAGGGGACAAAGCACAGCCAACAAGAAACCAAACGTGGCTGTCGACAGAATTGGTCAAAATGAAGACTCGATCTAGCCCTACAGTTCAGCCTACTGGCTCTACAGCTCTAGACCAAGCAAACATTGACTCATTGATGAATTTATCCACCTACTCAATACACGACTCAGACAATGCAGGGAATGAAAGC
Organism: Ambystoma mexicanum; assembly: GCF_040938575.1. NCBI lineage: Eukaryota > Metazoa > Chordata > Amphibia > Caudata > Ambystomatidae > Ambystoma > Ambystoma mexicanum. The sequence continues at coordinate 1,124,316,955 of NC_090923.1, read as the reverse complement.
ATCTCCAGAGCCGTGCAACCAGAATCACAAACAAACTCGTCCTCTATGATCGTACTTGACTGCTATGAGGAAACACTCACAGGATTGCATATATCCATAGAACTAACCTGTTAAGAGATTTCCGACGACGAACTCTGCTCCAGAATTATTACCTTGACCTCAACAATGCTGAAGCTGTCAGACTAAGAACAACAATTAGAGGACGTCAGCCAAGTCTGTTCCACCTTAGAACGTTCCGATCTGAGTCAGAACCAAGAATCCTCTGCAGAAAGTCCGACCCTTATGCGACCCTTATTTTTCAATCCTTATCACAGGTCGAAACTAATCCGTCTGAAATTAGAAGGAAGACCTAATCAAGATACTGAAATCACTATGAACAGAACTAATACACTACGCCTTTTTAAGGCTATACCTAAATTGAGAATTTTGAACACTAAAGATCTAAAGCTAATCGAGTTCATAGATGACAGAAGACTCCACAAGATATGGATACATTGTTATCCTTTGAAAATGCTGAACCTAATAGCATCATGTGCTAAAGAGATCAAGTTACTTGGATTCGAAGTGACTCCCGAAGATAGCCATGACACAAGGTACGATGATTCCTCAACCATGACCCGGCGAGGTAACAGCGGAATGTATTCAGACATTAGCAGTTGCTTAAGCCTCATGAGCAATGAGAATATAAAAGAACTAAAAAACGGCGAAGAAAAAAGACATAATGACTACCAAAAGCAAACTAACCATCGACACTGTTTATTCAAAGCACCGCCAGGATGGAATCCTGAAGAATCTCCTTTTTGGCGAGTCACCAGTACAGCATCAGAATGACATGATTTGCATAAAAAAACAGCACCATAACACCGAACAGAAAGTATTAAACAATCAGTCACACTCTTTTCATGGAACACAAGAGGGCACCTGGATTTATTCCAAACTGACCAGTCGGATTTGAATAAAGCAAACGTCATATGTCTACAAGAGACATGGCTGATCGAACCGCCCATATGTGAAGGCTATCTCACCTACACGAACCCTGCAATTGCAAAACCGATGGGTAGACCGTCAGCTGGACTACTTACCCTAATTAAACAGGATTTTGCGTTTGATGTCATTGAATACCAAAACATCGGCTGTTGGGCCTAAAATACCATGCTTAAAAATCGTACATACTCTGGCCTGGTGGACAGATGTATAGAAGGCCAACCTATATTGTGACAGGAACAACTCTGGGAAGCTGTAGACAAACCAGTATAGGTAGCCATGACAGATGGTCTAGGCTAAGTTCTTCAGAGGGGGTGAGCTTATAAAGGGTACACAATGAGGTCACACAGTGGGAATCACAAAAATGACTACAAGCAGGGAGGCGTATTACACAACACTATTAAACTAAATAAGTATACACATTCACTTGATTATAAGGCATAATACAAATCAGAAACTCCTGCAGAGGTTAGACAAGTATTATGCACAAAAAGGTCCAAAGAGATTATCCCTATCTAACATTGTCCAGCCCTAAGTTGCCTGGGGCATTTTGCCAAATAGTTCAGGTTACAGCTCCACAGAACTTAAGATGCAGGAAAAAATGCAGGTAGGGTCTCTGCGATCCAGTAAAGGGTTTTTAGGGTTAGGGTTCAAGTTAGACTAATTCCCAAAAGTAGCCCCAACAGTCAGATATCTTGCGCAAGCAAGCAATGGCAAAGCCAAAAGTGTTAGAAATAAGCTTTATTATTAGCCCATTAACTTATAATGGGAGTATATGGGTAGGTTAGAAACTTTGTAACTTATCTGCATACTCCGTTTCTTCCCCAGATTTTGAAGAACAAAGGAAGAGTGTCCGACGTTGCTTTTCCCGCCGAAAGCCTCAGTCCTTGATTTGCAGGGGTTGCAGGTTCGAGCTGATCTCCGGTTGGTGTTATTAACTGTTGCAAGGACTCTCGTTCGAAAAATGCAGAAAAACTCAATGCAGCACCCCTCTCAGGACTGGACTCGGATCAGGCAAGCAATTTTTGTACGGTGTTCCCTGCGCATGGCGATGCAAAAGGACTCAGCAGCCATGGTCGGGCTTCCCCTTCTATCTCGAGTCCCCTTGATGCTAGGATGCCGAAATGTCACCATGGTAGTCTTGCAGGGCCAGCTGAGGATCCCCCAAGTTTCAGGCTGAAACACTGTAGCCCAAAAACTAAGCTGGTCAGCCATGGGACGGGTCCAGGTCACTTCTGAAGGCTTCCTTTGGCAGGGCACCGAGCAGACGTCGGGATTCGATGGTCCCTCCACTCCATGGGTCATAGCTCCTTCGCTGAACTACTAAGGATCAAGAACAAGACAGGGCTCCTCCAGGACAGCAGCGGAAGGCGGTTGCCAGGCCTCCTTCAGTCGGGTCTCAGGTCTATTTGCGGTTCTTACAGCTGGATAGGATACTTGGCTCCTTCAGGTTTCTCCAGGATCTCTGAAGGATGGGTGCAAGGGCCCTCTTCTTATCCTAAAAGACAGGTAAGAGCTGAAACTCCCACTAGACAATAGCAGGACTAGCTCACACATACTCCCCAGCAGTGGTCCAATCAGGACCACTGGCGGGAACATAAATGCATACCACTCAGACACACTGAAACCAGTTTGTGGATGGGAGTCAGACAGACCCAGCCCACACCCTGCCACAAACACACACAGCCCTCCAGTAGCCAGCCAAATGTTTCTGCTTTCCCGGGCACTGGGAGTCCTTATAAGGATTTTCCTGGCATCTGAGGCCAGAAAAAAGGATAAAAGACAAGATGGCCAAAGAACAGGCGAAAACTCTCGTGGCACGGCCATGTTTGACCAGTAGCCACAGTTAGTAGCCAAACACGGTAAATGCAGTAAAGCTAAACCAAAATTACCTAAAATGTGTGGAAAAAAAACTGCTGCCAGCAGCCTGATCTTTTAGCACACCTAGAGTAACCAAAAATCCTCTGAGTGTTAGTCTAGTGCAAAACAGAAATGCACCCCATTGTACTGCAGTGTAAGCTGCATTGTACAATGATACAAAGTCACTACAAGTGATACAAAAGTAACCAAAGTAGTAACATAGTAACTCTACTAAGGGAAATAATGTTTCCCGGTACTGATAGCTTTAAGGACATATCAGTTTCCCCATAACGTATGAGCAAATTCCAGTGTAGTGAAGCTTAAGGCTTCACTGCACTGTGAAAAGTACAGGTCAGATTAAAAAATAAAAGGGGAGGCCACCAGGGGGCGCAGGCAAGATGGCTGCCTGAACCTTAAGCTCCCTGCAGAGCCCCGGAAAACAAGACAAGAATCATGCCTTAAACGCCTTCTAACCTCACATGCCAGCAAAATCTACGGAGGTGAACCGATGAGGAACACTCGGAAGCTGGTCTGGACTTTGTGGACGCCTTTGTTCTCCTGCCGACGGCCCGTGAACGGCGGCCCTCCCCCTCCCCCAAACATCCTCACAGAAGCTTCGCGCCAGGAGCTCCGTGTCTCCGGACCGCGCAGAGGGAGGAGGGATTGGGCCCCCTGCCTGTGCCTACCCGCGGAACACACAGCACAGCGCACGCCACCACAGAGGAGACGGGCGACATACGGCCGCCGCCATCAAGAGCTCACGGCCGAGGGGCCGTGCGGAACACACCTTGGAGCACTCGATGGCCCTGCTCTCCCGCCGGCGGCCTGGGATCCGCGGCCTCCCGCCTCCCCCTGGCACCTCGGGGGAGGCTCTGAGCCACGTAGTCCCGCCGGAGCACCAAACAGCGCCTGACGCGCCATTGCGGCTTTGAGCGGGCCAAGGGCGGTCCCACACCCCCGCATCCCACCATTTCATCGAGGTCGCCGGGGGCCCCTCCTGTGTGGCCCCCCCTGGGGGAACCGGCACCCGGCCGTTGCAACCCACGGAAAAACACTGGAAGCAGGCTCAGGCCGATGCGGGAGCACGCCTGGGCCCCTGCATCTCCTGGCCGGCCCACCTGCCGTGGCTGCACCCTCGGGAAGGGGGTTCCCTAGCACCAGGCCTAAGTAGAGCGGCGTGCGGCCTACACCCTGATTCCAGCCACGGGCGCACCTCTACCCTGTTGCTGAGCAGCCTCTGATCAGGTGAGAAAGGGCTTCGGTTAGGCTCCCAGTATCTGCCTGCAACTACGCCACAGACACTAAGGTCCTACCGCACCGAAAGGACACCGGGCGTCACACCAGGCCCGACCTACCCCTGGAAGCGGTATTGCCGTCGGAGGCCCCCCAGGATCACCCAGAGAGACTACTAGTGAGGCCCAGAGAACCTGGGCGGCCGGGGATCAGGTAGAGGGAGACAGCACTCTTGGCGACACCAAGGGGGTGCCCCACAAATTGAACTTGGTCACACCTATACGGTCCCACCACCTGGTAATAGCCCCAAGGACCTAGCACATACAATGGGCCTATCGACTTAAGACCCCAGGCCCCTTCCAGAAGATACCCCACGAGGTCCCCACGGCTTGAGGCGATCAACACCCCATGAGCTGGAGAGAAACTCTCGCAAAATACCAGTTTACCCCAGGACACCGCAAAATGGAGACTGGCCCTCCCACAGCACAGCCCCCGGACATGAACGCCGTGCAGTGTAATATCCAAATGATTCTTGAGGAGATCAGAGGCATGAGGACGGACATGGGGGCTAAACTGGCCAACCTCACGGCCAAGGTCTCTACGCTAGAAGACAGAATGGAAGGGGTCGAGTGCAATCAGACGTCGACGGACCTCCTGGAAGCGCAAATGGACACCAAATTCCAGGAACTCCACCGCCACGAAGAAGATCTCCGCCTAAAGGTTGACGACATGGAAAATCGGGAGAGGAGGAACAACTTGCAAATCTTTGGCCTGGAGGAAACGGAGGGAGAGACCCCGGTGGGACTGGAAAGTAAAGTCCAAGAAATTATCAGAATTGTTCTGGGGTCAGACTCAGGCGAAGCCCTCCTGCTCGACAGGGTCCACCAGGCCGGTGGTGGGGGCAGGGGCCCGCGCTCGGTCCTGGCGAGGTTTCATTATTATAAGGACAAAGCCAGGGTGCTGGAGAGGGCGAGAACCCTGCGTGACATTCAACACGGCAACTCCAGGGTGACGATATACCAGGGCCTCTCAGCCCTCACGCTCCAGATGAGAAAAAAGTGTGGCGCCATCACCAGATGGCTGCAGGAGAAGGGGATACGTTACCGCTGGGGGCACCCATTCCACCTGGCGTTCGAGTGGCAGAGTCAGAGATACCAGCTGGTCACAGAGGCAGACATTCGTAGAGCCATGGAGGACCCGGGGCCCGGACCTCTCCCAGGGGAAGTTAAAGGTCAAGGGCTCAGACAAATTCCGGAAAACCAGACACCCCTCCACAGACCGGGGCGATCCCACATGATCACACAAATGGCAATCAAGGCTTACTTTTCGGGGCAAGGCCCAATTCGAGCCCCTGTTTGAGCCTGCGGCGTCCGTACTGACCTCGCAGAACGAAATGTGTTTTTCCCACACTTTATGGGGAGTTCATTGTTCAACTGGCTTAAGTCAGAGTTGAGATGTTGTTTGCAATAAGGTTGTTTCTTTGGTTCCACAGAAGTGTTGCTTTGCAACTCCCCACCATGAAGTGATAGGGGCCTTCGGCCTCACCTGACAGCACGCCCCGTGGGGGGGCAAAGGGTGCCGACCATGTGCTAAGGTTTGGGGGTGCATTTAAGGGGGGGTACCACCACCGGCTTTCTGCCACCAGTCACGAAGGGCCGCTATTAAATGGAGAAAGGCATGACTGAAGGCGTCATACCGAGAATTCCCCTTTTTCCCGGGGCCGGGCAGCGACCCTGGTAGTTCGTAGCCAGTTACAACCCCAGCAGGGGAGTCGGCGGCGAACGCCCTACACAATGGGTAAGGGGAGGGGAGGGGGGGATGGGGATGGAGTTCCTTATAGGTTTAAAGGGGTGGGGGAAAACCAGTTCAAATCACAGCACTTGCTTGGCAGCAGGCTCTGAAAAGTAGATGCTATGAGGTGTTCAAAGTGCAGAAACTAAAAGACGATAATGATTGAGGGGAGGATAGGCATGCTGAACGTCAAGGGCCTTAACTCCCAAAATAAGAGTTCCCTTACGAGCAATATGTTCCGCAAGCAACACCTAACAGTCCTTTTCCTACAGGAAACGCATTATAGGCGGGGAAGAGAATCGAGAATTAAGGGGAAGGAGATTGGTTGCAACTACTGAGCCTCACACGCGAGCTCCAAGAAGGAGGGGGTGGGTATTCTCCTGGGCAGGGCGTTCCATCTCACGGGGGTAGAAACCAAGAGGGATTTTGGGGGACGATTCTTAGGTGTCAAGGAATTCTGTGAGGGAGAACGCGTCACCCTGGCCACCTTCTACGCACCCAATTCAGGTCAAGTGCAGTTCCTTACTCAGATCTTTAACAACATGGACGAATGGGCAGAGGGGGCCATGATACTGGGCGGGGACTTCAACCTCATAACGGACCCCCGTCTGGACTGGTGGTCTGCGAAGGGGGGGAGGGGCGCCCAAGGGAATTTCCAAAGACAATCTGGCCCTGGAGACCCTCCTGAGGGACCATTACTGGGTGGACGTCTGGTGCAACGCGCATCCGGGCCAGGGCGGTTACACCTTCTTCTCTCCCCCGCATTGTACCTACACCAGAATTGACCTCCTGCTAATTTCGGAAGAGGGGAACGGGGTGGTTCAACAGCCGAAGGTGGAGGCCATAACGTGGTCGGACCATGAACTACTCGTAGCTAACTGGTCACTGCCCGTCGCCCTAAGATCTTCACGATGGCGGTGCAACAATACGCTTCTTAGGGACCCCGTATTTCGGGATTTCATGAAGCAAGAAATGTTGGCCTACTTTGAGACGAATGACAATGGTGAGACCGACATGTCCATGGTATGGGAAGCCGCGAAAGCTACTTTTATGGGTCTCCTCATAGCTGAGGGCTCGAGGCGCAAGCGGGAAAGGGGCCTGATTGAGGGCAAGCTCCGCGCGGAATTGGGTGTTCTGCGAGCCAGACTGGGCGTTCCTGGGGTAGACCGAGAGGCTCTTCTGGAAGAGATGCAGGGCAAAAGACAAGAGCTCCACATGGTTCTCATAGGGGAGGTTATTAAGAAAATGCGGTACACCAAGCAAAGATATTACGAACGGGGAGACAGGGTGGGGACTCTTCTGGCACAAAGGGCCCGGGGTTGTAGGGTTGAAAGGGTAGTTGCCCAGTTCAGGGACAGGGAGGGCAGGGTTCACAGGGCCGGGAGGAAATAGCGGAGTGTTTTGCTGGCTATTACAGCAAACTCTATTCCAGGCAGGCATGCGAATCAATGGAAGATATCTCCTCCTACCTGGTGGAAAATCCTCTCCCTAAGCTGTCTGACGAGGATCTGGGGGCCCTCGAGGGGGAGATATCAGAGGAGGAGGTGGAGGGCGCGATCAAGAGACTGAAGGCGGGAAAGGCACCTGGGGGGGACGGCTACACGGCTGACTTCTACAAACAGACCCAATCGATTCTGCTGAGACCCCTGGCCAAATTGTTTAATCAGATTAGGAACCGAGACTCAATTCCACCGACGTTTCTGCAAGCCCTTATCACTGTCATACCCAAGCCTGGTAAAGACCAGACGGAATGCGGGTCCTATAGACCTATCTCGCTCCTTAACCTGGATGCCAAGATTTTCACCAGAATCTTGGCCTCCAGACTCAAGGGCTGCCTTCCCCGCCTGATACACCCTGACCAGGCGGGATTCGTCCTAAACAGGCAGGGCTCCGACAACTTGCGGAAGACACTCCATATACTTGCCTCGACGGGGGTCCGAGACGAGGGCGCACTCCTGCTGGCCCTCGATGCGGAGAAAGCCTTCGACAGGGTCAGCTGGGCTTTCATGGGGGAGGTTTTCACATCTCTGGGGATGGGTACAAAGTGGCTGGGGTGGATGTCCGCGCTTTACTCTTCCCCCTCGGCTAGAGTGGTGGAAAACGGGACAGAGTCGAGAGTGTTCCCCCTCGCGCGCGGCACACGGCAGGGATGCCCTCTGTCCCCGCTAATTTATGCATTGGTAATGGAACCATGGGGATCTCGGTCCGCAACGACGCGGCCATTAGGGGAGTACAGATGGGAGACGTGCAATGCAAAATCTGCCTCTTCGCGGATGATGCACTACTCTATGTCACCAGACCGTCCCAAACAGTCCCCCGGTTGTTACAGGGCCTCTCGCGCTATGGAGAGCTATCGGGGTACAAAGTCAACCTGGATAAATCGGTGGCGTTTATAGGTGGGAACCTGTCAGACCCGGAGATGGCCTTTGTGAATGGGCTCCCCTTTAGACGGAGGGAGGAGTGATTCCGGTATTTGGGAGTACAGGTCACAAACGACCTTGAGGAGCTATAGGTAGCCAACTTCCCCCCCTTTGGTCCGCAATCAGAAGAGATGTAGAGAGGTGGGCGGGGTCGGGACTCTCTTGGATGGCATGCCTCAATCTCATAAAAATATTTCTCCTCCCCAAGTTCTTATTTCTCTTCCAAATGCTCCCGGTACTGATCCCTAAAACATTCTTTACGGAAACAAAGCGAGTCCTTCTCAACTTCCTCTTGTCGGGTAAAAAGCATAGGATCTCCTACGAGGTGTTGACCAGGCCTAAGGAGGATGGGGGGTGGGTTACCCCGACCTGGAGACATATCACAGAGCATCCCAGTTGAGGGTTTTGGTCGATCACTTCTCTCCAGGTACAAAAAAACAGTGGGTGGCCATGGATAATGGATCCCTTGACCCTGTCACAATAGAGGAATGGCTTTGGGTCCCAAGAAAGAAGATCCCCAGAAGCGTCCTGAACCACCCGATCTTAAAGGTGCTGTGGTCCCTGTGAAGGGAAGGAGGTTACTATTGTTGGCTTACAACTTGGCCTTCTCCGCTGAGTTGCATCTGGGCCCACCCTTTCCTGGCCAAAATAGCAGAGCCAGCGGCATATCAGACATGGTTTGAGGCAGGCCTTAGCAGGACTGGCCATCTTTGGGTGGGGGGTTCTTTCCTGCCCTTAAGTGACCTGGAGGAGGCCCTGGGAATAGGTACCCTGTCCCCCTTTCGCTACCTCCAGTTCAAGGGTGTCCTTACTGAGCCATCTTGGGGCGACACTCTCAGGAGGGATCTCACGGATTTCGAAAAGCTTCTCGAGGGGCTCTAAGGGGATAATATCTCGCCTTTACAAGCTCTTCCTGTTCTCTGTCCCCAGAGATCCTCCACCGGCACGCACACAATGGGGTAAGGACCTGGGAGAAGTAATTAATGATGAAAGGTGGGCGGAAATGTGCAGGCGGGCCAATCGCTCCACGGCCTCCCTCCAATATCGCCATCAAGCCCTTAAGGTATTACACCAATGGCACTACCCCCCGCAGAGGATTGCTAGGATGAAGCCAGGATACGACCCACACTGCTGGGAATGCAGGACTGAGAGGGGGGATTATATCCACATGTGGTGTGGATGCCCAGTGGTCCAATACTATTGTGAAAGGGTACTGGCCTGGATCAAGGGGGTGGACGGGGTTGAGCGGTCCTCCTGCCCTTGGCTCCTCCTAGGCCATTGCCCACTGACTTGATCGCGAATCTCTCCCAGTTTGACCCATGACTTGGCGCGCCAAGTGCACTTTTCGATGACACTGTTATGTTTTCTAAGAACCCGTCAAACAAGCAACAAGCAACTAGTGAGAACTTGAACTGTAGGGGGGTGGGGTGAGGGACGGGGGGAGGGGCGGTGGTGTGTTACGATTGTTTTTTGTTAAACTATGCTTATACATGCTATGTACTGTTGTAATACATGCACAAACTTAATAAAACTTGATTTTCAAAAAAAAAAAAAGCAAAACATTTGGTGCTTCCATAAAGATGGAAGGAAAGGTGCAGTAAAGAGAAATCTTTCCTAACCCATGCCACTCCCCGACCCCCAGACTAAGGGGCAGGGGGAACTAATCCACCCCTGGATGGGTTCTCTGTTCCAGTCGGTTATCCCTGTTGAACAGCCCATCAAGATTGCTGCATTTGAGATCTGGCCTATGCCCAATAGTGAAGTTCAAAGCCTGCAGAATCATGAACCACCTGAGCCACTTTGGATTTTCTCCCTTAACATCTATCAACCACTTCAAAGGCTTGGGGGTAGTATAAACAGTGAGGTGAGTCTCATGGAGGCATGACCTCAACTTCCTAAGGGACCACACAATGGGAAAACAACTCTTCTCTACCTGGGGCCAACTGATTTCTCCACTCATAAACCGGTAGCTGATTAGACATATAGGATGTTCCTTGCCTTTGTCATAAAGCTGTGAAAGTCTTCCAACTATCCCAGTGTCATAGGCATCTGTCTACCCTATGAAAGTTATCTTCCTATCAGGCGCCCTTAAACAAGGGGCCTGACCTACAGATTCTTTCTGACCAGTGAAGGCCTTCTCACACTCAGGGGTCCATAAGAACTCTTTAGGTCCCCTATGAGTAGTGAGGGTAGTCAGAGGGACAGCTATATTTCTATAGGCTGCCACTTTGCTCCTGTATTTCCCAGTGAAGCCCAGGAAAGTCCTCACTTGGGCTTGGGTGGTGGAGGTTGCCCAGTTCTGTACATGAAGTACTTCACTGACACGAGGTTGCATCCTGTCCCCACATACACCAACCTCATGCATAAGGAAGGCCAATGGCTCCTGTTCAGTTTGACCCCCTGGTTGTCTTCCTGTACAGGTTGGCCTTCTGAAGGTCCTGCCACTCAGTCTCTTGAGTAAGACCCAGTTCCTCCCAAGTGGGGGTTGAAGCTGCCATGTCATCCAGACATGCAATGCTGAGATCCATTTTCCCATTCAGAACAGGGGCTAAGCTCAGTTGACAGGTGTCAGTTGCAGCCACCAATCCAGAAGTCCATACACTGAAGTAGGGCTCTGAAAAGGCAGAAACTGCTATCTCCTCCTCACACAAACTGACAGGGATATGTTGCCATACCCTGCTGAGAGATCATAGCAGCAACTGTACTTTTCAGTACAGTGCTGATCCACTAAGGTGTTACCTCTTAGTGAAGAGTGTGCTTCTGTCTTGGGGACAGAACACAGAGCTCTAGTGTCCATACAGAATCAAAAACTGGCTTTACCTGTATACCCTCCCAGTTCCTCAAAACTGAATTCCTGACAGCTAGAATGCTCATACACTCTTTGTTCCAGCACAGGGTGGATCTCACACCAACTGTCAGTACTTTATCTTGGTTCTGAGCCACCACAATACCCAAACTTGGTGGGTTCACTTACTCCCAGAATACAGTCTGGTTTATACCATCCTGTTATAAAGGGTGTCAGTGACAACAAGGGGGAGGGGGGATTTCTTCAAAAAACTCTCCAGCTCACCTTGCTGATGTGGGGTCAGGTGACGAGACACTAGGCCATCCTCACTGGAGCCATTAGAAGGGCTGCTTTGGCACAGGGCAGGGAGACACACAGATTTCTCTGGCTCCCATTCTATAGTCATAGGCAGGACTCCAATTTTATCTCTCAAGATAAATTCCTCCGTACTATTCCCAGGAAACTGTATAGCAACCTGTGCAGGTTCACCAAAGCCTTGAGAATAGTTTACCTTGCCTAGCTTTGAAACATGGCAATGCCCAGACCACTGACAGGTGGTCAGGGATTTACTAAACAGGTTTGACATGAGAAGGCCCCACCTCCTTCTCTGGGGCTCACTGAGAGCTTCAATCAAACTCCTGAGAGATCTGACAGATCTCTCTCTCAGACGATCTTGTGGATGACAGCTCAGTGACACTTGACAGATCACTTCACCATCCCTCCACTGGGTATAGCCACTACTGAGCACAGCAGAGGAGCTACCTCTACAGCTGTCATTCAGTATGTGTCAATGACTGACTTGGCAGTCATGCCCGGTGGGTTGGCACAAGGCAATATGGGATTGTGATCTTCAATCACCAATTGCAACCTATTGCCTGAGGTCTCCAGAGTCAAAGGGCTAATAAAATTAGGCCTTGTCTCTGGTAGCAAGGAGCTCACTCCTTAAAGTGAACTTATGGAGTAATTGAATTCTTGTCTCACTCCTGTCAACCTGGTGACAGAGAGTGAGACTCCTACAGTGGTTTTCCTCTGGGACACCCTTCATGGGCCAGCAGGAATGTGTGTTAGACCAGTGATATCCTGACACTAGGATGCATCACCAGGGGAATGTCACACACCAACTCTAGGAGGACGGGCCTCACAACCTGAGTAACCTCCAACCTCTCAAGGTTTGCTCTGGTGGACTCTGTGGGCTTACGTTGCAGTAACCCACCTTCCTGTTGAACTCTTTGCTTCACTGGAGGAGAATCCTCCCATTCGAAGCAGGCCTTTCTCCATAGGCCTAACCATGATGGTTTCCTTTTCTGTTGGCCCATACGTCTTGGTCTCCTAGGACTCTCTTCTACCTGTATACTAGGCTGCTGGGGAGGCCCATAGGATTCAAGATTTTCTGGGGTCTCTCTTCCAAACTAGGAATGGGGACACTTCCAACTACCTCAACATCAGTTGTAGGCAAGGCAGGTGGAATATTCTCCTTCCCTCTACCTCTGTTTCTGACTCCACTGGCCATGGGTTTCCCCTTAGGCCCCGGCTTTCTCTTAGACTTGGCTAAGACAGCCTGATTTTGAGACTTAGTGCTTAAAGGGTCTAGTGAGGGTCTATCAGGACCTAAGTCTAGAAGGTTCAACTCACCCAGCACTCTTGTAGGAACCACTCCCCTCATATTGACAGATGCCCTGACCGTGTCTCTATCCATAGCTTGAATGACAGGTGCTACTGGAACATTAAGAGAGTGCCTACCAGCCAACTGAGTATCCCCCACAGGGACTCTGGCAAGAACCTGTGGGTTTACCATGAAGGAAGCTACTTCGGTAGGACTAGGCGCAGTGTTCCTAACAGTTGAGGTATTTACACCTCCTTCCTGAACACTATCCTCAACAGAATTATCACTATGCAATAGGACTGGGATGGGAGCCAATGCTCCAGCACTACTAGTTTCCAAGGAACCTAGACTAACTTCAGACTCTTCCTCTAAGGGAATGCAGTCTAAAGGGAAGGACACCCCAACCATCTCTTCTTCCTCATACTGAGAGAGGGCCAGATTGGCAGAGTGGAACCCCAGGGTCTTACCCTTACATTTAGGGTCCACCTTCCTGTGGTCACTTGCTCCACAAGTCTAACAAGTCCCACTGGCACTTGACACATAGGGAGGCTTAGTCTAACCACTCACATGCTTGCAATGGTTAGTCCCACTACCCTGACCTGATTCTGATGGATGACTTCCCCTTATAAATGTGTTGTGGGTATTCTTGGACATAGTTTTATCAGTACCCCCCACCCTCTTTCTCTTTATGCTTCTTTCCCTCCTCCTGCTTACCTGGCTTACCAGAAGCAGGCTTGTCCTTATGGGACTCTCTATGTGAAACGCATAAGTCAACAGCAATGGCCAGCCTCTTTGGATTTAACTACTTTGACTCTGCCAACAGCATCTCAAGCTCTGGTGAACAAGAGGCAAAAATATGTTCAAGCATGACCAAATTGACCATGCCCTCAAAGGTGGTTACCTGCAGCCTTCTATGCAGCCACACACGTTCTTCATAGAATCTTCAACAACACGTACATAGGTCATGCATTCCTTTCTTTTGTATTCTCTAAACCTCCTCAGGTATTGGGCAGGAGTCTTGCAAAACTTGAGGATCAGAGATTGCTTCAGTTTTACAAAGTCTAATCTATCAGCCTTTTTTGACATTTCCATAATGGCACTGCAGCCAGAATGGGGCAGTCTGCTGATCAACCATGCAATCCTGCAGCATCACCCACTCCTTGTACCTCACATGCATACGCAAAGGTTGCAAGCCAGTGAATTATATCCTTCTCCTCTTCAATTTTATTTATTTATCTTGAAACTTATATAGCGCACTGAGCCCGGAGGCATCTGGGCGCTTACTTACATTGGATAAGAGTTAAGGTAGTTGCACTGAAAATACAAGACAGAGACAGCAAATTAGAGACTTTACAATTGGACAAAGAATGACAATTAAGATACAGAGTAATCGATAACAGGTGGGCGCAGGAGGGTAGAGTATAGCTAGGCGAGATGTGTGTCATGGAGTATTAAGCTTTTGGTGAAGAGGTGTGTTTTAAGTTGTTTCCTGAAGATCCAGAAGGAGTCTTGGGCTCTGAGTGTAAGAGGGAGACAGACCACAGTTTGCTGGCAAATGTGGGGAAGCTGCTACCACCCGCCTTTTGAAGCTTGAATCTGGGAATGGCGAGGGGGTGCTGATAGGCTGCTCGGGTGGGTCTGGAGCGTTGTGTTAGCGTGAAGCTGTTGGCCAGGTAGGTGGGTGCCCTCTGGTGAAGACATTTGTATGTGAGGGTAAGTGACTTGAAAATTATGCGTTCCTGTACAGGTAGGCAGTGTTGCTGGTGTCTAGTGTCTGAGATGCGTGCAGATCTGGGGACGTTGAGCGCGACCCTGAGGGCGTTGTTTTGTAGGACCTGCAGCTCCCTGATATTTTGTTTTGTTGTGCCTGCATAAAGAGCGTTGCAGTAGTCAAGGCATGTGAGGCTTAGTGCTCTAGCCAGGCTGAGGCAACTGTCAAGGTAAAGGAATTTTCTGCAGGTTCTAATGAATTTACATGTGTATGCAGTGGCTGAGATGGTGGCATTTATTTGTTTGTTAAGGTTGAGTGAGGAGTCTAGGTGAAAGCCGAGCGTTTTAACCTCGTTTGCGACTTTGATAGAGTGTCCATCTATGATGAAAGACTTGAAGAGGTGGTTAAGTTTGGCGATTTTGAGTTGGGAGCCGATGATGAGCAGCTCAGTCTTATCATCGTTCAAGCAAAGACGGTGTTGTGCCACCCAGTCTTGGATTGCTCGCAAGATGGTGTTGATGGTGGCAGTGTCAGTGTAGTGGCCTCCTGAAATGTGTATGAGGACCTGAGTGTCATCTGATTAATTGGTGTAGATGACACCCAGGTCGTCCAGGAGGTCAAAGAGTGGCTTTGCGAAGATATTTTACAAAGTGGGGACCACACAGGAGCCTTGTGGCACTCCACAAGTAACTGGGGTGGGGGGTGCCTCGCTTTAGGGGAGAATACTTTCCTAGTTCTGTCGCTGAGGAAAGATTGTATCCAAAGTGTGGCATTGGTGGAGAAGTTAGCTGCTGATGAAAGGTGTGCACATAGAATATTGTGATCCACCAGATCGAAGGCAGCAAAGAGGTTTAGGAGAAGAAGGACAGCTAGTTTCCCATTGTCCCTTAGATTGTCCATTTGGATTTTTAAATCCGGTAAAGCTGTTTCCGTCCCGTGTCTTGGATGGAAGCAAGATTGATGTAGCCCTAGGGTGTTATTCACTTCCAGGTAGTTCCGGATCTGCAGATATGCTACGCTATCAAGAATTCTTAAAGGAAAGGGTACCATTGTTATGGGGCGGTAGTTTGTGGGAGTGTTGGGGTCCAGAGTTGTTTTCTTAGTAGGGGTAGTACCCATGCTTTTTTTAGGTCAGATGGGACACACTTTCTTTTGAAGGAGGCATTGATCAGATTGCTGATGAAAGGGGTGAGTTGGGGTGCACATTCTTTGATGACTGAAGGTGGGCATGGGTCACCTTGGCATCTGGAGGGTTTTAGGCTAAGGATGATTTTCAAGACTTCTGGGGTGGAGATCTCCGTGAATTCAAATAGGGGAAGCTCCTTGGGGGGAATGGCGGTAGCAGAAGGTGGTGGGGGTTTGTGAAGCTTGTCTAGGCATTTTTGTGGTTTCGATAGTAGTTTGGAGGCGACTCATTTTGTTTTGGAGAGCTTTTTGAATGTTCTTGCACCAGTTTGCGTCTTTGTTGCAGCTTTCAGGGGGAGGTAGGCGTTTCTAGCTCCCTTAGGATAAGGAATAGTTCCTTGGTGTTGGAGCTGTCTTTAGCAATTCTGTCGTTATATATTTCAGCTTTGGTGAGGAGTTCTTTTAGTTTATAGTCCCTAGAGGCTGTATCAAAGAGGGTTTTGTTGCTAAGTGAGGGTGTTTTTTTCCCACAGTGCTTCTGTTTTTCTTTTGGTTAAACTTACATTTTATAATTCGGGGTGGACCAGATATTGAGGTGGGCAGGTTGTTTAGCTTTGCGTGTCATGAGCAGAGCTATTTTGTTTAAAGCGGACAGTAAAGTGTCATTGTAGATTCCGGTCAAACTGGTGGGGTCAGTGGAACTGGTTGTGGGAGAATCTAGTATAGGTTGCAAGAGTGGGAGCAGGTTATTAGCTGTGATGTTCTTTTTGTTTCTAGAGGGAGCTTCTGGGACTATGTGGGTGGGGTGGATGCAGTTGATCAAGGAGTTGATGTTGAAAGTGATAAGGTGATGGTCTGTCTAAGGGCAAGGGGAGTTAGATGTGATGGGGGTGGTACAGTTGATGTCTGCCAACCAGTTGAGCCTGCGACCTTTCGCATGAGTAGGATTCTGGATCCTGTGAGAAAAACAGAGTGATGATAGAGTATTGGCTAGGGATAGAGCATCAGTGTCGAGAGGGTCATTCAGACCTAGGTTGAAGTCCCCATGTAGGATGGCTTGTGATTTTGGTATGGAATTGGAAGCGACAAGCTGCGTGATCTCATTCTCAAAGGCGTGAGTGGGTCCAGGGGGATGATAGATGAGCTGGATGTTCAGTGTCGCTGTCGTTGAGAGGGATAATTTCACAGAGAGGAGTTCACATGAGGTGTGGGTAGTGGATGGCACTTCCCTCGTGTTAAGGTGGGATATGGCGATGAGGGCCACCCTACCTCCTTCTGCATTGGGTCTATCCTTTCTGCAAATGGAACAGTTGTCAGGCACAGCAAGGGACAGAGCTGATCATACATACTCACAAGATCTTTAGGAAACCTAGGATGTTAACAGGACCCAGAACCATCTCCATATCCTCTGGAAGAACCTTGTGAAGCCTGAATCTTGGCAAGCTCCAGCTGGTGATCCCTGTCTATCTGCCTTTCAACCGTCTCAATTTCCAATTTGCCCAATTCAAACTCGAGCTCTTTCTCATTGGGCCTAAGGGTGCCTCAGCATTTAAGGAGGTCACAGCCAGAGGATGCACTTTCCTCCTCCTCCTCCTCCTCCTCATCCTCAACAGAAGCCACTGTAGTGTTAGCAATTACACTACTGGTGCTGGGTCCAGCCCCAGCACCACTGTCAGGGTAATTTGTCAAGTTAGGCACAACCTTGTTTTGACAACTAACTCAGCTTTTGTGCCAGAGACTGCCAAGCCCCTCTCAGCACACAACTTTCTCAACTGAACCACTTTTGAGGCACTCAAAGTGGTGAAAGTGATTGTCTCCATTATATTTAGTACAGTAGGTGACTTGTATCTACAAGTCAATACAAAATTATAGTGTTCTGTGTAAGTATTATCTGGACACACCACCAGTGATCTAGACTGTGGTACCCAATACAGATCCTTTTCACAAAACACCCAGATGTTATGTGGAGAGGGTCATCCCAACGCTGTACACCAATTTGTTAGGACTGATTTTCTATACTCTGGCCTGGTGGACAGATGTATAGAAGGCCAACCTATATTGTGATAGGAACAACTCTGGGGGCTGTAGCCAAACCAGTTGAGGTAGCAGTGACAGGCGGTCTAGGCTAAGCTCTTCAGAGGGGGTGAGCTTGTAAAGGGTACACAATGAGATCATACGATGGGAATCACAGATTACACTTAGGATGTATAGAAATACAGTTATTTAATTATGGCCAAAACACAGGATAAAAAAATCACTACAAGCAGGTAGATGTATCTATCAAACTAAATGCATATATACATTCTCTTGATTATAAGGCATAATACAAATCAGAAACTCCTACCAAGGAAAGGTTAGTCAAGTATTATGCACAGAAAAATGTCCACAGAGATGATCCCTATCTAAAATTGTCCAGCCCTAAATTGCCTGGGGCCTTGTGCCCAATAGTTCAGGTTACAGTTCCACAGAATTTAGGATGCAGGAAGGGTCTCTGAGGTCCAGTGAAGGGTTCTTAGGGTTAGGGTTCAAGTTAGACTAATGCCCAAAAGTAGCCCCAACAGTCAGATGCCTTGCGTTAGCAAGCAATGGCAAAGCCAAAAGTGTTAGATATAAGCTTTATTATAAGCCCATTGATTTATAATGGGAGTATAGGGGTAGGTTAGAAACTCTCTAACTTGCGCCCATACTCCGATTCTTTCCCAGACTTGGCAGATCAAAGGAAGAGTGTCCGACGTTGCTTTTCCTGCCGAAAGCCACAGTCCTTGATTCCCAGGGGTTGCACGTTCGAGCTGATCTCTGGTTGGTGTCTTTTACTGTTGCAAGGACTCTCGGTCGAAGAATGCAGAAAAACTTGATGCAGCACCCCTCTCAGGACTGGACTCGGGTCAGGTAAGCAATTTTCAGACGGTGGCCACTGCGCACAGGGACGCAAAAGCACTCAGCAGCCACAGTCAGACTTTCCCTTCTATCTTGTGTCTGCTTGATGCTAGGACGCCGAAATCTCGCAGAAGATAGTCTTGCAGGGCCAGCTGAGGATCCCCCAAGTTTCAGGCCGAAACTCGGTACGCAGATGCCAGCAGCACGGTAGCCCAAAAACAAAGCTGGTCAGCCACAGGACGGTTCCAGGGCACTTCTGAAGGCTTCCTTTGGCAGGGCACCAAGCAGACGTCGGGAATGGATGGTCCCTCCACTCCAAGGGTCATAGCTCCTTTGCAGGACTACTAAAGATCAAGAGCAAGACAGGGCTCCTCCAGGACAGCAGCATAAATTGGTTGCCAGGCCTCCTTCAGTCGGGTCTGAGGTCTCTTTGCAGGTCTCACAGCTGGATAGGATACTTGGCTCCTTCAGGTTTCTCCTGGATCTCTGAAGTATGGATGCAGGGGTCCTATTCATATCCTAAAAGCCAGGTAAATGCTGAAACTCCCAATAGCAGAACTGGCCCACACACACACCCCAGCAGTGGTCCAATCAGGACCACTGGTGGGAACATTCATGCATACCAGTCAGACACACTGAAACCAGTTTGTGGATTGGAGTCAGACAGTCCCAGCCCACATCCTGCCAGCAACCACACACAGCCCTACAGTAGCCCGCCAAAAGCTTCTGCTTTCCCAGTCACTTACAAGGATTTTCCTGGCCTCTGAGGGCAGGAAGAAGGCTAAAAGACAACATGGCAAAGAACAGGCGAAAAACCTTGTGGCACGGCCATGTTGGACCAGTAGCCACTGTTGGTAGCCAAACGTGGTAAACGCTGTAAAGCTAAAACAAAATTCCCCAAAAAGTGGGTAAAAATCACTGCTGCCACCAGCCTATCCTTTTTTTAACCATATTTTTATTTGCATTTCTTAAAGGAATAGTGCGCTCAGAAATATTAATGTCCCGAGGGTTCGGGCATGTGGTTTTAAGCAAATGCTGATTGATCGCACAAACATTTCCAATGCACCTTACCGTAGTTTTCCCCTTTTGTACACATGCAAAATCAGGCAGCAGGGCGGGCCATCTTGTGATAATCTGATCGGTTGCCGCACCACCCAAGTAGGACTGCCCTTGCAGCACTAAATCATATCCCCCGCCCCAGAGCCTTACGTAGCCAAACGCTCCCAGTAATCACCTACGTGACTTGATGCAGAACCTGGAAATCAACACACATCGTCTCACAACACAGCGCGTCACAATTCGGAATATAAAACTGTACTTTAAAAGGAAAAAGCACGACTGTACAATTTGTAAAGTCCTTTTATTTCACAAAAAATGCTCAGAGAACATCCGGCTATTGCCATGTTCAATCAAATTGTTAAAAAAATTCTGTGCCCTCAATCCGAAAATGTTTATCGTGAGTCACGCGGTGTCCCTTTTGGGTACACAAGGTGTTCGTTTTGGGTAAAAGAAGCACTTTGGTTGCAGGGTGAATTGCAAGGCTTGTGCATCAACTTGGGACTAGACCACCATAAAGGATGTTATGTTGCTCCTAATGGCTTGTACCACGTAAGGATATATCGGCCCTTGGCGATCGTCCCAAAAAAGAGTCAAATATATCCAGTTATTGACATGTATCTGCAGCTGCCGGTTGAAGAACCCATCAGTTGGTATCTGAAATCGATGACAATCGCAGAATGGTAGGAAGTCCCTGTTTGGAAAAATATAATAGAAATGTGTCTCAGTAGCCGATCTTTATTACAATTGATCATTTTGCTTATTAATTCGGCATCAAGTTAAAACTAACGATTAGCACAGACATGAAGCAATGTGAACAGAGAGAAAACAACATGTAAAGTACTACACAATTTGCTTCCGAGGATAGTGCTATGGAGTATGTTCAGCTCTAAACGGGATACGGAAGCTGACGCTACAATTCGAGGTGCACATAGATGGCATTTTAATGAAATATTGGCGTTGAACCTGGGGGAGCCGAGTGGTGGTCTACATGCATCTCGATGCTGGACTGCCCATGTGCCCGGTAGAAAGACCAGTACACACAAAGGTTGTACTTGCGTTTCATTGCAATATGCCACACAGAACAAACAAGTACAATGTAACCCAGCAATAATGGTCAGCTAATGATAAGTTGATGCTTGTACGGGTATAAAATCGTTGAAAGTCAAACTTACATTATATTCGGCATTTCCATTCTCTAGGCGTAACTCAGATCGTAACACAGACTCTGTTCGCATCAAAGATTTTTCATAAACTGAACTTGCATGTTCCTTAGTCCAGTTTTGGAATTGAGAACCTTATCATAGCTTATATTATTACACCCCTCCTTTGATTCAATTCCTTTCAGAATGGTCCCTTTCTCTCAAGGTCAAAAAACAATTGAACCTTATACTGTGTGTGCGATGCGTGGGCTTTCTCAGCTCGCAAGCAAAAATTCAAAGCCGGTGACCTTCACTCAGAATGAAGATACATTCTTAGTTTGCAACATCTTGGCTCACCGCACCCATGAGAACTGGAATTGTGATGCACGGGCACAGGAGGAAAAATGTGGGGGCTGTCCTTGCTCGATGATCCTGGCGCTGCTGAGGGGTAGGGGAAACTTGGCAATGACAGAATGCGCCCTACTCCAAAATTGGAGTCGAGGGTACACAAAAAGGAGTCAAAGTGTGTCTAGCAATAGCCCCACCTCTGCTTATATCACAACCTCCTTCCCTTATGTAGCCTAGGTCTCATCCCTTTTGTGGGACTAGCAGTTATTCAGCTATTTGGGCAACTGTATGGTAATGCAACTTCTTTCACACTATTATCCTTCTGGCCCTCCCACGATCAGTGAAGGTCCTACAGTAGCTCGACGAAACTGTGAACTGCGAAAGCACAGTGTTACATTTTAAGTCAATTGGAAAAACTGCCCTATTTGAGAAAAATAAATTAACAAAGAGGATACATTTTAACAGATGGTAATCATTTGTACCTGGATTTGAACTGTTCCACGAGCTCTGCTTTAGGTGGACAGGGCACGTTGGCAATGTTTTGTGGCAATGTATGTGTACTAAGAAGAAAATCGCAAGCAATTCCATGATTATGCATCTCCAAAACATTAATAATAAGATCTTTCACAAAATCAAATTCCATTTCCTCATATACTGGCTTGACCACACATTTTTTGCTTCTTTTTGTAAAGGCCATAGTGTAGCGAAGCATCCCAAGGTTTCCAGCAGTCCTCGATTGTTCACGGCCTACATTCTCGTTATGCGCTAATACCGCTAGTAATGTCCTATATTTCATCCCTTGAATGCCGAAATGCAATCTCTTTGGCCTGTACTTTAGGGACATATTGTGGAACACCTCCAAATCTCCCGTGTGACAGAATGCTGTGAGTCCCTTCAGATCTCTTGATAGAGTTTTATCAAACACAATCTTCTCAAGGGCTCTGTGTTGAGGTGAAGATGGAATCAACCACTTCTTCTTCCGTTCCTGCTCCGGCGACAAAGGGCCATGTTCACATTGGTGGAAATGTTGGTTTTTTGTCCAAGAGTGAACATTGGAACAGTGGTGCATCAGTGACCGCCATTTTTCTAGTAGAATTTCCACACACCCATCACAAGTTTTGGAGCTCCACCAAAGATGGTTGCTTAAAGACTGGGACCACTGTGAAATACTTTCAGAACCTTTTTTTTCCCTGTAGCTGATATTTTTTTATTGATGGATTTGGCAACGTGCCATACATCAAATTGATGGCGAATATTTGGAAACTGCTCTCTCATTGTCTTGGCTATTGAAACTTGTCTATCCGTGGCTATGAGGTCGATTTGCATTCCCCTTGATTGTAGATCTTCCAGTGATTTCAGAAAACCAAGTTTCTCCATGGCCACTGAGGATTTACATTCAGACACCTGCACGACTATTGAACTCACTATTTTTTTTACTTTCCATGTCCTTAAAGTGGTATGTGCAGTACTTTGCTGAAAATCTGGGGCTGTCACACTGTCCATCGCCAGCTAGCCTGAACCGTTTTTCTGAGAATAGATAATTGTTCAATTTTCCAAGCTTCACTAGTGGCAGGGAATAGATATTGACGTTGATATTTGTAGTACTGCGTTTTAGAAATGAAATGGAGTCCCACAAATTGACAGAAACTGGACAAGTTAATGAAACTAGAGCCACTGAAAAGTAAAGCTGCTGCACACAGTAGATTGCCAGCTGGCAGTTTCCCCAGTATTAGTTGAGCGGACCATGAACATTTTTCATGGAACATTTCACAGGTGGCATGCATTTTGAGGTTACCACCTTGTGACACACGAGTCACATTCACCAATGGCTTCCCACATATTTCCCCTCTCACTGAATGTACACATTTCAGCATCTTTATAATCTCCATCAAGCTGCTGTCGAATACTATGCATAGTCCGTACACCATCGGGCAACTAGAAGACAGGTTGGAAAAAGATGTTCAATGTAAATCCAACATACAGTATTGGAGAGTTTACATTACAAAATATTATGAAGGCCCCAGCACAAAACACTGGTTAAAATTGGAAATTGTTTATAAATTACCTTTTTTCTTGCTTTTCGTTGAAACCTTCTTTACTGTAACGTCAGCAACAGCAAGCTGGTCCACCGACTCAGATCCACGTGTCTCCTCTTCTATATCTGGATCTTGTATACATCTCTAGAAAAGAGTATTCATTTAAAATAAGTAATTTGTTAAGTCATTTGTATTCAAAATCATATTATTCCTTCGCACACATGGCTTACACAGATAAACCCGTACATTGTGTACGTCATTTAGTCAAAATATACATTTGGGATTTCACCTGATTGATGGCTAGTTTACTCGATCAAAGTTGACTGTCCGAAGCACACTCTTTGAAATGTTGCACTCAAGCCATTTGCAAAAACTGCTTGTTTCTTATACTGTCACTGTCTAATAGTATCAGATCTACGACCGACTTTCTATCATTCGAGGGAAATGTCAGTACGCATAGCTCTGGCTCCGGATCAACTACAAGGGATGATGTAATTGTAGTTGAAGCTTCATCATCTACCTGTAACACAGTACTTGTATTAGTGTGGTTGAAAACATATGAAATTTAACACACACAATGTGACAGAGACAATGGTACATATCTATAAAAAAAACACAAATGAAACATTGTATAAATGAACGACACAATATGTTAATATGATGAGATTATCTCATTCGATGGAACTGTCAGTACGCATACATCTGGCTCTGGATCAACTACAAGGGATGATGTAATTGTAGTCGAAGCTTCAGCATCTCCCTGAAACACAGTACTTGTATTAGTATGGATGAAACAATTGAAAGTGAACACACACATTGTGACGCAGACATTGGTACATATCAATAGCAATCCACAAATGAAACATTGTATAAACGAAAGACAAGGTACGAAAATATGATCAGATTATCTCAAATTCCATGCATAAAACAATTCCGGAACTGAATAGCTAAGTAAGACTACCTGATACGCGCTCGAAGTGGTTGTTGACTCCAGGCAAGACATGGATGCTGAATCTCGCTCCTTCATATTCAGTGCATAGTCATGGAGTTGTAAAGGGAAAATATTATTTGATTTAGAAATGCTAATCTTAAAAATTGGCATGTAAGTAGACAGATTACGAAAACATTATGCTTATTTCAAAGGACACTATTGCATAGTTATCTGTGCCCATAAATCCATTTTCTATGAGGCTTCTAAAACCAAGGACAAGCAAAATGGTCTTTATTTAAAAAGCAATACGTTCTTACTAATATGAAAAGTATTATAAGGGACAAAAACACGGAAACACCTAAAACACCGATTCGTCCATTTAGTTACCTGTTCATGACCCCGAGGGCTCAGGTGATTCACGGAACCGTGAATCACCTGAGGCGCCATGTGTACGAATAGAGTCGGTATTGCATTTGGGAGCAATTTTTGAGTCGTTATGAGTTGATTCTTCTTTGTGTACATGGATGGGTTGTACATATTCTGGGTAAAGTGCAGGCTGCAGATGCGGAATCGATCACCCCTCTTGTCCTCCAAGACATCTTTGACTCTACTTTCAAGCTCTTCCAGCGCTTATCCGCAATATCTGACCCATCCTCTTATTCGATCTAAAGTCTTTGGGAATACATGAATTGTAGTGCCTTCAGATTTCTCATGGGTCTTAGAGGGCAACCGAAAATCACACATGCAGGCATTGTAAATTCTGCAACAAAAAAAAAGTTGAACATTATTTGAAAATTACTTTGCATAAAAAGGTGAGAAAGAAGGATAAAGGATAATACCATACATTCTTCTATGCAAGGTATGTTTTGGTCACCCCAGCAAAACCAGTGTAGCGTGGGCGGCTGTATTATAGGATAACTTTCATAAACAATTCTTTGTTGTGACGAAAATCAGAACATGTTACTCGTCCCTTGAATGTACTATTGTGCATCAAAAGGAAACATGCTTATAATATTCACACGGTCCGCTAAGGATGCAATTCGATACCAATTGACACTGGTGACATTTGATATATCGATAACATAACAAATTAAACTCAAGTCAATGGCAATGAGACAAATGAACATAACACTACTGTGTACGTTCGCTCGAAATAGATAGAAATTTAGAGATCAAGGAGATATGATTAGGAGACATGCCCTTACCTTGACCAACAAACAGTTAGATTCAGCAAGCAGGGTAGTTAGTGGCAGCAGAACATGGAGATGTTCACAGGTTGCATGACGACAACTAGAGTCGCAGTGGTCACAGAAGTTCTCAGGAAGCACGTCGACGAGCAGATTCGCAGTTGTCACAGAAGTTCACAGGTAGCACGATGACGAGCAGATTCGCAGTGGTCACCGAGGTTCTCAGGTAGCACGTTCACAAGTTGACTTGTAGTGCTCAAAGATGCTCTCATGATAAATATCAACTGGTTTATAAAGAATTAGAAAAGGGGGTGTGTGTGTGAATGAATGATGTGTATATGTCGTGGTCTTATGTGGATTGCAGGGGCGCGGCCTGCTTCAGGGGATCCTGCCTGGAGACACAGGGTCTGTATAGGCCATCTGTAGAATGGCCCCTGTGTGAAAGATACCTTTGAAGTGTACATGGTGTTTGGCACCTTGGTCGTTCCCGCCCCTGCCAGCCACCTTTGGCAGCGCACATCCACTGGTGCCAACTGCCTTTGATAACGGAGGGGGGAGGGATGGGTCTGAGGCATGCAGACAAGGGCCGGAACACTACCGAATGGAGACACACTTATGTGGATTGCAGGGGCGCGGCCTGCTTCAGGGGATCCTGCCTGGAGACATGGGGTCTGTATAGGCCATGTGTAGAATGGCCCTTGTGCAGAATATACCTATGAAGTGTACATGGTATTTGGCACCTTGGCCATTCCCACCCCTGCCAACCCCCTTTGGCAGCGCACATCCACTGGTGCCAGCTGCCTTTGATAATGGAGGGAGGATGGATGGAACTGAGGCATGCAGACAAGGGCCGAAACACTGCTGAATGGAGACCCACTTGATTCACTGAAAAACTGAAACAACCATTGATAAAAATTCTGTAGTGCTTTATTTTGTTTCTTAATTTTATGGCAGAAATGTACTACACATTATAAAGTTCAGGTTGCAGCACAGTGAAGGAAAATCCCCTGTATTGACCGCTGTCACTGGGAAATGTGTCTCTAATGGCACCAACGGCACAGGCGGGTATTACTCGTCAAACGCGGTGTCCAAGCCTCCCATGAAGCCACCATGTGTATGAACGATAGGCCACCAGCCTGTACCACTTGTGAAAGATACAAACCGTTTTTAAATGATCAAGATAAGTGTATTAAACCTTAGTTGCCAATGACAATTCTTGTATCTAATGGCCTTGTTGCCAGTGCAAATGCTACCTAGACACTGTACAATATTGAACAACTATTATACGAATATTACTAGAGAATTGCAAGACTAAATTGGTTTGACAATGATATATTGAAGTTACAACAATATAGGAGACAACCTTGAAATAGTAGTGGCCTAAGTGACATCACAACCAGAGTATACTTACTTGTTACTTGGATTCCGAGGGCGAACTGTTGCACGAAGTTCGTGCATAAGCACCATCAAAATCCTCAACATGGAACGTGTGAGGCAGGCTACCCTGAAGTCTGGCAGTTCGGTAACGCATTGCGGCCGTGGCTCGCCTTCAGATATGTAGGACAAGCATCCAGAGTTTTCTCGGCAGCAGCAGTTCTCCTCCTCGGTTGGCATTAGCACGCACCGATTGCAGGTACACCAGGTGGAAACGCTGTCCATGCGACTAGGACCAGGCTCTTCATCTGTTGAATCGTCCTCCCAACTGTCATCCGAAGCCCCATCGTTTCCGCATCGTTCTCTTTCGAGTAATTCTGCCTCGGAATACTCTGTCTTGCACTGGTAGGGCTGTATTGTTGCCATTGTGGGGGAAACAAAAGAAAATAATTTATAGTAATGGTACTGGTGTCTGTTTGCACGGGCTACAAGCAATGAAGGTAGCTGACCAGAGCACAGAAACGAGGCACAGAATACTCAAAGAAATACAGTGAGAGGAATGGAAAAGAAAATCTGATGTTGTCTGTTGTGAAGCAATCTGTTTATACTTATTGAGGAAAGAGGCGTCCTGCCATTTCCATGGCGACACCTCATTAGCTGAGGCACAGAGAATTTTGACACGAGACGTGCTTTGGCGTTGTGAAATGGGCGGTACGCATTTAGTGATGTCAGGCACAGGGGCGGGGGATATGATTTAGTGCCGCCAGGGCAGTCCACCCTGGGCGATGCGGCGACTGATCAGATTATCACAAGATGGCCGCACCATGCTGCCTGATTTTGCATGTGTACAAAAGAGGAAAACTACGGTAAAATGCATTGGAAATGTTTGTGCGATTGATCAACGTATGCTTAAAAACACATGCCCGACCCCTCAGGACAATAATATTTCTGAGCGCACCATTCCTTTAAACAATTGAAACATTCACCCACCACCTTCCCCCCGCTTCCCCGCTTTGAGGAACCAGTTCTCAACTTCTACGTCATTAGGGTACATCATCTTTACGTCTATGCTCTCCACCATTCACCAACACATCAGTTCATGCCTAGAGTAACCACAAATCCTCTGAATGTTAGTCTAGGGCAAAACAAAAATGCACCCCATTGTACTGCAGTGTAAGCTGCATTGTGCAATGATAAAACGTTACCACAAGTGATACAAAAGTAACCAAAGTAGTAACATAGTAACTCGACTAAGGGAAACAATGTTTCCCAGTACTGATAGCCTGAAAGACATATCAGATTCCCCATAGCATATGAGCAAAGGCCAGTGTAGTGAAGCTTAAAACTTCACTGCACTGTGAAATGTACAGGTCAGATTAAAAAATAAAACCAAAAGGTTTGGGGGTTCCGTAAAGATGGAATGACAGGTGCAGTAAGGATAAATCTTTCCTAACACTGGGTACCTCGTGGAGAAGAAATATCTCTGCATTCCGCTGCCAACCATTTTTTCAAAGTGTACATCCATCTTCTTTAGAATTACCTCATATAGATTAAGCAGTCTCACGTTCTCCAGCTCTTGATGCTGTTGGCTGTAAATCCGGAAGACTTTTGAGAATGCGCCTGCCCTCATGACCCAGTGAATGCATTAAAAGAGCTTTTCGCCGTTCAATACTAAAACCGGGTCCATGAATCGCTAACACATAATCCAAGAAGTCCTCTTTCCAGGCATTCCACTTGACAGCTGGTTCCCCCGGTGTTGGAAGGAATTGGGCGGGTAAGTTGTTCATTTTGAGACAGTGCCACAACAAACAAGTATTGACACTCACAAATCAAATAGCGCCATCAGGCGGAAGCAAGCAGTAGAAAGGCAATACAAATAAAAATCACTGTGTACATGGGACGAGGAAGGACTACATGGAGCCATGAACACCAGCACAACTGAAAGCAGTAACTCCATGCAAGCAAGTGAAATCACACATGTGTGTCCTTTCCTCAATGTTATAGGATGTGTCTGCAGTTCCGGAGAACTGAAGAAAGGCAGCCGATTACTCTGGCTTGCAGTGCGCAGCGTGTCCAGCCCTGCCGAGCAAGCAGCCGGTTTCCACAGCAGACTTACCTTTATCTCCTCCGATTGCACAAGCCGTGCCGCTGAACGCGAAGCGCAGGGCAGTTTGCTTGGCAGGGAAACTGTCTTCAGCACGCACGCAAGCCACGAAGAAAGATCCCAGATCAGCACCCAGCACGCTTCAAGCTGTGTTCTGTCCCCACTCAGACACAGCATGCTGAAGGCCAGCGGGCCAATGGAGGGACTAGCAATCCAAAACGAAGACAGGAAGGCCTCTGGGTCTATGAGCTTGCCGCCAAAACTGTTAAGTTCAAGGAGAGACCACACAGGTACATTTTTCCAACACATCTCTACTGCAGGAGGGCCTTATATTGTGTGTACTTGAATAATGTGTTGGAAAAATGTACCTGTGTGGTCTCTCCTTGATCTTAACAGTTTTGGCGGCAAGTTCGGCTGCCTTCGTTTTGAATTGCTAGTCCCTCCATTGGCCCGCTGGCCTTCAAGTACACACAATATAAGGCCCTCCTGCAGTAGAGATCCTGGCAACTGCCCGGAGCTCCAGGGGTTGAGTCCTTTATACCCTTAGTTGGAACTCTGGGCCAGGGTGCCATCACCCAAGCAACCACAATAACATTCCATGCTGCCTGGGCAACTTGGTACACATCTACCATAACCTGGAGCATGCAGTACATTCAAAAGATGATGTACTTAAAAGATGGTGCAGTCAACTATGTACAGAAGTTGATACCTATGTGTGATAGATGCTGTCCGCGCAACTAGCGGGATGGCGGGAATGGCAGGCGGGTCCTTCAGTCTGGATGCGCTGCGTGGAGCAATAACGGGACATGATACACTTACTCCGGTGTCAGAGCGGATATTGCCTTCAGTGGGTGATGGTCCAGGGGAGAGACTCATAGAGGAGGATCATCTTTCCCCTCGGGTGCAGTTCTTGACGAGTACCGTGCCTCCTACTCTTAGGTGATTCCGTGTTGCTCATCTTGCCGGTCTTCCCTTGCATTGTGTTCTTGTCTCCTTTGTTCCATTTGCTCCAGGTCCACTTGTGGGGGTCGCCATGAGTGGTGTAGGGGAAGTCCTGCTTGAATGGGCACCCCGAACATCAGGGCTGCTGGGCTGACCTGAGTGGCTGAGTGGGGAGTTTGCCGGTATGAGCGAAGAAACCGGTACAATTCCAGTAGCCATGGCCGTCTTTTGTCTTTAGCGATCCTCACACACTTGTTGATAAGACGCCATTAATCATTCTGCGTCACCATTGGCCTGCGGCCAGTACGGTGTGATATGGTGGTGACGGATTCCCATGTCGTCGATGAAGCATTTGAACTTTTTACTCGTGATTGGGGGCCCATTGTCACGCTTTATCGATGATGGCATGCCGTGGACCACAAACATCTTTTCCAGCGCTGTCGTGACCGAGGCTGCGTCAGTCGAGTTGAGCGATTCAACTTCAGGGTATCTTGTATATTCATCTACTGCCACCAGGAGGTAGGCCTCGTTGGCTATAGTGCAAACGTCTATGCTCACTGCGTCCCAGCGACACTCACTTCTTTAGGGGCTGGCCATGGGCTCTGGCGGTCCCGGTCTGTCGGTGGCTAGGCATGCTGTGCAGGCTTCGACAAGGTTCATGACTTTTAGTTGTATTTGTGGCATCCACACTAGAGATTTTATGAAAGCCTGCGTTGATATGATGCCCTGGTGCCCTTCGTGTGCAAGCTGGAGCGCTCTATCGTGGAGGTTGGTGGGCAATACGATGCAGTGTCCTTTAAGGATTAGGCCTGCCAGAGACACAGACAGCTTGTGTCATATTCCGAACATGGATTGCATCATCTCTTGCGCTTGGGGTGTCTGGAGAGCAACAGCGGAGAGGAACGGTTTCCACTCAGAGAGTATTGCTTCTTTGGTCTTTTGGAGGCAGGGGTCTCTGTCTGTTTCTTCCACAATTTCCTGTCATTTCTTGGCCTTAGATTTGGCACAGGCGATGATCTGGCATACGTGCTCTTCTGTCTCCTTGGCCGTTTCGCATTCCATTGCTGTGGCTGGTTGGGGTTGTCGGGATAAGAAGTCTGCAGAGTTGTCTGCTCCTGCACGGTGCTGTACTTCAAGGTCAAATTGCTGTAGCAGCAGCATCCAGCGTTCAATTCTGGCTGGGGGATGAGGTGCTGATCCCTTGAATATTGGTACCAGGGATTTGTGGTCCGTTAGTACTGTCACGGGGTGGCCCAGGATATATACGTGAAAGTGTCTACACCCCCATATGATGGCGAGGGCCTCTTTTTCTATGTGCATGTAGTTTCTCTCTGTGGGAGTGAGGGCTCGGCTGGCAAATGCAATGGGGACAACGTTCCCATCTCGGTCAGTCTGGGTGAGGTCTTCCCCGAGGCCAACCGGACTGGCATCCACTAGTAGTTCTGTCTTTCTGGATGTGTCGAAGAATGCCATGGTGTCGTCGCTGGACAGCGAGTCCTTCATCTTTTGGAATGCTGTCTCTTGGGTCGCTCCCCACTCCCATGTCGTTTTTGCTTTTGTGAGCTCCCAAAGGGGGGTGGCAATGGTGGCCAGGTCGGGGATGAAACTGTCTGCAGTATGTTGCCATACCTAGGAAGCTGCAGACTTCGGTGACACTGGTGGGTGCTCGGGCATTTTTGATGTGTTCTAGTTTTCCAGGGTCCGGGGGGACACCTTTCTCATTGAAGACATACCCGAAAAAGCTTAATGTAGACTTCCCAAATTTGCATTTCTCTTCATGGAGCGTTAACCCTGACTCTTCCAGCCGCTGTAGTGTGGCAGCCAGCTGGCTGTTGTGTTCTTTTTTGGTTTTGCTATACACAGATGTCTTCGCTGACATTTGTGACCCGGGGGGAGGTCTTGCAGTACTTTTCGTATTTCGTGTTGAAACACTTCTGCTGTGGATGAAATTCCAAAATTAAGCCTACAATATTTCCTCAGCCCCAGGTGTGACGAAAAAGTTGTGATATACCTTGATTCCTTTGCTAGGCGGATCTGGTGGTAGCTTGACCTTACGTCCACCTTACTGAAGACGGTGGCACCAGTCAGGTCCACAATTAGTTCATCTACTGTTGGCATTATGTGCCTTTCCCGCCCAATTGCCACGTTTGGCAGGCGCATATCTTCACCGATTGGGGCTGTTTGGGCTTCGCAGTCACGACCATTGGGGAAACCAAGGGTGTGGGGCCTGTGGTCTTCTCGATTATTCAGAGGTCCTCAAACTTATTCAGTTCTGTCTCCACTGCCGCCCTCATGTGGAAGGGGACCCTTTGGTGCCGGACTACCCTTGGTTCAACTGTGGGGTTGATGTGGAGCTTTACTGTCTTTCCTTATAGGCATCCAATGCCCTGCAAT
The DNA here is from genome assembly GCF_040938575.1 of Ambystoma mexicanum. NCBI lineage: Eukaryota > Metazoa > Chordata > Amphibia > Caudata > Ambystomatidae > Ambystoma > Ambystoma mexicanum. The sequence continues at coordinate 1,124,285,052 of NC_090923.1, read as the reverse complement.
AGCTTCCTGTGCTTTGTTAGTAGGTGGTCAATTTCTCAAGAGTTGATGGCGAAGGTGAACAGGATTAGTTCCAACTTCTCTGCGGTTGGGCAGCTAAGTAGTGTTTCGATTCCTGTGTCGACCACATAGATGCGGGTTCTGCAACTCCTCTCCTTGTGTGTGAGTGGTCTTGAAGTATCCCACGACTGGGAGGGGCTTCTTGCATCCATATGCAAATAGTTGCACGGTTTTCCACCGCAAGGGTCGTTGCTGGGTCTGCTGTGGGCCGGCTTGACGGCTGAGATCATGTGGGCTTTCTCATGCATAGGTCTCTGGTGCCGGTTCGTGTGGCTTGGGGACTGTTCTCTGCTCGGCTGATCGTCATCGCCGCTGCTGCTGTCAGTGTCTTCTCCCTCAATTGCTCGGGCCCGTCCTCTCCTGGTGTCACTGGTCCGGTTGTGTTTTGTCTCAGCTGGCGGCGGTCGTGTTGTCTGGGGCGGAACGTTTGTGCGTTCCTGGACCTCGTGTCCCTCCTCCAATCTTGAGTTCTCCTTCGGGGCAAATGATCTGGTTCTCTGGGAGTTTAGGCACACTGACGCATAATGGTTGACCATCCCACACTTGTAGCACGTGGTGCTGTATGCTGGGCAGGCTTCTCCTTTGTGTTGCTGTCGGCTACACCACAGGCATTTTCTGGGCTTGCTTGCTACCTGTCCTTGTGGGGGTTTGTTCTGTCACAGGGCATTGATGGTGGACATACTGTTGCGTGGTGTCTCCATATCCAGTGGTAGGCTGATCAGTGATCCCCGGGTCACTGATCATTTGCTCCATTTCTGCCACATGTTTTTCGGTTCTTTCTCGTTATCGCCCCATGGTCAGGATAGTGTCTAGCTGTCATGATGCCTTTCCCCGGGAATCAGGACCAAGCCCATCAGCTCCGGGAGCAAGCATCCAGATACTTATTAAAGCCCCAACAGCCCCTACCTGGGGGCTGTTTGGGTTCAGTCCTGGCGCCTTAGGTGCCAGGCTCATCATGGAAATCAGTCCTGGCGCCATAGGCGCCAGGCTCATAGACTTTACTTACCTAATGCAGACCATGCTGCTAGTGAAACCAAGCCAACGTGAGGCCTGGATGGGACTATTTTTCTACAGGGACTATTTTTTACTCGGGCGTCGTTCTAGGGAACTTCTAACCTGGAACTACTTTGGAGGCTATTTAAACCACGCCCGAACAACAGCACACGCTTCGTGTTATTCTGCATCCAGCAGCGTAACGCTCACCGTGACTGCAGTCTGCATCCAGTCTTCTGCCACGCCCGCCTCAAATCCAGAGCTCCTAAAACCAAGAGGAAAGAAAAGGACAAGATTAGAAAACAAACTATTTCGAATTCCTCACCTGATTTCGGATCCATCTCTCCTCCGGACCTGGAAAGAACATCATTTCTGTTCGAGTCGCATCTTCAGCTGCAGCGCCGCACTCACCAGTCCTCGCAGCATCTTTCGATTCGGCGCTGCCTCCATCATTTCTTCGCCGAACTCCGGCACCTGAGGGACAAAAGAAAACCACAAGGTGAGCCGAGAAAACCAACAAATAAAACACTTATCATCATAGATTTACCTGATTACCACCGGAGGCATTATTCTATAACTCTCCACATCTTCATGTGCCGCACCTGCAAAGGGAGAGAAAACAACACGTTAAACACTGGCAACATTTACCGGATGGCGTCGGGTAATACAGACTCTTACCTGAGCGCCACCAACTGCCACGAGGGGTATCTTCGCACGGTCTTAGTTGCAAGACAAGGAAGGAAGGGGGGAACAAGAGTGAATTATCGGACATATTGAACTCTATGAACTTGATACTTACCGAACCTTGCCAGGAACCTCAGAGTCAATACTCTCCAGAACTCTCGCACGCCTTCAAACCAGTGAAGTAACTGGCATCAACGCGCCCCTGCAATCCACACAGGATGGAGAGCTCATCATTTAAATACATAAGGTGAGGTTCCTAAAAGGGGATATCGGAGGTGACAAGGAGGGAGAACGAGAACAGTGGGAGGGAGCTATCACTCATGTCCACCGGTGGCTAAATCCCTTTCTCCACCTGCAGGATAATACTTCAACGGATCAAGCAGACGAGATTAGACGGGCCAGTCCAGACAGTCATCTCGGCACTACGCATAATGTTGGTGGAGACCGCAGCTGTCCGGGTCCGATCGACGCCTCTGTGGGAACCAGGTGAGCGTAACACTAGCAGGAGGTTCATCTCCGACAGTATGGACCTCCAGAGTTTTTCAGAGGAGAGTCCATGTATGACCTGTTGCCTCACTGCGAACTCGTCATCTGGGAAGTCAGAGCCGATGACCATCTCCCACACTTGACCATGGAAGTCATCGATGATCTCTTGTGGGCGTTGTCTGGCTTGGCTCATTTTGAACCGCTCAAAGTCTGGGCTGATCTGGGGCTTGAATTTCTTTTTGAGGACGGCCTTTGCTGTCTCATAATCGTCTTCTGTGTCTCGGTTCGGGAGTGCGTTGAATTACCTGAGGGCCATGGTGCCAAGGTTGAGCATAAGGAACATCCTTTTCTTCTCCTCCAAGACGATATCACGTGACTTGACGGTCTGCTCGAATTGTTTTTTTTTTTTAAAAATTTTTATAACAAATTTTATTACATTTTGTGCAATAAAACAAGATACCAACAAAACCATAAGACTTTGCATACAGTTGGCAGAGTAGCACGGATGAGTATACTTGAAATATAAGCAATCGCAACGACACATATGATGTGAAGTATATGAGCAATTAAGGCAGCAAGCAGTTTATGGATGGTTATATTGTGCAAAGCGCCCCAAAGAATGATGTTAGCAGATGTAGTCTTTGCAGGACTACACGCCAATGCATACTGTCAATATTACATCAGATTTATATTGTCTGTTCCCATCTTCCCCAAATCTTATCTGCTTTGCCCGGGCAGCCTCTAGCTTGATAGACTCGGCGTTCCATTAAGATGACTGCATCCACATCCGATGTCCAATGATCATATTTTGGGGTGTTTTCTGAACCCCACAATTGCGCAATGTTCCTTTTCGCAATTCCTGTGGTAGTCGAAACAAGTAGCTTTTCGAATCGTGACAGTTCTAGAGTGTCTGCAATGCCCAAGAGCAGGAGTTTAGGATCCGTCGGAACTGGGCGACATATGACCCTGGAAAGCCTTGCGCTACATTTATGCCAGAAGCGTTGTATGCGTGAACACTGCCAGAGGATGTGGTAGAAGGATCCTTCTTCTTGTTTGCAGCGTAGGCATTTGGGGTCGGTCGATTTGCCCCAATTGTACAGGGTTATTCGGGGATAGTATATCCTATGTCGTATCTTGAATTGCACCAGCCGAATTCGTGCCGAAATTGCGCATTCTCTAGGATACATCAGGATTTCAATCCAATCTTCAGGTAATATAGGGCCAATCTCACTTTCCCATTTCGTCTTCAAGGTCAGCAGCTCTTTCGTGCCAAATGAGGAAATAGCATTGTACATGGTAGATATGACCTTATTGTTTACCCTATCAATTACTATATTCCTTTCTATAGGTGTGCATTCCGGCATGTCCACGAGTTGGGCCCTGTGTACGATAAGTGCGTGTTGTAACTGTCCATGGTGATACTGTTCAGTCTCTGACAAGCCATGTGCTGCAGCAAACTCAGGGAACTGCATCAGCTGGTCGTTCACGACTATCTGTTGGATCGTCTGTATGTCAGCTGCAGCCCAGTTTGGCCATTTCGGGAGGTTGGCAAGATTCGAGAGGTGAGCATTGTTCCAGATGGGTTGGACTGGGGTAATTTTTTTATCCCAACCTAAATGTTTATGTATTTCCTTCCATACCAAGGCTGTGTGTACTGCTATCGTGCGTTCAGGCGGGCGAGTCTGTTTACAATAGAGGCTTTCGAGTGGGGACATACCATGTCTCGCCGCTAGTTCGGCTCTTATGTGAGGGATGCTCGGGTCTCCATGTAGAATATCATTGACTTTTGCCATCTGAGATGCCCAATAATAGATCTGGATATTCGGGAGTCCTATTCCCCCTTCCCAGACTGAGCGTTGGAGAGTTTGGAGGGCAATTCTCGGGCGTTTCCCACCCCATAGGAGTGTACGTGTTGTGCTATTTATACTGTGGAATTCTACAGCGGGGACATGGAGGGGGGCATTCTGGAGAATGTATAAAAAACGAGGTAAGGTCAGCATCTTAAAGAGCGCTGCCCTGCCTAACAGTGTCAGTGGTAGTGCCTGCCAGTGGGCTATGTCTTGCTCATATCTTTTAATAAGTGGGTGTAGATTTTGTTTTACGTAGCTATTTAGCTCATTGGTGATTAGAATGCCCAGGTATCGGAACTGATTGATTTCAACTTTATATGGGGAACCCGATGTCGGAATGCAGTCTACCCCTTTAACTGGGAACAGCACAGATTTGGACCAGTTTACTTTAAGTCCGCTAAAGGATCCATACTCTATTAGGATTTGCGTGACCACAGGGCAGGAAGATGCTGGGTCGCCCAAGTACACTAGGAGATCATCTGCATAGAGGGATACTCTATCTTCCCAACTCGGACCCCATCTAAAGCCAGTCCACGTGGTAGTGTCCCTCAGGAGGACTGCTAATGGTTCTATTATCAGTGCAAACACCATTGCCGAGAGTGGGCAACCTTGCCTGGCTCCCTTCCCTAGTCGGATAGTACGCGACGGCCACCCATTTACTTTAACCTCGGCTACTGGGTTATTGTATAGGAGTTTTACCCATTTTATGAACGGTTCTCCGAAGTGCATCCTATGCATTATGGCCCATAGCGCCTCCCAATGAACAGAGTCGAATGCTTTCTCGAAGTCTATGGCCAGCAGAGCCAGTGATTGCTGCAGGGCCGGGGCTCTCTTTAGTGCCAGATGCAATCTGCGAATGTTCATTCTGGTCGACCTCTGGGGCATGAAGCCACATTGGTCAGGATGGATCAGTGACGTGATGACTAGTTGTAATCTATTGGCTAGAACTTTGGACAGTATTTTGGCTTCGCTATTGATGAGGGATATGGGTCGATAGGAGGTGCATTCTTCTGGGGGTTTACCCTTTTTGGGAATCACTATAATGGTGGCTTTGCGGAGATCAGATGGGAGCTCGCCTTGGTTTAGGGAGTGTTCAAACACATTGAGCAAGTGTACGGGTATGTCCAGATGGTTTAGCTTTTTCCAGATGTCAATTGGGAACCCGTTCGGGCCTGGGGTCTTACCAGCCTGGAGTTGCACAATGGCAGTTGATATCTCGGTAGTAGTGATTTTGCTGTCTAGAGCGGTGATCTGGTCTGTGGTGAGTGTCGGGAGGTCGATATCAGTTAGTATGGTACTATCTATAGCATTGGTGGGGGGTTCGTAGAGGTTCTCATAGAACTCAGCAAAGCGTTCAGCGATCTCTGCATCGACGTGGTCTAGGTTTTCGTTTAGGGTTCTGATGCATTTCACCTTCGATTGTCCCTCATCTCGTTTTTCTAGCCACGCAAGCAGTTTGCCTGCTTTGTCTCCCGTTTCATATACACGTGCCTTCATTGCAGCGTGTGCTTTCTTGGCACAGTCTAAGGATAAATTATGCAACTTCTTCTGTGCCATTAGTAAGGCTCTATTTGTCTCCGGGGTGTCACTGGCAATGTGGTCCAGTTCTTTGGGCATGACTTCAGTTTCAGCTTCAATGATTTTTTCGCGATGCATCTTCTTCTTATGGGACGTCCATGATATAATTACTCCGCGCAGGACTGGTTTGTATGCCTCCCACAGTGTATTGGGGTTATCAATCGAGTCTGTATTAAGTTGAAAGTAATCGGAGGTGGCGGTCTCCATCATCTCCTGAAATTCAGGGAATCCCAAGTAGTAGGAATTTAGACGCCATGAGGGGGGCGGTCGTGGTCTAGCTGTTTCCAGTTCCAGCAGCAGTGGAGAATGGTCAGAGATTCCTCGGGGAAGGAAGGATGCATTGCTTATTTGGTGAATACTTTGGTGTGGGAGGAAGAAGTAATCTATCCTAGACATCGAGGCGTGGGCCCCCGAGTGGAAGGAATATTGTCGAGTCTCAGCATGAAGGACTCGCCACGCGTCACAGAGGCCCATTGCCGACACAAAGGAAGCCAATTTGGTCGTGGTGGCGGGGTTTCTGGCTCTCAGGTGCGTGCGATCAAGCGTATAGTCCATGACCTTATTAAAGTCTCCCCCTATCACCGTTGTGCCTGCAGTTCTCGTTGCCAGGATGGGGGTAATTTCGTTTAGCAGGTCGTTGGGGAGAGCTGGTGGGGAGTACACTGCCATGAGTGCCAGTGTTTGGTTCCATAGTGTTGCTTGAATGTATGCATACCGGCCTCCTCTGTCCTGTATTACGTTCGTGATCACCAGAGGAAGCCTCTTGTGGATTAGTATGAGGACTCCTGTCGCTCCCATAGAGAAGCCTGCGTGTACCGCGGTGCGGTAGTTTGATCTTTGGAAAAATTTGCATATGTTTCCGGCTAGATGTGTTTCGGTCAGCATGACTATGTCTGGGGAATGTCTATTTAGATGTTGCAGGACTAGCCTTCTCTTGATGCTGGCACCCAATCCGTTCACATTCCATGCCAGGAGTTTAAGCTTTCTTTGGGTTGAAGTACTCTCAGCTGCCATTGTCAGTGTGGGATTTGCTTACACAGATGTATTTCCTTGGTTGCATGCGCAACAGTTCTGTCATGTTTGGTCCGTATAGCGTACTCGTCTTGCCTCTGTATGATAAACATTGAATAAATGTAACAAACCCAACTCCCCCCTCCCTATACTCCACCCACAACTGAAGCATCTGTCGACCCAGTGTTAACTTTTGAACAATTTAACTGTAATCTACATCTGCCTGCCCCGTGACAATCCGAGTCTAGAGTACGGATGTGTCAGATGTTGCGTCTCAGGGGGAAACACAAGGCAGGGTGGTGGAACTCCTCTATACGGTGTTCCGAAAATGCTTAGTGTCCGGGGGCGGGATGGGGGGCGCTGTTTGGGCGGCCGCCAGCCGGAGTTGCCGTCATCGTCACATTTACGGTGTACAATACAGCAACTCTGCGGTATATTAGTAGTGGTCTGGATATCCGAGATATTGGTAATGTCTTCTAATCCTCCGCATGTTGTGGGATTCCGTCTTGTTGTTGTTGCTGCGGTTCCTGATCAGGTGGTCGGTCAGGGCGAGGTCTATTCCGTTCTCCTCTCCTTCTTCCGTCAACGCTCCAGTCGCCGTCTATGTGCCTTTCAGCCCAGCTCCACGCCTCCTTAGGATCAGTGAAGTGCACTGTTGTATTCTTGTGGAATATTTTAAGTTGGGCGGGGAATATTAGCGCATAGTTAACTCCCATTGATTGCAAGCGTTTTTTGAGGGGATCAAATGATTGGCGCAGTTTCTGTACTTCTCTGGTGAAGTCAGGGAAGAAAGCAATTCTTGACCCATTGTACGTAATAGTTCCTTTAGACCTCGCCAGTTGCAGTACTGTGTCTCTATCTCTATAGTTTAGGAACCTTGCGATGACTGTACGTGGCGGTGCTCCTGGCGTGATCTTGCTGGTGGGAATGCGGTGGGCTCGCTCGATGGAAAAGAATTTGGAGAAGGACTGTGCGTCATATATATCCGCGAGCCACCCCAGTATGCGGACGTTGTTACGTCTTGATCTGCCCTCACTTTCATCTGCTCTTGATTCCAGGAGCTTTATGCGTGCCAACATGCCAGACATCTGTCGGTTCACACCGCGAAGGTTGTCCTCGGTTTCGGAGATCCGCATCTCCGCCTCCCCGGTGCGTGAGGTCAGCTTCTGCAGATCATGTCTCAACAAGGATACATCCGCACCAATACTGTCCATCTTTTTCTCCATGGAAGTTCTAGAACTGGCAATAGCACCCATAATGTCTCTGAGGGAGATATTATCTTCCATGCAGTCTGAGTCTTGTTGTATTAGCCTTTCCGGGGAACGAGAGAGTGGCGTGGTTGCGTATTGTTCAATCCTGCTTTGTGTGGAGGTCTTCCTGGGCTTATCTTTCCCCATTGCAGGTATGGTAGTGAGGTGGCTGTAGAGGTTCACCCGGAGGGATGGGCCCGCTGGAGGGCAGGGAAGCGAGTGTTATTATTAGGGGGGGGAAGATTCGGGTATGGCAGCTCCGCACTTTCAACACTTCGCAGGAGGAATATCTACAGTCTGTGCGCTCGCATCTGGGTACGTGTTGGGGGGAAAACTCCACAGATGGGTCCGATCCGGCCGTGGGACCGAAATTCTGTGCACCGCGACTGTGTGGGTGCCTCACCCAGTATCGCTCGTGATGGTGTGTGGGTGCGTCTTGAGTGCGCTGAGGGAGGGTGGCGCCGGCTGGTTCCAAGGATGAGTTTGGCGGGTGATCAAAAGCGGTTCTGTCCAAGCCGGGGGGCTCAAGGGTAGTGGGCATACGTGGCCCGGCAGGAGTAGCGTGGTTTGTTCAATGCCCTTTTATGTATAGCTAGGGGGGCCTAAAGTCACTCGCCGTATCGTGCCGGCGTCACACACAGCAGGAGTATCCCTCTGGGGTTGGGAGCTGCACTTAGAAGGTGCCACACATACGTTGGGAGCTGGGTTTATGCACTTATTCCGCCCAGAGCGTGGTGTTTACACATATATGGCCGGGAAATGTCACACAGGATGTCAGGGTCCAATCCCCCGTCTCCCCCTCTCCTTACCGCTAACCCGGGTCGCCAGCGAGCGACCGGGGAGATAATCAGGAGCCGCTGTCGGAGCTCATCGGGTGCTTAACTCAGCTCGGAGCACCCGCGGCGTCATTTCAGCTGCAGTGTCCGTATTATACTCTTCATATGGTCCGGACCGGCGGGTTGCACAGGCAGCCTTCTTTGTGGGTTGGTAGGGTCCGTTCTGAGCCGCACGCATATTTCGGGCCAGGAGGTGAGGATCGCTGTTCACTTCCCTTCTCCCTCACTTCTCACCCCGGCGTTTCAGCTGGGGAGGACGCCTTCGTATTGTAGGAGTTGCCGGCGATCCAGGGGGGGAGGAGGGAAAGGTGAGTCCTCGTTGATTCTCACCCTTCAAGTGAGGTGACGGTGTGGTTCTCCACAGGCTCTCCCCCACGATCTGGTCACCGGATCTCGTGCTCTGCGTGTCCGCCGACAGCCGTCCGGATCTGTTGGTGCCTGAGTGCGGCGGCTGGGTCTCCCTGCAAAGTCGCGCGCGCGGGAGCACCCGTCGCTGCGTCGTTCAGTCGGCGCGGCCCTGCACCCGGGAAGGCGAGTGTGCGATGGCTCCGGGCAGTCGCTTCATTCCTCGCAGCCAGCGGGTGGGTGACTGCGCGCACTTCGTAATTTCCCCGAGGTGGCTGCAATTTCAGGGATTCTCTGTCTCTGCCTCCCTCGTCCTCAGGCGGCCATCTTGGTTGCCGATCACGGTCCGCAGCTTGTGTGCTCTGAGGGCTATATCTCATAAAGCCCGCACCGATTCCGGTCCGCGATGTTCCGATTCGAAGCGGCAGTATTTCAGACGTCGCTATAGTATTTTAAGGCTTTTTATGTATATTTCTAATAGCAGGATGAGTGTAGGATTGGGCTGGCGGCCGGGAGCAGCGAGGGATCACGTCTTCATCCTACGCCTGCTCGAATTGTTGAATCCAGAGCTACCAGTGGAGCCCTGCACGGGAGCCAAAAGGTTGAAATGACTGCATAAATGTCCCTTGTGTGGTGCCTAGCCACGTGTTGGGATTCTGGCCTTGCTGCCTCAGTGGCATTGCTGTGGGGTCTTCTGCCATGGTGCGTGGTTCACAGGAGGGTACGTGCGCTTGGTGATTGTCCCTCTCCCTCCAACAGTGCCTTTTCTTACGCTGCTCACCAGCCATGCCCCTGTTACTGACTGTGCCACTCGCTAGTGGTGGGTGCAGCACCAGCTGCCCTGTTTAATGGTGGTTGCCTGCTGGTGGGATCACTGTGTGATGTGAGGGTCTGAGGCCAGATGCCTTGCTCCGACTCCTAGGTTGCTTGCAATGTGGAAGCTCGGGCCTTCTGGCACGTGGTGTGCCTCCAGCTGATTGGGCTATGGCAGGTGTGTTTTCTGGGGGCCTTGGCCCAGGGCTGGGGTTCTCAGCATAGGGAGCAGCGTGGTCTGTTACATGGCAAAGGGGGTTGGCGCTTCAGCCAGCATGCATGGTACATGCAGCGCACTTACTTACTTTTTTTTAACTCCTCGGGTGTCTCACTGACGCCCAGGCACCGTGTGAGGAGGGTGCGACACGGGACAACGGGCCGTGGGTGCCTGGGGCACGGTGTCAGGTCCGTGGGACCTGGTGTTGTGGGGGGAAGGTGCAGGCGGCGTGTGTCCTTTCCCTTTCTTCGTCGCCAGTGTGATAGACACTGGCAGCACGGCTAGCGGGTGTTCGATTCTCTCTTGCCGGTGCGCCGGCGGAAGAAAGAATGTGCGGGGCCTTTATTTACAGGCGCCTTACGTCACCGCGCTCGCGGGATGAAAGGCGTACATAACAGCGGGATGGCGGAAATGGCAGGTGGTAATAGCAGCTGGACGCGCTGCGCGGGGCAATAACGGTACACGATACCAGGGGTGTTGCTATAGGTTTGGAAAAGGCCCGGGACTATGCAAATGCTGGGACTGTCGGGACTCGGGGCTAGCTAGCCTTTTGGTCGTAACCCCTGAGATTCTATCTGGGGCTACAACCAAAGGACCAGGGGCTATAGCCTCCTCAACCCCCACACCTCATCTAACAACGCCTCTGCAAGATATACTTACATCCGGTGTCAGAGCAGAGATTGCCATTGCAGGCTTTCTCGCTCCTTTTTATTCACTTTCCCTTCACGTGATCTGTCCTGACTCTGTCAGTCACAGATCACGTGGACAGCACACTATCACAATATACACAAGTTGAAACTCACCTAACTGTGGCGCTAAAGTTTAGTACTACCAATAATTTGGGCTCATCAGTGGCACTTTAGCATCACTGTATGCTTTAGATTGTGCATATGACATTTAGCACCAAATGGAGGGAGCCAAAGATATTGTTAAAGATGCGTGGGATGTGATATGCAACACTGGCAGCGGCCATGGCGACTTAAGCACGGCACACGGCGCTGACTACGTATCCCGGCATCCTCCGCCGTACAAGGTCATGACGTCACACGGAAGCACGTCAATGGAAATCCACATCTTCAGCTAAATGAGACCGGCAGAAGACGGACCATCGCTCCTCAAAGTCAAACATGAATTGCACATTTGATTTTTGCTGTGTTCGTGTTTCTTGGTGCTCCTTGACCACGGCCCGTTTTCGTGGAACTTCTTCGGTTATTCCCGGTTGGCTTTTTTGAGCTGGTAATCGCTCTTGCTTCTCCTTGTATCCTGATCTCTGGCCTACCTTTACTGGATTGATATTTCACATACCCTTATGGATTTTCTATCACATGGACATTTTGGACTTTTGCCTTGTGTTAAACTTTAGTAGTACTTCGGGTTTTACCCCTCGACTTACACTTTCTTTGACTGCTTGCTCTCGAGCTTGGACCTGCCTGCTGGTCTCTGCCAGAATCCTTGTTTATTATAATCCTCCTTCGTTGCACCCTTGTGCCACCCTGGCTAGCCCCTCGGATCTCTCTTGGTTGCGTTCTCGTGCTGCCCGAGAAAGCCAGCGTGCCTCATCTCCTGGCCTATGAACTTAATTCACATCTGTCCTTCAATAGCTCGCCTGTCCCTGCATCAAAAAACAAGGGGGTGTGGTATTGGAATTCAAGTGGTGACCTTGGTGCTCTCATTAACTTGTTTGTTTATTGCATGCTGGCAGGGAGTTAGATGCCATTCCTCCCATTCATCCGAGCCCTTGCAGGCTGTGTGTTTTTCGAACCACAGGAGCGGTGCTACAGGGAGGAAGGTCTGTTTTTATTACGACTGCTGCAGGAATAGTTGTGCCTAAAGCCTGACACCAAGTCTGGCTAATAAATTGGGGGTTTGTTAAAGAAATCAAAAAAATTCCAGCTTGCTTAAGGACCATAGTCATGAGTCTGTCCCGCAATTCCCTTCGGTTCCACTTCCTGGCAATCAAAATAACGTCACTCACAGTAAATGGGATTTGAAGTGCCCCTGCACTTGTTTTTGTGCTTTGTTAATGATTTCCACCATTGTTTTGACTTGGTCAGGATGTTTAGGACTTGCGTGTGTCCTTCAACCTTCCAGGCTGGAAGACCCAGGCTTGCTTCAGATGGTGGCTTGTCAGATCTTCCTGTCCCGGGGAGCTTTGGTTGTGATCTCCTGGTCGACAATTGCAACCAGCACTGGATGGTCAAATGCCACTTCCAAGGATGCCTCTCTGTCCTCTCTTACCCTCCTGGTCTATTCTACTTTCTCCTGGTTTTCCTATTACTTCCTCCACTGTGCCCTGCAGTGATTGGGCTATCTTCACCTGTCCTCTCAACTTTCCTGTCATCACCGCCTCCTTTCTCCTTTCTTGTGTCCTCTGGCAAATTGACTGTGCCAGTCTGTTTCTCCTTGGATGGTTCTGCTCTCACACCCTTTTGTACTCTTTATCTCCCCTTCCTTGCCTTCCTCTAGTTCTCCTCCATTCAACTTGTCTCTACACTGTAGCCCTCCTGCATTTGTTCCTTCCCTCTCCAGGTCTTTTCACTCTCTTTTCACTTTTCTCCACCTACTCTGCCTTCTACTCCCCTCTGTTTCTTTTACCACCTTATTATTGTTTTCTTCCTTTTCAGCCTTCTACTCCCCTCTCCAGATCTCCCCACTATCTGCTCCCTTTTCCAGGTCTTTCTGCCCTTCTCTACTCTGGTCGTTCAACTCTCTTCTTAGCTTTCTCTCTCCTCCACTTTGTGCTCCCCTCTGCAGGTGTCTCCACTCTCATCTGGTTTCTTCACCTGAAACTTCCCTCTTCAGTTCCTCCTGCTCTCCTCTCCTCTACCACCTTCCATTTTCTTTTTCTTCCTCTCCTTTCCTCACTACTGTCGCTCCACCTTCACCTTACACTTCTGCTTACCTGTCTCGCCATTCTGTCTTGCCTCATATTTCCACAGCTTTCCTCTTTCCAGCACCCACACCAGGCATTGACTGGCACACGAGTATGTAGTAGTGCTGATCTGCCTACCTGGTCTGCAAATTGGAACCTGCCCTTGGCTCTGTCCAGAGACCGTGGAGGGATTGACTGTCTGAATTGGAATCATCCATCACAGCTGCCGTGCTCTGTTCAATGCGCCCTTGATTGACTCTGCTGAGCGAATTTACAAGAGTGGCATCCCCCATTTTGCCTCTGACACCACTCAAGCAAGGGGTGCTGTCAGTCTATTCCTCCATGGTTGTCGGTGGATTGCTACAACACCTCTTTTGTTCCACCAGTAGTTCTTCCGGAAGTGTGATTTTGACCAGAGGAAGGTGAATGGTGATTCTTTTAATTTTAAACCTTTGTTGAATATCCGTTGCTTGGAGATGGCAGGACTGCGTGTCCCGGTGTCCCAGCTTGAGTCTTTTGTGCACAATGCCGCTGATAAATACCACTTAGCAAATGGTGATCAATGCAAGTTTGTTGTGCTCAAGGTATCCATGCTTCAAAGGGTCTCTGTAGTTTTCACAGACTGATGTGAAGTGAGTCTTTCGGCAGGCAGGAGGTTCCCACAATGATTTACTGGTAAAAATGTTGGGGCACAGCGGCAGGGTCAGGGTGACGTGGTGAATGCATTCCAAATGTTTCTGGGGGATAAAGAGATGGAATGATTGCATTTTATGATGCAGACAATGGGACCACACAATGGGAAAGAAGTGACTAAAGGGGTTTTCTGGCTTCCTCTTCCCACAAAGACAATACCCCTTTATCTTGCTTGACAATTGTTTTCCCTTTGTTAGTGCTAATCTGGGATTCTTGGTCCAGGTCCTTTTCTCCCTAAGGGTCTTTCTTCCTCCCAGCGTATCAATTTTCCTTGCCCTGGGTTCCCATGGATTCCGATGGGGAAGTGTTTTTTCTAGGCTGGTGCTGGGCTTGGGAGCCTGGAAGACCCACAATTGACCTCTTCAGGGCCCTACATCATATATCGGGTGGTGAGTCCCGGTCCCCATGGTACCGCATCCCCACCACTCAGCCCAAAACATGTCACAGGGTGCACATTGAAAGGCAGTAGTGGCACAGGGTCAGGGGATTGCAGGGATGATGCACTCCTATGTCTGTGGTCCTTCTGGATGCAGGCTGCCTCCCTGATTCCAATGCCTGGGACCTGGGAGCATGAAACAGTGCTTCAGTTATGAGACAGTGTGTAGCATTCTGAAAACCCAGACTCCCGAAGAATCCGAGGGACATAAGCCACCCGGTTGGAATTGCCTCCAATCCCAGCCTGTTCATGCATCAAACCTTCCCGAGTGTGTTCTCACCAAGCGGCATGCAGGTCAAGACAGTGGGACTGCGACCAAAGCATTTCCGTTTAGCAGAGCCAAAGCTGCTGGCTTTGCCAATGCTTGTTTACCTATTTCAGTTATTTTTGACGGTACCGCTGCACCTTCCTAACATGCTGCAGGAAACTGTGTACAGTGGCAGATGCCCATGCCGCTGTCCATTTACTCCACTGTCTGGCATCAACAATACAGCCGTGAATTCAAGTGTCTTTCAGTTGAGGAACTATTTCTTTTTAAACCATACGTTTTGCAAGGACCGATTCAAGTAACTTAATGTGCAGCAAAGAACGAGGAGCGTATATGATGCAGATATTCACACTCCTAAAGGGAGCAAAGGGGCGAGGGGCTTAACCTCTGAGTGACTTCTGTTCGAACTAGAGACTGCAATGTGAGACTGAGAGTGGGTTCAGAGGTAACATTTGGAAATTTCGTCATGAAAGGGCAGTGGCAAGGAAGACTAATGCAGTGAGCATACTCCCAGCAGAAATAGTAAAGTCAAGTCGGTGAACTCAAGGCATGCATAGGGGACAGACACAGTGTATCTCATGCATATGGAAATGGAAAGGCAGGCCTTCTGCCACCACATTCCATGGTTGGGTGAGCCTAGCTTCTGTTTGCCCCTTCTGTGGCCTGGGAACGGTTAACTCCTATAGTTGGCAGAGCCTGCTCTTGTGCGAGCTCTGGCATGCGATCACTAATACGCAAGCAGAGCAATTATTAGAAGCATTGCACAATCTGGCTGTTGGCAGCACAGGGCTGGCACGCTCTGAGCCTGCAGATAACATGCTTCAGCCACCAGTTTCTAAAAAAAGGACCTATGCCCCCCACCCTTGAAGGACTCACTCAAGTAAGACACATAGAGCGACGAACGAAGGCAACAGACCTGTTAAAAGGGGGGGTCAGGGGGGCTGTTCCTGGCTGCAGCTGGGCCTGGCATAGCCTGCCGTGGGGCGTTGTCAGCAATGAGACAGACTCCTCAGCACAGCATGTCCCCGCCTTGACGGGCAGCCATCCGAAATGATTGCCTGCTGGCTTTGGTGGGTATGTGGCATTGCGTTGGGTGTTAAGTCTCTCGGTGCCCCTGCAACTGGGACGGACGTGTGTTCGGAGCATTTTACCCACCACGTAGAAGACTCTTTACCCATGATGAGTTCATGTGCCATCCGCTGTGCAACTGAGTCATACATCCGTATGCTGGGCAGCAAGAAGGACATAAGCGTCCTGTTCACTGAAGCTCTTGCAGGTAAGTGCCCTATTTCACCATGGAATTAGAGAATCCCTCACCTCAGAGGTGTGCAAACATGGGAACTGGACTTTTGTTGTGCTTACTGTAACAGAAGCTCTTATAATCGTAATGTTTCTATAACGGGCTCCTAGAAAGGCAATACTTCTATAACAGACACTAATTTGAAAGGCATGTTCTTATAGAATAATCTCTTGGGAGGGGTTGTTCTTATATGAAAAGCTCATAGAAGTGGACTTTTCTTATGGCATCTCTTAGAAGTGCAATGTCCCTGTAACATTCTCTTAGAATGTTAATGTTCCTATGAAAAGAACTTTTAGGAGAACAGAATTTACATAGTAGAAACTCTTCTATTGGGAATGACCTTTTAGGTGGGTCTCTTTAACTGGCACTATTTCTATAAAGGGGCTCTTAGAAGACTTATTTCCATGACAGCACATTTAGGGTCATTGTTCTCATAACAGGCTTTTATAAAGGGAATGGTCTTCAAATAGGGCTCTTGGGGGCAATGTTGCTGTAACAGCGGCTCTTAGGGCGAATGTCCTTATAATGGTGTCTCTTAAAACGAGAAGGTTCCTACATCAGGAGATCTTAGAAGTGGAAAGTATCTATAATTGAGTCTGTTTAAGGGTTGTGTTCCAATAAGAGGCGGTCGGCGTAGGGGGATATTCCAGTAACAGGAGATATTAGGTTGGAAATAATCCTGTAACGGGCGATGTTAGATGGGAATGATCCTATATTTAGATATTAGAGAGTGGTGTTATGTAAGAGCCATTAGGTGAATATTCTTAGAGACAGTTTATTAAGAAGTGCAACGTCTCTATATCTGAAGCTTTTAGACCGGTATTGCTCCTATGCTATAGGCTGTTAGAGGGCCCAGGTTAACTATTTTATGAAGGAGTGATGGATATTCTTTCAGCAGTTCACAGTATGGTTATATCCCTACAAGAGGATTCACAGAATGTTATTCCCCTTCTATGAAATATTCACAAGAAATAAATGTATGTTGAGTTAGCCATGTGCTTTGGTGCATGCTTACAGGACTGTCACATAGCTACCAACTGCCTCCACCTGATGAGAGTCACCATCAGTCGTTCCTGGCATTTTAGTCCTTCAAATTGTGGACTATCGAATTTGTAGTTTGCATATTTCCTATCTAAACAAACCCTTAAAAAATGATGTTAATGGTATCAAAATGAAAATGTGCATACATGTTAAGTGAATGCCAATGGTGATGTATACGAGAACAATAAAATAACAAATACAAAAATAAAATGGAACCTTGAATTATTTTATACACAGTACTTTTAGGTTAAAAAAAACCCAGAGCTGACTGAATGTGTACCTCATTACATAGCCATTAAGCTACAATACTGTCGGTAGTATGTGGTGCAGTGAATTTCTTTCCATGTTTTACAGCTGTGTTGTTATTTTGGGAAAGATACTGTACACAAAGATAATATCGACTTTCTACCTCATCCGCTTCTTTTATTCCAATTGTCTGCCCAAATGATAGTATTTACAGGAACTGTTTTATTCTTAATTCTGTTAAATTTGCTTGTAAAGACCTTAATGCTGCTGAATGTGCTGCTTTTAAGTGTTGGAAAGGGAAAGCATAGCATGAGGAGCACTAAACAAATGGGTAGACTAAGAACAATGATGGTATGGTGAATGTGTTATGTTCCTATAGTCTATATGCATGTCGAAAGATGCAACATCATTGCTTTAGATGGATGCCAAAAGGAGAGATGGGCTGTTGTCATGTTTGGTGCAGGTTCTGAGGGAGAGCTTTCCAAAGATGTGGAGCTTGAATTTGGAGTGAGATTTTCACATAAGCGCTTGTATTTGGTTGGGCGGTACGCCAGTTTGATCAGGAAGGAGGGGTAAAATTGTCAGGCTGATTGATTTGTTTTTAAGAGCTGTGATAGTTAACCTAGTGATGATGAGTTGAACGTTTTATGCAATCAGTAGAGACCTCTACTTAGTTAACTGTGTCATTTAGTGCCAGAGGAGCAGGGTCTTTAGAGCTGCGTGATGTAGTGGGTAATATTGAACAGGATCGTCAAAGGCATGTGGTTCTAAAAGCTATTTTGATATAGTTATACCAGTGGACTGTATCTGCTCAGCCCCCATTTGTGTGCCTTTGCCCAGCCCATTTATGCTTCCTGGAGTTTCCCCTTGTACCTTTGGGCAGTATGTAGATGGGACCCGATGTATGGACACGTTCTCATCTGTGTATCATCCTCTGAGTTGTTCTCTAGGCATTACATCGCTACTAAAGTTTGGAAGGGGGATGGGTGAAGAAACATTTTGTATGCATAGTTTTTGTTTCTCTTATTTTTTTGATGTGGTTTGACTTATGTCTGATCTATCCGGTACTAAGGGATTAATAGCTTTAGGGCAGCAGTTTCACTGAGCCTTTATCTCCTGCTGCAGGTTGTCCATGACTGCTATTGTGTAAGAGGGATGCGATATTGGATAAATGACAAAAAATGTCTTGTCATACGATGTTTGAAGAGCCCTGCAACTGGGTGGAGATGGAAACCTTGGAGTGCCTGGAGACCATGAACATGACAGCAGTATGCTGTATAAATCAACATAGCATAGCATTTACTTCACACCAGAAGTTTTGATGGGGCTGAGGTCTAAACTTTCCATATGGCCCATAGTAGCTTTTTGGTACTGATAGGTTGATAGGTTATTTATAATGCGCTGCGCTTAATACCCAGAGGTTTCAAAGCGTGGACCCGGAGTTCGAACCTGTGGTGCTCCGTGTCCTCTTGCTTCCAAGGCGAGCACGTTAGCCCTGAGGTATCCTCCCAGGCCAAAGGACATACACACTTAGTTTGCTCTAACTTGAATCTTTTTGCGGAGAAGTTGAGGTCATACCATATTCAAGTTGTGTACTTAACCAGCCTCAGAAGCCTAACCACAACAACTATTGCAACCACTGGTTTTATTGCCGCCAACCACTACGCACAAATATATACTTGACCTGGAGTCACTCCCACAGTAAAGCTCCTCCAGTCCATATCCACCCTTTCATCCGCTGCAGACACACCCATCGAACAAAAACGTTTATATTGTTTACTAACACTCTGTTCTTAAGTTTGACTATTCCCTCTTCCACACCTTTCCTTCCTTAAACCATGCCTTAGGGTTTAATCTCAAAGCACAATATTTGCCATAACTCCATATATGCTTCCACCTCACAAGAGACGAAAAGAGTTCATTCTGTGACTATTTCTCAGAGATGATTGCTGTCATTTTACGAACCACCTACCACAATCCTTTTACTTTCACAATCTTCAAACTTCACACATGCTTTTGTGAGCTGTACAAAATGCTTCAAGCACTCTGTACCCATCCTGATGTACACACCTCCCAGAGAGCACCCCCAGTGAATGACTTTGTGCCCTTTCCACTGCAAACATCATAGAACCTGTTTCACCCATCTTGCCTAGCCTTCACATCACCATCCTGAACGCTTGATCCACCTCTCTTAGTGACTTCCATACATACTCTGCTGAGGTTCTCCCCCATCGTTCTATCAACATATTCTTTATATGCCCTTTCCGATCGGTTTTCCCTCAAGTCCACGAAAACCCAGCATCCTACACACACAGATGCATGCACACATGCACATGAACATACTGTGACGAAAAGGCAATTTGTCCTTTCTCACCAAGAGGATTCCACGTCCGTGGGACTAGGGAGGTGAGCCCGCTATGCTTAGCACTCCCTAGGGGATAGGACAAGCGGGCTCCCACTGAGGTGACACCCCCCCACCCCCTTAGGGGACAAGGAATACCCATGGCAGGGTTTTAATCCACCTCTGATTGACACAGAATTGCAGTGTTTGTTGGGGATATGGGAGTTGAGCACTACTATAATGTACAGGGCCATTTAAAGGAGGATTGTGTGGTTTCTGACTGGGATTTGTTATAATCCTTACATGAAGAGAGGAACCAATGGAGTCATCCATCTTGTTCCACGGAGAAACATAAAGGGCCTGAGCCTCATACACGGAGAGGAAGATCCAGCCAGAGGGCGAGAGACAGAAGCCTGCACCGGAGGGCAGAGGAAGGGGTGCTTCCTTTCCAGGAAGAACCTGAACGCAGGGCCGTGCAGACATTGTGGTGGCCGGAAGTCCACAGACGCCTGCGGAACGCTGCTGTGTGCAGGAAAGTGGGGAGCCTGAGGAGCTTTGACCCGCTGAGAGAAAGAGAGAGGAATCTGCCAGAGAAGGGCAATACCGGCACCTGTCAGGCCGACGCCCAAGTCCTGTTGGTCACAGACAGGAGGAGCTGAAGCGGGAGACCCTACCACAAGGAAGTAGAGTTGCGGTTCCAGGCCAAAAGGAGAAGCAGCCTTGCCTGACGAGCACTGCCACTGAGTCCCAGGTACGCAACTGACACAGGAGCGGAAGGAGGACAGTGAGGCATACCCCACGAGGGGGTTAAAGCAGTGACCGTCCTAGACGGCTTGAGAAGCTGCATAGCCTCCACAGGGCTGAGCACTCGGATACCCCACGCAGGGTTCAAAACAGTGTCAATCCTAGACAGCCTGAGACTCTGCATAGACACGCTTGTCTGAACACCCAGATACCCCACAATGGGGTGAAAGTTGTACCAATCCCAGAAGGGCTGAGAAGGCAACTCACGAGGGTGATAGAGTCAATAACTTGAGCAGGGCTGAAGGGCACATGATAAACCAAAAGGGGGTGAAATATCCAGCAGGGATGAACAAAAGAATCATCCAAGATGTACCTCCGAGTCGCGGCAAAAGACATTCTTAGTTAAAAGGAGTAAAGCCATGACATATTCACAAAGCTTGTTGCATCTGACAAAAGGCACACTTGCAAAAACAGTTGACCCAATTGAGACTAAACAGTTTGAACTGATAAGAAAACGTGGGTGGGGGCCACGACCCAACTCGACCAGGAAGAGAGAGAGACTAAAATACATTTTAAAAAAAATGTTTTTATTACGTTTTTTGCAATAATAAAGAGAAAACAAACACCCGGACCTCCACCACCCTTGCCCTATCCGACACCTCCCCTCTGTCCCCGCTAGCAGCCAACCATTAAGTATCATAGTACCACTCATATTCTCATTGCCAGATCTGCTCATCACGCCAAGTCTAATATTCGGATTCTCTGTGGACGCCAGTTCATACAGTAGTCATTGTGGAGGAAGCCCAATACCAAGTCCCAGTCCTCTTTGAATTTCTTTTGGTCCCTCTGGATCGGGTGTGTCACCCATTCCAATGATACAAAATGCATATCTTTGCGATCCATTCCTGCTCCGTGGCGGCATCCGTCCTTTTCCGTTTTTGGGCCACTAACGACATTGCTGCAATACTGAGAATCATATACTCCTTTCTTTGAGCCTCCCCCATTCCTAGTATTGCCTCTCCATAGTCTCTGAGAATGTGGGGGTCGAAAATAGTTTTCGTAGCCGCATTGGCTTTGTCCCAGAAGGATTGAAGAGCTGGGCATACCCACCAGATGTGCCACCCCCTCCGCATTCCCACCAATAACCCGAAGAAACTGTTACTTTATCCACCTCTCCCGGATCTGGAGAGCCTTTGTGAGTGTTGGTATACTCTGCCATAACTATGTACGCCACTGCTCTTCGGGAATCGGGCCGCAAAGGGCACTCTCCCATTGTTTCATGTATGCCCATTCAGGACAAGACTGGGGATCGGAAATAGCTTCTACAGTGCTGCTATCATATGATGATCTCCTGAGTTGGTAGTCACATACTTTTCAAAGGAGGTGAACTCCCCAATCGCAGCTTGTTTATTCCTCGAAGCCATCAGCCAGTGTCTTAATTGTGCATATCTAAATATTTCCTCCTCTCCATTAAAGACATCTTTGAACTGCACCACTTTGAGTGGGGTTCAGAAACCAGCCACCACTTGCCAAGCTAAGGAGGAGCAAGCTTACCTATGCTAAGTGTATGTTGTTTTAGTGGTAAGGACAGACGATAGGTTAGCTTAGATTTGAATGGAGGATGGACTTTTTGTGAGGCATCCTGATGAGCACTAGTTTATTAATTTTCTTGAAGATTAGGGAAATCATCCTCATAGTCGCAGGGACAGGAGAGGCATTCTTTTCATTTAATATCTTTCCGTCCTTCTCCTATGTCTGACTTACCACTATATATATATATATATATATATATATATATATATACACACACACACACCACACACACCACACACACCACACACACCACACACACCACACACACCACCCCCCCCCCCCCCCCCATACTGCAGGGCCTCACAATGTCCCCATATCATCTTATTTTCAGTAATATGTTGAACAGTCATCAGGTTAGTTTTTCTCCTCAGTAAGAAGTAATATAAGTGGTCTTGTATAGTGCCAGCCTGCTACTACTGGGGGCCTCGCTGCACTTGGCTCTGTAAGCGAAAAGGGGGTGGGGTCATTAATGGGACAGTGGGAAAGAAAGATGCAAAACCTCTGGTGGTGTTGGGTGCAGGTCGGAAGCACCTGTTTCCTGGGTGCAGGTCTGGTTTCTATGGGTTTGGTGAAGAAATGTGCTAGTATGTTATCCATAGGGAAGAGCCCAAGATCTGATAGGCTACAGCACTTTGTGTCTGGTTAGCTGCTGATGTGGGAGAGTTTGAAAAGGTTTAGGGAGGAGAGCCTAGTATAGTGTGCTAACGACTAGGCGTGTGTGTGTGTGTGTATTGAAAGATGGTAGGAGATCTTAGAAGGGAGTCAGTTAGTTTGGGGTGCGGGGGAGGAGCGGTAGTAGGCTGGACACCTACCCCTGGACATTTTCAGACAGATCCCATTTGCCTAGCTCGCAGTTCTCTCTCTCCGTTTCTCTCATACATTGGCACATGAGGGAAAGGGGCGATGTGGAAACTCTGACATTACCATAACCTTCTATGGTTTATGGGAGGCAAGAATTTACGGTTCAGCAGAAGAGCAGCTTAAAATCTGAGCACCACACTCCCGCATTTCACCTTCCTTCGTATGTTGGTTAGCATGCAGAGAGATGCCTTAAGCCTTACTCTAATATGCTCAAGTGCTATGCTCAGTGGCCCCCTGGAGACTTTGCCCATCATACTCACAACTCTCAAGGTTTTGACGCGGCACCAGTCCTTTGTTATCAGAGTGATGCCGCAACCCTGTAGGGGATTCATTCTTCACAATAAAACGAGGAGCAAAAAAGTTGGAAGGTGGAGTATGGATTCTTAAGGAAAGAAATGTGCAGTACCTTGGCTTTAAAAAAAGGGCACAGGGAGGTGAGACAGCTGCAATATGGTGAAGAGCAGTGTGTTGGCAGTGACAGACAGGGAGATTTGGGGTAGGGATATGATGGACTATCCAATAAAGCTGCTTGAGTTTGCATCGCTCTGGCCCCCTTGCTAGCTAAGTGACTCTTAGGAGATTTCTTTACTTGTGCCACAGCTAAATGATGGGACCATGGCAAAAACAGTTATGCTTTATTTATCCAGATTTTAAGGGCTGACCTTCCAAGAGTAAAGGGGGGCTGTCATGGATTAGCATATGCACAAGTTGTGATCTGTTCCCCACAGGGTATCTCCTGGAGCGAGGGAAAGTACAGCCTCATGCATTAATAGCTGTTTACACTAAAAGGAGAGGAAGTAAGAGAGAGCCTGCCGGACTGTCTCTCTTAAGTATGTGGCGTATTGCATTTACATTTACACAAGTTGGTAAGGTGTCTTAGGAAAAAGTCAAAGAGGGCAGCCGAAAGTACCCCATGCTCGCTCCTAAACTGGGCAGCTGCTCTGTGTGCCCTCTGTTACCAGAAAAGCAATGCTACATTGCTCTCCCTCAGTCTTATCTCATGCCAACACCAGCAAAACATATTAAATAGGAGATGAGCAACACACATAAGTAGCTTTCGTCGCCCTGAAAATTGAGCAAAACGGCATTTGTGTGGATACGATCAGCCAGTTTGTAAATGCCTGGGCTACTCTCTAAGCTGGGTCTAGTATTGTAGAATGCTGCCTGCAAGAGCTCCCTTACTCTACCCTGCCCAGTGCAGAGACCTTTATACACATACATACATGCAACACAAAGAAGAAACCTGCAAAACCGCATTTGTGTGAATAGGATCAGACATTCTATAAATGCCTAGCCTAATGTGTACGCTGGGTCTACGGTTGTAGAGTGCTGCTTGCAAGAGGTCCTCTACCCTGACTGGAGAATCGAGATACATAGGAAATCAAAAAAATGAATTTAACTTTTGACTCGTACGATGGATTTAGCTGAAACTATGCAGCCAAAATTGTACTGACGACTCCCCCGCCCCAACTGCTTTAATTGATATTTTGGGAAAGATCTGTTAAAAAATAAAGACGTTATTAAGAAAACAAAAAAAGTAATTTCGGCCTAGTCCCCATTCACTTTTCCATAGACAAAAAAGGTAAATTTTTGCTCGCGCACACAGCGAAAACCTCTGGACGGAATTGATGTAGGTACGAAAAAACTTGAGCACGAAGCGTTGATGCGATTTCTAGGGGGGAGGTCTTGGGTTATTGCATCCAGTAGTTTTTTAAATATTTGACAGAAAAAGAGGTGCCCCATTGTCCCAAAATCATAGGTATGTTCTCCCATCGTGCATTGTAGCAGACAGGCTTTTCAGGACTAAAAAGCTTTTTCTTATTTTTGTTTTTACACAAGAGATAACCGCGGGATTAACTGCGGCTAACTGTAAAGGACAAGGCAGAAAAATGCTATTTGAAGGTAAAAAAACTATGAAATACCATCAGGCTATCGGTGGGGGGGAGGCGAGAGGACACCATGTGAAATTTGAGAGTTGAAGGGCGGGCTAGGGATGAAGTTTAGAACATGAAGCATAAACGTTTTCTGGTAACTGCGGTTATTCGGCAGGCTAACCGCACCTACCCGACATTGTTAATGAAAGTGCGCTGTGGAAACAAGTGTTGGGGGGGGGAATGGGAGAGGGCTGGGAAGGTGAAGAGGCCTTGGGGTGGGTGTGGGGGTGTAACAGGCCCAGAAGATTGGGGGGGCACGTATCGTTTTTCCTGATGCGGGTATTGGACAGGGGTGTTGCTAGGTCTGGAAAATATCTGGGGCTACGCTAATGTCGGGACTCGGGCTAGCTAGCCTTTTGGTTGTAGCCCCTGAGCTTCTATCCGGGGATACAACCAAAACACCCAGGGCTATAGCTCCTTATGCCCCCCCTAGCAACGCCTCTTATTGGATAAATATAGATAACAAGAGCTATCTGTAGTGCAATGTTATTATACCTGTGGTTTAAAAAAAGGATAGCAGTGGCCTGGTAGTGTTTTAAAATAGAGAGTGGGCACGAATGCCCTGGCTAGTTGGCTCAAAGCACATTTATAGTAGACACGGTGGAAGGCCATGGCCACTTGGCAGGGCCTGGTAGTGCTGTACAGCCGTGCCCATTGGCCACGGCCAAAGGCCCTGGCTAGTGGGCTCAAAAGAGAGGGGGAACACGTCCCGTGGACACAGCTGGAGGCTGTTGCCATTGGCCATGGGCAAAAACACATTGGGTCAACATAAATGGTGGACACTGCCAGATTTATGGCAACAAAACCCTTGAAATTCAGTGCATTGGGGAAGTCAATCCATACATTTCACACATTTCATTCCCACAAGTTGCGGACTCCTAAAGGTAATGGAGCACTCTGACCCTTACTCCTGCCCTGGGCAGTCAACTTTTGAATTTCCCCGGGGGGTGTCAGTCACCTAATTTTAGGGAAGTACCATTGAAAGTATATGAACATTTATGGGAAATTGCTTTGCCGGGGGGGTGCCAAGACCGCAGAGTACCTGAATATCCGGCGCCGCTGCCCCTGTTTCTTAATGGCACTTTGTTTCTTTTCTTAAGAAACCACCAGCTGACCTGTCCACCACATAAAATGGTCACCTCTTCTGCCAGGGAACAAACGGACTGATGACTCGCCCTTTAACATTCCACTAGAAAAGGTACAATGACTACAAGACATCTCCTTGGTGGTATTGGCGCTAAGAATGTATACAGGGTTCTTCATTCAAATAGACAGAAAATAATTCTCTTGGCTCAGTGTATTACTATAGTACGCAAATAAAATCTAAATACATAGTTTCTACAAGTTCTAAAAATGTCTAGGTGTTTCTGGAAGATGCAGTTACGCGTACTTAAATGAATTTAAGGATCTGATTGACTAGCAGCCCATAGGCTAGCACTTGAACTGTCCCTAAAACTAAAGGTACTATGACATAGTCACTGCATGACTCTAATGGCTTGTAGTGGGGTGACCAAAGAGGCTGGATCCTCCCCAAGCCATAGGATGATGGACCCAGATTTGATGAATGGCTAATCCTCTGATCATCCCCATCCAGGGATTGAAAATAAGATTGGATAAGTGAGAGCTGAAAGCAGCTCCTGAGTATCCAGAATTAACCAGTGACAGGAGCTACCACTGGGGAACCAGGAGCTAGTACATAGTGTTTTGCAACTCCACATAAGATGCAAACATAATTGTGTCCATTACTTATAACTGCTTATCCTTTAAATGTCAAATAGTTGTGTCCTAATGTATGTTTTATTTATTTTCTCAAACGCATAGTTAAATTCACATAGGTGTGTATGTGTTTAGCATCAGTTGGCCCGGGAAGCCAAAATCAGCTCCTGGTAGCTGTTGATGTCAAGCTAATGTAAGGATTTAGTAATCTATGATAGTAGTGTGATGCAATGAAACGGGTAAGTAAAATAGAAGTAGTAATGGCCAAGTAGTGATCTGTATGAATATATACACTTGCATATGATAACATGTAACTTTTTAGCAGGCAAAGGACTTTAATAGGCAGTAATCAGAACCTGGTCACTTCCAATAGTGTGTTGAGAGTCAGGACGCGGACACTACAATTGCCAATGCTGCTGTCACTCCACAGTCTTTAAATATGATAAAAAAACACCTTGAATAAATAGCGTATCTGACCGTACATAGGTACCCTGTTAACACATGTACAGAAATACTTGTAGCCCCAGCCACTTTTACAGGCTTTCACTGCCCCTGAACCAGGACACTTTATATGCATACATTTTACACATTACTATTGAATAATGTACGGAACTCGTGGTGGTAATAGTAAAGACAGACACAATTAATCACATTTCAAGGGTGCTTATTAAACTGCAAAGGTAGGTTGGAAAAACACCTAAAAACGCCTAATCTAAACCTAAATCTAAGATGGGAGCAAGCTTCGACCACCAAATAATAATAAGGCAGTCCTAGTGGCGTCATGTCAAATAAAAGGGCCTATACTAAAAAACCTATTGCCAAATACTCTAAATACAAAAGAAGTATGGAATAATGTTCAAGAAAGAAGGAAGTTTTCACAAATAATAAATCAGGATGCAGGCCTTGAGATCTCCCTTCCCCACGTTTTCAGCACAGGACAATGTAGGACTTTGGAACACAGTACACGCTCGTGCTTTCCCAGCACGAGCCAACAGTTCCGCTATCAGCGATCAGGGCTTCCAGTGGTTAAATCTCTTTTCTACAAAATGTCTCTTGCCTCCACTGACCTGATATATGTCACAATAGACAAAAAAAGCTCGTTTCCTGATGCACGGTAGGTGACGACTTTTCACCCCTCTTCCGGGCTCGGACCAACAAAACATTCTTAATGGTATCAGGACTTCGACAGCTATGATTTCTTGCTTCTGAGGGCCTGACAGGTTTGAAGTCCTAAACAAAGGTTCAACAAAAAGGTTCTTTCTAGTTGTACTTTTGGGGTGATAATTCCTGACCCTTGGGCCCTCCTCTTCCAGGCTTACACCTCTCTCGAATATCGCTTTCCCTCCATCGGGTTTGCTTTCAAGTGTTGCTGGGTGTCGAGTTCACTGCGGCTCTCATTCACACGTTTTCTCCTTTTACATAAATCTTCGGGTGATGACTGCTCACCCCTTGGATCTCCCTCGTTCAGGTTCAGACCCCTTTAGTAGTCACAAAGTTACCCCACTAATACAAAAAAACTGGCCTGGATCCAAGAGACCCATGCAACCTTAGGCCAATAACCAACTGTAACTTCCTGCTAAAGATTATGGACAAAGTAACCACGGCACAACTACAGGCACACATTGAGGCCTCTAACGCGCTACACCCACATCAATCAGGGTTCAGACCATCTCATAGCACAGAATCAGCCATGCTCGACTTACAGACAAAGATGCTTAGCATCTTAGACAAGGGGAAAACGGGACTTCTCATCCTGTTAGACCTCAGTGCTGCCTTTGATCTCCTGGATCATAACCTGCTCGAAACTGCCTTAGGCAAAACAGCAAACTGCTCACAGGAGGCAAAAACATGGATAATGTCCTTTTTAAAAGGCAGAACATCCCGAGTCCATTGGGGAGACAAATTCTCAATGGAAAGGAAGATCCTCTGCGGGGTTCCCCAGGGAGCCAGCATGTCCCCATTGCTGTTCAACCTCTACATTAGATACTTATGCTACATCTTAGACCATGCTGACATATTCTTTACCAACTATGCGGACGATACGCAGCTGGTACTGGAGCTCAGTGGGGACCATAAAACCGATAACAACAATCTAAGTAGTATCCATAACATCATAGAACAATGGATGGATTCCAACTGGATGTGTTTGAACGCCAGCAAAACTGAGCTGATGATCTTCGGATCCACCCAAGCCAGAAAATCACTGCCCCACGACTATGCAAATTTCAAGATCAAGGATGCTAACATCAAAGTACTTGAGAAAGTAAAAACTTTGGGTATGATGATGGAAGTGTCTTTAGGAGCAGAGGCCCAGACTCAATACATAAAAAAACCCTGCAATTACTACTTGAGACTCCTCAGAACTATTAGACCGTATCTCACGGAGAACAACTGTGCCACAGTAGCCAGAGCAACCATCCTTTCCCGTTTGGATTATGGGAACGCACTTATGCTAGGAGCCAACAAAAAAAACATCCAAGCGTTTCAGATTATCCAAAATAACGCAGTTAGGATAATTAAATTGAAATCTAAATCAGACCACATCAGTGCATCTAGGAAGGAACTACATTGGCTCAAAGTGGAGAGCAGAACCCACTTCAAGGCTCTCACAATAGCCCACAGATGCATCCACGGGAAGGCACCAGGCTATCTAAAATCGAAAATACGTTCTTATGTTCCAAGCCGCGCCTTGAGATCCTCGGATCAAAATAGGATCGCAGTGATGCCACACAAACTTAGATCTGGACTGGGAAAATCCTTCCCAGTCATTACAGCAGGCATCTGGAATAATCTGCCAGCCCACATAAGGAAAGAATCTAACTACTTACGTTTTCGTAAATTAGTGAAAACATATATTTTCAACTGACAACGTTCATGACCCACTAAATCATTGATTCCAGGAACTGTCCTGTCCATTTCTGTTGTCTTTGTGTCCACGTTTCTGCGCCCCGAAACTCGCGAGTTAACGGCGCAATACAAATAATTAAATAAATAAAATAAATAAAATCTGCAGGTGATGGCTGTTCACCCCTTGGATCTCCCTCATTTGGGCTCGGACCCCTTTGGCATTCACAAATCTTCGGGCGATGGCTGATCACCCCTTGGACCTCCCTGCTTCGGGCTCTGACCCCTTTTTACACAGTTCATTGTGGACATACCTCTGCCGGGTTCACTCTTGTCAACACACTGTATATCGGAACTTTAGCGTTCGCCCCCTTTTCTCTACATCCCTCTTTTGAGTTCACTCCTGTCAACTTTATCAATTGCACATTGAACTTTTACGATGCAGGATTCCCTTCCCTTAGCTTAACAATCATCTGCCGGTCAAAAACTTTCAACTGCATAGAAGATTTTACAAGACCCCCATATGACCACTTTGACCCTTTTCTCACCTTTCCCAAGGCCTCCTGGTTCTGGTAGTTTTTTTTTTTTTAACCAATTTTATTTTCAATTGAGGCAAAGCAGATGTAACGAACAGCACTTTACATTTGAAATATGAATACATTATTAGAACACTGCACCGGAACTGATGTTGATAGTTGCAGGATAATTGCCTCCACTTTTCTTAGACATTTAGATGCTACCCCCTCTTACCCCTCCTCTCCCCCCCTTAACCATATTTCCTTTTGGCCATGAAGTCCTTGACCTTGCTCCATTTCTACACCTCTGTCTAGCTTGTGGGTCCTTGTCCACTTATGGACACTTAACGAACATGGATGTTTCTGAGTATCCGTGGTTTAAAGTAGTGAGCTTCCTTGTCCTCCACGTAGTCTTGAAAGGAGTCCCAGATTGTCAGAAGTTTTAGATATTTCCCTGCGTTTAGGGCACAGATTATTTCCATAGCCATGATCCCCCATACCTTGACCCACCACCAGGGCGTTGTTGGGCCCTCTTTAGACTTCCATCTTTGTGCAAGTGTCATTCTTGCTGCCATCAGTAGGTGAGTTATCAGGGTTGCCTTGTTTCCGGATGCCTTGTATCCTCCCTCAGACACTGCTCCCAATAAGATTATCTTTGGAGACAGTGGCAGCTCTGTACCTGTTAATATGCCCCACAATTTCTTTCCAATACATTGTCACCTTCGGACACAAACACCACATGTGGAACACGTCCCCCCCGCTCCCACATGCCTCAAGCAATCCAGAGGATATTTGGCATCTATTTTGTGTAGGCGGTGGGGGGGTCAGATACCACCTATAACAAAGTTTGTACGCTGATTCCTTGATTGCCGTACATTTGGACAGCTTGTGCGCTCTCAACCAGATCTGGCCCCATTCTTCTTCTGTAATTGTTTTCCCCCATGGCCTTTTCCCAGTTCTACTTATATGGGAGCTTATCTGTTGTTTGTGCGTTATCCAGTAGTCTGTATAGCCTAGTTATCACTTTCGTAGTTGTGCCCTCCTGCATTGTTAGCTCCAATCCGGACGGTGTCCTCACTCCTGCCCTTTTCACAGCTGGATGGGAGAACCAGTGACTGAGTTCAATGTATTTATATCTTTGATTTTCCCCTATTCCAAATTTCTGTTTGCAGTCTATGAAGGACATAGGGGCTATGTCCTGGTACATATCTCTTGGGGACAGTGTTTCTGCCCCCCTCCATCCCACCCAGAATTGCAGTTGAAGGCCTGGTGTAAAGTCTGCGTTGTGTGCCAGGGGGGAAAGCGGACCCAGACCCTGTCGCATTTTCTTTGCACGCCTTGCCTGATCCCAGCTGCACAGGAATGCTTTGGTGGCCCCCAACCGTTTACCCACTCTCGCGGGCAGCTGGCCCCAGGAACAGCAATGTCTTTAGCGGGATTGTAGTGGCTGCTTGTTCCATCCTACACCACGCTTTCAGGGAGTCCTGCTCCACCCACATTGCTGCCATTATGTACATACCATGTCCGTGACTCCCAGGCCCCCTAGGAGTGCAGGGCGCTTCAGGATTCGTCTTTGGATCCTGGGTCTTCTGTTTTGCCAAATTAAGTTGAATATTGCCTTCTGGAGGTCTCTAATTAGCAGTGGAGGGACATCTGCGGGGATCAAACTTACTGTATACAGCAGGCGGGGTAACAAGGTCCTCTTTGTTGCTGCAATTCTCGCAAACCAAGATAACTCCTGGGCATCCCACCTTTGCAAGTCATCTCGGAGTTGCTTCCAAATCGGCTCGATGTTATGTTTGCTTTAAACAGCCCTCACACTTCCTTCGTTATATGGACCCCTAGGTACTCCAATGTATCTTTTTCCCCAAATTAGGGGGAAGGTTTCTCCCAGGCCCACTATCTCCTCCTGCTTTTTTGTAATAGTGCTTTGTATTTGAAGTAATTTATTGCAAATCCAGATCTGTCTGCAAATTTATGTAATTTCGTTATAACCCTGAGTAGCGTGTTTTTGGTGTCTACCATGTACAGCATTATGTCGTCCGCGTATAGTGCGATCTTGTGTGTGGATCCTCGCATATCACTCCTTTGATGTTTGGGTCCCTCCTAATCTGGACTGCAAATGGGTCCATTGCCATTGCAAAGATCAGCGGTGAGAGGGGGCAACCCTGACGTGTACCCCTCCTAAGATTGATGTGTTTTGAGCTTTGGCCATTTATCATAAGGTTCGTGGCTGGGAGCTGATAGTTTGCTAATACCATCCTAACAAATGACTCCCCACACCCAAATCCCTCCAGAACCAATTTTAGGTACTCCCAATCTAGACTGTCAAAGGCACGCCTGGCATCTAGTGCTGCCACTGAGAATTTTTGGTTTGTTCGGGATCCCCAGTCAATTACATCTATGGCCCTCCTAACATTATCTTGAGTATGTCTCCCCCTTATAAAACCAGCCTGGTCCTCATGTATGATATTTGGTAAGGTACGCATCACTCTGTTTGCGAGTATCTTGGCATAACGTTTTGCGTCCGTGTGTAGGAGCGCTATAGGACGATAGCTGGTGCATTCCCTGGGATCTTTACCCGGTTTTAGAGTAAATATGGTGAGCGATTTCTCCATGTCTGCCGAAACTGCCCCTTTTTCTCTGATTACATTGAAGAGGTGGGTGAGGGGGGCTAACCACTGTGTGCGGAACGCTTTATCATAGCCATTTTCCAGACCATCTGGGCCCAGAGTTTTATTTCTCGGCAGGGATGCTATTGCATCACTGACTTCTTGGGCCGTTATTGGCTCCCCCAGCATATTCCTATCCGGTTCTGTGAGCTGTGGCAGGGGGGTCATGGACATGTATGATTTGGTTGGCTTTGTCTAGGTTTTCTCTTTCTAGTAGTTGCTCCTGGAATTGCACCATTATTTCTAATTTCCCCATATCTACGGTACACACATCTCCCTGACTGTTTTTCAACCTGACAATATTATTGCATGCTATTTGTTTCCGTAATTTGGCCGCAAGGAATTTATTCGCTTCCCCCCCGTGTATGTAGTAGGATTGCCTGGTGTTCAGAAATGTCTGTGCCGCTCTATCTGCTGTATGGTTTCCTAGCTGGGTTCTGGCCTTCTGTAGTGCCTGTTGTGTTTTGGGTGTTTGCCAGGACTTGTATTGTTCTTCAGCCTCTCTTAATTCTTCAAGTGTTGAGGGCACTTTCCCTATAGTATGCTTCTGCTTGTGCTATGAATTCTCCCAGTACTACTGCTTTTCCCGCGTCCCACCCTATTCTCCAGTCAGTCTCCCCATCATCATTCTCCTCAAAGTAGTTGTTTATTGTGGTTTCCATATGTGCCCTTAGTGCAATATCTCTCAGAAACAGCTTGTTTAGCCTCCACCGGGGACGGCCTCTGTTTCCACCCTTGTCAAGCTCTATGCTAAATGATCCTGGGGCGTGGGCTTAGAGGTATTGCACCTCGATTTCCACTTTTGTAACATGGGGGATTAAGGTTGCTGAGACTAGGATCATGTCTATTCTGGAGTAGCCTCGGTGCACTACCGAATAATGCGTGTATTCCCTACTTTCGTCCTGGAAAAATCGCAATGTTTCGATCACCCCTAAGTCTCTAAAGAATCTGCCCAGTGCTAGTCTGTTCCTCTGATCTGCTGCTGTAGGGGGGAGAGTTTTGTCTAGTTTAGGGTCCATCACACAGTTAAAGTCCCCCCCCTATTATTATCCGGCCTTCGCACCAACCTCCCACTTTCTGCAGCAGCCCGGTGATATATGTATCCTGTTTTTCGTTGGGGGCGTATAACTCTAGTATTGTGTAGGTTTGGCCCCTAATTATGCCCTTGATCCCCAAGTATCTACCCTCACTGTCTCTGATCATATGTTGTTTTTGGAATCCCAGGTACCGACTGCATAATATTGCTGCTCCTTTTGTCTTTTTGTCACTGGAGGCAAAGAACTGTAAGGGGTATGTCTTACTCTTCAACTTCTTTTCGTCTTTCTGGAGGAGATGAGTTTCCTGCAGAATCGCTATCACTGCGTGCATCGACTCTAATCTATCAAGAATTGCTCTGCGTTTATTGGGGGAGTTCAGTCCCTGCACGTTAAGTGTTATTGTTGTCACTTCTTCCATTGTTCCGTGTACTGCGTGGTTGCCCCAGACCCTCTTCCTGCCTTCCAATGGGGTTATCCCTCTTTACTATTAGTTTGGGACCTCCTTTCTGTCTTGCATCCCTAGGCCATTTTCTCTTATGTGCCTTGCGCATCTTCCCACTTCCCCAACTCCCACCCCCCCCAATCCTGTAACAGCTTCCAAGATGTAGTGTCCTCTTACCACCTTGCAGACATTTTTAATTGAATTTATGCGAACTATGCCTTATGGGTTCCTGGATATTATGCCGCTGTCCCATCTATCTCTCTACTGTTCTGGACCTTCTTGGCTCTTCTGAGAGCCCGTTAGTTTCGCCTCTTTCCCCTGTCTCCTTCTCCTTTCCATCGACCATTCCCATGGATTGTCTAGTTTGTTTGGGGGATTACGCTGTAGTCTGGTATCTGTTTGATTTTGGTCGGTTTCCAATTGCAGCAGCGAAAGACCCTCCTCACATGTGCAGATTTTCCGTTGTTCCCTTCCCATGTTAAGGTTAGGCCGAATGGGTAGGCCCATCTGTACGGTACGTGTTTTGCTTGGAGAGATTTTGTGACCGGCTGCATTAACCTTGGTTTGTGAAGTGTGGTTAATGCTAAATCCTGGAATAGTTGGATACGAGTTCCATTGATTGTAAGGTCATTGTGAGTTCTTGCTGCGTGTTGGACATCTTCTTTCAGGCCATAAAATGTCATGGCTATCAGTACGTCCCTACGTCTCGTATCCGGTTCATTCCTTTTGGGGCCCACGCGATGTATTCTATTGAACTCTCTGTTCTCTGGTTGGGTGTCGTTCAGCAGGTTGCTAAAGCATTGCTGTAACGTGTCCTTCAGATCTTTATCCTGCACCGATTCTGCCAGGCCTTTGATTCTAATGTTGCAACGTCATGAACGATTTTCTAGGTCTTCGGCTTGGAGTTCCAGGTTGTTTGTGGCATTAGCCACTTGATTCAGTAAAATGGCTTGTTGTTTTACTTCCTCCGCCACATTGAATAGTCCATTTTCCACTACATCTAGTCTTTCTCCTAGTTCCGCAATTTCTTTTGTGACTTCTTGCAGGGAGAATTTCAGTTCATCCCTCATTTGTTCCATCTGGGTTTGGAAGGTGTTTGTTAGTCTGGCTTCTATGCCCTTGAGGCAGTTCAGGAGCTCCTTCTTGTCAGAGGCCATCATGTTCAGCAGCATACTTTTCGCTGGGGCCTCAAATTCAGGTGGCGGGGAGGGAGATTGGGTGTTCTTCTGCCGCCTTCTCCAGTACTTCTCCAGCTGGCCTTCCTGGCCTCTGACCAGGGTTTTTGTTCATGATGGGCCTGTTCTAGACTTCGTTCCTGGCATCGGGGTTATCCTGACTGGGATTGGAGTAGGAGGGTAGGGGTCTGGGGATGGCGTTGTAGATGATTCAGCCGACTGTCTCCTTCCCTCGAGGATGGGCTCACTACTTTCACCCATATCTGCTGTCTTCACCCCACCACTGATTCTGAGCGAGTTAGCCTTTATTTTGCTTTGTTCAGTCTCTCCAAAGCTTGCGGCAACGCAGATTCGCCTATTCGTAGGGTGACCACCTCGGCACTCCACCCACTGCCTCCGGAGACGGTTTTAATGCACAGGGCCTGTAGTTTACAGGCCAGTTCTTGCCTGGGTTTTGTTGAACCCTATGCGTTGTTTCCTGTGGTTGTTGTTGAGCCTCTAGTCCCCCTCCTTCCGTCAGACCTAATGTTGTGGGAGCAGGTTACTGGCAATGGGCAGCACTCTTAAATCCCGGCTGCTACTGCTTATGGTGCTTGCCACTGCTGTTTCTCTTCCCCAGGTAGGCCATAGGGCTTTTGCACAGTAGCTGAATTCCTTTTGGCCACTGACTGTATCAGGTTTCCTACTTGCTGGCACTGACTAACGTCCAGGCGCGCCTCCCACTGGACCCTCTATCGCCCCCTCACACTTCTGGTTCAATCCGGTGATGGCGTGGAGGGGTGCCAGTCTGCAGAGATTACGCTCCCCATCCCAACCCCTCTGACGGATCTGCTCCTCTCCTCCCTGCCCGGTATTCCCTAAGGGCTGTGTTTGTGTTCTGAGCAGGACCCGGCGCTGAACCGACACCCGCTGCTGCCTTTTGATCACCTTTGGAGAGGGGTTGGTAGCTTCCCGGGTGGTCCGCTTGTGTGCCCACCGTGAGGGTGACAGTTCTGGCCGCTATTGCGAGGGTGTTTACTTCCTATCGGGCTACAGGTTTCCCTGTTGTCGCTAGCGTAACCCAAGCGCAGGCTCCGCTTTCTCCACCACCTGCGTGGGTTATTACTCTAGTCCAGATTCACTCAATGCACCCTCCTTACCGGTTGCCGCCCATGCCTGGTCCTTGCTATTGCCGCACTGTGTATGCTGAGCATTGTGCGTTCCAGGGGCACCTCACTGGGACCTCAGGTCGATGCACCTTCTACCGACTTCCCCCTCACATCGGGCCCGGGCCGCACCAGACCTTCATGGGCGGATCGCGCCCTCTCCCAGCTCGTCTACGCCGTCCGCAGGGGCATCAAGGGCAGGCGGCGCCCCCACTGAAAGTCTGCCGAGCGGATTCCCCACCTCCCAGTACGGGCTCAGCTCCACCTGCGGGGTATGTGACTGCAGGTTGCTGGGTTGCTGCAGCTTGTTTTTATTTATTTATTTATTTGCATTTTTAAAGTGCTCACACAGCCCGTGGGCATCGAGGCGTTGTTACAGGGATAGGTTTTTTTTGTCTTAGTTGCGTATTTATAACGCTCTTAAATACCCAGAGGTTTCTAAACACGGACCCAGAGATCGAACCTGCGTTGCTTTGTGTCGTCTTGCTTCCAAGGCAAACACGTTGCCGCTGAGCTATCCTCCCCAGGTTTTAGATTCCCTGTGCACCTGATGCCGTCCGTGCTCGCACCGGGTTCTCCAACAGGTGCTGCAAGCGGGGCCTCAACTTCGGGGGCGCTTCACAGACCAGGGATGGATCACTGGGAGGACCTCCCACCAAGTGGCGCAGGATTTACCAGCTCCAAACTGCGATGCGCTGTGCGGTTACTGGGCTTCACCGGCTCCGGTTGACAGCGGTCAGGTCTCCCTCACTTCTCTGTATGCTCGTTGGCTCCACGTGTGGGATTTTTGCACCCGGCGGTGCTCGGCCCCGCATAGGGCGCTGGAATGGACCAACAGCGCAGGGTCAGCGATCTCATTTATTCCAGGTATGTTGTGCTGCAGGAAAATGCTTAAATATGATTATTTTCCGCCTCTGTTTGTCGCCCTTAGCACCTTTTAACTGCCGTCTGCGCGGAGGACCCGAGGAGTGCTTTCTCACGGTCCGGCGGCCATCTTGGAATCCTGGTTCTGGTAGTTTTTAACAATCTGGTAATCGCCCAGCTTTTCTTGAGTGAGCACCCACGTGGCGCCAGACTCTTTTGCTGCTGGTTTTCCCCTTCTTAGTATCAATAGTTCTTTGTTACTTTACAGTTCAATTAGCTGCTTGCTACTTGCGTTCAACACAGTTCGGTTTCTTATCGGCTCTCTCCTCGACTCATCGGCTGTGATGAACCGCTTTGCTTTTCTTCTCTCTGGAGTCAAGGTTGGTACTCTGGAGACCAGCGTCTCTCCCCGCCTTGCTTATCTCTGGAAGAGGGCCTTGTGTACCGTTGCCACCTGCTGCAACACACGCTGGCGATTGTTTGCAGTCTTATTCCTTCCGCTGAGGTTTCTGCTGAGGTTTCACAGGCCTTGGTTGCAAAGGGCAAGGTCGCTTTGCTCCTTGTCACCCTCTCGGTTTGAGCAGTCTTTTTCCTCCTCTGAACTGCTGTGCTGAGTTAGCCCTCTCGTTGTGCAGTTTGCCTTGCTCGTATTGTGCTCCACCTTTTATCCCTGTGGGGAAGGGAATGGGCCGTCGGGTGTGTGCGGGTCTAGTCAATTACCTGACTTTGCCTGACCCTGGTATTGGGACATGTCAGGTAAATAGCTTGGGTGTTAGTCTGTCGTCCTTTGTAATATGTGAAAGTGTTCGCGTCGGAAAAGTGGGGGGTAAAGTGTTTATTTATCCTACTTGGTAGGTTGGAGGAAAGGTGTCATAGGAAGGGAGATACTGCGTCTCACCTGTTGGTGTCCCACTTCCACTCCCCAAGGACATTCCATCCAGGTGATCCTCCCTCA
The DNA here is from genome assembly GCF_040938575.1 of Ambystoma mexicanum. NCBI lineage: Eukaryota > Metazoa > Chordata > Amphibia > Caudata > Ambystomatidae > Ambystoma > Ambystoma mexicanum. The sequence goes on along the minus strand of NC_090923.1, from coordinate 1,124,247,238 downwards.
CTGGCCCACCCGCAGGAACTGGATCCATTAACAATGGCCGTGTCCTGGCCACCTGGATGACAGTTCCCCAGGGACTAGTAAGTAGTGAGAAACCCTCTGATTTTTCACATATCCTTCCCCTATGCGCGGTGAATATGCCTGTTCTTTGCCTCATTTTTTCCGTTGTTAAGACCAGAAAGGGAGCAGGACGAGAGATGTCCAGGAACTCTCACATATTCCACTGATGGTTTTTGGCCTGTGTAGATAGAGGAGGAGTGGGGTCTTTAGTTTCTCTACAATACCCTATGAATTGGTGTCTCACAGATTCAGGAGTTTCCCAGTTCCATATTGGAGAGTTTTGGGAGTAGTAGTTCGCCTGCCAAGAACTCTGAGGTAGAAAATCTCCATACAGAGGTGGGGTTTCTTGTAAAAGAGTAGAAAATGTGAGGAAATCCCTCACTAGGTTAACTTCTTCAGGGCGTCCCGGAATTATGGCTGACGGCACCTTACAGGATTTACCCCGGATTTCTATGTGTACCAGTATTTTGGGATACACCTCATTGTCTCCATGTACACAAGTAACTCTGACTAGGGCTGCGTTGTCGAGATCTTGGTAGAAATCAGATCGGCCTATAGAGCAGTTTGCTTGCTTTCTGAGTCAATCAAGGCCCGTACTTTTCTCCCGTTTACCCAGGCTTTTTTGTAGGTAAACTCTGTAGGAGTTTGACATACAGAGATGCTAAATGTCTCTAGCTCTTACTCAGGTTCTTCACACTTTTCACCCTTTAAACACCATATTGTTATAGTTTCCTCTCATATGTTCTTTGGACAGTGTCTAGATAAGTGTCCCGTTCTCTACTTGAAAAACAGATTGGAGGAGATGGTCTACTTCCTTTCACGTCCTCCTTTTTTTAAACTTTCTTCTTTGGCCTTTGGGTCAAGTTTTCTGATTTCTACTCTCTCTCGTGTCAAGCATTCTTTAGTTCGGTTTGGTGCCCCTGGTTTATCTACTCCCTGCGGTTGGGTTCCGTGGATGGGTTTATAATCCTTCCGTTCCTCCCAACGACTGGTCGAGTGAAAGTGTTGGGCTGCACCCGAATGGTTCTGTGCAGTTTCAATGGCCATGACTATGGTAGGTCGGTTTAATTGCAAAACAGGTTTCTGCAAAAAAGGGGATAGAGAATTAGTGAAAAGTTCTTCTAAGGATTGGTCACTAACCCACAGGGCCAGAGTGTTTTTAACACGTTCATCCATTTCTAAGGGGGTTTCTCCCAAGTTCAATGTAATGGCCTTCAGTTTCTGTCGCTAAAAATCGCAGTTTTGCCCCACTCTTTTTAGCAGCCTTTTTTTAATGGATTGAAAGGTGGCTCGTTATGCCAGATTAAGTAGCTAATAGGAGGTTTGTAATTCGGCTTTCAATAGAGGGGCTAAATAACATCTTTTAAGGTTCTCTTCCCACCCTAGTTGGTCAGGTAGGCGTTCGAAAGTTAAAGAAATAATTTCCTAAATCTTTGCCTTCAAGATATGGTAGATATGGTTGAAGCACCCCCTGCAGTAGTAAGGTTCAACCAGTTTGGTTAATTTTTCTTGCAGTCTGATCTCAGCCTGTAGTCAATGGTTTGCTAGCTTAGTGATGACATTGGCTAGGTCGGCCATGTCTTCCTGGGGTGTAGGGGTCCCTTCTGTAGATGGTTCTGAATCAGAAAGGAAACGGCTTTCGACTCCGTCGGATAAAGTCTCGAAATCGTCCGACTCTTCTGACCCTGAGTCGGTCGAAGTAGGCTGCAGTGTTTCAATCTCAAAGCCAGATGGCCCGCAACCGCTAATGACGGAGAACCGAAAAAAATGTTGGAGGGAAGGGGGATTCGGAGAGCTACATCTAATGAATTATTTATTATGATTTTTAAGATTATCCGATCCCGCGATTGTATGTTGTAAAGAGAGAGTGGAAGGGTGTCTAGCAGTACTTGAGTTTTAAAGAATAGGTCCTGTTGACCCGGTGGGATGCCCAATTGAAAGGACAATGGGGGTCATTCCGAGGTTGGAGCTAAGTTCCAAACCATGCCGGTAACACTTTACCGGCATGGTTTTCCGCTCCATGCCATTCCGACCACTCAGACCGTAAATTACGGCACCGTAAAATACTGTGCCGTAATTTACGGTCTATGGTAGCGCGCGACCCTCCGTGCCGTAATTTACGGCATGACGTTAACCGGAGCTGATTCCAAGTAAGGACCACACATAAATTAGGGCATCCCCAAGGCCGTAAAGTACCTTACCGGCATGGAGTACATACAGGCATCTCAGAGAAGGAGCAAAGAACCCTGAGCAGTGGTTCCTAGACCCACAGGTGCACACAATCAGCACAGGTGGACTCAATGCAGTCTGACATAGCCCAAAAGGAGCCCACCCACCCACCACACCCCCTCCCACACCAAGAAGACACCAATTGTAGCAGCATTACCGGAGCCGGAGGCCCTGCATGCAAGGCAGCAACCACCACAACAGCAGCAGCAACAACAACCACCACAGCCACCACCACAGAGGATACACAGGAGGAGAAGGAGGGTGCGACAGGCCCGGCATGCCCCACCGGCGCAGCCACCATTACCACGCCGGCAGCCCCCAATCACTCGCATCAGGGCCTCACCCTTCAAACTCACACCAGAGCAGATCCACACCCTGTACCGCCCTGACCGGGACACCCTCACCACCATAGTGGACCTGACACATGGCGACCTAGTGAGCCTCATAGAAATACACACTGCAAAACCCCCTGTACTCAAGGTAGTGTCTGCACCCAACTCCCTTGCCACAGGCACATAGCAGCATACAGTGGGGCACATGCATGGCATACCACAGGCCATGTTTCCGCAGATACTCAACCAAGTGCCGGATGCTCTCCTGAAACACACAAGGGACTACACATCCCTACCCAGGACACCCCAGGAGATATTGGATACATAAGTTGCCTACCATGCACTGGCAGGCATGCCAAATAGCATAGGTGTCCTCGACTGCACCCACGTGGAATTGAACTGCACACATGCAATGGTGGTGGCGTATCGCAACTGCAAACAATACCACTCCATTGACGTCCAGATGGTATGAAATGCCATTAAAGACATCACACATTGCGGTGCCCAATAACCCCGATCAAGACATGGACCCGTGGTCCTGCGCAAACCCACACTACCACGCTAGATGGAGCAACATGCTGGACAACGTGCCTGGCTGCCTGGTGAGTCACCTGATTGGGCCATGGCAGCGCATTGGTGCCATGATTGGGGTGGATGCATACCCCAACTTGGTGGGAAAGGGGGGGGGTGTACACTACACCTGCGAGGGAATGTCGACGCCAGTGCACGATGTGCACCTCACAGAACACAGTGCCCCAAGGCAATCAACATGGCACATGACTGCCTAACCTCACAGCGATGCCAGAATGTAGAAAACACAACATTACTCGTCCGACAGGTAACCTGGCCCAATACCACAACACAAGCACCACTCATCTGCGGACCACACACACAGTAAGGGCATCCAGCACCATTCACTGCATATGCACTATCTCGCAGCCTCCTGCATCCCACCACACAAGACAGACGTCCCCGGGAGTGCATAGAAGTGAGCCCAACAGGGATACCGCAGCGTGTCCCTGGTTCCGCACACCCATAGCAGTGGTGCAAGTCACCATGGTACTGATCAGTGCAGCAAGACAAGTATGCTACTGACTACAGTCAACACCCCCTGCCACAAATTCACGCAGAACCCAACACATCAATGATTTCAGGCCAACACTGCTGCACGCATATACGGTGCATGTGCAACAAGATGTGGGTGCACGCCATGAGCCATCTGGAATAAGCTACCCCCTCCATCATTCCATGGCACAGGACACATAGCCGGGCCATGAATGGGGTTGATGCAACCAGGGACATGTGTGTATGGCCAGGTATCACCAGCTGCCATGCAAGACCGCTACAGTTCCCCACCATCAATGTACAAACACTTACCTTCATCCCCCTTCAATGCAGGTGATGGTGGCTACCCTTGGAAGCCGTGGCTCATGACCGCTATCCGCAACCCACAGAACAGGCATTAGGAGGACTACAAACGAGCCCATACCCGTACACGGGTGGCCATAGAGCAGACATTTGGCCTGTTGAAGGCAACATTTTGTTGCCACAGCCGTTCTGGTGGAGAACTCATCAACAGCCACGTGAAGGTTGTCAGGATCACCATGGCATGTGTAAAGCTGCACAAGACGTGCATCCGTCGGAACGTGCCACTGCCCCCTGACCTGGAACTGCTACCACCAGATGATGATGATGAGGGGGTGGAGTAAGATTTGGCAGGACAGCATCACGGTGCAGATGCACAGGAGGGATGTGCCGTGTGGCAATCATTGATTGGACAATATTACTGACACTCAAGCCAGCTGAGGATGTCAGGATGACAGGGCATCGGGCACTAGTTGTGGGGATACATGTACACCATGTACTGTGAGTCATTAGAAGACACATGCACATTGAACAATGTCCACTCTGATATTTGTATGCACAACCAGTGTATTGTATTAATAGGTTCCAACGTGAACAACACCACCACCACCCTCACCCCCCTCTCCCCAACTCCCATACACACCCTCAGCCCCCTCCCCCCAACACCCATACACACCCTCACCCCCCCAACTCCCATACACACCCTCACCCCCCCCCCCAACTCCCATACACACCCTCACCCCCTCCCCCCAACTCCCATGCACACCCTCACCCCCCTCCCCCCAACTCCCATACACACCCTCACCCCCCTCCCCCCAACTCTGCAACACTGGTCCCGTGTAGCACAATGAGTCCACAGGTGCCAGCATTGCCTATTCATCCATGCTCCCAGGGCCCGGGGGGGGGCATGTTCCTGCGCCGCTGGGAACGCAGCGAGCGGCGCACCGGGCTTGCCGGGGTGGGGCGACTGGTTGAGGGGGTGTCCTCCTGCCGAGTCACATGGATGGGATGTGCTGTCACAAGGGCGTCTGCAATGTGTCCAAGTGCCTCACACACACGGTTGGTGCCTTCCGTGAACACCTGACGCATTTGCCTGAGCTCCTCCATCAACTCCAACCTGCCCTGGCGATATTGCTCATTGAACTCGGTAATGAGGGCAGTGAGCTGTCCTGCACGTAGTGCATCCTGGGATGGCGTATCATCCCTGCAGGGGATTGGGGCAGCATGCCCTGACAGGGCCTCAAATGGGGTACTGGGCGCGGGATCTGCGTCTCCCGGTGCATCTCCACGTGCACTTCGCACTGGTGTGTCACCCTCCTCTGTGTCACTGCATGACACCCGGGGGACATTGCAGGGCTCGGGGGTGTGTACAGTGGGGTAGTATTCCTCCTCTGACGCCCCACAAATTGACAAGGGGCTGTCCACGATTTGCAGAGGGGCCGTGGCTGCCACCTCCCCAGAGATGCTGGAATCCTCAGACCGTGGTGTGGCGATATTTGCAGGCACAGGTGCAGTGAGGGATGGGGGTGGTGCAACCTCAATGTGCCTCTGAGGTGCTGTGGTGGTTTGGCCCTTCCTGGCCAGTACACGTTGGTCCCTGCCTTTGGCACTGGATGTGGTGGGACGGCTTCTCTCTGGCTCATCGCCCTCATGCTCACTGCCTGTGGGTGTAGAACAAAGGTACAACATGAGTGGTTGTGTGGGACGCTAATGTCATTGATGGCAGCATTCACATATCAGTCATTTTGGGTTGGTGGCATTTTGGCCGTTACTCCATCACTGGATTGTACGCATGTGTCGGATATGTACGCAGGTGTGGGAGTCACTAATCCTGGCCTGGTAATGTGCAGTCTGACTCGCACACTGCCAAGCCTGCTGCACAGTGTGCTTATTGGGATGTGCCAGTTACTGCACTATGGTTGGTGGGCATTGTGTGGTGGCACTTGTCCCTTGGTGGCAGTTGTCTTGCCATTATCAGAATGGGTGGAGCGCAGTATGACAGGGTGCATTGGACGGGGCTTGGAGGTGTATTCAGCATGCATTTGCCAGTGGCGGTGTTGACTTTGGACACTCACCTGCATCAGCGGACGACAGAGCACCACACTCCCATTTCTCCGACGCCCTCGATTGCTTCTGTGCCGATCAATGCAGCGCATGTCTCCTCCCATGGCGCTAGTTTCAATGGTGAGCTTGGTCCACCTCCAGTTTGCAGTGCCTGGCTGCGATTGGTTGAGAGGATGCTCCGCACCCTCAAACGCAAATCGTCCCACCTTTTGCGGCAGTCCCTGGGGGTGCGTGGGGTCGTGCCTATCGCGCTCACCCTTTGGGCAAGTTCTGCCCATGTTTGTTTTTTCCGGGCCACTGCCTCACTGCGCATGTCGCTACTGAACATGACATCTGCGTGTTCCTCCAGGTGGCCCACCATGGCCTGTAGCTCCTCGGGGCTGAAGCGCTGCTTGCGGAGGCGGTCCTCTGACTTCTTAGGTGCTTTGGGCATGGCTGGAGGTAGTGTGGGCCTTTTCCAAGGTTCAGGTTCGTCCCAAGGTTGCTGCCTGGAGAGGATGGCAATAGATAATTTCCGTATCCGTAAATTAGCGGTGACCGTAATTTACGGTTATCGTAAATTACGGTCACCGCTAATTACGGTCTGCAAAGCTTCGATGGCGGTGTTGGTAAGTACGTCTCGCTTCATGCCGGTAAGGGTTTAACAGGGCCTTTAGCGGTATGCCGCTAGGGTATTTACCGGCATGACGGAAAGCTCGTGCACGCGAGGTCCAAATAGCCTGTAAATAGCGGCGTGGTGCCAGATCGGACTCGCTCTTTCCGCCATGCCGGTAAATTCCGATACTTACCGCCGACTTCGGAATGAGGCCCAATATCTCTTTTAATGTGGATACACAGTCAGAGTCAAGGAGGTCAACTATTTAATTTTCCCCTTCCGCTGGTACCACAATTATTAGCATGGGTTTCAATTCGTATTAGTTGAATCATATCCCACATCTGACGCCATATGTAAGGAACTCATGGTGCCAACAATAAAGACAGACACAAGTGATCACAGTTCGAAGGGTGTTTATTAAACTGCAAAGGTAGGTTGGGAAAACGCCTAATCTAAACCTAAAACTAAGATTGGAGCAAGCTTCGACCATCAAATGATAATAAGGCAGTCCTAGATGCCTTGTGTCAAATAAAAGGGCCTGTACTAAAAAGTCCTATTATCAAATCCTTACTCTAAATACAAAAGAAGTGTGGGATAATGTTCATAAGAAAGAAGGAAGTGTTCACAAATAAATAAGTCAGGATGCGGTACTTGGTCTCCCATCCCCACTTTTTCAGCACAGAACAAGGTAGGACTTTGGAGCACAGTACACACTCGAGCTTTACCAGCATGAGTCAGCAGTTCTGCTCTCAGCGATCCGGGCCTTTGGTGGTTGTCTCGTTTCTACAAACAGTCTCTTGCGTCCGAGGACCCGATATATTTCACAATAAACAAAAGCAGCTATTTTCCTGATGCACGGTGGGTGATTACTTTTCACCCCTCTTCCGGGCTCGGAACCACAAAAAGTTCTTAATGTTATCAGGACCTCCGACAGCTATGAGTTCTAGCTTCTGAGGGCCTGACCGGTTCGAAGTCCTAAACAAAGGTTCAACAGAAAAGTAATTTCTAGTTGTACTTTTGGGGTGATAATTCCTCACCCTTGGGTCCCCCTCTTCCGGGCTTAGACCTCTCTCGAATATCGTTTCCCTCCATCGGGTTTGCTCTGCTTGCTTTCAAGTGTTGCTTGGTGTTAAGTTCCCCGCGGCTCTCACTTGCACGTTTTCTCCTTTCAGATCCATAAATCTTTGGGTGATGGCAGTTCACCCCTTGGATCTCCCTCGTTTGGGCTCAGACCCCTTTGGCATTCACAAATCTTTGGGCGATGTCTGTTCACCCTTTGGATCTTCCTAGCTCTGACCCGTGGACATCCCTCTGCTGGGTTCACTCTTGTCAACAGACTGTATTTTGGGACTTTAGAGTTTGCCTCCTTTTCTCGGCATCCCTCTTTCATGTTCACTCCTGCCAACTTTGTCAATTACGATGCCGGGGGTGCTGTTGAGCAACGTGAGGATGATGGCCTAAACCTCTGTCGCTCCGCTGTGACCATAAATATCCTGACAGAAACAACCCGAATTTGGCTGTTATTCGCCGTCATTTCGATTGAATACAACATTGGAAGGTGTCTTCCATGGAATGTGCCACCCGGCAGGAAGGAGATGTAAAAGGATCGAGGGTGAGCCGACCTGAAATGGAATACGCCTAGTGCTGAGTGCCATCTTGGCAAGACTGTGGCAGACGGGTTGCGCACCCCATTGACCTAAGGCAGCAGCCGGGCACACCAGCAGCGATAAAGTGAGGGATATTCAGAGACAGGAACCCCTGTCTCAATGATCGAGGACCCCTGCCGATAGTATCACCCCGACATGACCTGCGGTCAGAGAAGGCATTCATACTCGGACCGGACACGAGAAGCGGAGAATCCTGCCTCACCGACACGGCCTCACCGCATCGGGGACAATTAAAGAATTAGCGCAACAAAGCGGGAGGCGTAGCGAAGGAAAGATCAGGAGATTTCCCAGGGGAAAATGAATCATACGCGGTGGCCGGACCAGAGCGAGTGCCACAGATGAAAAGCAAACCTGCCGTGAATATAATACGATGCACGGACCCCGGGAGGGGGGGCGCAAGCAAGAGGACCCGACACAAAGGCATAGAGGGAGTAATCCCATACCATTAATGTTGTGAACTTTCAGATTGGACACCTAATGGGCCTGCGCACATACCTAGTATGATGAGAGCCGGGCAATCTCCCTAACAGTCTCACTGGGGGCTACGACCAGCAAAGACCGGGAGCCGCTATATGAGTGATCACTCATCAGGAAAGACAAGCTGATGGAGTCATCTGGAGGTAGTACCAACAAGCCGCCCCGAGACACACAAAGGGAACCATTGTTATGCATGCGGGGGAGGCCGGGAACACCAGAAACTGCCTAATAACGGTTCCATGTAATAATGACGCCACAAAACTCTCGCCATGCAAAAATATCGCCGAAAATGGCCGTTTTTTGTGGCGACATTATTGCATGGAACATGCGGGGGACACCCCCGCAACCCCCAAACTTTTTTTTTTTTAAAACATTTTTTTTGTTGCCCCTGTCCCCATATATATGGTCACCCAAATAATATCGCCACAACATTTTCCCAGCGATATTATTTACGGCGACCATATATTTGGGGATATTATTACCTGATACCCTAATAACGTGGACACAGTAAGAGGAATACCCTGCAAGACTCCAGGTGGGAGAGGGGGGCATTCAGCATATTGATACTAGCTGACTCCCCATAGCAGGTGAGTCTGATTGCAAACCAGCAGGCCAGAACTGGCACTATGCTATATATTACGGACTGCACTGGAAAACATAGAAAACGACATTGAGAGGACAAACTAGAAACCTGACAAATAATCTGCAAGACACCACAGGAACTTTGGTGTGCAGCCACTAAGGAAATGACAGTGGCGTCCCCCCACTCCCCCCCGTGTTCCAAGCAACCGCAACCTCATGCATAATGGTGAAGGGCCAACAGAAAATGGAGGCATATGTGGGGGACAAATCTAATACAGGCAAGCAGTCCCAGGATCAGCAGGAAGGGGATCCAAATCCGTCGGCAGAGCCGGGTGGGGTCACTCTAGAGAACCTTATGACGGCTATACAGGAGACAAGAAAGGCACTTGAAACCAGGATCGAAGAAATGGGCACAGATGTGTCATGGGTACAGGCGGACCTGGGGTAAATGTATGACAGAATGGCATCAGCTGAACAGCAGATAAGTGACCTGGAAGATGTGGTGGAGTCAATGCAAAACAAAATCCAAGGTCTCGTGGTGGCAACAAGGACCCTTGAGCACAGGGCGGAGGACACCGAGGGACAATCCAGATGATGCAGCATCCGGATGATAGGAGTGCCTGAAAGGAAAGAAAGGGACAGCACAGAACTCTTCGTGGAAAAATTCATACTGGACATCCTGCGACCCTGCAGCCTCTCCAAGTTGTTCACGATAGAAAGGGCACATAGATTACCAGGCTGCCCACCACTCCCGGGAGCACCTCCCCGGACCATAATAGACGAAATCCTCCAGGAGGCGTGGAAGTTGGGAAGCATACCGATGGAGAATGCGCGGATCGTGATATTCCCAGATTTCATGCTAGAAGTACAGAGACAAAGACAATCATTTGACTCAGTAAAACAGAAACTCTGGGAGCATGGCCTGAGGTACACTGTTTTTTCCGGGCAAGCTGAAAGTGCTAGCAGGCAACCAGTGACACTTTTTCACCACAGCCAACAAAGCTTGGTCCTGGATAGAATGCAAGTATGGACAAGCCGATAACTCGGGGGGGACAGCGCACCAGAGAGAATCAGCAATTATGCCAACACTTTTTTTTCTTCTTTCTCGCTTTCCTTCTCTTTTTTTCTTCCCTCTTTTGTGATGTTTTATGTGTATTGGTGTGAATTTTTGTAATTTGTTTCTTTTGCTATTTGATGGTATATTGATATATTTCGGTGAGGATTTCTGGAATTCTAGATATGGATTAGTAATGTTATTGATAGGATATTATTATTATTCTGACTTTTATTGTTGTACTTTGTTATTACCTATGTGATGGAACTATGTATTGTTGAAAATCTAATAAAAAGATCTTAAAAAAAAAAAAGAAAAGAAATGATGGCAACACAAGGAGGTGAACTACCATGACGAACAAGGGTGGAAAGAAAGAGGATATGAACACGGACTAAGACACCAAATCGTTGAAGGAGCGGAGGCCTTGCAGTCACAAGCGAGCCCTCACGGTCAATACAGCCCAACCAGTACCTTTTCAAGATGTTCAGTGATAGGGATACGTCACAGTTTAAAGCAGGATTTAGAACCTGTGTGAAGAATGAAGGAATACAGGTAATTGGAGGTGGATGGAACAGGGAAGGGTGCAGGGGGATGTAAAAGGGGAAAATGAGTAAGGGAGAGAGCATAGCATAGTTTTACCCATGACAGTAGACCAGCAGCCGTTCAATGATATGGAAAGTAATTGGTATGACCAGGGTATGACCAGTGGGTTGAAAGCAAGGGTGAACAAGAAGGATAATGGGTGGGCACAGACAAGAATGCAAAGAGCAATTGTGGTTTCCCCAACAGGGGGGAGGGGTAGGGGGCTGTGGGGTGGGGTGGGGTTTGGGCCCTCACGGGAATGAGACACTAAATCAGTATAGATGTCGCTAAAGGTAGGAGCCTGGAACGTACATGGCCTGGGGAAGAGATCCAAACGCTCCCAGGTTTTGCAATTCCTGCACAGACAGTGTCCAAGTGGCACTATTACAGGAGACACACTGATCTTCTAGATCTGAAAAGGAGCTGGGGAGGCGTATTGGTGGGAACATCATACTCCTCGTATTCCAGGCGGGTATTGATCTGGGTAGATGCTAAAATACCATTGCAGCTGGAGGCTACCAAGGGGGACAAAAGAAGGTTGCACATTTATGATGTGGGGGAGTCTGGAAGGACACAACCTATGCATAGTAAATTCGTATGCACCCAACACTGACAATGATGACTATTTGCAAATAATAGGTGAACTCCTGAGCGGAGACAGAGCGGATATTCTTATCTGGGGGAGGGGGAATTTTAACTTGCCTAGACTCGAACAAGGACCGGACAGCTTGAGGGACCTACCATCACACCCGTTAAACATGCTCCCTCAATAGAATGGTGCTGGAATTAGACCTGCAAGAATTATGGAGGGTCTCGCACGGAGATGATGGGGACTATTCATTCTACTCACCAGTGCAAGGGACACACTCTCGCCTAGATTACTTATTTACGGGAACAGAGAGCCCACATAGATTCTCCCAGACAGAATACCTAGGGAAGGTGCTTTCCGACCATGCCCCCCTGCTCACGTTGCTCCAGATAGGACGGCGCTGCCCAGCGATACCAACTTGGAAGCTAGGAGCAGAACAGCTGAAGGATAGGGCATTTAATTTGACACTGAGGGAGGAAATTGTCTCTTTTCTGGGGAACAATGAGAGTTCAGTAGACAAGATGAGTGTCGAATGGGAAGCCCTCAAGGTGACAGTGAGAGGGGTGTGCATATCTAAAATGGTGGGAATCAGGAAAACCCTATCCCAAAAATTAAAATATTCAGAGAGCATAATCAGGGGTCTAGAGATCGATTTGGGGATGGGTGAGTCAGAATTTGGCAACTCAACATTCGCGCCAGGAAGCCCTGTCAAAGCTTGACAGGAATCACTATACCAAAAGAATACATGGCGAGGGGGACAAAGCGGGTCAGCTACTAGCGTGGCTGATCCGGAAAGAACATCTGAGGGGTGGGGGGGAATTACACAAATCTATGACAGTAAGGGATCCAGAGTAGCCACACAACAGATCAACAGGGTCTTCCAGGAATATTATATGTCACTGTACTTGAGCGAGGGAACATAGTCTGAAGAGGTGGCCTTGGGCCTACTAGAAACAGCCCACATGCCTAGCCTGACAGAGCCCCAGAGGGAGATGTTAGAGGCACCCATAGGGGTTTATGAAATTGAGTGAGAGTTACAGACAATGGAGAAAGGTAAATCTGCCGGGTCAGATGGGTTCCCGGTAGAATACTACTTGGAATATGCTGATATATTACTCCCAGTATTAAAGAAAGTCTATGAGGAGGCCTTCACTCAGGGTGTTCTCCCCGAGTCGATGAGAGAAGCACTGGAAAGGCCCCACCCATTGTGGATCATAAAGACCCATATTGCTATTAAGCGCTGACACGAAAATATTAGGGAAAATAATAGCACTGAGGTTGGAGAAAGGGGTCCTTAAAAGTATACACCCGGACCAAAGTAGCTTTGTAGGGGGGGGCGGAACACCGCCATGAATATCAGGAGGCTATATTTCATAATGGAACATGTCCAACATTCAAAGGAGGAAATGGCTTTAGACGCCTTAAAGGATAGTTCCGGGACTTTTTTTTTATTGTTCCTATGGTTCGGCCATGTGTTTTTAAGCATAAATCGGTAGATCGTAGAAAACTTTCCTATGGACCTTACCCGACTTTTCGTCCATTAACGCACTCGAAAACATCCGCCATTTTATGATAATCCTATCATTTCCCCCCATCGCCCTGGCTCACCTGCTTTTGCGGCACTAAATCAAATCCCCCGCCCCTGAAACAGACTTGATCAAAACATTCATATTCCCCGCCTCTATCCGTGACGTGACTGAGCTGCGTAGGCAAACGCGCCCAGGCGTCTTCTACGCGACTCCACACAGAACCAGGAAATCAACACAGATGAGCTCACACAACACAGCGCGCCACAATTGGGAATATGAAACTGTACTTTTAAATTAAACCGCAAGATTGTAAATTTGGTAAAGTACATTTATTTGACATCAAATGTTTTGAGAATATTCAGCGATTTGCATTTTTATTTGCTCACGTTCCAAAAAGTTTGTTTCGAGGCACACGATGTTCCTTTGCTGTACACAGGGTCTTAGATCATCTCACAATACAGCGCCACAATTCGGAATATGAAACTGTGGTTTAAAAGCAAACGGCAAGATTGTACATTTGGCAAAGTACATTTATTTGACATCAAATATTTTGAGAATATTCAGCGATTTGCATTTTTATTTGCTCACGTTCCGAAAAGTTCGTTTCGAGGCACACGATGTTCCTTTGCTGTACACAGGGTCTTAGATCAATGAATTTTTATTTGCTCTCGATCCAAAATATTTCGTCTTGAGGCAAGCGATGTTCGTGTGCAGTAGACAGGGTGTTGGTTTACGATAAAATAAGCTCTTCGGTCGCACTGATAATCGCATGGCTGTTCCAACAACGAGGCACTAGGCCACCACAACGGTCTGTATGTTGCATCTAGCCGTTAGTACCGCGTAAGGGCATACTTGTACTTGGCGATCGTCCCACAAAATGTTCAGGGTGCTAACGTTGTTCACGCGGAGAAGCAATTGGCGATTATAGAAGCCATCCGCCGGTGTCTGGTACTCGTGACACAGACAATAATGGACGATGTATCTATTTGAAAAACATAAAAAAAGGAAATTAGTCTCACCATCAGATCTTTATTAAAATTATTCATTTTATATATTAGGTCTGGAAATTATTTCATAGCTAGGACAGTGCAACTGGGTTTTATACGTCAAGGGGGGGCTGTAGGATACTGAGACAGTCCCCCAGTGCAGGGGTTGACAGGGAGTGCAGGTGGAGAGTGGAAGGGCCCAGGACCGAGGTCGCAGACAGTGGACCAGTTGTAGCAGGGGAGAGGAGACGGTTCTCCCCAAGATAGTGCGCGGTACAAAACAATATGCCACATAGAATGAACAAGTACAACTTAACCCGTCTTTAAAGCTACTGTATAGTAATTAAATTGCGGTATAAACTCATCTAAAGAGTTACTTACATTATATTTGCATTTTCCATTGTGTCTGTGCGTAGGGCAGCCCCGAAATACCACTCCTTCTATGCCGACGTTTTATTTCTTCTAATGAACGAACATGAAATGGCTTTCGTTTCTGAAATTATATTCATTATCGTTTCCTACGTGGTCCCGGCCTGTCAAGGTCAAATAACAATAGAACCTTATACTGAGTCGTGGGCCATTCTGGCACCCGAGAAAAAATCAAAGCAGCTGACCTTCACTTTGAACGAACACACATTCCTAGTTAGCTACATTCAGTGTAAGGCCGTTTTACAGGACTTGAAATTTACACTCCATCTTTGCATTTTGTCTGCGTGCTTTGCAGCCCCACAGAACCATAAATACGGAGACATTCTATATTTTTTGAAAAATCATTTATATTACTGTTTGGTTTAATTTAATGCGCAAATGAACAAGGTTGGATAGATAAACATATTCAATGGGCCTGCGACATGAGGAGACTCGAGAGAAAAGACAATCAAATTACAATCATTTAAACCGTGATGTGTATTTCTCAATGAGCTCTTCTTTAGGTGGACATGGAACAGAGGCAATGTTGGGTGGCAATGCAGTTGTCACCTGCACAGGTTCGTTCACAACTCCATTTATGTGCCTATCTAGGACGTCAACAATAAGTCTCTCAATAAACTCATATTGCATATCCTCAAACACTGGTTTGATCACCCATTGTTTACTTCTTTTAGTGAAGGCCTTATTGTAGCGAAGCGTCCCTAAAGTTCCGGTCGTCCTACTTTGTTGACGGCCGACATTATGGTTATGTGCCAAGACCGCTAAAAGAGTCCGATTTATCATGCCCTCCATGCCAAAATGCAATCGTTTTGGCCTGTACTATAGGCACATATTGTGGAACACCTCCAAATCTCCTGTGTGGCAGAATTCCGTGAGTCCCCTCAAAGCTTTTGTTATAGTTTTATCAAATACAATCTTTTCAATGGCTTTGTGAGTGGGTGATGAAGGAATCAACCACTTCTTCTTCCGTGCCTCCTCTGTGGACAAATGGCCATGTTCACAATTGTGGAAATGTTGGTTCGTGTTCCAGCTGTGCACGTTTGTACAGTGTAGCATTACTGACCACCATTTTTCCAGTAGAATTTCCAACGACCCTCCACATGTTTTTGAGCTCCACCAAAGATGGTTGCTGATTGACTTGGACCACTGTGAAATACCTTGCATATCTTTTTTTTTACCTGCAGCCGACAATTTTTTATTGATTGTTTTTGCAAGATGCCAAACGTCAAATTGGTGATTTATATTTTTGTACTCTTCTCTCATTGTCTTGGCAATTGAAACGTGTCTGTCCGTGGCTATCAGGTCGATCACCATTCCCCGCGATTGTAGTTCTTGCAATGATGCTACAAAGCCAACTTTCTCCATGGCCACTGAGGATGTACTTTGTGACACCTGCACGACCACCGAACTCACAATTTTCTTACTTTCCATGTCCTGAAAGTGGTAGGTGCAGTACTTGGCTGAAAATCCTGGGCTGTCGCACTGTCCATCACCGGCTAGCCTGAACCGTTTGCCCGCGAATGTACTATCAATAGACATTTTTTCCATTCTCCAAGCTTCGCTAATGGCTGGAAATAGATAATCGGTTTGGTATTTGTAGAACTGAGTTTTCGCAATGAAATGGATTCCCACAAACTGAAAGAAAGACTCTAATTTTTTAAAACTTGAACCACTAAAAAGTGCAGCCGCTGCACAAAGTAGATTGCCTGCTGGCAGTTGTCCCAGCATGGGTTGTGCAGACCATGAGAAAGGATGATATTTTGTACAGGTGGCATGTATTTTAAGGTTAGTGCCTCGAATTGCACGAGTCACATTAATCAATGGCTCCCCACATACTTCCCCACCTACCGAATGCCCACATTTCAACCGAATAATAATATCAATCAAACAACTATCGAATACAATGAATTTGGCCTCTTTCCTTATACTGTCACTCTGCATCCCAGCTGGTTCGGCCTGTAACGTTGAGGACATGTCACTCACATGAAAGGTAGAATCTCTGATATCGTCTTGCGCTATGTTCAGTGATATTGAAGGTGTTTCATTGTAGTCCACTTCATTCTCTTCCATTGCAACATCTGTTCCTTCTCCGGCAATGGGTGAATAGGACAATTTCTTCAACTTTCTCGCGGTCATAGTTTTTGCGGGTGTGGATTCTGTGAATTTATCTCCAACTGCATCCGAACTACCAAGAGGACATTCACTATAAATGGCTGCATGTGGTATAGCTCCGTTGTCAATCACTTCATATTCTTCCCATTGGCACGATGCATCTCCAGTCTCAAGTCCCTGCCAAAAGGTTTGACAAGCAACATCTCTCGTTCGCTTCACTGTCTGTGTAGATCTAGTTCGTACACCCACTCGCAACTAGAGGACAGATTGGAAAAGGGATGTTCAGTTTAAACACAACTTACAGTATTGAACTATTAACAGTGAAAAACAACATAATATAGTGACCAGGACACTAACCTTCTTTTGCTTTCTTTTCTTTGAAACTTTCTTGCCTCGAACTTCAACATCAGGACGCTGTTGCTCCGACTCGTGTGTGCATGTCTCCACTTCCTCTTGCGCTGCAACGACTACATTTTCATGATAAGCACATCCATCACGCACTGACGCTCCATCGACTCCCTGAAACATAGAACTTTCATTAGTATGTATAATAATATCGAAAACACAAAATGTACTTGGGGACCAATACCCACGTACATCTCAATAGCAAAACACGAATGAACGCTTTGTGTAGAACATTCAAACGACAATTATTCACGCATTGTTGATCTAGTTAGATGGAACTGTCAAGATCCATACCTCGGGCTCCTCATAGACTTCCATTGATGATATTATTGAAGATGATGCTTCAGTGACTCCCTGAAACACAGTAATTGCATTAGTATGGTTTTCTATTTTGATAAAAAGAACAGAAACTTTGTGCAGGCGTGAACGGCTCATCTAAATAGACCTGCACAAATGATCAGTTGTCTAAAATAAATAATGGATATGTAAATATGATTCGATTTGCTTGATCGTTGGAAGTGTCACCACCCAGAGATCTGCATCAACTACTAGGGGTGATGTTCTTGTAGAAGAAGCTCCGTCATCTCCCTGAAACATAGTACTTGCGTTAATAAAGAAGGAAGTATAGCGGATGTAATCACGTCATATGATTTCGCTTGATCGAACTGTCAGTATCCATACCTCGAAATGCATAAGAACATCAAGGGACGATGTAACTGCGGTGCACACTTCTGCAAGCTGTTGCGCCGACCCGTAACTGCATGCTCCCCCTTCTTCTTGGACTAATGCTCCATCGACTCCCTGAAACATAGGACTTTCATTAGTAATGAACACAAAATTGAAAAAAGAAGCACATAGGAGGGCGACGGAACTGTCCTGAAACGTACCTCGAGCATCTGAGTGACATCAACGGTAGTCGTCAATACGTTGGACTCCTCAGCATCTCCCTGAAAGACAGTACTTGCATTATTTTGGATAACAATAATTATAACTGAAAACAAAGACTAGAGGACGAGTACAAGGGTGTACCATTAGGTAACATAATTACACGATAAATTAAAACTATTGATTTACATGCCTAAAACAAGTCAGTGGCAGAATAGCCAAGTAAGATTACCCGATAGGCGCTTGAAGTGGCTGATGACTGCAATAACGACACGGATGGAGAATCTTCCGCCTTCATATTGAGTGGATACATAAATGGGGAAATTATTGTTAGCTAATGCTACACACTACCGCAAGGCCAAGAGATAAATACGTAAACTTGACTCACCAGTGGAGGGATGTGGACGAATAGAGTGGGAATAGAGGTTGAGAGCTATTTTCGCCTTGCTCGCGGTGTGTTCTTCTTTATTAGCAATGATGTGCAGTACATGTCAGAGGTAAAGTGCCTGCTGCAGATGCGGTATCGATCACCCCTCTTGTCCGCAAAGACCTCTAGGACTCTACTTTCAAGCTCAGATGGTGGATATCCGCAATATCGGACCCATTCTCTTATCTGATCTATTGTCTTGGGGAAAACATGCATTATAGTACCTTCAGATTTATTATGGGTCTTCGAAGGGCAACCGCCAATGGAACAGGCAGGCATTGTGGAAAGTTCTGAAAAGTAAAGATCAACAATTCTCTATGAATACCAATGTAAACTCAGAACATGTGACTAGTTCCTTGCATGTACTGTCTTGAACGAAAAGAAATTGGACGCAAAATGATTATGGTACATGGCCTTACCTTGACGAACAAACAGTTAGATGCAGGGATCAGAGTAGTTTCTTGTCGTAGAACAGGGAGCAGTTCACAGGTTGCAAACTGACGAGTTTCCTCGAAGTGGTCACGGAAGTTCACAGAGACGAAGAGCAGATAACCAGCACCTTCACGGGTTGACTAGCAAAGCGCAAAGAAGTGCTCATTAGAAATATGAAGTGGGTTATAAAGAATTCGAAACAGGGGTGTGTTTGTGAATGAATGACGTGTATATGTCGTGGCATTATGTGGATTGCAGGGGGCCGTCCAGCGTGAGGGGGGATGCTTGGCACGAGACACGGGGTCTGGAGGTAGACATGGGAACAACAACCCATGCTCTATAGACCACTTTGAAGTGTACATGGTCTTTGGCACCTCTTGGCCTTTATCGCTCCCTGACTGCTCCAGTTGCCAGCACAAGTACCCCGGTGCAAACTGCCTTTGATAGGGCGGGGGGTGGATTGGGGCGGTGGTCGTGCAGACAAGACACAGGAAGACTCGTGAATGGAGACACACTTATGTGGATTGCAGGGGGCCGTCCAGCGTGAGGGGGGATGCTTGGCAGGAGACACGGGGTCTGGAGGTAGACATGGGAACAACAACCCATGCTCTATAGACCACTTTGAAGTGTACATGGTCTTTGGCACCTCTTGGCCTTTATCGCTCCATGACTGCTCCAGTTGCCAGCAGAAGTACCCCGTTGCGAACTGCCTTTGATAGGGTGGGGGGTGGATTGGGGCAGTGGTCGTGCAGACAAGACTCGTTTGCCGCAGGGCCTCACCAAGGAGAGGCCATCTAACTGCATGTAAGAGGCTGGCTGCAGGATCTAGTACATGGAAGGCAGGGGGGTGAGTTTATAAATACCTCACCCTCCCAGGAGAATATATGGGTGCAGTTCACCCTGGAGACCCTGGATGCCTAGGCAGTTAGTCAGCAGCAGGCTGGCCTGTGGTGGCAAGGCGGCACGGGCCAGAGGTGGTCATCTCTGTACCCGGTGCCCAAAAGGATGATTTATTATGATCAACCATATTTACCTATAACCATGTTTTGTATCAATAAAATACAACGGCCTTCCTTTTATTGCCAACGCTTGAACAAATCAAAACAACCATTGTTAAAATATATATTGGGTTTTATTTTGGATCTTAATTTCAATTGAACATAAATAATAAACATTACACATTGTAAATTTGCGGTTGCAGCACATCCAGGGAAAATCCGCGGTATTGTCCACTGTCGCTGGGGAAATGTTGTATAATGGCAAGTACCGCACAGGCAGGTATTACTCTCCGAACGCGGTGTCCGAGCCTCCCGTGAAGCCACCAAGTGAAGCAACGATAGGCCACCAGCCTGTACCACCTGTGAAAATGAAAGCTGCAAACTGTATTAAAATGACAAAACTTTCTTATCACTGTCGATTCAGGTAAAAAATGTCATTCTGCTTTGAAAAAAATTCTATCTAGAAAATGCACAATATGGAACCAATTTACATGCATTCGAATGATATGTAGATGTAATTTTATATGTGGGAGACGACCATGACATAGTAGTGGCATCACTGACATCACAACCAGAGTATACTTACTCGTTACTCGGATTACGCGGACGAACAGTGCCGCGAAGTTCGTGCATAAGCACCATCATCATCCTCAACACGGTCCGTGAGAGGCAGGCTTCCCTGAACTCTGGCAGCTCAGTGATGCATTGCGGACTTGGCTCGCCTTCCGAAATGTAGGCCAGGCATCCCGAGTTTTCTCAGCAGCAGCAGTTCTCCTCCTCAGTTGGCATTAGCTCGCACCGATTGCACGTGCACCAGGTGGAGACGCCGTCCATGCGACATGGTCCAGGCTCTTCATCCGTTGACTGGTCCTCCCAACTGCCGTCCGAATCCCCATCGTTTTCGCGTGCTTGCCTTTCCAGTAGTTCTTCCTCGGTGTACTCGGGCTCGTACATATACGGCATTATTGTAGCCATTGTGTGGTAAAGAAAGTAAAATAATTTATAGCGGTGGTACTGGTATCTGTTCACACGGGCTACAATCAACGAAGGTAGCTGACCAGAGCACAGAAACGAGTCACAGAATACTCAAAGTAACACAGAGAGAGGAATGGATTCGAAAATCTGCTGCTGTGTGTTGTGAAACGGTCTGTTTATACTTATTGAGGAAATAATAATTAGCTGAGGCGCAGCGATTGTTGACACGAAACGGGAAATGGGCGGTACGCGTCTGCTGATGTCAGGCTCAGGGGCGGGGGATTTCATTTAGTGCCGCAAAAGCAGGTGAGCCAGGGCGATGGGGGGAAATGATAGGATTATCATAAAATGGCGGATGTTTTCGAGTGCGTTAATGGACGAAAAGTCGGGTAAGGTCCATAGGAAAGTTTTCTACGATCTACCGATTTATGCTTAAAAACACATGGCCGAACCATAGGAACAATAAAAAAAAAGTCCCGGAACTATCCTTTAAAGGCCTTGGACTCTGGAGTGGAAATGGCTATTCAAAGTTGTATTTTTTTTTCAACTTTTATTGGTTTTTAAGGGCAACAGAGCTTATACAGAATGTAAACTTTTGGGTACATGCCCAGAATAACTCCAAAAACAAGCCATAATTCCCTGATGTATTCAACCACACTCCCCCCTACCCCCAAACCCATTGTCTCAGGACACAGGATCAGCTTGTCCATAATAAACCTCCATGGGCAGCTCCGACCGGGCTTAAGACTGTCGGTAGTTAACCGACCCCCAAATCAGGAGCAAAATGTTATGTACTAAGGTGGGTTTCGGGTCGAGGGCCCATGTAGTTCTCAGGGTGTGTCCTCTGTGTAGACAAACACCTCCATAAACTGCAGCCAGTCCATCTCTATCTGCACACTTGCGCACTTGAGCGCTCTATCGCTGCCGTAAGTCTTTCCATGAAATAAATGTCCTTGGCCACTGTCACCCACTCTCTTCTCGTGGGGAGGGCGCCCCTCTTCCATGTTCTAGCCCGTGCAGCTCCAGCTGCCAAGAATAACGAGTGTGTCAGGTCCGGGAGTTTTTCCCAATGTTCATCCCTTTGCTGCAATCCAAACATTAACAGGATTGGGTCTTGTGGGTAAACCCCCTCTCCCGCCTCCTTAAGCCAGTTTAGCACGTCACACAAGTAAGCTTGAACTTTTTTGCATGACCACCACATGTGCCAATAGTTGGCTTTTTCCCCACATCCGTGCCAGCACACAGGGACGACATCCGGGAACATCTTAGAGAGAGTGATCGGGTCGTAGTGGCACCTATGAAGGAGTTTGATGGCATGTATCTTATATTGACAGGAGATCGATGTATTGAATGCCCTACCACAGAGTCATCCCCAGAGACCGTCCCCTATTCCACAGCCCAGGTCCTTCTCCCATTTCCTTCTAAGGCTTTTGGTTGTTCCCTCCCGGGGGATCATAAGTGCTCCATAAAGGAGAGAGATGAGTCCTTTCATTTCTACATGGGAGTCTAGGATTTTTTCGACCGGAGTGAGCTTTCTTTGTATACATGGCTTTAGTTTCGACTTCATTAGGACTCCCTTGAGTCGTAGGTATAGGAGCGGGGAGAGTCTGTCAATTCCCAGTGCCTCCTCGAGCTCCTGGATGGTTCTAAAGGTGTCTTCCCTCATCAGCTGGCCTACCCTACAGAGTCCAGCGTCGAACCAGGACTGGTAATGTTCATGGCCTGGGATTTCTTCTAGCACTGGCGTGGACCAAATGTGGCTCAGTGGCGAGGGCCATGTGGTCAACTTCTCTCCAATTCCCCTCCCTGTTAATGCTTTACACATTGTTCCTAGTATTGGGTGGTCCTTGATTCTTTTTGGTAGCTTCTTCATTGGGACCCATAACCATTCGCCTACTGTGACTGGGCGCAGATAAAATATTTCGAGGTAGACCCATTGTTTTTTGGGGTCCTCTCTGAGGTGTGGGGCCAGCGCCCTAAATTGGGCCGCTCTGTGGTATGTCCGCAAATCTGGGAGGGCTACCCCCCTCTTTCTTTGGGGAGGGAGAGGGTCTCATATCCTATTCTAGGTCTCTGGCCCTGCCATATGAATTTAGTTATCCGTTTTTTGGTTTCTCTGAGGTAGGATTCTGGAGCCTCCAGTGGGAGCATCTGGAAAACGTATAGCACCCTGGGGAGGAGATTCATCTTTATGGCATTTATTCTTCCCATCCACGAAATTTGCCCCTTCGCCCAGCCCTCCATGTCCCTGAATAATTTATCGAACAGAGGGGGGTAGTTTGCCTAGCTCAAATCCTCGTTGGGTCTGACAATATTGATCCCCAAGTATTTTATTCCCTCAGTGCAATTTGGAGACCCAAGGGGGTCAGTTCAACCAAGTTCCTATCCGTATCTGGTGCAAAAGGGAAGATCATAGACTTGCCTATGTTTACTCTGAAGCCTGAAGAATGACCAAACTGTTCAATAACCTGCAGGGCGGCTGAGACTGACCTAGCGGGCTCCCTCCGGTGTAGCAAAATATCATCTGCGTAAACGCAGAGTTTGAAGGTACGATCTCCCACGTCAATACCCCGTACCATCGGGGAACCTCTGAGGTATTCTGCCAGTATCTCCATGGTCATGGCGAACAGGAGCGGGGAGAGGGGACCGCCCTGCCTCGTCCCTCTTTGGAGGCTAAAAATGCATGACAGGTGTGCATTGACCGTGACTCTAGCAGATGGGGCTGCGTATAGGGCCTTAATGGCTTGTCTGGTCTCCACTCCAAAACCCAGCTTCTCGAGTACCCGTGTAAGAACCCCCAGTCCACCTGGTCGAACGCCTTTTCGGCATCGATGGCCACCAGAACCGGGTTATCCCCCTTCGGTGCCGCCTCCCTTATGACATGCAGTGTTTTATGAAGGGTGTCCGCCCCCTGCCTCCCCTGTATAAAGCCCACCTGGTCCGAGTGGATTAACCCCGGCATATGGCCATCAAGCCTCATAGCGATGATCCTGGTGAATCGTTTTGCATCCACATTCAGGAGAGAGATTGGTCTGTAGGAACGGCAGTCTGCTGGATCCTTCCCTCCTTCGGGATCACTGTGATTAATGTTTTGCCAAAGGACGGGTGTGCCCTCCCTGTAGTCATAATGTTGGAGAATAGACCTGCTAAGAACCCCGCCAGTCGCCCCGCGAAGGCCTTGTAGAAGCCTGCAGTATACCCATCTTCTCCTGGGGCCCTTCCCAGCTTCAGGCCTGATATTGCCTTAAGTACCTCCTTCTCTGTTATCGGGGCGTCCAGGGCGGATGCTTCTGGGATTCCAAGGACGGGGAAGGTGACCCCATTAAGATATGCATCGAGTGCTTCCCTCTCTGGCCCCCTCGCCCCCCCCATATAGGGTCTCATAGAAGCCAACGAACTCCTCGGCTATGCCTTCCGGGTCTGATCTTTTCCCCCTCTTCCCCACTTGCAATTCTTGCCACCCATCTGTCTGCCCGCTGGCCTCAAAGTTTAGCTGCCAACATGGCGTCGGCCTTGTCGCCTTTTTCGTAATATCTTTGACGTAGGTGTTGGAGTCCAGCTACAATTTTGCCCATCTCCAGTTCCCTCAGTTCTTGTCTCTTCCCTCTTGCAGTGCCCAGATCCCTCTCCTCCTCCCCCTTCCCTTCCGACCTCTCCAGTGAGAGTATCTCTGTCCTCAACCTGTTAGCCAGGAGAGTCCTCACCCTCTTTTTAGACTCCCCTTCACTAATCAACCTACACCTCCAGGTTGCCTTCGCCGCCTCCCATACTATCTCCAGGTCAACTTCTCCAGTGTCATTCAGCTCAAAATATTCTCTGATCGCCGTTATCATCTCCTCTTTTAAAACCGCATCCCTAAGGAGGAAGTCATTACATCTCCATGGGGATTCCCTGGGTTTCAGGCCTGATATGCTAATGTCAGACCAGACCAGGTCATGGTCCAACCAGCTGACCGGGGGTACCTCACAGGCGTCTATTCTGCTCATGTACTGGTGCCCCGTGAAAACATAATCTATTCTCGTCCTAGTACCATGGACTGCGGAGTAGAAGGTATATCCCTTTCCGATTGGGTGGAGCTCCCTGCATATGTCCACTAACCCCTGCTCCCACATTAGGTTGCGAAATCCTCCATGCGGTCGTCCCCCTCTACTACCTGGTGGAATGGTCTTTCCACTGTGGTCCAACTCCCGGACCGCCCACATGTTGAAATCCCCACCCAGGACAAAGAGCCCTTCCGCTTTGGCCATCACCTCCCCCAGGGCTTCTTGGATAAATTCCATATGGCCCACGTTAGGGCAATATATGGCTGCTAAGGTGACTCTGGAGTTATGCAAATTGCCCGACACCACCATGGCTTTCCCATCCTCCCTTCCCCACCAGGTTACCTCAGTGAGCTTTTGGTTCCTGTGTAGTATGATGCCAACTCCACCTCTTTGTGTGGCCAGATGCCCAGAAGGTCTTACCCACATGCGATCCTGGGATAGCCCTCTCCTCCCCCTTCACTGTTCTAGTTTCTGGCACAAAGAGAACATCTACTCTTGCGTTTTTTATTTCCCTCCCCAGAAGAGAGCGCTTTGCTGGGGAGTTAAGCCCCTTCACGTTGAGAGAGCCTATTCGTGTCTCGACCTGGCCCTTCCTCTCATTGTCTGCCATCGGTTCTTTGCCTTGTGTTCGTCTTCCCGGTCCTGTAAGGGTTGCTCTGTTCCCTTTTGAAGCTGGATCGATTTTGAGCCTGAGGACCCCTATCCCCAACTCCCCCCCCACCACCCTCCCCTCTCCCCCCTCTCTCCCCTGTTCGGGACGCCTGCCAACGGGCAAGCCACCAGGGTGAATGCATGTCCATCCACCACCGATGAGCTCGGTATCCCCGGCCGGGATTGCTTGACTAGTGCCCTTGCACTCCCTGATGGAAGTCTTTATTCACTTAGTCCTCCCCAGCCTCCGACGTTGGGGTGTTTGGTTTCTTGAATTTTCTTCTGCCCTTTGTCTTCTTCTTTGTGGACCAGGGGCCCTCCGGTTCCCTCCTGGTTTCTGGCCATGCCTGTGTGCCCTTCCTCCGGGGCGTCACCCTTGAGCACTTGCAGTACTTGCGAGGCTTCTTTGCCACTGGTCACCCTGTAGTCTACGCCAGCTTGTTCGAAGTAAAGGGCAAATGGGAAAGACCACCTGTATCTTATGTCCTGGCTGGTGAGCCACTGGGTGAACGGACAACACTCTCTTCTGCGGGTGAACGTGAGGGTGGACGGGTCTTGGTAGATCTTAATTGTATCACCTTCAAAGATAAAGCTCCCCAGCCTTTTTGCCTTCTCCAGGACCTCCAGTTTCTCTCTATAACGGAGGAACCGCACCACGATGGTCCTTGGGCCTCCTCCTCCGCCACCTCCACCTCGATGTGCTCTTTCCAGCTGGACTTCCTTGCCCCCCTCTAATGTAAAGAGTTGGTTGATCAGACCTTTCACTTTCCTCCCCACATCGGCCGCCGTATCCCCTCTTTGCTGAGTCACGCCCATAATGCCTGTTATTTCGGAGTTCCCTGTTTTCCAGGTCATCCATCTTCAGGATTATGTCCTCCTCTCTTATTTCTAGGTCTATTAGCCTCGCCTCGTATTTCATGTCCAGCAGGTCTGTCTGAAGGTGGTTATTTTCCATTCCTTCCATTTTTTTACTCCAAGGTATCCACTCTTCCTCTGAGATCCACTATTGAGGCCTGTATGTCGGTGCAAATAGCTTTGATCTCCTGGAGAATGTCCTTGAGATCATCCTTAGTAAGCGCTGCGGGGGAGGGGGGGAGTCGCTGCCTGAGGGCATGGTGGCTCTGTGGACCTCGCTCGGGGCTGTATGCGAACGGCGAAAGCGTTGGAGGGAGACGATTGCCCCGGTGGCTGGGGTCCGCTCCAGGATGTTGCTCTTTTGGTGCCCCTTAGTGTGGTGCCTCTATCGAGACTCTCCTGACTGAGTCCCAAGGTTCAGTATGGCAGCCCGGCCCCTCTTCGTTACCAGGGTACCGAATTCCTGGTTGTGGACCTTGGTGTTGGGCCGGGGGCTCTGTGAGGCTTCTAGTGCTTGAGGCCGGGGCCTGCCTTTTTAGGTGGGCCTCTGCTGTATGGACCGGGGGAGACGTGGAGCTTTTGACGGGTGTAGCATCTGCGCTACCTAAAGAAGAAAGCATTCTGTGGAATGCAGCAGCCCGCCGAGAGCGTGCTACAGCGAGACGCAGGAGAAGAAGTGACGAAACGTAATTTAGAATGCGAGTGGATATTAAACAGCCACAGCCTGCTGATAGACGCACCTTCTCCCTCCTCCTTATATAGATATATACTCTATGCATTTAATGTACGAATTAAAGCCATTTATACTTTCCCCATTCGTGACCTTTTATTTACTCACGTTCGGGCACTTCATTTGGCGACGAGGAGCTGTGTAACTGTCAGTGCAACCATCTGACAGTTACGAGGCCGCTCCACTCATGCCCGAGTGTCGCAGCGGCCTGATTCTAGATACGGTAATGATTTCATGACTTCATCTTCTGCACAGAGTTTTTTTTACTTTCACTTTGCCTGCTTTCATATCATGCCGTAATTCTTTCTGCCTTCACAATTTCTGTGACTCTCTACGATTCATTCATCCGCACACATACACACTGAGAACTCCATGCGGCGTTGCTCAACGTTTCCTCCTTTTCACTTCCCATTCATCTGCACGCATGCGTATTGGAGACGTGCCTGCCAAAAGGACTTAAAGGAACACGCACGTTCTGTGCATATGAGGAAATTCCTCCATGAGTTTATTTAAAGTGACACGCACCGAAATGTTTTAAAGTGATGCTGAGAAAAAAAAACTCATACTTGCACTTTACTTATAGTGGCCACGGTTTATTGAAATAATTTATCAAAGTGATCCTCACAGGAAAAAAAGGGACAATATTTCTAGAATTGTCATCACACATAGAGACTACAGCAGCTTCTGCGGAGCACATTTAAAGCACCTTGCAAATGTTCTTCTTATCTTTCAAGCCAATTCTTATACATACCATTGTGCACTGTATAGGAGGAATTGCAATTATTGTCAGCTGGACATTGACATATTTGGTTTCATTCTTGTGGTGATGGCATTCAGTAGTGTACCTCCTGCCGCACTGTTTATGCCTGATGCAGATGAACCTGCCATTCCTTGGAAGAGGTGGATAAGATCTTTTGAACACTATGCAGGAGTAGTCTGTGGCCCGAATTGCAGTGCAGACAAGAGGAAGTCATTGTTACTACATTGTTTAGGACCTGCTGGTCAAGAAAAATATGAATCCTTACCTGAACTTCCAGCTGATTAGGACATAGACATTAATGAATATGAACGCACTATAAAGAAAATAAACAAACATTATGAGAAAAAAGTGAGTATCATTCTGGAGGGATACAAGTTTGGCAAGAGAACACAAGAGGAGGGAGAAAGTGTTGAAAAATATGTGACTGCTTTACGCAAACTTGCCAAGACCTGTAATTTTAATGAGCAACTAGACGAAGGGTTAAGAGACCAATTCATGTTGGAGTGCAGAAGTGCTAAAGTAAGGGAGAAGTTATGGTCTGAAAATGATCCTTCGTTAGATATCATGCTTAGAGTGGCAAAAGAAGTGGAGCACACTGAGGAGTGTGTGAGGGAATTAGAGAACAAGATGAAATCTGTCCAATTAGAGTCAAGTAACGTAAAACTTGCTAAATAAACGTGTGACAATACTGATGAAAGAGAATCCATCGCTGTGGTGACTAACGCCAGAATAAAGAAGAAAATACCCAATAAGTCACATCAACCACCGCCTGACAGAGGGAAATATAAATTCAATCAGAAAAGCAATCCAAGTAATTACTACAAGAAGGAAGGTTTCATTCCCAATTAAAAAAAAAACCCATCAAGGCAGATGTTACAGATGCGACAGCGTAAATCATTGGGCAGATGATCCCGAATGCCCAGCATTGAAAATCATATGTAGTAGATGTAAAGGAAAGGGACACTATTCCAAGTGTTGCAGAGTACGCAGCATGTCCACCAACTGGATAGGTGGAAATTCAAGTAGCGATCGTAGTGATCAAGATGATGGTGAAGAATGTGTATTTGTGGTCATGGATGATGAAGATGAAAAAGTATTAGTCCCAAAGCCAAAGTTCACATTATTGGTGTCGAAATAGACATGATAATTGATACAGGGGCAAAATATACATTGGTACCACAACAACTATGGTAAGAAAAGACATGAATATCTACATGAGACAGATATCAAACCCAGAGCATATGGTGGTGTGAGGATAGATACCATAGGGTGGTTTTGGGGCAGTTTGAAATTTAAAAGAAGAAAAGCCAATGGAAAGATCTACATCACAGACTCAGGTCAAACGCCCCTATTAAGCTGGACGCATCAAAGCAAATTACAAGTAAAAATAGATTTGATTGCTGAGGAATCTGTGTTTGCTGTTCAGGATAAACCAAATAAACAGAAGAATGATCCCGAAGTGAAGAATTACACTCCTGAGGATGTCATGACAGAAGTGTTTCGTGATGGGATTGGATGTCTTCGAGGATATGTGCACGAGATTGACTGAGATCCAATCACACGCCTGTAGTTCAGAAATTAAGGAGTGTGTGGGACTGCCCAAAGGTCAAAAGCTTCTGGACAGAAGTAATATCAAAACTGAAGAAAATATTTCCAGAAGCGGAACACTTTCCTGAAAAACTGTGGCTCTGCGGACTAAAAGGGCAACACGCCAATACACTCACTAAAGCACAATGGAGGAGTCTTATGGGCCTGGTCATAGCGGCCTGGGCCACGATCGCACAGGGATGGAAGAAGAAAGATCCACCACTACTATACACGTGGATATATAAAGTCTGGTCCCAAATGACCATGGAAAAGATAACACACAATATCCAAGGAACACAAGGCACCTTCACAAAAGAATGGGGAGGAGCACTAGAATATCTTCAATCAGACTATATGGCACAGTGGTGCCCGCACCACATAAAAATAACAGATTTTTTCACTTCTTGATCGACACCGAGAACAATTGACCATGAACTTCTCATCCGGACGGGAGGGGTGAGGGGGGGGTGGCATGGGAAAGTTGGGGAATATTCACTTTTTGTACTACCTATGAAAACAATAAAATATGTTTTAAAAAAAAATTAAGGAGTGTTCCAATATCCATGAGAGATGAAGTCAGGAGAGAAATCAAACTCATGGAAAGTCAAGGCATAATTGAAAGCATAGATGCCAGTGAATGGGTGTCGCCATTGGTAGTTCTCAGAAAAAAGTCGGGAAAGCTACGAATATGTATTGATATGAGAGAACTTAATAAATGTGTTATACCAGACAGACCTCCCCTGACAAATATTCAAGAGTTAATATCTACCATTGGGCCTTCCAGTCATTTCTCCACCCTAGATCTCACGTCAGCTTACCATCAAGTCAAGTTGCATGAGAAGTCGAAACATCTTAGTGCCTTTATTACACCAGATGGATTATATCAGTTCAAGAGGATGCCGTTTGGTCTGGTGTCGGCAGCATCTGTCTTTCAGAAGATTATGCATAAACTCTTTGAAAGAGTGCCAGGAGTGATATGTTTCCAGGATGATATATTGATTCATGCTGATAGTAAGAGACTTCATGATGAAAGGTTAAAATATGTGTGTGGAAAACTTTGTGGAGCAGGAATGACCTCAAGCAAAGAAAAATGCAAATTGATCGCTCTGAAATTGAATATCTAGGGCATAAGATTTCAGCTGAAGGAATATCTCCTAAAGAACAATTGGTCAATGCCATAAAGAAGATGCCCAGACCAAGTACTAAATAAGAAGTAGGTACGTTTTTAGGTATGGCAGAATATTATTCAAAATTTGTATGTGATTTTGCTGTACATACTGTTCCTCTTCGTGAAGTCAATAAGAAGACGAATTTTGCATGGAACAACGAGTGTGAGAAGGAGTTTGAATTCATTAAATCTGCAATTGATAAGGCTCCAGCTTTGAAGAATTTCATTAGCACTAAGAAAGTCATCATCACCACAGATGCCAGCAATGTTGGATTAGGAGCTGTCGTCACGCAAGAACATAATGGGCGAGAGATGGTAATCGCATTTGCTTCAAGACTTCTTAAAGGAGCCGAAAAATCGTATGCAGCCATAGAAAAAGAAGCCTTGGCAATAAAGTGGTCAGCAGAAAAGTTCAGAAGCTTTATTTGGGGTCGTGAAGTAGAGTTCCGAACAGACCACAAACCATTGGTTCATGTTATAATGTCCAAAAGATTGGACAAAGTGTCCAACCGAAACAGGAGATGGGTGATACTCCTTCAGGAATATAATGCAATGTACGATATGTACCAGGAATTAAAAACATTACAGCCGATTGTCTGTCATGGTTGACCAATGTTTCAGAAATCGTAGATGAAGATGATAATGCAGAAAATGTTCTTAATATTGAGTCCACTTCTATTTCAAGAAGGGAATGGAGTGATGCAATAAAAGATGACAATACTATGAACAGTCTTAAGGAACTCATCCGCAGTCAAGATTCATGGAATAAGGCTATGTTTGAGAAAGCCAATCTTTCGGAATATTGGCTTATTGCTGATTAATTGCATATTCAGAATGATATAGTATTGAGGGGAGACAAGATCATTCCACCAAGTAGTTTGCGACGAAGAGTCATTGAACTAGGTCATGAAGGTCACCAAGGGATGGTGAAAACCAAACAACGCATAAGAAATGATTACTGGTGGCCAGGATGCGACCTGCAAATAGAGCGACATATCAGGGATTGTATCCTTTGCAACAATAATGACAAGAGTTGTGTGGGAATGAAACAAACCATGGCTGTGACTCAAATTCCTGATAAAGCATGGAAAGATTTGGGGATGGATGTGTTAGGCCCAGTGTGCAGTGCTGGGATACAAAAGTATTGTCTTGTAGTGATTGACCTTCTCACCAGATGGGTTGAGGTACTCATCGCACCTAACATCACTGGAAATATTGTAATAAAATTCCTATCGGACATATGTGAGAGAGAAGGGTATCCGAATAGTATTTTAACAGACAATGGTACCCAATTTAGATCCAAAGAAATGAGAGAATTTTGCAAAAAATATTCCATACTACACAAAAGTGCCATTTACCATCCTCAAACTAATGGCACTGTGGAACGCTTTAACAAAGTGTTGAAACAGACCATTAGATTGGCATGGTCCAACGGCATGGATTTGGAAACGACTGTCAAGGAAAGAATTGTTGCGCATCGGTTCACACCCCATTCTACTACGGGACTTTCCCCATTTGAGTTGAGCAGGGGTAAGAAAGAATGCACCAAATTGGCGCCAATGTGGTTAGACAATAAGAACTATGGAGTCAACAAGGACTTTGGGGTGGTGTGTGAAAATATCAGGAGTACGCAGTTGAGAAACAAATCTGTATATGATGAGAAGAGACCCATGGGCAGATTTGATAAAGAAACCGTAGTGGGGAAGATGGTAAGAGTCAATTTACCCCCCGTTCTCAGGGAGAGATGTAAGATCCAACAAATCAGAATTGATTTCCTTGCCAAGTCACGTCAGCGAGATTTATCGAAGTTCTAGATCCGGAAGAGTTTATCGCAAGCCAAGAAGGATGGAGGACTTTGTGTAATTGTGTACATAGACTATTTTTGTTTTTTCTGGTTGAGTTTCATTTTGTTATACATAAAGGAAGGGAGATGTGTAGCATCTGCGCTACCTAAAGGAGAAAGCATTCTGTGGAATGCAGCAGCCCGCCGAGAGCGTGCTACAGCGAGACGCAGGAGAAGAAGTGACAAAACGGAATTTAGAATGCGAGTGGAGATTCAACAACCACAGCCTGCTGATAGACGCACCTTCTCCCTCCTCCTTATATAGATATATACTCTATGCATTTAATGTATGAATTAAAGCCATTTATACTTTCCCCATTCGTGACCTTTTATTTACTCATGTTCGGGCACTTCAACGGGGTGGAAGCCACCTTATCCCTCTTTCTGGGAGAGCAGGCGGCCGGGATGTAGCACTGGAGGGGTCGGGGGTGGGGCACAACCCCACCACTGTATCCTCACTGTCACGCTTCCCCCAGCAGTCTCCTCACCTCCTCTCGGTTGCTGTCTTCGAGATGGGCCGACGCTGTAGGCCCGGGCTCCTCCTCTTGTTGACGCCACTGTGTGTGGGTCGCCGTTCAGGCTTCCCCGCTCGGGGGTAGGTTGGGGGACCCCTACACAGTTCGGGTAGGGGGCTGTTAGAGTCCTGAGGGATGCTCGGCTCAACCCCCCTGCTCCGGCGTGCTGACTGTGGGTGGGGGGCCCGGGCTGTACTCCTCTCTGCCGCCGGGCTCCCGCAGAACCTCTTCTAGGCAGGGTCCGAGCCTGCGTGCCCTCCGTCTGGGGCTATGTGCGCAGTGGCGCCACCCCCAGCGCTCGACCTCCAGGCATGTTCTGTGGGTGCAGTGGGGGACCCCAACTCTCCCGCCTCCCCGTGGTCCCCTGGGGGACCGATGGCGCAGCAATGCAAACTGCCTCCAGGGTCCATGGCGCGCACTGGTCTCAGTCGCCGGCCTCCTTGTTGGTCCCTTTTCGGACTGCCCCTCTCGGGGAGTTGATTGGGGGGCACCTACGCAGCTCGGGGTGGCGGCTCTTGTGGTCCTGCAGGGTGCTCGCCTCAACTCTCCTGCTTCGGCGTGCTGTCTGTCGGTGGGGTCTGAGCCACCGCACCCTCCGTCCGGGGCTATGTGCGCAGGGGCACCACCTCCAGCGCACAATCTCCAGGCGTGCTCTGTGGGCGCGGGGGGGACCCCAACACTTCAGGCCTCACCGCAGTCCCCCGGGGGACCGATGGCGCAGCTAGGAGAACTGCGCTCAGGGTCCCAGGTGCGCACTGGTCTCGGCTGCTGGCGGCCTTCAGAAAACCTTCCCCTGGCGCTTTGGTCCGGGTCTGTGTTGGGCTGGATCCCTGGGCCCACGCACTCAGTGGGACTGACCACCCGGGGCACGGGTCCTCTCCGGCTTCACTCGATAATCCCGGCCGGGGACTGGAATGGCGCACTAGGCCCTGTGGTGCTGGCGGAGCGTGAGCCTCACACGTCCGACATGCTCCGCGCCCCCTGGTGGTCGAGTCATTGAAAGTTTTAAAAGGGATAGTGATGGGACCCCAAATGATGTAGTGGATTCAGCTACTGTACGCAAGCCCCCCCGGCAGGGGTTAAAACGGGCGACTAGATATCTGGGAAATGGACACTAGAAAGGGGCACCCAACAGGCAACACCGATATTGTTCGCTCTAGCACTAGAACCTCTGGCAGGATACTTTAGATACTATATACAGGAGACAGGGATTAGAGTTGGCGATATAACACACAATGGGCCTCATTACGACCCAGGCGGTAAGGGGTTAACGGCACCATAAAAGGTGGCGGCGCCATTAACCCCTTACCGCCTAATTACGAGGTCCCTTTGAGGGTCCCTACTGTCATGAGCACTGCTCCCGAGGAGCCAGGACTGGCCCAGCATCCTCGGAAGCAGGCCCGCCTTTCATTCTTCCGGACCCAGCAGGCCCATACAGGGGCCCTTTGGACCGTGTCCTGGCGCCTTTGGCGCCAGGCTCATAATGGGTTTCAGTCCCGGCGCCATAGGTGCTGGGCTCATATGGGTAAACCATGTCATAATGCTTGGGTGGACTTACCTGGGGCAGACCATGCTGCATACTCACCCAGAGCAACCCAGTCAGGCTGAAGTTCCCAGCCAGCAGGGCTGGGAGGAACTACTTCCTCAAATCAGGAACTCTTTTCTTACCTGGCTGGGGCTGGAGGAAGAACATGCACCAAAGCTCTGCTACACTATTTAAACCACGCCCGATGGATTTCACGTGCTTCGCGTTATTCTGCAGCAGCAGCAGGACGCTCACCGTGTCGGCTCCTGCATTCCTGGTCCGGATACATCCTCAGCTTCCCGAGCAGCAACCCGGGGTTAAGAAAACACGCCGGAATTCATACGTACCTGAATTCAGCCTCTAGAATCCAGTCTCCGAGACCTGCAAAGAAAAGTTCAAGGTTAGAAAACGTGCAAAACGCCCGCAGTCGCGCTCGCTTACCTTATCCATCCTTGATCACTCCAAGGCTCACCGCGGCCTTCACTCCGGCAGCATCCCCGCATCTGAAAGGGAAAAAGACTTTGTTTAAGGAGCCCATTAGGATAAGGCCACGTTTCAGTTATACTTACCGGACTCCGCACGTGCAGCAACGGCGGCATCGTCCACAGCATCCCAGCACCTGAAAGGGAAAAAGACATTGTTTTAGGCGTCCATTTGGAAAAGACCACAGTTCAATTATATTTACGTGGCTCCGCATGTGCAGCAACGGCGGCATCGCCCACAGCAATCCAGCACCTGCAAGGAAGGGAAAGACATTGTTACAGGTGCCATTTTGGAAAAGACCATAGTTCAATTATACTCACGTGTCTCCGCACGTGCAACTGCAACAGCATCGCCCAACGGAGTCTCTGCATCTAAAGACTATTACAAAGGGACTCTAACCTGCACATTGAATTCATCCAGTGACGTAACTGGACTCCATGCGCCCCTGCACCAGAAGCAGGATGGAGAGCTCACCTTCACCAAGCCAAAGGTAAGAGCTCACTGAGACTTGTTGAAAGCCTAGAAGTGGGAGAAGCAAAGACTGGGGGGGAACCTCATCCTATCACTTGGGTATTTACCCCTTTTTCCCATCTACAGAAAAATACCTCACAAACCAGGCAGTTCGTATTCAGAGGTCCCATCCTGAGCGCATCCCGAACCCAGGGTCGCAGTCCAGCCTGAGTCAGCGCCTCCGTAGGAACTAGGTGAGCGTTACACCTACCTTAACTGCTGGTTTTACAAGCCGTTAAGGATTGGACCCGCAAAGGGACCTTGGCGGTAATTACGGACCGCAATTTGCGGTACCGTAACTACCACCTTCCCCATTTCCATTGAGCCCCATGGGGGCAAAAATGGGAATGGGGTAGGGCCAATGGTGAATGGGGAATTACCGCCCTGCCAACCTTGGAATGGGGCGGTAATTCCGCCATTCACCATGGCGGAATCCGTAAAATACCGGCGGCAACCATGGCGCTAGTAGCGCCATGGTTACCGCACGGGTTGTAATGAGGACCAATATATCACTATACTCAGTTGATGTGTTAGTATATGTGAGAACCTCCAGAGTGAACGTCCCTGTAATATTAGAGATACTAGCCAACTTTAGGAGGTTATCGGGATATAGTGTAAATAAGGAAAAAGTCCCTGGTGTTCCCGCTAGGATCAATGCGCACACTACCAGTTGATTCATTTGCGCAATGAAGAATACGCTGGGAACTGGAATCCTTCGGCTATTTTGGGATCACAATCTTGCACGAATTAGTGGACACTCATGTTTAATACAGGGAGGGCAATGTCCGGTATAGGGGACTCTATAAAACTTTGGAAAACCCTACTGCTCTCCTTAATAGGGAAAATAGCCCTGTGTAAAATGGTGATGCTGCTCAGGCTGCTTTATTATTTAATCAATATTCCATATAAGATTAAGAAAGTATTTTTTTAAATGCTGGACACCTACATAGGGAAATTGCTCTGGGGTTCAAACAGGCGAGGAGTAGCATTAACCACTCGCAGGAGGCCATATTTGGACGGGGGACTTGCCTTGCCAGATTTTGAGATCTATTATGCAGCAGCCCAGCTGCATACAGTCTCCAACTGGATAGACACACCAGAGGGGGACTTGAAACGTCTACTAGGGAATTTTCCAACACATAGGGAAGGGATTGAACTACTATGGGACTCTAAAGCAAGTATGGGAATGAGCGAGATATGCACAGTGCCAAGGGAAATCTGGAAACAATTATGGGGGAAATTACAGAACCCCCACCCACATAACCCAGACCTACCGCCAAGTTTTGATCCTGTGCTACAGGGAATATTGACCAACCTAGATTGGTCTAGATTACGACATAAAGGGTGCACAGCATTGGGGGATCTCCATGAAGAAGGGAAATTACTACCATTCCATGAATGGCGCCAACGGTACGATATGCCCGAGGGGACCTTCTGGAGTTATGCTCGAATCGTGAAAAGAATAGCTGCCTTGTGGGAGGAGACTCAGGAGGAACCAGAACATAGCTCCCTAATGCACCAGATACTACATGCTAGACACAACAGAGGACTGATTTCCCGTCTGTACCAGCAGATGGGGGTACAAAAGAAACTCCCGGAATTAACTATGAAGTCAAAATGGGAAAAAGATGTCGCTAAAGAGATACCCGAGGAACAGTGGGCCAGGATACAGGGACAAATTCGTATGGTGTCTAGGAATGCCAGGTTTAGGCTCATGCAGTACAACTTCATCCACAGCGTATGTATATGACACCGTCCAGACTCCACATGATCAACCCACAACATGCACACACCTGCCCCACATGTGGGGTGGCCTCACCCGGTTTCTGGCATATGTTTTGGGGATTTGCTCTAAGATCAAAATATTCTGGGAGTAAGTAATGAACAAGTCTAACTCCTGGGCCCATAGCGAGTATACATGCGCACCTGAAACGTGCTTATGGGGGATACTGCCCGTGGTAAGAAAACTAAGACTAAAAGGAAAATAGTGGCTTACCTGCTCATATTAGCTAAACACAGGATTGCAGTCTCATAGAAAAACCCAGGGGCCCATCAATTCAGCTATGGTTGAAAGATGAACATCGTTGGGGGCGGCAGAGATGGATATACTTGGAGACCAGACCCTGGTAGATGCAGAAGAAAACAGAGGAATAGACTGGGGACAAATGTGGATTGAACTGATGAATACCCCTGACTTACACCCGCCATTAGGGGGGACACAAGGGAACGAATCTATCAAGAACCAGATACGAGTCCCCAGCAGAAATTAGACTAGACATAAAGATGATGATCTCTTTTACTGCTACTGATGAGGTCACCTACGCCTGTGGGGTGAACAGGCACAAAGTTTTATAATCTCACGCCTTGAACTGAAACAATTGGGACACATATGTTGATTAGTTTGTTAACAGTCTGTCTGAAAGGGTTATTATTCAAGAAATGTTGGATATGATGTGATATTGCATGTACTTACTGAAAATGTAATGGTAACTGAAGCTGTCACTACTTTATCAATAAAGAAATTCAAATACAAAAAATAAGTTTACGATGCAGGATTCACTTCCCTTAGCTTCACAATCATCTGTCGGTCAAAGACTTTCGACTGTACAGAGGATTTTACAAGACCCCTGATTGACCCCTTTGACCCTCTTTGCGCCTTTCCCAAGGCCTTCTGGGTCTGGTAGTTTCAACAATCGGGTTATCGCCCTGCTTTTCTTGAGTGAGCACCCACGTGGTGCCGGATTCTTCTGCTGCTGGCTTTCCCCTTAGTATCAATAGTTCTTTGTTATTTCACAGTTCAATAAGCCACTTGCTACTTTCGTTCAACACAGTTCGGTTTCTTATCGACTCTCCCCTCGATTCACCGGCTGTGATGAACCACTTTGCTTTTATTCTCTCTGGAGTCAAGGTTGGTACCCCGGAGACCAGCGTCTCTCCCCGGCTTGCTTATCTGCGGAGGAGGGTCTTGTGTACCGTTGACACCTGCTGCAGCATGCGCTGGCGATTGTTTACGGTTTTAGGATTGCTTCCGCTGAAGTTTCACGGGCCTTGATTGGAAAGGGTAAGGTCGCTTTGCTCCTTGTCATCCTCTCAGTTCGCACAGTCTGTCTCCTCCTCTTGAACTGCCGTGCTGAGTTAGCCCCCTCGTGGTGCGGTCTGCCTTGCTTGTATTGCGCTCCACCTTTTATCCCTGTGGGGAAGGGAAAGGGCCGTGGTGTTGGGACATGTTAGGTAAATGGCTCGAGTGTTGGTCCGTCGTCCTTTGTAATATGCAAAAGTGTTTGTGTTGGAAAAGAGGGGGCAGTAAAGTGTTTGTGTATCCTACGTGGTAGGTTGGCGGAAAAGGTGTTTTAGGAAGGGGGATACTGTGTCTCACCTGTCGGTGTCCCACATCCGCTCCACAAGGACCCCCCCATCCAGGTGATCCTTCCCCACTGGTGCACCCCCAGGAACTGGACCCAATAGCGATGGCTGTGTCCTGGCCACCTGGATGACAGTTCCCCAGGGACTGGTAAGTGAGACACTTTCGGGTTTCTCACAATAACTAACAGTGTTTTGCAGTTTTGTGCCCCCACAAAGTGAAGGAAACTGTCAAAGTGAGGTTAGACGCTGTGTAGCATGTGTTTGGGCCACCAAGTCAGTGAGATAGATTTGTGCAGTCTTCAGGCCCCCGCAGATGCGTATGATTTTGTCCTATTTCAGATGGGGACCTTATTATAATTGTTCTTTTTTAACACGCTTAATACCAGTGAGTGGTTTCTAAGTGCGGGATCGGCATTCAAACCTGTGTTGTGCTGCGTAGTATTGCTTCCAAGACAAACGCATTGCCCCTAAGCTATCCTTCCCCACCTTGATGGTTTTAAGTGCACTGCCATTGGCGGTGACTAGCGTGCGTTGAACCAACAAACCTCTAGGCATGTCTTTACCTCGGGAGCCTCCATCGTCAACCTTCTGTTACTGCCATGTTCTCGGAGGCTTATGTAGCCAGGGACCATCACAGTCTTGCCAGGTGGTATTATAGCTTGACCATGATTGGTGGTGGTCACGTCTCCCATGGGATCCTTCAGATCGATCAATCTTCTCCATGCCTTTCTGGAGGTAAGTCTTTTGGCAGGTGGGACGCATTAACAGAGTTCGGGCAAACTGAGGACCAGCCATCTTCTTGCACAGCTTTGCCAGTGTACCGAACATTGCAGAGTTGGTGCTCATGGCCAGCGGCATGTCAGGATTTTGATTGTGGTGAAAACCAATGCCAGTGTGTCCAAGGTAGCGCTCACGCCAGCCACTTCTTGTGTTAGATGGACTTACCAACAGAGATAATCGAGGTATCTGCATGCTCCATCTCCAACTCCCATCTGATTTAACCCATCCAGGGGTTCCAGAGGTAGATGCATCATATGCGGGCGATAGTGAGGTTCGTACACTATGGTGACCTGGGATCCACTGTCCAATTAGGTGTCGTTTTTTCGCCCTTCAATATCAACTGGGATGGTCATGGTGGGCCAAAAGAGCCCAGCTTGTATGCCATAGTTAATATATTGCTGTGTTTTCAGCCTGGAGCAGTTCGCTGGCAGCTCAGCCGTGTTGTTACCAAACTCATGGACCTGACAGATGATCAAATGTTGGACCTGCCTGAGCCTTAGTCTGACATCTGATGGAATTGATCTGTGTCATCGGCGAGTTGTTTGTGCTGTCTTGGTGAAGCGTATTCCTGTGGTTGGGGTTCTAGCTTCTCCTCCTCTAGGACCTCTTAATCGTTTCCCGACATGGCCATCATGGAGGTAGGTTTGAGAGCATCAAAACGGGCAGCTACCCGTGCATAATTTGCATCTCTCTCACACAGGCGAGTTGAATGAATGTCATCTCCACTTGGGTGATGAAATCTCCAGGGTGGTAATGGTGCAGAAGGTTTGTTGGGGAACTCTCTGGGTTCTCGTGCCCGCCGTTAAGCTTGATTCTCTCGTTACCTGGTGGGACGATAACTCTCCCTCTATCCAGGTTAGTGACAGTATTCTCCTTGGAAGCCACTTGTATTTGGAGCTTCTTCACCAGCTGCTGTAGCTCTTGTATTTGCCTCTGTTGTGCAGGGGCAGTGATCCGGCCTTGTACTGGATGACTCTGCACTTTGATATCAGCTGCTTCCTCTTCCTCTTCAGAGCCTTAATAGACCTCAGCATTTCCTCATAGGAAGGGGGATATTAGATTATTCCTTAGCCCCTTTTAGTACTTGCTTCATTCGTCAGCAATTCAATTTTGAGGTCTCCACCCCTCCTCTTTGAGCCAGATGCAGGGTTTGTTCAATCCTCACCACATAGTTGGACAGCTTCTCCCCCGACCGCAGAGTGGTAGCATGGAACTTCATCATCATGCCAGCACCTGGTTCAGTGGTTCCAAAAGCTCCTCCCAAATCTCCTATCACTTGCCGAGAAGTAGAATCAAGTGACTGTACCATTTGTAGAGCAGGGTCCTTCAATGATTTTACTACTCGCTGCCGCTTCTCATGATCCGCCACCTTCCAATCTTGCACCGTATGTTTGGTGAGATCAGCCTCTTCACCGTTTGGAACGGGTCGCTCCCTGGAAAATGGTCATAGTCTAGTGTAGGTTCCATGTTCAGGCATGAAAGATGGTGTAGGTTGACGTTAAAGTGCTACTTTAACAGCCTCCGCCACAGCAGCAGCAATGACCACGGCCTCTTTGGTTGGTGTGGCAGGTTCGGGTTGCAGAGGTATACCTGGCCAGGCATCTAAAGACCAGATGGGGCCCACAAGCAGTGGCTCTTCACCTCGGATCTCAGTGGGAATCTTCTTGCATGTAAGAAAATTACGACCGTAACACAGTATATAACATTTGG
Source organism: Ambystoma mexicanum (assembly GCF_040938575.1). NCBI lineage: Eukaryota > Metazoa > Chordata > Amphibia > Caudata > Ambystomatidae > Ambystoma > Ambystoma mexicanum. The sequence goes on along the minus strand of NC_090923.1, from coordinate 1,124,205,944 downwards.
TGTCTTGACCAGGAATGTGTCTCGAACGTTTCACCTTCCCAGTGGCGGGTTCAAAGGGACCAGTCATGGCCATGATTTCAACAGTAGTGACATGTAATGGGACTTCTCCAACTAAGAAACAAACTTCAAGACTAAGCCATTGGGAGTGCACCCAATGTAGCATATTGCCATGTGCCATGTTGACCCCTTGTGAGAAAGTAGCCAATATACTTTACTGACTCCTGTGTGGTAAACAGGAGATCCTTCTGTGGCTGGTGTACTTCCCCGGATCTCAGCAGTGCCTCCAAACGTGTAAGGGCTTAGTGCCCAATGATAGTGAAGTGTGATGCAATGAAACTGGTAAGTAAAATAGATGTAGTAATGGCTGAGCAGCGACCTGTATGAACATACACCTGGCCACTCACGTTATCATGCACATAACCTGGAAGTCCGGGGATAGGAAGTGCTAACACCAGGCCTATGCAGATGCCTAAGACTAAGGATCTCCTGATGCGGACTAGTATGGCACCCAACTTCCAGCACGCTTTTGCTGGGTGAGGATGGTTATATCTTAGCTTAAACAAGGACAAGAAGTCCTTATATGCCCTACATCAACAGAATAACGACAATCCACATTTGTTGGATTTGTCAGCACTTGGGCAGGGTGTTGTATATACCATAAATATGAATAAATCGTATATATTAAACATTTCATTGGCATTCATAATGCAGGTAAGGAAATAAATACACACTATTGAACTCGGCTCAATGTATTAGGCAACCTGTTATAGCCCTGTCTAGCTGTGTTTCTCCTACTGCAAAACATTTGAATCTAGCTGTTTAACCTACTACAAAACAATTGAATCAAGCTGTTTCACCTACTGCAGAAAATTTGAATCTAGCTGTGTTTCACCTACTGCTAAGAATGTTAATCTAGCTGTTTGACCCACTGCTAAAAATCTGAATCTATCTGTGTTTCACCTACTGCTAAAAATGTGAATCTAGCTGTGTTTCACCTACTGCTAAACATTTGAATCTACCTGTGCCCTGTGGCTGTACTGTGCTTTGTTTTGGCTGCGCCCAGTGACTACATTGTGTTACTTTGTCCTGCTGTTCCTGTCTCCCCCCTCCACTCTTCTCTCACTCCCTTCACTCCCCCCTCTCTCCTCTTCCCCCTCCTCCACATCACCTATGGCGCTCTGTTTGTCCTATCTTCTCTAACTGCTTTTCCATTGACTATCCTACCCTTTTCACTAAGTCTGGTAGGAAGAAGTTAAAAAAGGATATCCTGGTCTCTAACCCTGGTCCCCATATCGCTGACACCTACACAAGCGCATCCTCCAGACAGACCCTCACCGACATCCTCTTTGTCGTTCCTTCACCTGACCTTTGGACTCCTCATATGGACTCTGTGCTCTCTCCCTTCTCTTCTTCACCCATTAATGGGGGTACCCAGTGGGAGGCCCTCCTGGACCCCTTCCACTCCTCTAAGGTAATCATTAATGTCTACCTGAATGGCACTGTCCTGGTCCAAGGCCCTCTAGCCAACCTTCTCTTCTTTGACAGATGCTTCCCACGCCTCCTGCTGTACCCTCTCTCTCCTCTCTGGCTTCCTTGCCTCCCACCTCTGCCTCCTCCTTGGATACCTTGCCCTCTCCTCCTTCCTCTGCTGCCCCCCCCTGGGCTCCTTCTACACCTCTGCAGGGTGTACCTCTGATGTGTACGCCTCCTCAGAAGTCTTTCAAGGTTGGCAACCTTCTCCATATTGCCACTCTCAACTCTCGCTCTGCCGTCAAACACTCCTGACATTTACTGCCTCCTGGAAGAACTCAACCTCGATGTCCTCGGTCTCACCGAGACATGGTTCACAGCCAGCTCTGTCATGAGCTTTGACACTCTCCTCCCTGATGGCTACAAGATCCTCTCCGCGCTCAGATCCAACCGTCCTTGTGGGGGCGTAGCCTTGATCTTCCCGGAGTGGATTCCTGCCTCTGTGATACCTGTACAAGCCTACTCCTCCTTCGAATGCCTTGTCTATATGCTTTCTCTCTCTCCTGGTCACTCTCTCACCATTGCTACTATCTATTGGCCACCTGGTCAGACTACCTCTTTCTCTCCGAGTGGGCAGACCTCTCCTCCTCCCTCGTGGCCTCGACCACTCAACTTCTCCTTCCTGGTGACCTCAACATCCATCTGGAGGCTTCCTGGCCCTCCTCGGGACTCTTTTGCGATCTCTGCGACTCCCTCTCTCTTTCTATTCTTCCCTCTGGCCCGACTCGCTCTGCAGGGCACACTCTTGATGTTCTCATTTCCTCTGACCTCCTCTCTAACTCTCTCACTACTCCTCTCTGCTGGAGCGATCACTTTCTCCTCTCCTCCCATCTCTCCCTCTCTACCCCGCAGGCCAAGCCAGCTCCAGCACTGCCACCTACCTTCTCGGTTATCCGACCCATGAAGCGTGTCTGTTGAGTATATCGCTGCCAGTTTCTCCCCCACGCTCTGCCTCTGACTGACTCTCATCCTGACACTGCCCTTTGCAAGCTCCACTCTGCGATCTCTGATACTCTCGATCTTCTTGCCACTATCATGAGGATCCGCTTGAAGCCCAAAGCCAAGTTCAACTCTTGGTACCACTTTGACCTTGTCGCCCTTAAATGCAAGTGTAGGGTGACTGAGAGGAAATGGCAGGCATCTTGTGCATCCTCTGATAACTGGCCTACCGCCTTCTCAAAAGGCACTACCGGCTCTCTGTCCGCACTAAGAAGGGAGCCCACATTCAAGCCCGCCTCTCTGTGGCATATAACAACTCGGCCGGACTCTTTAAAATCTGCAAGAAGCTGGCCAATCCTGCTGCAGTCTCTACTTCTCCTATCCCCTCCCAGGCCCTTTGCACGGCCCTGGCTTCTCATTTCATCTCTAAAACCCAGGACATCCTGTCCACCCTCTCGTCCTCTCCTCTTCTTCCAGCTACCCTCTCCGCTACCTACGGACCCCCTGCAGCACCCTCGCCTCCCTCTTTCTCTTCCTTTCCTCTGTTCCCCCCCCGACGAGATTTCTAGACCAGTACGATCTATGAAGGTTTAGTCAAAACAGGTTCTTCCCCGCTCGTCCAAAACCATTAAGGACCATATTGACGCCCTCATGCCCTGGACGACTTCTGCAACCACTCCTTCGCCACTGTGACCTTCCCCTCCCCTCTGAAGCATTCTCTTGTGCATCCTCTTCTCAAGAAACCCACAGCTGACCCATCCTGCCCGGCTATCGCCCGATCTCTATCACTCCTTTCCCGGGCAAACTCCTGGAGAAGCTGGCCATTTCCCAGGTTAATTTTCACACTGACTCTGTGGTTGTCTCCATGACCATCAGTCTGGCTTCAGAGCTGCCAGAAGAATGGAATCTGCTCTCCTGAACATCCGTGAAGACTTTCTCTACAACCTTGATTCTAATCTCCCCTCTGTCCTCATCCTAATCTATCTCTCTTCTGCCTTTGACATGGTCAACCATGCCATCCTGCTCAACCGCCTCTGTGATAACCTGGGTATCACTGATCAGAACCTGGCCTGGCTGACCTCCTTCCTCGCCAACCGACTCTCCCAGGTCCAACTTGGGTCAGTCCTCTCTACCTGTGGTGTTCCCCAGGATCTAACCACTCTCCCTGACTTTTCAACCAGTACCTGCACCCCTCGCCCACTGCATTGCTGCTCTCTGCTCCAATCTTCAGTGCTATGCGGATGACACTCGGCTCGTTTTCAGGCTCCCCTTTGCCACCTCCTCTTCGGCTCTCATCTCTGTCTGTCTGCAATCCTGGAGTGGTGTGCCGGCAACGACCTCTGCCTTAATGCCAGTAAGACAGAGATCTTCCTCATCAGCACTCCTGTACCTTCCTTTTCTGTCATTCTCTGGCCGGCCTCCGTTGGCCCTCTCCCGACTCCCGCCTTTGAGGTTAAGAACCTCGGGCGTCATCTTCGACTCCATGCTTTCCTTTTCTCCACACATCTGTGGCGTCTCTAAGAAGTCAAACTTCCAACTGCACCTCTCGGAGGTATTCTTCCTTTCCTCTTCTTCCCTCAGAAGCTCATTGTCTCTGGAGCACTGGTTCTCTCTAGGCTGGACTACTGCAACAGCCTCTTTCTAAATATGCCTGCTATTAGACTCTGCCCTCTGCAACTCATCCAGAAGAGGGCTGCGAGACTTGTCCTTGGCCTCAAGCCCAGGGATCGTATGTCTCCAGCACTCAAATATCTTCATTGGCTCCCAGTGGCTGCAAGGATTCAGTTCAAGGCCCTTTGCATTGTCCACGAGGCCTTCGGGGGCCTGGGGCCTGCAATACCTTCAACTATCTCACCGTAAATACCTTCCTACTCAAGCTCTTCGCTGCTCCAACTCCCTCAGGGTCCGTCGCTTCTCCAAGCAATGAGTTGGTGGTAGGTCTCTCTTTGGCTGGGGCCTCCCTCTGGAACAGCCTCCCTGCCACTCTGAAACTTGAGGAGAGCCATCTTTGGTTCCGGAAGCACCTCAAGACCTTCCTTTGCTTCTGCCTTCTCTCTTCATCCCGCCTGCTTATCTCTGTCTGTTTCTGCATTGGGCATCTTGCTACCCTCTGATTTTTGGGCCCAGATCCCTGCCCAACCTGCTGCTTACCCGCACTGCCTCCAGGCAACCCTTGCATTTGGGTCTGTATCTGCAACCCTACAGTCCCCTCACCTGCACTTATTAGACACCCGTTGTCTGCGCTTTAGTCATGCACTTGCTAGCTGCACTACCTGTTGTTGTTTTGATCTTGTTTTGAGGTAATAAAAGGGAAAGCCCAAATGTGGAGGGATTAAGGGGCTCAAACAAGTACCATTTTTACTTAAAATTTTAGACAAAGTTGCTTACTCGCAGATCCAAAAATACCTTGAGTTACATAAACTCCTAGGGGTCAGACAATCAGGATTCCGTCCGCTACATAGGACGGAAACTGCATTGATAGATTTGAAAACACAAATCGATGAGCTGAGAGACAAAGGAAAGACAGCACTACTGCTGTTACTTGATCTCTCAGCTGCATTCGATCTGGTGGATCATAAGGTCCTCTGCAGGCACCTTGACTGAGCAGCCCACTTCTCCACAGATGCTGTGAAGTGGATAGAATCATTCCTGAGCGATAGAACCATTAAAGTATTCTCCCCATCAGCGGCGGCTGATCCTACCCAATCGTGTGCGGGGTCCCTCAGGGCTCATGCGTGTCTCCAACTCTGTACAACATATTCACCAAACCATTGTTCGATGATTTGGACCTTCTGGGTATCACGTAAACTAATTACGCAGATGATACACAGATTCTCCTCCCACTTTCCGGGGATCATGGCAAGGACTTGGCGTTGGTGAATAGGATCTACCTTATCATTCAGGCATGGGTGGCCACACACGGCCTATGCCTGAATGATGACAAGACAGAGCTGATAATTCTTGGTACCCCCTCCAACATCTCTAAACTAGGTCATGAATACGCTTCTTTCATCATTGATGGCAACAATACCATGGTCTCAAAGGAGGTAAAAACCTTAGGTTTCTACCTGGACGCCACTATGTCCTTCAATAAACAACTGAAATCCCTGGCTTCCACTACAGCCTACATATGCAAGCTTATCAGAGCTGGTAAGCCCTTCCTCTCCAATGACAGTTGCATTATACTGGCCAGAGCATTCATTCTTTCCAGATGAGACTACTGTAATGCTCTCTACAGTAGTGCCAACAAAGCCAGTATCCAAAAACTACAAATACTACAAAACAGCACTCTTAGAGCCGCTCTATGCATTAACAAAAGAGTGCACATGACCGTAATCAGACGCCAATATAAATGGCTATCCACCCATAACAAAATACAACTAAATATCGCCTCCCTGACCCACAAAGCATTACACAATGCTGCCCCCAGATACCTAATTGACAAATTGTCAAGAAGAACCTCCAGCAGGCCTACCAGAGTTGTCAATACCAACTGCCTGGTGGTACCAAGATTCAAATCTTCCAAGATTGGCGGTAATAGCTTCCCTGTGAAGGCCGCTAAACTTTGGAACTCCTTGCCACACGAGCTGAGAGCTGATCAACCCAACCCACATTTCAGAAAGAACCTCATCACCCACCTCAATCTGACTGAAGACTAGTCTCAACTGAAACTACTGCACATTAGCACACTTTACCTCCCATTATTGTAAACTATTGTATACTACTGTACACTATGATGTAAATAACTTTTTTGAAATCTACTACTTGTATATTCTGAGCCCTACCTCTTTTGTATTTTGTGTGTCAATTTATACTGTTTGTCATTATGTAACTTGTAAGCCTTGCATAACCTTTGCTGCGCCCCCTGCTACCTCTGGGTCTGGTGCGCATTAGCAATTCAATAAGCAAACAAACAAATATATTAAACAAAGAGGGACCCTCCGCTTACAAAGTCAACATACCAAAAATGGGGAATGTTTTATTAGTCAAATAATTGTGGCTTGAATTGATCTGCCTGGAAGCATCACCACAAGACTAAGGGCCTGATTCATGGAATGTTTTCCTATGGGATTGCACCATTATAAAACACTTCCATGAATCAGGCCCCAAATCTTGGTGCAGGAAAACACGAGCAAAGAAATTTAGCTACAACATGTATTAGTATGTTAGCCTTCTCAAATTGGCTGTCTCAAAAATGTTATTGCTGTTTTTAGTAGCAAACAGTAACAATAACACAAGCTAATTACTTTATTCTTAGCAGATGTGCAACATTGTTATTAATACAATGAAATGTTAATAAAACATTTTGACAAAAATTTGGAATAAAATGAAACCATGTACATTCGTGCAACATACGCACTGTGTGTGTATGTGTCCTTATTAATGACCAAAAATAGGTTGAGCTGCACGTAATAAAGTGAGAAATCCTGGATCTACGTCGGGGATGGGGAACTCCCTAGATAGAAATGGGACTTTGCAAACCGGAGGTTGCGGATTGCAAAGACGTTTCGGCGATAGTTCAAGGTGCCTTCTTCTGGGCCTTGGAACGTGTATCACTAAGGGAAGAACACACAAACATGTTTACTATAAATTAAAGTACTGGGGAAAGATCAAAATGTGGGCTAAACAGTGGTGGGCGTACCCACCAGTGGAGAGGCGGAATACAACTATTCTGAAGAGAGCAACACTAACCTTGTGTATGTCCCATGGAGGGGAGAGAGAGAGAGGCAGTACATACCGTTGGTACTCAAACACGTTGGTGACAGATGAGCCACTATAAAGATGCACCTGGATATAATTTGTTCAAGGCGCTCGTCATGTGTACAAGCTGCTCCTGTTTGGAAAAGCAAAAGAATCATGTGTACCCAAAAGAAATGGGAGCACGAGTCTCTACATCAAACAGGGCAAGGTAAAAACATGAACCGGGCAGAGGGACAGGGACACGTTCCCTATTGTAAGGATACACTTCTAAATAAAAGTAAAAGGATGAATACCTGGGACTTCTTTGATCTTGTGTTGAGCACTTTCCACTCCTCCCCTTCCCCCTGCACTTTCCACCTTCCCCCCTACCCTACACTTGTGCGTTCTCATGGGCCTAGTAAGATCGTAGTCTTGTCCTCTTGTACCCCTCCATCGCCTTGTTGTGCCCTGAAACACTTGTGTATGGGCGTGATATAAGTAAAATATCATATCCTACTCAAACCCATTTGTAGAGGGCGTTTTTGCCTCATCGCCAGAGGGCTTGTCATATTTCAGAAGAAGGCTCTACAACCATTTGATTTGTTTTTCAACCCCCTTTGCATGTTTTTTTTTCAGTTGGGTGGAGGGGGAAGGCATGGTCATATCTTGATTTGTCTCCTTTTGGGTCAGTTGTTTCTGGTTGTCGAATATGGAAAACGTTTTCGGTTTAGCAGTTTGCAGCATCGCCAGCTCTTCCATCCTTTTTACGAACGACTCCGAGACCTCGATCACCTCTTTACTTGGGGCATTATGGCCATCATTCCCAGTCACTTCATCGTTCACTTGTTGGTTCGTCATGGGAGCTTCGTCTCTTAGCAGGGGATCAGCAACTTAAGACAATTCAGAACTTTTGTTGTGTTGCCTCCGTTGTTCCCCAATTTCCTTGCTTGGGGTTAGAATCACCAACCTTTGATCTATCTTTAGGTGGAAAAGCCTGATGTTGTTACTCCGAAAGTCTGTCCTCCTGTTTTGGTTTGGATTCTACTCCACAATGATTATCTTTTTTTAATTGAGATCGCATCCCCTTACAATGCGCTAGTAAAGCTTCCATCATCATGTTCTTATCTGCCGTTTCTCTCATTGCCATATCACACAATTTCTCTTGCCACTTTGCAGAGTTCTCTGCCTCCTTTTCCACTCTCGATTGGATTGCGGCGGTAAGAGTCTCCAGAAAAATCGTTTTGAAATATACCATAATTAGCAATGTGGATTGATCTTTGATTGCATCATTTAGTTATTCGTATAGTTTGGAAAACTGGGCCAGTGAGATCGTTAGGGTACCCATTATGTTATTCTGCAAGGCGGTCATTGCATCAGGTGACAAACAAGCCTCCATAGGCGGCTCTAACGCCTGCATGTTGAGTCGGCTATCAAACCCTCTGAGGATTCAGAGACTATGGAGTTCGTGAACACCTTCTCTACTTGAATGCCTTTCTTGATTTTTGCCCAACTTAAGTATATTCCTTTCTGGGCTCTGCAAGGATTCCTCGTTGTGATCGTTTATCTCATCCGGATAAGGGTCCACGATCTCTCCCTCCACATTGCTTCTTGTATGTTCAAGTATCACTGATGGTTCAGGAGATTCTAGTGTCCTCCTCTTCTTAGGTCTTTTTTGTTGGTTGCTACCCAGGGAGCTGTGTTTGTTTTTTACTCTATATTAACTCTATAATTAACTCTATAAACAGATCCTGTGTCCAGATTAAGGTTGCAACCCTTAATTTACTAGAGGGTTACACTAACCAGGCTCTTCTAGGCCTCAAACAGGAGCTAAGTAGCTCCCAGCTCCCCTCAATTTCGAACCCTGGCCAACTACATAGGCCACGAGGCAGGGGACTTGTTGGGGAAACTGGCCCTTTAAGAGGAGCTACACCATGCTTAGGGGCTTCACCATGCTCAGGGGCTTCTCTATGAAGTCATTGGGATAGCCTCCAGCCTTCCCTGGCATCCACTGGGTTAGGGGGTTGCAAACTGTGTCCCTGCAGATGGTTTAGCCTATTGATCCATCAACCCTACCGAGCACAGTCAATGGTGGGGATCATGGGCACTGTAGTCCAAAACCTATGAAGGACAGCAACTTGCTCATCAATGCACTACAGTATATAACTGTATCATTTTAATGAAACTAGCAGCTGACTTTGTCCTTTAAGCCCACAGGTTTCAGCAGTGGAAAGAAACAATGTTGTGAGGGATTCAATTTAGCACACTACGGCAGATGAATAACTGATTAGGCACTATAGAAACCTCTATGAATCATAATATCAACAATGGAGGGAAACGTGGCAAGGTATTCAATTCCATTCGCAGTTGCAAACAAATGCCTAATTAAACCCAACAAATGAGTGTGTGAGACTTATGCTTCTAATTCCTTGAACGAGGGAAACATTTGTAGTAAGGTGCTCAGTTTCCCTTGCAATAGCAGAGGAAACCCTGATTAGCGCCAATAGGAAACAAACAGTTCTCTCAAACACTTGTGCTGCAAGTTCTACTAATAATCAGACTGGGGGAAATACTAAGTTGCTTTTGACCTTCTTCCTAGTACACAAACTCCTCGGAAAGCAGCTAGCAGTTCTCAGACATCAGGAGGCATAGGGAAGGGAAAGTCTCAGGCTGCTGCGTTTACAATACCAAAGGTTCCAGTAAGTTCCAAGATGGCAGACATCGCCCCAACACCTCATTCAGCACAGGTGAAACAATTAAGGCCACCCAACCCGCCACAAATGCTCCAGATGCAGACCCTATTAGGGTCCCATAGGGAGGCTACCCTAGTAGCACGGGTTACAAGGATATAAAAGCACATGCTCTGACTGAGAGAGTGTGAGTAATTGGAGAAAGAGCTGCTGGACGGAGTTTGGAGACGCTTCACAAGTAGAAGGGGCCTGGAAGAGAGAGGAAGCTTGCAGATGAGGAGGAGGGTTTGAGACGAGGGGGAGAAAGAGTTGGCATACATATATGATATGATATGGCATTTATAACGTGCCTATACACAAGTGTTTCAAGGCGCGATGAGGCAAGGGAGGGGAAAAAGGGAGGGCGGACACGATGAGGAGAATCTCGGTCTTACTGGCATTAAGGCAGAGGTCATTGGCGGCACACCACTCCTGGATAGCAGACAGACAGTCAGAGATGAGGGAAGGAGAGGAGGAGGCCGAGGGTAGCCTGAGGATGAGCTGGGTGTCATCCGCATAGCACTGAAAGTTGGAGCAGAGAGCAGCGATGCGGTGGACAAAGAGTGCTAGGTATTGGTTGAACAGCCAGGGAGAGAGGTTAGACACCTGGGGGACACCACAGGTAGAGAAAAAGATGGCAGAGAGGAAGGACCCAAGTTGGACCTGGGAGGGTCGGTCAGAGAGGAAAGAAGTCGGCCAAGCCATAGCCTGACCAGTGATACCCAGGTTATCACGGAGACAGTTGAGCAGGATGGCATGGTTGACAGTGTCAAATGCATAAGAGAGATCAAGCAAGATGAGGACACAGGGGGTGTTAGAGTCAAGATTGGAGAGTAGGTCTTCAAGGATGTTCAGGAGTGCAGTTTCCGTGCTTCTGGCAGCTCTGAAGCCAGACTGATGGTCACGAAGACAACCAACAGATTCAGTGTGGAGATTAAGCTGGTAGATGGCCAGTTTCTCCAGGATCTTGCCCAGGAAGGGGAGTGATGGAGATTGGGCGATAGTTAGCCGGGCAGGAGGGGTCGGCAGAGGGTTTCTTAAGAAGAGGGTGCACAAGGGAGTGCTTCAGGGGGGATGGGAAGACTCCAGTGGCGAAGGAGTGATTGCAGAAACCAGCCAGGGCAGGAGCCTTGGAGTCGATGTGGTCCTTGATAGTTTTGGAGGAACAGGGGTGAACCTGTTTCGACGAGACTTTCATAGATCGGACTTGTCTAGAAACCTAGTCTGCACAGAAAAGGGGAAAAGCAGAGGAGGAGGGAGGGGAGGTGGCTGCAGAAGGGCCAGAGGAAGAGCAGGCAGTAGGGGGTGGTGGGATAGTAGGAGAGTGAGGACAGGATGTTCTGACTTTTAGAGATGAAGTGAGAAGCCAGGGCCTGGGAAGGGACAGGAGAGGTAGAGACTGTGGCGGGATTGGCCAGTTCCTTGCAGATTTTAAAGAGTTCAGCTGAGTTGTTAGATGCCGCAGAGACGCAGGCTTGGATATGAGCTCTCTTCTTGGTGAGGACAGAGAGCCGGTATTGCCTTTGGAGCAGGCGGCAGGCCAGTTGGTCAGAGAATGTACATGAAGCATGCCATTTCCTCTTGGCCACCCTGCACTTGCGTTTTAGGGTGACGAGGTCTGAGTCATACCAGGAGTTACACTTGGCTTTGGGCTTCAGGCGGATTCTCATGACAGGGTCAAGGAGATCAAGAGTATCAGATATAGCAGAGTGGAGGGTGGAGAGAGCTGTGTCAGGGTGAGAGTCAGCCAAAGGTGTAGGGGGGGGAGCCTCAGCAGACACGCGCTTCATTGGCCGCATGACATAGAAGGTGGGCGGTAGTGATGAAGGTGGCTTGGCCTGAGGGGTAGAGAGGGTGAGATGGGAGGAAAGGAGAAAGTGATCACTCCAGGAGAGAGGAGTGGTGAGAGGGACAGAAAGGGGAAGGTCTGAGGAGATCCAAACATACAGAGTGTGCCCTGCAGAGTGAGTCGGGCCAGAGGGGAGAATAGTGAGTGAGAGAGAGTCGCAGAAGTCGTGGAAAAGTCCAGAGGGAGGACAGGAGGCATCAAGGTGGATGTTGAAGTCTCTAAGAAGGAGGAGTTGAATGGTTGAGGCCAGGAGTGAGGAGAGAGGTCGGCCTACTCGGAGAGGAAGGAGAAGATCTGACCAGGTGGCCGATAGATAGTAGCCACAGTAAGGGAATGGCTAGGGGAGAGAGAAAACCTGGAGACAAGGCATTCAAAAGAGGAGTAGGCCTGCGTAGGAATGACAGAGACAGGAATCCACTCGGGGAAGATCAGGGCTAATCCCCCACAAGAGCAGTAGGACCTGGGCGCGGAGAGGATCTTGTAGCCGTCAGGTAGGAGCGTGTCAAAGCTGGTGACAGAGCTGACTGTGAACCATGTCTCGGTGAGACCGAGGACATCGAGGTCAAACTCTTCGAGAAGGCGGCAAATATCCAAGGAGTCTTTGACAGTAGAGCAAGAGTTAAGAGTGGCAATGTGGAGAAGGTTGCCATCTTTGAAGGTCTTCTGGGGAGTGGTACAGGTCAGAGGTACGCCCTGCGGAGGTGTAGGAGGGGCCCAATATATAGAGAAACAATGCTCTTTTGATCACAAAAGAATGTACAATGGATAAGGAATCAGATTTGACGGGAAGCAGTGAGCTTCATACAATGGGGTGAGTTTGAGGGACATTCTGACAAGGTTGTGGAGGGGAATAAATTGAGCAGTCACCAGGGACAATACATAAGTGGACATACATAGATTAAGGACAACCAACATTGGACATTTTTAAGTGCAGGTAGGTGGTACAGCCAGCTCTGCTCGGGACGTGTCCATGATGGTTCAAGTGCTAGAATCAAGACAGAGGAAGTGAGAGACACAGGCAGGTTAAAGGCGAGGGAAAAATGTTAGCTAGCTGGCAGATGAGAGGCAGGTTAAGAGGGTAACTCAGAGGCGAGGAGGTAGGCTTTTAGTTTGAAATTGAACAAATCTGTATGGACTGTTTCTTGGATGTCCGTAGGAAGACAATTCCATGCAAGTGGAACAAGAAGAGAGAAAGAGCAGAAGTGAGAAAAAGCACAGGGAGATCGAGGAGCCACAAGGGTTGTCGAGGAGGCAGATTAGATATTACGAGAAGGCTTATAGAGTTGGATAGAGGAGGATAGATACAGTTGTGCCTTACCGTGCATAGATTTGTGAACCAGGAGAAGACCTTTAAATATGGCCCTGTTTTGCATCATCAGTCATCCAGCCTAGTGACGGTACGAGGAAGTCGGTGTGAAAGGAGGGAGTACAAAGAAAGCCCTACTAGCGAAGTTAATGATCTTTTCGAGAGAACAGAAAGCTTAGTTGGGGAGACCAAAGAGGATGCTGGCACAGTAGTCCAGTTTAGAGAAGACAAGAGTAGTTAAGAGATGCTTGGCAGTGTTAAAAGGAAGGAGGTGCCTGATTTTTCTAATATTTGGAAGGTTGAGCCGAGCTGCTGTTCCAGTTTTGGAGATGAAAGTAGAGAAGCTGTTAGAAGGGTTATAGATGACCCTGATGTTTCTAGCTGAAGAAGAGTAGGAGAGAGTGTCTGATGGGAACTAGATAGGCAGAGGAAGAAATGAGAGAGAGCTTTCGGCAGGGAAGAAGAGTACCTCTGTTTTGGTAGAGTTTAACATCAGAGAGTGTGAAGCCATCCAATGTTTAATGGCAGAGAGACAGTTGGAAACTTTGACAGAGAGATCAAAGGAGAGTTCAGGGAAAGAGAAGAAGATTTGGGTGCTGTCCGCAAAGAGTTGGTACGAGAACCCAAAGGATGAGATTTTTAATGGGTCTGATGGGGGTATAAGAGGGGTTAGCCTTCATCAATAGAGATAGCACTTTGTCAGAATTAGTGTGACTAAAGTAGGAGATGGAGGCAGAGTAGGATGGTAGAGTAGTCGGAGTGTAAATTGAAGGAGTAGGGAGCGTGAGGAAGGTCAGGAGAGAGTCTAATTTTGGTCATTCAGCTAGGTCAATGGCTGTCAGAGTGGAGTTGATAGTCATAGACTTGGGAGGAGTGAGTTTAGGGTGCCCTGTAGCCGGCGAGGATGGTTGGAGTGAGAGTCAATGAGGGTTAGGATGAATTCCCTTTTCGCTCTATCAAGAGTGGACTTGAGAGAGTTCAGGGCAGAGAGATGGAGTTGCAGGTCCTCATGCGAGTGGGTACACATGCATTTGCGCAGTAGTCGACGCATCTCTGTGCAGAGAGAGCGTATGAATGGGGTGACCCATGGTTGAGGATGCTGAGACTTAGGGGTGAAGGTAAGCAGTGGGAAGTGCAAGGAGAATGAGTCATATAGGAGGTATTGGAAGCTTGAGAAGGCAGTGTTGGTGGAAGAGGTATTGGGTGTGAAGGAGGAGAGTGAGAACTGTAGGCCAGAGAGAAGGGGTGGAATGGCAGAAGGTTCACATTTCCTTCTATTAATAGGTGAAGCAAGTGGTGAGGAAAGGTCAGAGGGTGGAAAGGAGATGGTGGTGGAAACAATTGAGTGATCAGATATGGATGGTGTCACAGTAGTATTAGTGGCTGAGAGAGGTGGAGATGAATAAGAGATCCAAAGAGTTACCTCCTGTGTGGGTAGGTAGCTTATGGATAGAGTGGAGAGTGTGGTCACTAAGAAAAGAATGAAGTTCGGATTTCTGAGAAGTGGTTGGAGAGGGAAGGTTAAAGTCACCTAAGTGAATGAGGTGATGTTTAGTGGAAAGAAAATCAAGGAGTTGCCCAAGGTCCTCAAAGAATGGTGCAGTGGGACCAGGAGGTCGAAAGATGGAGACGGTGTGAACCAAGTGAGACACAGCAATAGTGGGGATGGTGAATTCAAAAGAGGTAGGAGAGGACATGGCAGTTGAGATTTGTGAGGCATTGAGGCAAGACGAAATCAGGTGTCTGCCTCTGCCAGTTAGTCGAGGAGAGTGAACAAAGTATATTTTGGAGTCGTGTAGGGCTGCCAGAGTGTCAGTGTCAGATGGAGAAATCCAGGTTTCACTGATAGCAAGAAGGTCTAGAGTGAAAGTAGTCGGTGATAAAGGAAGTTGTGTTGCATACAGACTGAGCATTCCAGAGTGCAATGTTTAGTTGATGAGGTAAGGAAGAAAAGAGAAGTTGAGTCTCAGAGGAAGAGAGGCGAGGTGGATAGGTGTTCGAGGTGGTATCTTTTTTTTTATTTTTTTTTTATTGTGTTACAGTTCCAAAAGAACTTTTCACAAATATACATATAGAAAATATAAAGAATATAAACATATTAATTTAACACTTAAAAAATGGATTGTTAGATACATAGAAAAAAAATACAACCATAAAATACTATGGGCCTCATTACGACCCTGGCGCTAAGTGAAAAACAATGGCGGTAAATGGTTACCGCCATCGTTTTCCGCCAGGTCCGATCATGACCCGTGACCGTTAACTACGATGCCATTAGCGGCATCGTAGTTAACGCTGCCGCTAACTGCGCCAAGGGTGCACGCACGCGACCGCCCACACCGTACTTAGCGCCATGGCGGAAAGGTACGCAAATGCTGACCCAAGCGGACATGCACCTAACGCCATCACCCAGCCCATTAAGTACCTTACCGCCATGGTGCTAATAACGCCATCGCGAACCAACCGTAAAGGGCCATGTTAAGTGAATGCAGCTGCCACAGGTGCACAGAAACAGCACAGGTGAAGGCAATACAGACTCAGGAAGTACAAAAAGAGCACACCCCACCCCTTCCCACACCCAGTCACACTCCACAATGATACCAATAAGACTAGCAATGTTGGGGCTGGAGGACCTGATAGCAATGCATGTGCTACAACAGCAACAACAACAACAGGCAGCACAGAGGAGACGCAGGAGGAGAAGGAGGGCAAGGCAGGCCCAGCAAGCCCCACCAGCACAGCCAGTGCCACCACGCAGGCAGCCCCCAATCCCACGCATCAGAGCCAATCCATTCAACCTCACTGCTGAGCAGATCCACACCCTGTACCGTTTGGACCGGGACACCATCACCGCCATCGTAGACATGACACACAATGACATCGTCAGCATGATAGAAACTCCAACCGCCATCCCCCCCCTACTGAAGGTAGTGTCTGTACTCCACCTCCTGGCCACAGGCACCTACCAGCACACAGTGGGGCACCTGCATGGCATTTCACAACCATTATTCTCACGAACACTCATCCAAGTGCTCGATGCCCTCCTCAAGCACACAGACGACCACATCTCATTACCACGGACTGCCCAGGAGATTGCAAACACCAAAGTGGGTTTCCATGCACTAGCCGGCATACCCGGTTGCATTGGTGCCATCGACTGCACCCATGTGGAATTGGTGGTTCCACGTGCCATGGAGGTACCGTACCGCAACCGGAAACAGTTCCACTCAATCAACGTGCAAATGGTCTGTGACTCCAACAAGATCATCACACATTGTTGTGCCCGATTCCCCGGATCAACCCATGATTCTATGGTCCTGAGGAACTCCACAATACCACGCTACATGGAGCGACATGCAGGGCCAAGATCCTGGCTACTCGGTGAGTCCAATGTCATGGAAGTGGGCAGGTGAATGACGTACCGATGCATACTCCACCTGGCTGAAAGGGGGGGGGGTGATGCATACTCCACCTGGCTGAAAGGGGGGGGGATGATGCATACTCCACCTGGCTGAAAGGGGGGGGGATGATGCATACTCCACCTGGCTGAAAGGGGGGGGGATGATGCATAGTCCACCTGGCTGAAAGGGGGGGGGATGATGCATACTCCACCTGGCTGAAAGGGGGGGGGGATGCATACGCCACCTGGCTGTGAGTAACACAGAGAACGGAGACAGAGGATGGGCACTCACAATGCACACAACCCCTCTGCATACATTGGGTGATGGCATGCAAAACAGGCCATGGGAGCCATGAGCATATACTGGTTGCATTGTGTGAATCAATTAGTGCATGTAGAAGTGAGCCAAAGTAACAGTTGGATGCAAGCCATGGTGGAACATCATGTTCTTGATCAGACAACATGACTGACACATACATTCTCGCCTACATACAGGTGATGCAGGCTATCCCCTGAAGAGGTGGCTCCTTACACCAGTCCGGAACCCGCAGAACCAGCACGAGGAGGACTTCAACCGTGCACATACACGTACTCGTGTGGTCATAGAGCAGACATTCGGCCTATTGAAGGCACGGTTCCGAAGCCTCAGCAGGTCTGGTGGGGCACTCCTGTATGGCCATGAGAAGGTGGCAAAGATCGTCATGGCATGTGTCATGCTACACAATATGTGCGTCAGACGGAATGTGCCCCTGCCCCCTGACGCAGAACTGCAACCACCTGACGATGAGGATGAGGAGGGTGCAGATGGGGCGGCACCCCATGGAGGAGGCGATGCACAGGAGGGGCGTGCATTGCGCCAAAGTATCATCGACCACTGCTTCTAGCACACACGGCTGGTGTGTATCACATGGTGACTGCACTTGGGGCACTGTGTGGCTCTGGGACATGCACACTGTGGACTGTACACCAATAAAGCACACATATGCAATGAAAATGTCCACACATTTCTTTTTCGGAAAGAAAAAAGTGTATTCAAACTATGAAACGTCGTGACACACCCCCTCCCACCTCCCCCCTGCAAACCCCAACACACCCCCCCACCTCCCCCCTGCACACCCCAACACACCCCCTCCCACCTCCCCCCTGCACACCCCAACACACCCCCCCACATCCCCCCTGCACACCCCAACACACCCCCCCACCTCCCCCCTGCACACCCCAACACACCGCCCCCACCTCCCCCCTGCACACCCCAACACACCCCATGTAGGTGTCAACAGATGCCTGTAACAGTGGCCACAGGCTGTTACAAGCCCCCTCTCCCGGCCCCCGGGGCACCCCTGGCTGTGGAGCGCAGGTCACGTCCGGAACGTCGCACGGGGCTGCTCTGTGCAGAACTGGCAGTGGAGGATGTCCCTGCCTGCCCCCGTGCATGCACGTCCTGTAGGGTGTGGGTGAGCTCAGTGCCGGCAAGTTCAGCACAGATGTCCCTGGACATGGCCTGCATGGCATCCCTCAGGGTGGCAGTGCTCTGCGCTACTTTGGCCCTTAGAGTCTCCGTGGCCTGTTCAATGGTTGGCCTAGCCCCCACACATTCCGCGGCATGCTCAGTCAGCATCGTGGACAGTTGCTGCTGCCGTTCTGTGATGTCCTCGAGGGACTGCTGCCCCTGCTGGCCCATGGCCAGTGCTGGTGGTGTGATGGAGGGGCTGCTCCCCTCCTGTGGAGTGAGGACTGGGCATGGGGTGGAAGGCCACTCCTCTACCTCTGTGTGCCCCTGTGTGTGATCCTCATGGGGGCTGGCGTCTGAGAAACAGGGGGAATGTAGTAGGTCAGTGGGGCTTCTGACCTCGTGCTCCATGTCTGAGTCTGAACATGCAGCTATTGCAGCTGTCTCACCGATGTTGCTGCTGGCCGCTGACCCGGTGCCTTCTGTGGCAGGCAATGTCGGTAGAGGTGGAGCAGCTGCTGCGGCCTGCTGCCTACAGGGGTGCTTGCCGGTGGGACGTCCGGTATACTCGCAGTGGGTCCTGCTTGTTGTGGGGTCTGCCTCACTGCAGCTGAGGTTGAGGGTGCGGGGACGGTATTGATGGCCTTCTTGGCTCTCTTCGTCGCAGGGGTGTCCTGGTCCTCGGGGTGTGAATCTGT
This sequence comes from Ambystoma mexicanum, assembly GCF_040938575.1. Classification (NCBI taxonomy): domain Eukaryota; kingdom Metazoa; phylum Chordata; class Amphibia; order Caudata; family Ambystomatidae; genus Ambystoma; species Ambystoma mexicanum. The sequence continues at coordinate 1,124,187,366 of NC_090923.1, read as the reverse complement.
GCCTGTGGTGGAGCAAAGGAGGGAGGGCGTGATTGATGGGTCTGCGGACTTTGGAATGACAATGATTGACATTATTCTGGTCAGTAGATGAGGCAGATTTCAGGCAGGGCCATGCAGGTTGTCTCCTTTTAGTGTGGAATGTGGATGCAGGTATGCGGGTGCCAGCAGTGTATACAGGGTGGTGCTCGCATGTGGCTATGGGCAGTGTTGAAATGTGTTGCATTTACACTGTAGGGCAACCTTGTGCTACACATGAATGGACTGCAGTGACTATGGCATGTCTTGTTTGAGGCACATACCTTCATCGCCTGATGTCGGAGCTCCCCTTTCCGTCCCTCCGACGCCTTCAATGGATTCCATGCCAATCGTGGTTGCACAGATCTCCTCCCACGGTTGGAGTTTTAGTGGGGATTCCGACCCTCCACCGGTACCCAGGGCAAGGTTGCGGTTTGCAGAGATGACGGCTCTGACCCGTATGCATAGGTCATCCCAGCGCTTCCTGCACTGCCGTGGGTGCGGGGTACGGTCCCCACCGCGCTGACGCGCTCGGCCACCAGGGCCCAGATGGCCTTCTTCTTCGCTATCGCTGTCCTGGTCATTTCCGGGGAGAAAACGACACATGCGTTGTCTTGCAGGGTCTCCGCAAGCATGCAGAGTTCCTCCCGGCTGAATCTCTCCTGGCGCTGGCGGTCACATGCCTTCTTTACAACTTTAGGCATTTTCGGGTACTTGGATGGGTGGGTGATTGGTTGGGACAGGTGTCAGGGTTGGATCTGGTGTTGTTCGGTAGGATGGCAATGGATTGTGTTTTTAAAGATGGCCGACGTGCTGTTTCCCGTTCCGGCGCGATGACGCTATTTCCGGTCCTGCTTTTTACGGCCACCGCAAATTACGGTGGCCGCTAATTACGGTGGGCGCTAATTACGGTGGCCGCTACTTACGGTGGCGGAAGTGCACCTTGCTCGCTTTACGATGCCGGTAGGGGCCTTTTCCGCCATGGCGTTAATTGCATTACCGCCATGGCGTAATGCTCGTGCGCGATGGGTCGTAATGTGGCGCTCTTTACGCCATCGGCCCACGGCGTAAACGCTCATTACGCCATGGCGGTAATGACGGAAGATTACCGCCTGGGTCGTAATGAGGCCCAATATACACTAAAAGGTTAGACATATTGCACAGCAGATTCAGATACAAAAGACTAGCCGTCGATATTTTCTAAACTGATAAGCAGTTTGACATCATCATCAAATTTACCTAGGCGTTCTTTGACCACTTTCCATATCTGAGTGATGGCAATAGTCAGATAATTACTCCTGCCAGAGAGATGGCGCAACCAAAAGTTTTCACTCTCAATATCATTAAATTCCCTATCCAATTTGGCAAAATATTTATTATAGATAGAACTCATCGAATAGCAGCAGGTAAGGACATGTCTAATAGTTTCCACCATATCATTCTTAGCACAAAGTCTTAGCACAAAGAGGTGGTATCGTTAGCTCGTCGACTTTGTTTGTTGGAAGAGACATGGAGTAGTGGGAGTTTCGAGTTGTGAGCTTTATAATAGGGATAGGAAAGGAGGAAGTTCTACCGTGATAGGAGAAAGCGTAGGGAGAGGTGAGTAGGAGGAGCAGCACAAGGAGAAGGAGTGAATGCATTAAAGGGTTAGTAGTACAGTATGGAGAGACAGCACAGTAATTAGGAAGCTTCAGGTACTCACAGGTGCAACAGGGAGAACTACAAAAGTATTGCGGTAGAGGTGGGTGAACATCATAAGAGAGGAAAAGATTTTGTACTGTATTGTGCCATACCAAGTAGTAAAATGCTACTGGATATGCATAACATTGATTGTAATTAGTGTGTTTATTCTAGAAAAAGAATAGAAGATAACATATTAGAAGCTGAGGTCATTTAAAACTCAGGCCAAATTAATTGGAATTAATGTATTTACTCTAGAATGAAGAATCAAAGCCCATCGAGACAGATTCTCAAACCTTTTTTGGTGTAAGTGAGAAGATGCAATCGCCTCAGTGACAAAAAATGGAGCAGTCCAATTCACAAAGGGCATGCAAAATAGCGCAACTTGGATACGCTTATTCAGATGTGCTTTTTCCTTTGCAAAAATAAGGGGGCGTTTCAGGACATTTAAAAGCGCAACCAGAATTCACAAATGGGATAAGCTTTTAAATGCCCTCAAATGAGTCATCCCCCTGCACCTTTTGAAACAGGCAAACGGATCGGTGCAATTTTCTGTCCCTGTCATGATTTATAACCCACGGCTGTCACACTTGTATTTCCATCCTCTAGACAGGGGTGGTAATGCGTTTATTTCTCTGGCATTTCACCGGGACGTGCTCTTTAACTGCCCGTCTCTGTGAAATGATCTCCCAGCAACCACTTGTTCGCTGGGAGCCTGTCATACATTAGTGTCGGGAGCATGCTCCTGACACTAATGTATGCAAGGGGGCCGGACGGCGCATCTTTCTGCAACTGTCTAGCCCCTCCTGAAATGCTCAGGTCACCTTTGAGAATAAAATGACTTGAGCATTTCAGCAATGAGTGCAAATGACATTCTCTGCTCTACTTTAATTTGCGCCCTTTTTCTTTTACAAATTGTATTTTATTGATTTTCAACAGTCAAAAATTCCCCCATCACCTGTTTCACAAAGACAACAAACATTCACTTTAGACAACTGCAATTGCATTACTCAATACCCCCATCCTTACACGAGAGAGGTCTCATCCCCTTGTGCTTCTTTGTACAAAACGTCCCTCCCTCTCAAAATAAAACACAGCTTTACAGTTCAAATAACATAAACAATCCCCCTTCCTGACCACAAACATCCCCCATCTTCTGCCCCTCGTTATGCAGCTTCCTCCTAACCTCAGTTTCCTTCCTCCCTTGATTAGCCCTAGTTTGTTTGCTGCGAACCTCCTTTCAGGTCTCCATCAAAGCGTATGAACTTCTTGATAAGTGGAAACCACTCAATCTACAAATTTCTCTGTGGGTCTCTAGCCAGATAGGTCAGTTTCTCCATAACAAAGATAACCCTGCCTACATTGATCCATTCTCTCTTGCTGGGTCTACCTTTATTCTTCCAGTCCAAATTGGCTCTTGCCACTAAGCTGTTCTCCATATGGCCCAGGGTCTCGAATGTTCCCCCCTCATCCTCCAAACCGAACAGAACGAGTAAGGGATCCATCTTCCTCGCAATCCCATCCAGCTCTTTTATCCATGACAGGAGTTCTCCCCAATAAATTTGTACCTCCTCATAGGACCATTACGTGCCTAAAGCCTTGCATCCTCTCCAGCATTTGGGGGTTTATCTCTGCTACATCTTGGCCACCCTCGCCGGTGCATACTGCCACCTCGGCAAGAGCTTGAGCGCATGTAGCCTATACTGTGAAGCAATAGACGTTTGGGACACTTCTCTACACATGTAACTCCATAAGAGATCATCAACTTCCCTAGGCGTTCTTTGACCACTTTCCATATCTGAGTGATGGCAATAGTCAGATAATTACTCCTGCCAGAGAGATGGCGCAACCAAAAGTTTTCACTCTCAATATCATTAAATTCCCTATCCAATTTGGCAAAATATTTATTATAGATAGAACTCATCGAATAGCAGCAGGTAAGGACATGTCTAATAGTTTCCACCATATCATTCTTAGCACAAAGTCTTAGCACAAAGAGGTGGTATCGTTAGCTCGTCGACTTTGTTTGTTGGAAGAGACATGGAGTAGTGGGAGTTTCGAGTTGTGAGCTTTATAATAGGGATAGGAAAGGAGGAAGTTCTACCGTGATAGGAGAAAGCGTAGGGAGAGGTGAGTAGGAGGAGCAGCACAAGGAGAAGGAGTGAATGCATTAAAGGGTTAGTAGTACAGTATGGAGAGACAGCACAGTAATTAGGAAGCTTCAGGTACTCACAGGTGCAACAGGGAGAACTACAAAAGTATTGCGGTAGAGGTGGGTGAACATCATAAGAGAGGAAAAGATTTTGTACTGTATTGTGCCATACCAAGTAGTAAAATGCTACTGGATATGCATAACATTGATTGTAATTAGTGTGTTTATTCTAGAAAAAGAATAGAAGATAACATATTAGAAGCTGAGGTCATTTAAAACTCAGGCCAAATTAATTGGAATTAATGTATTTACTCTAGAATGAAGAATCAAAGCCCATCGAGACAGATTCTCAAACCTTTTTTGGTGTAAGTGAGAAGATGCAATCGCCTCAGTGACAAAAAATGGAGCAGTCCAATTCACAAAGGGCATGCAAAATAGCGCAACTTGGATACGCTTATTCAGATGTGCTTTTTCCTTTGCAAAAATAAGGGGGCGTTTCAGGACATTTAAAAGCGCAACCAGAATTCACAAATGGGATAAGCTTTTAAATGCCCTCAAATGAGTCATCCCCCTGCACCTTTTGAAACAGGCAAAGGGATCGGTGCAATTTTCTGTCCCTGTCATGATTTATAACCCACGGCTGTCACACTTGTATTTCCATCCTCTAGACAGGGGTGGTAATGCGTTTATTTCTCTGGCATTTCACCGGGTCGTGCTCTTTAACTGCCCGTCTCTGTGAAATGATCTCCCAGCAACCACTTGTTCGCTGGGAGCCTGTCATACATTAGTGTCGGGAGCATGCTCCTGACACTAATGTATGCAAGGGGGCCGGACGGCGCATCTTTCTGCAACTGTCTAGCCCCTCCTGAAATGCTCAGGTCACCTTTGAGAATAAAATGACTTGAGCATTTCAGCAATGAGTGCAAATGACATTCTCTGCTCTACTTTAATTTGCGCCCTTTTTCTTTTACAAATTGTATTTTATTGATTTTCAACAGTCAAAAATTCCCCCATCACCTGTTTCACAAAGACAACAAACATTCACTTTAGACAACTGCAATTGCATTACTCAATACCCCCATCCTTACACGAGAGAGGTCTCATCCCCTTGTGCTTCTTTGTACAAAACGTCCCTCCCTCTCAAAATAAAACACAGCTTTACAGTTCAAATAACATAAACAATCCCCCTTCCTGACCACAAACATCCCCCATCTTCTGCCCCTCGTTATGCAGCTTCCTCCTAACCTCAGTTTCCTTCCTCCCTTGATTAGCCCTAGTTTGTTTGCTGCGAACCTCCTTTCAGGTCTCCATCAAAGCGTATGAACTTCTTGATAAGTGGAAACCACTCAATCTACAAATTTCTCTGTGGGTCTCTAGCCAAATAGGTCAGTTTCTCCATAACAAAGATAACCCTGCCTACATTGATCCATTCTCTCTTGCTGGGTCTACCTTTATTCTTCCAGTCCAAATTGGCTCTTGCCACTAAGCTGTTCTCCATATGGCCCAGGGTCTCGAATGTTCCCCCCTCATCCTCCAAACCGAACAGAACGAGTAAGGGATCCATCTTCCTCGCAATCCCATCCAGCTCTTTTATCCATGACAGGAGTTCTCCCCAATAAATTTGTACCTCCTCATAGGACCATTACGTGCCTAAAGCCTTGCATCCTCTCCAGCATTTGGGGGTTTATCTCTGCTACATCTTGGCCACCCTCGCCGGTGCATACTGCCACCTCGGCAAGAGCTTGAGCGCATGTAGCCTATACTGTGAAGCAATAGACGTTTGGGACACTTCTCTACACATGTAACTCCATAAGAGATCATCAACTTCCCTCCACAGGTCATCTTGCCATTGCTCTGTAACCTGCAATGGTTCCCTCGATTCTGCAGCAAGGATAGACGTATAAAGCCTCAATATATTCCCCCTTTTATCTCTGTGTCAGCAGCTCTTTCTCAAAGGGGGTCAAGTGTCTTTTTAAGTGTTCCCCCATTTCCTATTTGTTAGAACCGCTTGGAGCTGGAGATAAAGAAAAGCAGGCAGGGGTCACAGTTGTAACAAGTCCACAATTTTCCCATCTATCCATATTTGTCCCGCCTTTTCCATCTCCGCTTCATACCATAGTTGGAAACGATTAGAGCCCTTGGGACCGTCTCTAATAGCGGAGGTCCATATACAACTCAGTGGATAGGGCCATGTGGAGAGCTACCTGTTATCCCCTCTTTCACCCAAATGTTACCACATGATCTGCAGAACCGGGTGTTTGCAGATCCTTTCTGGGATTCTATTACATGGCACCCAGAGCCAGTCGCATACCGAAACTAGATGCAGAACTACGTTCTTCAATGGGACCTATTGTTTTACCGTATGTGGATCTTGATTTTCCACCAGTACCCTCAGTTGTGCTGCCTTCTAGTAAGTTACCAGGTCTGGGAAACAATTCCGCCCTGCTCTTTGGGTAATGCTGTTTTTTCAGCTCCCCAAGAAAATTCATTGGAGGTTTTGTGGGCAGTATCTGAAACAAATATAAAAACTTTGGGGAAGACTGTCCTCTTTATTATTTTTAGTCGCGCCATCCATGAACATCCACGTACAAACCATTTTTCGAGGTCTTTTTTTAAAAACATATTTTAATTGGCATTTAAAAGGAAAACATTCACCCCCACCCTCCCCAAGTAGCCCCCCCCCTGCCCGACCGAAGCAGTGGTCTCATTTCTTTCACCATCTCTGGTAGACTATGGGATTACACACACTTACATAATGTCCAATAGCCTCAGATTGTGTGGGCACAACTGGTATACATTTTCCCCTTTGAGGAAGTCCAAAACCATCGCCCAATCATGTTGATATTTACAGGCTTCCCCTTTCAGATTATACGTCATACATTCCATTGCCATGAAACCCCACAGTTTAAACAACCAGTCTCTTGTTAGCAGCGTCTTTTGTTTCCAACATTTTGCAATAACCAGCCATGCCGCTATTACTATTAACTTGAAGGCTTTACCATGTGCCCTAGAGGGTAGATGGACCCCCGGATCGAACATCCCACCCATCCATTCTCTTGGTGTCAGATCTACATCAAGAGTTATCATTGTCGTTATCTGGGCCGTGACCTCTTCCCAAAATACCCCAATGGCCGGGCACTCCCACCAGATGTGTTTCCATTCCCCTCTCATACCACATTCCCTCCAGTACTTCTCTGTGGTCGCCAGATACATTTTATGCAACCTTTCTGGGGCATAGTGCCACTGGACCATCATTGTATACCAAGCTTCCCTGATCTGAATCAACCTAGTCAACTTGGGGATATTTGACCACGGATATTCCCAATGTTCTCTTGGAATAATGTCTTTTCCCATTTATGCATATATCCCCTTGTTTGGCCCGAGTCCCCTTCCATCAGAATCCAGTACAGCTTAGACACCAACTGTTTATTACCAGTATATGTTGTAATAGATTTTTCAAACGTCATAGGTTCTCTCCCCTCAGCAACCTCCTCCCCACCCCCCCAAGCTAGCCATCCAATGTCGCATCTGATAATATTCCATTTGATCCTTTTCAGATAGTCCCATACACTGTTTACAATCCATGAAAGTACGAATCTCTGACCTCTGCATCATATCCCGCAGCTTTGTACACCCCACCTTCCACCATTGTGTAAATGCTCCCTGTATAGGCCCTGGTTGAAATTGAGGATTCTCAAATAACTGGGTGAACGAGGACCGGCGCGTGGACAGGCATCTCTTCTCAAGTAGGCGGTCCCAGATATCACACACCACTGCCAAAACCTGACTACTCAATGTGTTCTAGGGTCTATCTCGCTTATGTAGCCAGAGGACCCCCTCCAGGGGGCACCCCTCCACCGCCCTATCCATCCTTGCCCATGGTTTAGTGAAATCTCTTGTAAACCATTCCCTTAGTACTCTCAGCTGTGCAGCCTCATAGTATTTAATAAAGTTTGGGAGTCCAACACCCCCCACCCCCGCCACCCTTTGTCTCTAGGAGCCATCAATACGCTCAATGCTACCATCTGGGTTTTATTTCACCATAGAAATCTCAAGACCATTTTATTCAATGTCACGAAAAATAACCTTGGGACAGGTATCAGGAGCGCATTGAATTAATAGAGTACCCTCGGAAGCGTTAGTATCTTAATTGTGGCCACTCTACCCAGACATGAGATACGAAGTGGGGAACATTTCCCCAAATCTTCCTTCACTTGTTGAAGCAATCTCAAATAGTTACTGTATATCTGCAGTATCGTGTTAGCTATATTAACTTCTAAATATCTAAGACTATTCTTTGCCAACGCAAACTGAGAGTTTAAAGGTAAAGTGACATCGAAAGTGTTTGGGCTGTTGGGCTGGAGTGCTGCCCGTTCTCCATTTCCTCATTTTGCCTGCCCATTTTGCTTCACGAGTCGGCAAGAAGAAGTTTTACTGCCACGTAAAGTGAATTCTGCCTGGACGTTACAACCTCAAGTAAATGAAGTGGACTGTGCTAGTGTTCATGTTTACCTTGTAACTTTGTTTTAACTGCTTCTACTTCTCCTGGCTAGTGCGAGGATGAAGGGAGACTGATTCTCTTTTCTCTGTTCTTCCCTTAGTTGTATTGGTTATATTGGTGTGCATCAACGTCACTCACTCGCTCCCCCGCTCAGCCACGCCCACCTCGTTCCCGGAACTAGCTTCAAATAAGCGTGCATCGCAAGTGACATCGAAAGTTTTTGGGCTGTTAGGGTGAGGGGTGAGCTGAGTTCTATTCTATTTTTTTTTTCTCTTCAATGTTTTACATTTGAGCTTTGGTTAAAATTTGTTTAGTAAGGAAGCCAAGGTCTGAAATCACCAATGCTCTTTGTGTAGAAACGTGTGTTGATTCATGAAGGTATGGCATCAGGGCTACGCAGTGGGCATCTCACTGAAATGACGACTTCCAATATAATTAATGTCGATGGTCTAATTTGCCCCGGAAATGCAGAATACCCTGAACTTATTGCGAGGGACAATGCTTCCGACCCAAATGGAGATTTGTGTAGTGGCCCCTTTGCTGGCCAAAATATATCACCTAAGCTACATAAAGAATTCTGCAAATCCATGTCAATAGGCTCCCCTGAGACTATAGAAAAACGACCTGAGACTGAGACAATGTTGAATTCCAATCACCCTGAAAAGGAGATGCTATCACCAGTGATGCCTTCCGCATCTATTCCAAACGAGGGTGACACCTCTTTATCAGAAGTAGATTCGGTGGCAATTATGGAACTAAATAAGTGCATTAGCAACTCTATTATTGTATTAACACCTTTAGTTCATCGTAATGTCCACTATGAACCCCCATCTTTTACACCATTCAGAGGCGCTGCTTTGCATAACAAGTTTCTATATAATAATATGGATCCCAAACTCATATATCCGACAAATAAGCCTCAGGATATGAAGTGGGATATCTCACAAGCACCTCTTGAAGAGAGTGTGAGTAACTTCACACCCATAAAGAACCAACATCTAGACATGCAGCAAGTAAATAGGGAAGGCGAATCAAACCAAAACTCTAATCCACCAAGTCCTTATTCCTTCCCAGTGATAATTAGAATCCTGGATCTACTAGATAAAGGACATGATTTTACGCATTTAGAGTTAAGGGAACTAAAAGCAATGTCCAATGATTTACTCCAAAAACTTAACCGGTTGGAAGGCTTTGTGATGGCAAAAGAAGCTACAACCATAGAAATTTGTCACCACGATTGTATGAAGCTTCCATATGGGTCAATTCATTAAAAAATTGACGAAATACACTCAAACACTGGTACCAGAAGGTGAGTTGGTGGACAATATTGCAACTCCCAATACCTTCCCATATGAAAGCTTGCAAAAGGACATTGATGCCATAAAAAATGACATCAGGGAAATAAAAATCAGTTTGAGCCCAGGACTAGTTGTTCCTGTAGACCCTACACAAAATACAGAGGAGGCGACTCCAGATAGTCCGTCTGCATTGGTAAAAATAATAGAAGAGACCAACCTCAAGGATTATCCAAAATCTGAATTAAAAGGAAAAAAAGGCTTTCTATCCCGTAGGCTAAAAAAACTACATCTCAAAACCGTTAAACAAGCTGAGAAACGTAGGAGAGAGGCAAAGTCCTTGGGAAAGGAGCTGTCTCCACAGGAAGGAGAAGAGGCGCCTCCGATTCCAAGGACAAACAACAGGGATCAGGGGCAGATTGCTTTGCCAATACCTTTAGATGATGAAGATATAATTGATGTGGAGCAACTATCGGAAGAAAGCTGTGCGCTTCTCCTACCCCGTTGTCCTGTATTGGTTTCGGAATCTGCTCCCCTTTGCACTAACAACAAGGGGAAGAAATGCAAACAATCCGTTGCACTAAAGCTAACAATTCACCCTGATATTATGGGAAATGTGATATCCAAAGAGGTTTCGATTGGACCCCTCCTCCCATACACAAATGTGAATTATAAACCTCGAAATAGTATGTTGAATTATTTTCCCAGGGTGGGTGAGAAGCATATTAAGAGCTCACCGATTACTACTGAGAACCTGACATCCAATAAAGTGGCTTTAGTGGGAGATAAATCAAATGCCCCCTCGTTGGAGACCAAAACAAAGATAAAGGCCAACCAAGTATGCAACCAGGCAAAGGTAAACTCCAATAATGGTGTTTCTTATGCTGAAATTTGCACTCGTCCACAGGAAAAGCAATCTCTAACACATCCACCCTTTCAAAATGATTGTTATAATTAGTGGATCGGGTAAATGTAGACACATACCTGTAGTAGAGGATCGCAAGTCTATTTTAGACATGAGGAGCTCTCCAATAGATCTTAGTATTATTAATGAGCTCCGATCATGCCCTTCAATGGCACCAGTAATGTTTCAGACTCCATATGTGCGAGATCCGTTAAGAGTTCCCTTGGGTCTGATTGTGAATTCCAACTCTTTGTTGACTTCAAAAACGGATCATGTAAGTATTGAGCTACCCCCTAATATTGAGGTCGGAGGTGTTTCATCCCTCGTACAACCATTTAGAAATGAAGTGAATTTCCATGATGGGAAATGGTGTTTATTGGAAGAAAATGGTATCCCAACAACAAATAACAGTAGTTACCCTTTTACAAAATCGAATGGGGTTGCGAAATCTGCAGAACTATCTGCCGCTGTGCCACGGGTGGAAATGTCGGCTCATCCCGAAGGCCTTGTTGGGGGTCCATCTATGAGCAATAGGGCTCCTCTGATTCCTACTAAAGCTTCAAACCAACAGGTAGCACTTGCTCCAAACACTCAAGTGGAACCACAGAATACCCCAAAGGAGTTTGATATAATTGGTCTTGAGGGTAATCCCGAGGTCCTAAGTGGTCAAAGGATTAATCAGAGATATTTTATGGACCTAATTGCTCACATTCCTACGTTGCGAATTCTTAAGAGTAATGACTTTGATAGGATTGCCTTAGCACAAGAAAATAATTACCGTATGCTATGCTACGTAACCAACGCAAATGTTTTAAAACATATCTGGAGCGTTAGAGCTGACCTAAAGGAGATGGGCTTTTTCCTCCATACATTTAAATATGAAACAGAAGCACGTGAGTTTCTTCATAAACCTTTAAAAAAGACTGAACTTGATTTAAATGGTTCATGTGAAGATCAAAAATATATAGCTGATTTACTAGCCTTTGCAGCAGGTAACCAGGAATTGGCTTGGGTGCAACCGCTACTGTGTTCAATTTCTATTATGAAATCTGTAAAACCCTCAACCTAGCATGAGATCAAGTTGGGCTTGAATGTCATTTCATGGAACTCTTGTGGGCATCTGGTGCTACATAGGTGGTGGGCAGCTAACTCATGCAACTTGAAATGCGATATATCATTCTTTTACAAGAAACTATGAGTGTACAGATGTTAACGCTTGAAGGTTTTAATACTTATTGTTGTCCTGCAAGTAGGGGCTCAGAAGGTCGTCCAATGGGTAGACTTGTAATAGCTATCGGCAATCATGTGAAATGTAAATCTGAAATTGTACATAGATCATCCAATGTGCTTGCAGTTTCACTCAAGATGGGTAATAACATGGAAGAAACAATTATAGCCAACACAATATATTGGAACCTATTCAAAGTTCTTTTGGAGGCCATGTTTGATGACTAATGCTTAGAGAATATCTTAATCTCAATGCCTATTTGCTAAATCTTAATTGGCGGTGATTTTAATGCAATGTGTCTACCAGGGTCTGATGAATTGAGTTGTAATTTAGTAGGAAATAAGAGAACAGCCTGGAATAGAGGAAAAAATGGATCGCATATTTGGAAGTTGGGATATCTCTTTTGTAGCATGTGCAGAAGTCTCACCTACATTTACATGGAGTCGTGGGGATTCAAGATCAATGATTGATTTATTTGCAGTGTCGAACACTTTGATGCATGTACTCGACCCTGTTCTAATTCATCCAATAACGATTGGTGACCACGCCCCTATACAGCTACAATTGGACATCTCTTTTAACTGTCATAAAGTTAACACATTACTCCCATTGATTGAAACTGATCGACCTTTCACTTTGATAAGATGGAATCCATTTTTATGCTTAAAAATAACAGAGTTAGTAAGAAATGATTTAAGTACATTCTTAAAAATGGCCTCTATATACGAAGATGAAAACATTATCAATGAGATTGTTGCCAATGGAATAAAAACTATTTGTGAAAAATGGCTCCTCAAACCAATGGCTCCAGCCCTGCATTTTGATCCTGAGATCCATTACTTAAAACGTAATAAAAATAAAGATCTTCGTCTAGTTAAAAAATACACTAGCGATCTTGCGCAATATGCTAACTTAAAAAAACGTATCCTTCAGAGATACAAAAATAAATTGGTATTCTTGCGTATTACTAAAGAGAACAATCTCAATTGCGAGCTTAAAAGAAAGATTTGCAAACATGATACTAAGTCAGTATGGACCATAATACGGAGTACATCAGATATTAAGTTAACAAATAGTGACAATACTATATCTGCACAAACGTAGAATAAATTAATATCTGAAAAATTTGCTGAACCGCCGCGCTTTGAAATCGTGGAACAGTGTCTTATCACCAATTTGGAGTGGGAATCTTTCGCTTGCTATGAATCAGACATCTCTTGGGCTATAAAAAAGCTTTCCCACTCCAAAGCGCCTGGTCCAGACGGGATTCCCCCGTGTGTATATAAGGCGGATCCTGCCATATGGGCTTGCATTTTGAAGATTAAATTTGACTTAATACGAACGATAGGGAACACACCTGAGTAATGGGGAACATCAATAATCGTCCCCATATTTAAAAAAGGCAACCGTAGCGATCCTAGGAATTATCGGCCAATATCATTATTCGATACTAGTGCAAATACATTTGCGACCTTAGTGTTGCACGAACTTGAGAACTATATATATCACAGAAGAACATCTTATCCAAAGTACAGATTGGTTTTAAAAAAATATGGGGACAACGTTGAATGCAACTCTGATGTCGCACATTCTGGCAAATACAAAAAAAAGGGGACGGCTCCGGTTTATATCGCAAGTGTCGATATGACTGCAGCGTTTGACAATGTGGTGAGCGAGCTACTTTGGAAAAAAATGGTTAACCTCGGCATTCCAGCAGGACTAATATACTGGATCATGAGATTATACTCTTCCGCAGCATACAGGGTGAGAATTAATGAAGAGAGAGCCACGACTGAGCCTATTAAAACATCACTAGGTTTAAAACAAGGATGCAACCTATCGGCTACTCTTTTTAATTTATACCTGTGTGACGTGGAGAGCATCTGGAGTGCGATGGGAATGTACCCTGTAAGAATGGGCGGTTTAAGAATCCAGTGGCTGGCTTTCGCTGACGATCTAATTATTATGGATTCTACGCCAGCGGGCCTGCAAGCAAAGTTGTATGTCTTTGAGAACTATGCTCACGATATCAATCTTGCACCTAACGCAGCAAAAACAAGTATATTGGTCCTCCATGCAGGAAAGAAGTTAAAGACATTCAAATGGAAATTGGGTGACATGGTTGTGCCGCAGCCAGCAGAGAGATGTTATTTAGGTTATCAACTCAGTAGCAACTCCTCGGTTAGCCTTTGGAAAGAAAGATTGAATCAAAAAGGACGACCCCTTGCAAGCCAAATAAAAATCATTTTTGCGAAATACTGTTGTTTCTCCTTAATCCCGTTGTGGGATTTTCTAATCTACATTTTAGATACGTGTCTGTTCGACCTAACCGTTTTCCTTGATACGTTACAGGGCCGATTAATTAAAGGAGCACTGCACTTAGCATTAGCTATACCTAATTGTGTCATTAGGCATGCGTTGGGGATAATTTCATTATCATATAGGGTATTATGGTGTGCCTTATGTAACTATGCAAAAATGTTAAATCCTCTGAGGAACACCTTATACGTTGATTTGCAAGCATTGATTAAGGCTCAAACAGTCCCTTCGATTAATCAGTATAAAACACGTATGCAGAATGTATTGGATGGTCTATTGGTCTCTCAGGATGATCTTTACCTCAGACCGGCGTATGTTAAAAAAAAAACAGTTTGAGAAAGACTGGATACATACTATTGAACAAATACAGCAATATTCAACATATACTGAATATGCCAAATTTATCCATAAGCGAGTACCGTGTAGCAAGTATATTTGTATTTTTCCAAGTATGACCATAAGAGCATATTATATGCGTTTTAAATTGAATACGAATTGAATAAAGTATCATACGAAGGAGCGATGCAGAAATTGGGCTAATATGTCATCTGAAATGCAATGTATGAATTGCTGATTTCCTGATTGTTATGAGCCCTTGGAGACGTGAAACGTTTGATCTTGGAATGCCCACACTTCAAATCAGCACGCTCTATGCTCCTAATGAAATTTGCAAATTCTGACTTTGCAGACTCAAGAGATACATGTGGAAAAGGTTGATGAATTGCAATTACTATCCGATAATATTTCCACTAGACCATCTCTTAAGGATTATCGAAAACAAGCTAGCCTTCAATGCCTAAAGATGACCTATGCGGAAAAAGATTAATTTGATATTTTAATAGTTTTTACAAATCGTGGATATGATAACTTTTGTGTCTTTTTTTATCTGTTGGAAAGTAAATTATTTTAGTATTGTAAATATGTAATGGACTTAATAATGAATGTACAATATTTTGTAAAGGTTTTATTAACTAAATACATATATAAAATTAAAAAAAGGTAAAGCTTTCCTCTGTGTCTGCGAGAGCCCCAATACCGACAGCTCTGATTTTCCCATGTTCACCTTAAGGACCGCCACTAGTTCTATTTCTGTCAATTCCGCCAACCGTGCTGGTATTGACGTCTCGGTGTATGACAATGTTATCAGCATGTTGTCCGCGAAGGCAGCTATTTTATGTTCCTTCCCCCCCCCAAAAGGGATGCCCCGTATCAACGGCCACTGTCTGAGTCTGGTTCTAAATATATTGCATAAAGCAGTGGTGACAAGGGACACCTCTGCGATGGGCCCCAACATATTTCTATTCTATGGGACAACTGTTTGTAAACCGACAAGCGCATCATGGAACCCTTATAGTTTGCCTGTACCGTAAGTATAAACTTTGCCCCCATGCGCTGCAAGGCCAAAACATGTCTGGGGTTGCTTGTGTTTCCGTGCAGAGGGGACCTGCCCTAGCAGTTCGGGATGGGCTGCTACCATGGTGGCAGTACCTGACTAATTTGCATATGGCTGGACCCCTTTTGCAATGGCGCAGACAGTTTAAGAAACAGTGTGGAAGGTTGCCCATAGCAATGCCAGTGGTTCAGATTCATTCAAAACCTTCCACCCATCACTTTTGTGGTTGCAAACAAAAAGGACCACTCCACCCAGTTAAACGCCTTTTCAGCGTCTAGCGACACCAGTATTGATGGCATTTGCTTTACTTAACCTTTTCTATCAAATGAATACTTCTCTTAGTGTTATCTCAGGTCTGTCTCCCCGTGAGGAAACCGGATTGGACCATTTCAATTAAATTCGGGAGAAGAGGCGCCCGCCTCGCCGCCACCACCTGTGTACACCTTGGCATCTAGATTCATTAATGCTATAGGCCTATAGGACCCGCATCTGTACAAATCCTTGCCTGGCTTCCAAAACTCCACCACTTTTGCTTCTGTCATAGATGCTGTTACACCTGCATTAGCCCCCAACGAGTTAAATAGCCCTGTCAGTCTTGGGGTAAATTTCTTAACATATTTCATGTACAATGCTGCTGGGAAACAGTCAGGTCCCAGCGCTTTATTTGTGGGTAATGCCCTGATAACTGCCTCCACCTCCTCTTCCCTTATGTCCCCTTACAGCCCTTCCCAATCCATAGGCGTTATCTTGCGCATTGATATATCTAAAAAATATTGCTCTACTGCCAGAGGCTCTGGGTGCCCTGGCGTATATAATGATTCATAAAATGTTACAAATTCCTCCATTATAGCCTCTGACTCTGTAAAAATCGAACCATCGGACGCGAACAATTTGCTGGACTATCCTAGCCACCTCTGGTACTTTCATTCGCCGAGCCAACAGCTTGTGTGCTCTATTGGCCCACAGATAATACCTTTGCTTGGTTGCTAACAAAGATCTCTCTGCTCTACGGGTACGTAGCAGGTCTAATTGACTCCGGACTTCCTTTAGTTTTTTATGCAATTCCCTCGTCCTATGCTTAGCTATGGCATATTGATAATCCAAATCTTTTTGCATAACCATTCGCTGTTTCTCCCTGTGAGCACGTAGTGCAATGATTTCCCCACGCATCACTGCCTTCAAGGCATCCCAGACCCCCTCCGGTGAGGCCTCTTGATTATCATTAGCCTGAAAATACCTATCTATTTTGTCCCCAATCACCTCTGCCATCACATTGTCATTCAACAATTACCCTGAGAACGCCCAAGCCCATTGCACGGTCCACGTGGCATGATAGTCACCAGCAGTGGGGCATGATCAGATAATGATATTGACCCAAGCTCTATTTCCCTCACCTCTCCCATCAGCCTAGCCGATACCCACACATAATCTATTCTTGACAGGGATTGATAGACATTCGAGAAACGCGTATTACCCTTCTCCTCTCCCCTCCTAATCTTGTAAAGTCAAATTATCAAAGCTGTCCTTCAACGCCCATGACGGGGTACTGATCCCCTCCCCACTCCCGCACTCCTATCCTTGTTGGGATCCCACGCCAAGTTGAAATATCCCGTGAGTAGGCTCTCACCCTCGGCAAAACACTCCAGTTGTGTTACCACCTCCCGCAAAAAACTGTCCTGCCTAGCCAAGGCATAAATTCGTTTTCAAATATTGATTAGCAGAGTTTGCGAATTAAAATTGTATTGATTAGCAAACAGACCCATTTGATTAGCAATGTTGTACTAATATTGTACCTAAGACATGAAATGGGCAACAATACAGCATTTTTGCATACCACTGAAATAAGACATTAGCAACGGTAGGTCAGGTAACTTAGTTTACCTATTCAATCTAAGAGAAATGCACTCGGCCCATAACAATGTATGACGCCAAATTTAAATGCGATTTCTGTAACATGGTGCATGTCACAACAAACCCAATTTATGCTTGGCACACTGCTGCCACCGTGAGGCCAGTCATGCACAGTGAAACATTTATTTGATATTTACTGCAAACAAAGTAAACGTTCAATAAATGTTTCAAACATCCCTTGCAAATGGTACTCGCCCTTCATAAAATCTACTCGACTATGCGAGTGGGTGAAAAGACTTTGTGAACCGTGGATGAGTGTCTGTAAAATGCAAAAGGTTAGCTGCATGAATGGACATAATAAATATGATTAACAGGCCCTGAAAACAGTTTGATCAGCTGTCTCCTGCAGGCACTGATATATAATGTAATCATAATTCTAAAGCAAAGTGAGCATTGGAAGCTAACTACAGCATATAAAAGTACACTGATCAGTAGATGTACCAACTGGATGGAACTATTGATCACTACTTTCTGTAAAAATCTAGTTAGCTTTGTGTATTCATTATATAAGAGGAAAGAAGGTAAGAGACTATGCAGAGTGGATGGCATAGCAAGCAGAGAATTGGGCAAACTAGGTGGCATATTGCAGTTTGTGGTCATCTCGCTTTTAGGGTAGCTGTTATAAAGCAACAGGGTGATAAAATAGGATATCAAGGCATATGGGATCACCTCATGGGTTGAGCACGAATTGCACAGATGAATGCAACCAGCAAATTACAGAACTAGGATTGCCATCAAAAGCATTTGATCATGTGAACATGTACTTTTTCAGAAGTGTTCACTCGTCAATCTGATGCATCGTCATCTACAAAATTAAATACAGTTGACACAGATTGAGATACACTGACCTAAACTTGACTGTAAAACAAGGAGACGAGGCAGTGTTTTACAGTGTAAATACTGTAATTATGCATTATGTACCAACTTACATTTTTAGGAATAGAATTGCATGACTGTCTTTTAAAAAAATATAATGTTAATACATACTGATTTTTGCCAGACAGGATATAGTTAAAGAATCACTAAAAGTATCATCCCAATTTACTTCTGGTTTGCAATTATTTGATAAAGAAATATGCAATTCTTACCTAGCATTCCCACAGAGACCTTTGGCACTTAAGAGTGGAGGAGAACATTACTGCTGCACTTTCTCTCCATTAGCACTTTAAGTGAACAGAGAAAAGAGCGAAGAGAGCACCGAGGGCAAGAGAGGAATGCAGAGCTAGCTGTGCTTTGATTGAACATGACAACTTAAATAGCTAGTTTTGCTACACAAGTGTCAATTTGATCAGCAAACCTACAGAATTGCATAGCAAATTGCGTTGCAACACTGCTTATTTTATGCCTTGCTAGAATTGGGTGCATAGATTGTTGCCATGGTAACTTGTTTATGACCCAGCTGTACTATTAGAAAGAGATATGATATTTATAATGCGCCTATACACAAGTGTTTCAAGGCGCGACGAGGCAAGGGAGGGGGAACAGAGGGAAGACAGCGACAACGATCTTACTAGGCCAGGTGACATTGAGATCGCGCAAGTGCAGGGGAAAGGGGGAGGGGAAACATAAGGGGGAAAGGGGACGGGGGAGTGCAGTACATGGGAACGACAGTAAAGTAAATAGAATAAATAAGCAATAAGTAAAGTGCGGCCAGCTGGTGGCAAGTGCAAGGGTAAGTGCAGGCATCAGGTGTCAAGTGCTGGTAGGGGGCTGTAGGGATACAGAAAACAGTCCCCAAGTGCGGGGGATGCCCGGGAGGCAGTGCAGGGTGCAGCTGGCGGGGGAGGGGACCTAGGCCCGAGATCAGAGGGTAGCCAGGTGACCAGTGCAGTTTCAGCCAGGAGTTCAGCAAGGGAGAGGAAGAGAGAAAGCAGAAGCAAAGAGGAAGGTCTTGAGGTGCTTCCAGAACCGAAGATGGTTCTCCTCACGTTTCAGAGAGGCAGGGAGGCTGTTCCAGAGGGAGGCCCCAGCCAAAGAAAGAGATCTGCCCCCAACTTGTTGCTTGGAGCAGCGACTGACCCTGATGGAGTTGGAGGCGGATGAGCGAAGAGCTCGAGAAGGAAGATAATTAGGAAGAGAGAGTTGAAGGTATTGAGGCCAGAGGCCCCAGAAGGCCTTGTGGACAATGCAGAGGGTCTTGAACGTAATCCTCTCAGCCACAGGGAGCCAGTGCAGAGATTTCAGTCCTGGAGAGATACGGTCTCTGGGCTTGAGGCCAAGGACAAGTCTCGCAGTCCTGTTCTGGTTGCGTTGCAGTGAGCAGAGAGTAGAAGCGGGCAAATTTAGAAAGAGGCTGTTGCAGTAGTCCTGCCTAGAGAGAACCAGAGCTCTGGAGACAGTGAGCTTCTGGGGGAAGGAGAGGAAAGGAAGAATACCTCTGAGGACGTGCAGCTGGTAGTGTGACTTCTTAGAGATGTCAGAAATGTGAGGAGAGAAGGAGAGTGTGGAGTCAAAGATGACCCCAAGGTTTTTAGCCTCACAGGTGGGAGCAGGAAGAGGGCCAAGAGCGGCCGGCCTGAGAGTGACAGAAAAGGAGGGAGCAGGTGTGCTGATGAGGAGAATCTTGATCTACTGGCATTAAGGCAGAGATCATTGGCGGCACACCACTCCTGGATAGCAGATACAGTTAGAGGTGAGCGAAGGAGAAGACGTGGCGGAAGGGAGCCTGAAAATGAGTTGAGTGCCATCAACATAGCACTGAAGGTTGGGGCAGAGAGCGGCAATGCGGTGGACAAGAAGTGCCAGGTATTGGTTGAGCAGCCAGGGAGAGAGGTTAGACCCCTGGGGAACACCACAGGTAGAAATGGAGATAGAGGAGAGGAAGGAACCAAGTTGGACCTGGGAGGGTTGATCAGAGAGGAAAGATGTCAGCCAAACCAGGGCCTGATCGGTGATACCCAGGTTATCACGGAGACTGTTGAACATAATGACATGGTTGACCGTGTCAAAGGCAGAAGAGAGATCAAGTAAGATGAGGACACAGGGGGTGTTGGAATCATGTTTGGAGAGCAGGTCTTCACGGATGTTCAGGAGAGCAGTTTCCGTGCATCTGGGAGCTCTGAAGCCAGACTGACGGTCATGGAGACAACCAACAGATTCAGTGTGAACATTAAGCTGGGATATGGCCAGCTTTTCCAGGAGTTTGCCCAGGAAAGGAGTGATGGAGATTGGGCGATATTTAGCCGGGCAGTAGGGGTCAGCTTTGGGTTTCTTAAGAAGAGGGTGCAGAAGGGAGTGCTTCAGGGGGGAAGGAAAGACACCAGTGGCGAAGGAGTGGTTGCGAAGGATACCTCCCTTCCCCATCCGCCTGGACCCATATCAATTTAGCCCTCAATGGGTCTCTGAACCCCATCAGGACCCCTTAGGTCTTCCCTACCGCATTAGATTGGAAAACTCAGCAGAATTGCTGCCATCTCATAACAGATTTGTCTGCCTTCTTTATGTGTGTTTCTTGTAACATAATAACATCCACCTTTTCCCTTCTCACCAGGGCTTCCACCTTTGTACGCTTCACAGGGGAATTTAACTCCCCCTCATATTATATGATAAAACCTTTAATGCAAAACTTGGTAGTATCTTCTATCCCTGCCTTTTATTAATCCCATATCACCCAGTTAGATCCCCCATCCACATGCTTCTGCCCCACTTATCCCTCCCACATCTCCCCCAACTGCCCCTACAAACCATCTCAGGACCAGGCCGAAGATCCTACGATTTCTTTGGGGACCAACCCCAATGCTTTGGCCCATGAACATACCTGAGGTGACCCCCATTGGGAAGTACCTGAAGACCTCCCACCAATTCCAAAACCGTGCTCACCAGCACTCCACTCCAGGCTTGACAATCAGTATCAGCCCCCTCTGAAATCACACACTCCCCCCTCCTTCACTTGGCTTGCCTCCTTCTTTCTGCAAGGCATCACCCTTCTCCCTCTCCAGTCTTCCCCCCTGCCCTCTACCCAGCTGACCTTTCACTCTTACCCCCCTACCTCCCATCCTCCCCTGTACCGTAGACCAGTCCCACTGTTGCTGCCCACGTAGGGTGGAGGACTCTCACCATGTCCATCCTCTTCCACCAAGTTCAACACAGCCAGGCCCTCTGCACATGTTGTGACGTGATGTTGCAGTCCCTCCAAAATGAAAAGCTGTCCAAATCGAAACGTCCACTTATAAGGGATATGCTTTGCAATAAGAGCCTGTGTCACTTGGCCCATGTCTCTCCGCTTTTGTAGTCTTATTAAAGCCAGGTACTGAAACAGCTGTACCTGTGCCCCATTCACTGTAATGTTCCATTCAGTTCTCGCTGCTCGCAGGATATCCTCCTTCATACCATACGAGGTGAGGGCAACCAGCACATCTGTCTCGTTCCCGGTTCCCTTCTCCTGGGCCCCCCTCTATGTACTCGATCAATATCGATATCTTCTGGCTGCACATCCATCAATAAATTCCCAAAGCATTGTTGAACCATACTTTTTTTTTTTTTAACCATGTTTATTTTTGGTTCGAAGGCATATAAGCGATTACAACATAGCATTTGACAACATTAAACTCTCAAGCTCTATATTTTACTTATGTTCATGTCTTACAGATTGTTAGAATTCACATTACCTCCAAAGATTTCCCAATTCTCTCCCTCCCTCCTCCCCCCACCCCTACTCAGCCACTTCTTTTTTATTAACCTCTCACCCTCTATAAGATCCTCTCCCCCCCCAACTTTAAGTATTATTTTACATTTCAGAGTCCAGACTATTTAGAGTTTTCTTCCCCCTCTTAACATTAACGTCTCATTGTCTTTGTTTTTTGGGGGAGTTCAAGTTACATGTGTGTTTCCGAGCAAGCAGGGTTTGACGAAAACAGCTTCTCTGTCCCGTACATGTTCATGAAATGGATTCCATGTAGTTAAGAATCTTAGGTATTTACCAGTACTGATGGCGCATATCGTCTCCATAGCCATCATCCCCCAGATCTTAACCCACCAGCATGCTGAGATTGGGCCTTTTTTGTTTTTCCAATATTGTGCAAGAGTCATTCTGGCTGCTGAAAGTAGATGGGTGATAAGCTTGGCTGTCGCGCCTGACATTGTGTATTTCCCTTCTATAGGGACTCTCGGCAGATCCACCCCTGAAATGTCCTTTATGTAGCTTAGTATTTCCTTCCAGTAGGCAACTGCTTTAGGACATGTCCACCACATGTGGAACAGGTCTCCCTTCACACCGCAGTTCCTCCAACAGTTTGGTGAATAAGACTTTGTAATTTTGTGAATGCGGTTCGGGGACATATACCATCTGAGGCACAATTTGTACGCAGATTCCTTTATTGTGGTGCATCTGGAGGTGCTGTGTGCACGTGCCCGTATTTGGTACCATTCCTCCTCCGTTAGTGACTCTTGCATGTCTCTTTCCCAATTCCTTTTGTATGCGAGATGGTTGGTTGGCTGGTCGTTGGAGAGGAGTTTGTAGAGTCTAGAGACCCCCTTCGCCATGTTGCCTTCTTGAAGCCACAGTTCTAGACCTGATGGCGTTCTTATGCCCGCCTTCTTCACCGTTGGGTGGGTAATCCAGTGCCTAATTTGCGCATATCTATTGCGTTCATTTTCCCCTATATTGAATTTCAACTGGCAGTCTGTGAAGAGCAATGGAGCGCCGTCTTTGTACGTGTCTTTTAGATGCGTCGTTTGTGCCCCTGACCAGCCCACCCAATATCCTCGCTGGAGGCCCGGTGTGAAATCTGGGTTGCCCATCAGTGGCGTATATGGACCCAATCCACACGGAATGCGTTTCTTTTTCCGGGCTTTGTCCCAACTTAGTAGAGACCATTTCATCATTTCCAGTAAGGCTTCTCTGTTTCGGTTTTCTTTTCTCAGGCTCAGAAGGACTATTAGGGGAACCGATTAAGCTGTTTGTTCAATTCTGCACCATCCTTTATGGTCCTCTGGTTTCACCCATCTCAGCATTGGTGCTAATTGTGCAGCCAAAATGTATCTGTCCATTTCTGGAACTCCCAGACCAACCAGGAGAGGGGAGCGCATTAGGATTCGTTTCTGGATTCTAGGTTTCTTATTATGCCATATAAATTTGAATACTGCATCTTGCAGCTCTCGGATCTTGGCTGGTGGTATTGGCACTGGGAGTGAGCTTACTACATAGAGGAGATGGGGGAGAATGGTCATTTTGACCTCTGTGATGCGGGCGAACCATGACAGCTCCTGGGAGTCCCATCTGCGCATGTCTTCCTGTAGTTGTTTCCACAGCGGAATTATGTTTGTCTGATATAATTTGTGTGGATCACTGGCAAGGTGAATTCCTAAATATTCCAGTTTTCTTTCCACCCAGCACATCGGAAATGATCTCTCCAATGTCTCGATATCTTCTCTCCTTGCTGTTATGTTCATAGCTTTTGATTTGGAGAAATTTATGGAGAACCCCGAGACCTGTCTGAATTCCTCCAACTGGGCCATAGCTCTAGGCATTGTATTTTTTGGGTCTCCCATGAAGAGCATGATGTCATCCGCATATAGGGCTATTTTGTGGGTTTCCTGACCTATTGTAACTCCCTTGATACTGACGTCCTGGCAGATCTGCATTGCACATGATTCCATTGCCATTGCAAAAATCAGAGGGGAGAGAGGGCAGCCCTGTCGTGTGCCCCTTCCGATCTCCACAAATTCTGTGCCCTGAACATTGATCCTGAAGCTTGTCGATGGATGCTGGTAGTTGGCGAGCACCATTTTCGTAAATTCTGGACCACAACCACACCGCTCCAAAATCAGACTCAGATAGCCCCTGTCCATGCTGTGGAAGGCCTGGGTGGCATCCAGAGCTGCTACAGCAAATGATTGTTGTGTACGTCGCCCAGCATCTATGACGTCTACTGCCCTTCTGACGTTGCCTTGTGTGCGTCTATCGGCGATAAACCCTGCTTGGTTATCCTGTATTATGTTTGGTAGGATTTCCATTAGGCGAGTTGCTAAAAGTTTCGTGTAGATTTTTACATCTGTGTTCAGCAATGCTATAGGCCGATAGCTTGCACAGTTTTTGGGATCTTTGCCTGGCTTTAGAGGTAGTATAGTTATGGACTTCCCCATATCTTGCGTGACCTTCCCCTCTTCTCTAATTGTATTGAATAGTTTTGACAACGGGCCTAGCAATTGTGTACGGAATGTCTTGTAATAGCCATTGCCAAAACCATCTGGGCCTGGAGTCTTATTTGCTGGTAGTGCTGTGATAGCATCGCTGATTTCTTGGGCCATAATTGGTTTCCCAAGATTGGTTCTGTCTTTCTCTGCAATTTGGGGCAGCCGGAGAGAGTTGATATAGGTGAGTTGATGTTCTGAGTCTAGATTTTCCCTCTTTAATAGTTCCACGTGAACTTGTTTCATTATTTCCTTTTTATCAGGCTCTGCTGTGTGGGGTTTCCCATGGGAGTCATTTAGCTGCACTATGTAATTCCAGGTTTTTTGTTTTCTCAGTTTTGCTGCCAGGAATCGATTAGCCTTGCCCCCATGTATATAGTAGGATTGTTTTGTTTTTAGCAGCGACTGGGCTTACCAAACCGCCGTATGATTCTCCAGTTGAGCTCTGATTTTCCGTAGTGCTCTTAAGGTTTTCCTTGAGCCCCGAGTCTTCTGTTGGACTTCTGCAGCTTTGACCTCTTTTTCTAATTGGTTTGTCACTAGTGCTCTTTCGCGGTGGTATGCCGCTGCTTGTGACATGAATTCTCCCCTGATCAATGATTTTCCTGCGTCCCATATTACCCCCAGGCCGTTTCCCCGTTATCGTTTTCTTTGAAGTAGTTGTTGATGGCGGTCTCCATATGGGCTCAATGTCTTTTAGGAGGATTTCGTTTAATCTCCAAAGTGGTTTTACTCTGTTCCATTCCACCCTTAAGTCTGTGTCCAGTATTGGTTTTAGTGCCTTGTTCACATGGATAGATCTCTCAGAGAATATGACGTTATTTGTCTCCAGGAGACTTGGCTTAGGGAGTTGCCCTCTTGCAATGGATATGAATGCTTTCTTAATCCAGCAATCAAAGGGCCGATGGGTCGTCCCTCTTCCGGTTTACTAACTCTCATTTAGGTGGATATTGGGTACAAATTGACCTCTCATCAGACTCCCAATCCCTATGTCCACGCTATTATACTATCTAAACTTGGAAACAAACAGGTGGAAAACACCTTAATTATGAATCTATACTGGAGAGTCAATTCTACGAAAGAAGTTAACTTTGTGCAATCTGTGATGAATGTGATTGACAGAACCTTGGTTGAACATGCCAATGCCATGCTGATATGTGGGGACCTGTGGGGACCTGATCTTATATATCCTACCGATTCTTTTCACATTAACGTTTTGATTGCCGGGTACTCACAAGGCTTCCTTATTCTTGTCTTCCGAGATAGATGAAAATAGAGGAGCGTCCCCCCAGTCATCCAGAGGCCAGAAAACTGGGCTCTGTGCAACCCAGGGGGCCGCCCCCTGGGAAACCCTCTTGGGGAATAAAACCCAGATGGTATGGTAGAAGAAGGTGATGAATGATCCAGTTCAAACGTAATCCAATTGGGCAGGATGATGTGAAGATGTAAGTGAATCCAAGTGGCAGGAATCCAAATTGGGCGGAGCTACCCTTCGGTAGCTGAAAGGTGATTGAGATACTGAGTAATACCAGTCCAGTGCCTCAGCGGCTCAAGCGTGAGGAGTGGGAGCAAAAGGAAAATTAAAAGGTAAACAACACGGAAGGCACCAGTCCAGATGTTGACAGAAAAATTAGAGAAAAATATATATGAGGTAGGAATTGGCAGAATTGCCGTAGACAGGAGGAAAGGGAGCCACCGGAGAAAGGCGAAGGCAGGAAGAGAGCGGTAAGTATTAGGCTGAAATGGTAAGTAAAAAAGGAAGGACGGCGAAGGGAGGAGTAAGGAGCTGGCAGGGAGCCGCGAAATACAAGACAGCCGCGGAGACGGCAAAGGGAGGAGGAGGTAAGCCGCGAAGGTACGATGGAGAAAGACGGAATGGGCGGTCTAGTACAAAGATAGCAAAAAGGGAGCCAGAAGTAAGGAAGAGGCTAGGAAGAAATCAACAGAGCAGACGGCAGGACAGAAGGAAAAGGTAAGGAAAGTCGGGAAAGTTCCGATCTATAGAATACGAAAAGAAGTAGATTTCCAAGCAGGCTGCAAACGCGAAGGAGAGCAGGAGCAATGCTAAGTCGGGAAAGACGGATTAGCAATGCAACTACCCGTCTTTCCCCACTGCAATATATAGAAGTGAAGGAAGTCGTGATTCTACTCCTCCATTTTAGATGGAAGACTAGACTGGTAACAGTAGTTGATGGAAATGGAACTGAGTAACCGCCATCTTGGATTCCATTGAGCATATCGAGCATGGTGAATCTTCCATTTTCGCCAGAAGGATCTGGGGGTACTTCTAACACCTGAACATACATCTGTTAAATGAAAATGGTATACCCAAATCTGAGTTAGTATTAAAGGGAATGGTTCATGGTTCCTCGAAACAAGCACTAGAGACATAGATATGCTGAATGGTCAGGCCAGTGGAAATTGACCGGGGGTCTACACTTGGGGTCGTGGCCCTAGAATGTTCTGTCTTGACTATTACGTTGTCGCTTGCTCTCTCAAATGCTGAATAGTTCAGTTGAAAATTGTTCCTCAATCAGAGAGCGATCATGATCTAGTTGCTCTGTGAATCTGCAAGCAGGTTAAAACAAGGTTGAGGCAAGTAATGAACCCTATTGAAGTAACTTGGGCCAAAAATTGAGTACGGGTATGTAATGAAGATCTCACTTCCATCTGTGCGACATGCAAAAAAATCAGCTGAGATGGATCATTCCTGTTTCGAGTATGACAGAATCCTTAAAGAAATTTCCCACAAGAGCAAAAAATCCAATAACAACAAATCTCCTCGTAAGCATGCATTTGATCCAACTGTCAGGAAAGCAAAACGTTTAATGCACGCAGATATTAGGAAAATCAAATAAAAATAATTCTGCTCATACTCTGGAACTTTGTCGATCTAGAAGGCAAAAATATAAGAACTGGCTAATTGCAACTAAAAGCCAATGTTTGCAATCTGACGCTGAACATATGCTGAGGGTGTTATGTCCCAATAACACTAGCAACTTGCAGGAACTGTTGAACAACGCAGGGTCTTTTAAAGCAGATCTGATGCTAGGCCAGGTTAGTGAATCCAGCTGGCATGACAATTTTTCCAACTTGTTTGCAGATCCTGGTGATCCGGTGATACTTGACGTCTGAGGTAGCCCTCTGCCATGGAACATCCAGTTTGATAAGGAAGATTTGGAAATAAGGATTCAAGGTCTCAGTAGCTCGAGAGCCTCTGGTCCCGATGGCATCTCGAATCTACTTCTCAAGCAACATTCCGAGGCCTGGATTCAGTTGATCCTTTTGGTTTTCAAGCAAATTCTAATCACGAAACAGATTCCTTCCACCTGGAGCGAGGCAATTATTGTTCCCATTTATAAGAGAGGGGATCAAGCCGATCCCATGAACTATCGGCCGATCGCCCTCCTCGATTCCATGGGGAAAGTATTTGCCTCCATTCTCTTACATGACTTGACAAGATGGGCTCAGAAAACTGGAAGATCTGATCCTTGGCATACAGGGTTTGTCAAGGGTGTGGGCACTGGCTTGACTCTTTTCATCCTGGGAATATTCAAACATGAGGCCTTAACATCTGGCTCTTGTGTGCACATGGCTTCGATGGATCTCGAACAAGCGTTCAACTGCATAAACAGGTCCAGATTATGGGAGAAACTGAAAAAATTGAACTGTCTCTCAGATCTTGTAGATGCCATTCGTGTCTTATACAGCAACATCTATTCGAATAAGACTTAACTCTGAGGGAGTTTTATTTGAGAAGACTTTTGCCCATCGTGGCCTAAAGCAGGGCTGTGTTTTAGCCTCCTTTTTGTTTAATTTATATATATCTGACTTGAGCGTTTCTCAGGCTGTGGTGAGAGCCTTCCCACCCTAGATTAATGGTGTTCAAATTCCTTGGATTGTCTACGCGGATGACATCATATTTCTGGACTACACCCAGGTAGGCCTCCAGAGACGTATCTCTTGCTTTATTGAATATTTAAAGGGGTAGTCCAGCAAAAAAATTTATTTAAAAAATAGATAGGCAACATTAAAAATAAAATACTAGCACTTTTTTTTTTTTTAACTTCCTATGTAAAATTTTGAGCTATTCAAGCTCAAAATTCGCAAAAGCAAGCACATGGGCGCATCCATTTTGTGAAATGGATGCCCGCCTGTGCTGGCTTTTGCGGCACTAATGAAGGAAAAGCCAGCCAGCTGTAGTAAACAAAAGCTACCGCTGGGTGGCTTTTCCTTCATTGGTGCTGTACGCGGAGGATGGGGACCGGAGACCAGAGCAGGAAAGCTGCAGCTGAATCTCGGTAAGTGCTATTTATTTTTTTTTAAAAATGAGCACTAGCTGCGGTTTTTTTTCTAAGTTTTCCGGGCTGGAGGAGCCCGGAAAACTTAGAAATAAAACCGCAGCTTTAAAAACGCATTTATGTTTGCGGTCGCTTTTGAAGCGACCGCAAACATAAATACAACGTTATTGTGTTTGAAAACGCTGCGGTTTTTCTTTCCAAGTTTCTCAGGCTCCTCCGGCTCAGAGGAGCCTGAGAAACTCGAAAAGAAAATCAGCAGCGTTTTCAAACACAACCGCGTTGTGTTTCTGCCTGCTGTGGCTATCACTTTGGGTCTCCGGTGCTCCCCGAGGGGAGCACCGGAGACCCAAAGTGAAAGCTAAGGCAGGAAGAAACACAACGCGGTTGTGTTTCTGCCTAAATCTGCTTTCCCATTTGGGGCTCTCGGGCTCCCCACAGGGAGCCCGAGAGCCCCAAATGGGAAATCAGATTTAGGCAGAAACACTGCAGCATTTAGCATTTCCCATTTGGGGCTCTCGGGCCCCCCGTGGGGAGCCCGAGAGCCCCAAATGGGAAATCAGCTGTAGGCAGAAACACTGCGGCATGTAAACACAACCGCGTTGTGTTTCTGCCTGCCTTGCTTTCACTTTGAGTCTCCGGTGCTCCCCTGGGGGAGCACCGGAGACCCAAAGTGATAGCCACAGCAGGCAGAAACACAACGCGGTTGTGTTTGAAAACGCTGCAGATTTTCTTTCCGAGTTTCTCAGGCTCCTCTGAGCCGGAGGAGCCTGAGCTTATCCTGTAACACATGGGCGCTGCTGGAAGGTTTATTTTGGCATAAAGTGCTCAAACTGCCTAATTCTCTAGCTATAGACACCATTCGCCATGAACTCAGACTTCAATCTCTTGAATCAATCGCCTATGGAAATCCATCTCATATAAAAATACAGGATGGATGCGAAAGGCACTCTTTTTGAACTACTCATTCTGAATGATAAACATTCCACGAAATCATTAAAACTTTGGGTGACAAAAATTGAAGAGATTCTTGATGGAACCATGCTGGACAAAGAGGAGCTGATTTCTAATCCAACAAAGTGGCAAACTAAATTTGAAGAATTGGACTGGATTGAAACCATCCGAAGAAGAAACCTAGATGTGTTAAGACCTTGTTTGGTATGGGAGCAGAAAGGTTTAAATAAACCACCTCTTTACCTATGGAAGTTCCTTTCCTATCATTATAGGAATTTACTGCTGAGAGTCCGATTAAACTTACTTGCCACCGGGGGAGTGAAATTGGCCCGGAATCAAATTAGGCTGGACAAATCTTATTGTCGTTTTTGTGGCTCATTAGAACAAAGAGAATCTCTTTGAGTGCTGTGCAAGCTCTTACCAGAAGGCAATTGGTCGTGTTCTATGCATCTACAAGCTCACTGCACCCATTACACAACCCTTCTAGACTCAGAGTGGGATCTGATGGGAGAGCATGTGAGTGTTTGTCTAACTGGTCTCAAATTTATTGAGGACTCATTGTTATGCCATGAAGCAATCGCACGAGCAAAGGAGTTGGGTGGTGAACCAATCTTGGACCCTTATCAAAGAAGTTGGAGCAATTTGCAATCAACATTTTTGTTTATTTGTAGATATAGGTGTGGGACAAGTACTAGTGCTTAGACTTTGCCAATGGATGAGGGTGTTGCATTCAATTTCTCTGATCTCATCAAGTTGTTCCTTTTGTCTTCTCTCTGTTGGTTTGAAAATTGATGTGGATTTGTAGGTTATTCAAATGTAAATGGTTAATTTGCTTAATTGTTCCTTTTTTTTTTTAAAGTACAACCAATGAACATTTAACTTTAAAAAAAAATTGATTCACTTAAGCCCTTTACACACAAATATTAGATTGGTGCAACCGATTCTCCAGGTCCTCTGCTTGCAGTTCCAGGTTATGGGAGACCCTAGCCAGTTAATCTAATAATTTGCTATTCTGACATACCTCCTCCGATACGTCCGCCATCCCTGTTCGGTCTCTTCCACACTTTCCCCCAATGTCTTCACTTCCCTTTTGACTTCAGTGAGGGAGGTTCTCTGTTCTTCCTCAATGATGTAAACTGCTCCTGGACCATCTTAGTTATTCTCCCCTCCATGTCATTGAAGCATTCTCTGAGATCCTCCTGGCTAAGAGCCATCTCATTAGGTCTCTTGTTCACCCCCTTTCTTCTCCTCAATTTTCCCTTTCTCAACCACTAGCGTGATCTCCCCTTGTTGCCTCCAACAGCACTCCAATTGACCTTCCGTACCCCACTGGGGGTTGCCTCCTTCTGGCCTGGGTGCCCTTCCCTTTTGCTCCTGGTATCTGGGTGTCACCGCCCAACACGACCACCCATATCCGGAGATTGCTACTGTACTATTGATCAGCCTCTCCCACTCTTCTGTATTTCTTGTATGTGGACGCCCAGGCGGTTTATATTCTAATCCCTTTGTGTACGCTTCACAACTTTCCCCCTCCAGTATTTCCTCTCATTAGATCTTCTCGCCCCACTCACCAGTTGACATCCTCTTGAAGCAGCGACACGTGGGGGCCTTGCCACACTCTTGCGCACTAATATGTCCTCCGGGGCTCCCGCCCTCCTTACTGCTTCATTCAGCCGGGACCTCTGATTCTGTTCTCCCGCTCCCGTGTGCTGCTCGGGCGGTGGGGGCCTCATCAACAGCCACACCTCTGCTTTCGGTGGCTCTGCAGCACTTGCTACTCCTTGCCGGTGCCTTATTTCCCCCTCTACCGTACTGCTACTGTCGAAGGGGGCGCTCCTCTTCCAAAGGGGTAAGGCACCTGCAATCACCAGCGAAGGGCGCCGCACCGTTGTTGCTGCTCTTGGGCACTTCTCAATTTCCCAGACTGCATCCGTACCTCAGATGCATGGCCTGCTTCTTGGCCTGCTTCTTTCGGCCCGGAGCAGAGCTGAGGATATCACGTCCTCATTCACTGGCGGCCATTTTGGCATCTCAAGGTCTTTTTTAACGTGTTCCCAGAGCTTTGGATAATTTTTAGCATACAAATCTTTTAGTTACCCAGGCAGGGTAATCCCCAAATACCTAATCCTGGATGGGGTTATCTGAAAATCCTGTTGTTCTTTATAGTCTCTTGCCTGCAGGGAGATGTGCCCTAGAGTCAGGATCTATTCCTTGATATAATTCACTTTGAAGCCAGAATACCTGCCATATATCTGTATTTCATCCAGAACATGTGGGAGCATGGACTCTAACGTAGGGTAAGAAATCGTCTGCAAACAGGGCAAGTTTGTACTCTCTAGAACCTTAAAACCTTTAATATACTTGTTCTCTCGTAGCTTGATAGCCAGTGGCTCCATTACAGGTACATACAGCAGGTGGAGGGGGGAATCCCAGCTTCATTCCCGTGTGTAGTAGTTTGTCCTTGGATTGATGCCCATTCACAATTATTTTGGCTACTGGATTAGAGTAAGCCGCTCCAAACTATCTTAGCCAGTTGGATCCAAACCTCAGTTTGTTCAAGACTGTCTGCGGCAGGATCCTCCCGACTACCCCGAACTGCTGGCATCAAATGTAGAGTCTTAGGTTATCAGATCCTAATCTGGTCAAATCACCCCTGATCCACGTGGACCATTCCTGAAAGATACTGTTCCATGCATCGCATCAGTATTTTTGTCAATATCTTAACGTCCCCATTGATCAGGGAAATTGGCCTATTGGTACTGCACTTGGATGTGTCTTTCCCCTCTTTTGATATCGGTGGGATCAACGCCTTGAAAAAGGAGGGAGGCGGCTCCCCTTTTTCTAGAAATTCATTTTAAACACCTGCCAAAACCAGAGCGACCACCCCGCCAAAACACTTGTAAAAAGCATTCGTGTATCCATCCTTCCCTGGAGTTTTCCCTGTTGTGAACTCTCTAATAGCCTGTTACACTTCCTCCACTGTGATCAACGCATTCAGCACTGCGTCCCCTTTGGGTGGTATTCCCTTCATGTTCACGTCGCTCAAATATTTCTCCATCTCTTCTTTATTTTCTCCCTCGTCTTTGGTGTATAAGTCCCTATAACATGCTGCAAAGGCCTTCATCATATTTTAAGGGCTAACACACCTCTTCCCCTCACCATCTACAATTTCGTCAACCTCCTATCTTCTTTCTGTGCCCTCAATCTGTGAGCAAGCAATATCCCAGCTCTGTCCCCTTTCTCATAGTATTGCTGTCTAATTATATTCACAGCTTGGTGGACTTTATTTAGGCTTTGCTCATGAAGCTGTGACCTCAGCTCCTGTATGTCCTGCATTAGATCCACGCTTCCATCCCCACTCATGCAAAGCTCTTCCTCTGTCTTCCTAATCTTCTTCAGTAACTGATTCTCCAGAGCTGAGTCCATTTTATTCCTCCAGTAGCCCTCTGCAAGGATCAAACCCCATTATAGTTGCTTTTGCCGCCTCCCAGCCTAGTCTCTTTCCCAGCACCCTGGAATCGTTCTCCTGGAAAAATAGCTTTATCTCCTCTCTCAACATAACACAGAAACCTACATCCGGGAACAGAGTATCATTACCTTGCCATCTACTGGGAACTCTACCACATTTCCCCATCAGGAGTCAACAATCACCATGTTGTGATCCGTCCATGCTATGGGTATAATGTGGGGCCTCTTCATCAAGCACTCCCTGCCCTTGTCAAGCAGGATATAGTCAATCCTCGTCAGGGTTATATGCGAATTGGAGTAAAAAGTGTAAATAAGTGTAAGCCTTTTTGTCCGAGTTACCCATTCTCCCTGAATCAAATAGGAAATGCCTATCAAAGCAGTCCCCCAGGCCCATCATGTTTTGGACCTTTTTCCCCATAGGTTTCTTTGTACATTATGGGCATAGATCACCAACAGCGTATATCTCTTCCCGGAAATGTTTCCCTTTGTCATTAACCTCCTGCCTTTTTGGTCTCTTTTAACCTTCACCTCTTCCAGGTCAGGGTCAGGACTAAGCAGGTGGCCCACCCTTCTTTTCTTCGTCGACGATGAGGACCAGAATGCCTGCGCTATCCCCTTCCACCTGGGTCTACGCTCGTCTTTACACCTTAACTGTGTCTACTGGACAAAAAGTATAGAAATCCTATGCCTGGCCATCTCCCTAAGCAGCAGGGATATCTTCACAGGTCTTCGTAGCCCTTTTACATTCAGTGTACCTATTTTGACTATCTGGCTACCATTAGCAATAAACCCTCAGGTATATACATTCCCCTCAAGCTCAAACTGTCCCTCCAGATTTATACTACATCCTCCACCATATCCCACTCTTCCCTTATGTAGGTCATGCATTTGTGGTCTCCCCACCCCCCAAGCCCTTCTCCCCCAAACATCAAGCAATACATCAACAACCCAAAGCGAAATTCGCTCCTCCAATTGGAGCTGTATGGATAATATCTGAGACGCCCGAGTTTCACCAGGCCACTAGGTCTCTGTCTCCTCTTCTCCTGACTCCACAATGTGAATCAACCCCCTTCATCTCCATTCTCCATGTCCTTCCTCACTCAATTCTAAATTCAGCTATTTCAAATCTCTTCAACTCGCCCCTCTTTCCCCCTTCCCGAGTCAATTGGTTTAAGTCTTCCCCCGGTTTTGAGGTCACGTCTACTCTCTTCTATTGTCATTCATATAACCTTGGGAGAGGTAGGTGTCACACTACGAAATTTCCTGGTTCCTGACTTTTTCTTCCTTGTGTCTCTTCCAGTGAACGCCCTCAGGAATTTGTCGTGCTTTTCCTTTTCTTAAATTCCATCTCTGATCCCTCTGCTTTCTTGGAGGTCTTGTAGCATCTGCAGTGCCTCTTCCGCATCTCTCAGCTTGTTTGTCACCCCTCCATATTCAAAGGATAGAGAGAAGGGGTACCCCCATTAATATCTCTCTCCTTGCTCGATGAGCCAGGATGTGAAGGCCCTGTATTTGTATCTCTTCTCCAGTATCGTGAGATTTGGTCACTTATCCCCAAGGGGGAGCCTCTTCTTGTGAGACTAGGGAGGTGAGCCCGCTATGCAACATTCCCCCTAGGGGTGTTGGAAAGCAGGATCTCACAGGGAGAGACTCTCCCCTTGGGGATAAGGACTCACGTTCGGGAAGGAACTCCCTTCCCATTTCACTCAAGAGACTGAAAGAAATATCTATAATATCAGAATCCTCCTACATTTGTTACTGCAGTGCCTCGGTTGAAGATAAGTGTCAATTTGGTACTGAGACAACTAAACACCTAAGAGTGAAGAACTACCTGACTCTGAGATGATGAAACCCAATGGGGTTAGGGCGAGCCTAACACAAACTGTAAGGTGTCGAGGAAGGAAACTGACACAAAGGTGGCATGATTGCAGTTATAGACTTTTATTATTGGGGAAAAAAACACTATTCCTATCATCTAAGAGGGGTTTCCCTACCACAAACTAATACTAAGAGATCTGCCAGATTGTGAGTCAAAATCAAAGTCCACCGTCCTGTGTCACAACCTACCTCTATCCCTTACACTACAACTAAAGACTAATATAAACCAACAGAAAGTTCCTTCCCAAGGAGAATGATTCCCTTCTCCTGGTATCTGGATGGTGTTTAAAAGAATATTCTCTTGCACAGTTCCACACAGTCTTTGCACAACTCGACGCATTGGTTTAGGGGGAATGACTCCCTTCCCCTAGCATCTCTTGATTATGTCTCAATGGGTTTTGTGTCATCTCCAGGAGAAGAA
Organism: Ambystoma mexicanum; assembly: GCF_040938575.1. NCBI lineage: Eukaryota > Metazoa > Chordata > Amphibia > Caudata > Ambystomatidae > Ambystoma > Ambystoma mexicanum. Next base: position 1,124,151,818 of record NC_090923.1, on the reverse strand, counting down.
CTCCCTTTTCCTGGTATTTCTAGAGTACTCTTTCATGTTTTTCAACTTGATGTATGTTTTCCCACTCTCTCTCAGTACCAGAAAAGTTCCAAACCCTTCTCTGCTGGTCAATGGACTTATCTTTGCCACTCTGCCAACAAAGTTCTCCTCTGGTTCTCAGATCCCTTTTGTTCATATCCCAATCCTTTCTCTGGTGGTCAGTGGGCTTATTGCTGCCACTGCAGCAAGAAAGTTCTCATTGAATGCTTAGTTTACTCTTGTTAGGGTCACAGACCCTTCTCTGGTGGTCAGTGTGCTTATGGCTGCCACTGCAGCAGGGAAGTTCTCCTTGAATGCTTAGTTTACTCTTGTTAAGGTCCCAGACCTTTCTCTGGTGGTCAGTGGGCTTATGGCTACCACTGCAGTGAGGACGTTCTCCTATTACGCTCACGTGGCTCCCATAGGGGCGTCGGTCAGACTCGGACAGCTGCAGTCTCCACCCACGTGATGCGTAGTGCAGCGATGGCTGACTGGATCTGCCCTCCTAATCTTGCCTGCTTAACCCGTAGAAATATTCTCCTTATATTCTTGAAAGATGAGCTCTCCATCCTGCGTGGATTTGCAGGGGCGCGTTGATTCCAGTTACTTCACTGGTTTGAAGGCTCCGGAGAGTTCCGGAGAGTATTGACTCTGAGGTTCCTGGTGAGGACCAGTAAGTATTAAGTTCATAGAGTTCAATGTGTCCGATGTTCACTCTTGTTCCCCCCTTCCTTTCTTGTCTTGCAGCTGGCTCGTGAAAAGATGCTCTTGTGGCAGCTGGTGGCGCTCAGGTAAGAGTCTGTATTACCCGGCGCTGTCCGGTAAATGTTGCACGTGGAAAACGTGATGTTTTGTCTCTCTTTACAGATGCGTCACGTGAAAATATGGAGGATAAGATACAAAAGGATGCCTCCGGTGGTAAATCGGGTAAGTCTATGGTGGTAAGAATTATATTTGTTGGTTCCCTCGGCTCACCTTGTGGTTTTCTTTTGTCTCCTAGGTGCCGAAGTTCGGCGAAGAAATGATGGAGGCAGCGGCGACCCGAAGGATGCTGATGGCGCGGCGCTGCAGCTGGAGGTGCGGCGCGTGCAGAAATGATGTTCTTTACAGGTCCGGAGACGAGATGGATCCAGAATCAGGTGTGGAATAGAAATAAGTTTGTTTTCTAACCTTTTCCCTTTCTTTCCTCTTTGTTTTAGGAGCTCCGGATTCGAGGCGGGCGTGGCAGAAGACTGGATGCAGGCTGCAGGCACGGTCAGCGTTACGCTGCTGGATGCAGAATAACGCGAAGCGTGTGTTGCTTGTCGGGTGTGGTTTAAATAGCCTCAAAAGTAGTCCCAGGTAAGAAGTCCCTAGAACCACACCCGAGTAATAAATAGTCCCTGTAGAAAAATAGTCCCTTTCAGGCTTCATGTTGGATTGGAGTCATTTGCAGCATGGTCTGCCTGAGGTAAGTAATGACTATGAGCCTAGCGCCTTAGGCGCCAGGACTGATTTCTACTATGAGCCTGGCGCCAGGACTGAACCCAGATAGCGCCTAGCCGGGGCTGCTGAGGTTTTACTAATTGTCTAGATGCCTGCTCCCGGGGCTGATGGGCTTGGTCTGGATGCCTGGGGGTAGGCATCATGACAGCACTCCCCCCTCCCTGCCCCCCCCAAGGCCCCTCCTAAAGTTGTTCTTCCCCTGGGCCCTAGTTTGTCTCGGAAGTTCCGATGGAATCCAACCAACCGAGGTGCATGGACATGGTCACTAGGTTCCCATGTCCTTTCTTGTGGTCCGTAGCCCTTCCAATCGATTTAAATAAAAAAGTTTCGATTTAACCATCTTGGAGTCCAGGATATTTTTTACCTCGAATTCAGGTTCTCCATCTATCAAGATGGGGTCAGGTGGTTTGGTTAATCTTGTTCCTGGTTGAACTGGTTTTAAAAGTGAAACATGAAAGACAGGATGAATGCGCATATTAGAGGGTCATTCCAATTTGACGGCTACCGGGTTGATAATGGCCTTAATAGTGTAAGGTCCCAAATATCTAGGGTTAAAAGTCCGAGTTCCCTTCAGAGGTATGTGTTTTGTAGCCAGCCAAACTTGATCCCCAATCTGGTATTGTGGAGTTTCACTTGTATGTTGATCAGCATTTTTCTTATATTTCTCTTTTGCTTGCTTCAAATGTTCTGTTGCCTCTTTAAAGACTTGTGTAATAGTAGAATGAAAATGACTAACTGCAGGCATTTCTAAATGCTGAGGCGAATCTAGTTCTGAGGTTCGAGGGTGATGTCCATATATGGTATAAAAGGGGCTTTGTCCGGTTCCTGAATGTACAGAGTTATTGTATGCATACTCGGAAATCCATAAAATATCTTTCCAATTACTTTCGGTCTGGTGTAGCATGCAACGTAGGTACTGTTCAAGGGTCTGGTTGGTCCTCTCCGTCTGACCATCGGTCTGGGGATGGTGACTGGTTGATAACCTCACGTCGATTTGCGCCAGTTGACAACATTTCTTCCAAAAATGTGAAATGAATTGACTACCTCGGTCAGAGACCAATACGGAAGGAAATCCGTATATTCGAACAATGTTTTCGAGGAACTCCTTGGCCAGAATTGAAGCAGAAGGTAATCCCTTTAGAGGAATAAAGTGTGCCATCTTGGGAAAAAGATCCACAATAACTAGAATGGTGTTAAATCCATTACATGGAGGTAGATCTGTAATAAAGTCTAACGATAAGGTGTGCCATGGTGTAGGTGGAATTTCCAAAGGTTGTAAGAGGCCAGCTGGTTTTTTCTTCTGACTTTTGTTTTGGGCGCAAATGCCACAAGACATTACAAATGACTTTACGTCTTTTCGCCAGGTGGGCCACCAGAATTGTCTCTTAATTTTAGCTTCAGTTTTTGCGATACCTGGGTGTCCTTCCATCAGGGTGTCATGATAATTGGAGATGACTAGTTCTTGTAGTTCCTTGTGTGGTAGAAATAGTCGCCCTTGATAATAAGGAAGGTCATTGATGACTGAGTAGTCCGAGCCTTTCTTCACCCAGTCCTGCAGGGCTGTTGGATCGAAGAGTTGTTGGATCTTTACTTGAATATCCTCTAGTGTCTGTAGAGTGGTTATGCCAGGAATTCTTTGTTCTGAAATTATAGGCACCGGTTCCGGGTTCGCATATGCTTCTCCCATCCCTATTCGGGATAAGGCATCTGCCTTGCCATTTTTACAACCTGGTCGATAAGTGATCACGAAATCGAACTCGGCAAAGAACAATGCCCATCGAAGTTGACGCGATGATTGGGCCTCGGCTGTTTTTAAATACTGCAAGTTCCGGTGATTACTGTAATGGTATGCCTGGCACCGAGAAGATAATGCCGCCAAGCCTTGAAGGCGGATTTGATGGCTAATAATTCTTTATCGGTAACCGCATAGTTTAACACGGGTGCCGAGAACTTTCTGGACCAAAATGCTACTGCGTGAAGTTGACCGGTTTCAGGATCCTTCGGGGACAGGACAGCTCCCATGGCTAAACTGGATGCATCAGTTTCAACTATGTATGGAAGTTCGGGGCGTGGACGCTTTAAGACAGGTGCAGACGTGAATTTCGCTTTCAGCTCTTGGAAGGCCTTTTCAGCTTCTTCGGTCCACAAGAAGCGTTTGTTTTTTCGCAAAAGTGTTGTGATGGGGTGTACAACATGTGAGAAATCCGGAATGAATCTGCGGTAGAAATTAGCAAATCAGAGCATGCTTTGTACCCCTTTAACTGAACTAGGTGATGGCCACTTGAGGATTGCATCCACCTTTCGAGAGTCCATTCGGACTCCTTTTGGAGTCAGGATAAATCCAAGGAATTCAACTTCCGTAGCATGAAAAACGCATTTTTCCAATTTTGCATATAACTTGTGCTGGCGTAGTTTCTCAAGGACTGCACGAACGTGCTTCACATGGTCTGATTCTGAAGAGGAGTACACTAGAATATCGTCTATGTATACAACAACACAGACGTCAATGAGTTCACGAAGGACATCGTTCATAAAATACTGGAAGGCTGCTGGTGCATTGCACAACCCAAAGGGCATCACCTGGTATTCGAATAACCCGTACTTAGTACGAAAAGCAGTCTTCCATTCATCGCCTTTCTTTACACATACCAGATGATATGCCCCTCGGAGATCTTATTTAGTGTAGATGCAAGCGTCCTTTACTTGGTCTAGTAATTCGGGGATCAGAGGCAATGGGAATCGGTTCTTAACCGTGATCTGATTTAATGCGCGGTAGTCTACGCACGTCCTGAGGTCACCTTCCTTTTTAGGCACGAAGAACAAAGCTGAAGATGCAGGGGACTTGGATGGATGAATGAAGCCATTAGCAAGGTATTGGTCCAAGTATTGTCGTAGGTGAAGGTTTTCGGGTTCCGTAATGGCGTAGATCCTACTACATGGAGGTTGTGCACCGGGTATGAGATCGATTTGACAATCGTATGATCTGTGAGGTGGTAGGGTGTTTGCCTGTCCCTTTTGGAAAACATCCTGGAATTCTTGATATTCCTGAGGTAACTGCACGACTGGAGTAGCGACTGTGGCCAGGCCTTGGTTCAAGTAACAAGTATGTGCACAATCCGGGAAGGTTATTCTCTTCTCTCGCCAATCAATACAAGGATTATGTGTTTCCAACCAAGGTATCCCCAGTATTATTTTGAACTGCGGGGCTTTGATCAAATCAAACACAATAGCCTCTCGATGCCCATCTTGACCCAATAGTGTCATCTCTGCGGTGGAATGAGTTACAGGCCCAGAGGCAATTTCAGTTCCATCGACTGTGCTGATGTCATCCGAAGTGGTCTTTCTGAAGAGCGATACATTCATCCTAGAAGCCAACTCGTGGTCCACATAGTTTCCTATGGCCCCGCTATCAATGTATGCCCTCACTGTGTGCATACGTGATGGCTGCCTTGGATCTATAAGGACCATTGGTATGATGAAGTGCGAGGTCTGAGTATCCTTCTTCAAGCTCGGCAAGCGGACCTCTACGCTTGTCGGGCGTGGTCGTTTCCCGAATCAGGCTCTGTTTGATTTTTATCAGCAACTCCGACTACTCTTTTAGATGTTTTTATAGGGCAATCCGGTAGAAAATGTCCTGAGGCCCCAAAGTACAGACACAATTGCATCTGCCGTCTTCTTTCTCTTTCCTTTTGAGTTAAGGGCCCCTTGACCCCCCCGATCTGCATCGGTTCTGATACATCTGTTCCTTTGAGGGTAACATTGGGTTTAACCAATACCCGATTCTCGAACTTAGCTCGATCAGCCTTTCTATTCTGAAGTCGGTGGTCTAACTGGACCACTAAGTCTATATATTCTGCACAATCCTGAGGTGGGTTCACAACTTGGGTCAAAACGTCTTTGAGTTCACCCCGAAGTCCACGATGAAATAATGTAATTCGTTTTACCTCTGGCCATCCGGTTTCCACCACTAACCTATTGAAAGTGGCGATATAGGTTAGTAGATCCTGGTTACCTTGTCGTAATGATAAAAGTTCGTTATCCAGGGCCTGTCCCTGTGAATGTCTGGCAAATAGTCTTTCCATGCTCAATTGAAAACCTTGAAAATCCCGAAGAAGAGGGTCATCCTGGTTAACTAATGGAATTGACCAATCCGCTGCGCTGCCACTAAGATATGATAGTACAAAGGCTACTTTGGTTTGGTCATTCGGAAAAGCTCCAGGTCTACATAAAAAGTGCAAGCGGCATTGGTTCATAAACATGGCGAACATTTATGGGTCCCCAGCAAAACGTTTGGGTGGAGCTAAAGGAATGCTCCCTGGTAGAACCACTTGCACAGGATTGCTCGATGAAACAGGAGTTGGATTCCCCCCGAATCCAGGTAATGGTGTTTGCCCAGCTTGGTTTTGTAGTAATTGTCTAGCAAGATCATCAGTGCGCTCCTTTGACACAATCAGTTCTCTCCTGAGGGCATTAGTCTCTTGGCGCGCGGAGTGCACTTCTGCCCTAAGTTCCCCTAACAATAGGGCTAGTTGGTTGGTTTCTGAGGTTTCCATAACGCCCGTGTGGGGATTTGTAGATAGGCTTTGTGTTCTGTTACGCTCACCTGGCTCCCACAGGGGCGTCGGTCGAACCCGGACAGCTGCGGTCTCCACCCACGTGATGCGTAGTGCAGCAATGACTGACTGGATCTGCCCTCCTAATCTTGTCTGCTTAACCCGAAGAAATATTCTCCTTATATTCTTGAAAGATGAGCTCTCCATCCTGCGTGGATTTGCAGGGGCGCTGTCTTGATATGGGCCAAATCGTCCTCGGGACCAGCCCTCGGGAGCAATAATTACCCAATTCAGCCCAAAATACAGGTTCTATTGTGCTGAGCAGTGATCTCATGCTAGTGACAATGACACCTTCAATAAGTTTTAGTATTTATTCTAAACAGTGAATTTCATATACATTTGGTATTCAAGTTAGAGAAGATTACAAAGCACAAAACTTAGAGAAATGCAAAATATAGAGAAACATAGAACTTAGATAAACATAAAGAAACATAGAGAAACACAGTCTTACGCCCCTTCAATCAGCACTGGGAGACCCTGGCCCTCATCAGAGGACAGCGCTGCAGGATGCCGTCAAGAGCTCCAAAATTCCGGGCACTTGATCTTGCACGAACCAAGTCCACAGGACGATCTCCCACCCGAGTCATGTGAGCATGGATATTTTATAATCTCGTGCTGCCCGTCCATGACGCACAGTTCCAGAACTTTCCCTGTGCAAAATATAGGCTGGCTCATGGAAAAAAACCAACTCTGTTAATTTCCACTGCTCCTTCTTCTGAGCCCCTCCCTGGCTCACATCTGCGCGAAAGCTCAGGAATGTCTTATCAGTGCCTTCCCAGAGAAAAGGAGATTAGCTTGGGGCCATGCAGGGCTACCGTTAGTGAGGCAGAATATTCTAAGGGAGGCAGGGATGTATTAACCCCATCTGCAAGCTCTAAAAGGCATGCACTCATAGCTTAGTGTTCATAGCGCTTAAGACTGGCTATCTAAGCGCTATATAGGTGCCATAATGTTCCAAACACTCCAAAAATGTCCATTAGCTACAGAGCTAGGGCCCTCTCCCTGCCTGTCTATCAACAATGCATAATGTGACCTATCACTCATACTAGGCCTGCATATTCCTTGTAGCTCACTACTGCAAAATGGAAGTGCTACAACAGACTACTGTCAGCATTTTTAGCACATACTTTGAATACACTATTGGCTTTCAGCGGCTAATGCTGTCATCTAAAGCCCTGATTGGCAAGGTTGCAATTTTGTGTATCACTACAGGCGCGTCGATTCCAGTTACTTCACTGGTTTGAAGGCTCGGGAGAGTTCCGGAGAGTATTGACTCTGAGGTTCCTGGTGAGGACCAGTAAGTATTAAGTTCATAGAGTTCAATGTGTCTGATGTTCACTCTTGTTCCCCCCTTCCTTTCTTGTCTTGCAGCTGGCTCGTGAAAAGATGCTCTTGTGGCAGCTGGTGGCGCTCAGGTAAGAGTCTGTATTACCCAGCGCTGTCCGGTAAATGTTGCACGTGGAAAACGTGTTGTTTTGTCTCTCTTTACAGATGCGGCACGTGAAAATATGGAGAGTCACAAAAGGATGCCTCCGGTGGTAAATCAGGTAAGTCTATGGTGGTAAGAATTATATTTGTTGGTTCCCTCGGCTCACCTTGTGGTTTTCTTTTGTCTCCTAGGTGCCAAAGTTCGGCGAAGAAATGATGGAGGCAGTGCCGACCCGAAGGATGCTGTGAAGACTGGTGAGTATGGTGCGGCGCTGCAGCTGGAGGTGCGGCGCGTGCAGAAATGATGTTCTTTACAGGTCCGGAGACGAGATGGATCCAGAATCAGGTGTGGAATAGAAATAAGTTTGTTTTCTAACCTTGTCCCTTTCTTTCCTCTTTGTTTTAGGAGCTCCGGCTTCGACGCGGGCGTGGCAGAAGACTGGATGCAGGTTGCAGGCACGGTGAGCGTTACGCTGCTGGATGCAGAATAACGCGAAGCATGTGTTGCTGGTTGGGAGTGGTTTAAATAGCCTCAAAAGTAGTCCCAGGTAAGAAGTCCCTAGAACCACTCCTGAGTAAAAAATAGTCCCTGTAGAAAAATAGTCCCTTTCAGGCTTCATGTTGGATTGGAGTCATTTGCAGCATGGTCTGCCTGAGGTAAGTAATGACTATGAGCCTGGCGCCTTAGGCGCCAGGACTGCTTTCTACTATGAGCCTGGCACCTAAGGTGCCAGGACTGAACCCAGATAGCCGCTAGCCAGGCTGCTGAGGTTTTACTAAATGTCTAGATGCCTGCTCCCGGGGCTGATGGGCTTGGTCTGGATGAATGGGGGTAGGCATCATGACATCTCCTTGGATGTTTGCTCAAGTGTTGCTTGGGTCCCAGACCCTTCTCTGGTGGTCAGTGGACTCATGGCTGCCACTGCGATGAGGACGTTCACCTCTGATGCTTACTTTACTCTTCCAGTGTCCAATAGCTGCCTTGTTGCTACTAGGGTGAGGGAGAGCCTCCATATTGCACTCTACACAGTTCAGTTCCCCAATAGCCCTATAGCTGCCACTGGGGTGAGGAACATCCCATTGCATCCATCTCTCCACCTCCCCCGTATCCCTACCGGATCTCCTGTGTCTCCCTTTACCTTCTCTTGGGATGCGTCACATCACTGGTCCTTCCTGGGATGGGGATCCTTGTTGGCGGCTTCCTCTGCTCTCCCTGTCCTCTTCGGCGGTCCCGGTGCACCTTTGCGGTCCTCTGCTCCTTGCGGTCTTGGCCTGGCCCTGGGGGCTGACAGTCCACCTTGTTGCGATCTCGCTATTGCTTCTTGCTGTTGGCCTCGCAGTTGGGTCTGGTCCTGCCAGACTCACAACAAATTCTCGCAGCCTGCCACCGGCGTCCTCTGCACAGCCTTTCTTCAAAGCCCTTACTCGGAGTTTGAAACTCCCAGGCTCCAGTGGGCTCCTGGCTTCCCCGTGATCGGATTCCGTTTAGTCCCTCTTTTCTTTCCTTTTTAACTTCAGGACTCCACCCCAGCACAGTGTCAACACATGCAGATATCTTTTTAGCACTCCTCATGCCTCCAGTGAGCCACCTCATGGAAGTTAAGAGTTGATTACTCTTCATGGTTGTGTTCTTCCTCATCTCAGTATATTCTGCAATATCCCCTTTGCTCCAAAAATACATGGACTCACTGTAAATGAAATGGCTAGGTATGGAAGAGGGGCCTAGGGAATGTGGAGTGATGTGGCTCAACGGGCTGTACCCTAGGTGGTTGTCTGTGTCCCCTAGGGGGGACTATTGAGTAGCGGCCGCACCTCTCTAGCCTCATGGGAGAGGGCTCCCCCCGAGGAGAAGTGACAACACCTTGTGAATCATCACAAAACACAAACGAAGGACCATTTTGGGAACTTAGGGAAGCCTCAGTGTGGCCTCATTAAAGTGGGAGGAGTAGAGCGAAAATGGAGAGAGACCGGGGAGTTTCAAACGGGTCAGGGGGTGACAGACACTGAACTCCCTACCATCCAGCATTACGGAGCAACAGGTGTCCGAGGAACGCTTGTCAAAAAAGCCTACCAACGAGGAGTGAACAGCTTCCCGTGAGGGACTTGCTCATAAGAGGTGGCAGCTGGAGGACAGTGAGAGAGGAAACACCTCTGTGCTGATGCCGTCTATCGGTATCCCGAGCGATACCGGAAAGGGAAGTAAACCGAAGGAGTAAAGTTTACCTGACGTATGGGAACCAAGAGGAGAAGCAAGAGAAAAATGCGCCCGAAGCTGAAAACACAGTACAGGAAGTACGCAGAGCCATACTGGAAAATGAACTGAGTAGAAGTACAGAAGCCATCCCGCAAAGAGGAAGTGAAGCATTGAGGAAAGAGGCCAACCCAGTGACCAGTCCCAAACCCAGGAAGGTAACGGGAAGAGCGGGAGACCCGGGCAGAGGGGCGGCTGCAATGAGTGGCCATATACTAGTTGCCAAATTAATAAAAGGAGTGAGAGTAACTACGGCACTTTTCCTACTCGTCCTAGTAGTACCGAAAACCATAAGAAGAGTGAGAGTAACTACAGGTATTCTCCTACTCGTCCCATTAGTACCAAAAAACATAAGAATAGTGAGAATAGCTATGGGACTCACCCTGCTCATCCCAATTGTATTGAAGACCCTCAGAAAAGTAAATCTGAACCCTAGATACATTATATTGATCGCAGGGAAGAAGTCAAGAAACAAGGAGACCTAAGAATTCGACTCTTAGAAGAAGAAGCACATATACAAGGGAGAAAGAGACTGTTTTCTGATAGGATCAACACACAGAACATAGGGGTCAAAACACCTGACAAAGAAAGTGTAAGGAAATCCAGAGGGACACAAAACAGGATGTGGAAAACTCCTACAAGGGAACTTAATGAACTGGTGAAGAAGATAGCAGAACGCTATTTGAAGATTCCATATTGAAAGGAACATTTCATCGGGAAGTCATCTTTTAAGACCAGGAGAAGGGAGTCATTCTCCTGTTCCTTAGTTGTTTAGTCTGGGTGGCAAGCTCAGGGCAGGTTAGTTTTGGACTGAGGATGGATCCTTGTTTGATTTTCACTATGATGACAAGTACCCTAGTTTTAGTTCTGTTTGGCAGGGCAACCCTTAGGTTAGGGAACGATAGGCCTTTTTCGCTTTAATTTGAATAAATGCAAATCTAGAATGGCAAACTCTGGTCCATCTCATCCTTCTGAACCGCCACAAATGGTGTCAGCAGTGGGATCTGACTCATCTGATAAAAACTGGGGGACCCTACGATTCACAAAACTAAGAAAGCTGTACCCCTGACCGTTAGCCACGGCTGAGTCGATTGGGTGTGATCTTCAGATTGTCGCTGAGATAACCATACCGGCTGGTGAAAGGCAGTTGATTCTTACCGGATTGATTCTGTTCTCCTTAAAGGAACGCATTTCAGGTTGACTCTGAAATCTGGTCTAGCATAGAGACACAGCATAGATGTAATGGCCGGGGTAATAGACCCCGAGTATGGGGGGGGGGAGGGGGGTGAAGGTTCTATTGCACAGCTCTGGGAAACCCCCCTATACAGTGCAAGAGGGTGAGAAAATTGCTCTAGGGATTTTAGAAAAGTCTTTATTCCACATTCCCATTGAAGTAAAAGAACAGACGGAAAGCAGTAGAGGCTTGCAACGGTTTTGGAGAGGCGGACAAGGTTAAAACCAACAAATCTATCCCCGTTCTTAATGAAACCGAACTTCTCTTTGACATAGCTTTCACCCAACGATATGACCCTATATTGACCAAAGCCTTTTCTAAGGTCATTTTGGAAGAGGAAGGCCAAAGTCAAATGGGCCGATTCTTTTTCATAAAGAAAGGCCTCTTATATCTGCACAATATAACACTGAAGGGACTCACAGATCACAACTGGTGGTCCCTAGAAGTCATAGACTGTGTGTTGGAATTGGCACACTCTCATCTGACAGCTGGCCATCAGGGTGTTGGGAAGATACAAAACCAGGTTATACTTAAGTTTTATTGGCCTTTCATTTATGCAAATGTAAAAAATGTGTGTTAACCTGTGCCCTTTGCCAAAAGACATCAACCACCTGTGAGGAGTCAGGAATGAGACACTGGCACCAAGGAGACATGTGTGTGGGTATAAACCTCTTTTTAAATGTAAAAGGGGTTGGAAAATGCCTCACCATTCCTAATCTAGTTGGAATTTCCCTACCTCAACCAAAAGCTAAAGAGTTTGTCAATGTCAAGATGTCCAAATAAAAGTAGGTTCTGTGCCTGTAATCCTAGTCTGACACTCACACTCTAAAATAACTCTAAGGTGTAAAGGATAATGTTTCTCGTCTTCTTAAAGTGTTCAAAAGTTTCAAAGTTCAACATAAGAGTTCAACATCCAACAAAAAGGGTTTCTTCACAGACAAAGTTCACAATTCTAGGAAGAACTTCCTTTTCTAGGTTATTTTCCTGAAACAACCAGTTACAAAAAGAATAACCAATTTTGCAAGAGGAATTCCCCCTCCCCTCCGAGCATTCACGTTGTTTGAGGCAGGGGCTTTCTACCCCAAGGTTTCTTTACTTCGAGTCCCAAAGATACCTTTCTTCCCAAGGACCTTTCCTTTCTTTTAAGCACTTTGTTCACAGTTCACATTTCACACTTCACCATGGTATTATCTTTCTTTGACTTCATTTTCTACTACTTTACAGTTCATATATACTGCTTTCTTTTCAACGGTTCACACAATATTTTACACACACATGTCTTCACCTGGTATACTCTGCTGCCAGGACTTTCTATATATATATATATATATATATATATATATATATATATATATATATATATATATATAAGACTTGACCTGCCTTCACCTGGTATACTCTCCTGCCAGAACTTTTCTACACAAATACCTGCTTTTTGTGAAGGCATCATGAAGTAAGACACAGACAACAGATTCTAAATTGATTCTCAACAGTTTTATTAACTTAAAAAGCAGGATAGAGTAAGACCTAACTTGTCCTATGCTAAGGCGAGATTTCCCTACCTAAAGAAAACTAAGGATAGTCTGTGTGAGGAAGTCCAAATCAAATGTCTGCCTGTGTCCAAAACATATACTTTCACTCACAACTAACTGTATACAATGTGTAGGGATGTCAGCGTCAACATGAATAGTGTTCAAAGAAATAGCTTCTTACAGCTCTTGGCTTATGATCAGCTTCCCCTTCCCCAAGAACAAAACAGTTCACAATATAGCGGGGTTCCCTTCCCCAAGAGTTCAAGTCTTCCAGCTTTCAAAACCAATACAGTTCTTTGGGATACTTCCCACCTCCTCTAATATCAATACTTTTCACCAGTTTGTTAGAACTTGTAGCCGTTTCACAATAATGCAATTTTTAGGAGCAGCATTGTAGTATAATAGAACTTGCTTGTTCTTCTTTGAGGTCCGGATATGGTGCTTTGCTGTAAGTGGCATCAAGCCCAGGAGGCCCCTCCTGTCTACGGGTAGAAAAGGAAGTCCACGAGGTGCCCCCAGGGCCAAGCCCAAAGTCCTGAGGAAAAGCCCCTGTAGGGGAAAAAACCCTGTGTTCTTCTTTTCCTTCATACAGCAAGGTGCAGACAAACTCCTGGTCGTGACTCGGGACATAGTCATTCCAAAGATGCTTGGGGTAGAAAGACGTCTTCAGAACCAGGAAGGTAAGTCTCAAAATGGGATGACTCAGGACAGAGCAGTAATCAAATGGTTTGGAACAGAAAACAGGGAAAATGGCTGAGCCACATGAAAGCTACTTCCACCTAGCACAGACACTAGAGCGGAAGCGAGAGACGCTCAGATGTGCAAGAAAGGGCTAACTCAGAATGGAGAAGCCACAGTGAGAGCGGCAAGGAGGAGCTGCTAGAAACAGCAACGCCATAGGAACGCCGTGAAATATGCACAAAAATGCTGTGCCGCATAAACACAGGCAGCAACCAGAGGAAGAAACCTTGGCAAGCCACAATATGGAACGCGGGCAAAGCGCAGAGAGGCAGGGAAAGACGGAAAGAAAGCCAAGCGTAGCGCCCGACAGAAAGCTCCGAAGCCACAGGCAGAAAGCAGTGTAATGCTTACCCAGCGAAAGGAAAACCTGTGTTTTGCTTTGAAAAGAAAATCACGAAGCAATGCACCGAAGCCCTCCTCTATACAGCTTATATGCTTTTCTGAGGTAGTGAAGCTTGAGCCTCCTGTTGACACTGCCCTCTGGTGGCACAACTAGAGAGTCTATGCTTAATGATGCTCAAAGGAGCTATTCGAAGCCATCTTGGGAAGGTATGGAACCCATAGGAAGGGCTTCTGCGCCAGCGCAGCCAGAGGGACCAGGAGGAAGGGGTTTTCCTAACAGTATGCCCTCCCTGAAGAGTCGCCGGCCCTGGTTTCCAGGGGTGTAGGCAATGAAATCTACGCAACAACCAGGGAGCATGAACCCCTGAAGCTGGTTTCCAGGTGCGATCGGCCGTCGTGTAACCCTTCCAGTCCAGTAAGTATTGCAACCTTCCTCGGTATTATCTGGAGTCACAAATGGCCTTGACTTCATATTCAGGTCCTGTTTCTGTGCCAACTTGAGGAGGAATGTGGGTCTTCTTCCGAGAGAAACGACCAGGATGGTAGGACTTTCATTGCGATACGTGAAAAACTGGATGAATGCGAGACCATGAGAATGGCAATTGTAATTTGTAAACCACAGGTCCCACTATCTTGCTGATTTTAATAGGTTCAAAGGAACGTGGTGCCAATTTGGAGGGTACCAAATGCTTTGGTAGAAAACGTGAAGAAAGCCACACAAAATCTCCCACAGCCCAGTTGGGAGAAGGACGCTGGTGTTTGTCTGCCAATGCCTTACTGTAGACCCGAGCCTCCTGCAATGATTTCAAGGCAGTATCCTGTCCTTTCTTGATGTTGGTCACAAGTTCATTAGTCGAAGGAGAATTTGTAGCTCTGAGGTCTAAATCAGGTAAGCAGACAGGATGAAACCCATACGTACACATAAAAGGACTCCTACCCAAAGATGAATGCATGGCATTGTTGTACGCAAATTCAGCACATGGAAGTAAGGTTGCCCAATTGTCATAAGATGCAGAAGTGAAACACCTTTAAGTACTGTTCCAGAGATTGATTTAGACTCTCCGTCTGTCCATTTGATTGTGGATGATACCCTGAAGTAAGGGCCTGATGTATCCCCAATTCCTCACAAAGGTTCCAAAATTTGGAGGTATATTGTGGACCTCGATATTGATAGTGATATTGATATTTTATTTCTATCGCGCTGATACACAAGTATTTCAGAGCGTGACAAGGCAAGGGGAACAGAGGAGAAACAAAAACAACGATCTTTCTAGGCCCAGTGACATTGAGAACACGCAAGTGGATGGTAGAGGGGGAGAGGGAGAAGTGCATGGATGGGGAACAAAAGGAGAGTGCGGAGCAAGGAGGGGAAAAAAACATAAATAATAAAAAATACATTAATAAATAAAAAGGCAACAAACGGAGGGAGTGCAGCCAGCAAGTGGCAGTGCTGGGTTTAAGGCAGCATGCTGAGTAGGTCTGATAAGTGCAGGAAGAACAAAACAAAGGGGTGGGGGCTGTATGGGTACAGATACAGACCCCAGTGCAAGGGGTGGCCCGGAGGCAGTGCGTGCGGGTGACAAGAGAAGAAGGTACCTGGGCCTGGAGGAAAGAGGGTGGCCAGGTGCATGGTGCCGAGGGAGAGTAGAATCAGCAGGGGAGAGGGGCAAAGGCAGAAGCAAAGAGGAAGGTCTTGAGGTGCTTCCGGAACCAGAGATGGTTCTCCTCAAGTTTTAGAGTGGCAGGGAGGCTGTTCCAGAGGGATGCCCCAGCCGAAGACAGTGATCTACCCCCAGATTGTTTCTTTGAGAAACAACTGACCCTGAGGGAGTTAGAGGTAGAGGAGTGGAGTGCTCGAGATGGGAGGTATTTGCAGAGGGATAGCTGAAGGTATGTTGGACCCAGGCCCCAGAAAGCCTTGTGGACAATGCAGAGGGTTTTGAATTTAATCCTTGCATCCACTGGGAGCCAATGGAGAGATTTCAGAGCTGGAGAGATACGATCCCAGGGCTTTAGGCCAAGGACACCTCTTCTGGATAAGTTGCAAAGGGCGGAGAGTAGCGGTAGGTAGATTAAGAAAGAGGCTGTTCCAATAGTCCAACTTAGAGAGAACCAGAGCTTGGGAGACAGTGAGCTTCTGGGGGAATGAGAGGAAAGGAAGAGTACCTCTGAGGAGGTGCAGTAGGAAGTTTGAATTTTTTGATACATCAGCAATGTGGGCGGAGAAGGAGAGTGTGGAATCAAAGGTGACACCAAGGTTCTTGGCCTCGCAGGTGGGGATAGGAGGAGGGCCAAGGGAGGCCGGCCAGATAGGAATGTCTCCGGTAATCCGTGGAGACGGAATATGGAGTGGAGAAATGGGTCAGCCATCTCCTGTGCTTAGGGGGCCTGTGGTATGGCTTCAAAATGTGCCATCTTTGTGAAGGAGTCTACTGTGACCATGATGGTGGTCATGTTACTTGAAGGAAGTAATTCCACAATAAACTCTGTACTGATGTGCTGCCAGGAACGTTTTACTTTGTTGTCATATCACACAGGATGCTACGTATTCTTGTACATCTTTGTGTAAAGTTGGCCACCAAAAGTGGCGGTTATTGTTTTCAAAAGTAACTTTTGCTCCTCGATGGCCTGCCGTCTTGGCGTCATGACACATGAGCATAACCTGAGTTTGAAGTTCAGAGGTGGGAATGTAAAGGCGGTTTCCCTAGAACAGCATGTCCTTCTCTTGCAGTAAACCGTGTTTCTTGATGATTGCTGTAGTATTTGGGTCCTGCATCATAGCAGCTGCCCGTACCTTCTGAAGAAACCCTGTAATGGTAAAAAGGAAGGTGGCATTTAGCAACAAAGGTTCCAGGGAGAGTTCTGCTTCTGTAAGGAGCTGAGAATGTGAAAGAGCATCAGCTATCTGATGTTCGACTCCTGGTAGATATGTGAAGAGCAGATCATATGGTGAAAAAAAATACACACACCGAACTTGACGGCCGTTTTGGCATTCCTTTTGCTGTAATACCCTCAGATTCCTATTATCCGTCATAATGGTGACTCGATGCTGTGCCCCAATTAACCGATGTTGCCACGAAGTGCATACTTTCTTTATGGCCAAAAGTTCCTTTTCAAGAACAGTATAGTTTCGCTCTGAGACGGTCAGGGTCTTGGACATATAGGCAATTGGATGCTCACTATTGTCTTCAAATAGCTGCTTCTGTACTGCTCCTATGGCGGAGTCGGACGCATCTGTCTCCAAAATGAAAGTCCGCTGTTGATCTGGCAGATGTAGAATGCGAGCCTGAGTAAAGAGTTCCTTGAGTTTTTGAAAAGCTTTGCTGGCAGAATCGTTCCATAGAAAACGAGAACCCTTTTTGAGAAGAGTTGTTAAAGGTAAGATCCAAGTGGAAAAGTTAGGAATGAACTTCCGGTAGAAATTTGTAAAACTCAGAAACCTCTGGATATCTTTGATGGAAGAAGGCTCTTTCCAATGTTGGATTGCATGTACTTTGCCGGGATCCATAGAAGCTCCTTCATAGGACGAATATAACCCAAATAACTGATTAAGGGTTGAAGAAAAGAACCTTTCTCGAGTTTGGCATACAGATTATTCTTTTGTAGATGGTTTAGCACTTCTGAGACATGTTTTAGGTGTTCCTCCATGGTCTTCGAGAAAATTAAGATGTCACCCCAAGTATACTACAACAGAATGTAGCAGTAAGTCTGCAAACAGATGGTCCATAAGTCTTAGGAAAACAGATGTGGCATTCGCTAAACCGAACGGCATGACTCAATATTTATAATGCCCGAATGGGGTCCGGAAAGCTGTTTTCCATTCATCGCCTGAATGAATGTGAAGAAGGTCATAGACCCCTCTTAAGTCCATGTTCGAAAAAACGGTTGCTCCTCTCACAGCCTCTAGAATATCGGGAATAAGACGGAGTGGATATTTGTCCTTTAGACTGATGTGGTTTAGTCCTCTGTAATCGATTCATGGTCTGAGTTCTTTTGTATCTTTCTTTGGTATGAAAAACAAAGAAGCCCCTGCTGGGGATTTGGACTCTGTGATCAATCCGTTTTGTAAGTTTGCCTGTAAATACGATCAGAGTGCATCCTTTTCAGGTGCAGAAAGGGTGTACATCGGACCAAAGGGTACCTGTTTGTCAGGTATTAGCTCTATGTGGCAATCATCTGGCCTGTGGGGTGGTAGTTCCTTATATTCTTCTTCTGAGAAGACCTTGTGGTATTCCTGATATTCTTCGGGTAACCGTGTTTGGCTTCTTCGACAGCCTGAGTATGGAATCCTATGGCTCCTTCTTGGAGGCAATTAGAAAGACAATGTTCAGATCCTAAAAACATAGTACCCTCTGTCCAATGTATGAAGGGATTGTGCCTTCGGAGCCATGGTATTCCCAGAAATGATGGGATAATGGGCTGCCTTGATGATGTTGAAGTTTGTTTTCCAAGTGAGAGGAAACCTGGAGAATAACACTTGTTGTTCTTTCAATGATGGGTCCCAAAGGCCAGAGGTGTGCCGTCCACACCCTCCACCTGTATGGCTAAGGCAGTTGTCTCCCGCGATATAAGATGTTCCTGAGCCCAGGTATCATCAATAAAGTTACCTGCAGCACCACAATCTATCGGGCCGGAATATCTTGAAGAATATTCCTCTTGGTCTGCAAATTAACTCTGAATACCGTCATAATGGCTCCCTCTGATATCTACATCTGGGAAAAAGTGCTTTCTCCCCGCTCCGTGGTTCCTTTTAGGAACAGGGTTTGGCGTTTCCTGACTGACGAGGTGGAGTAACCGGACAATCCTATAGGACGTGCTGGTCAGAACCACAATACATGCAGTCCCAAAGTCCTGCGCCTATTCCTTCCGGGGTTAACGGACCCCTAGCCATACCTATCTGCATAGGGTCTTCGCTAGTCTGAGGGCGACTTGAAGTAAGGAAGGTTTCTGTAGGTCAAAAAGGACGGCCCTTGTGTCTCTCAGCTGACCTTTCTTGAAGACAAAATCCACTTGTAAAACAAGTGTAATAATTTCCTTCAGGTTAGGAGGTCTGGGAACCCTGGATATTTCATCCTTTAGTTCTACTGCCAACCCTCGCCGAAATATTGTCAATAAAGCATCATCCGGCAAGGCTGTCTCTGCTGCCAAAGCCTTAAATTCAGTGACATAAACCAATATAGGCATCTTGCCTTGTTTGATCTCCAGAAGTTTCTCCTGAGCTGAAATGGTGAGTTCCTAGTGACTGAACATTGACTGTAGACTGTTTAGAAAGGCTGGGTAGGAATCCAATATCTGATTGTTGGTGACAACCAATGGAGTAGCCCACGCAAACACTCCCCCCCCCCCTTAGGTTGGAAACCATGTAACTCATTCTAGAACGGTCTGTAGGAAAAAAGACAGGTTTCAATGTGAACTTCACAACGCATGCCTCTATGAACTCCTTCAGTCTCTTGGGATTACCATCGAATTTTCCTGAAAGAAAAGCTGCGGGGGTGGGGGGTAGGAGCTCGGGTCGCCCAGGTCCTGTGGTTACCATTTGCCGTAAATCAGCGTTCTCAGTTTTTAACTGTTGAACTTCTTGTGTAAGTTCTTGAAGAGCAGTCATAACTTGCTGCTTCTGATCCATCGTGATGGGGTGGCGTTGCTTACTTGTTAGAACTTGTACCCGTTTCACAATAATGCACTTTTTAGCAGCAGCAATGTAGTATAAAAGAACTTGCCTGTTCTTCTTTGAGGTCCGGATATGGTGCTTTTCTGTAAGTGGCACCAAGCCCAGGAGGCCTCTCCTGTCTCCCGGTAGAAAAGGAAGTTGAGGAGCTGCCCCGGGGGCCAAGTCCGAAGTCCTGAGGAAAAACCCTGCAGGGGAAAAAACTCTTTGTTCTTCTTTTCCTTCCTGCAGCAAGGTGCAGACAAACTCCTGGTAGTGACTCATGCTTGGCGTAGAAAGACGTCTGCAGAACCAGGAAGGTAAGTATCCAAATGGGATGATTCCAGGACAGAACAGTAATCAGATGGCTTGGAGCAGAAAGCAGAGGAAATGGCTGAGCCACAAGAAAGCTACTCCCACCAAGCACAGAAACTTAGAGCGGAAGCAAGAGAAGCTGCGATGTGCAAGAAAGAGCTAACTCAGAATGGAGAAGCCCTGCAGTGGTGAGAGCGGCTAGGAGGAGCTGCAGGAAACAGCAGTATAGCCGTAGAACACGTGGCAAGGCGGTGCTGCTAGAAACAACAGCGCCGCAGGAACGCAGTGAAATATGCACAAAAATGCCATGCCGCATAAACACAGGCGGCAAATAAAGGAAGAAACCTTAGCGAGCTGCAATATGGAACGCGGGCTGCCTGACAGTAAAACACAGTCGGAACGACTGGCAAAGCGCATGGAGGTAGGTAAAGACAGAAAGAAAGAAAGCTGAGCCCAGCGCCTGACGGAAAGCTCAGAAGCCACAAAAGACAAAAAGGCAGAAAGCAGTGTAATGCTTACCCAGCTAAAGGAAAACAAGCGTTTTGCTTCGAAAAGAAAATCATGAAGCAACGCACCGAAGTCCTCCTCTGCACAGCTTATATGCTTTACTGAGGTAGTGAAGCTTGAGCCTCCTGCTGACACTGCCCTCTGGTGGCACAACTAGAGAGTCTGTGCTTAATGATGCTCAGAGGAGCTAGTCGTCACCATCTTGGGAAGTTATGGAACCCATAGGAAGGGCTTCTGTGCCAGCACTGCCAGAGAGACCAGGAGGAAGGGGCTTTCCTAACAAAGTTCAAATAGGCAGTTCTTTTTCTTGACTTCAAAATCACATGCAAGGTTGTTGCAAAACACAGGCTTATTTATGTTTACTTCCATACAGGGGCACTCCGTTTAAGCGCAGTTGTCGGTCCACATGGTCCACCCGTCACAGGTCACGCAACCAATACCCCTTCTTGACTATTTCCAGCAACAATTCGCCACTGCTTCCATTTGACAGTAATGTTTAGTTGATTCCCCTGTGTCACACTCTTCTGACACAGTACCATGGCTTGGTTTTCCACCATGCACTTTATGACACATTTCTGTATTCCTCTGGCTCCTGCTAAAACAGGTTTCCTCTTAACCTGCAACTCCTGGGTCCCTTTTTGCTCTCGGCTAATACTTGGTTTCTCATTTCATACCATCCTTGGTATTCTCTTGACTTTGCCAATACTTGTGTTTCATACAATACATTCTGTGGTATCTGCTTCATGCACAACCTTGCTTTTACTCCATTCACGAGTGCTCAACTTGCTTTTTACTCTGTGCGGCATTCAAAACGTTATAACAATAACTTTCAATTTGTTCGGTACTCAAAAGTACTTGTTTCGGCATTCAATAGTACTTGCAATAACTTTGAGTTTGTTTGATATTCAAAAGTACTTTGTTACAGGTTCCCGGAGCGCCCCGGTATGGGTGTTTCTCTGATTTCCACTCACGGGTTGCACACGCAGCTCCCTTCTGCTTGTTGTCCTTTGCAACGGGCCTCTCAGCGCTCCTCGTTCTGCTTTTTGACTTCCCCCAAGCTTCGCCTTTCTCTTGCGGCAGCCACAGAGAGCACCACTCACTCTTCTGGTTTCCTGCAGTGTCTCGGGTTCATGGGAGTGCCACAGCACCTGGTCACGGATCCTATATGGAGGGTAGCAGGACCTCCAGTCCCTCTCGAGGCCGCCCTCGGCCTCAGCAGCTGTCATGGCCACTAGTCAATGGGCCAGTCCTTCTTCATCCCCAGAGTCCCATTGGACCCAGTCCCGGCGCCTCTGGCGCCAGGCTCATTTTAAAGTGTGCTCTGCACACTCTAGACCAAGGGCGTGTGCAGCTGTGCTGGGCGTGGCCATGGAACATAACTGGAAGGCATGTGCTACAGTCCCAAAGAAGGGCAAGGTGGAATTTGTAGGCAGAACTAAAGGGAGGGGCCTGAACCAGCCTATATAAGGCCAGCCCATCCACATGATCTCGCTTCACGTTATTCTGCTTCCAAGCAGCGTAACGCTCTCCGCTGTGCTTACCTGCGCATCACTGGATTTCAACAGCCTCATCCTGAAGATACTCCTGAAAACGCTTCTTACCTGCAGTCTACCGCTACATCGCCACGAGCGTCTTCACCCCAACTACTCCATCACTGCGGACGCTTCTTACCTGCTGTTAGCCACTCCATCGCTGGATGCGCGTCATACCTGCTGTCAGCCGCTACATCGCTGGGTGCGCATCCTACTTGCTACCAGCCACCACATCGCTGAGCGTGCAGCTACCAGCCATCACATCGCTGAGCATGCATCTTACCTGTTGCCAGCTGCTACATCGCTGAGCGCGCATCTTGCCTGAAACTCATCGCGGCCAGTGCCGGGCTCTTCTTCTTACCTGCATTCCACTACGGTCGGAGCCGAAGTCTTCTTCTCACTGGCATCCCATCACAGTCGGAGTCGTCCTCCTGCAACTGGGAATCTTCATCGAGAATTTGGGCGCCATTCTTCATCGTCGGCCTGCACCTACGAGGAAATAAGAACACAACAGGTTAGAACTCATTTGCATATCGATCGCACGGCCGCATTATACAAGAGATTTCCCTTATAAAGACTAACTTACCTGTGACTTTTGAAACTCCATCAGCCTCTAAGTTCTTCCAAACTCTCTTCAATCCAGATTTACTTCTCCGTACCTATGCAAATGGAATGAGACATTGCAAGCATTACTATTAGACAGAATACAGACAGTCTAATCGAACTATAATCATAACAAAGACTTACCTTATACGTGGATTGGTCGCAGCTGGTCTGGATCAACACTCCCACGGGCCAGTGAAGTAACTTGGTCCGTACTATGCGCCCCTGCTAGGAAAAGCAGGACGGATAGCTCAACATCCCAAAACTACAGGTGAGCTTCTATGGGAAAGCGCTTGCCCACCATATTTTGGCAGGAAAGGGCTGGGGGAAGTCAGGATATCCCCACTCCATTCTCATTGCCTCTCCTCTTCACGCAGGGGCAGCACCCATCTCCAAAGCCGCAGGTCCAACTACTATCTGAAGGGGAAGGTGATTTCGAGGAGCCAAGTCAAGGGAGGGCTCCAACCGTGCCCCAAAGCCCCCGCAGAGACCAGGTGAGCGTAACAGAACGAGAAGCCAGTCCAAACCTCCGCCTGGGCGTTATGGAAACTTCAGAAACCGACCAGTTAGCCCAGCTATTGGGAGAGCCACGGGCCGAGGTGCATGCCTCCAGACAAGAGACTAATTCCCTGAGGAGAGACCTTATTGTAGCCCGAGAACTGACAGATGACCTGGCAAGACAAATGCTTCAAGCACACGCAGGACAAGTCCAGTTTCCCAGAATTACACCAACGCCGGTGCACCAGCCCTCACCACCAGTACAGGTGGTACTCCCAGGGGCAGTTCCACTTGCTCCACCCGAACGCTTTTTTGGCACAAGGGCTGAAGGGCGATCAGTTTATATAAGGCCTCAGGACACTCAGATCAAGGGTCATGAAACCCCTGAACCTATGCAACTAGGGGGACTATGGGCTCCCATTTCTAAGGCTGAAAGAGAAAAAAGAAGAGACCAGCGGCTTTGTTTATATTGTGTCAAAGCTGGACATTTCCTACGGGACTGCCCTACAAAATCCCCTAAGAAGGTGGTAGGTGCCACGGACAATGTCAGCCAAGACAAGGAACAGGAGCCGGAAAACTCAGATGCCCGGCAAGTGTAGAGGTCCACTTGTCGAGCGGAGTCAAGAGAGTTGTAACAACCTCAAACCTGGTCATTCCAGTATTAATAGCCCACCCCCAACAACCATCGAAAGTGCATGCTCTAGGAGCCTACATTGATAGTGGTGCAGTGGGAAATTATATCGATCAGGGGTTGGCTGCACGGATAGGCCTTCCGCTTCAGCAAAAACCACACTCAGAAAATGTTACTGCTGTGGATGGCTCTCAGCTGTCCTCGGGGCCAGTAACTCAACATACCGACAAGGTAATGCTGACATGTCAGGATGGTCACCGGGAAAGCATTTTGTTTGACCTCATAGGGGCCCCCCAGTTCCATATGATTCTAAGAATGCCATGGCTGGAAACCCATAACCCAAGGATCGACTGGCGCACCCGAAAGCTGACCTTTCCTCTGGAATGCACCAAGAGTTGCTACCTTAAGGATGTGAGGAGATTACAACACAAGGGGAACCCTTTCTTGGGAATGTCGGGCTCATTGCCTTCCCAATATCAAGACTTTGCGGATGTGTTCCAAAAAGAACAAGACAACACCCTACCACCACACAGAATGTACGAATGCCAAATCGATCTGGTGCCGGGAGCACAAGTCCCCTGCAGCAGAATCTACGCTCTAACTGAGCAGGAAAATCAGCATCTTCGAACTTATCTCGATCAGTATCTAGCTAATTGGTTCATACACCCATCCAAGTCTCCAGCCTCCTCAGCTCTCTTCTCTGTCCCGAAGAAAGAAGGGGACCTCAGGACCTGCATAGATTATATGGCGTTAAACCAGATTACCGTAAAAAATAGGTATCCTCTGCCACTCATTCCTGAACTACTCGACTAGGTGAAAAATGCTCAAATCTATATGAAGCTGGATCTGCGAGGGACTTACACCTGGTCAGAGTGAAAAAAGGCGACGAATGGAAGACAGCATTCCGCACCAAATATGGGCTCTTCGAGTATCAGGTTATGCCCTTTGGGCTATGCAATGCACCAGCCGCATTCCAGTTATTTATGTACGACGTACATCATGAACTACTAGACGTCTGTGTCCTTGTTTATATCGATGATATCCTCATTTATTCGGCATCCAAGGAAGAGCACGTGGGCCATGTAAGAGCCGTATTGGAAAAGCTCTGTAAGAACCAACTATTCGCCAAATTGGAAAAATGTTTTTTCCACGTTGCAGAAGTTGAGTTCTTGGGCTTCATGCTTACTCCTCGAGGAGTACACATGGATACTCGTAAAGTGGAAGCAATCCTTCAGTGGCCATCTCCAACATCAATCAAAGGAGTGCAGAGTGTACTTGGGTTTGCCAATTTCTATCGTCGGTTTATTCCAGGATTTTCACAAATCGTCCATCCTATCACCTCTTTTCTAAAAAAAAAAAAAATAAAAGGTTTTCTTGTACATCCGAGGCTAAAAAAGCATTTCAAGAGTTGAAATCGGCCTTCACTTCAGCCCCTATCCTCCAGCACCCTCGACCCAATATACCTTATGTGGTGGAGACCGACGCCTCCAATGTGGCCATGGGGGCGGTGTTATCACAGAAAGATCCAGACACCGTACAGTTACATCCTATAGTATTTTGGTCCCGCAAGTTCACAGCACCTGAGAAGAACTAAGCTATAACCGACAAAGAACTATTGGCAATCAAAGGAGCCCTTAAAAACTGGAGACATTACCTCCTGGGGGCTAGGCATACTGTCACCGTTATCACGGACCATCACAACTTACAGTATTTAAAGACAGCCAAGGCACAATCATCTCGTCAGCTTCGCTGGGCTCTTCTTCGCAGAGTACATTTTCATAATCACGTACCGACCTGGAGTGCGGAACGGAAAAGCTGACGCTCTATCACGAATGGGCGATAACCAGGAAGCATTTATACCATTAGAACCAGTATCCATTATTCCAGAGGAACGAATTCAGAACCAGATTGCAGTAACCGCCTGTTGGTAAGAATTAAAGACCAACCTCTAATCGCAAATGGATCAGACCGCCCAACAAGAATGGTTGAGTAAGGGAGATCAGTATTCTGTCATGGACAACTTACCCTATTTTCAGGGGAGACTATACATTAAGGATAAAGAGACGCAAAACAAGATCATCGCCAACTACCACGACTAGTGGAAGGACACCCCGGGATTACTAAGACACGGTCCAAGATCAGGAAGAACTATTGGTGGCCCACCTGAAGAAAGGATGTGGCCCAATTCATTGCAACCTGCAGAGTTTGCACACAGCAAAAATCTCAAAAGACCAATCCTGCATGATTATTGCGTCCCCTAAGCATACCAACGGTTGCTTGGCATACTTTGTCAATGGACTTCATTACCGACTTACCTCCTTGTGACGGCTTCAACACCATTTTAGTAGTGGGGGACTTATTCTCTAAAATGGCACACTTTCTTCCACTAAAAGGACTCCCTATGGCTGGAATCCTGGCCACCGTGTTCTTGGAACTAGTAGTCAAATTGCATGGCTTCCCTGCTGTACTGAACTCTGACTGCGGGACACAATTTGTCTCAGCCTTCTGGAGGAGTTGCTGCAAGATAGCACAAATTGATCTCCGCCTTTCTACCAGTCACCATCCCCAGACCGATGGTCAAACCGAAAGGACTAACCAGGCACTGTAGCAGTACCTGAGGTGCATGCTGCAACAGACCGAAGGATCCTGGAAAGATGTTTTGTGGTTAACAGAATTTGCTTACAATAACTCTATCCACACTAGCACAGGACAAACCCCATTCTTCATCATGAACGGTCGGCACCCCCGGACATCTTCCTTTGACCCACTTGATGAGCTGGAAATGCCGGCAATTACCTCCCTACATTAAACTATTACTCAAACCCTCAAGGAAGCAACCAAGAACTTAAAGCCAAAGAACAACAAAAGAAGTTGGCTGACCGGCATAGAAGGGAAGCTCCACGCTACCAAATCGGAGATAAAGTATGGTTAGCAGCCAGAAACATCCCACTAAAAGGACCTCGGGTCTTCCGCCCAGGTATCTTGGGCCCTATCCCATCAAAGCCATCCTCGACGCGGCCGCAGTAAAGCTAGAGCTACCAGACAACTTGCAAATCCACCCTGTATTTCACATTTCTCTTTTGAAACCTGTGAAGCCTGAGACAAGGATTACACAACCACCGGAACCCGAAATTATCGAAGGAGAACCTGAATATGAAGTTAAGGACATCTTGGACTCTAAAATGGTGCGGTCAAAACTGTACTACTTAACCGACTGGAAGGGATGTGGACCCCAAGATCGCATGTGGGAACCTGTGGAGTTTATCCATGCGCCTTGACTAATCGGGTGGTTTCAGCGCAATAACCCCACCAAGCCTGGGTTAGGGAGGAGATGGCCCGTGGGAGGGGCCTTGCAGGGGAGTGCTGTCATGGCCACTTGTCAAGGGGCCAGTCCTTCCTCATCCCCAGGGTCCCATTGGACCCAGTCCTGGCGCCTGTGGCGCCAGGCTCATTTTAAAGTGTGCTCTGCACACTCTAGACCAAGGGCGTGTGCATCTGGGCCGGGCGTGGCCATGGAACAGAACTAGAAGGCACGTGCGACAGTCCCAAAGAAGGGCAAGGTGGAGTTTGTAGGTGGAGCTAAAAGGAGGGGCCTGAACCATCCTATATAAGGCCAGCCCATCCACGTGCCCTTGCTTTGCGTTATTCTGCTTCCAAGCAGCGTAACGCTCTCCGTTGTGCTTACCTGCGCATCACTGGATTTCAACAGCCTCATCCTGAAGATACTCCTGAGAACGCTTCTTACCTGCAGTCTACCGCTACATCGCCGCAAGCGTCTTCACCCCAACTACTCCATCTCTGCGGACGCTTCTTACCTGCTGTCAGCCACTACATTGCTGGGTGCGCATCCTACCTGCTACCAGCCACCACATCGCTGAGCGCGCAGCTACCAGCCACCACATCACTGAGCGTGCATCTTACCTGTTGCCAGCTGCTACATCGCTCAGCGCGCATCTTAACTGCAACTCGTCGTGGCCTGTGCCGGACTCTTCTTACCTGCATTCCACTTCGGTCGGAGCCGAAGTCTTCTTCTCACCGGCATCCCATCACAGTCGGAGTCGTTCTCCTGCAACCACAAATCTTCGTCGAATTCGGACGCCATTCTTCATCGTCGGCCTGCACCTACGAGGAAATAAGAACGCAACAGGTTAGAACTCATATGTATATCGATCGCACGGCCGCATTATACAAGAGAGTTTCCTTAAAAAGACCAATTTACCTGTGACTTTTGAAACTCCATCAGCCTCTAGGGTCTTCCAAACTCTCTTCCATCGAGATGTACTTGTCCGTACCTATGGAAATGGAATGAGACATTGCAAGGATTACTATTAGACAGAATACAGACAGTCTAATCGAACTATAATCATAACAAAGACTTACCTTATACATGGATTGGTCGCAGCTGGTCTGGATCAACACTCCCACGGGCCAGTGAAGTAACTTAGTCTGTTCTACGCGCCCCTGCTAGGAAAAGCAGGACGGATAGCTCAACATCACAAAACTACAGGTGAGCTTCTATGGGAAAGCGCTTGCCCACCGTATTTTGGCACGAAAGGGCTGAGGGAAGTCACGATATCCCCACTCCATTCTCATTGCTTCTCCTCTTCATACAGGTGCAGCACCCATCTCCCGAGCCACAGGTCCAACCACTATCTGGAGGGGAAGGTGATTTAGAGGAGCCAAGTCAAGGGAGGGCTCCAACCGTGCCCCAACGCCCCCGCGGAGACCAGGTGTGCGTAACAGCGTCTCTCTCTCCTGCTTGACACGGCTCCTCGCACCTGGGTCTCCAGCTCACTTCTCTCCGGCATGTTTTCCTTATGTCCATGCTCCCTTCTTACACGCAGCAAGCTTTATATTCGTTGGAAGTGTTAAATGACCCCAGGTGTGGGTCATTAAGTCAAATTGCCTGAATCTGGCCACCCATTAGGTGGAAATGCCTGGTTGTTCCACATGTATATCTCCATAGCCCTCTTCTTTGTCTCAGTACCTGAGTGCTGTTTGGTATGGTATGATTTCATAAAAGTATGTATACCTGTGTTGTCTGATATGTGTTGCTATCACTCAAATGAGGATGTGTCTTCCTAGTTGGCCTCTTCCTCGTCGCAGTATTGAGGTGATGTTTAAGGGGGAATGTTTGGGGGTATGAAAAGGAATAGGGCCGATAGTAGCCTACAAAAGCTTAACGGATAGAGGGTTCATTGTGAAAAGGGAAAGGGGATACCATGTCTCACCTAGGGACGTCCTCTTCCCACTCCCCAAGTTCCCTCCACCCAGGTGATCCTCCCTCGCATACCCACCCCCAGGGCCGGAATCCAAAATCGATGGCCTTTCCCTGGCCACCTGAGAGGAGGATCCAGGGTAAAAAGAAATGAAGAAACCCTCAGGTTCCTCACATACCCTTCCCCTATGCGGGTTGGACCTATATGTTTTACAGGGAAACCGGGAGACAAAGTCGACATTGCCCTGATCCCGACCCTTCCAGTGTTCTACTGTGAAACAATATGGCCGAAGGTCCAAAACCCATCGCATAATTCTCGAGTTGATTTCTTTGCATTGGCTGATCCACACTAAAGGAGAATGATCAGTAACAATTCTGAATTTTCAACCCAATAGGTAATAATTTAGATGGAGTGTGGCCCCGTTGATTTACAGGGCCTCAAGACCGATAACTGAATAAATCTTCACTCTGGGAAACAACTTTCTACTGATGTAGAGTATGGGGTGTTGTAGCCCATCATGATCTTGCGAGAGGACGGCTCCCAGTGCCATCAAAGAGGCATCAGTTTGCAGGATGAACTCTTTGGATCAATCTGCTACCTTTAAAATGGGGCTTTGACAAAGGATTTCCTTTAAGGTGGTATAACAAATTTGATGTTCATCCCACCTGATATTTTGGGGCTCAGCATTTTTGAGTTTATCTGTGAGTCTTGCGGTTTTACATGAGAAATTAGTGATAAACCGGCAGTAGTAACTGATCAATCCTAAAAAGGCTCTAAGGTCTTTCTTGGTCTTTGGTGTGGGGGTATCCATGACAGCTTTGACCTTTTGTGGGGGCTGTACAGTGCCATTACCCACAGAAAAAAATCCCAGATATTTGACTGCGGATTGAGCCAAATTACATTTTTTTTTATTAGCTGTTAAACCTGCCTTTCTCAACACTTGCATGACTGTGTAATGTGATGTATGTGATCTCGCCAAGTTTTACTGTGTATCACATTAGCGTTTACAGAAATCAGAGTAGGGTTGTAAGATCTTATCCATTAACCTCTGAAATGTTGCAGGAGTCCCTGTGTAGTCTGAATGGCAGTACTTTAAAATGGAACAGACCGATAGGTGTGGCAAAGGCAGTTTTTTCCTTGTCGGGATAGTATAACGGCACCTGCCAATAGCCTTTCGCGAGGTCTGTGGTAGAGAGATAGACCGCATTAACCAGCCAGTCAATAAGGTTATCAATGTGTGGCATTGGGTAAGTGTCGAAGACAGATATGGCATTGACCTTCCTAAAGCCGATATAAAATCTCCACCTCCCTTTGGGTTTTGCCACCAATATGATGGGGGAAGACCAGGGGATAATAGATTCTTCAATAATATTAGCCTCCAGCATCTGATTCACTTCCTGGATGATGGTTTCTTTTCTGGACTCAGGTAATCTATACGGTTTTGTATGTGCCACTTTGCCTTCTGGAGTGTGGATATGATGATAAATATATTTTACTCTCCCTGGTACTCTCTGAATACATCAATAAATTGGATTATGAGGTCATATAGATCTTGCTTCTGGTTATTACTAAGTTTGGGTGGAATCAGAACTTTGTTATCAGAATCCTCAGGCAACAAACCGGACAACATAGTGGCATTAGACTCTGACGGGTTTTCCCTCCACTCCTTTAAAAGGTTAATGTGATACACCTGAATTTTTAATCAGCTGTCAGGTTGGGACATTTTTTTGTTACAGGGTCCTGTCTGTTCTAACACCTCATCTGGTCCATGCCACTTAGAGATTTATTTGTTTTAAGAAGTGGGCAACAATACCAATACCCTTTGGGCTACTGAAAAAGATCTTAAAGTAACTTGTTTATCATATGAGGCTTTCTGTTGTTCCTGTGCCTTGGCCATGTGGGTTTGTACCAAATACCTAACTACAGTGATGTGTTCTTTAAGTCAGTTGGCAGTTTGAGAGAGTGGAATTGGAGCTTCTTCCCATTCTTCCCAGGTTTCTCTCAACATATCTAGGATATCTCGAGGCTCCCATCCATAGAGTATTTCGAATAAGGAGAACTCTCTAGAAGCCTGGGGGTCTTCCTAACAGCAAATAGAGCCATGGTATCATTTGTTCCCAGTTTCTGCCATCCTGTTCGAATAACCCCTGCAATATGATTTTTCAAACTCTTATTTTAAACCTTTCTACAAGGCCTTCTGTCTGTGGGTGATATACTGAGGTTCTTAAAGTGGTAATATGTAACAGTTGTTGCACTTCCCCCATACATTTTCTCATAAACGTAGAGCCATGATATATCAGTATTTCTTTAGGAATCCCTACTCATAAAAAGAAAGGGAGTAGTTGTTTCAAGATCTGTCGGGTGGTATTTCAGGGGAAAGGCTTCTGGATAGCGAATGGCATAATCCACTATTACCAAGATGTACTTGTTCCTTAATTTCGATGTTTCCAGAGGGCCTACAATGTCCATACCAATTCTTGAGAATGGAATTTCAATGATTGGCAGTGGCTGAAAAAATAAAAGGGGACTGGTGGTGGTATATGGGTACTGGTCTTTTGACAAATGGCACAGGACGGGACAAAGCTTTTAATGTCAGCATGAATTCCTGGCCAGTAGAACTTATTGGTGATCTGGGCCTGCTTCTTCATCTGTCCTAGATGACCTTCTGTTAGATGGGAATGAGCTAGTGCTAGAACTACTTGCTTATGACTTTTAGGGACTAGTTGGGTTTTTACTAGGCCCTCTGAAGTAGTGTCTCCCCGGTACATTATCCCATTTCTCAAAAAGATAAAAGACCCTCTCCTCTCACAGCCCTCTTGCTCGGGCATAATTAGCAAAAAGGTTTCAGCCAAAATGGGCCGCTCCTTTGAGCAAAGGTTAGGTTGGGAAGTGTTTCTGTTTCTTCTTCTCTGACCCTTCTGGGTTTGGGGCCTTGAGGGGCGTCAGGTGTATCATCCACCTCCCCACAACTTTGAGTACCTTGAACTGTTGCCTCCTTCCCAGCCTCTTCCTTTTAATCTATGGAACACCCCTCTCTCGAGTACCCCTTGTACAAGCTTATCCCCCTGATGGATTTGGAAGGGATCCTTTCCATGATTTTGTAAAAACACTTTGATGTCACCTCCGAAGTCTGGACCTATAACCCCAGATAATACATCAATTACAAACCTCCATGCTAGCCCTGATTTGTTAGTCAGTATGATGTAGGTATCTGGGGGTGGAATCAGAATTAAATCAGTCAGTATTAGCCTTCTTTCACCTGGGGGAATGGTTTCTTCCCTAGTGCTGCAGATTTAAAACCCAGTAGAGCCCTTTGTGGCTACTGAGGGGTTCGATGCTATAGGATTTCACTTTTCAAATTTTAGGGTACCCCAACTTGTATCCCTTGAGTCACGTCCCAATTCTGACATCATGTGTGGAGGCATCATGAAGTAAGACACAGCCAACAGATTCAAAATTGATTCTCAACAGTTTTATTAACATAAAAGACAGGATGGAGTAAGGCCTAACTTGCCCTATGCTAAGGTGGGATTTCCCTACCTAATGAAAACTAAGGATAGTCTGTGTCAGGAAGTCCAAATCAAATGTCTGCCTGTGTCCAAAACATCTACTTGCCCTCACAACTAACTATATACCATGCCTAGGGATGTCAGCGTCAAAATGAATAGTGTTCTAAAGAAGAATGTTCAGAGCTTCTTCCAGCTCTTGGCTTATGATCAGCTTCCCCTTCCCCAAGTTCAAAACAGTTCACACTATAGCAGGGAACCCCCAAGAGTTTGTCTTCCATCTTTCAAAACCAACAAAGTTCTTTGGCACACTTCCCAGCTCCTCTAATAGCAATACTTTTCACCAGTTCAAATAGGCAGTTCTGTTTATTGACTTCAAAATCACATGCAAGGTTGTTGCAAAATGCAAGCTTATTTGTATATCGTTCCATTGGCTTTTCCATACTGGGGCACTTGGTCTAGGCGCAGTTGTCTGCCCACACGGTCCACCCATCACAGGTAACACAACTGATAACCCTTTTTGACTGCTTTCAGCAACAATTAGCCACTGCTTCTATTTGACAGTAATGTTTACTTGATTGCCCAGTGTCACACTCTTGTGACACTGTACCGTGGCTTGCGTGGCCACCATGCACTTTATTAAATTTTTCTGTATTCCTCTGGCTCTTGCCAAAACAGTTTTCCTCTTAACCTGCAATTCCTGGGCCCCTTTTTTCTTTGGGCTAATACTTGGTTGCTCATTTCATACCTGTCTTGGTATATTCTCGACTTTGCCAATACTTGTGTTTCATACAAAACATTCTGTGGTATTGCTTTGTGCACCATCTTGCTCTGACTCCATTCATGAGTGGTCAACTTGCTTTTTACTCTGTGCGGCATTCAAAAAGTGCTTACAATAACTTTCAATTTGTTCGGTACTCAAAAGTACTTGTTTCTGCATTCAATAGTACTTGCAATAACTTTTGCTTGCACACGCAGCTCCCTTCTGCTTGTTGTCTTTCGCGACGGGCCTCTCAACGCTCCTCGTTCTGCTTTCTGGCTTCCCCAAGCTTTGCCTTTCTCTCGCAGCAGCCACAGAGAGCACCACTCGCTTTCCTGGTTTCCTGCAGCGGCTGGGGTTCGTGGGATTGCCATAGCCCCTGCTGCGTAGACCCTATATGCAGTGCAGCAGGACCTCAAGTCCGTCTCGTGACCACCCTCGGCCTCAGCGTCTCTCTCGTGCTTGACACGGCTCCTAGGACCTGGGTCTCCAGCTCCCTTCTCTCCAGCCCGGTTCTCTCCAGCCTGTGCTCCCTTCTTGCATGCAGCAAGCTTTATATCTGTTAGGAGTGTTAAATGACCCCAGGTGTGGGTCATTAGGTCCAATTGCCTGAATCTGGCGAAACCCATTAGGTGGACATGCCTGGTTGTTCCACCTGTATACCTCCATAGCCCTTTTCTTTGTCTCAGCACCAGAGTGGTGTTTGGCACGGTCTGATTTATTTAAAAAAGTATGCATACCTTTGTGTTGTCTCCGATATGTGTTGGTATCAATCAAATGAGGATGTACCTTCCTAGTTGGCCTCTTCCTGGTCCCAGTATTGAGGTGATGTTTAAGGGGAACAGTTTGGGGGGAAGAAAAGGAAAAAGGCTGACAGTAGCCTACAAAGGCTTGAGGGATAGAGGGTTCATTGTGAAAAGGGAAAGGGGATACCATGTCTCACCTAGGGACGTCCTCTTCCCACTCCCCAAGTTCCCCCCACGCAGGGGATCCTCCCTTGCATATCCATCCCCAGGGTCAGGATCCAAAAGCAATGGCCTTTCCCTGGCACCTGAGAGGAGGATCCAGTGGGAAAAGAAGTGAGGACGCCCTCAGGTTCCTCACATTTTCCAGGTAGGACTTTATTGATCAGCTTACTATTTAACAAATACTTTCACTCCATTAATGGCTTCCCATGTGCTTTCTCTTTGTGTTTTCATGTGGCGGTATAATTTATTATACCATCCAGTTACCCACTTATGTATATAACGTTCCTCATTAGTTACGAGCTTCCCCTCACTTTCATTGCTCTCCTTTCGATTTGTTTCTAAGGAACAGCATCAGTGCGCCGGCCACCCGGTAACCCTTTTACTTTCCCTGGGCTTACCGGTTGCATTGGCTGTATTGGCTCGGTATGCGCCCGGTTAAGTGGAGCGCCTTGCTACTGTTCCTGTTTCCTCAGTGCAGGGTTCCTGCAGCGTTTCCCTTTCTCACAGTGAACCGCTGGCAATTCCTTCCATTCTCTTCGAAGTCAGGTTGGCCTCTCTGCTGTGTGCTGCCACGTGTCTTCTGCATGGTTTTCAGCTGCATTCCTGACCGGCAGGCAGACCCGCGCCTGCAGCTTTCTCTGTTCATTCTCCTTCTCTCGACTCTGTTTCCCTCTGTCAGCTGGGTTTGGTTTGTATTTAAAATTCCCAGCTCAATTACCTCTTTCCCGACAACTAGACCGTTGCGTTTGATACTCGGTCTTAGAAATCATCATTACTCCTCTGTTCTTTCTCATGTTAGTGGCCATGGTCCCGCCTTTTGAATGACATTGAGGGAGTAACTGCTGAACTTCATTAGGAGTAATTGTTATTTCTCCTGGTCTCTTCCTCTTGTCAGTGGCTGTGGAATTTCCTCTTGAATAATATTGAGGAAGTGAACACTGAACTTCATTGGGAGTAATCTTTACTGATCCTGATCTCTTCGTATGTGGTCCCTATTGGGATCTTGGGAGAAACTAAAGTAGACCTACTAAAATGTTGGGGAGGGATATGACAATATGCATTCAAGGCTGAGGAATCGAGGGGACATCACTGAAATAGAAGGGGGTATATGTGGTTGCCTCCATCCATGTCCCATCATTTCCCTGAGGTGTACTTTCCCCCAGTTGGTCCTCCCTCACATTGCCACCCCCAGGGTCATGATCAGGAAGCGGCTGCCGTCCCCTGGCCACATAGGAGGAAGCGGCTTCAGGGAAAGTAGTGAAGACATTGCTAGATTCATCACACACCCCTGTCCCATCTGCCCCCCTTCAACCCCATGCTATTATTGAAGTCCATTTTTAACATATTGCCATGGATATCGTGGGT
Organism: Ambystoma mexicanum; assembly: GCF_040938575.1. Classification (NCBI taxonomy): domain Eukaryota; kingdom Metazoa; phylum Chordata; class Amphibia; order Caudata; family Ambystomatidae; genus Ambystoma; species Ambystoma mexicanum. Next base: position 1,124,116,623 of record NC_090923.1, on the reverse strand, counting down.
CCCTGGAACCATCCAAGCTAGGAAACAAGTTCATCCCTCCCATGCCCAAATAGTAATTCACAAACAAGTGCCTCTGTGTTTAAGATCTTCCAACAGCTTTGCAGTTTTCATTACTTTACAACAACAGACTTTAAGCAATTCTTCAGGGAAAGCAAGATTCACACTGGTGCTCTTTAGTACTCTTGCACTTTCCAAAACCCCTGCAAGTTATGCCCCTCTTCTTCTGAATAACGTTTTCTAGAAGGGCAGCCTTCTTGCCACTCTTGTTTCCCCACTGCATTATCAACCAAACACTGACAAGGATATGGTTTTATTTTGCGTCTTCTTTGGCTTTGGCAATGTGGGTTTATACCAACTTTTATTATGATTCTTCAAATATTACAACCTTTGGAACGTGTATTAGTCCCCTCCTGCCTTTGGCAATATCTGTTGGTTTTAAATTGCCATGATTTTGCTTTATTTTGCCTTGGGTAATGGTTGTCGGCATTAGGTAAAAGTATTGCCCCATCTTGTTGCTGGGTTCTCAATAACCTTGCATGCTTAAAGACACAGGGCCTCATCAGGGGTTGGGCGGAGCGGTTAAATGCAGCAATAACGCTATTGCCGCCACATTTACTGCTTAGCCCAATCTCGAGTTGGGCGGAAAGTGGGAGTTTTTTTGCAGGAGGTAAAAATCTCCCCTTTCCGCCTATTTTCGGCACTATTATCAAAGTGCTAATTGCTCCAGCGCCAATAGCGCCAAGGGTTCCATGTCATTTCATCGCGGGATGTTTTTTTCACTGGGTTTTTTACTGAAAAAAAAACCCATTCTCTTACATTTTTTATTTATTCCCAAACACCCATACTCCATATATATAATTTTCAGACTGCCCTAAAAAATGTGATGTATTTTTTCATTAATAAATGTGCGGTAAAAACCCCAGCGAAAAAACATCCTGCGATGAAGGGTCATCGTAACGTGTCAAGAAACCCCCATTGGGTCCATTGGACCCAATGGGAATGGGGCTTTACCTCCCCACCGCAACTCGGTATCCGATGCAAATTGCTAATAGCATTGGGCGGTATCCCAGCGCACATAGTGCCGGGATACCACCCAACCCCTGTTAAGCCCCACAGTAATTTGGTTTTGAAGAATAATGTTTTCTCGGGTTTCTGATAGTTTTCATTTTTCAAACGTTTTTTTATTATTTTCCAATGCACATAAAATACCACAAAATGAGCATAAAAGTAAACAAACTGGCCCTCCCTCCCTCCTCACCTCCCCACTCCCTCCCTCGATCCCCCACACGCCAAGTCTCGCAGCTGATTGAAAGTCGCCCACAACTTTCTTCCATGAATGTCACGTTACCTGCATTATGTCCAGTATTCTTAGGTTTTGGGGCTACCATTGTTGCATATAATACCCTTGAAGAAAGTCCAGTATCACTCCCCAATGTTCTCAGAACTTGTCCCTTTCCCCCTGAATTCCATAAATTACCCATTACATGGCAATTATATTCCAAAACTTATGTGGCCATTCTATGTTCGTTGGAGGTGCTTTCTGCTTCCATTTCCTGACTATTACCAGCCAGGCCACTATCACCATTATCATGAAGGCTTTGCATTGTGGTTTCATATGGATATGAAATTCCAAGTCCACTATGCCACACATCCATTCTTTGGGAGTGTAAAGCAGAGTGCCACTTCTCATCTGTTGCACCTGGGTGCTCACCTCCCCCCAGAATGGACCCCGTGCTGGACAATCCCACCACACATGCCACTAATCTCCCTTCCCTGAACACCCTCTCCAGCATTCTTGAGCTGTACCAGGATATATGTTGTGTAGCCTTTCCGGTTTGTAGTGCCACTGCACCATGACCTTATACCAGGCCTCTCTAATTTGAATAGATCTGGTAATTTGAATAGATCTAGTTAGTTTTGTTATATTGCCCCAGGGATTCTCCCAATGTGACCTCGGTATTTCTTCCCCCCATGTCTTCTCCCATCTCTGCATGTACGGCCATGTATGCTCCTCCCGCTCCCCATCAGTATGGAATAAAGTTGCGAGATTAATTGCTTGTCACCTGAGTGTGTCGTGATACATTTCTCGAATGGTGTGAGTGCTCTGAGTTGCTGCTTTGAATTCGGGTTGTTTCAGCCAGTGCCTCAGTTGATAATATTCCAACCTGTCCTTTTCTGTCAGGGCAAAGTGTGCCTTACACTCCTCAAATGTCAGGACCCCCTTACCCCCCGCACCAAATCTCCCACCTTCTTGCATCCAATTTCCTGCCAGTGCTGGAAGGTTCCCTGCATCCCCCTGGGGAAAATTGTGGGTTCTCAAACAGCAGAGTGAATTGGGACGGAAGCATCGACAAGTGCCCCTGCTTGGGTAATCAGTCCCATATATTGCAGGTTAGCGAGAGTAACTGTGTTGCGAGGTCTGTCCTGCTTTTACACCCAGAGGAATCCTTCTAGAGAAGTGGTTGCCAATGCCAGATCCATCCTGGCCTTTGGCCTAGCCCTATCGTCCAAAAACCATTCTCGCAGTACCCATAGTTGGGCCGCCTCATCATATTTTGTGAAGTTCGGGTGGCCCAGACCTTCTTGCTGTTTAGGGTCCATCATAGTCTCCAGAGCCAACCTTGGTTACCTGTTTTGCCATATGAATTGCAACATTATTTTATTGATCGCCTTGAAAAACGTCTGGTACCGTGATGGGTATCGCTTGGAAATGGTACAATAGTCTATGTAGCACAATCATCTATATCATAGCTATGCTCCCCAGCCACGAAATACACACGAAATACACATAGGAGTCAATTTATTAAGATCTGTCTCAACTTTTGATAGCAGTGCCGGGTAATTTGCTACGTATAGGCCTGAAATCGAGGGTGTCACATTTACCCCTGGATAAGTAATGGAACCCTTTGCTATTTTAAATGGCGATGTCTGTGTTTGTTCCATTACTTAAGCGTTTGGAGGTCTAAGCCATAGGAGTTCTGACTTAGTCCGGTTGACCTTTAACCCCAAAACCTTCTCCACAGTCTCCAGCTCGTGCACCAGTGCAGGGATTGAGATATCCTGGTCTGTCAGGGTTATCAGCATGTCATCGGTGAAGGCCGCTACTTTATTCTCCTCCCCCCCGAACCTTATACCATGTATAGATGGTTGAGCCTGATTGAAGCTAAGAGTGCTTCTAAATAAATTTCATATAGAAGTGGCGATAAGGGGCACCCCTGTCTCGTACCACGTGCTATGGGCACCCTGTCTGATAGATGGGAATTAATTGAAAGCTGCATTGAAGGGTCTGTGTAATTGGCCCTCACCTTCCATAGAAACTTTGGGCCAACCCCCATCCGTTCCATCGCCTCAAACCAGAATGGCCACTCCACCCAGTCGAAGGCCTTCTCGGCGTCGAGCGATATCAGCACTGCCGGCGCCTGCCCCCCCCCCCTTTTCCATCATATGGGCCAGCCGTCTAGTGGTGCCCCCACGTTTGTCTTCCATTTATGAAGCCCAACTGGTCTGTACCTATCAGGCCGTGGAGGAGAGGCGTCAATCTGGCCGCCAGGTCCTCCATGTAGATCCTAGCATCCAGATTCAAGAGGGCAATAGGGCGGTATGAGCCGCAGGCTGTCTGGTCCTTTTTGGGTTTACAGAATACCACCACTTTCGCCTCCGTCATTGTACGGGTCACCATTCCTACCCGCCCAATGGAATTAAAGAGTCACGCTAGCTTGGAGCTAAGATTCTGACAATATGTTTGGTAGAAGGCCACCGGGAACCCGTCGGGGCCCTGGGCTTTGTTCCCAGGCAGACTTTTTATCACTGTCTCCACTTCATCCTTAGTGATGTCTTCTTCTAGGCAGGCACTATCGGTGGGTGTGAGTTTGCACAGCTGAAGATTATTGTGCGCCTTGAGGCCTGTGGGCGTGCAGGGCTTTATACAAATTTAAATAAATATAAATATATAAAGAAAGAAATCTGTCACTGCAGAGTGGTCTGGGTTATCATACGAGTACAGCTTTCCATACATTTTTTTTTAAAAGTACCCATTATTGTCTCCGAGTCCATCCCCTGGTAAGGTTGCTTTATTACTGCTATTGGGCAATTGGCATTCGTCTTCCGCACTTGCCTTGCTAAAAGCCTGTCGGCCTTATTTGCGCTAATATAGTAGCACTCTCGTATGCGCAGTAGGGCCTTTTATGCGTTGCGTGTCCGTATCGCCTCTAAATGGCTTCTGATCTCTTTCAGTTTCTTAATGGTAGGCTTATTCTTTTTCTAGCATCACCTCTTTTAGCTGAGCCTCCAGCCCCTCTTCCATAGCAACTCTTATCTTCTGCTTTTGGGCCTGAAGAGCAATGACCTCTCCTCTCAATACTACTTTGAAGGCTTCCCATATCCCCTTTTGTGAGGTCTCCTGGTTGCCATGGTGTTTGAAGTAATCCTCTATTCTGTCCCCCAATAATTTGTCTTGCCTCATCTGCCAATAGCTCCTGGGGAAATGTCCAGGCCCACAAACCCTTATGCGGCTTCTGTCTCCCCAAGGTCACCGTCATCCGGGCATGATTCGGAGAGAGCTATTGCCCCTACTTGTATATCTTCTACCTCCCCCAGGATGATCGGTGTCATCCACACATAGTCAATTCTGGACATGGTCTGATCTACACGAGAGAAGCAAGTGAACCCCTTTTCCCTGCCTTTTTTATGTCACCAGGTATCCTTGAGTGTGAGATTATCAAAGGCTTCCCTCAGAGTTTTGGATGGGGGTCATTCTCCCTGGCTTCTCCCTGCACTTCTATCAATATCGGGATCCCATGCCATGTTAAAGTCACCTGCAATTATGATCTCCCCGTCTGTGAATTTTTTACAGCTTCAGAAAGGTCTGCTGAAGGAAACGTTCCTGGCACACATTAGGAGAGTACACCATTGCCAGGGTCATCGTCCTTCGGTCCACTTATACTTGTAAAAATACAAACCTCCTCTGGGGGTACTTCAGGATTTGCAGTACCTTTTTGCCTGTAGCGAGTCTCTAAGACCTATCAATACCCCTGCCGTTTTCCCTTGCGCATTCGCTTGATATAGTTGAGGGAAGTGATGGAAATGGGGGATTGATTTCTCTGCTCTCTTTATATGGATTTCCTGAAGTATTATCATGTTTGCCGAGCTGCGTTTCACTTGCCCTTCCACTTTCCTACGTTTGACCAGGTGGAGTTTAAGCCCCTAACATTGTAGGATAGCAGTGTGAGTGACATTGTTCTCTCTAAGTGTTTTCCCCATGGTCAATCGCTGTATCCTAACTACTGTAATGATATCTCTTCTCCTGCTGGCGTGTGGCCCCCCTCTCTCCTACCCTCTCTCCCCTTCAGTCCCCCTCTGACCAACTCCTACCCCCTCCCTAAAATAACCCCCTTCCCCTCACCCCCATGCCCTTCACCCTCCCTGTGCCCCTACCCCGGTCGGGGCCAATGGTCCCGAGAACCACCCCAGTGGCTAACCTGGGGTATCGTACCTGGTGTAACCCCGGGTTCCCTCCTTCAGGGGCGAACTGCACCCCCTTAACAAATCCATGATGGTCTACACCTATCCTTCCTCTGGCTCCACCCCTGATGGCCACCTGCCACCTGCTCCAGTGCTCACAGTTGTTGTGTTCCCTTTCCGTCCTCGCTGTGCTGCCAGAGTCTCAATCCCGCGAGGAGTCCCTAGGATGTGCTTTAGGTCCTTTCCAGGTGCCCTGTTACACCCGTCTTGCACGGAGGGCCCTTTATTCTTCTTTCTGTGCTGCCCCATCGTCCTCGGTTTCTCAACTATTCCCAGTGGTTGGTACCTTTAGGAGAATCAGAACTGAAGATTTGCGCTGGGTGGTCCTACACCTCTTCTATGTGCATGACTGCCAGGCCCTCTTCACACATTACCACCCTCTGCTGTCTGCCTTCCCACGAAGAGCACTTTCGTTACTGGCATCATCCCTCTCTGTTTCTGCAGTGTGAATAATGCAAAATCCTGGAACAACTGAATTGAGGATCCATTTACTGTAATGTCTGCATGAGACTGTGCGGCTCATAGTATGCTTTCCTTCATTGCATATGAAGCAAGTGCGACCAGGACATTACGTGCTCTCGTGTTCTTCACCGGTGAACAGGCTGCATCTGGGGGAACTCTGACCTTGCGCTTGGGCTGTTGTTCTTGGGCCCCTCAGATGTTGCTAGATCCCCCCTCCCATCGCCTCTCCCCTTTCCGGGCTCTTCCGGGATGGTTACGCTGTCTGCCACTATCTTCTAGGGCCTCCGCTTCCTGGAAGGTCCTTGTTATGTTCCTGTTACCTGCACGTACCTCACATAGTGTTCTTAACTAACTAGTGCTGCACCGATAGCATTTCTTGTGTCCTCTTGGAGCTACAATAGCACCTTCCTTCCCCCACCTCACCAACCTGCTCCACTGCTGCTGTAGGAACAGGCCATGAATGGGCTCTGCAGGGTCCCGGTGTAGATGGCATTCTCTCTCTAGTTGGTGCCTGTACCTTCTTTGGGCAGTGTCCACCTGTGGTTTCCCCAAACTCCTGTCATCGGGGGAGGGATGGTATACAATGGAAGATCTTTGCACAATCTGGTAGTAAACTCCCTTGTCCACTTTTTGCTTATCGTAAATCTACTACGATAGGGAACAGGGTCAGTAGCAGAAAATTCAGAAGCAAATTACCAGAAGCTGAAAATTTAACTAAAACATGGGGTCTTGGCCCAGTCACTGGCCACTACCCATGCGGTGTCTGTTCAGTGTGCAAATACACCAAAAAATCTAAAGAAATAGAAATAGGTTTACTCACACCATGGAAACAATTGCAATTTTCCAATTGTAATTCAGAATTTGTTATCTATATGATAACTTGCCCATGCGGCTTGAAGTATATAGGAAAAACCGCTCGAAAAATCAAAACACGTATCATAGAACATCGGAGCTGCATACGCAACAAAACCATCCAAGCACCCATTGTAAAACACTTTATAGACAAAAACCACTCAAGTGACGATATAAAATGGACAGTACTACTAACGGTAAAAGGAAAAGACATAACAAAAAAGAAACATCTGCTGCTAAAAAAAGAACAGAGACTAATTTTTCAAACTAAAAGCGACCAACGAGGGCTAAATGAAGCCATTGAATGGCACAAGATCTAAGTGTCCCATACCAGTTTTCTAAAAGGCATTACCGTGTATTTCTAAAGCTAAATATCTTTTTTTTTTGTTGGTTTTTTTTGTTTTTTTTTTGTTTTGGTTGTTGCCTATATATATAAAAAGCTGTATAATGTTATCAAAATAAACTCTTCTCCCAGTTTTAAGAAAGCCATCACGATATAGTTTCTGTATACACACAAAGATGACAAATTAGTCCCCCATACTAGTTTTCCCTACTTTTCCCTCGATCTTTTGGCAAGTAAACCGCCAAATGTAACAATGTTTCATTGTTATCAGGATAGTCATACTCATAATATATAGTGTCATTTAATTCTCTATATATTATATCGTCCTAAGTATCCTAATTTAAAACGTACTAATTTCCACTATAACGACCAGCATTAATGAATACTAAAAACAGACTGGTGACCCTACATTAGACTCCCCACCCAAGATGGCGCCCGCGATCGAGATCGAGACGGCGCCGGGCATAGGACTCAGGATAAGGAAGGACGCTAGTTCGAGGAAAAATAAAAACAGGTAACCCGTCGCATCCTTATTGTGTATAACAAACATAGACCTAAGAAATCCGATATGAATAGCCATGTGCTATCCTTCGGTAATTAGTCTGTCTCATGCGCCTAAAGTTACTAAAACGTCTATTTCGGTCCTCTATTATTCACAGATCTAATAGAGCACCTTATATATGTGGACCTACATTTGAACCTCCCACACTTAAAAAGCATAAAGACCTCGGAGTTACTCATCCAAAGCCACATATGAGACCAAGATTACCTGATAACAAGAACAGGTAAGCTGTTTACCTAAACTAACAGAGTCTCTATCTTTAACTAATAACAAATAAATTAACAGCTCTACCGTACGCCTTAACAGACCGTACTCTCGGCTTTTTCTAGGCTCCTGCTTTCACTACAGAGTTCGGCCAATTAGAACATTTCGTTCTTAACCGCTTCACATAAGAAAAATGACTGTATGCGGAGTGACCATTCAAAACTCCAATTTATGAGGAATGACCATTAAAGTACTAAAACCTCAGACAACGAGGTAAGCTTAATTTTGCTGCTTCCTCAATGCACCTTCCTGCATGATTAGAGCCCATTTGTCAGTATATTTTATTAAAACACGCAAATTAACGTCGCAGGTCGTAACATAACTCAAATTCGAGTTAAAAGCAGACCAAGGAGATTGAAAACCTGCTTAATTCAGGATCCCTACCTCCTCAAGAGCCACTTGCCACCGACAAGACTAGGTAATTAACTACCCTAGTCCTGTCATAAAAATTGAAATTATTGGAGAACCACTTGGAATATTCATACTTCTTTTCTCTTTGTTTTCTGTTTCATATCAACAGTTGCAGAAGGCAGATTCAAACCCGTTATGCAATACCAACAATAGGAATTAATATCTGATGATATATGTATTTAAAACACTTCCTACTGTTGTTGTTTTTACTGTAATGAATGATTTAGATACAGTGACACTACTCCTGAAGAAAGTTCCCAGAAATATCAGAGAACTGAAACATGTCGAGTTTTATTTTTCCATCTAGTGTAACAACTACTAGCTTGATGAAATAACTGCCCTATAACAGGGCATAAGGATCATTGCAAGTGTACGATCGTTTCTCTGCATAGATCAATATATTTATTCTCAGCTACTAGATATTTTTTATCAAAGTATACAAATCAATGTGTCACAACTAAATTGTCTTTTTAGACATAGTGTGAATGTTTTACAGTACTAAATGAATGGGGCCGACCCATCATTTCTTAACCTGAAATGTATTTTTTCTACAAACTATTGAATATTAAAAGATGACTTTAAATATACTACTTACAGTATCGATTTAATGAACACGACTGTAAACTGTTGATATGTGTTAACTACCTTCCTATGTTTTGTAATACTTGTGGGCTGCCCATCTTTCCCGCTCCAATGGTATTGCGAGGGGCGCCCGCTCCTCGCTGATAAGACGCTCCGCTGGTGATTGCATAATGGGGGGCTGGGTTCTCCCAGTGTCCGCCCTGTTCACCGGGTCTGTTTCCCCCGTTCCCCAGACCTTGAAGCTGCACTGTGGAGAGGGCGAATCAGCTTCTCATTCCTGTGTTCCTGATTCTGCTCCCGGGACCGGGTCGTCACCTCATTCAGCTGACTGCAATCGGTTCTGGGCCTCCCAGGTCCGCCTCTTCCACCGCCGGCTCCGAGCGCACTGGCAATCACTTTGGTGTCCTCACCGGCGGCAGGGTGCTATCTGCGTGACTACAGCTGCCGTTTCCCCTGGGTGTCTCCACTCCAGGGCCGAGCCCTCTTCATCTGTCCGTGCTGCTGCGACTGCCAGGGGAAGGTTCCCCACAGAGTCCAGTCGTCCGCAAGGCAGCGTTTCGGTCCCCAGAGCCTCATCCTCTTGGGGCCTCCTTTTATTGAGAAAATGCGGATCGGATGGTCCCCTACTGCGATCTCAGTTGCCGGGCCCTCACCCTCCTTAATGGATGATGCTGGGTGGCTGAATATTTGCTTTTTGACGGCCCGTGGGCCTGCTTCTGTTGGCTTTGCCGTAGAATGGGAGAGTGTGTCCTCGCAGTAAGGCAGCCACCTTGGAATTGGGTTTCTGATAGTTTGGTATTAAAAATTGCCTTCGGTATTACTCTCACTCACACACAAGTGTTTTCTACTTGGAAAACGCCTGCAACCAGCATGGGAGTGGTCTCGGAGCACTCTGGGGTCACTATCAGCTGGTGAGCTCTCTGGGTAAGGCGTGTACATCGGATTTCCTCACTGCTCACAGGTGCTCGGCTTCAGTGGCTCCTCGCGAACCCTCAATGCTGCTTTTGGTTTGCCGCAGCTTGCGCCACTTGAAGGAGCTTCTTTCACTCCGGAGGCTCTCTGGTGCTATCTGGCCACCAGGGACAGCCTCGTGGGGAGGAAAGATTTCCACTCTTTCGCTTCCAGCTGCACAGCCTCTGCAAAACAGGTCCTCAGAAGGTAAACTTCCCTCTTTCACACTTCCTGCTGGACAACCTCTGCAATTAAGGCATCTGGAGGCAAAGACCCTCTCAGGACCGGCCACTGTTCTCTGCTCAACAGTGGTCCTGGCGTCTTCTACCTCCTCCGGGTTCTGCTTCTGCTGCTCACACTGCTCACTCTGCTCTCCCTGCTCACTAATGGCCTCTACCTGAGGGGGCATTTTAAGCCTCCCAATCTCCCACAGGTGTGGGTTATTTCACCACTAAAACTCAGGACATCCTGTCCTCTTTCCTCTTCCTCTCCGTCTACCTCTCTCAGCCCCCTTTGGCCGCCTCTCCCTCTCCCCTTCCTTTTTCCTCCTTCTCTCTGATAACACCTGACTACATCTCTAGACAAATCGGATCTATGAAAGTGTCATCCAAACAGGTGCTCCCCTGCTCCTCCAGAATCATCAAGGACCACATTGCCACCCTCTCTCCAGCCGTGGGCGATTTCTGCAATCACTCTTTTGGAACTGAATCTTTCCCCTATTTCCTCAAGCACTCCGTTGAGCACCCGCTCCTAAATAAAACCTCCTTCCGATCGTACATGTCAGGCAAGCTATCACCCGATTTCTATAACTCCTTTCCTGGCCAGACTGCGGGGAAAAGCTGGCAATCTCCCACCTTACAAAAAGTGGTCAGGGCGCCCCTCTGCAAGAAAGAACACAGCATGATAACCTGTTCTGTGGGAATGTACCCACTCAGAGTCCGCAGCCACATGTTTTAGCTCACTGTACCTTTCACAAAGGCAGAATATCCATTTGCATATCAGTCTTTGTCCCGCCCACTTGAGCAGTCCAGCACCAAAATGCTATGGCAATCCTCCTTTGAACAAGAGTACCAACAGTAACCCCAGACACGTGCGTTGGTCTGGTCGGCCTCATCAGTGAGGTGGAGCTGTGCCTCTCCGAGCACAGTGAGCTGTGTATAACCCAAGGTAACCTAGGGTGACCAACCCCAAGTTCCTTTTACATACAGAAAGTGGTCAGGGTGCCCCTCTGCAAGAAAAAACACAGCACGATAACCTGTTCTCCCAGCTTACCCTCCACACTGAATGAATCTGTTGGCTGCCTCCATAACCATCAGTCTGGCTTCAGAGCAGTCAGAGGCACGGAAACTGCTCTCCTGAACACTTGTGTAGATCGGCTCTCTAACCTCGAATCCAGCTCTCCCTCTGTCTTCATTCTCCTTGACCTTTCCTCAGCTTTCGACATGGTCAGTCACACCACCCTGTTCAACCGACTCTGTGTGCACCTGGGAATCAAGTTTCAGGCCCTGCATGGCTGACCTTCCTCCTGGACCGTCCCTCCCAGGTCCAACTTGGGTCCTTTCTTGCACCACCTCTCTCTCCACATTTGGTGTGCCCCTAGGCTGTATATTCTCACCCTGGCTTTTCAATATCTTTCTATCTGGCCCTTTTGGCCCACCATGTCTCCACCTTCTCTTCTAACTTTCACTGTTATGCAGATGACACTAAGCTCTCTTTCAGGCTTCCCTCAGCCTCCTCTCCTCCATCGCTCATTCCTGACTGTTTATCCGCGATTCAGGATTGGTGTGCCTCCAACAATCTTTGCCTTAATGCCAGTAAGACAGATATCCTTCTCATTGGGTCCCCTGCTCCCGCTTTCCCACTCTCTCTCTGGCTTCCCTCCTTGGGCCCTCTACCCTCGCCTTCCTGTGACGCAAAAACCTTGCTGTCATCATCGACTCCACTCACCTTCTCTCCTTACATCAGAGACCTTGCCAAAAAGGCCCACTTCCAGCTGCACCTCCTCAAAGGTATTCTACCTTTTCTCACTTTCCCTCAGAAGCTCACTGTCTCCAGAGCCCTGGTTCTCTCCAGGCTGGACTACTGCAACAGCCTCTTTCTCAATCTGCCTACCTCTACTCTTCGGCCCCTGCAACTAATCCAGAACAGGGCTGCAAGACTTATACTTGGCCTCAAGCCCAGGGACCGTATCTCTCCAGCAATTAAATCTCTCCACTTCATGCAAGGATCAATTTGAAGAACCTCTGCATCATCCATAAGACTTTCTGGGGCAGGGGCACGCCTACATCCAACTCTCTCTTCCGAAATACCTTCCTTCTAGATCCCTTTGCACAGCTTCCCTCCTACTCTCTGAGGGTCAGATGCTTCTCCAGACAGAGCGTGGGGGGTAGATCCCTCTCCTCGGCAAGTGCCTCCCTCTGGAACGGCCTCTCTGCCCCTCTCAGACTTGAGCCGGACCACCTGAAGTTCTGGAAGCAGCTCAAGACTCTCCTTTTCTCCTCTGCCTTCTCTCTCTTGCTCCTCGACCAGTCTTCCTTTTCACTGCCTTCTGGCCTACCGTGCACTTAGGGGCTGTTACTGTAAGCTCTACAGCCCCCCTGCCTCCTTGCACTTACTCAGAGTCGCACTGTCCTAGTCTGCACTTACTCAGAGCCCTACTGCCCTGATCAGACTTCCCCTTTTCCTCTACCTTGCCCTTCCCCTTTTCCTCTCCCTTGCACCTCCCCCCCTTCTTCCCCCTGCACTTCTATTGTCGCACTTCCAAGAACCGAATGACACAAGGCCTAGTTGTATCATTTGTCTTGTCCTCCCTAGTCTTGTGGCGCCAAGAACACTTGTGTACAGGCTTGTAATAAATGCTTTGTATCATATCAATAAGCCATTAGAAGGTTGGGGTCTTGGGAAAAGTTGAACAAGGAGGTTGCCCATTCCTCCTGACCTGCCCCCCCTCATGTGATCTTCCTGCAGAACACCACCCCCACCCAAGGTCTGGATCAGAAAGCGTCTGCCTTTCCCAGGCCACTTGAAGGGTCCCGTGCCAGGTTTTCTGGGGGAATCGTCACTGATTCATCACATACCCTTCCCCTAATGTCATAGTTTTTTTCAGCATCTATTGGGAATCGAGAAAGGGAATCAACATTGTCTTGTTATTTTCCTTTTTTCGATGCTCAGCAGAGAAACAATAGGGCGGTAAATCTAAAAACCAGCGAGCGCATTGATATGTTTCCTTAAACTTAACCATTTAAGGGGAGCATGATCAATAATTAATCTGAACTTTCTACCCGTTAAATAGTATTTCAAGTATGTGATCACCCATTTTATTTTGAGGGCTTCCAATTCTAGAGTAGCATCGTTCTTTTTCCATGCAAACCGTTTTCTACTAATATAGAGGATAGGATGTTCGATACCATCCTGACTTTCAGGTAATACTGCCCCAAGACCAATATGTGAGGCGTCAGTCTGCAAAATAAACAGTCTTTTGAAGTCTGACACCTTCAAAATAGGTTTGCTGCACAGAATCTGTTTCAATTGATCAAAGCAATTTTGGTCGCCACCTACGTTTTTGTGGTTCTGTTTTTTTAAGTTTATCAGTAAGAGGGGAAAAAATAGAAGAGAAACTTAGAATGAATCTACGATAGTAACCAACAAGGCCTAAAAAGGCCTGTAGTTCCTTTTTAGTCTTTGGAGATGGAGTTTCCATAACAGCTTTAACCTTTTCAGTCTGAGGTTGAATGAGTACATTCCCTGCAAGGAACCCCAAAGGCCTTATCAGGAGTTGGGCGGAACTGTAAAAATGCAAAGGTAGCGCTATTACCGCTGCAATACCGCTGCGCCCAACCTCAGAGCATTCACCTGCAGCTTTGAGCTATTACCGCCGCATTTAAGGGCCGGCATTTAACGGCTGGCCCAATCATGAGTTGGGCAGAATGTATGGAGTTCTTCCACCAGCTTTTTGCTGGAGGTAAAAATCCCCACATTCTGCCCGTTTTTGGTGCTATTAGCACGGCGCTAATTGCACCAACGCTAATATCACCGAAAAACCCCATTGGGCCACGGGGCTTAACTGCCTTACTGCTACTCAAGATCCAACACAATTTGGTTACGGTGGGGGGGGGGTCTCCCCCGCAATTTCAAACAAAAAAACAAACCCAAAACATTCGGTCAAATAGGAAAAGGTCAATTTTTTTAGGTCAAACAGACCTAACCCATTACTTTCACTCGCTGGGTTAGGCGTGCGCCTCTGATTCCCTTGCTGCTCACAGGTATTCTGCTTCAGTGGCTCCTTGCGACCCAGCAATCTGCTGCTTTTGCTTCGCTGCCGCCCGTGCCACTTAAAGAAGGAGCTTACTTCACTCCACAGGCTCTCTGGTGCTCTCTGGCGACCATGGACAGCCTTGTGGGGAGGAAAGCTTTCTGTGTTTTCGCTTCCCGCTGCACAGCCTCTGCAAAACAGGTCCTCAGAAGGCTAACTTCCCCTTTTCACGCTTCCTGCTGCAGGACCTCTGCAATTAAGGCTTCTGTAAGCAAAGACCCTCTCAGGACTGGCTACTGTTCTCTGCTCAATTGTAATTCCAACGTCTTCTCCCTCCTCCTGGTTCTGCTTCTGCTGTCCAGACTGCTCACTCTGCTCTCCCTGTTCACTAATGGCCTCTACCTGAGGGGGGCATTTTAAGCCTTCCACCAACAAGCTGACTACTCCTACAGTTTTGTTCCTCTTTAGCCCTCTTTTTTGTCCCAGTACTTTGGGAATTATGGAACTTGAAGTCCCTAATGAAAATGTTCGTTTTTCTAACTTGTTCTGTCTCTCCTGGCCTCCCTCTGACTGTGGCCACCATCTACATGTCACCTGTGTTTTTCTAATCCCGCTTCTGGGCTCTTCCGCAACCTATGCGACCCTCTCTCCCTTTCCATTCTAACCTCTGGTCTGACATTCTCTGCTGAACACACCTTATCCACCAAACACTGACAATGAAATGGTTTTATTTTGCATCATCCTTGGCTTCGGCAATGTGCAGGTTTATTCCAGCTTTTATTATATGATTCCTCAGATATGGGCAATAAGCTTTACAAACTTTAGAACCTTTATTAGTTTCCCTCCTCCTGCCTTTGGCAATATCTGTTGGTTTTAAATAGCTATGATTTTGCTTTATTTTGTCTTGGGTAATGGTTGTCGGCATTAGGTTTTAAAAGTATTGCCCCATCTTGTTGCTGGGTTCTCAATAACCTTGCATGCTTAAAGACACAGTCATTTGGTTTTGAAGAATGTTTTCTCAGGTTTCTGATATTTCGGTATTCAAAATTGCCTTCGATATTACTTTCGCTCACACGCAAGTGTTTTTCGACTCAGAACGTGCCTTTGTCGAGCACGCGAGCGGGCTCGTAGCCCTCCGTGGTCACTATCAGTTGCCGAACTCACTGGTTAAGGCGTCGACATCCGATTCCCACGCTTATCACAGGTCCTGTGCTTCAGTGGCTCCTAGCGACCCGACTATCTGCTGCTTTTGGTTCGCCGCTGCCCGCACCACTTGAAGGAGCTTCCTTCGCTCCGTAGGCTCTCTGGTGCTCGTCGGCCACCGGAGACCACCTTCTGGGGAGGAAATCTTTCCACGTTCTCGCTTCCCGTTGCACATCCTCTACAAAACAGTTCTTTCTTCCCTCTTTCACATTTCCCGCTGCGCAACCTCTGCAATTGAGGCTTCTAGAGGCATAGACCCTCTCAGGACCGGCTACTGTACTCTGCTCAACAGTGGCCCCGGCGTCTTCACCCTCCTCCAGGTTCTGCTTCTCCTGCTCACACTGCACACTCTGCTCTCCCTGCTCACTAATGGCCTGCACCTGAGGGGGGCTTTTAATCCTCCCAATCTCCCTCCGGTGTGGGTAATTTCCACCAACAAGCTGATGACTCCTGCAGTTTTGTTCCTCTTTAGCCCTCTTCTTCATTCCAGTACTTTGGGAACTATGGGACTTAAAGTCCCTAATGAAAAAGTTTTTTTTTTAGTTTTTTTTTTTTACTCGTTCTGTTTTGCAATAAGCCATTAGAAGGTTGGGGTCTCGCGGAAAGTTGAACAAGGTTTACCATTCCTCCTGACCTGCTCCCCCTCAAGTGATCCTCCCGCAGGACACCACCCCCCATTGTCAGGATCAGAAAGTATCTGCCTTTCCCTGGCCACATTAGAAGGGTCCCAGGCCAGGTCTTCTGGGGGAATCATCACTAATTAATCACACTACCTTTATTAGGGGACAAAGCTAAAAGAGCCCCTGGTGTAAATGATTCTGTTCAACTGTTCAACCATTCACAAATACAATGCAATTCAAACTTCATAACTCAAATAGTAATTGTAATGCTAACAACACAAGCCTGGATAATGACACTAACAGTGTTTATATAAATTGTCAGAGAACTTGAAAGAAATGGTTCACATATACACAAGTTCCAACAACGGTCAAATCCCGGTTCCATTTAATAATGTTCCCGCAAAAATATCGCCATGCAAAAAAATTGCTGAAAAATTGCCGTTTTTTGTGGGGACATTATTACATGGAACATGCGGGGGACACCCCCATAACCCCAAAACCTTTTTTTTTCTTCATTGGGGAGCGGGGGACACCCCGCAAACCCTGCTGCCCCTGTCCCCATAAATATGGTCACCCAAATAATATCGCCGCAACTTTTTCCCGGCGATATTATTTATGGCGACCATATATATGGGGATAATATTACCTGATACCCAAATCCCTTCATTTACCTACTCAGATATCTGAAGTCAGTTCCTGATTTGGGCACTGCGACAAATCCAGGGAATCTGTCCTTTCTCCTCAAGGGGAGCCACTCCCTTTGGGACCAAGGAGGTGAGCCTACTACACAATATATCACCTAGGGGACACGGGAAGCTTGATATCGCTGGGAATGACCCTACTTAGAGGACAAGGAAGTCCCAAGTAAGGTTGTGACTACACCGTTCCTGGAAACAGAATATCTTTTGTTTATGCGTTATACAGGGTTTGAACCATGTTATGATGTAGAGGGCCCTTTAACTGGCTTGGTTGCTGGCCCCACTCTGTTGACTTTGTTCTGGAGATGCAGTACCAATCCTGCTACTCTCCTGCTCTGAACAAGAACGTAAAAAGACTAAAGACGATACCTGCGGGTGAGGAGTGACCCTGAGCCAGCCCATGACAGTGGAAGCCTGCGCTGTAATGCTGGGTGGATCTATCCTGGGGGCAAGAACATGTCAGATCAGTGGTGGGTGGAGGAATCTTGGAATTGTGGAATACTGCCGACCACAGGAGGGCAGAGCGCCCGATGTTTCCAGGTCCCCTGAAGCAGGAGTCAAAGCTCACCGGAGACGCAATGCTCCGGCTCTCCCGGGCAACGATGCAGAGTCGAGGGTCTGTTGCAAGAGAGCCAATGACCACGAACTACCCTGCCACATTACTGATATGCCGCCAATACAGAGAAAAAGCAGGAGAGTGCTGAGGCACTCGGGGGGTGAGGATATTATATCACGCATACGGCCAGTGAGCCGGAATAGCCCACTATGGACTCCAGTGCCCAAGGAGGGGGTGAGAACATTGTATCATGCACACAGCCAGTGAGGCTGGATAGCCCATGCAGGACTGAGTGACCCGGTAACCCTAGAGTGGGTGAGGACATTGTACTACGCCCATGACTAGTTAAGCACCCTCGAAAGGTGAACTTGTAGCCAAAACCCCAGGATGGGTGAAGGGACCCAAGAGAACCACATGGTCCGAAGGACCAGAGAGCCCGGCCAGGGCTGACAGAGGGTTTGAGGATCACAATAATTCCCAACGAGCAATAGAATCAGGAGGTCTGCGATAGACCAGGAAAACTAATCCAATAAGAAATGAGGAAGAGAGACCACGGAACCTGAGGTTCCAATCCTTTTGTGACAAACAAGTGACTGAACTACAAGTGACTGAACTATGAGAACAAATATTGTAACTAAAAAGAAACTAAAGACAGAACTTTGTGAGTTAAATAGAACCTTGATTAGGGGGCTCACAAGTAACTCAGAACTTTACCTGCAGGCTCATGGCTGAACCAGAAGAAAGAACTGGAAATATAATTGGGTGGGGGTCATGCACCAGCCAGCACAAGCCAAGCCAAGAGGGGAGTAGAATACCTCTATAGGCTAATTTATGTTGCTTTGTTATTAGTGGTAGGGTCAGGCAATAGGACAGAAAAGGTTTGGACCGAAGACATATGTTATTTTGACAAGCATTCTTTTATTTTATGGGATAAGGAACCACCATCACAGAGGTAGGAATAGGACAGGGATTTATTTACTTTAACCCCTTAAATGCCAAGGGCTACGTTTGCAGTGCTGAGGACGAGATAGCCTATCGCCTCCCCTGTTGCTGCGACGATCCTCCCAGCGCCCAGGCAATGCAGTGGAGGTCTTCTCATTCTCTGCCTGGGAGTTGGGGGGGGAAGGGGCGGGCGAGGGGTGACGACGTTGGCGCACGCTACATGTGCCAACATCATCAGGAAATTAACCTTAAATTAATCCTTAAGCAGCAAACACCACAAGACCACCAGGACCATAACAGCCCCCAGCCCCACCAAAACAAAAGAAATGGCACAATGTTTTGCCTACTTTGTGGACATTTGGGTGTGGTTTTTCACCCATTTGTACCCAAGGAAGGCAAAAGAAATATTTTTTTGGTAAAGGCACACTTGGGGGCATTAGAGGGCTGACCATGTGCCTGTGGGCCGGACCCCGCCCCCAGAAATACACCCAGGGAGGGACAGATTCTTGCTGCTTCCCTGGGGTGGCAAAATGTTGCCACCCCAGGGAAGCAGCAAGGAACACTAGGTCACCAGGGATATGATCTTGGGGTGGGGGGGGCAGGCCAATCAGCCCCCTCCCATACCCCCAGAAAATGACAACTAGATGGCATATGTTGTTTTGCCTTCGTTGAGGGAAAATTGGTGCAGTTTTTTGCACCGATTTGCCCCCAAGGAAAGCAAAACAACGTTACACTCCACATATAATGGAATGCTCAGGGGTTTAAGGGGGCTGGCCCCATGCCTGATGACCAGCCCCCTTAGATTCCCACCCTAGGACGGGCTTACCCTTTCTGCTTCCCTTGGTGCCGGGGGGTTTCAAAATTGGGGGCCTGGCCCCATTTGCCACCCCTGGGAAGCAGCAAGTACCACTAGGCCACCAGCGATATGAACTTGGGGGTGGGCTCTCCTGATGCTCCCCCCCCGGGTCAATCCGCCCCCATCCTCAACCTCAAAACATGGCAACAAGATGGCATAATGTTGTTTTTCCTTCTTTGGGGACAAATTAGTGCTGTTTTGCATCCCTTTGCCCACAAGTAAGGCAAAACAATATAGGGAAGTGTTGCCAGAGGCACACTTGGGGGCATCAGGGGGCTGGCCCTATGCCTGTAATTGAGGGTCTGGTCCCATTTTGCCAACCTTGGGAAGCAGTAAGGAGCATTAAGCCACCAGGGAAACATTTTTGGGGTTGGGGGGCTGTTTCACCTAGTTGCCCGTCGCAGTACCCCCGGTGGTCCTGGATCTCTGGCCGGGCCACGTTAGAGCTTTTCGTTACGGGGAGGGGTGGGGACCCTGCGGGGGCTCCATGAGTGTCATGATCCCTAGCATGACCCCTAGCAGAACACAGACACAAAATGGCCGCCAGAGAAGGATGCCATACAGGAACCAAGATGGCCCCTGGCAATCCTTGTCAAATGTATCCTTGGTAGTCTAGTGGTGCTGGGTGCAGCCCAGGGTTATATAAGCCCCGCCCTGGGCCACACCCAGTGCTTAGCGTTTTCTCTGGCTGAAGTTGCACTGCAGACTCCACGTGCTACACGGCTTCAGTCTTGCAGTTCCTCCGCTTACCTGATCTGGATCCCGAAGCCGCCCGACGTAGAAATACTCACTGTGGGTGCGTCCAGATCCTCTGAAGGGGCCTCATTCCACCGCAGCGGTCTGCAGCTCCTAGAATAAAAGAAACACCACGCAGTAAGCAATCAGCATTATTCAGAGTGTTTCCCAGCACGCCCCTGCATCCCTCATTGTATCGACTTACCTCTGACAGTAATCCGGCAGCAGTCATCTTCATTCCTGGCGTTTCACGCATCGGGGGGTTCTTTCAGCACCAGCAGCCGGCCGGAAGCATTGTGCTGCAGAAAGCTTGAAAGGGAAAAGGAACAGACCAATTAACAGCATTTGACAAAGGAGCGGGCATTCAAACTGCAAAAGAACTATAAAAGGACACATTTTGCAACGCGCATTGCGCCGCACCATCTTTTCAAGCTCAAGGACAATATTGAAGCAAGAGAGAGGACATTAAACAACTCGCAGGGACACTGCATTATAGCGCACAAAGCAGGAACACTTACCACGGGCATCACGTGCGCCGCAGCAGGACTGGGCCACCATTCTCAGTGAAGCAAATGGGAGACAGATGCCAATCTGGATGTTCTAAATACCGCTTTTTAATACAATGGTGAGCACATTGTCTTCCCTGCATTGCCTGTCAATCAATATACCTGGGAAGAGTTGGGGAGGTGGGGTGGGGGAAGGAGAAGGAGAGCAGAAGACACAGTAGCTCACCCTCTTTGTTTATTTATCCACTTGTAGGTTCACCCGGAGGGCCCTGCACCAAAACCATCATATCCAGGACCTCCAAATCACTCCCAACCTTACCGTATGCTGTGCAATTAGCCTTCCCAATTAGACAGTGGGAAGGGAGCGGTTTGGATTTAGCAGCATATCACCAAGAACCATACATCTGGCGATCCAGACCAGGCACTCCTGTAGGGCACCAGAGGTAAGCGTTATACTGAGACCGCCGGTAGGCCTTGGGACCACCGGTGGGCCTTGGGATGGTCCACTCACATGGGAGAGAGGCACTCCAGGCTGGGGGCAGTACCCTCTGCTTTCCTGGAGCTCTGGCCATGCAGCGTTACAGCCTTTCCCTCCGGAGAGGGACAGGGACCCAGCCAAGTTGTCTGATGACCACCGCTGGGCTGGGGGGGTTGGGCTACCTTGTGGAGGGATGGGGACTCTGCCATGGGACTCCCTTGGACCGCCACTGGACTTGTGGATGGTCGACCCACATTGAAGGCAGGCGCCCAAAGCTGAGGACAGTCCCCCCAGACCGTCCTGGAGCTGTGGCTGAGCTGCGTTACAGCTTTTCCCCTCCAGAGAGGGATGGTAACCTTCTCTTGAGACTCCCTGACTCCCTGAGACTGCCGCTGGATGTGGGGACGGTCAACCCACATGGGAGACAGGCGCACAAGGACTGGGACATCACCACAACCATCCTGTAGCTCTGGCCTGGCTGTGTTACAGGTTTTCCCTTCAGGGAGGGATATGGACCCTGCCTGGGCTCCCTGGTGCCGCTGCTGGACTTGTGGATGGTCGACCCACATTGGAGACAGGTGCCCAAGGCCGGAGGCCACTTCCCCTTGGCTGTCCTGGAGCTCTGGCTGGGGTGCGTTACAGCTGTTCCCTCCGGGAAGGGATGGGGACCCTGCCATGGGTCCCTGGGACTGCCACTGGGATTGGGGACGGTCGACCAACATAGGAGAAAGGCGCCGAAGGCCGGGGAAATCACCCCAAGCCGCCCTAGAGTTCTGGCTGTGCTGCATTACAGCTTTTCCTTTCAGAGAGGGATGGGCATCCTGCCGGGGCTCCCTGGGACCACTGCTGGACTTGTGATCAGTCGACCCACATTGGAGACAGGTGCCCAAAGCCAGGGGCAGAGCCCCGGCCGTCCTGGAGCTCTGGCCATGCCGCGTTACAGCTTATCCCTCCGGGAGAGGAACAGGGACCCTGCCAGGTCACCCCATGACTGTCACTGGACTTGTGGATCATCGACCCACATTGGAGATGGGTGCCCAAAGCTGAGGACATAACCCCCAGCCGTCCTGGAGATCTGGCTGGGCTGCATCACAGTTTTTCCCTCAGGGGAGTGATGGGGAGCCTGCCGGGGCTCCCTGAGACTGCCGCTGGACATGGGGACAGTCAACCCACATGGGAGACAGGCACCAAAGGCCAGAGGCAGCACCCCTGGCCAGAGGCGTAGCCAGGATTTTCTAGCAAATGGGGGCTGAAGCTAATGTTGTTGGGGTCACTGAACTGACAAAAATATCTGTAAATGCCCACACAGCACTGCTGTGTGGGCATTTACAGATTCTGGGCGGGCCTTGCCCCTCGGGCCCTTCCCTGTCTACGCCTCTGGGAAGCACTCGCTAAACATGGATTAAAGAAAAATGACTGCCCATTGTGGGGCCCATTCCACCCTCCACTGGGCAGCATTTTCCCCTCCTGAATGCCCCCTTTCCCCACATTGGGACCCTCCTTTGCACACCCACCCTCCACAATTCAGGGCCCTCTTCCCCCCGTGGAACCCATGCCCCTCTAGAACTACCCCCATTCACCCAGCCCCTCCTCCTCTCCACAGAGACCCATTCATCCTACCTCCCCCTTTACCCTGCCCCGCCTGCTCCTTTACCCTGCACTTCCTCACCTCCACAGCCCCGCTTCCTTGCTTTCTCCCACCCTCCCTTTACCAGGGAACTCTTTTCATAACTACTGAACCTTTTAGAAGGAGTGTGGGTACCCGCAACTGCCCAGGCCCCAAGCGCTGTAACGCAAGCACTTAACTTCTAGGCCACTGCAGTTAGCTGGTATTTGGTAGAGCGGGGGGCCAGATGTTTTATCCTCGTTGGCTTCAGTGAACATGTTTCACAATGCAAATGGGTATGTTCACAGGTGCATGTAGGAGAAAGATATGCATGCCCAAAAGCTACTCTCAGAAGCACAGCCACCAGTGGCTCAAGTGGTAAGTGCTTGTACTTGGAATGCTGGAGATCTGAGTTCTAATCCAATGTCTGGTATCTCCTGGGGATGTTTTAAAAAATGTTTTTTTATTGAAAATGTGTATGCATTGCCCTGCACGATCAGCCAACAGCTAATGCCCCTTCAATACCTGCGTTCCCACTAACAGTTGTGCCTTTGTTGTCTGCACTCTGGCCTTGGTCACACCCATACAAAAGCTTGTCTCTCTGGCCCCAACTGAGGGGAAAAAGTGTAATCTACGTGTCATGGTTGATAAGATAATTGCACTGGGACTCAAACAGGACACCTCTCAAGGTGCTGTGAGGTGACCACCGACCCCTGCATAGAAAGCAAACCTGTATCAGCATCTCACCAGCAACAGAATGTGTCGCCTGCAGGCGACACGTAGGAAGCTGCAGTAGGTGCATTAACCCCTTGGGATTATGATCCTCCTTCCTCTGAAAGCAGGAAAATGAATTTCCATGTTGCCTTCCTTTGGCACATTAGATCTATCTTTCACCCCAATTCAGAGGAGGTTTTGTTTCAAGGAGAGATGATAATCATTGTGAGGTGTGAGCCGCTAATAGCTAAGCAGGTCAGTTAAATCTTTGACTTTGTCATTGGGGTGTATTGATACGCGCAGGGCAGTCTTCTGTCCTCTGCTAATGTATGCTTTCTTATTGAGCCTAGTCCACTCCTTGCCCTGCGGGTGAGAGGGCTGCTTTCTGCCTTCAACTTCCTCAATTTTGGAGTGGCTGGCTCCACCACTGACAATCGGGGCCTAATCCAGGAGGGAAACGGGCAGAGGTCTGCGCCCTGCGTCCTCCACGCGTCACTTATGCTCCAACACGCGACCACAGCCCTATGACCTATGCAGCCCCTCTGGTGCAGCCACCCACACAGCTTAGGGTTAGGATCTGCGCTCGTCCACGTAGTCCTGGCCACCTAGGCCTCAGAAAGTGTCACAGCCTGCTTTGTAAACCTTAGTGATGGTGGTCTAGGTGAACATGATCTTGCTGGAATACTGATGCCTTTTTCCTCCCAGAAGCCACGCGGGAGCATAGTAAAATGAAGGGGTGTGCCTGCTTTGTGCTCCCTGTTTACCCTCTGCCTAAGTGACATTAGTTCTAGGCTCTCTAGGAAAATGTATCCATTTGGGAGAAAGCTAGGAATAGGACGTCTCTTTCTGCAGGCATGGCGGGAAAGACTCCGAGAGCTGTATGCCTGAGACATCTTTGCTTGTTCCTCGCTCATAGTTGTGTTCCCTAATTTCTAACTCTCTGCCCGGCCAGGCCCTGTTTCTTTTACTGCCAACCCCCCTGACCCATCGTCTTCCACCTACTTCCTGCTCTATTATGTCTTCTCCTTTTTTGCTTTCTTCTATGGCCCTTTGAAAAGGAATGCAGGCCTAGCTAAGCCTCATGAAGGAAATCTATCAACAAAAGATGCATTTCTCACTTATGGGAGGTGCTGTGAGACGAGTAAGAAGGGCTGAAGGGGTGATTGGGTTTTTGAGTTGGGAAGCACCAGAGACGTAGCCAGGATTGTCTAGCAAATGCAACCTGAAGCTAATGTAGTTGGGCCCACTGCACTGACAAAAATATCTAAATACAAATTAACAAGGGGGGTCCTGGGAGTCCCTCTGGCAGACATCAGTCCTGATTACGAGAGAATTACCCAGAGTCTTTAGCTCATTATCTTTCAAAGAGAAGAAATATCCCAAACCTATCAGTCTTTGTCCTGCCCTGGGGCAGTCCAGCACCGAAATGCTAGGCAATTCTCCTCTGAACAAGAGTACCAACAGCAACCCCAGACACCTGTTTCGGTCTGGTTGGACCTCATCAGTAGGGTGGAGGTGTGCCTCTCTAAGAATAGTGAGCAAGGGGTCCACAAAGCACTACTGAGTGGACATTTACAGATTCTGGGTGGGCTTTGCTCCTCAGGCCCTACCCTGTCTACGCCTCTGCCCCCGGCCGACTTGGACCTCTGGCTGGGCTGCATTACAACTTTCCCACCATTGAGGGATAAGGATCCTGCCAGGGCTTCCATGGACCACCGCTGGGCTTGGGGGCGGTCGACCCACATTGGAGACAGGCACCCAAGACCTGAGGCAGCACCCCCGGCCGTCCTGGAGCTCTGGACATGCTGCGTTACTGACAGTAATCCGGCAGCAGTCATCTTCATTCCTGGCGTTTCACGCATCGGGGGGTTCTTTCAGCACCAGCAGCCGGCCGGAAGCATTGTGCTGCAGAAAGCTTGAAAGGGAAAAGGAACAGACCAATTAACAGCATTTGACAAAGGAGCGGGCATTCAAACTGCAAAAGAACTATAAAAGGACACATTTTGCAACACGCATTGCGCCGCACCATCTTTTCAAGCTCAAGGACAATATTGAAGCAAGAGAGAGGACATTAAACAACTCGCAGGGACACTGCATTATAGCGCACAAAGCAGGAACACTTACCACGGGCATCACGTGCGCCGCAGCAGGACTGGGCCACCATTCTCAGTGAAGCAAATGGGAGACAGATGCCAATCTGGATGTTCTAAATACCGCTTTTTAATACAATGGTGAGCACATTGTCTTCCCTGCATTGCCTGTCAATCAATATACCTGGGGAGAGTTGGGGAGGTGGGGTGGGGGAAGGAGAAGGAGAGCAGAAGACACAGTAGCTCACCCTCTTTGTTTATTTATCCACTTGTAGGTTCACCCGGAGGGCCCTGCACCAAAACCATCATATCCAGGACCTCCAAATCACTCCCAACCTTACCGTATGCTGTGCAATTAGCCTTCCCAATTAGACATTGGGAAGGGAGCGGTTTGGATTTAGCAGCATATCACCAAGAACCATACATCTGGCGATCCAGACCAGGCACTCCTGTAGGGCACCAGAGGTAAGCGTTATACTGAGACCGCCGGTAGGCCTTGGGACCACCGGTGGGCCTTGGGATGGTCCACTCACATGGGAGAGAGGCACTCCAGGCTGGGGGCAGTACCCTCTGCTTTCCTGGAGCTCTGGCCATGCAGCGTTACAGCCTTTCCCTCCGGAGAGGGACAGGGACCCAGCCAAGTTGTCTGATGACCACCGCTGGGCTGGGGGGGTTGGGCTACCTTGTGGAGGGATGGGGACTCTGCCATGGGACTCCCTTGGACCGCCACTGGACTTGTGGATGGTCGACCCACATTGAAGGCAGGCGCCCAAAGCTGAGGACAGTCCCCCCAGACCGTCCTGGAGCTGTGGCTGAGCTGCGTTACAGCTTTTCCCCTCCAGAGAGGGATGGTAACCTTCTCTTGAGACTCCCTGACTCCCTGAGACTGCCGCTGGATGTGGGGACGGTCAACCCACATGGGAGACAGGCGCACAAGGACTGGGACATCACCACGACCATCCTGTAGCTCTGGCCTGGCTGTGTTACAGGTTTTCCCTTCAGGGAGGGATATGGACCCTGCCTGGGCTCCCTGGTGCCGCTGCTGGACTTGTGGATGGTCGACCCATATTGGAGACAGGTGCCCAAGGCCGGAGGCCACTTCCCCTTGGCTGTCCTGGAGCTCTGGCTGGGGTGCGTTACAGCTGTTCCCTCCGGGAAGGGATGGGGACCCTGCCATGGGTCCCTGGGACTGCCACTGGGATTGGGGACGGTCGACCAACATAGGAGAAAGGCGCCGAAGGCCGGGGAAATCACCCCAAGCCGCCCTAGAGTTCTGGCTGTGCTGCATTACAGCTTTTCCTTTCAGAGAGGGATGGGCATCCTGCCGGGGCTCCCTGGGACCACTGCTGGACTTGTGATCAGTCGACCCACATTGGAGACAGGTGCCCAAAGCCAGGGGCAGAGCCCCGGCCGTCCTGGAGCTCTGGCCATGCCGCGTTACAGCTTATCCCTCCGGGAGAGGAACAGGGACCCTGCCAGGTCACCCCATGACTGTCACTGGACTTGTGGATCATCGACCCACATTGGAGATGGGTGCCCAAAGCTGAGGACATAACCCCCAGCCGTCCTGGAGATCTGGCTGGGCTGCATCACAGTTTTTCCCTCAGGGCAGTGATGGGGAGCCTGCCGGGGCTCCCTGAGACTGCCGCTGGACATGGGGACAGTCAACCCACATGGGAGACAGGCACCAAAGGCCAGAGGCAGCACCCCTGGCCAGAGGCGTAGCCAGGATTTTCTAGCAAATGGGGGCTGAAGCTAATGTTGTTGGGGTCACTGAACTGACAAAAATATCTGTAAATGCCCACACAGCACTGCTGTGTGGGCATTTACAGATTCTGGGCGGGCCTTGCCCCTCGGGCCCTTCCCTGTCTACGCCTCTGGGAAGCACTCGCTAAACATGGATTAAAGAAAAATGACTGCCCATTGTGGGGCCCATTCCACCCTCCACTGGGCAGCATTTTCCCCTCCTGAATGCCCCCTTTCCCCACATTGGGACCCTCCTTTGCACATCCACCCTCCACAATTCAGGGCCCTCTTCCCCCCGTGGAACCCATGCCCCTCTAGAACTACCCCCATTCACCCAGCCCCTCCTCCTCTCCACAGAGACCCATTCATCCTACCTCCCCCTTTACCCTGCCCGCCTGCTCCTTTACCCTGCACTTCCTCACCTCCACAGCCCCGCTTCCTTGCTTTCTCCCACCCTCCCTTTACCAGGGAACTCTTTTCATAACCACTGAACCTTTTAGAAGGAGTGTGGGTACCCGCAACTGCCCAGGCCCCAAGCGCTGTAACGCAAGCACTTAACTTCTAGGCCACTGCAGTTAGCTGGTATTTGGTAGAGCGGGGGGCCAGATGTTTTATCCTCGTTGGCTTCAGTGAACATGTTTCACAATGCAAATGGGTATGTTCACAGGTGCATGTAGGAGAAAGATATGCATGCCCAAAAGCTACTCTCAGAAGCACAGCCACCAGTGGCTCAAGTGGTAAGTGCTTGTACTTGGAATGCTGGAGATCTGAGTTCTAATCCAATGTCTGGTATCTCCTGGGGATCTTTTAAAAAATGTTTTTTTATTGAAAATGTGTATGCATTGCCCTGCACGATCAGCCAACAGCTAATGCCCCTTCAATACCTGCGTTCCCACTAACAGTTGTGCCTTTGTTGTCTGCACTCTGGCCTTGGTAACACCCATACAAAAGCTTGTCTCTCTGGCCCCAACTGAGGGGAAAAAGTGTAATCTACGTGTCATGGTTGATAAGATAATTGCACTGGGACTCAAACAGGACACCTCTCAAGGTGCTGTGAGGTGACCACCGACCCCTGCATAGAAAGCAAACCTGTATCAGCATCTCACCAGCAACAGAATGTGTCGCCTGCAGGCGACACATAGGAAGCTGCAGTAGGTGCATTAACCCCTTGGGATTACGATCCTCCTTCCTCTGAAAGCAGGAAAATGAATTTCCATGTTGCCTTCCTTTGGCACATTAGATCTATCTTTCACCCCAATTCAGAGGAGGTTTTGTTTCAAGGAGAGATGATAATCATTGTGAGGTGTGAGCCGCTAATAGCTAAGCAGGTCAGTTAAATCTTTGACTTTGTCATTGGGGTGTATTGATACGCGCAGGGCAGTCTTCTGTCCTCTGCTAATGTATGCTTTCTTATTGAGCCTAGTCCACTCCTTGCCCTGCGGGTGAGAGGGCTGCTTTCTGCCTTCAACTTCCTCAATTTTGGAGTGGCTGGCTCCACCACTGACAATCGGGGCCTAATCCAGGAGGGAAACGGGCAGAGGTCTGCGCCCTGCGTCCTCCACGCGTCACTTATGCTCCAACACGCGACCACAGCCCTATGACCTATGCAGCCCCTCTGGTGCAGCCACCCACACAGTTTAGGGTTAGGATCTGCGCTCGTCCACGTAGTCCTGGCCACCTAGGCCTCAGAAAGTGTCACAGCCTGCTTTGTAAACCTTAGTGATGGTGGTCTAGGTGAACATGATCTTGCTGGAATACTGATGCCTTTTTCCTCCCAGAAGCCACGTGGGAGCATAGTAAAATGAAGGGGTGTGCCTGCTTTGTGCTCCCTGTTTACCCTCTGCCTAAGTGACATTAGTTCTAGGCTCTCTAGGAAAATGTATCCATTTGGGAGAAAGCTAGGAATAGGACGTCTCTTTCTGCAGGCATGGCGGGAAAGACTCCGAGAGCTGTATGCCTGAGACATCTTTGCTTGTTCCTCGCTCATAGTTGTGTTCCCTAATTTCTAACTCTCTGCCCGGCCAGGCCCTGTTTCTTTTACTGCCAACCCCCCTGACCCATCGTCTTCCACCTACTTCCTGCTCTATTATGTCTTCTCCTTTTTTGCTTCCTTCTATGGCCCTTTGAAAAGGAATGCAGGCCTAGCTAAGCCTCATGAAGGAAATCTATCAACAAAAGATGCATTTCTCACTTATGGGAGGTGCTGTGAGACGAGTAAGAAGGGCTGAAGGGGTGATTGGGTTTTTGAGTTGGGAAGCACCAGAGACGTAGCCAGGATTGTCTAGCAAATGCAACCTGAAGCTAATGTAGTTGGGCCCACTGCACTGACAAAAATATCTAAATACAAATTAACAAGGGGGGTCCTGGGAGTCCCTCTGCCAGACATCAGTCCTGATTACGAGAGAATTACCCAGAGTCTTTAGCTCATTATCTTTCAAAGAGAAGAAATATCCCAAACCTATCAGTCTTTGTCCTGCCCTGGGGCAGTCCAGCACCGAAATGCTAGGCAATTCTCCTCTGAACAAGAGTACCAACAGCAACCCCAGACACGTGTTTCGGTCTGGTTGGACCTCATCAGTAGGGTGGAGGTGTGCCTCTCTAAGAATAGTGAGCAAGGGGTCCACAAAGCACTACTGAGTGGACATTTACAGATTCTGGGTGGGCTTTGCTCCTCAGGCCCTACCCTGTCTACGCCTCTGCCCCCGGCCGACTTGGACCTCTGGCTGGGCTGCATTACAGCTTTCCCACCATTGAGGGATAAGGATCCTGCCAGGGCTTCCATGGACCACCGCTGGGCTTGGGGGCGGTCGACCCACATTGGAGACAGGCACCCAAGACCTGAGGCAGCACCCCCGGCCGTCCTGGAGCTCTGGACATGCTGCGTTACAGCTTTTTCCTCTGGGGAGGAACGGGGAACCTGCCAGGTCACCCCATGACTATCGCTGGACTTGTGGATTGTCGTCCCACATTATAGACAGGCGCCCAAAGCTGAGGTCATCACCCCCGGCGTCCTTGTGGTCTGGCTGGGCTGCATTACAGTTTTTCCCTAGGGGGAGGGATGGAGAGCCTGTCAGGGCTCCCTGAGACTGCCGCTGGACGTGGGGACGGTCAACCCACATGGGAAACGGGCGCCAAAGGACAGGGACAGCATCCCGACCATCCAGTAGCTCTGGCATGGCTGTGTTAAAGGATTTCCCTCCAGGGAGGGATGGTGACCCTGCCAGGGCGCCCCAGGACTGCCGCTGGACTTGGGGATGGTCAACCCACATGCAAAACAGGCGCCTCAGGATGGGGACATCACCCCCAGCCGTCCTACAGCTCTGGCTGGGCTGCATTACAGCATTTCCCTCCAGGGAGGGTTGGGGACCCTGCCGACACTCCCTGGGACCGCTGCTGGACTAGTGGACGGTCAGACCACATTGGGACAGGCACCCAAGGCCGGGGGCAGCAACTCCGGGCGTCCTGAAGCTCTGGCTGTGCTGCATTACAGCTTTTCCCTCTGGGAAGGGATCGGGACCCTGCTGGGGCTCCCTTGGTCTGCCCTTTCCAACAAGCTCTCCCACAAGCAGATCCTTGACCAGCAATCACCACTAGACCAAAAAAAGAAATGGCACAATGGTTTGCCTTCTTTGGGGGCACATGGGTGCGGTTTTGCACCCATATGCAGATTCTTTCTGATTCCCTGGCTGCCAAATCGAGGGTCTGACCCCATTTTGCCACCCTAGGGAAGCAGCAATGACCACTAGGCCACCAGGGTTATTATCTTGGGGTGAGGGGGCAGGCCAGTCAGCCCCCCTCCCCTACTCCCAAAAAATGACAACCAGATGGCTTAGTGTTGTTTTGCCTTTGTTGGGGGCAAATTGGTGCAGTTTTGCACTAATTTGCCCCCAAGTAAGGCAAAACAACATTATACTCCAAATATAATGGAACGCTTGGGATTCCAGGGGCTGGCACCATGCCTGACGTCTAGCCCCTGTAGATTCCCACTCAAGGACATGCTGACCCTTGCTGTTTCCCTGGATGGGGGGCAAAAATGGGGGCCTTGCCCCATTTTGCCACTCCTGGGAAGCAGCAAGGACCGCTATGCCACCAGCGATATGAACTTGGGGGTGGGCTCTCCTGGTGTCCCCCACCCCCAGGGCCAATCTGCCCCCCACCTTCAACCTCAAAACATGGCAACAAGCTTTCATAATGTTGTTTTTCCTTCTTTGGGGACAAATTTAGTGCTATTTTGCATTCATTTACCCCCAAGTAAGGCAATACATAGGGCAGTGTTGCCAGAGGCACACTTGGGGGCATCAGGGGGCTGGCCCTATGCCTGTAGGCACTGCTACCTCAAGAATCACTGCATGGAGGGGCATAACCTTTCTGCTTCCCTGAGGGGGGCAAAATGGAGGGCCTGGTCCCATTTTGCCAACCTTGGGAAGCAGTAAGGAGCACTAAGCCACCAGGGAAAAGATTTTGGGGTTAGGGGGCTATTTCACCTGTTGCCCATCGCAGTACCCCCGCCGGTCCTGTATCTCTGGCTGGGCCACGTTAGAGCTTTTCCTTACGGGAGGATGGGGACCCTGCAGGGGCTCCATAAGACTGCCGGTGGGCTGTGCGGTAGTCGACCCATGTGCGAGGCAGATGCCCAAGGCTGGGAGCAGCACCCCCGGTCGTCCTAGAGCTCTGGCTGGGCTGTGTTACAGCTTTTCCCTCCGGGGAGGGATGGGGACCCTGGCGGGGCTCCCTGGGACCACCGCTGGGCTTTGGGACGGTCGACCCACATGGGAGACAGGCGCTCAAGGCCGGGGGCAGTACCCTCTGCTGTCTTGGAGCTCTGGCCATGCAGCACTACAGCTTTTCCCTCCCGGGACCCAGCCAGGTTGTCCGATGACCACCGCTGGGCTGGGGGGGATGCGGTCTACACCGGGGAGGGATGGGGTCCCTGCCGGGTCTCCCTGGGACTGCCACTGGACTTGTTAGTATTTGTTTACGACGAAGTGCTTCAAAAGTCAAGCATGTCCTCATCATCAACCCCGACGACACCTCATTCGGGTTTCAAAAAGTGCAGAGAATGCGATTAAAAAAATGTCCATCACTGATCCGCATCGCTCGTGCCTATGGTGTTTGGGGGAGACCCACAACACGGATTCCTGCTCGAAATGTCAGGCAATGACGAGTAAATCCCTGCGAGAAAGGAAGGGAAAATTGCAGGTAGGCCGTAAAACTAAAACTGACCGTTCCTCGACCGTCGAGTCTGGAGATCGTTCTCCTCGACGTGAAAAGGACAAAAAGAGATCAAGATCCCATAGTGGCTCCTGCCACTCGTCGTCCTCAACGAAACGATAGAAGAGATGGCACCATCGGTTGCCATCCTCTTCATCATTGTCAGACGAATCCCCCAGAAAATTTAAGTGCCTCACAAAACAGTCTTCATCTTCAGAGTGGGAGGCATTTCGTATGAAAACGCTAGAAATATTCGGGAAGGGCAAACCTCCATCCACGCCTTCTTCGGAAGCCAGACGAGAGCGGTCCCGTTCCGACACTTGCGCGCTCTCGAGCCCGGGTGATCGAAGAAAGTCCCATCAAGAACCTTCTAGGTCTCCGATGAAAGAAAGTTACACAAGTCGAGACGGGCACTCAAGGTCATCGATGCCATCGAAGACTCTGCATACTTCGAAGAAGATATCTTCGAAGACGACCTTTGAATCCTCGACGGCGTCAGCGCCATTTCCTTCGACGCCCTTGTCGGCGTCGACACCAAAATCATTGATGCCAAAAACCACTGTGGCTCCAACTCTGCCTTCTGAGCAAGTTAAAACTGGCAAAGAGGCAAAATCGAAGCCTCCCCCACAGCCTATACCTTTGGTGGTTCCTGACAAAATGTACACTCCTTTGCCTAGAAAGGAGTACTTTAAACCGCTCTCTTTGATTTTTGAGGTGGAAGAGAGGTCTGAGGATGAGGAGGTTCCCCTTGGCCTTGAGTATGGAACTCTTAATGTGCCAGATTGTTTAATCTCAGAGGAGAGTAAGATGAGAGGTCTGTTTGACACACTGCACAATGCTAGTGGTGTGGACACATCACCTGAAACTGAGTTTGGGAGACAAGAGCCGGGGGAACACGCTGATTCCTTGTATCGGCACCTGATGTCAAAGGTAGTTGAATACCTAGGTTGGGCTAAACCACCAGCTCAATTAATCCAGGATGAGCTTACTGATACTCTGGACCAAGGTCCACCTACAGACTCAATTTTACCCTTTCACGTGGCCTTACAAAATAGGGTGGCCAAAAATTGTGAATTCCCGGATTCTATCCCTGCAGCGAATAAATCCCTCACGAGAAAATACTGCCATTCCAGTATCTACCCCGGCTATCTGTCCAAACACCCCACTCCTGAGAGTCTGGTGGTCCATGCAGCCACAGCTCCATCTAATACAGCGGCGTACCCTGCCATCACGCCGGATAGGGATGACAAACGTGTGGATGGATGGGCGCGCAGGGTATTTTCAGCTGGAAGTATGGCCCTTGAGCCGGCCAACTCCACATGTGCCTTAGCCAAATTTTCATACACTCTGTGGGAGTGCATATCAATGGCGGCGGAGCAAATACCAGAGGGAGGGAGGAAAGGAAAGGTTTCCTAGCTATCGTTAAGGATGGCAAAGAAGCCATGCAGGAATCCCTTCAATCTGGATGGACACTGCAGACAGCGTCAGCCTGTTCATGGCTACAAGCACGGTTATGCGCGGGTTTGCGTGGTTGCGGAAGTCGGGTTTTGCACCAGTTGTGCAGGCCCATCTTCTAAACATGCCATTTGACGGGTCTAACCTTTTTGGCAACAAGGCTGTCGAGAGCCTTGAGAGGTTTCAGACCTCAAGGCGGCTGCCAAATCTTTAGGGGCCGCTGTTAGGCAACCTCAGCCTTTTCGTTCTACTCCTCTTTTGGAATGACGAGAGGAATGGCCTGTCAAAGAGGCCAAAGAAGAAACACTTGTGGTGGATGAGGAAAAAATGCAAAGCCAGCTCCAGGTACAGCTTCCTTGCCATCGTCAGCTGCAGCAACCGCTTCAAAGCCACTTTGAGAGCTTGTGTCGCAAAACACCGGTGGGGGCAGACTGTCTCAGCATTTCGAAGAATGGCGAGCCATTACTTCAGATGCTTGGGCTCTGGAGACAAGGTTACCCAAGGTTACTGCCTTCCATTTATAATGCAGCCTCACAACAATCCACCGGGGAAGCCCTCTTTGAGGATTCCAGATCCGCTCCTTGTGCAGGAAATAATAACCCTGCTAGAGAAAGGTGCTATAGAACCAGTGCCTGTAGCGGAGAGGAACAAGTGATGGTATTCCCCATATTTTTTGATCCCCAAAAAGGATGGGGGCTGAGACCCATCTTGGACTTCATATACTTGAACAAGTTCCTTAGGAAGGACAAAATGAAGATGGTCACACTTTCTCAGATCCTTCAGGCCCTCCAGTTACAGCATTGGTTGGTGTCATTGGACCTTCAGGATGCTTATTTTCATGTGCCAATCCATTTCAAGCACAGAAAATACCTGAGGTTTGCCGTTGGAGGCTCACACTATCAGTTTTGAGTCCTACCATTTGGGTTGACCACTGCCCTGAGGGTTTTAACCAAACTGATGGTGGTGATGGCAGCGCATTTCAGGAGAGGGGGGATTCATGTCTACCCCTACCTGGACAATTGGCTGATCAGGGCACCTTCTACCAAAGTCACCTGCCACTCCCTTCACAGACTGGGCTTCTCCCTCAATTACAAGAAGTCACAGATGGCACCTTCCCAGCAACTCCAGTACATCGGAGCTGTACTAGACACATCCTTGGAAAAGAGCTCACCACCGAAGGCCAGGTCTCAAGACATTCTTCAGATGGTTACCAAATTAAACTTAGGTGACCAAATTGAGCAGCTCCAAACACTGACTTGAATCCATCGCAATCGCAGCAGTAGAGAAATCAAGGTAAGGAAACTGAGATGCAGATTGAAAGCTAAGGCTATCACCTTTAACATAGACGTGATAGTTCATTTTTTGAATTTTAAGATGGATTATCCATTTCCATTGCTAAACTGAGTCTCTTTCTTTAATACTATATAGGGACTGCCCCATTTCGAATAAGAAATAAATACTTCAGCTAGACAAGACTTACCTACCTAAACATAACAGGAAACTTATCTTTCAACAAACAACTTTAAACCACAAGAAAAAACACTAAACAGTAACATTCTCTTTTGATAAAACTAAACAATATTGTTTTCTTGAACACATTTTTCTGCTCAAATTCGGTGGTTGCTTTTTGAGACCTCAATACTATGTGTGTGAATTTAAAATAACATGAGGTTTTAATTTAAAACATGAATTATGTTTATCATTGAAGGCATTTTTTTATCTTTTTTCTTTTCAAATGATTGGTGTTGTCTCAACATTGAAGCAATGAACATTGCATTAGTTGTTTATATCATTTGTAATAAGAAAACTGTTAAAGAATGTTCTTTCTTTTCTTTTTCACCTTTTCTTTTCTTGTTCACTATAGTTTGAGAAAGATCATTGATCACTATATATATATATATATATCTCCTGAAGAGCCACTGTATTTAAAGATTTAAAGTGGTGAAACACGTTTAGAGGACAAAAACTTTTTCATTCACTACAGACTTTCTGCAAGAATGAGGACAAAAACTTTTTCATTCACTACAGACTTTCTGCAACAATAAGATAAAATGAAACAATTATTGTGGAGCGCCTGTCAAGCAGTGTTTTGGAGTTTTTCTTTGGTACCAAATTAAACTGGCCAGAATCTTCTTCCGGCCTTCGATTTCTTGAGGTTGCTCGGCCTCATGGCATCCTGCATTTTTCTGGTGCCAGAAGCCCACCTGAGAATGAGAACCCTTCAATGGTCTCTAAGAACACAATGGTCCCAATTCTCAGGAAAGATGTTGGACCTACTTCAGGTTCCAAGCAGGGTCGCACAGGATCTTCTGTGGTGGGCCTGCAAGGACAATATTCTGAAGGGAGAACATTTTATGGCAGCCATTGCCTGAGATTACAGTAGTGACGGACGCCTCACTCACGGGGTGGGGAGCCCATGCCAATGGTCTGACAATCAGTAGTCGTTGGTCTCCATCGGAGTCCAAACTACACATCAACCTTTTGGAGCTGAGGGCAATCAGACTAGCGCTGAAGTCCTTCCTACCCTCGGTCAGGGGAAAGAATGTCCTAATAATGACAGACAACACAGTGGCCATGACTTACCTCAACAAGAGAGGGCGTGTAAGGTAACTACCACTGTGCAGAGAGGCAATGAAGCTCTGGTACCGGGCAATTCAAGAAGGAATCTCCTCATTGGCAGTTCACCTAGCCGGGGAGGAAAACACAACGGCGGTTGTTCTGAGCAGGCAGGGCACAGCCTCCCACGAGTGGGAACTAGCTCAGGAAGTCCTTCAAGAGATCTTCGCCCTTTGGGGAACCCCTCAAGTAGACATGTTTGCGACCGGAGTCAACCGGAAGTGCAGAAGGTATTGCTCAAGGGAATTTCCACCCAGACGAGCTCTAGGAGACGTGTTCGTGGTGGATTGGGAATTCCCACTACTTTACGCGTTCCCATCAATCCCCCTTAACTCTTCAAGTATTCAGGTGGTTGAGATGGTTCGGAAGCCGCATGATACTAATTGCCCCGGATTGGGCCAGGAGAATTGGTACCCGGACCTTCTAGATATGTCATCTGTCCTCCGATTCATCTTCCACAGAGAGACGATCTTCTCTCACAAAGGGAGGGACAGGTTCTCCATCCAGAGGTCAACACTCTCAACCTTCACGCTTGGTTTCTGAAAGGCTGAGATACAAGAATTGGGACCTCCCGGATGACGTCATGTTGGTGTTGCTTTCGGCAAGAAGGCCAGCAACAAAATCTCTGTACTGTTGCGGTTGGAACAAGTTTAGCGACTGGTGCAGGGAAAAGAATGTTGATCATTTTCTATGTTCAACTCCAAAGGTGTTATCTTTCCTCTTATCATTGGCACACAAAGGTCTCAATGTTGGGACCATTAAAGGTTACCTGGCAGTGCTCTCCATTTTCAAGCGCTCTTCAGAGGGATGCTCCTACTTTAAAATTCCCTTGGTGATTCAATTTCTGAAAGGGCTCACAAACGTATTCACACCTTTTTCTTTTCAAGTAATCTGGTTCTAAAGTTTTTAATGTGTGCCCCATTTGAACGCTTGTACACATGGCCATTGAGGTTGTTGACCTTCAAAACCATATTGTTGATTGCATTGACATCTGCACGTAGAGCGAGTTGCAGGCACATTCCTCTAGGCCACCCTATACTGTATTCCACAATGACAGGGTTGTGTTAAGGGTAAAACCCTCCTTCCTACCTAAGGTTGTATCTGATTTCCATCTAAATCAGAAGATTGTTCTGCACCCCGCTGCATCCCGGTAAAGAGGAAGAAAGGCTCCATAGGTTGGACGCTAGAAGAGCTAGAAGGTTTTATATTTCTAGGCTCTCCAACTCAGAGTGGATGACCAACTCTTTATTGGGTACACCGGAAGGAAATTGGGTCAAGCTGTTTCAAAACAGACATTATCAAGGTGGATTATTCTTGGCATCTCAGAATGTTACAAATTGTCAGACAATGATCCACCAGAAGGCATGAGAGCTCATTCTACCAGAGGTATAGCCTCTTCTGCAGCCCGTCAAAGGGACGTACCTATTAAATCTATCTGTGATGCGGCAACTTGGACATTGCTGCATACATTGGAAAAGCATTACTGTTTAGATGCTTCCTACTCTCAGGATGTTGCCTTTGGTAAGGCGGTACTGTATTTCGGCCTTATAAAATGCAGACAATTTCAAATTCTACTCCCTCCACCAAATTCTGCAGACTGCTTTGGGAGTCTATCAACGATGAGGAATACGTTGGAGGACACAATCCATTCGA
The DNA here is from genome assembly GCF_040938575.1 of Ambystoma mexicanum. Classification (NCBI taxonomy): domain Eukaryota; kingdom Metazoa; phylum Chordata; class Amphibia; order Caudata; family Ambystomatidae; genus Ambystoma; species Ambystoma mexicanum. The sequence goes on along the minus strand of NC_090923.1, from coordinate 1,124,078,739 downwards.
AGAACATGTTACTTACCAACTGGTATCGTTCTTTCGACTGGATGTTCCTCCAACGTATTCCTCATCGCCCTCCCAGCCTTCCCCACTGTAAAATGTCCTATGCTATTGCAGCTTCCATTCTCGCAGGGCTAACTACTGCTTGCCTAGGCTGACAGCACAACACGAACAGGGGGGAAAAACAGAACTGACGCCAAAGGGCGCTGCGCATGCTACTTGCACACCCAATGACGTCACCCTCGACGGAAGCCTTCGAGGGACATCGACTCAACGCACGGCGCCCTCTGCCGAGAATTTATTTTCTGAAAGCAGCCGAAGCTGGAAGAGATATCAAAGATGAGGAATACGTTGGAGGAACATCCAGTCGAAAGAACATTACCAGTTGGTAAGTAACTTGTTCTTCTCACACACCCCTACACAAACGGCCAATCCTTGGCGGCATTATGACCGCCTACATGTGGGAAGAAAAGGGTGCACATTTGGCTGGGGGTATCACTTGTGGCAAAAAAAAGTTACAAGGGATTGAATTCAACATAATGAAATGTTCAAAAAGGGCTTAGCACTGGGAGCAAAAACCCTCAGCAGTAACAAGGTTTATAAACCTGAACCAATTGAGAACATGTCTTTGTGTCAGTCTCCTATGCCTAACTTACCACAGCACTGACCTACAAGTTTGAGAATACGTATGAATGCACATTCCAAAGAGACAAAGCGATGGTGGTTAGGGATGGAAAGTGAGTTGAAAGTGCAAAGTTGTAGTGCTTGACAGCAGTCAAGTGAGAAAAATCCCAATAGCAGCTGGAGACTGCTGTATGAAACTGGCACAGAAACATTGCATGCACAATAAAACCGGGCATTAACTAACACAATCTTACTGTTTTCTGCATTCTTTGGATCTGCAAGCTGTTCTGCTCTGTGATCTCTGAACGAGGTAACCTATGTCCATGTAATTTTACATTTGTGGCAGCTTGGAGTCATCCACCACTCGCCGGTCACTTTATACTTCTTAAGCGCAGGACTTGGTGACTTCATGAGACATCATGTGGGTTACACTTTTGAATACAATTGTCACTGATGATAAACTATTGCAATGTGATTCTTACTACTACACAACTGTAGTACACTGAGCTTCCTGGAAGAGTTAATGTACCTTGTGGTCTCTTTATTGGGGATAATTTGTTGTGCATAAACTCAGTGCAGAAGTGGGGACAGATATATATATGTGAAGCCTGCAGGACAAGGGCGCGAGGTGGTGGCTTCCTGTGGGGGTGTTCGCGGGGTGTTCCCTGAGCTGCTGCCGGGCTAAGCTGGAAGATCAACCTCCTTATCGACACATGAGTTGATAATAGATCTATTTAGAATAGATTTGGAAGTCGGGCAGACTCGAAAAACATTGAATGAGAATGATAGATATCTATCATGATAAAAAAACAGAAGGAAGCCCCACAGGGGAAGGGGAAATGAAAAAAATGATTGAGTCACAATACACAGTTATACGTCATGAGGAAGGCCTTGTGCAGTGTAGGACCCAAAGATTCTTAACTAGACGGACTCTGAACAGAAATGATTTAATGGAAGGGTTGCACATGAGGGGAATAGAATATGACAAAAGGGAAGAGAAAACATATATACGGCCCACTCTGAATTTTTTTGCAAAGTTTGGTGAGGGTTGGTCCAGTGTGGGCAAAGTTATAGGGGGGTCCCAAAATTTATTTTTTTCCCAAAGACTGAATGGAGAAAAGATTTCTGTCACGCCTACAGCCCAAACCACTGGATGGATTTTCACCAGATTTGCGGAAGGAGCGGTGGCTTGGTCCCGAAAGTGTGCTTTTGTAAATTTGGTGAAAATCCGCCCAGTACTTTTCTTTTAAACTACCAAAAGTAGGTCTAAATAAATGAGTGATATCTATGTATATATTGACTGGGATGAGGCGTGAGGTGCGTCAAATTGTTTCAATGTGCCTGCCATATTGGATGTGCGGACATGCGCTGAAAGTGAGCATAAATCCAATTTTGGGGAGTGTGTTGGTGTGTATAAGTGCTTGGAGAGGGTGGAGGAGTAAGAGATGGGTCCAATGTTGTATTTGTTAAGGTGGGAGAAGGCCGTGATGTGTTTGCTGTGTTCGCGGTCACCTCGGTTGTCCGTGGACATACTAAACCCTGGGCGCACTACTGGCTATTTTAGTTTAATATGATGTTGGTTTTGGGTCGTTAGAAGGGCATTGGGTGAAGAGGGTATGTATTGCAGAGTTTGTACGTTGGTTGTAATTATTTTTTAGATTGTTAATTGAGGTGCATAGTTTTGAGATGGATGTATTATGTTTTTGGGTTGTGGTCGTTTGGTGGGTGTTTGTTTCTATTGGTGTGTTATGCTGCAGTGGTTGTGAGCAGGGCCTAGAGTCTTGGGTGCTTGGCCGACGGCCGTAAACCGTAGGCCATGGACCCAAGACTCTAGGCCCTGGCCACAACCACTGCAGCATAAGTTTACAATCCTACCAAATCTTTTGATTGTGGTATGTGGGCTGCTTAGCGGATATATTTTCAAAAATGTGAGTACTGATTGGAAGTAGTATAATAGTATTTATAGGATAGTGAGATGATGTTTGTTTGTTTGTTGGATTGTATTCAGATTGTTGGTATTGAAGACTCCAGGAATTTTGGGTTGTATTTATTGGTGAGGTGTTCGTTTGCATGGCTGTGTTATGTTGCAATGTTTTTGAGTTTGATTATTATATACTTATTGTTTCCTTTGTTGAGGCTGTATGAAGAGTTTTGGCTAGGCCATGCAGTCGAGATTGTAGTGTTTGGCCACAAGTGCTGCAGCATAAGATACCCATGGAAGCAAACATTTTGGATTGTGGTTTATGGTCAAGTGTTTGCTTGAATGGGTGTGTTATGCTGTGGTGTTTGTGCGTCCAATCACTGTATAATTACTGTTTTACTTTGTGTGGTTGTATGCAGTTTTTTCATGACATGGGTAGTTGGAGTACACATTCTTTTTCAATCACTGTGATAAAAGAAAAAATCACATGTTAGTGAAGGTAGTTTATAATGAGTATTGCATTGCATAGTAGACATTTCTGTATTTTGTCGACCCTCATAGTTAGTACTTTAGAAGTACTATAGTTCAAACCAGTGTACTGTGCGATTTGTTCAGTTCCTGTGTTTGTTGATTAAATCATTGAGTCTGTGGGGAAAAAATCCATGCTGGATTAACAAAAAAAACTTGTGGTACAATATATTTCTTTCATTGATTTCATTGATTTCAATAGGTGGAATTGAATAGGTGTATGGTTTTTCAGTTGGAAGTGGTGGTAGTATTGTTGCAATTAGCAGTTGGTGTATTCTATTTGTTTATTTCTTTTTCCATTTTAGTGGAATTCATCTATCTGTTGGCTTGTTGCAGATTTTTGGGTCCGTTAGATACCCGTTGGCGTATTCTAACTGGTTATAGTTTTGAAGTTCTAGTTTTGTTTATGTTCATACACAGATTAGTTATTACATTTTGGTTTTAAGAATATTAAGTAAGCGTTTACAAGCTTTGCTGGTAATCTCTGCTTTAGAGTAATGGTACTATCATTACATTCGAACCATCCACAATTCTTTTTTATATATGCAGTGTAGTGACCTGCATTGGTTGTAGCTCCTGCCTGGTAGATTATACCTATTGTTGTGAAGGTTTTCTTACCAAGTGATATTTGACCATATGTGAATCCAGTCAGCTTGCAGTTGTTTTTGGTACCATCTGCATTATAACGTAAAAGCATTAATATTACATATTTACTATGGGCCTCATTACGCGGTAGGCGGTAAGGGATTACCGGTAATCCCTTACCGCCCTACTACGAGGTCCCTCAGCGGGTCCCGTCCTTAACGTGTGGTCAGACCACCACTAATAGCGGTACCGTTATTAGCTCCTTCCCCATTCCCATTGAGCCCTATGGGAATGGGGAATGGTAATTGGCATGGGGACTTATCGGGTCCTCCAGGGTCGGAATGATCCGGTAAGTTCCCATACCGCCTACCCGGACCCAGAAGGCGGTAGGGCGGTAATAGTGCCCTGGCCATGGTTACCTCCTACCTTGTAATGAGGCCCAATGTGTCTATTTGTAAGGTGGAACGATTATCGGAATTTCAGGTAGTACATAATCTTCCACGGTTTGCATTTTGTACAAGTTGCTGAAATGGAATGGATTCACAGTTAGGTATGGATACATACACAAAGCGTTCATTAGGAACTTCTTCTTGTACTACATGCCTGAAAAGAGTGCATGTGTGTTTCTATATAGGTATGTTTTTGTTTTCTAGTAGCTGGAGCAAGTACATTAGAAATTCTTGTGGATCTTCTTGTGAGTTATAGTACATTTTACCATTCCAACACAGTAGTCCAATTCCGGTCTTATTCCATGAACACTGTAAGTGTTGTCAGGATTGTTGGTTGCATTTCTATGAAGGACTAACATTTGCAAACACAATTGGTCTGTACTGTGTTAGTAAATGTTGTCCATAATTGGTGGCAATTGGAGTAGAATATTTATTGCTACATTTGCGTAGCAATTTACACCAGTTGTATTTGAAAATATGAACGGACCTGACAGTTCTGTGTCTAAGTCATTTGTTGGGGGTGTGCGTTACTTCTTTGAAGAGGTAGTTGAGTTACTTTGAGCAGTAGATTCTTCTTTGGTTGTGGTCCTTGTTGAAGTGTTACCTTCTTTTACTTTCTTTGGAGGAATTGCTGTGAGATCGTGCATGGATTGAGTCTGAAGTAGTTTTCTTTTACGTTTTGCTTATTGCGGAACAGGATAGGTTTTTAGATGTGGGGTGCAGAGTGAACGCAGTCTATTATATTCTAGAATGCAAGAAACATCAGCATCTACTTTACTTGCATCAAAGTTGATTAGAAATAGTCCGTCAAGTGTACGTAAGTGTTTGGTAGGTTTAACTAAGCTGCCTTCACAATTTGCTACTCTGTATCTACCTTTCTTTTCATCTGGTTTAATATTATTTTTGTATGTGATGTTTTGGGCTATGTGGTAGAGACCCATGGTTTCCAAAGTGGTACTCCTGTTTGGGTAGTATGTGTCTAATAAATTGTTTTTCAAAATGTCTTGGCTGTTGGGATCAGTTTTGGCTATTGTTTCTGTGTCCTCATATGACTTGAGAACTCTTTTTGTAGATTTGGCAGGACCAAGACTTAGTCATACTATATTGTCAGATTGTCCATACAAAGCAGTACTGGTTAAACAGTCTGCAGCTTCATAGCAGCCACATTCTCTATGAGAGAGCATTTTCATGCCTAAGCTGTACAATTTCTGTGATAGTGTTTTGTCAGATGATATGTCATCCCAGAGGTCCTGAAGCTCTGTTTTCTCTGCTTTGGTAAATTAGGCTGTGACATATCGTGCAACTGCAGTCGAATTGTCTGCAATGTACTGCACAGCTATGTTTGCATTCTATAGGATGGCAATGATTGCATTGTAATCATTGATGTATTTTGATTCTTCTGTTCTTTTTATGTAATATGTGTTATTAGGTGATTTACTTTTGACACTATGTCTAACTGAAGACATGAAGTTGTTTACTTGACCTGTTGTTGAAACTGGTGTAGGGAAACCAAAGCGGCATTTGGTATAGTATTTCTCTTTGTTTTTATATTTGCTACGATAATATTTTACACATTTGTGTCTTTGAAATTGTAAAATTTGTGCAGAAAGGTCACTATTTGTTTGAAAGGATTTCACAAGTGACAAATTTTGGATGAACTGCAAAACAGTAGCATCACTATCCTGACCAAATTTAGGAGCATCTTTAATTCACAAAAGCATGTGGATGTTTGGTGCTCCTCTGGCTTGGTATTCTTTTCTCCAAAAGAAGTGTTGCACTTTTCTGAGGGGAGGAACAGTTTTATTACAAATGAAGTGTTGCATAGCAATGAAGCGATGATGGAAATATCTTGATACATTCACAGGATCTAGATAGCAGAGTTCTCCTGGTGTTTTTATATCTGTTTTTTTTTGTTTTTGTTTGCTATGCGTAGGAAATTGTGTAAATCTTCTCATGCATATTCTGCACAACTTAATGTCACAAACCAAGTGGGTGGGCTAAGGTTTCTTATCATACAGTGTACATCTCTGTGACATCGGAACCAGTATTCTTTTATACCACACATGTTTGCTAAAAGATTTGTAATGCTCGACTGTAAAATCTCATCTTTTTCTTGCACTTTTTGTAGTAATTTCGTAGTTGACATATTTTGAAAATGGGTACCTGATTTCAATGTGTGTGCAACTCCGTAGCATAGAGTTGCTAGTTCACTTTCAAAGAGAAGGTGGAATATGTATGCACGTTTTGTCTGAATATGGGGTCTTCAGAATACATTCGTAAAGAGTGGTATTGTGTTGCTGTTATTTGTGTGAGTCTATCAGCGTACCTTCCTCCTTTTCCATTTGGTAAGAGTAGAGGAAAGGCACATGCTTCTATACTTTATTCCCATATGCTGATTGGAGATCCTTTTGGCTTGTCGCATTTGGTACGTTTCCAGTGCATCATCTATGGTGTCTTTAGAGTGTAATGGGTGAATTGTATAATGGTCTAAAATATTGGCTTCTGTAGTAGGATCTAGAAATTGACAAGTTTCTGATGACTCTTGAATTATTTCAGTGGTTTCCCTCAGGTTTTCTTCAATATTAATTTCTCTATAGTATTCATTGTTGTCTTTTAGATATTTCAGGGCTTGTCTAACTTTATGCAAATCCACGAGTTGTTGCCAAATTCTTTTGTCTTTTGTAGGTACGCCATTTACTAATATAATTAAAGATTGATCTATTGAACGTTGCACTCCCAAGAGTGAGTACATTTTCTTTGAGCTCTAATGGCAAATAAACTACTTTGCCACAAATGCCTTTCACTAATTCAGAGGGAGGTAGTTTTGCTGTTTTTGGTTGAAGGCGTATTATTGCTTGAAATGGGTGCACTATTTGAATTATGATGCTCTCATATAAATTGAGTTGTTGCAGGGGTTTTGGTAATGGGAATAATTCCAAGTTATTGGTGATATCACGTGAAGGTGTTTGGTTGTTGTCAAGTTTTGCAGTGCAGTAACTGCAAAGTATTATGCGGTCAGTAATCTTGTATTTGTTTTCTGCTATAAGATAGAGAGCTAATTGGAACCATTTGGAATCTTCATTGTCTTCTATTTTGTACATTATATCTATAGTGTTTGTGCTGTTTTTATAAAAAAAAGTCCTGTAGCAACACACACACACATGGTTTGGTACTTCAGTAGATTTACTTTTAAACTTTAATATTTATTTTTTGTATGTGTGTAAAAGAAGGTTGCCATCTGTACAGTTGTTGCTAGTCTGCTCTAAATCTATTGCATTTTGTAAGTGGCTTCAACTCCAAAATATTTTCTCTGCATATGCTCTATTCCTTTGAGTAGTTGTTTGGCTGTACCATGTAGAAGAATGTTATTTAAATTGGCTAGTGATAAAGCAGGACTTTTGTCATAGTACAGTTTATGGACCAGATTTCCCATAGTTGAATGATGTGTTGATATCATTTTGATATGGTGGAAGGTGATTTTGCAAATAGGTCCACAAATGCCGGCTAATAAATGTCCTTGTAGTCCTGTGTATTTGCGCACTGGACAGGGGTCCATATTTTGTAGTAGTTTAATTTTGAGTTTGTCTTTGCCTTTCACATACTGATTGGGGAACTGTCGTAAAAGATTTTGAAAGATTTTTTGGCAATGTTACACATTGATGTGCACGGCCATTTGTAGACTGGACGTATTGGTTTAGTAGAACGGACAGGTGATACTGAGTTTTTTGGGGATATTTTTGTGAGCAGTGTTTTTTATTCCATAATGGTATTATTACGTTTTTCATACCCTCGTCCACTGCTTTGTATGGCAATTGGGTTTGTTTGGGGTTTTTTTGTATGCTTCTTCATTGAAATATGGTTCTGTGCTCGTGGTGTGACTCCATTCACCTACACAGATGTTTGTGAAGTTATCTTTATTGATATTCCGTTTATTGAGAAGTCTTTTTTGTTTTTTTTTAGTTTAGTAGTTAGTTTTGTGAGTGGTTTCATTCTGTTTAAAACTAAAATAAATCATTTTGTTTTGAGAAGGATTGCACTGTCTATAAGAGCTTCTTGGACTAATTTTCTACAGTAGGTTTTAAGGGTTGTGATTTCTCTCCTGTTTTTATAAGGTTCTGAAGGACTCTGTGGCGGAACATTTTTTTGTAAAATAATTTTTTTGGTATGCTTACTTGCCGCTACATCAAGATTTATAGGTGCAGTGTTAGCACTAGTGGTAGCTGCCGTCTTGTTAATCACTTTCTGTTTCGTTTTACATTTTTGAAAGAGGAGGCAAAGTTTCTATACTGCAAGCTTGTTTTGTTTCACTTAATGACTGGATTAGCTGTTTTGTTTGAACTTTTTGTACAAATTCTGCTAGAGGTGGATGCTTATTTTGGAGAGTTTGTTTAATTTCGTTTACTTTTGCGTTGCGTTTTAGTTGCTTTTTGGTAGGCATTCTTTGGGGTCTGTTGGAGAAAAAAAGAAAGTGTGAGTTGTGATTTTGTGCAACGTATGTGTGCTTTGTGCATGAGTGTCTGAGTATGATGGTAAAGATGTATGTAGAGGTGTGTGATTGTGCAATGGGCTGCTACGTCAGGTTGGTAGGCTAATCTTGTATTTGTGTGTTAATATATTGGTGTTCAGATTGCAATGGAAAGTATGGAGCTGGTGAGGTGAAACACTAATATTGAATCTAATGTTGCAGGGTTAATACAATTGTTTGTTCTAGAATACTAGAATTCTACAGTGTTTGAGTAACAGTTAGAACATTATGGCAGTATTGCAGTTACTTTTTTGGATGGATAAAGTAGGTTTCTTCTGAGTTCTCGTTCGTACTTCAGACGCTGCTGCTTTTCAGGAGAGTGGTCTTCACTGCAATTGTGAAAGAAAGAAGTTAGTAAATATGTGTGTCAATAGCACTGTTGTTAATGTAGACATGGATTGCTTTGGTTTTGCAGTAGTAGTGCTTTGTGATAACTGTGGATAGCATTTATATGCACTTTTCTTTGCCTATGTGCATCCTGTATATTTTATTTAGAATCTGTTAGTTGAATGTGCTTTAGAAATGAGTACAATAGTAAGCGCACAGAGCACACTTGGCTTTGTAAGGTGGTGTTATTGGATGTTAGGAGATAGAAGAAATAATCGTATGCTTTGTTTGCTATTTTTATAGGGGAAATGGTAAGAACTGTTTGGAAAAGTATGCAATGTATGTATTTGTGAAGGTGTGGGAAATAAATCAGAAGGATTTGATGGTGTCAGCAGCTTATTACTCAGTAAGTGATTACTAAAGTACTGGGTGATTCTGTGATGCTTTGAGATGGGAGAGTCTGAAATAAAGTAAGGGTTGCAAGGAAGGACCTGGTGCTTGTGTTGCAGACTGAAGGGACGGGGGAGATGTTGTATGTCTTGCTTTACAATACTGTACATAGTTGTAGATGATGTGATAGATATGACTGCACCTGTGCATAGTTGAACGCTGTTGTGAAATCTAGAACGGAATGGGCAACCAGCTGGAATGAGAGAGCTGTGTAGATTGGAAGAAGAGTTGAATAGGCAGTGGTGTTGTTTCAGCTGGGAGCCTTTCAAATGATATTGGCTATCTGTGTGTATGAATAAAGATGCATGTAGTCATCCTGGCTGCGTGTAATTGTATAACACACTAGAAAGCCTTTTTCCATAATTATACTGTTATTTCTCCCATCTTTTAACATGAAATGGCACTTTGTTAGATAGCTGTGTGTGTTGTGTCTGATTACTAATATAGTTATTTGTAAAGGAAGTTGAAATGATAGAATGTATGTGAAGTATGCAGAATGTATAGAAAGGAAAATTGTATGCACATCTTATGCACTATAATGCATTGAATGCTATCATTATCAGGACTGGCAATATTGGCTACGGGTTTTGCTAGGTGATCAGCTATATCTTCGTCTTCACTTGATTTATAACCCTCCCCAGTCTCTTCCTCCTCACCTGAATAGTCCAGTTTCTTCCGACGGGTAAGTCCTGTGTACGGCTTCTTCTTTTTTAGAAGATATGGTCTACCTCGGAAAGAAGCCACCGTGACTCTCAGACAAAGAAACCCCACGGTGACTCCCCTCCGCGACAGCCAGAGGGGAAAAAGCCACTGGAACGGCAAAAAACCCCTGGATCCAATACAGACGTGAAGATTGTGGGAGTCGTCAACACAGTCGTAGGTTGAATAATCCTTCGCCGAAAAACCCAGACAATAGGTAAGGTCGGCGATTCCGCTAATCGAGGGAATAGGAGATGGCAGTTTACAGGTAGGTACCCCTCGGGGTGGAGGACAAGAGTGAACGGAGAAATCTGAGAGCAGTATCTCTTAGAGCGAAGAAAATCTCAGCAGAGATTCAAACATGGGAACAGAAACACAGGAGAAGGCAAACAGGATACAGAGAAAAGGGGGGGGCCCGTAGGGAACGGGAGGTGATGAAATAACAGGAAGATAGCAAGTAGACTATCCGAAGGGAAAACTAGCGCAAGCAACAGGGCGTGGAAATAAACACAGTTGCAACGCGCCGAACCGCCGGCAGCCGAGTGATATATATACAAACGGCGGCGGCCATCTTGAAAACAACTAGACCGAGTCTGATAGACGAGGAGGAACGTAATGGAACATTTTAATGGCGTCCTCGCGTCCACCTTCGCCACAAACGCCAGTCGCTGGCGGCCGTGACAATCATGGGTGAAATGTGGTTAAATACGTGGCAGTGGTTACAGAAATGATAGAATGGATGAAGAAAATAACAGTTTGCACATTGCAGTTAATAATATGGGTAAATAAAAATTTGGAGAGCAGACAACTTTGCAAGTGACACTTGATCATAGCAGATGGGAGGAATTACAGTAAGCTTGTTTTACAGGTTACACAGGGCAAGTGGCAGTTACTCTGTTTATATGCATTTATACAAGAGATATTCATGTACCATGCATGCCAATCCTCCTGATTTTGTTGGAAGACTCCCCATTTTTCTGTGAGAAATATAATTTTTCATGTTCTCCTGATGAAAATACATCTTTGCCCAATGCATTCTTATGACACAACTGTTGTCTCCCGATTTTGCTGAGGAAATGTGCCTCCCAGGTGGGACGGAATGTTGGCATGTATGATGATTTGTGCAAAAAATATTCATACCTGTACTTTGTGTTCATGTATGTGGATGTGCATGAATCAGCAAGTAGAAATGTTGCAGAGTTTACTAGTAGTTGCTGTAGGTGCTTTGCAGTCACAGCTCAGTTGTACTCGGAGTAATCAACAGTACATCAAAAGTGCTGAATTGTGATGATCGAGTTAGCTGTAGAGGTCTTGCATGTGATTGGTGGGTGGTTGTGTGACTGCTTAACAGTAGCCAATGAGGGAATGGTGCAGAGAGTGAAGTGGAAAGGGTAGAAGGGCTGCCCCAGTGTTATTTATGCGCTCCGCAGACAGCACGGCTGTTCGCAGACAGGGCATGTGACATCCGAGGCTTCCAAGCATGAAATGGGAGTGTATTTTGAGGATTAGCCAATCGGGTGTTGAGGTTCTGCTTCGTATTGAGAGAGGCTGTGTGTAGTGAAGATGGCAGAGGTGGAGAAAGTCAGGGTGGTGGTGCTTGGAGATATGTTTGTGAATGGTTTGGAGCAGTATGCAAAATGTAGGAATGTGGGAAGGAATTTTGATGTAAAAGGAGTGGAGGTGGTGTGGAGCACTGTGCCTGGTTTGAATGTGCAGGCAATGTTAGAAGTTTGCCAAGATATGACTAGGGTTAACAGTCCACATGTGGTTGTCCTGCACTGTGGTGCTTTGCATTTGGGTTATGTCAGTGCCCCTACTTTGTTAAAAGATCTAGAAAACTTGGTTCAGGCAGTAATAAAACTACTTCCAAATGCCAAGGTATTTTTTCTGGTTTGGTACCTAGGGCAATATGGGACAATAGTTCTGTTTTTTGTCCTCAGCAAAATATTGGTAAGTGTTTAATCAACCAAGGCATGTTTGATTTTATGCTTAGAGCTGGCATGTTCTTTTGCAACAATGACGACATTGACTCTGGTAATGGCATGTCTTTAACTTTTGTGGGAAATGTCATGCTGTTTTGGAACATAAGGGTTGCTTTGGAGAAGCTAATGTGAAGATTATTGGAGGAAAATAAGAAAAAAAAACACAAAATACAAAATAAAAGGTGTTTCTGAAGCATCTGCAAAAAAACCCCAAAAAAGGCTCTTTTCAGAGCCAACCTCAAAGGGGAAATGGGGCACACTATTTAAATTTTAATTCCCCCCTCTCAGATTTTTCGATGTGTCCGTGGACACCTGCGCTGTCTCCGAACATTTCGAACACCAAGAGAGGGCTAAAAAAATTCCAAAAAGTTTGCAGATCGCCAGGTACATAGTGTGGGACATGTGCAAGGCTGAACATTCCCAGGAAAATACCTTGGATTGCTAAAAAAAACACTTTTTAGGTGTCCGGGGGCCCGGACAGTGTTCGTTACGCTTAGCACGGGTGCGGTCACATGATGGCGTCAAGGACACGTTGGCGAATGGGACGGCTGTCCGTAGGACACCAAATGCACGGGGTCGGGTCTACGCATGTGTGCGGGTGTTCTACAAACAGTGTTGCAGTCCGCGAACTAATTAAAAGTGCGACACACATGCGGCAGACAGTTGTGGACATGCACAATGTTCGTAGGGACAAGGGTGTGCTACGCATGCGCGCGGGTGTTCTACGGACAGTGTTCATGTCGCCGAACAAAACAAATGTGCGTCACAACTTTGCGGACAGGCGGACGGGCTATGTGTTCTACGGCCATATTCATTCTGGTTACGGACAATGCGAACAGGGGGAATGTTCTTAGGACACTTTATTTTGCATAGCTACGAACATGCGGACGTCTTTAGTGTTCTGTGGATGCCCCCATTTTGACTACGACCAATGTGAACAGGTATAGTGTCCCTAGGACACCCCCATTTTGGTTAATTACGGACAGACGGACATCTTGTGTGTCCTACGGACACTTCCATCTTGATTGAGGACAGTGCCATCCGCAGACACCCTGATTGCATTTAAAAAAAAAAAAAATAACACATAGAGGAATATACTAACAACACACTTACAGGGTAATTCATAGGTTTTCGCAGAAAAGTGTCGCAAGCGGCTGGCGCAGAGTGTCCGCGTGCGATTGTCTGCGCCAGGCACGTGCGCTAAAACCGATTTCCACGCACAGCGTATTCATGGATTTTAGGCTCCCAAACCAGCCGTGGCGCGGAGTATCGCAGCGACCCTGCAGCAGCGCCAGTAACGCCCCCAAGAACGCCCTTGCGCAAGGAAAAGCCATCAAAATCGCTAAATCATCGCAAAGGGCTGCGCTAACCCTGGACCACTTTACAGGGCTGCCAAACAAGGAACGCAAAGCGGGTAACGTGCATATCAGGGGTACGCGTGAAGTTATACACGCGATTAGCCAGGGTACGTGTATTACAGGGGTACGCGGGAAGTTCTACACGCGATTGGCCAGGGTACGTGTATTACAGGGTTATGCGTGAAGTTTTACACGCGATTAGCCAGGGCACGTGTATCACAGGGGTACGCGGGAATTATCACACGCGATTTGGCTGGGTACATGTATTACAAGGGTACACGGGAAGTTCTACACGCGATTCGGCTGGGTACGTGTATTACAGGGGTGCGCGGGAATTCTCACATGCGATTTGGCCAGGTACGTGTATTACAGGGGTGCGCGGGAATTATCACACGCGATTTGGCTTGGTACGTGTATTACAGGGGTGCGTGGGAAGTTACACACGCGATTAGGCTGGGTGGGTCCTCACAGGTGTTCCCTGTGCACCCTCCACGGCCCCTGCAGGCAGCCCACAAAACAGGGGACTACCCTGCACACCTGCTCATGTCCCCCTGCACCCCCACCCCCCAGCAGTGCAGGGGCAGCCTCCACCAGGCCCCCACCCATGTCTCCCACCACCCCCACCCCCCAGCAGTGCAGGGGCACCCTCCACCAGGCCCCCACTCATGTCTCCCACCACCCCCAGCATCCAGGGGCACCCTCCACCAGGCCCCCACCCATGTCTCCCACCACCCCCACCCCCCAGCCACCAGGGGCACCCTCCACCAGGCCCCCACTCATGTCTCCCACCACCCCCACCCCCCAGCATCCAGGGGCACCCTCCACCAGGCCCCCACCCATGTCTCCCACCACCCCCACCCCCCAGCCACCAGGGGCACCCTCCACCAGGCCCCCACTCATGTCTCCCACCACCCCCAACCCCCAGCAGTGCAGGGGCACCCTCCACCAGGCCCCCACTCATGTCTCCCACCACCCCACCCCCCAGCAGTGCAGGGGCACCCTCCACCAGGCCCCCACTCATGTCTCCCACCACCCCCACCCCCCAGCAGTGCAGGGGCAGCCTCCACCAGGCCCCCACCCATGTCTCCCAACACCCCCACCCCCCAGCCACCAGGGGCACCCTCCACCAGGCCCCCACTCATGTCCCCTATCACCCCCACCCCCCCGCCACCAAGGGCACCCTCCACCAGGCCCCCATCCATGTCTCCCACCACCCCCACCCCCCAGCATCCGGAGGCACCCTCCACCAGGCCCCCACCCATGTCTCCCACCACCCCCACCCCCCAGCCACCAGGGGCACCCTCCACCAGGCCCCCACTCATGTCCCCTATCACCCCCACCCCCCAGCCATCAGGGGCACCCTCCAACAGGCCCCCACCCATGTCTCCCACCACCCCCACCCCCCAGCCACCAGGGGCACCCTCCACCAAACCCCCACTCATGTCTCCCACCACCCACACCCCCCAGCAGTGCAGGGGCACCCTCCACCAGGCCCCCACTCATGTCTCCCACCACCCCACCCCCCAGCAGTGCAGGGGCACCCTCCACCAGGCCCAAACTCATGTCCCCTATCACCCCCACCCCCCCGCCACCAGGGGCAGCCTCCACCAGGCCCCCACTCATGTCTCCCACCACCCCCACCCCCCAGCCACCAGGGGCACCCTCCACCAGGCCCCCATCCATGTCTCCCACCACCCCCACCCCCCAGCAGTGCAGGGGCACCCTCCACCAGGCCCCCACTCATGTCTCCCACCACCCCCACCCCCCAGCAGTGCAGGGGCACCCTCCACCAGGCCCCCACTCATGTCTCCCACCACCCCCACCCCCCAGCAGTGCAGGGGCAGCCTCCACCAGGCCCCCACTCATGTCTCCCACCACCCCCACCCCCCAGCCACCAGGGGCACCCTCCACCAGGCCCCCACCCATGTCTCCCACCACCCCCACCCCCCAGCAGTGCAGGGGCACCCTCCACCAGGCCCCCACTCATGTCCCCTATAAACCCCACCCCCCTGCCACCAGGGGCAGCCTCCACCAGGCCCCACTCATGTCTCCCACCACCCCCACCCCCCAGCCACCAGGGGCACCCTCCACCAGACCCCCATCCATGTCTCCCACCACCCCCACCCCCAGCAGTGCAGGGGCACCCTCCACCAGGCCCCCACTCATGTCTCCCACCACCCGCACCCCCCAGCAGTGCAGGGGCACCCTCCACCATGCCCCCACTCATGTCTCTCACCACCCCCACCCCCCAGCAGTGCAGGGGCACCCTCCACCAGGCCCCCACTCATGTCTCCCACCACCCCCACCCCCCAGCAGTGCAGGGGCACCCTCCACCAGGCCCCCACTCATGTCTCCCACCACCCCCACCCCCCAGCAGTGCAGGGGCAGCCTCCACCAGGCCCCCACTCATGTCTACCACCACCCCCACCCCCCAGCCACCAGGGGCAGCCTCCACCAGGCCCCCACTCATGTCTCCCACCACCCCCACCCCCCAGCCACCAGGGGCACCCTCCACCAGGCCCCCACCCATGTCTCCCACCACCCCCACCCCCCAGCCACCAGGGGCACCCTCCACCAGGCCCATATGCCCCAGGGCCTGGCTGCGCTTTATAAATAAACTAAATACTAAATACCAGGCCCCCACTCATGTCCCCTATCACCCCCACCCCCCCCGCCACCAGGGGCACCCTCCACCAGGCCCCCACTCATGTCTCCCACCACCCCCACCCCCCAGCAGTGCAGGGGCACCCTCCACCAGGCCCCCACTCATGTCCCCTATCACCCACACCCCCCCGCCACCAGGGGCAGCCTCCACCAGGCCCCCACTCATGTCTCCCACCACCCCCACCCCCCAGCCACCAGGGGCACCCTCCACCAGGCCCCCACTCATGTCTCCCACCACCCCCACCCCCCAGCAGTGCAGGGGCACCCTCCACCAGGCACCCACTCATGTCTCCCACCACCCCACCCCCCAGCAGTGCAGGGGCACCCTCCACCAGGCCCCCACTCATGTCTCCCACCACCCCCACCCCCCAGCAGTGCAGGGGCAGCCTCCACCAGGCCCCCACTCATGTCTACCA
Source organism: Ambystoma mexicanum (assembly GCF_040938575.1). Classification (NCBI taxonomy): domain Eukaryota; kingdom Metazoa; phylum Chordata; class Amphibia; order Caudata; family Ambystomatidae; genus Ambystoma; species Ambystoma mexicanum. Next base: position 1,124,062,217 of record NC_090923.1, on the reverse strand, counting down.
CCACCCCCACCCCCCAGCCACCAGGGGCAGCCTCCACCAGGCCCCCACTCACGTCTCCCACCACCCCCACCCCCCAGCCACCAGGGGCACCCTCCACCAGGCCCCCACCCATGTCTCCCACCACCCCCACCCCCCAGCAGTGCAGGGTCACCCTCCACCAGGCCCCCACTCATGTCCCCTATCACCCCCACCCCCCGCCACCAGGGGCAGCCTCCACCAGGCCCCCACTCATGTCTCCCACCACCCCCACCCCCCAGCCACCAGGGGCACCCTCCACCAGGCCCCCACTCATGTCTCCCACCACCCCCACCCCCCAGCAGTGCAGGGGCACCCTCCACCAGGCCCCCACTCATGTCTCCCACCACCCCCACCCCCCAGCAGTGCAGGGGCAGCCTCCACCAGGCCCCCACTCATGTCTACCACCACCCCCACCCCCCAGCCACCAGGGGCAGCCTCCACCAAGCCCCCACTCATGTCTCCCACCCCCCAGCCACCAGGGGCACCCTCCACCAGGCCCCCACCCATGTCTCCCACCACCCCCACCCCCCAGCCACCAGGGGCACCCTCCACCAGGCCCCCACTCATGTCCCCTATCACCCCCACCCCCCCGCCACCAGGGGCACCCTCCACCAGGCCCCCACTCATGTCTCCCACCACCCCCACCGCCCAGCAGTGCAGGGGCACCCGCCACCAGGCCCCCACTCATGTCCCCTATCACCCCCACCCCCCCGCCACCAGGGGCAGCCTCCACCAGGACCCCACTCATGTCTCCCACCACCCCCACCCCCCAGCCACCAGGGGCACCCTCCACCAGGCCCCCACTCATGTCTCCCACCACCCCCACCCCCCAGCAGTGCAGGGGCAGCCTCCACCAGGCCCCCACTCATGTCTCCCACCACCCCCACCCCCCAGCAGTGCAGGGGCACCCTCCACCAGGTCCCCACTCATGTCTCCCACCACCCCCACCCCCCAGCAGTGCAGGGGCAGCCTCCACCAGGCCCCCACCCATGTCTCCCACCACCCCACCCCCCAGCCACCAGGGGCACCCTCCACCAGGCCCCCACTCATGTCCCCTATCACCGCCACCCTCCCGCCACCAGGGGCACCCTCCACCAGGCCCCCATCCATGTCTCCCACCACCCCTACCCCCCAGCAGTGCAGGGGCAGCCTCCACCAGGCCCCCACTCATGTCTACCACCACCCCCACCCCCCAGCCACCAGAGGCAGCCTCCACCAGGCCCCCACTCATGTCTCCCACCACCCCCACCCCCCAGCCACCAGGGGCACCCTCCACCAGGCCCCCGCCCATGTCTCCCACCACCCCCACCCCCCAGCAGTGCAGGGGCACCCTCCACCAGGCCCCCACTCAAGTCCCCTATCACCCCCACCCCCCCGCCACCAGGGGCAGCCTCCACCAGGCCCCCACTCATGTCACCCACCACCCCCACCCCCCAGCAGTGCAGGGGCACCCTCCACCAGGCCCCCACTCATGTCTCCCACCACCCCCACCCCCCAGCAGTGCAGGGGCACCCTCCACCAGGCCCCCACTCATGTCTCCCACCACCCCCACCCCCCAGCAGTGCAGGGGCAGCCTCCACCAGGCCCCCACTCATGTCTACCTCCACCCCCACCCCCCAGCCACCAGGGGCAGCCTCCACCAGGCCCCCACTCATGTCTCCCACCACCCCCACCCCCCAGCCACCAGGGGCACCCTCCACCAGGCCCCCACCCATGTCTCCCACCACCCCCACCCCCCGCCACCAGGGGCACCCTCCACCAGGCCCCCACTCATGTCTCCCACCACCCCCACCCCCCAGCAGTGCAGGGGCACCCTCCACCAGGCCCCCACTCATGTCCCCTGTCACCCCCACCCCCCGCCACCAGGGGCAGCCTCCACCAGGCCCCCACTCATGTCTCCCACCACCCCCACCCCCCAGCCACCAGGGGCACCCTCCACCAGGCCCCCACTCATGTCTCCCACCACCCCCACCCCCCAGCAGTGCAGGGGCAGCCTCCACCAGGCCCCCACTCATGTCTCCCACCACCCCCACCCCCCAGCAGTGCAGGGGCACCCTCCACCAGGCCCCCACTCATGTCCCCTATCACCCCCACCCCCCGCCACCAGGGGCAGCCTCCACCAGGCCCCCACTCATGTCTCCTACCACCCCCACCCCCCAGCCACCAGGGGCACCCTCCACCAGGCCCCCACTCATGTCTCCCACCACCCCCACCCCCCAGCAGTGCAGGGGCAGCCTCCACCAGGCCCCCACTCATGTCTGCCACCACCCCCACCCCCCAGCAGTGCAGGGGCACCCTCCACCAGGCCCCCACTCATGTCCCCTATCACCCCCACCCCCCCGCCACCAGGGGCACCCTCCACCAGGCCCCCATCCATGTCTCCCACCACCCCCACCCCCCAGCAGTGCAGGGGCACCCTCCACCAGGCCCCCACTCATGTCCCCTATCACCCCCCCCCCCGCCACCAGGGGCAGCCTCCACCAGGCCCCCACTCATGTTTCCTACCACCCCCACCCCCCAGCCACCAGGGGCACCCTCCACCAGGCCCCCACTCATGTCTCCCACCACCCCCACCCCCCAGCAGTGCAGGGGCAGCCTCCACCAGGCCCCCACTCATGTCTGCCACCACCCCCACCCCCCAGCAGTGCAGGGGCACCCTCCACCAGGCCCCCACTCATGTCCCCTATCACCCCTACCCCCCGCCACCAGGGGCAGCCTCCACCAGGCCCCCACTCATGTCTGCCACCACCCCCACCCCCCAGCCACCAGGGGCACCCTCCACCAGGCCCCCATCCATGTCTCCCACCACCCCCACCCCCCAGCAGTGCAGGGGCACCCTCCACCAGGCCCCCACTCATGTCCCCTATCACCCCCACCCCCCGCCACCAGGGGCAGCCTCCACCAGGCCCCCACTCATGTCTCCTACCACCCCCACCCCCCAGCCACCAGGGGCACCCTCCACCAGGCCCCCACTCATGTCTCCCACCACCCCCACCCCCCAGCAGTGCAGGGGCAGCCTCCACCAGGCTCCCACTCATGTCTGCCACCACCCCCACCCCCCAGCAGTGCAGGGGCACCCTCCACCAGGCCCCCACTCATGTCCCCTATCACCCCCACCCCCCGCCACCAGGGGCAGCCTCCACCAGGCCCCCACTCATGTCTCCCACCACCCCCACCCCCCAGCCACCAGGGGCACCCTCCACCAGGCCCCCACTCATGTCTCCCACCACCCCCACACCCCAGCAGTGCAGGGGCAGCCTCCACCAGGCCCCCACTCATGTCTCCCACCGCCCCCACCCCCCAGCAGTGCAGGGGCACCCTCCACCAGGCCCCCACTCATGTCCCCTATCACCCCCACCCCCCCGCCACCAGAGGCAGCCTCCACCAGGCCCCCACCCATGTCTCCCACCACCCCCACCCCCCAGCAGTGCAGGGGCAGCCTCCACCAGGCCCCCACTCATGTCTCCCACCACCCCCACCCCCCAGCCACCAGGGGCACCCTCCACCAGGCCCCCACTCATGTCTCCCACCACCCCCACACCCCAGCAGTGCAGGGGCAGCCTCCACCAGGCCCCCACTCATGTCTCCCACCACCCCCACCCCCCAGCAGTGCAGGGGCACCCTCCACCAGGCCCCCACTCATGTCCCCTATCACCCCCACCCCCCGCCACCAGGGGCACCCTCCACCAGGCCCCCACTCATGTCTCCCACCACCCCCACCCCCTAGCAGTGCAGGGGCACCCTCCACCAGGCCCCCACTCATGTCTCCCACCACCCCCACCCCCCAGCAGTGCAGGGGCTGCCTCCACCAGACCCCCACTCATGTCCCCCTGCCCACAGGCCCTGACAATCCTCAAGCATGTGCCTCATGGCCAGCCACCACAGCCCAAAGACACAACCAAGTATTACATGTGCCCATGATACTACTCCAATGGAAACAATGTAAATCAACACATGTGTCTCACACACACACAATGGTTGCAAGGGAACCTGAAAACCCATATCATGACATGCATGAAAACAATGAGATGAAACCACACATTGAAGAATGAAAAAATAAAAATAATGTATTAAAAACAACAGCAATGGCTATCAAAATCAACCAAAATACACAAGTAAAATAATTAAAAAATTAAGCAGGCTGTCTCTTTTCAAAATGAAATCAATAAATGACAATACGAAAAAATATCTTCCAAAGTTCAAGTCCATGAAAAGTAAATGAAGGTAAAAAAGAAATAGAAAACCATTGCTCCATGGCAAAAAATATTAATAGTCAAAAAAATATCCTAATCCAAAGTCCAACTATGTACAAAGTATTCAGGGTCCATCATCCCAAGAGAAGAAATGAAACCAACCTAAAATGGAACTATATACAAAAGGTGGAGCAGTGTCCGTCGACTCCAAAGAGAAATAAACTGCAAAGGAAACCTATCACTAAATAACTATATACAATGGCGGCGGGCCAGTCCAGCGGCTCACTTAGTGGTGTTCCGGGCCAGGGCATCATCGAACTCCTCGTCTATGTCCCGGAGGCGGTCCTGTTCCATGGCCCCGAGGGTCCGCAGGGACGCCGACATGTTCACCTCCAACTCCCTGCGGATTGCCTCGAGGCACTCGGCCCGCCTCAGGGCCCTCCGCATGGAGTTCTCCGCCCTGACCATCGTGAGCCGCGCCTCTTCTGCCTGCCGCCGCTCCGCATCTATGGCGTGGCCCAACCGCTGCCACACGGAAGACACTTCCCGTCCAGGGTCCTCCTGCCCTCCGGCCGATGCCTGCCCCTCCGATGTTGAAGGCCCCGAGCTATCGTGGCTCCCACCTACAGCCTCCTGCTGCTGCAGCTGCTGCTGTCCATGTGCCCTGTCCGATGGTGCCTGCACATCCTCCTCCAGCTGGGGTGCAGTCGTTGACGTGGCCACCCCTGCTGGACTTCCGACTCATGCCTGTGGCAGCGATCTGTTATCCATCAGCCTGACCGCATGGTCGGAGGCAGCTCCACAGGGCACCCAGGTGACACATGGGTGGGAAGATGGCATGGAGGACGACTGGGGCATAGGGGGTTCTGTGGAGAAGGGGGTCGGAACAAGGTCCAGGAAACGGAGGAATCCAGCCCTGGTGAGCTGTCCCAGTGACTCATCATGAAAAGACTGCAGGTCAGCTCGCATGGCCCGTTGACGCAACACCACCCCACCCTGGACAGGCACAACCTGGTGCAGGATAGCCACATCCGCAGGGAGTGGAAGGTCAGGTGTCGTAAGCCAATCCTCTCCCTGAGAACGGGTCTGGAGGTAGGCATCCCCGCTGGTGCAAGATGATGCAGTGACAGGAGCAGGGACAGGATTGCACACAGGCACCTCCGCGGCGGCCTGTGCTGCCTCCTGTCCCTGATCCTGCACTGCACCACTAGCACCAGTGGAATCCCCACCTCCAGACCCCGCCACTGTCGCTTGCACGGCCTCCTCCTCCACCAAACCCCCCACCAACCTGGATGACTCAGTGCCATCTTCCCCCGTTGGGCCCTGTGGGGTCCCAGCTGCCCCTTCTGCTGCCGAGGAGTCCAACTCCAACCTCCGCCTCTTGGACCTCCCCTCGGCAGCTGCGGCCTGGGACGCGGCACCGGACTCCTCACTCCCCGACGAGATCACAACCTGGGAGGGGATCCGGGCCTTGCGTCTCCGGCTGGTGGTGCAACCCCTGCCGCTGTGCTCCACAGCACCTTCTCCGCCCTCTTCATCAGTTGACGCTGCAGACAGGGAGAAAGAAAACACAGGCATCAGGGCACTGTAAAATGGACTCATACACACATGACAGTTATACATGAGTGGCATTGGTAAACCTCAGACATGGCATCACAATCCCCAACACACATGTCATTTCAACTTGCACACATGAGCCATACCACAGCCATAATGCAACAGCCAGCACCATCCATTCACATACAACAGCATGAGCAGCCAAATGTCATCCACACATCACATGCAACATAGGGAGTACACTACACATGCACACACAACACCAAACTTGCATGCATGTGTACACCTCCGCCAACTGTCGCAGTGTTTTGATCGACATCCATGTCACACCTGACAATCATTCCTCCACATCCTGTGCCATGCAAGCCCACACACACAAGCACCATCCATGTGTCACACATGAGACCCCTCGCATGTGTCACCCTCACGGCCCTGTACACCCCCCCTACTTGGCCACATAAAAATACATGTTCAACCTGCACACTCCTGGCACACCACCACACGCACAGCTTACAATCAGTATGCATGTACACTTACCGCTCGACTCCAGACGGGTCTGCTTCTCAAGGACCTGGATGTGGAGCGCTGGGGATATGCGTTCCAGGACCCTCATCTGATCTTCCGACAAGTGGCCCCGGCGCCCCTTAGCATCCGCTGCCTTCAGGAGGCGCCGAGCCTTGTAGAGGGTCCTGGACCTGAAGTCCTCCCAGCGCTTCCTGACACGTTCGTAGTCACGGACTGCCACCTCCTCCGCGTTGATGGCAGTCACGATGTCCATCCAGATCCGAGTCCGTCCTTCCTAGTCGGCGCGCAGCCTTCCGAAGAGGGCATCATACTGCCCCAGGACATGCTCCACCAGGACACCAACTTCGGTGGCAGTGAAGCTGGTGCCCCTCTGCCTCCTTGGCCGGGGGTTGCCACTGGTGCCAGATGTTGCAGTGCCCGACATGGCAACCCCATAGGCAGGAGTGGGTGGGCAACTGGGTCCTGGGGCTGGGCTGTGGGGCGATGGAAAATCAGTCGGGAGTCTTCGGTTCCAGCAGGGGTGGTCATAGCAACAGCACCCCTGGCTGATGTGCAGGCAGCAAATGGCAGGGCACGTGGACAGCAGGCAGTTAGGCAGCAGCAGATGGCAGGTGGGAGCGTGCTCAGGGCTCTGGGGGGAAGTCATTTGGCCGTCTGGGCAGGAGCGTGGTCTTCCGTGTGTGAACGCGCGGCCAGCTTGATACAGAGTGATTTGGCACGTGAAAATCCAACACGTCTGCGTGTAATTCGAGGAAAGGCCCTTAGCGCGTAAACGCGTCGCCAGCGTATGCGCGTCTATGAAGTCACGTGCACGTTGAATTGGGCACACGTTTGAAAATGTTGCGTGTGAAAAAAATGAAAGACACGTCCGAGTGTCAAAGCGTGTAATTGGTGGGAATGGGCCTAGCGCGTACACGCGGCAGTGACAAAGCGTGTAATTGATGGAAATGGCCCTAGCGCGTACACGCCGCGTAAGTGACGCTGGACGTGTGGGCCTGCATAAAAGGTACGTGTAGAACACCATTTCCTTGTACTTGGTTTTCGTGGAGAGCGAGTGGGTGAATTCTGTACTTCTTGTCGTTTCACACGCGATTTACTTCACGGCGTTTCAAGTTCGTATTCCCTGTTACCTCTGACAGCTTTTTCTCTTTTTTCTCTTTTACTAGTTTACCTGGGCCTGTTCCCTCAAACAGTGTTCCCTTCTACTGTTGTCCTGTCTCCTCAGACAGCGTACAAATCTTCTTTTGGCGGGGGTGTTGCCAACCAAACGCGCTCCTTTTTCACGCTCTTTTACCTGGCAGACGGTGAGTCACGCACGTATCTAACATCTGTGCTTGCCCCGTGTGTAGCCTACCCCTTCAGAGGTCATTCTAGGCTGCGTGTGACACGCATACGTTCATTCTTGTGTTACTGGGTGCCACAGCGTAGTGCAGGTTTTTCTTTCTGCACACGTGGTCTAGGAGGGGTTGCGTGCACGTCATCTCCCTTTTTTGGGGCTCCTGTGCGTAGCGTGACCCGTCATCTTTCCCCAGGGGTTACATTCAGCCTTGCTAGAGCACTAGGGTACAATTACCATCTGGTACCCAACCCCTTTGACCCCCAATTGCCCAGGACAATAGGTTACAGCCACTCCCATACGCACATTAACATCAGTGCCATGGCTGGGAGGCGAGGATTCCGTAAGGGTGGCAAAGGTGGAAGAGCCACAAGTGGTGGCCGTGGTGGATCCGGTAGGGGACGTGGTCGTTACTTGCAGGGTGAGCCTGTCCCCCCATGTGTGGAGGACCAGTCAAGGGCACCCATAATCCCCCCTCCCTCCCGTTGAGGCTGCTGTGGCTGACACCATCCATGCTCAGCCCTTGTTGGACCAGCCCATTGTGGCACCAGACCTGGCTGACTCCATGGCTGACTTCCAGGTCAGCAGGCCTATGACACGTGCGCTGGTGCACGTTGATGTCATCATGCCACGTGCATCTGGGGCAGCAAGGTCATCTGCTGCCCCAAGTAGGCAGGGCGGAGAGGCTGCAGGGGCAGCTGCGGCTCCATCCACCCCAGCTCTCACACACCCAGCCAGGACAGTGTCGGTCCTAGTCCATCCTGCTGACATTCCCCCTGACACCATTACACTTGAGCCAATGCCTGCACCAACTCCCATGCTGAGTGTGCAATCCCACACTCCTGATACAGAGTCCACCAGGGCTCCTGCCGCTAGTGTCCAGAGCGGCGCAGGACACTCAGGATCACCACCACCTTCCAAGCGGAAGAGGAAGAGTGCTCGTCCGGCACAGGCTGATGCCCCAGACACGGCTACACAGTCCGGCCCGTCGAGGAAGCCCAGCTTCACGGATGACGAACTGAATGCACTTGTCGAGTATGTGTCCGGACATGATAACGAGATGGTCATTGTTGCAGGATCCAAGACCACACCTGCACAACGCCAGGCACACTGGCAGACCGTTGCGGACATCGTAAGTGCCCTTGGAATCGTGAGGCGCACAGCCAATGATTGCTATAAGCGCTGGAATGACCTAAAGCGCAGGGCAAAGAGTAAGCTGGCCTCAAGTCATGCCGCAACTCTAGTGACTGGAGGTGGGTCTCCAGTAGTAGACCTGGAACTCACTCCACATGAGTCAGTCGCTGGGACCTACGTCACGGAGGAACAGATCCAAGGCGTGGGAGATCTGCCTGATTACGAGGCATTGTCCGGTGAGTGCACATGCATGTGTGTGTCATCCATGTGCATGGTGTGTGTGTGAGGGCTTCTGTTTGTGTGCCAGGTGAGAGTGTGTGCGCCTGAGTCGTATGGGTCAGCCATGTGCTTCATGCAATACATCCTGCACAGCTGCATTTGGCCATAGCAGTATCCCTTCTGCCAACAGTAGACATCTAGCCCAACAGCACGCCAGTTGCCCTTGAAGTGTCACCTTGCCACAACATTGTTGCTTATTTTTCTCTGTTCATTCAGGCAGATTGTTTGCATTCCACCACTTTTACTAGGCATTTCTCAGTCCGTCCTCTAGTCACATGTCTGACATGGCTATGGTAGAGTGGAGTGACTTTGTTACCTGGATATCATTTGTTCACACATGTCCCTGTGCAATTGGACCATTTTGGACTGGCAGCTCCAGGTGAAAAATCTGACCTGTTTGAATTAGAAAAGCTATTACATGCGGGAACTGGATTGAATGAATAGGTGCTGCCCTCCTCTCCATCTTCACTCAATAGCAATGGTACATGCCATCTGTGTGATGGCATGTGTGTTTCACCTGGCAATCACAGGCCAATGTGTGATGCCACTGCCAGGCAGCATGCAGAAAATGTGTTCATCTTCCATCTTGGTGTCATCAGTGTGTGCCATTTGCCTGCCCTTCATATGCAGTGAGGGTGCATGCATGGGAGGGTTTTAATCATGTGGGACATGTGTCAATCAAGTACTGGTTCTCTTGCTTCTCAGCCCTCATTGTGTGCCATGGTGCTAATGCCTGTTTCCATTTCTTTGTTTTTATGTCTTTGCAGGGGAAGACGCACCTGATACTGCTGGGGTTGTGGAGATGGTGCAGTCCCAGGAGGGGTCCGAGGGCCGACCAACCACCAGTGAGGGACGTGGTGTGGTGGTGGGTGAGAACCCACAAGTGCTGCAGGTCGTGCTCTCAAGGGGTGTCTCTGGCTGCACCTCCCCCGAGCTGTACTCAGGTGTTGATTCGGATGATGAGACCTACGTGCCGTCGCAGGTGAGTGTTCCAGGGAGGGATTCTGTTCTGTCCCACCCACCTGCACCAGGGTCAGAACCCTCAATGGGGATGTCAGTGTTGGCAGCTACGCCTTTGGTGGTTACGGATGCAGGGTCACACTCCGCGACATCTGATCCTGTTCCTGGGCCAGCAGATCAGAGGGGGAATGCAGTCCTGCAGCCTCAGGCAGTGCCGGCACAGCAAGGCGCAGTTCGCCTTGCCCCAGACAGGTGTGGTGCCCGCCGACGTGGTGGCCGTACGCCACCTGGCAATACCGCATGGGAGCAATCCATTTACGGTATGGCAACCCAACAGGCAGCATCATCCGAGATGATGGCTCAGGCCATGGATAGGGTGGCCACTTCCAATGTCCCCCCTGAAAGGCTGATGGAGCGACTACAGCAGGCAACCGACTCCATCTGCCAGTCACACAGGGAGGACATGTTGGCGTCCAACAGGGACAGGCGGGCGGCACTGGCGACTCTGCAGGAGGCCATCTCCATAGAGTCCCAGGGCCACAGGGAAGCCCTGAGGCAGGAGCTCCTTCACCTCAGGACGACTCTTGTTGATCTTGAGGCTTCAACACACCAAAGGACAGAACAGCAGCTGGAGCGTCTCACCCGTATGCTCTCAGCTGAGATGCAGGCAATGAGGGCGGAGGTCCGGGCATCCCGTGAGTTGTTGCATGGGGACCTCCGCACACTCATCCTCCAGAACGAGACCTACCACACCCGCATGCTTGCAGCCATGGAGGAGCAGACTAGGGCCTTGCGTGGGCTGCCTCCCATAGTGGAACCACCTCCGGATGCAGCTGCACAGGGTGATAATAGCGACAGCAGTGATACTCCCACAATAGGGTAGCCGTGTGGGCCATGAGCCCATGGAGGTGTTTTTTTTTCCCAGGATCCACACAGGTGGGTTTTGGTGTGCACCCTGTCCTCGGACCTACTGGGTGGCCTCCCCAACCCCCCCGGGCCCATCAATGGCCATTTTTGATTTTTTTTGATTTTTATTTTTATTTTTTCCCAATTTTTCTGGGACAATTTGTTGCCTTCCGTGGTTCCTGTGGGCATACGCTGCATTGTGGCTGGGCACATGCAGGCTTGTCATGTATGTGGTTCAGATGCTTGGGTTTGAGTCACACACACCCCTCCTGCTTCCCGTTTCCATGGGCTTGCAAAGGGTGTGCCCAAGTGACATTGACGTACATGGTGACATTGGACTCCCACTACATGTGTGGGTAGTCTAGTCAATACTGTGTATACATTCCTAGTGCATATTGCTGTTGTGTTGTACACTGCATGTTGCATTGATGTGTAACTATTCATCTGTGTCTACCTCCCAATTTGCAGGTCCCTTCCTCATGTCTACACAAGGCGCTCTAGTTTGGAGATGGGGTCCATGTTGGCAGCAGTGCACCTACAACTCTACATGGCGCCAACACTGCATAGTTGGAAGTGGTGGGAGTGCAGGCATTTCCAGGTGGTGAGACTACTATTTATTACATTTGTGATGTCATGTTAATGGTAGTACCTGCTCAAGTTTGTTGTTGGTCCTGCATTACTGTGAGCATTTCAGGTGTTGCAAGTTTCAATTAGGGACACTGTACATTGTGACACTTGTGTCATGTTGTGGGGATTACTTTGTTTACCTGCAAATAGCATGACATGGCACGGTGTGTCGTGTGGCGGTGCTGGGGATGGGTTGGCTGACATGGCACTGTCCTCTTGTTGCATTTTGCAAGTGGGTATTCATTTTAGCTGCTTGAATGTGTTTCTTCACAAAACTGCATTGGTGGTGTCTGTGTGGGTAGGGATGCACACATTGTAACACTTCCAGGTGAACAATCTCAGGCTGATATGGTTTTCACGGTTGATTCTCCAGACATTCAGGTTCAGTGTCAGGTTGAGTCATCATTGATTGTCAGATGGAATGTGCCAGGGCAGTGTGCACTCCACAGGGGTGTGATTTCTATGTGAAGTAATTAGCCACTAGCTGTGTACGGGCTGCCTCCCCCGTGCCCTTTCCCCTCCCATGCGCAGCGGCTGTGCATGTGGTTGGGGATGTGGGGCCACCACCATGTCCACGGCCAGGCCCCGGCGTGTTGCAACATTGTGCAGGACACATGCTGCCACTATGATCCTGCACACTACTGGGGGAGCGTACAACAGCTGCCCGCCAGAACGGTCAAGGGAGCGAAAGCGTGACTTTAGCACTCCGAATGTGCGCTCCACTATGCCCCGGGTTGTAATGTGGGCTGTGTTATATCTTACCTGGGGTGGCGTGGTGGGGTTCCGAATTGGCGTCATCATGTGGGGGCTGAGAGGGTAGGCACTGTCCCCTGTGGAGGTGGTGATTGGTATCATTGGTGGGTTTGTGACCTTGCTCAGTATCTGACATGCATGCATGTGCAGTGGCATTCATACTCACCAAGCAGCCATGTATCGCCATGCCGCCCAGCTTCTAGGTCCCGGCTTAGGGTGGACATTCGGTAAATGAAGCTGTCGTGGGTGGACCCGGGATAGTTGGCATATACTGAGGTGATGATTCCCTTGGCATTACATACTACTTGCACGTTGATGGAATGCCAGTGTTTGCGGTTCCTATAGATGTGCTCTGATGCCCTGGGGGGACGTAGAGCCACATGGGTGCAGTCGATGGCACCTAGCACTTTGGGGAATCGTGCCACACCGTAAAAATCCAGGGCGGCAGCATGCCTTTCTGCAGGTGTTCTGGGCAGGTATATGTGCCTGCGGACTGATGGGCGTGCAGTGAAGATGTTCAAGACCTGGTGTAGGCAGTGTGACTGGGTGGCCTGTGATACCCCACCCACTATGGCACTTGTCCGCTGAAATGATCCAGTGGCTAAGAAGTGCAGTACATTGAGGACCTTCTCCAGGGGGCTGAGTGCTTGGGATCACAGGGTGGGTGATGTGAGGTCATCCTCCCACTCACTCACCAGGTCCAGTATTATGTGTGGTGGAAACCTGTATCTCCCATACACCTGGTCATCAGGCATCCCGAAAAGGCTGGTTCTGGGTGTGAATATTCTGGCCCTGACTATCCTCCTCCTCCTCCTTTGGTAGCCCACGCCCACTGCTGCTAGGAACGGTATGTTCATCCTGGGTCTGAGCTTGTTATTTTGTTAACGCGCAAATTTATGCGTTGCGCGTGTTGTAGGCGAGCGTGTGACCCGCGCACCCCTGAAATCCAGTACCCAGTCCAATAGCGTGTGGAAATTCCCGCGGACCCCGGGATACAGGTGCGCTGACGTACTTGCGTGTGTAAGTGCCCGCGCACCCCTGAAATACACGTACATAGGCCAATCGCGTGTACGCGCACTTTTGTCCAATTACACGCGATGACACTCTGACGTGCTGTCCAATTACACGCGATGACACTCTGACGTGCAGTCTTTCCACGTGTGCTCCGTCATCACGTGCTGTGTGGGAAACACCCGTGCGGGTCACGTCACAGACGCGCTTACGCGCTGAGGGCCTTTGGTCCAATAGAATCGCGTATGCGTGCTGACGCGCTTACGCGCTAAGGGCCTTTCCTCGAATTTCACGCTGACGTGCAGGATTTTCACGTGCCAAATCACTCCGTATCAAGCTGGCCACGCGAAAACACACGGAAGACCACGCTCCTGCCCAGAAGGCCGAATTACTGCCCCCAGTGCCCCAAGCAGCCTCCCACGTGCCATCTGCTGCTGCCTGCCTGCCTGCCTGCTGCCACCGTGCCCTGCCATTTGGTGCCTGCACATCAGCCATCTGCAGGGGTCCAGTTGCTGTGTCCACCCCTGCTGGAACTGAAGACTCCCGACTGGGATTACATCGCTCCACAGCCCAGCCCCAGGACCCAGTTGCCCACCCACACCTGCCTCTGGGGTTGCCATGTCGGGCACTTCCACATCTGGCACCAGTGACAACCCCAGGCCAGAGGGGCAGAGGGGCACCAGCTTCACTGCCACCGAAGTTGGTGTCCTGGTGGAGCATGTCCTGGGGCAGTATGATGCCCTCTTTGGATCGTCCCGCGCCAGCAAGGAAGGACGGGAGAGGATCTGGGCCGACTGTGTGGTTGCCATCAACGCGGAGGGGGTGGCAACCCGTGACGTCCAGAAGATCAAGAAGCGCTGGGAGGACTTGAGGTCCAGGACCCTCGTGAAGGCCCGGCGCCTCGTGGAGGGGGGCCGGGGCCGCATGAGTTCCATCCAGATGAGGGTCCTGGAACGCGTACGCCCAGCGCTCCACGCCCAGATCCTTGAGAGGGAGACCCGTCTGGAGTTGAGCGGTAAGTGTCCAAGCATTGCTGTGTGAGACAGGGCATGTTGCGGTGTGCTGGTTCTCTGATACTTGCCTGTATGTGTGACATAGGCCATGTATGCATGTATGTGTGCAGGGACATCATGGTAATGCATGTGCGACCAGTGATGTGTGAACCACATGGTTGTTGCATGTGTTTAAATGCCACATGGGGAGCCCTATGCAGATTTTAAACATGAGAGCATGCCAGTCTCTGTTCCTGGACATGGGTGGGGGTGAGGGATGGGTGCTGATGCCAGGTACATATATGGTAGCCATGTCTGTGTGCCTGACCTGCGTGTCTGTGACTTGTGCATGCCATGGATGCATGACACATGTGTGTGACAATGCACAGATTCACTGATGCAGCCTAGTTACCCTTGTATCCGCTGTGTTTGGGGTGTATGGGGCCAGATGGATGTGACTGAGGTGAATTGTGTGCATGTGATAGGCATGACCCATGATGCATGTGAGTTCCATATCATTGTATGTTTCAAGAGTCAATTGGACATGTATGGAAATGTCCATGGCATGCACCATGCCTGTTACTGTGTGTGTTTTGCCTGGACTGACCCATGTGTTGTGGAGGGACATGATGGAAGTGTACTTTGACAGTGGTACTCATCTGCTATTGCTTCCTGTCTAGGGGACCATTGTACAGTACCCTGATGCTTGTGTTCTTTGTCTCCCTCTACGCAGCGGCTAGTGAAGAAGAGGGCGGAGACGGCGCTGTGGAGCAAGGCGGCGGGGATGCCCCCACAGCTGCAGCGGAAGGGGTGGGTGAGCCCCCACAGGGGCCTGCTACGGTGGAAGATGGTGAGGAGCCATCCAGGTTGGTGGTTTCCACAGAGGAGGAGGAGGCCGCCACAGGGGCACACATGGGGCCTGGTGGGGGCATCCCTGCTGGTGCAAGTGGTGCAGTCCAGGGCCAGGGGCAGGAGGCAGCACAGGTCACCGTGGAGGGGCCTGTGCATGTCGCTGTCCCTGACCCTGTGAGTGCACCACCATGCACCAGCAGGGTTGCCCCGTCCCAGGCACGTCCGCAGGTAGAGGGGATGTCCATGTCACCTGACTCCCCTCCACCTGCGGACGAGGGGACCCGTGTCCGTATGGAGAAGGTCCTGATTGGGGTTGCGATGCGCGCGGGTGCAATTCGTGATGACGTGCGTGCTTCCCGGGAGGAGCACGCACATCATCACGAAGAGCACCGTGCCGACGTGGCCCAATTGGGATCTTCCATGTTCGGGGGTTTCCTGCATGTGTCGGCCAATCTGGCGGCCCTCTCCTCCTCTGTGGAGGCTATACGCCGGTCGTTCTCCTTGTCGTCTTCCGGCCCAGATGCCACCAGGGCCCCCTGTGGACCTGCCCTGACCTATGCAGCCAGCTCGGTGGGGATCCCATCCCTGCCACAGTCGGGAGTCGGAGGTCAAGCAGGGGTGGACACCACAGCAACTGTACCCCAGCAGATGGAGGATGTGCCGGCATCATCAGGCAGGGCACGTGCACGACGGCGTCGGTGGATTCCATCAGCTTGGATGCCGTCGTGCTGGCAGAGGCAGTTGCGTCGGAGGCAGCAGCAGAGTCAACGTGGGAGGCATCATGGCTCGGGGCCATCAACATCGGAGGGGCAGGCATCGGCCGGAGGGCAGGAGGACCCAGGACAGGAAGTGTCTTCTGTGTGGCTGCGGTTGGGCCAGCAGATAGGTGCGGAGCGGTGGCGGGCGGAAGAGGAGCGGCTCACGATGGTCAGGGCGGAGAACTCCATGTGGAGGGCCCTGAGGCGGGCTGAGTGCCTCGAGGCAATCCGCAGGGGGTTGGAGGAGCAGATGGCGTCGTCCCTGCGGACCCTCGGGGCCATGGAACAGGACCGCCTCCGGGACATAGACGAGGAGTTTGATGATGCCAAGGCCCGGAACACTACGGAGTGAGCCGCTGGACTTGCCCGCCGCCTTTGTATATAGTTCTTTAGTTTTAGGTTTCATTTGTTTATTCTTATGATTTGGAGTCGACGGACACAGCTCCACTTTTTGTATATAGTTGCATTTTTGTTAGGGTTTTTTGTAGGTTTCCTTTGTTCAGTTGGGCTCATGGACCCTTGGATATTTTGTACATAGTTCTTCATTGGATTGTTTTATTTTTTAATTTTTTATTTCTTCTCCATGGAGCAATGGTGTTTGGATTTTTTTTTTTCTGTCGGATTGATTTCATTTTTAATGTGACTTTGAAGTACATTTTTTTTGGATTTGGTGTTTTTAATTTTTTGGGACGGACATGCACCTTTTATTTTTTTCATTGGCATTGTAGTTTGTTTCATTTCATTTGCATTCATATTTTTTTAATACAATTTTGTTTTCATACTTCACTGTGTGGTATCATCTCATTGGTTTCATGCATGTCATGTTGGGTGTTTTCCAATTCATTTGCAACCATTGTGTGTGGCAGACATGGGTTCATTTGCTTTATGTACGTTGGGGGTGTAACATGTAATTTCCATTTCCATGTGGGTGAATGGGTTACTTGGTAGGGCCTTTTGGCTGTGGAGGCTGACCATTACGCACATGGTTGGTGATTGTGAGGACCTGGGTGCAGGGGGACATGGGTGGGGGCCTGGTGGAGGGTGCCCCTGGTGGCTGGGGGTGGGGTGGTGGGAGACATGAGTGGGGGCCTGGTGGAGGGTGCCCCTGCACTGCTGGGGGGTGGGGGTGATAGGGGACATGGGTGGGGGCCTGGTGGAGGGTGCCCCTGCACTGCTGGGGGGTGGGGGTGGTGGTAGACATGAGTGGGGGCCTGGTGGAGGCTGCCCCTGGTGGCTGGGGGGTGGGGGTGGTGGGAGACATGGGTGGGGGCCTGGTGGAGGGTGCCCCTGGTGGCTGGGGGGTGGGGGTGGTGGGAGACATGAGTGGGGGCCTGGTGGAGGGTGCCCCTGCACTGCTGGGGGGTGGGGGTGATAGGGGACATGGGTGGGGGCCTGGTGGAGGGTGCCCCTGCACTGCTGGGGGGTGGGGGTGGTGGGGGAGATGAGTGGGGGCCTGGTGGAGGGTGCCCCTGCACTGCTGGGGGGTGGGGGTGATAGGGGACATGGGTGGGGGCCTGGTGGAGGGTGCCCCTGCACTGCTGGGGGGTGGGGGAGGTGGGAGACATGAGTGGGGGCCTGGTGGAGGTTGCCCCTGGTGGCTGGGGGGTGGTGGGAGACATGAGTGGGGGCCTGGTGGAGGGTGCCCCTGGATGCTGGGGGGTGGGGGTGGTGGGAGACATGAGTGGGGGCCTGGTGGAGGGTGCCTCTGGTGGCTGGGGGGTGGGGGTGGTGGGAGACATGGGTGGGGGCCTGGTGGAGGGTGCCCCTGCACTGCTGGGGGGTGGGGGTGGTGGTAGACATGAGTGGGGGCCTGGTGGAGGCTGCCCCTGGTGGCTGGGGGGTGGGGGTGGTGGAAGACATGGGTGGGGGCCTGGTGGAGGGTGCCCCTGCACTGCTGGGGGGTGGGGGTGGTGGGAGACATGAGTGGGGGCCTGGTGGAGGCTGCCCCTGCACTGCTGGGGGGTGGGGGTGGTGGGAGACATGAGTGGGGGCCTGGTGGAGGGTGCCCCTGCACTGCTGGGGGGTGGGGGTGGTGTGAGACATGAGTGGGGGCCTGGTGGAGGGTGCCCCTGGTGGCTGGGGGGTGGGGGAGGTGGGAGACATGGGTGGGGGCCCGGTGGAGGGTGCCCCTGCACTGCTGGGGGTGGGGGTGGTGGGAGACATGAGTGGGGGCCTGGTGGACGCTGCCCCTGGTGGCTGGGGGGTGTGGGTGGTGGGAGACATGGGTGGGGGCCTGGTGGAGGGTGCCCCTGCACTGCTGGGGGGTGGGGGTGGTGGGAGACATGAGTGGGGGCCTGGTGGAGGCTGCCCCTGCACTGCTGGGGGGTGGGGGTGGTGGGAGACATGAGTGGGGGCCTGGTGGAGGCTGCCCCTGCACTGCTGGGGGGTGGGGGTGGTGGGAGACATGAGTGGGGGCCTGGTGGAGGGTGCCCCTGGTGGCTGGGGGGTGGGGGTGGTGGGAGACATGAGTGGGGGCCTGGTGGAGGCTGCCCCTGCACTGCTGGGGGGTGGGGGGGTGGGAGACATGAGTGGGGGCCTGGTGGAGGCTGCCCCTGGTGGCTGGGGGGTGGGGGTGGTGGGAGACATGAGTGTGGGCCTGGTGGAGGCTGCCCCTGCACTGCTGGGGGGTGGGGGTGGTGGGAGAAATGAGTGGGGGCCTGGTGGAGGGTGCCCCTGGTGGCTGGGGGGTGGGGGTGGTGGGAGACATGAGTGGGGGCCTGGTGGAGGCTGCCCCTGCACTGCTGGGGGGTGGTGGGAGACATGAGTGGGGGCCTGGTGGAGGCTGCCCCTGGTGGCTGGGGGGTGGGGGTGGTGGGAGACATGAGTGGGGGCCTGGTGGAGGCTGCCCCTGCACTGCTGGGGGGTGGGGGTGGTGGGAGACATGAGTGGGGGCCTGGTGGAGGCTGCCACTGGTGGCTGGGGGGTGGGGGTGGTGGGAGACATGGGTGGGGGCCTGGTGGAGGGTGCCCCTGGTGGCTGGGGGGTGGGGGTGGTGGGAGACATGAGTGGGGGCCTGGTGGAGGCTGCCCCTGGTGGCTGGGGGGTGGGGGTGGTGGGAGACATGGGTGGGGGCCTGGTGGAGGCTGCCCCTGCACTGCTGGGGGGTGGGGGTGGTGGGAGACATGAGTGGGGGCCTGGTGGAGGCTGCCCCTGGTGGCTGGGGGGTGGGGGTGGTGGGAGACATGAGTGGGGGCCTGGTGGAGGGTGCCCCTGGTGGCTGGGGGGTGGGGGTGGTGGGAGACATGAGTGGGGGCCTGGTGGAGGGTGCCCCTGGATGCTGGGGGGTGGGGGTGCTGGGTGACATGAGCAGGTGTGCAGGGTAGTCCCCTGTGGTGTGTGCTGCCTGCAGGGGCCGTGGAGGGTGTACAGGGAATACCTGGGAGCACACAGCCAAATCGCGTGTAGAATTTCCCGCGTACCCCTGTCATACACGTGCCCAGCCAAATCGCGTGTGGAACTTCCCGCGCACCCCTGGAATCCATGTACCCTGACAAATCGCGTGTGGAACTTCCCGCGCACCCCTGAAATCCACGTACCCGGCCAAATCGTGTGTGGAACTTCCCGCGCACCCCTGAAATCCACGTACCCTGACAAATCGCGTGTGGAACTTCCCGCGCACCCCTGAAATCCACGTACCCGGCCAAATCGCGTGTGGAACTTCCCGCGCACCCCTGAAATCCACGTACACGGCCAAATCGCGTGTGGAACTTCCCGCGCACCCCTGAAATCCACGTACCCTGACAAATCGCGTGTGGAACTTCCCGCGCACCCCTGAAATCCACGTACCCGGCCAAATCGCGTGTGGAACTTCCCGCGCACCCCTGAAATCCACGTACACGGCCAAATCGCGTGTGGAACTTCCCGCGCACCCCTGAAATCCACGTACCCTGACAAATCGCGTGTGGAACTTCCCGCGCACCCCTGAAATCCACGTACCTGGCCAAATCGCGTGTGGAACTTCCCGCGCACCCCTGAAATCCACGTACCCGGCCAAATCGCGTGTGGAACTTCCCGCGCACCCCTGAAATCCACGTACCCTGACAAATCGCGTGTGGAGCTTCCCGTGCACCCCTGAAATCCACGTACCCTGACAAATCGCGTGTGGAACTTCCCGCGCACCCCTGCAATCCACGTACCCTGACAAATCGCGTGTGGTACTTCCCCCGCACCCCTGAAATCCACGTACCCGGCCAAATCGCGTGTGGAACTTCCCGCGCACCCCTGAAATCCACGTACCCTGACAAATCGCGTGTGGAACTTCCCGCAAACCCCTGCAATCCACGTACCCTGACAAATCACGTGTGGAACTTCCCGCGCACCCCTGCAATCCACGTACCCTGACAAATCGCGTGTGGAACTTCCCGCAAACCCCTGGAATTCACATGCCCTGCCAATTCGCATGTGAGACTTCCCGCGCACCCCGGCATACACGCACACGTATATTTTTGTCAGCGGGTGTCCTTGTTTGTGGGTACCCCTTTGCACGTCATTTGTCCTGGTGGGCCACAGTATAGGACATTCATCATGGCTGTATATAGGTGCTATTTGTTGGCGCACCTTTTGGCGGACATTTCTTACAGGCGCAGAGACGCTACCGCCTGCTTTCTTGTGGCGGTCGTGTTTGTGCCTGTGCGCTGGTTTTAGCGTGCACTTTTTTGCCCTATTCTATTCCATGAATACGTGTTGTAGGCGAGCGTGTGGGCGTTCCGCGCACTTGTACCCTGTACTTCCCCCGTGACGCCCACATTTTGGCAAGTTGTTCCCTATTCCGAGTGTTACGCCCCGTGTTCCGCCTACTTTTGTTGCGTGCGCCGCACTATGTGCGATTTTCGCTGTGGCCTGTGCGATTTTCGCTGTGACCTGGCGCACGCAGTTAGATGGCCTGTGCGCCAACGTGCGCTGCACACTTTTTTATCGCACATCCGATGGTTTTCTCGCGCACGGCCTTCCATGAATCGATGTGCGCTGCTTTTCGTGCGATTTTCGCACTTGCACTGCGATTTTCGCTATTCCACTGCGATTCGCATGTTTTGGGCCACTTGCGCCGCGCTAATTATTCCATGAATCGGCCTCTAAATATTTTATTATTGTATAATAATTATGAAAGAGAGGGGGAAGCAGAAACTGAAACAAATACAGGGGAATTAGGGGTTTGAACATGTTGGATGGTAGGGGAGGAAGGGATTGCAGTCTCATCATAACGGTTTTCTTGCTGGGGAGGTTTTGGGGATAGTTGGCTGGGACATGGAGCGGGGGAACAGGTACATGTAGGACAGTGATATTTAATTTTGACTTTTATATGGTCCTCCACAAAGTTTTTTTATAAGAATGAAAGAATTACATTTTTCATTAAGATATCCATTTTTAGCTCCATTTGCTGCAGAGGATTTTCTAACTTCTCTATTGGTATATTATTTTTAATGTCTGTATGGTCTGTTCGAAAACATTTTTTTTGTTAAGTACACATAAAGTAATGGTTATTTTTTTTTTTTTTTTTTTTTTTGTGTTTAATCACTTCGGATTTTTTTACAAAACAAAGAAATAACTGAAGTTCCATTTAAATGGTTTCAAATTCAGTGTCTGGTTCGAGTAAGTGCAGGTTCTCCAAAAGGAAAAAGGAAAACGACTGCTGTTGGAGCGTGTGGCGTCCCGGCGAGCGGCTCTGGGACGGCAAAAACAAGAGCCGGGTGTAAAGAGGCCTAACTTGTTTCAGCCCTTTGTTGGAAAGATCGACAGGAGAGCAGCAGTCGGCTATGCTTCTGTGGGACGCTTTAAGTTGATGATCTGGTGCATGATGTTTACCGTGGCTAGGGCCCAGCCAGGCTTGTCGCCTGCGATCAACTTGTTCCAACAGTTTTCCTCGTCGGACGCTGAGAAGTCGGAGATGTAGTTCTTCAAATAGATACGACGGATTTCTCGAGTCTTGGGGCAATTCAGCAGGAGATGACGAATCGTTTCTTTTTCAGTAGGGGATTTACAGTAACGGCATTGACTTGTGTTCGATAGGCCTCTAATTGCCAGGATTTCGTTTGTCTCTAGGAGATTTAGGCGAATTTTCAAAAAGTAGAGACGGGCTGCTCTACTTGGGAAAAGTTTAAGGTATGTTTGCAATGTGTCCTGTTTCTTAAAGAAAGGCGGAAGGTGGCTGATGAGTTTATATTTGTTTGCTGTTTCTATGGTTTGAATCCAGTCCCACTCTTTAATTTTTTTGGAAGTTTTTACTGGATTGGTTATCAGCTCTTCCTTGCAGCTTTCGGCTGAGTGTAGGAGGGCAAGCATGTTTGATTCCCATTTCAAAAGTGAGTTGCATGATTTCATTTCGAGTTCCTGGTTTATCAGGCGATAGGCGTATGGGGACCCTGGCGTAATGCATTTCCTGTACAGTAGAACACTGTTCAACGCGACCGAGGTTCCCAGGGATAAAAGACCGAGTTCTCTCCTGAGCGGTGCTATCGGTGTCGATTTCGGGAGACCCAGGATTTTCCTCCAGAATAGCGCTTCCAATTTAGGCCATAGCTCTGCCGGAAGGTTAGGCATGGCGTCTGCTCCGTAGGTTACCGTAGGGATCACCTTCTTTTTGTAAAAGTCCCTTACTGGGATTAAAGAGTAACGGCCAAATTTAAGGTCGATTGCCTTTCCCTGGATCGATAGGTTCTTGACTTTGTCGATGAGGGTTTCTTGCATTGATTTGTCTTTCGCAGAGCTGTCCAACGTAACTCCCAGGTACTTAAAGCTGTTCACCGTTTCAATTTGAGTGGCGCCGAAACGAAGGTTGATCTTTTCCGCTTTCTTTGATGTTTTTTGGAGCCTCATCGTTTTGGTTTTGGATTCATTGATTTCTAAGTTGTTTTCGTCCATGTACCTTTGGAGGTTGTTTAGTTGTCGTTGGAGTCCTATGGGAGTCTGGTCCAATAGGATCAGGTCATCGGCGTACAGTAAGCGGCTGATCAGGACTCCTCCCAGTTTTGGTGGGAAGGAGCGGATTAGTTTTTCGGAGTCTTGGAAGTCCCCAAGGTAAGTCCAGAACAGCGCTGGGGCGAGTGGACAGCCTTGCTTGACGCCTCTAGATGTTTTTATCTCTCCCAAAAGGGACCCTTGTTGATTTAACTTTACTCTCATTGACGTGCCTGAGTATAAGGCTTTGATCGGGTTCAAGATCTCGGGTGGACATTTCCAGTTTGTTAATTTCTGCCATAATCTAGTACGATTCACTTTATCGAAGGCCTGTGTTAGGTCAATAAACGTGATATATAGGTCAGGTTTGCCTTCGAAGATCTTGTTTTTCAGTGTGTTCAATATCAGGATGTTCGCGTTCGTACCCAGGTTCTTCTTGAATCCTGTTTGGAGGTTGTCTTGGCAGGGGGCGTTGGTTGCCCATCTAAGGAAATGTTGCAGGAGGAGGGATCCAAATAGTTTGCCTATTGAGTCCAAAAGAGCTATAGGACGGAAGTTAGTTGGATCGGCTCTGTTACCCTTTTTGGAGATTGGAACTATATTCGCACGGGTCCATGATGGCGGTATTGATCTGGAAGCTGCGCAGCGAGCAAATATAATACTCAAGAGGTGTGACCACTCTTCAGGGTGGGTTTTGAGATCGACGTTTGCTATCCCATCCGGGCCAGGTGCGCGGGACGGTTTTAATTTTCTTATCTGTGTTAGAATATCGTCCTGGTCGGTGATGTTAATCCATGCAGAGGTGGTTTCGGGTGTTTTACTCTCGGTAGGCATCGGTTCTTTGAATAGGTTTTCAAAGTGGGCCTCCCATACTGCGGCCGCGATTCCATTTAGTTGGTCAGGAGGGGCTCCTGGAGTAGCCGAGTGAATGAGGGTCCAGAAGTCTCTGGCATGGTTGCCGTTTATTGCCCTGAGGATGTTTTCTGCGTCTTGCTGGAGCAGGTTGTGTCGATGGCCTCTCAGACAGTTTTTATAGGTTTTTACGGCTATTGAGACGGCAGATGCAGCTGAAGGTTGGTTCAGTGTCAGAGCGAGTCTTTTAGATCTCCTTAACTCTCTCTTTTTCTCGTGAATTAGTTTATCGAATGTGTGCCTCCGCTGTGGACGGTTTTCCCTGTTCCTTCCACGTGGGATTCTGAAGGCTATCAACAGAGGAGTGTAGTCAGCCGATGACGGCTGATTTTGTGAGGTAAGGTCTTTGTAAGCTGTTGTTAATGAGTTTACAGCTTTTTCCGTCATTTTCAATCTTGTGCCTTGCGATGTTAAATCGATGTTATTTGGCATCGTGATCTTGTTTGGCGCCACCGAGATCCAGGTGGTTTCTAGGAGATTGTGGTCACTCTCCTCTGTTCTTTTCACATTGAATGAAGTTACCAAATTTAGTAGTGGCCGAGAGACGAAGATGTGGTCTATTGTAGATTTGGAGTTGGCTCTTTCCCAAGTTGGGAGCCTCTTTGAGTCGAGGAAGGCGTGGTCAAGGTTTAGGAAAGTTCTAGATTCCATTAGCTTTAGCCATTTAGATGCCCTTTGGTCAATAGGAGGGTCTTTCGATTTGGCAAGAGGAGGGTTGTCAGGGTTGTGACATTTGATGTTGAGGTCCCCGCATATGAGTATGTGGTCGACTTGATGGTTTAAGTGAATCCAGTCGATGTCTCGTTCCATTTGTTTGATAAATTTCGAAGTGTTAGTCGTGGCCGGGTTCCAGTATGTAGTGATGATGACCATCGGCTTTGAGTGGCCTACGGTGTTCTCTGTGGCAAACGACCAGTTTAGCTTTATCATCAGCGTGTCGTGGGTCTCTTTCAGTTTTTCTATGTTCGTTAGACCTCGACCGCTTCGGATCGCGACAAGTAGGCCAGCAGTTGGCCTACCTGTTAAGCCTTTTTTGGCTGCGACTATGTTGGTCACATACCCATCGATGATCGGAGGATGAAGGAGCCAAGTCTCTTGGAGGCAAATGATGTCGTATTCGTTCCAGTTAATAGAGCTCGGGGTAGTTAGATGGTAGAAGCCTCTGGTGTTCCATGAGCATAGTTTTATTCGGTCATGAGTCCGACTGTGTGGGTCTTTGGACGTGTCGCAGTTGGTATGGTACATTGATGGCTATTTTTGACGCTGGGACTTCAAGGCCTTAGGCAGCCATGACCACATAGTCTCAAGGGTCGAGGCTGGCGTGGATTTTACCACATTTGCGTAGGTCTCGTTTTGAACCTTCCTTTGAATTTTCCTTAAATCTGTTGGTTGCCGTTCTTCCTGGTTGGTTCTTTGGGGTACTGGGGAATGCTTCGTTTTCTGGGGGTAGTCGCCTGATGGAGGCGAGTGGTCAGTTTGTTTAGTGGGAAGTTTCGAAGGATCTTTCTGAACAGTTGAGTTTGTGGGTTCTTTCCGTCTTCCAATGTCTTTGACACTTTTCGTGAGATGATGCTGGTGTTGATGGACATATTTTATGTCAGTTTTCCCATTTGTACGTTTCATGATGGGTTCTGATACCTCGTTTTTACGGGTTTTTATTTCCCTTGTTGATTCTCTTAAGTCGTAACCCATGGTTTGCAGGTCTTTGACTGCTGCTCTTAGTGTTTTATTCGTAGCAGAGGATGAAATATAAAGATGGGAAATTGCCTTGTGATGCCTATGACTTGGGTCAACTATCCGGATGTCCGCGGATTTCAGCGCACACAATTTGGGGATGTAGCTGAAAAGGTCAAGGACTGATCTTCTGTTTAAGATTACTCTGTCTTGATTTTCTTGAGTTTGCTCGAGCTTCAGGATCCATCTAATGTGAGGGTCTTTTTGCGGTAAGACTCTGGTTGTTTTATTCGTTGTCGTGAGTCTATTATAGGGCCTTTGTGGACGAGATGGTAGTCGTCCGACGTCAGAGGGAAGACGGTTAGTTTCATCATAGCGATCATTCCGGGTCTGCAGGCGATAGGAACGCGATCGTTCTTCTCGCTTTTGGGGTGACGATCTTTTCTTTGTATTGTGATGAGTGTGGTAGGAACAGTGTTTCCTATCGTCATCTTGTTTCCTGGTGGTAGTCCTTCTACTGTTCTTCAAAGTTAGAAGTGGAGACTCAAGTCCAGAATCTTCTGCGTTGGGTCTGGTTTGTTGTTGAGCAAGTGACGTAATTGTATCGGACGTGGGGTTTTCTTTCATTGAAAGAGGTGTCGATTTCTCTGTTAAGTGCTGTGTGATGTTCATCAACTCTTCATGGTTTAAGAACTCCTGGACCCCTCTAGGTGAGGGGTTGAGTAGATCGTTTTCTTCCAGGGGCGGTCTTTGTTTGACTTTCGGTGTTGACTGTGGGGTTGGTTGAGTTGCTAAAAGTTTTATCAGTGGTGGCAGTTTAGCCTTGGTAGGAGCTTGATTTTGGGTTATTGATTCTGAGTTTGAAGTGCTCGTAAATTTTGTTATACTTTCTAAAGGGTCTTTTATGGTTTTTTCTGTCGTTGGTTGTAAATTAGAAGTCGTTGTTAGGTCAATAAATACTGCGGTTTGAGTAGCTTTCGCTTCACGTGATATATGGAGTGGCCGCATGGGCGCTTCTTTTTCGGCATCATTTTCTTTGTCGTTGGGTGGTGTGGGATACTGTGGTTTCGGGGGATCCCCCTGCTTTTGTTTCTGCTCTAGGGCCATTATATACCCTTCAAGAAAAGTCAATTTAGTTGACATGGCCACCTGTATTGAAATTTGATCCTTCAGGGTGTCTCCGATGGTCTCGTAAAGTTTGGTAAATGGGGCGAGGGCGATTGTCAATGCCGACATCAGAGTACACATGTCGAGTTTTTTAGGTGGAGGGTCTTTTGGAGTTGTTGAGCTTTGGGAGGGGGGGCTGCTACACCGTGAGGTCAATGGGTTTGTAGGTATAGTTCCTGAGTTCGACGTTCTGGGGGGGTGGTCTAATGAGTGTCTTCTATGGTTGTTGTAGATGTTGAGATTGGAATAGAAGGTGTCCAAGGGTCTCTCAAATAGTAAGTTAGCTTTGGGCGTTTGAGGAAGCTTCTTACTCAGCGAGTGACCAGGGGGTGAATTGTTCATTCTGATGCGTTCATCTCACCCCAAGGGAGAGGGCTTTTCCACTGAATCTCTCCCTGGAGTTTGATCCTCGACGTGACAGACCAAGTCATGTTTTTCTAAGGCTTCTTTTAATAGGGTTGGGTGAACCGATGGAGTTTTGACTATGGTGGATGGGCTTTGGCTAGCCATGAAGTGGTTTGAAGGCGTCTCGTGGGGTGCTCCTTCCAGCCGCATAGTAACCGGGAGTGTTGAATTGCTCTCTTTGGGGAACAATGGATCGATGTTGGCCTCGGTTGACACCAACACATCTGCGGTGGTGTCAATGCAATTTGACCGCCGGGGTACTAACGGCGTTGTTGTAGCAGCATCTTCAGTTGTGGTGAGACTTACAGATTGGGAGACAGGTTTTGAAGTGACGAGTATTGCTGGAGGTGGTACTACGAATTGCTCGTTTTCTTTGGTTGAAGGTAGCGTGGGGTCGTCTAATGCTTTTGATTGCAGCGAAGCAGGGGTGTTTGGTAAGGGATTCAGTCTGCGTTGTTTGTTTGGAGGCGAGCTTTCAGAGGTCGCTTCCAGTATTTCCTCGTCGGTCAAGTCTTGCCTTAAGCCATGGAAAGCCATTGAGTGTTTACGGAAAAAGTCCGTTAGGAGTTTCAGCGGTTGTTGATGTTGTTTTGTTCCCTTTTTCGGATTTTTTGTAGAGTTTAAGTTGAAATTCTTGTTTACTTTTTCGGGATAGCCATTGGCATCTTGCTTTCCTGGTGGAGTAGAAATCTTTTTTTTCTGTTTTTTTTCCTGTGCTTTTTTTTTTTTTTTTTTTGGGGGGACACCAGTGAGTCGTGGTCTTTTTTTCTGGTTTGTTGGAGTAAGGACTTCATCAGCGGCAGTGGATGAAGAAGATGTGAGATCAACGTCGGGTAGGGGTTGCAGGTCTTCCACTTCGTTTGCGGTGTTCTTTGCCTCTTGATGGATCTGGGCTAGTACCGTCAATACGGTAGTGGGCGGGGCCTGCAGCAAGTCACCCGCCTGGGTTGCCGAGATGCGTGCGGACTCGCGCCTCGTCGGAGCCGCTGAGGTGGGCCGCTGGCCCCCGTCCGGAGCGACCGTCTCCTCTGCGGCCTCTCTCCTCGGTTGGGCGAGGGCAGACCCATACCGCGACCGCGCCTCCACCCTGGCGTCCGCGGCGTCACCTAACAGCCCGTCCAGGGATCTCAACGCCGTCTCCCCTCCGGGAGTTGGCGGAGCACCGGTCGTGGCTGAGGAGGGACGCGGGCGGAAGGAGATTGCTGGAGCCTCCGAGAGTCGGCGTGGAATCGCTGGGCCGTCAGCATGCCCGCCAGCCTCACCGCCAGCCTCACCCCCGACCCACGGGGGGGACGCCCTGGACGAAGACGCCCATGCGCTGCTGGGTAAGTCTGGTATACTCTTTTCGTGGAATGATGAAGGTTGGGAGGTAGTCAATACAGAAGCTGTGTCGTTAACCCACTTTCATGGGTTTTTCTGCGTTGAGTCTTGAGTGGAATGATCCTGAGGCTGGCTTGTATCAAGGGGGGGGGTTTGGAGTGGCTGGGGCTGTGTTTTTCCTGGCACTAGCACTTGAACTAGCACTTCTCAGACGACGGCCCATGTCGTCTTCAAGTTCCGTTTGTGCCTGCGGTAGAGTGGTCGTCTTTGCAGGCTTGCCTGGCATGACTGCAAGACTGCCACTCGCCGCCACTCCGCGTCCGCTCCGCGGAGGTAATGGGCTTTTGAAGTTGTAGCACGCTTCCTAGTAGAGACAGGCACTGTAGAAAGACTGGAATGAAGTAGGGGAGGCAGACCAAGACTGCCACTCGCCGCCACTCCGCGTCCGCTCCGCGGAGGTAATGGGCTTTTGAAGTTGTAGCACGCTTCCTAGTAGAGACAAGCACTGTAGAAAGACTGGAATGAAGTAGGGGAGGCAGACCAAGACTGCCACTCGCCGCCACTCCGCGTCCGCTCCGCGGAGGTAATGGGCTTTTGAAGTTGTAGCACGCTTCCTAGTAGAGACAGGCACTGTAGAAAGACTGGAATGAAGTAGGGAAGGCAGACCAAGACTGCCACTCGCCGCCACTCCGCGATGGTTATTAATTGGCTTATATAGAGAAGTGTAGTGTCTACCATTAGTATCACTGTCTTCACTCATTTCATCCCGAGGAAAATTTTCTTCCAGCCATTCCAAAGTACTGGACATTTCTGTGTAAAAAAATAAATAAATAAATAAATATATATATATATATATATATATATATATATATATATATATATATATATATATTCATACTATAGCCAAACACCCAAGGGGTGGGAACAGGGAATTGGCACAACTGGAAACGAAATGCATCTTGGACTTAGAAACAAAAAAACCAAAAGGCCACAGTTTAGATGAAGAACTCTATACCTTTTTAGGAACTTAATACTGAAGGACTCCAGCCATATAGATGACTTCAACTCTTTATGATGTTTTGTTGTCATGCCTTTCCACACCCTTAATTTGTCTGTTTTTTCCTAGCCAACCTGGTACATAACTATGCCTTATGTTATGCTGTACATATTAACTTTGTCAGATGCTTTATGATAAGTCATCTTTGCATTTGTCTGTTTCTTTTTACTCTATTTTGAGTATACAATCTGTTTTTTTTTCTCCTTACTTTCTTTCTTTTTGTTTTTTTTTGCTTTTCTTTGGCGCTGTCTCAGGCAGTATTGGTTCATTTTGGTTTTCTCAGAGCTGACTGGCTGTTTGTGCTTGCTTTCATTTGTCACAGGCTACTGCTTTATCTGTATTTCTGGTTGGTTCGTAGAGATTTTTTCACATAGACATTTATGTAAATCCTGTGACATTTCATATGTTACTTTTAAGCATAGCTTTTTTCAGTATTTTGCAGTACTGTTCACTTTTGATTTGTTATCTTTTTATTTGTGTTTCCTTGGAAGTACATTCGGTTTATTAACATACTGGGTCCCACTTAACTGTCACTCTCCCTTTTAACTATCATCTTTGTTTTGGATTCCTGAATAGCGGAAGGCTTTCTTAGAATTACCATATTTTAACACTGAGTTTTTGTCCTGTTTATTTTTAACTAATTGATATATATAGACACATTTTTTAAGGACTGAAAACAAGGCTTGTTACTGCAGGGACTATATACATGTGAGATCCTAGTAGTCTAGAAATGCAATCAAGATTCACATTATTTTACATTCTAGTCCTGTCAGTAACGGCTTCAATGTAAGCATCAAAGAGACATTGCTATTACCTTTTTGCAGGTTTGCATAAGTCAGATTGTTTACAAAAGTTGTTTACAGGCACTAAGCACTTTATCGCTTTGTGATTATCTAACGGAGAGGGATACACATCCCAGTTAGATGCTGCTTTGCATATTTGTACAGGTTGAATTATTCACCATGCCAATTTGCATTCGCACTATGCACTTTATTGCTTATTTGCAAGGGTCACATTTTTATTATGCTAATTTGTACTTGCACCATGCACTTTATTTACTGATGCTTGCTTGAGTCCTTTGACACTTCTATATTAGTGTGGCCAGTACTTTTTGCAATTTACATTTAGATTAAGGCCATTTTTAATGTGTACTATTTACTTGTCTTATTAGTAATTATGGACAATATAACAGTGTTCCTTCATTACATACATTATCGGCAATAAGCCGTGTTCTATTACAATGCTTGCATTCATGATGTCGATAGACGGCTTCAGCGTGCAAAATACAAAGTGGCCATTGATAATGCTAAAAGGTGTGCACTAAGCACAAATATGTAACGTTTGTAATCTTACACGTAATTTTACACAAAATGTTCGAGTCAATGCCATTTGTGATGTCATCTTTGATGTCCTGGGTGTTAGTCTTAGCAGTGCACGGTGGTGGCACGAGTTATGGTAGCTTACCTTACCATAACTGGCGAATTTCAGCAGTTTTTCGGTTTTACTTGGAACCATAACGTCCCTTTAACAACGTTTTTTTACTGAATATATATATATATATAAAAGATTTGAGAAATAGGCCTGCATGTTAGCAATAGAACAACAGATGAGTTGCTCAGAATCAGAAGGTGCAGCAGGCAAGCGCCGAGGGTGTAGTAAAACCGTAGACGCAGTAGCCACTTATAAAAACACAGAAGAACATAAGACACAGGTTTAACATGTATATGTATAAAGAAGAGATATGTTTGGGTCATTTTGTTGTATTTTATATATTGGAGTAAGACTAATGGACAGAATCAAGATGATGATTTTATTTTTTAGTGTATAAAGATAGGGAATGTTTGTATTAAGAATGTAGTAGTTAAAATAAGAATGAATGTATTATGGTATGTGTAAAAATGATGATTATATGAGGAGCACTACTAGAATTAAAAAGGTTTGTAGTGTAAGGATGTGTGTTATTTTTATTTTAAAGAAAAGTTAAATTCAGGACTATGGGGTCATGTTTAGTATGAACAGACGTTGACGACTATTGCCGCTGTCCTTAAGACAGGCTGTTAGTATAGCAAATAGAATGCTTTGTGGTGATAATTGATGAATAGATATTATCTGCCATAAGGGAAGAGCCTTAGCGAAAGCTGGCAATTTAGAAAGCTTCAGCTATGGGATCATTGCATTGAATTTAGCAATTGTAGGGTTCGGGTCTAGAGCAATTAACCATTTTTGATTTGATTTGACTTTATTCTTATAAAGCGCTACTAGCCCATAGGCCTCAGAGCGCTACACAAAACAGACTTACAAGACAGCATAAATAAAATAAATAACAAAGTAAGTACATAATAACAACCAAAAAAGTGAGAACAGCAAAGGAATTCATACATACATGGGCATCATGGAGACATTGAGTAACACAACGTCGGTCTTGAAGAGGGAGAAAATAAGAGGGAACCATTAAAACAGAATACAACTAGTTACTGCTATAAATGGGCAGCAGCATCAGACAATAAACTCAAGATTCGTTGAACCCATAGGCAGATATTTAGTACGTTTCAGGTACATGGGCAAAGTGCCAGTTCCACATCTCACCAAAATAGAGTCACTATTCACTTGAGAACACCATTTGGCCAAGTCAATTCTGCGCACGAGTTTCAAATCAGAAGAACGCACAACGCCTGGCCCTGTTCTTGCACGTAACAAGGCAAGGACTTTATTGCGGAGTGCGTCTCTGGGTTTGGTCTTAGCTAGTTTTGGGACAGTTTTGGGACATTAGAAATGACAATGTTCTGATTATCCAACACCAGGGCCTTGATGTCTTCATTCTCCAGAGGTGGCATGTTGAGTTTCCTACGACATACATTCCTTAGGTCTGTCATTCTGGGTTTCTGAGATTCCTGATACCCAGCTAAATATGCTGACACAGGCATAGTAGGAAGTTCTGACAGACCCACACTGGATTTCTGTAGAGGCTCATTTACTAAAATAGAAGGAAAAGATAATACATCTTTTTGAGGGGGGCCACTGGTCAGCCCTAACATCAGTGCATGAGACCCTCATCGGGTGGGTAGAATTTTCAGCTTCTTCATAAGAAAAATGTGTCTGAGTAGAACAGGTGACTTTAACCATAGGTCGTACACTCTTGAATGGGGTATTATCTGCTTCTAACCAATCGGTTTGGGAGGAGCAAGATACTTTAGTACTAGGCAACCCCATCATAGGTGGAATATTATCTGCTTGTGTGTTTCTAAGAAAAGGGAGCGCATGAAGTTTTTCTGTAAAAGTAACAAAGGACGCACGTCATGCGTTAAAGTCCTCAAGAGTATTACAGTTATTCAGTTTTGTTTCAAGAGTCATTTTCAAAGGGGTCCAGTGATCAGGCATACAAATCGTGTCAGTATTCTTCATTGAAGCAGAAAGCGATGGCAGAGGCAATATGGGGGCAAGAATGTTCACATTCTCCCCTTAGAAGGAGGGTGCCAATGTAGTGGGGAATAGCCGATCCGCATTAATTTCAGAGGTTGAGGAAAGCACTTGGGTAGTTTTATTAGTGTTCTCTTCACAGCTAAACATTATTGGTAAGGTAGGAAGGAAAGGAGCAGAGTTGTCAACCTGCAAATTAAGGCTGTCAACATTGACTACCCCATGAGCTGCGTGACCTTTGTTAGTTATGCCCGTGGCTACTAGGCTCCCTATGAGAGAGGCCAGACCAACATCAAAGATCATGCGAGACTCCTCTGGACTCCTCTGGAGAGCCTAATGAGGATGGCACTGGCGGGTGGGACCAAGCCTGATTTGCATATGGTTTTTCCCCTTTTGTAATGGCTTGGCAGGCGAAGAACGATGGTCTGGAGGGTTGCCCAGAGTAATGCCAGAGGTCAAGATTTATTCTAAACCTTCCAGCCATCAACTCTTTTGTTTTGCTATTGTCACCCCGAGTGGGAAGGGTATGCCCAGACGTGGGTCCCTTGCCTGATGGGCCTAGAGACCCAAGCTACTCCTCACTGATGACGCCCAACAAGGCTGAAACATGTCTGGGGATGCTTGTGGTCTCGTGCAAAAGGGATGTGACCTAGCAGTTCGGGCTGGACTACCCCTTTGGGGGTGGGACCAAGCCTGATTTGTATATGGTTTTTCCCCTTTTGTAATGGCTTGGCAGGCGAAGAACGATGGTCTGGAGGGTTGCCCAGAGCAATGCCAGAGGCCAAGATTTATTCTAAACCTTCCAGCCATCAACTCTTTTGTTTTGCTACTGGCTCATAGTGCCTGGTACGAATGCGCTCTCTTCTACGAGAGCTATGGGCTAAAACCTCAGCAAGGCGATCCTTTCTTAAAGCAGGCATCGAGACCGGAGAAACGGCCATCATAGATTGAAGCATCATTGAAGGCAAACTAGCTGACTAGCTGAAAGGCAAAGTGATTTTAGCCGAAGCACACTGGTTTTAGAAGCGAGTACCGTCACTGTCAAAAGAGCGGTAAGAACGGTAAAAGGCAAACCTGTGGGCTATGAGCAAGGCAGCCAGAGGCTCAGGGCACCAAACCAGACTCTCCGTGGGTGCAGCAGGATGCGGCAAACATAGTGAGGCAACGCGCAGTAACTGCCGTGAGAAACGGACCAGCCGCTTCCTACAGCATCAGTCCTTTCCTTGGCAAACTCCTGGAAAAGCTAGCCATCTAGCTGTATTGAAACCACTGGCAAAGGGTGAGCCTGCACATAAGTGTTTGAACTATGGCGAGTTCTAGGACGTTCTCCCAAGGGTCAAAGGAAATGCATTGATAATTAAGGAACTCCTTATAAAGTGAAGAATCTTTTTAGAATTGAGCAATCAGTAAGAATATAGAGGATTTGCTGGGGTACAGCACACGGCCAATGGAGAGTGTTTGAAGTAATAACAAGTGTATGACTATCATCTCACTTTTTCGGCACAAGCCGCAGAAGCAGGGGTGCTGATTGTCACGCTCGAGAAATTATGCAGACCAGGAAGTATTGGTGTACGATGACTCCGCCTTTGTGATGTCAACGGTGCACGCAAGAATAGCAGATTGGGAAAGGGGAAGGGCCACTT
The DNA here is from genome assembly GCF_040938575.1 of Ambystoma mexicanum. Lineage (NCBI taxonomy): Eukaryota > Metazoa > Chordata > Amphibia > Caudata > Ambystomatidae > Ambystoma > Ambystoma mexicanum. The sequence goes on along the minus strand of NC_090923.1, from coordinate 1,124,027,827 downwards.
CGAAGAGGGCAGCCCTCTAATGCGGTATGCAGTCTTATTGAACAGACAACTAGGAGCACTACGAATCCCAGTAGCCATTACGGCTGTGAAACCCACTGGCAAAGGGTGAGCCTGCACATAAGTGTTTGAACTATGGCGAGTTCTAGGACGTTCTCCCAAGGGTCAAAGGAAATGCATTGATAATTAAGGAACTCCTTATAAAGTGAAGAATCTTTTTAGAATTGAGCAATCAGTAAGAATATAGAGGATTTGCTGGGGTATAGCACACGGCCAATGGAGAGTGTTTGAAGTAATAACAAGTGTATGACTATCGTCTCACTTTTTCGGCACAAGCCGCAGAAGCAGGGGTGCTGATTGTCACGCTCGAGAAATTATGCAGACCAGGAAGTATTGGTGTACGATGACTCCGCCTTTGTGATGTCAACGGTGCACGCAAGAATAGCACATTGGGAAAGGGGAAGGGCCACTTCGAAGAGGGCAGCTCTCTAATGCGGTATGCAGTCTTATTGAACAGACAACTAGGAGCACTACGAATACCAGTAGCCATTACGGTTGTGAAATACGCAGTGTATGTTAAACGGATAGATTTTAGTTCACTTGGAAATCAAACTAAGCAAGGGAATGAAATAGAAATGTGTTGTATGCGATTGAGGTGTATTTGTCAGTTGAAATGTTTAAAGATGGATGGAAATATGATGATGATGGTTAAGGTATTGTGATAAATATGTTTAGGCTTTAATGAATAAAAGCTTAAGGAGAAGCGCCTCAAGATAAGAAAGACTTGTGGACGCAGAGGGAGTGTTCTTAAAACCCCTCTAAGGCAGTGAAGTGACAAAACAGTAAGAGTAAAAGATTGATGCCTGTAACCTTATGAAGGGTGGCTTTGGAATAGCTACACTACCCTGTGCACATCATTAGGAAAAAGGAAAAAACCTTACCACGATGAATATGAAGAAGTGGTTTGGCTTTGCATATAGTAGAATAAGTTGCATTTTGTATAGTAAAATGCTTCGTGAGTAAAACGATGATTGGGCACACGTTATGCATGATTAAGGAGTTCTACGAAGACTTAATGATCCTGTGGAGCAGTTGTATACAGATTCGGATATATAATCATAAGGACATATCTTTTTCTTTTTTAAGGATGAATTAAGTTACCATAGGGGAAAAAAAATATAGCACGAAAATGTTCTCTGAATGGAGAATATGGGAATTAGGACGGATTATAAGCTTAACCTTGGTTTGGGTCAAGAGCAAGCCTGTGGACATGAGATTGTTGCTCAAAGAAAAGGCACAAGGTTTATAGACAGACTATCAGCAGACTAATAAGGTCTGAGAGAAGACTTAATAGCTTGTTTAAAGGAGAGAATAGAGAAAGTGAACAGATCATGAAGAAAGGATGATTGCATGGTCTATCACTGGCTTTACATGCTTTAAGAGAATTGATAGATTCAAGATGATTATCTTGTAAAACACAAGAGTGATAAGGAGGCGAATGAGGTTATTGCGCGCACCTCCACATAATATTAGAAATAATGCCCAGCAAAAGGTAGAATTGCTAGTAAAGGAGCTACGTATGTCTTTTTATGTGTATTACTTCAAATATCTCTGTCATTTCAGTTCCACTCCAGCATCAAGGGTGTGGGGCATAGCAGAACGCAGAAGGAGATGTTACAACAACCCGAGATACAGAGCTTTGTGTTTCCAAATTTCTTCCCGGTAATCAGGTCATAAGATTCACAGACCTGCCAAAAGGAAAGGTGGCACGAGTGTTCCAGTAGCCCCTTTGAGGTGAAAGACATTACACCATCTGCAGTCACGGTGTAAGGCAAAAGTGCTTAGACATTTTGATAAATGAAAAGATCCAGGCTGAGAATCCACAGGAGCAAGTATCGGGAGCAAGTATCGGGAGCAAGTATCGGGAGCAAGCAGTAGAGACAAGCATCAGGGAAGAACCACAGCACGTGCAGACTAGGTCTATTATGAGGAAGAAGGACGCAGAAGTGGTCGAATAAAGACAAAGAGTTCATTTGAACTGTGGCTTGTTTCAAAGACACTCCTTTAAGTCATTGAAAGGGGGTGAAAGAAAATTCTTGGTTCTGAAGCCACAAGAGCTTGTTCACATTGAACTGAGGAACGCATAAGCCTTGAGTAAACAGAAGAGTATGCCAGATTTGGAATTTGTGTTTGACAATTGGAAAAGAGAACAGTATCCTGATTTCTTTCTTACTAACCTTCTCTTTGGAAATACCTGTGGTGATGCCCAATGACAACGTTTCACGGGTCATTCTTGTATTTCTTGAGTTCGTATTGCACCCATACCCTACAATTGTGGGGAGAACTACTAGCATTGCTATTTTTTTGCAAGATCCTCAGAATAGCCCAGTTGTAAGAAGATTGCTTATAGTTATCACTGAACAAATTCTTCAGCTTCCTGAATACAATGGGGAAACAACAGATGTCCCTGTCACCAGATAATACACATAGGCCCTCATTCCGAGTTTTCAGGTAAGTACCGTCCATTACCGGCATGGTACAAATAGCTTGTCCGAGCTGGCAGTAGACCGCTAAAAGCACACAATTACGAGTTTGCGGGCACAAGCTTTGCGCCATGCCGGTAATGATCGTAGCGGCATGCCGCAAAAATGCCTGAAAAACCCCCTACCGGCATGAACCGCACCGTAACAAACACTACCGCCATAGAGCAACGCGGCATTAGCGGTGACCATAAATAGCGGTCACAGTTAATTACGGTCACAGTTAAAATGCGGGACCGGAAATAGCATCATCGCACAGGAACTGGAAGGAGTACGGCGGCCATCTTTAAAAACACAATCCTTTGCCATCCTCACCAGACAGGACCCCTGGCACATTGTTGACGTACCGGAAAGTTACCACCACTACCGAGGAATTCCCAAAGCGCCAAAGAAGGGAGCTGCCCGCCTCCGAAAGGAGCGGTTCAGCCCAGACGAACTGCAAATGCTAGTGGATACCCTCCACGAGCATGCTGAGACTGTCTTCAGCAACGACATGCGGAGGGTGGTGGTGCTAAAAAAAAAAGACATCTGGGCACTAGTGGCCCAGAAGGTGAGCTCTGTGGGCAACACCCCCCGCACCACGAAAGACTGAGGGTGTGGAGCATCCAGAAGCCAGGCCTTGGAGACTGGAGGAGGCCCAAGTTCGCCCATGAAACTCATGCCGTGGGAGGAGACATGTGCGGCCATGATAGGCTCCGAATCCATCGAAGGGGTCGGCGAAATGGAGTGTGGTGCAACTTCATCCACTGATGGAGGTGAGTTTCCAAAGTCAACACTGCCAATGCCAATGTTATGAATGTCACTGTTAAGGTCTGGCCAAGGAGTCATGGCATGGTCGCCCCCCCCCCCTGTAAATCATGCTAAAGCAAATAAGACCCAAGTAAGTGCCAGGTGCAAGGCCGTAACGTAAATGACACCTACCTCACAAAGTGGCCCATTCCATGAGGCACACTGGGCAGTTGATGTAAACAGTGTGCATGTCAGACAGCACAGTACCCGACCAACATGAGTGACACCGACATATGCATGCATTTACCACCCAAATATTGAATGATGTGCCGTTCCCTACCCAAATGCTGATAACCCACAAATATCTGAATGTGCGATTGTAGCCATGTATAAATGTTGGCTCTCAAATCATCACTCATGCCGTCCCTCTCTTCCACCCCCACAGGCAGTGAGCATGACAGTGAGCAACCGTCCCAGCAAGGAGAGCAACCGTCCCAGCACCTCCAGGGGCCAAGGCAGGGGCCGCTGCCTCCCAGCGAAGAAGACAACACCTGGACACACACCACCAGCTCCAGCAAGGCCCGTGGAGGGTGCACCACCTCCACCCCCACCCCTCCCTGCACTGGCTGCAGACACATGCCCAACGCCACGGTCTGAGGAGTCGAGGGTGGCTGGGGAGGTGGCAGCCACGGCCCCCCTCGAATTTGCGGACAGCCCCAATTCCATCTGTGGAGCGACAGAGGAAGACACAGTTGCTGTTGTGCACACCCCAGAAGCCTACTCTAACCCCCAGGTCTCCTTTAGGGACTCGGGTGAGACCGACACACCTGAGCGATCTGGCCAAGGACCAACACAGGGACATGCCAGTCCTGTGCCCAGTTCCCTTGAGGAAGCGCCGGCAGGACATTTCAGCCCGATCCCCTGCAGGGCCACTACATCATCCGCAGATGCACAGCGTGCTGCGCAGCTCACAGCCCTGATCACAGATTTTATGCAGGACAATCGGCAGGCCAGGGAGGAGTGGCAGTATGAATTGAGGGCTCTGGGCCAGGTAATGACAGACAGCACCAACTGGCTCTGTGAGGTCCTCGGCCGCATAGCCGATGCTCTGGAGGCTGCACATCTTGCCCAACAGCCCCAGCATGAGGACACCCCTAGCAACTCGACCCAGACCAGCCCACTCCGTCGGTCGCTCCGTGCCCAGCGCCGCCGGGACATGCCTCCCCCTGGCTCCGCGACCGCACAGTGACTTTACTGCCAGCCACATGTGGGCTACGTGGACCCTATGGGACTAGTGTTGGGGAGTTGGGGGGGAGGGGGTGAGGGTGTGTGGGGGAGTTGGGGGAAGGAGGGTGAGGGTGTGTGGGGGTGAAGAGGGAGGGGGTGAGGGTGGTGGAGGGTTTGTTTTTCACTTAGACATTTTCACTTTTAATACACTGGTTGTGTTGCAAAGAAAAACCAGAGTGGACATTCATCATTGCGCATGTGTCATTTAATATATAACAGTGCATAGTGTACATGTATGCCCACACCCAGTGCCCTATGTCCTCAAATTATGACACCCTCTGCTGACTTGTGTGTCAGAAATATTGTCCAATCAATGACTGGCACACGGCACGTCCCTCCTGTGCATCGGCACCCTGATGATGTCCTGCCACATCTTCCTCCTCCCCTTCATCATTATCATCTGGTGGTAGCAGTTCCATGTCAGGGGGCTGGGGCACGTTCAGACGGATGCCCATATTGTGCAGCATTACACATGCCGTGGTGATCTTGGCCACCTTCTCACGGCTGTAGAAGAGTGTCCCACCCGAACGGCCGAAGCAGCGAAATCGTGCCTTCAACAGGCCAAAGGTCTGCTCAATCACCACATGTGTACGGGTATTGGAACGATTGTAGTCCTCCTCGTGCCTGTTCTGTGGGTTTCGGGCAGGGGTCATGAGCCACGACTTCAAGGGATAGCCAGCATCACCTGCATGAGAGGGGAATGAAGGTAAGTGTACGTACATTCATGGTGGACAACTGTACTAGTCTCACATGGCAGCAGGTAATTTCTGCACACACGCACATGTCCCTGGATGCATTATTCCATTTCTGGCCACGCTATGTGTCCTGTGCAATGGACTGATGGAGTGGGTTGCATCTTCGAGATGGGTCATGGTGTGCACTGGCATCTTCTTGAACGCGCATCGTATATACATGCAGCAGTGTTGGAGTAAAATCATTCATGTGTTGTGTCCTGTCAGATTTTGTAGTAGGGAACGTTGGCTGTAGTCAGGACCATATTCGACATTATGCACTGATCAGTTCTATGGTGACTTGCAGCGCTCCTATGGGTGTGCGGAACCAGGGACACACTGTGGTATCCGTGGTTGGCGCAACTCAATGCACTCCCAGGGATGACTGTCATGTGTGGTGATATGCTGGATACAGCAACATAGTGCATATGCAGTGCACAGTGCAGGATGGCCTTACGGTGTGTGAGGGCTGCCGATGAGTAGTGCATGTGTTGTGGGGTGTGGGCTGGTTAACTGTTAGTCATGTAGTGATAGGTGTCGGACTTACTTCATCACTATGGAATTTGGTTGTCATGTGCCGTTTCAGTTGCTTTGGGGCACAGTGTTTGGTGATGTGCACATTGTGCACTGACGTCGACATTACCACCCAGGTGGAGTATGCATCCCCCCCACTTCCCACCCAGGTGGAGTATGCATCCCCCCCACTTCCCACCCAGGTGGAGTATGCACCCCCCCACTTCCCACCCAGGTGGAGTAGGTGTCCAGTTAAAGGATTGAATACAAAAGGATCGAATGCAAAAGGTGAGTCAATAGGATCGAAAACCAAAGGTTCCATTTTTTTTTTTATTATATATTTTTTGGGGGGTTTTCATTTAGGTAAAAAAAAGTGATTTTTACCACAAAAACAGAGGATGGGGGAACCCCCAAAAATAAAAAGTGAAAAAAAAATAAAAAACATTTCGGACCTTTTGTTTTCAGTCCTTTTGATTCGACCATTTTGTTATTCGGTCCTTTTGATTCGATACTTTGACCTATAATTGATGGAGTATGCATCCCCCCACTTCCCACCCAGGTGGAGTATGCATCCCCCCCACTTCCCACCCAGGTGGAGTATGCATCCCCCCCCACTTCCCACCCAGGTGGAGTATGTATCCCCCCCCACTTCCCACCCAGGTGGAGTATGCACCCCCCCCACTTCCTACCCAGGGGGAGTATGCAGCCACCCCGTGTTACGTCTCCCGTTGCTCACCCCATTAAGAATCACACAACCACAAGCCCCACACCACACCTAACAACAAGAGCAGTCCCTGCACATAGAAAGAACCAGCAGTTTGCCTGGCGTAGGAGGACACCAGCCTGTAGCCCCGGCGTCTACCGTCCTTTGTTTCGCTGGCAATTACCATGGAGGCGCGCTCACGGCTGGTCACGCCCACGAAGACTCCCACGGCAACGAACATCCAGCGTTCCGTGATCACGTGATCACATCACGTCTCACACGTCCATGGGACACATCACGTGACTACTTAATCAGTTTAAAAGCATCTTGGCAACGTGGGTACAGCGCTTCACAGCTGATCTCTTGAGGATTGTGTAGCGCCTAGGTATACCTGTTTTTGATCACGGATTTTGCGACCTCGGACTGTTCTCTGGATTTGTCTTGCCTGCCCCTCAAATTTCTGTTATTTGGATTCCACCTTGCTTTCCCCGGCACCCTGACCTTGGAACTCTCTTGGACTTCCTTTGGATTATCCTCTCTGAATCTAGAATCTTGGAACTTGGTTTTTGAACTTCCTGCCTTACTGGTCCATCTACATCAGACCCAGGTGTGACCCACCTTCGAGCCGTGCAGAACACTTCTTTCACCACTACCAACAATCTGTGGCTCTTACCACGTTTAGGACACCGCCTGCAACACTCCTGGGTAAGCCTTGTTAATACTGATTGTTACCCATTACCCGTATCAATTGCACTGCTCCTGTTTAACCATTAACTATTGCCTTGCAGCGGTCAGGGGTCCTTCCGGCGTTCCTGCTACCTGATTGACGGCTCAACACACCCGTGGCCTCAAAGATTGCACAGACAGTGTATTCTTTCTGTCTGTGCGGTACTTGGGGACGGAGGTTCAATAATCTGCACGACCATCAAGATCAGAACACCCCGCCTCACAACCCTGATAGTCAGGCAACTCACCAAGCAGCCAGGCACGTCGTCCAGCATGTCGCTCCATGAAGCGTGGTAGCGTAGAGTTCCGCAGGACCAAGAGTCATGAGTTCATCCTGGATATCCGGCACAGCAATGTGTGATGATTTTGCTGGCGTTGCATACGATCTGCACATTGATGGAGTGGTATTGCTTGCGGTTGCGATACACCACCTCCATGGCATGCAGGACTACCAACTCCACGTGGGTGCAGTCAAGGGCACCTACACAATTTGGCATGCCTGCCAGTGCATGTATCGAATATCTCCTGGGGAGTCCGTGGTAGGGATATGTAGTCCCTTGGGTGCTTGAGGAGGGCATCCAGCACTTGGTTCAGTATCCGGGAAAATAAGGGTTGTGATATGCCATGCATGTGCCCCACTGTGTGCTGGTAGGTGCCTGTGGAAAGGAAGTGCAGCACAGACACTACCTTCAGTAGGGGGGATGGCGGTGCGTATTTCAATGAGGCTTACTATGTCGTCGTGTATCAGGTCCACTATGGTGGTGATGGTGTCACGGTCAAGCCGGTACAGGGTGTGGATCTGCTCAGGTGTTAGGTTGAAGGGGGTGGCTCTGATGCGAGGGATTGGGGGCTGCCGGCGTGGTAACGGTGGCTGCACTGGTGGGGCATGATGGACCTGTCTCACCCTCCTTGTCCTCCTGTGTCTCCTCTGTGGTGGGGGCTGTTGTTGTTGTTGAGGCCTTGCAAGCAGGGCCTCCAGCTCCAGTAATGCTACTACTATTGGTATCATCTTGGTGTGGGAGGGGGTGTGGTGTGTGGGTGTGCTCCTTTTGTACTGGCCCTCACTCCATTGCCTCCACCTGTGTTGATTGTGTGCACTTGTGGCACTTCTAAACACTGCTCAGGGTTCTTTACACCTTCTCGGAGATGCCGGTATTTACTCCATGCCGGTAAGCTCTTTTTCGGCCTTCGGGAGGCTGTTATTTGCATGTCCGCATTACTTGGGATCAGCTCTGGTTTACGGCATGCCGCTAATGCCGGCATGGTGTCTCGCGCGCACACACATAGGCCTTCATTCCGAGGTTGGTGCTAGTCATGGCGCTATTAGCGCCATGAGTAGCACCAGTACCGGTACCGCCACCGACTTGGTGGTATGGGGACTTACCGGTCCAGTCTGACCTTGGCAGGACCGGTAAGTCTCCATTTGTAAAGCCATTCCCCATTCCCATTTGAGCCCCCATAGGGCTCAATGGGAAGGGGAAGGCGTCAATAACGGTACCGTAAATTGCGGTACCGTTATTGACCCCGGTATCCCTTTGCGGGTCCCGTCCTTAACGCCTGGTAAGACCAGGCGTTAAGGGAGGGACCCGCAAAGGGACCTCAGAATAGGGTGCAAAGGGATTACCGGCACCAGTGTCATTACCGGTGCCCGAGATCCCTTTGTGCCCAGGTCGTAATGACCCCATAGACCACTGGTTACGGCATCGTAAAGTATGATGCCGTAAATATCGTTCTGGTTGGTCAGAATAGCCCGTAGCGGTAAGCGATGCCGGTAATCCTTTACCGGCATCGTTTTTACCTTACCTCCAACCTCGGAATGACCCCCATAGACTGGTTAGTCTCGTCTTTTAATACTTGATCGAAGAATGTCCAGATCTTGTAGGAAGACAGACAGATGTCAGAACATTCCTACGAGACCCGAGAAATAATGCAGAGCTTAATTGAATATTGAGAGACATTATACATCAAGTAAATGAGTATTCCGAGAGAACCACGAGGACTGACTGATAATTGAAAAAAGGAGTAAAATATAAGAAGCTCACCAACTGAGGAACTTTTGTTTCATGCTGAAAGAGAATTCTTCATGTCATCTGATCTAAGACAGATTCGAGGCATCAACTGGGAACTGGTGTATGTTATTGAACTGATCCCAGACAACTGAAATGAACTAAGGACATACTGAATGAAACTTTCTGATTAGGAGATCCACAACCTGCTTGCTGTAGTTTTCTATTTCTTGTTGGAAAGACATCCAAATTTCGTCTGGAGAAAGGACGATTCTTTTCTATACATCAGGAACCCTGTTAATTGTTCTGAGATCAGCCAACTGCTTGAAGAACTCATTGAGAGAATTAAAATGTTGCCAGAGTACTGCGACTTCCTTCCAGGAAAGAGTGGATGAATTTGACAAAAGTACCTCTCCCACTTTCAGCTTCTGCAGTGTCTTATGTACAAATTGTCAGGGTGTTCTCCCTTAAGATTTGCTCCTATCTCAGCAACTTCCTTCTGCGGTATAACAGTGAGAGCAGGTTCCTTTACCCCACAGTTAGCTTTAACAGATCTGACAAATATTTGATAGCCACAGTCCTGCTACTGCTTCTTCAACGTCTACTGGTTTGTAATTTGCTGCTACAATGGCTACTAAAAGGATAGGCAATTCTACAAATCACCTTCTACCTCCAGAGATTGGCAAGGCACTCTTCTTTCTATGCCATAAGAAAGGGCAGCCACTTTACCTGTCTTGCAGTTACGTCACAATCTGCTTCGGGCTTCTGGACCACTTCTTAGTCTCTCCATCAGTCTTTGCCATGCAGATATAGAAAGAACTTTGGTGAACAAGAACCCAGCTCCCTTCCCCAGCTTTGCATTCAGCTTGCCTTCAATGGTTACCCGAAAAGCGGTTGTGCGACTCTGCAAGCTTCGGGTGGAGACACTTGGGTAACAATACATTAATCAACTTCAAAACATTGGTGTGCAATTCTTATGTGCGTGGAATTTACTTTCGTAGAGGTCGCTCTATGGGCTTGGGTATTGCTTGTTCATGCTTCAACTTCTACAATCTGCTGCTTCAGCCTTTAATGTGTTGCAAGATGAGTATCTTCAATTTAAACCAAAATTAGGGACACACGATTGTGTTTTACTATTGAACTGCCACTTCAAATAGAGATGCATTCACACCTTTCGGTCTGCACTCAGCCTTCAAGGTATTGGGAAACATTGTCTCATGGGCGCTGTCCCCTTAACACTTGCAACTCTTCAGAAAAGGCAGTTTCACTTCAATTAAGCTACTGGCAGCTTTCACTGTTAACCGGAACCACGCGACCGCTCGGCAACAAAGTATTGCTGATATTAGGGAAAGACTTTTCATCTCGCGTGAGCATTTCAGTTAAGCATGTGTTACTTTCCCATTAATAAAATGACTTCCCACTTCTGCGGCTAATTTCTACATCTTCAAAATTCAGCGCAAGTGCAATTAAAAGCTGGCTACAGTTACCGGCAAGGAACTTCAACTTCTCAGGAGTACAGAGCTTCCTTTTCCGACTCCCAATTATGACTGTGGGCTGCTGCAGCTTCCCGACTTTGTTTCTTCTCCTGCTACTACTGCAGACACTCTTGGGATCCACACCCCTCTGCTGCATGGGTGTCCCTGATCAGGCCTCATTAAAGGAGAGCCTCTTACTCTCCTGTTTCCCTCAACTTGCCTCTGCACACAGGCCTTAGGAACAAACACAACTTCAGGTCTGCATTCACAGCAATGAGGTGAAACTGGAAAGACTGCCTGTTGCCTCCTTTTCTCTCCAGTGCTGGCACAGCTTTGCAGGGTTTGTGAGCATAGGGCCACTTCCCTGTGATCTGCTAAGTGCTCTGCTTCTTCTGCTTCTGCTACTGACAACCTTCTGTTGCCTTCCCCAGCTTCTTTCTGCTGTTTCTCTCCCGGGCAGTCTTTTATGCCCCTCAGGTGGGCTGATTAGGTTCAGGTGCAGGCCCTTAAGAAAATAATAAATGCCTGACCTTGTATAGAGTCATTAAGCTTGCCTGTCTGACCTGAACTCCTACCTGCCTCTTTAGCCCTCTTCTTCTTCACAGTCCCTGAGAGAGTCTGGGACTTGTAGTTTGATTTAGAAAAATGTGATTTCTCTAATTCTTCGAAAGATGTTAAAATGGATTTTCTTCCCCAGAATGTATTAAGAGAAGAATTATAAAGTGCAACCCTTATAGAGACAGATGGGACAGAAAAGGTCACATGTTAATTGCTCCAATTGGAATACCTTTGATCTTGTGGAGGATATGTGACCCTCGATGTATAAAAGATTGGTTTCTTGGGTTCAACACAAAATGGAGTCACTCTTTCAGGTTTTACCTTTTTACCCTTAAAAGAGGATTGAGATGTACCAAAATGGCAATAAGCCAATTCCTCTAAAGTTTTGGTTAACATTATTCCTCTTCAAAGAAAAATATTGTCTCATCCTGTGCAATCTCTCCACCTCCCTGGGCCTGGTCTCCACCCAGGTGATCCTCCCGCAGTACACCACCCCCAGGATTGAGACCAGGAAGCGTCTGCCCTCTCATGGCCATCTAGGAGGAGACTCTGGGTAGGGTTTTAGTGGGGGTCCGCAGGATTCTCCACAGCGCACATGAAAGACTAACAATCATAGGTCAAGGTGGGAGCTGCGAGTGGAAGTCCAATGAAATCACAAGACATTATTATAGAGCTTGACCCGCCCTTGTGTAATGTCAGCCCTTGTTGTTAGTGGCTCTGCGATAATTGTTATGCCTCCCTTGAGCCAGCTTGTCTCCGTACTTTTAGTTTTGCCAGCTTTCCAGGTACTGCAGCAATACCTGGATCTACTATTAGTAGATGGTTAATCATCAGGTTTGCAGAGGTACATGGAAGTATTGGGTAAGGTGCTGGGTTCTAAATAGTAGGGAGGTGTGTAAGGTGTTGGGTGAGGGTTGTTATACCGCATTCTCTCTAGATGTTGGTCTGTGTCCTGTGAAGGCATCTTAGAGTAAGACACAGACAACATATTCTGAATAAACAATAAAGGTTTATTAACTTAAACGTCAGGTTGCAAAAACACCTATCTTGCCCAGTCCTATAGTGGGATTTACCTACCAAACGAAAGCTAAGGAAAGTCAAAGTCTAAACATTCAACTTAGGAATCTGTTTGTGTCCAAAACCTATACTTTCCCTCACAACTAATCTATACAATGTGTATGGATGTCAGAAACAAACACAGTGTTCAACACAACGTTCAGAGCTCTGTCCAGCTCGCAGTTTGCTTTCAGCTCCCTTCACCAAGCATACAGCAGATCAAATAAAAGTCTCAGGATTGCCTTAAGTTCAGATATAAAGTTAACCTGTACTCTGGGTTCCCTTCCCCAAGTTTAAAGCAGCTGATATAATAGTCTTGGGATTGCCTTAAGTACAAATATAAAGTTGGCCAATGCTCGGGGTTCCCTTCCCCAAGTTACAAAACATAGTTCCAACCACAAAATCAAATGAAAACCTCAGGGTTCCTTTCCCCCAAGATTTGTTTCCAGTATATACAAATTTCCAGCTTTCTTAAAGGTCCGCCCCACAGTTGCACCCTCTGGATGTGGTTTGTCTTGGTATCAAAATATATTTGGCAGAAAGTTGCAGTTCAATCATTTATTAAATTTCATCTCCCAAGTTCCATTCACTCTGGAGCCCAAGGTATAGTTGGTTCACTTGTATTTAATACCCTTGTATTGTTAAACTTCTGTTAAAGTTCACTTGTAAGTTCAATACATGTAAATTATGCTTGTACCAGATGTTGCATTCACTGAAAAGGTGTTTCGTATGGTTTCCATTTATTACCGAATTTTATCGGTGTAAAAGATCTGCATTTAATTTGCTTTGTAGTTTGTTGTTATAAATCACTGTAGAATGCCCTGAATAATATGCCCAGCAATTGAAGATGTTCATAGCAATTAAAAAGGTTTCATTCATTTCATTTTGGTGTTATAGGGCTCTGTAAATTGCTTTTATAATGTGCCCTTCACTTGAAGATCTTTTTAACAATTAGATTTAATTGATTTAATATCCCTGTTAACAGTCTATGAAATTTTCCTTTGTATTTTGCTCAGCACTCAGACTTTTCACATACACGCTACCACTCCACTACAAAGTATTCTCAGTTATTCTGGAGTTAATGAGGATTGCCTTCAAAGGCCTTCGAAAACTTGACTTTTCATCCACACGAGCACACCGATACATAGTCATCCTCTGCGTAACTTCAAATACCCGCACACAGGGTTTTCTTTCACATAAAATCTCACTGGTTGCTTCTTTCAGCGTTCCCGCAGTGCAGATCTCTTACCCTCAGGTTTCTTACATTCCCTTCCCCAGTACAATCTGCCTCATGCACAAGGGACTGATGTTGTAGGTTTTTTTTTTGGTTAAATCTTTTTATTAAATTTCAAATTTCAAACCATTACAGCGAGTTGAAGCAAACCAATGGGTCTTATCTTTATTACTGGTCTGCTCGGCGACTCCTCTATTGATATCTTATATTGTTTTTAACTTCTTTTTTGCTCTTTAATTATTAGTCCTGTTATTGTCGCATCTCAAGAGAGTATGATGGGGAAAAGCTAAAAACCGCTCAAAAAGACAAAATAACTAATACTCATTGAGACCAAGCGCCAAGTTTTATCACCATCACCACAGTTTAATAGTGTATTAGTGTGTGCCCTTTGCATGACACGTGTGTCGGCAATCTGCCTTTTTCAAATCTGGGCATATTTCCTTGTTTGGCAGATCAAACCATAAATGGGTATGTCATTCGTCTTCTATGGTCCCTTTACTTTGTCATTGGTTTATTGGGTTAGATCCCAGTGTCTCCAAATCTTAAGTCATACACGTCGGCTCTCCCTTGTCACATCGATTTGTAAGCAGTGAGCAGATGAAACGGCCGACAGTTAATTCACATTGCGATTTTGTCCTCAGTTCGCTCAGCCAGAAAGCCATTATACTGCGATAAAACATGACCACCTCTACAGTTGTAGTAACTATTCCCCACTCCCACTTCCCACCCAATCCTCCCCTAGCATCCGAATATTCCTTAAGTCCTGTGGCGGAACACATCTATCAATTTCCATTCCTATAACATTTGATACTGAGATCTTGGCCATTTCCCAATTGACCAATAATTCACAATCGCCCTAGACATCCTCTTTCGATGCTCCTCAATCCGCCACCCCCTACATTTGTGTCTGATGCTGGATGGACCAGCTTGAGAGGGCCTGGAACACTTGTAGTCATGGTATAGACACAGCTAGTGGTGAAGGCGGTGGGGGACCACCAGACGCCCCGGAGTATAGGTGTCTTTGTAGTATACGGTCCTCTTGTTTTACCCACTCGCCACCCTCGCCCAAATGAGTGTGTCCCAGATGTGGAAAGTGACCCTTCCTGTGGTGCTGCCATATTAAGTGTTCAAAGTTTCAAATACATGGGTCCGCCAACTCCCAAAAGCATGCGGCCTGTGCCCGCCTAGAGAGATGTTTGAGGCTGCTGTGCTCCATAGAGCACAGCTTAGCTAACAGTGCCTTCATGAGGATTTGGTTGGTGGGTTATTGGCTTTCCAGTTGAGAATCGGGGTTTTTCGGACAGCAAAGAGTATTATATGTATAAGCTTACGCTTCAGGGGGTCTGCATGCCACTCTTCCCTCTGAGTCCCAAACAGCATCAAGCCGGGGGTCAGTTAAATTTCGGCCCATCTATGCATGTGACCTGACTCTGTACCATGGGCCAATATGCCCCAATACGTGGGCAGGACCATAGGATGTGCCCCAAGGTGCCCATACCCCCACATTGTCGCCAACATGCTGGAGAGTGTGTGAGCCCCATCCTAAATAGCTTGCTTGGTGTGTAGGACATCTGTTGGATCATTTTATATTGGATATCCCTATTTTGAATGCTGACCGAGACCGCCAGTATGGCTTCCAAATAATCATACATATCACCTGGATCAAACTCAACTCTGAGGTCGCAGGTCATTGGGACACTAATATATGGTTACGCCCGCCATTATTAGGGGTGCAAATAGTATAGAAAGTGCGTAGATGTGGGTATGACGTTGTATTTGTTTCCATTTCAAGTTTACCCACCATCGTTGCCACCTGCCGGTCTGTTTTGTGGTGTGTTTGCGAATTACTGATAGCAAGGTCATATATTGGAGCCATCTGTCTCCCCAGTCCAAGCAAGCTAAGTGGGGTATTCTCCTCATATAGTTCCAGCACCCGAATGTGCCGCCATACCATGTCCTAGTTGCGGTGTCATTTATAGTTTAACCCATACGACAGGATCGCTCGCATGCTGATCCAGGCTGGTGCCGTCTGAATAGGCGAGCACAGTACGGACCGCAATCTATGCCACTGCCCAAGCATAGGCCCGACTATTAGGTGTCTCTTGATGTTATCGGAAAGTCAAGTTAGTGGAATCGCCAGGGTCTCAGATGGTGTGAACGGCGCCAACAGGGACAGCTCCATAGTCTTCCAACTGGTCGGGTCCTCTGTATTAAGCCACCATTTGGCACAGCATACCTGAGCGGCCAAATAATACGTCCTCAATGCCAGTAGCGCCAAGCCACCGTCAGTCTTAGATGCCTGGAGGACCTCAAGTTCGAGCCACACTTTCCTACCCCTACAAATAAATTTGGACATGCAGGCATCTAGTTCTTTGTACATTTGCCTCTTTGGGGCAAAGGGTAGCATCATAAACTGATAGGTTAACTTGGGTAGAGAATTCATTTTGAAAGCCATTTATCCTTCTGGTGAGGGACAGCGGTAGAAAATCCCACCGAAGGAGATCCAGTTTAATTTTCTGCAGGACCGGGGGATAATTCAGTCCTAAAATCCCCACTAGGCAGGGACAGATTTTCAAGCCCAAATATGTTACACAGCTAAGCTGGAGCTTGAAGGGGGTCACCCCTCCTGTGTCCCAAGGGATGTTAGGTCTCAGCGGGAGAATCTCTGACTTCAACCAATTAATTACGTAGCAGGCAATGGGACCAAAATCCTGCAGCAACTGACGCAGTCTCGGTAGTGAAGTCTTATAGTTACTGATGTATACTAGTAGGTCATCCACATAGAGGGATACCCGATATTACTCTGTACTCTGTAGCAGTTTTGCCACCAAGGGTTCTATGGTAAGGACATACAAGAGGGGTGGGGTGGGACATCCCTGCCGTGTACCTGAATACAGGAAGAAGGGACTGAATGTAACACTGTTAATGACCACTGAGGCCGTCGGATCCGTATACAGGAATCGCACCATTTTAGTGTATTCGGTCAGGAAGCCATATGTGTCTAGCACTCAGAACATAAAGTCCCATCAGACCTTATTGAATGCCTTCTCGGCGTTGAGTGTTAAAATTCCCTCCTCAGGGTCTGCCCCAGCTGCAATAACATGCAGCAGCCAGCTAACATTTGACCGCATTACAAGTCTGCCGGTCTGGAAATAAGGATGCCGATAGCAACGTAACGGCACCCTTTCTGGACCGGCAGACTACAACTCTGCTTTCCAGGGCCTGTGCACCTAGCAGTTCTGACCTGCTGAGCCCAACGGCCCCGGAAAGCAGAGTTGTCACAGAAGTACCGGCACCGTTAGCAACAGTGCTGGTGCTTCTGTGTCCCCACTCCCATAGAGTTCACAAAGTGCAGATCTCTCGGCCTTTGGTCCTCTGCTTCAGGACTCCTTCTTCTGACCCTCAGGTACTCCTGGGTCAGCTTCTGACACCAGCAGAGCGAGCACTACGAACACCACGACAAGGGGCAGCTTCCAGGCATGGCTCCACTTTTGATGTTCGCTCGGTTCCACAGAGCCCCAGCACCCGGGCTGCACTCCTGTGAACCACTGGACTGCTGCATACACGCAGATCCCCACTGCTGTCTCTGGCCTCTCCGCTGCTGCTCACTCAACGCCACAGCTTCTCCTGCTTCACCCTCTCCTGCTCTGCTTCTTCCTACACCTAGATTGGGTCTTTTATACACCTGCAGCTTTCTAACAGGCTGCAGGAGTGGTGGTACAATTAGCCCTGCCTGACCATCATTAAGGGGACATGCCTGACCTCTACTATTCTCAGCAGGCATCTTCCTCGTCCCAGTACCTGGTCCACATTGCTACTAGTTGCCTCTTCTTTGTCCCACCCCATAAAGGTGGAGAAGGGGTGCGTTGATCAGTAGTAGGACAAGGGGGATACCATGTCTCTCCTACAGGCATCTCACTCCCAGTCCTCACAGACCCTCCACCCAGGTGATCCTTCCTATTTGCTCTCTTACTGACACGTCTGGACTGAGGGTATCTCATACCCTTTTCTCGGCTACTGGGGCATGGATAACAATGTCCCATAACTTCCCCTGGAACAAGGGTTTCCTCCTGCAAGGGGGGTGGGGAATACTGCGTCTCGCCTGAGGGCACCCTAATCCCTGAGGACCCTCCACTCAGGTGATCCTCCCTCGCTTCTTCACCCCCCAGGGTCAGGATCCAAAAGGGATGGCCTTTCCCTGGCCACCTGCACAGAGGATCCGAGGGAAGTAGACGTGAGAATACCTTCAGGTTTCTCACATACCCTTCTCCAATACCAACAGTCTCCCGCACCAGGGACTGATGTTGTAGGGCTTCGAGGGGGTGGTTCATGTTGCAACCTTTTTTGGATCTCAGCCCAGACCCATATAGTATTATCTGATTCAAATGAATCTTTTTCGCCCTGCATTAGATGGAGAAATGGAGTTCCGAGAAGGACTGACCTCATGTAATAATGATGAAACATTAGGGAAGTCAGTTGCGTTAATAGTTTCTTCTGGTAACGCAGGAATAATTATAGAAGGAAAATTGGTAGTTAACCCTTTTACATGAATGGGAACATTTGCTTTAGAGTAGATTTCCTGATTCCCCGTGTATGCATATTATCTTCACTAGAGAAGCTCCCTGCAACCTTTCATGGGATACTAGATCAGCCCTCACTGTGGTTTGTTTACTACCAGAATCTGCTAAGGCCTGTAATGGGATTCCATTTACCACTGCTAATTTATAAGTGCATTGAGCTGATGTATCGCAAAAGAAATTACTTTGGACTCTATCTCCTCATGATTTTCTGGATCGTCCCATTCTTCTCTCACCCTACACCTAATTTTCATGAGTTCTTCTTTTCTATTTAAGGGACAATTTCTAGCTAAATGTCCTGGTTCTCTACAGGAAAAGCATGTCAACATGTGGGGTTTTGTTATTCTAATCTCTTCTCTCTTTAGTTCTTCCCTGGGTTTAGGATCTGGTCTCTTCTCTATTCTTGTTTTATCCCTGCTATGTAAGTCTCAGAACCTGTATGGGGGCTCAACCCTCTCTTTAGCGATAAAAGGGGGTTTAGGAGGGCCTTTAGTTTCTCTTCTCTTCTCAGGTCTATGTAAGGAGTGGAAATAATTTGTTGGCATCAGAGAAAATGTGGGCGGTGTCAATGGATAATGTGAGTGTGGGTCTGTTGGAGTGAAGGAGGTAAAGAATTAATACTTTGTTCTATGCTTAAATCTTCTAATACTGCAGGCAATGTTTTTCTCCGTAGCCATAATGACAAAGTATTTTTAACCTGCTCCCCAAGCTCAGCTGGTGTTTCCCCAGGACCCCATTTTAAATTTCTCAATTTTTGGCGTTAAGAATTACCACTTTGACCCACCTGTTGTAGGAGTCCTTCTTTAATATCAGTGAAAGATGCAGTTCCTGGGAGGTTCAACAGCTGATATGATTTCTGCAACTTTCCTTTCAAAAGGGGGCCTAAATAGCAGATTTTCAAATTATCTCCCCAGTTGAATTGGCAAGCTTACTACTCGAAAATTCAGGAAAACATTTCCTAGACTTTCTCCCTCTTTGTAAGGCTGTAGAACTCCCTGGGGAATAGTGGGCTTTTCATGAGCTGCTATAAGTTTTTCTAGTCCTGTTTGTTCTAAGCTTCAATTTGGTGATTGGCTAATTGGGCTAATATCTCTTCTATAGATGTCATTGTTTCAGGAGAAGATATGGTATTACTTGACCGTCCGTCAAAGTCCGATCCAAAAACAAATTCTAGATCCTCAGTGGGATCAGATTTTACCTCCAGGTCCTCTCTTATTTGCTCTATGGGAGAAGACGGAAGAGAGATAGGCACCCTTTCTGGCCCTATTCTTAAAGGGTCTAAGACTCCTGATCGGATATAAGCTTGTGATTCTCTAACTACCAGGAGGTTGTTATCCTCATGTTTCAAATGATATACGGTCAGTGGGCGGGTATCTTAAGAGGAGTTCTGACCTCAAAATAGATCTTAACGGTGTGAGAAACCTGGCGGTATTCTCCCACCTTCTTCACCAGGATCTTCTATTCGGGTGGCATGGGAGAGGACAATGCTTTTGGTTTCCGACCCTGGGGATGGACAAGCAAGGGAGATTCATCTGAGTGGAGGGTCATGGGGGATTGGAAGGAGAATACCCTAGGGCGAGTCACTGTATTCCCCTTTCCCCATTATACACCAAACCACTTTCCCTCAGTCTTAATGGGGTGTTTCCAGTCACACCCCATCCCCCCGCCTCCCCATTTACATTAAGTACTGGGACGAGGAAGAGGTGATCGGGAGCAATGGAGCCTAGCATCTAGCATCTTTGAATTGTCCCACTAATAGAGTCAGGCACATTACTCCAACTGTGCACACCTGACTCCAATTGACTCCCCTCATTATAAAAAGGGTGGTTCTGCCAGAAACAACGAGTGAGCGGGGGTTGCTGGATGCAACCTGAAGGGCAAGGAGCAGAAGGCTGCAGGAAGAGGAGCCCAGAAAGGCTGGTGGAGTGTGGGATGCCGAGACGCTGGCCCGATGTGTTTGAGGGCCTGCAGCATGGCGAGGGATCTGTGTCTTCAGGAAGCCGAAGTGGGACGGAAAACAGTCCATTGGCCTTGTTCAGGCCAGTGCTCGTTTCCTTGGGATGTGTGCCAGTCCCAGAGGTGTACGAGTCGCAGGTGGTGAGACTCTGATCTCGACTTAAACCCATTTGACCTGCTTGCCGGTGCTGCGCTACTGTTGTTGAGTTTCATGAGACAGAGAGAAACTCAGTAGCATGCGGTTGGCCAGAGCAGGAGCAGTAGCGTTGTGGGAAGTGAACAGCCTGGTGAGCGAAAGCAGGAGGAAAGAAAGCGAAAGCTGGAAAGCGGTGAAAGAAAGCAAAGCGGATTGACAGAAAAGGTGCTCTAGATGTGCATAAGTAAAGAAAGACAGAGCAAGTCCGCTGGTGGCACGGAAACAGCCAAGAGTGGGTGCGAGCGACCCGAAAGTAAGGAGAGGGGTGCAAGTGACCCGAACCGGAGAGAGACAGCAAAGAGATAGAGAGAAGGAACAAGGACAGTCAAGAGAGGGTGAAAATAACCCAGAAGTGATAAAGGGGGTGCAAATGAACCAAGAGAAATAGAGAGAGTGCAAGAGGCACGTTAAAGAGAAAATGATGGTGCAAGAGAGCACAATGAGAACATTAAGTTGCAAGAGAGCACAGTGAGAAACTGAAGGTGCAAGAGAGCACAGTGAAAAGTAAGGAGAAGTATGCAAGAGGCACAGAAAGGTGGAAAGAAGGCGCAGGTGTGCGCAACAGAAAAAGGTGTGCAGGAAGCACAGTAAAGCGAAAAAGGGCAGAGTGAAAGTGGCACAGAAGAGGAAAAGGTGCCAGAGAATAAGGAGAGGGGTTAGAGGTCAGAGTGGTCACGCCTGGGAGGAGCAAAGAACCCAGCATTCTCGAAAGTCCGTAATGCTCCCCCCATGAAGGAACTGTACAGGGAAAGGTACATCCTGATAAGAGGCGCTTTTGTTTGTTTGAGACCAGAGGGTCCTAGGCTTGAGGAAGGGATCCCTAAGAGGTCCACTAAGGACATGGTTGAACTTTGTGAAGAGAGGCTTAGACTTGGGGAAGGGAACCCTGAGAGGCTTAACAGAAGCTGGTTCTTTTTGTTTGGAACTGTGAGAATCGAAAGGTTCCAAGGGCAACCCTTTTGAGTTGAACTCTTTTGAACTGGCAAAACTACACCTATTGGTAAAACCATCTGTGGTTTACATTTATTTTTAAGCCACCATGTTTCCTTTAAGAAGATCCTCTATCACGTGTGGTTTAGGAGTGTGGGAAAGCATAGGTTTGCACACAGACAAACTTTGGTTTTGGGTTTACGGACATCGACGGCCCTTAGAAACATCAGTTGAGGGAACAATCCATTAGGGTTGGGGCCAGTTAGGTACTACACCAACCGCAGAACTTTATCAGATAACGTTTTTGAAACTGTTACCTCGAGTCTGTGTCTCTCTTGATACCATGCCTGTTTCACAACGGCTAATGGGGATCTGAAATTGTCGAGCAAGATGTTTCTTTATGTCTAGGATACATTTGTGACCTTGTACTTTTACAATTGTATCCATCCTTGAGGTTTGTTGAATTATTAACCACATAAGGGTCCCCCAATTTGTATGGGTTGAGCCGCATCCCACCTCTAACACCATTTGTGAAGGCATCTTAGAGTAAGATATGGACAACAGATTCTGACTGAACAATAAAGGTTTATTAACTTAAATGTCAGGATGGAAAAACGCCTATCTTGCCCTGTCCTATGGTGGGATTTACCTACCAAACTAAAAATAAGGAAAGTCAAATTCTGTAAGTTCAACTTAGGACCTGTCTGTGTCCAAAACCTATACTTGCCCTCTCAACTAATCTACAGAATGTGTAGGGATGTCAGCAACCAACTAAACAGTGTTCAAGACGAGGTTCGCAGCTCTGTCCAGCTCACAGCTTTCTTTAAGCTCCTTCCCCAAGTATAAAGCAGTTCAAGTAAAGGTCTCAGGATTGCCTTAAGTTCAGATATAAAGTTAACCATGTGTTAAAGTTCTCTTGTAAGTTCAATACATGTAAATTATGCTTGTACCTGAAGTTGCATTCACTGAAAGGGTGTTTGGTACGGTTTTCATTTAGTTTTGAATGTTATAGGTGTTAATGATCTTCATTCAATTTGCTTTGTTGTTATAAATTATTGTAGAATGCCTTGAATAACATGCCCAGCACTCAGAGATGTTCCTAGGAATTAAAAAGGTATAATTAATTTCATTTAAGTGTTTATAATGTGGCCAGTACGCAAAGACCTTTGTAACAATTAGAAGAGGTTTAATTCATTTAATTTCTTTGTTCACAGTCTATGAAAATTGCCTTCATATCATGCTCAGCACTCTTGAGACTTTCGTAAACGTATCTTCATGTACATGCGACCACTCCCCTACAAAATATTCTAAATATTCTCAGTTATTCAGGATTTAATGAGGATTCCCTTCGGAGACCTTTGAAAACGTGACATTTCATCCACGCGACCACCATTCCTATACATAGTAATCCTTTGCATAACTTCAAACACTCGCACACTGGGTTTCCTTTTGCATAGAAACTCACTGGTTGTTTCTTTCAGCGTTCCTGCAGCGCAGATCTCTCGGCCTTTGGTCCTCTGCTTCCGGACTCCTTCTTCTGCTCCTCGGGCACTCCTGGGTCGGCTTCTGATCCCAGGAGGATGAGCACTGTGAACTTCACAACAAGGGTACCATGCTCGTCTCCCCTTTTGATGTTCGCTCGGTACCACGGAGCCCCAGCACCCAGGCTGCACTGCTGTGAATGGCTGGCGTGCCGCATACATGCAGTTCCCTGCTGCTTTCTCTGGCCTCTCCGCTGCTGCTGCCTCAACGCCACAGCTTCTCCTGCTTCACCCTCTCCCGCTCCGCTTTTTCCTTCACCTAGATTGGGTTTTTTATACACTTGCAGCTTTCTAACAGGCGGCAGGTGCTGTGGTACAATTGGCCCTGCCTGACCTCTACTATTCTCAGCAGGCCTCTGTAACGCTCACCTGGTTCCCCCGGAGGCGCAGGTCTTGATCTGGCGAGGATACTGTCTTCAGTGTTAGGCGCAGGGTTCGTTTTGCTCCCGGACTGGGCCCCCTTCCCACCGGCAGTTTAAGCTGAAGAGTGAGATGTCTGCAAGGGTAAACCAAGGTATTAGTGTTTGGAAGATTCAGAAAGTTCCTAGCCCCTCTCGCCCTTTCTTTCCCCGTGGAACTGGGTTGATATTGCGCTTACCTTATATAGGTAAATGCCGGGCTCTCCATCCTGCGTCTTGTGCAGGGGCGCTGGATCCAGTTGCTTCACTGGATGCGAGCTCTGCCTCTTGATAGCAGAGGATTTGCTGAGAGCGAAGACGCCGTTAATGCACGAGCGTGCCTTGTAAGTATTAAAGTTCCTTTTGCATTGTTCTCTTCTCCTTCAAAAGTCTTAAGTCTGTAAAGTCTAGGGGCCTCATTACGACCCTGGCGGTAAGTTCCGTAAATTACCGCCATGGCGTAAATTACGTTAACGCCGAGTAGCGAAGACGTAAATAGCACCTAATTCCGACCCATCGGGCACGTGCTTTACGCCATGGCGGTAATGTAAAGTACGCCATGGCGCTAATGGCCCAAAAACGGCCCTTACCGCCATCGCACACCGTCCATGGAGCACTACCGCCAAGCACACCATAGCGGTCACCGTACGTAGCGGTCACCGCAGTTAGCGGTCACCGTAAATAGGCGGAAGCGGAAATAGCGCCATCGCGCAGGAACAGGAAATGGCATGGCGGCCATCTTTAAAAACACAATCCATCGCCATCCTCCACTACCATACCTCATCCGGCCCCCATAACCATCCACACCCATCACCCACCCCAAAACCACATCCAACATGCCCAAAGTTGTTAAAAAGGCATGTGACAGGCAGCGCCAAGACCGCTTCACCAAGGAGGAACTTAACATGCTGGCAGAGACCCTGCAAGAGAATGCGGAAGTCGTATTCTCGACACAGATGACAAGGGCGGCTATCATGAAGAAGAAGGCGATATGGGCCCTAGTGGCACAGCGAGTGAGTGCAGTGGGGGCCGCACCCCGCACAGCCCAGCAGTGCCGCAAGCGCTGGGATGATCTGAGGCTCCGTGTCCGTAGCATCATTTCGGCTAACCGCAACCTAGCCATGTCAACTGGCGGAGGCTCAGAATCACCTATCAAGCTCCAGGCGTGGGAGGAAATATGCGCATCCACCATAGGGATGGAGAGCATTGAAGGTGTCGGAGCCATGGAGAGAGGAGTGCCGACCCCAGGAGACGCAGGTAGGTGGCCAGAGCTATGCATGCCACACTCAACAAAGCCCCACTGTGCGAAGTACCCAGTTGCCCCATAGTGCACATGCAACACATCGACAGGTGAACGTGCACAGACACATCCCAACACCACCCTGCAAACAAGCAGCATGCACACCCTAACTGCTGGAACACATATAGCACCATGCTACCTCCACACAAAAGCCACCAAACCTGTATGAAATGCGCTGCATGCACCGACTGTATAGATGTCATCCCCTAATGCACGTCCAATGTCCGCGGACCCATCAATAACACATCCCTCCTTTGCTCCACCACAGATTCCGACACAGAGCCCCAGGAAGAGGGCAACACCGCATCCTGTTCCTCCAGAATGGCCAGCCCGCAGGCATCCACCCCAGCCGTCCGGAAGGGAACCCACCGGCAGCCACCAACCCTGCCTGGGGTAGAGGACAGGCAAGTGCCAGCCCCCACTACTGCTGACACAGACACAGCAGCAGCAGCAGACATGCCACTAGTTGTGGCCACTGAGGGGACAGCCTCTGCCGCAAGCAGCACCCTTGGGGAGAGTGCAGCCATAGCGGCAGACTCTGACAGCGGGCCAGCCAGCATTGAGGACATTGATGTTGAAGGGCCCACTGCCCATCCACATTCCCCCGCAATTTCCCTAAGCCCCCTGCAGGCGGATGCCACACAGGGGCAGTCCGACTCCGACGAATGGCCAGCCACCCCATCCCCCCAGCCTGAGGTGGGCATCGCACCGGAGATGCAAATGGCACTGGCCATAGGCCAGCAGAACCAGCAGGCACTACAGGACATTGCAACACGGCAGCAACAACTGACTGACCTCCTCAATGCACATGTGGCACAGTGTGGTGGGCCAAGGGATGCCATGGAGCGGTCAGCTGACCGTGTCACAGCTGCCATAGAGAACTCCACAAGGAGTATATGCACTGAGCTAGCGGCTGTGCGCAATGAACTCAGTGAACTTGTGCACACCATCAGGGACATGCGACCGGATGTGGGGCGTGGAGCCTCATCAACCACCAGCTCAGCACAGAGCAGCCCCGTCCGTAGATCTGGGCGCACTCTCCGCAGCACGGCCAGGGGTGCCCCAGGGGCCATGGGAGGGGATACACATCCTTGACTTGCCTGTTCAGCAGGACTACTCCGCACCTTGTAGCACGGACACTACTGCACCATTGTTGGGGTGTTCAGGGGGGAGGTGGGAGGGGGGAGGGGGTGTGTTGGGGTGTTCAGGGGGGAGGTGGGAGGGGGTTGGGGGGGTGTTGGGGTGTTCAGGGGGGAGGTGGGAGGGGGGAGGGGGTGTGTTGGGGTGTGCAGGGGGGAGGTGGGAGGGGGGAGGGGGTGTGTCACAAGATTTCACTGTTGCAATACACATTTATCATTGCCACAAACCAAATGTGTTGACATCTTTATTGCGTCCATGTGCTACATTGTTGTAGAGTCCACAGTGTGCATGTCCCACACACACACAGTGCGCCGAGTGCCGTCTCCATGTGACACGCATACGCTGTGTGTGCTAGAAGCATTGGTCAATGAGAGTCTGACGCATGACACGCCCCTCCTGTGCATCGCTGCCTCCTTGAGGTGGTGCCCCATCCCCACCCTCATCATCCTCATCGTCAGGTGGTAGCAATTCTACGTCAGGGGGCAGGGGCACATTTCTTCTGACGCACATATTGTGTAGCATGACACATGCCATGACGACCATTGCAACCTTCTCATGCCGGTACAGGAGTGCCCCGCCAGACCTGCTGATGCAGCGGAAACGTGCCTTCAGTAGGCCAAAAGCTTGCTCGATCACTACACGCGTACGGGAATGGGCACGGTTGAAGTCCTCCTCATGCTGGTTCTGTGGGTTTCGGACTGGTGTAAGGAGCCACCTCTTCAGGGGATAGCCTGCATCACCTGTATGTGGGCAAGAATGTATGCGTCAGGGATGAGCTTGAGTGATGTACATGAAATGCCACCATGAATTGTATTGAACATTGATTTTGCAGCAGTTTCTTCTGTGCTACTGGTTTCACACCGTGCAACCGCTATATTGTTATTGTTATTGTTATTTTGCACTTATATAGCGCCTTATATACCATTGGTATGGTCTGAAGGCGCTGGTAGGTTGAACGTCCTTGGGAACCGAAGTTCTGATCAGTAGAGAGAGTAGGGAGAGTCAAAAGGTGCGTGTGAGCACCGGGTATGTGTGCAGCTCGTGCGGTACTTGTGTAATAGCTGCTTCTTAGCGGCAGATGTGGTGGTTGAGAGATCAGGATAATGTGTTCGTTCAGGCAGGATTTATCCAGGACGGATGTGGCTGCGTTAGGCCTGAGGAAAACG
Source organism: Ambystoma mexicanum (assembly GCF_040938575.1). Lineage (NCBI taxonomy): Eukaryota > Metazoa > Chordata > Amphibia > Caudata > Ambystomatidae > Ambystoma > Ambystoma mexicanum. The sequence goes on along the minus strand of NC_090923.1, from coordinate 1,124,001,068 downwards.
CCTGGCTGGGGGTGTGAAACCAGCAGTGTTTACATAGATTGATGTGGAGTAAGCGGTGTTAGTATGGGAACAGTTATACCGAATGGTGTCATAGTATCTCTGTGTTCTAGTTGAGTGGTGATGTAAAGGAGAGAGTAAGCGTGGTGGTGTGATTTGATGGGTTATATGCTCTTTCAATGTGCACATTTATTAATGCAACTTTTCCCAGAGAGGGTACCGGGCAAACTACAAAAATCATTTTCCCACGAGAGGCTAATGGGCGGTTTTCTAAATACTATTTTCCATAGAGAGGCTATTGGGCACACTTCTAAATTCAGTTATCTAGAGGCTGTTGGGTACATTTCTAGGTGCAACTTTATGGAGCGTCTATTGGATATACCTCTATAATCGACTTTCACAGAGTGTGCCACATGTCTCACATGTGCCGCTTCTGAATTCCAAGGCACGAGGTATGCAGGGGTGACATGTGCCTTGTGAGTGCCGATCCACTGTGTCCGTTCAGGCTGTTTCTGTAGGTGACCTGGCACGTGTCCCGTGAGGGTTGCATTCACATGATAGCGGGAATGCAGTCTGGCTCATCATTACCCCAGTGAACAAGACTGTTGCCCATGGGGACAGTCTGTGGGCCTTGCTGTCTGTGTTTTGGTGCATTGTTCTTCCAGTCCATCATGTGCCTCCTTTGGGCACAGTCATGGGGAACAGGCCTTTCAGTAGGAGCTGTTGGTGACGTGCATGGACGTACATTTCTTTGGAGTGTATGTGGTCACGGTATGGTCAATGCACTTGTAGGTGGTTGTGTCAGGGTTGGGTGACACCTTCATTGACATGTCAGGTCTTCTTAGGTCAGGCCTCATGTATGCAGGTGTCAGGTGACGTGAGTGCTGCCTCAGGGTGTGTTGTGGCTAATGCTAGTCGCAGCCAGATGGAGCATGCATCATTCCCCCCCCCCCTTCCCGCCAGTTGGAGTATGCATCATTCCCCCCCCTGCATTGGTATGTCAATTACACACCCACTTCACATTTCAATGCCCATGACATTGGACTCACCGAGTAGCCAGGTTCTGGGCCCTGCCTGTTGCTCCATGTAGCGTGGTAATGTTGAGTTCCTCAGGACCAATGAATCATGGGTTGATCCGGGGAATCGGGCACAACAATGTGTGAAGATACTGTTGGAGTCACAGACCATTTGCACGTTGATTGAGTGAAATTGTTTGCGGTTCCGGTGCGGTACCTCCTGGGCACGTGGGACCGTCAATTCCACATGGGTGCAGTCGATGGCACCAATGCAACCAGGTATGCCAGCTAGTGCATGGAAACCCACTTTGGTGTTGGCAATCTCCTGGGCAGTCCGTGGTAGTGAGATGTGGTCATCTGTGTGCTTGAGGAGTGCATCCAGCACTTGCGTCAGTGTACGCGAAAACGATGGTTGTGATATGCCATGCAAGTGCCCTACTGTGTGCTGGTAGGTGCCTGTGGCCAGGAAGTGGAGCACGGACACTACCTTCAGTAGGGGGGGGGTGGCGGTGGGTGTTTCAATCATGCTGGCGATGTCGTTGTGTATCATGTCCACGATGGTGGTGATGGTGTCCCGGTCCAGTCGATACAGGGTGTGGATCTGCTCAGCGGTGAGGTTGAATGGGTTGGGTCTGACGCGTGGGATTGGGGGCTGCCTGCGTGGTAGCACTGGCTGTGCTGGTGGGGCATGCTGGGCCTGCCTTGCCCTCCTTCTCCTCCTGCGTCTCCTCTGTGCAGCCTGTTGTTGTTGTTGTAGTTGTTGTTGTTGTTGTTGTTGTTGTAGTTGTTGTTGTTGTTGTTGTAGTTGCTGTTGTAGCACTCGCATTGCTATCAGGTCCTCCAGCCCCAACATTGCTAGTCCTATCGGTAGCATTGTGGTGTGTGACTGGGTGTGGGCAGGGGTGGGGTGTGCTCTTTTTGTGCTTCCTGTGTCTGTATTGCCTTCACCTGTGCTGTTTCTGTGCACCTGTGGCAGCTGCATTCACTTGACTTGTCCCTTTGCGGTTGATTCGCGATGGCGTTGTTAGCGCCATGGCGGTAAGGTACTTTACGGGCTGGGTGATGGCGTAAGGTGCATGTCCGCTTGGGTCGGCATTCGCGTACCTTACCGCCATGGCGCTAGTTACGGTGTGGGAGGTCGCGTGCACGCGCCCTTGGCGCAGTTAGCGGCAGCGTTGTCTACTATGCCGCTAGTGGCATCGTAGTTAACGGTCAGGGGTCGTAATCGGCCCTAGCGGAAAACGATGGCGGTAATCGTTTACCGCCATCGTTTTACGCTTAGCGCCAGGGTCGTAATGAGGCCCAATGTCTTTCCTTTTTCAGATGCTGTGACGATGAAGATTATCCTTCTAATGGCACGTAAGTAGAAAGACTGCACTAGCGCTGGAGAATGCTCCGTAATGTCTCTTTTGTCTTTGCAGGTGCTGAGGTGCAGCGTGAACAGATTGAAAGCGACGGGTAAGCAGTCTTGTAACTAAGCGTTACTAACCGATGTATCTTGCCTTGCAGGTGCCGGAATGCAGCGCGAGCTGAGTTGGAACGGGCGTAACACAGGTAAGCAGAACTTGTAGTTGAATATTACTGACCGATGTTCTCTCTCTTTGCAGATGTCGGATGCCGGAAGAGAAAGGCAGAAAAAGGCGCCTTGGATGCTCCGTTGGATTAGGTAAGTAGATTTGCTGCCTTTACTTTAGCCTAACCTGTGCCTTTGTTTTGCAGGAGCTGCAGAAGACTGAAGAAGACTGAAGATTGGATTCCAGCAGGTTATTTCGTGTTCACAGGATCTGGAGCTGGAGGTTTCCTGGAGCTGACACGGTGAGCGTCCTGCTGCAGATGCAGAATAACGCGAAGCACTTGAAACCAATCGGGTGTGGTTTAAATAGCCTTCTGTAGTGCTTAAGCATCTCCTTCCACGGCCCCACCCAGGTAAGAAAAGAGTTCCAGATTTCTAGAAGAGTTCCTGTGTTCTGCTTCCAGGGAGTGGCTCCTGCTCCACCCAGACAGAAAAAGTAGTTCCCGGCAGAGAAGGATCAGGAGACCAGTTAGCTGGTAAGTAAGCAGCATGGTCTGCTACAGGTAGGTCCACCAAGCACTCTTATCTAATATGAGCCCGGCGCTTCCTGTGCCGGGACCAGTCACCATCATGAGCCTGGCGCCACTGGCGCCAGGACAAGGTCCAGAGGGTCCCTATAGGGACTGGCTGGTTCCTGGGATCAGAGTCATGGGCCTGCTTCCAAGGTCGTGGGGCAAGTCCTGACCCCTTGGAAGCAGGGATCATGACAGCACCCCCCCTCAAGGCCCCTCCCAAGGTTGACTTCTCCGGAGGTCTTGGTTTGTTAGGAAATGTCCGATGAAATTTCTTGATTAGTCGGGGTGCGTGTACATGTTCTGCAGGTTCCCAAGATCTTTCTTGGGGGCTGTAGCCTTTCCAGTCAATCAGGTAGTGTAGTTTTGATTTGGAGATCTTGGAATCCAGGATATTTTTGATTTCAAACTCAAGTTCTCCGTCAACTAGGATATGTTCAGGAGATTTAGTCAATCGGGTTTCTGGTTGAACTGGTTTTAGTAGTGAAACATGGAAGACTGGGTGCATTTTCATGCGAGGGGGTAAATCCAACTTGACCGCTACTGGATTTATTATGGCAATAACAGAGTAGGGTCCCAGGTATCTTGGGTTAAAGGTGCGTGGTCCCTTTAGGGGTAAATATTTGGTAGATAACCAGACTTGATCTCCAATTTGGTATTGAGGGGCTTCCTTTCGATGTTGATCTGCCCCTTTCTTGTATTGTTCCTTGGCCCTTTGAAGGTGGCTAGTAGCTTCCTTGAAGGCTTGGGTGATGGTTGAATGTAGGTGGTCAACTGCTGGTGTTCCAAGATCCTGAGGTGGATCCAGGTTAGAGGTTCGAGGATGATTACCATACAAAAGAAAAAACGGGGTCTTTCCGGTTCCAGAGTGGACTGAGTTATTGTAAGCGTACTCGGCTATCCAAAGGATGTCCTTCCAAGTTCCTCCTGTCTGTTGCAGCATGCAGCGTAGGTACTGTTCCAAAGTCTGATTGGTCCTTTCGGTCTGACCATCGGTTTGTGGGTGGTGACTGGTGGAAAGCCTCACATCAATTTGAGCTAACCGACAGCAACTCCGCCAGAAGTGGGAGATGAATTGACTTCCTCTGTCTGAGATTAAAACTTAAGGAAAGCCGTGCAACCGAACGATGTTTTCAAGAAATTCTCGAGCCACGATTGCTGCTGACGGTAACCCCTTTAGTGGGATGAAATGTGCCATTTTTGAAAATAAGTCTACGATTACCAGGATTGTATTGTATCCGGAACAGGGAGGTAAGTCGGTGATAAAGTCCATGGAAAGGGTATGCCAGGGATGAGGTGGGATTTCAAGTGGTTGTAAGAGGCCTGCTGGTTTTTCCTTAGGACTCTTGTTCTGGGCGCACACTCCACAGGACATGACAAAGTTTCTGATGTCTTTTCTCCAAGATGGCCACCAAAAGTGACGCTTGACCTTTTCCGAGGTCTTGGCCATACCCGGGTGTCCTTCCATTAAGGAGTCGTGATAACAAGAGATGACTTGATTTTGTAAGCTGGTACAGGGTAGATAAAGTCGTTCCTTGAAGTATAATAAGTCGTTCTTTACTGTGAAGTCTTCCCCCCGAAGCTGCCATTTTTGTATGTCCGTTGGAGTTACAAGTTGTTTAACCTGGGTTTCAATTTCTTCAATGGATTGCATGCTGATCAAACCCAGGATTCTTTGTTCAGGAATAATAGGTACGAGCTCAGGGTTAACCATGTGTTCCTCAACTCCGATTCGAGAGAGGGCATCCGCTTTACCATTCTTATTGCCTGGTCGGTAGGTGATTATAAAATCAAATTTGGCAAAAAATAATGCCCAGCGAAGTTGTCTGGAGGATTGAGCTTTGGCTGATTTAAGATACTGTAGATTACGATGGTCAGTAATGACAGTGACTGTGTGTCGGGCTCCTAAGAGATAATGCCGCCAGGCCTTAAAGGCGGACTTAATAGCCAACAGTTCCTTATCGGTAATGGTGTAATTGATTTCTGGGGCTGATAATTTACGAGACCAAAACGCCACGGGGTGCAACTGGTTGGTTTCTGGATCTCTTTGTGAAAGCACTGCTCCCATAGCAAGGCTGGAGGCATCGGTCTCGACGATGTAAGGTAGTTCCGGGCGGGGATGTTTTAAAATCGGGGCGGAGGTAAATTTAGTCTTTAGCTCCTGAAAGGCTTGTTCTGCCTCGGTAGACCATTCAAAACGTTTGTTTTTTCTGAGGAGAGCTGTAATGGGTTGGACTACCCGAGAAAAGTCTGGAATAAACCTGCGATAGAAGTTGGCGAAGCCCAACATACTTTGAACCCCTTTTACAGATGATGGTGAGGGCCACTTGATTATTGCATCTACTTTCCTCGAGTCCATGTGAACTCCGTTAGGTGACAAAATAAATCCCAGAAATTCGACCTCCGTAACATGAAAGACGCACTTCTCTAATTTTGCAAAAAGTTTGTGTTTGCGGAGCCTCTCCAGTACTGCGGTTACATGTTTTCGGTGTTCTGCCTCAGAGGACGAATAAACCAGAATGTCGTCAATGTATACAACTACACACACATCAATGAGTTCACGGAGCACGTCATTCATAAAGAACTGGAATGCGGCCGGTGCGTTACACAACCCGAAGGGCATCACTTGATACTCAAACAGTCCATACTTGGTACGAAAGGCCGTCTTCCATTCATCGTCCTCCTTTATTCGCACCAAATGGTAGGCTCCTCTGAGGTCTAACTTAGTATATATGCATGCGTTTTTTGACTTGGTCAAGTAGTTCTGGGATCAATGGCAATGGATACCTGTTCTTAATTGTAATCTGGTTCAGGGCACGGTAGTCTATACACGTTCTTAAGTCTCCCTCCTTTTTTGGCACGAAGAACAGAGCTGAGGAGGCCGGGGACTTCGAAGGACGGATGAATCCGTTAGCCAGGTACTGGTCCAAATATTGCCTTAGGTGGAGATTTTCAGGTTCAGTAAGGGCATAAATCCGACTGCACGGAGGAGTGGATCCGGGAATCAGGTCTATCTGACAGTCGTATGATCTGTGAGGAGGCAAAGAATTAGCTTGGTCTTTCCGAAAGACATCTTGGAATTCCTGGTATTCAGGAGGCAGTTGCGGACTCTCAGAAACAGTTGCAGCTAGTTTGGTGGAGAGCTGAGGGTAGCAGGTAGAAGCGCATTCTGGAAACCGTATTGTCTTTGCTCGCCAATCAATTTGAGGATTGTGTTTCTCCAACCAAGGAACTCCCAAGATGACTTGAAACTGAGGGGCCTTGATCACATCAAACACGATCTTCTCTTGATGCCCATCTTGGCTTACTAACGTTACTTCCATGGTGGTGTGAGTTACGGGTCCGGAAGCTATTTCTGTCCCATCCACGGTGGTAATGACGTCTTTCACCGTCTTTGGACAAAGAGACAGATTCATCCTGGCGGCCAGCTCACAGTCCAAGTAATTCCCGATTGCGCCACTGTCAATGTATGCTTTAATGGCATGCATACGATTAGGTTGTTCAGGACTCACGAGGACCATGGGCATGATGAAATGCGAGGTCAAAGAACTGGTTTTAACGCTCGGCAAGCGGACCTCTACACTTGCCGGGCGAGGTCGTTTCCGGGCTCAGAATTCTCGGTACCTTTATCAGACGCCCCTACTATCTTCTTCTTGGGCTTCACTGGACAATCTCGAAGAAAGTGCCCTGAGTTTCCGCAATAGAGGCATAATTGCAGTTGTCTCCTCCTTTCCCTCTCCTTTTGGGTTAAAGGTCCTTTTACACCCCCTATTTGCATGGGTTCCACTGAATCAGTTCCTTTCGTAGAACTTTGTGGCTTTGAAAAAAGTCGGGTTTCAAATCTGGATCGATCGGCTTTCCGATTCTGAAGTCGATGATCCAATTGCACTACCAGATCGATATATTCGGAACAGACTTGTGGAGGATTTACCACTTGAGCCAGAACGTCTTTTAATTCCCCACGCAGACCTCTGTAAAACAGTGTGATCCTCTTATCCTCCGGCCATCTGGTTTCCACCACTAGTCTGTTAAATGATGCAATATAAGTCAGAAGATCTTGATTGCCCTGTCGTAGCGAAAGAAGTTCATTGTCCAAGGCCTGTCCCTGATAGTGCCTTGCGAACAGTTTCTCCATACTGGCTTGGAAGTCCTGGAAGTTATGGAGAATGGGGTCATCTTGAGACACTAAAGGAACAGACCAATCTGGGGCACTGCCACTGAGATAAGAGAGCACGAAGGCCACTTTAGCCTGGTCCGTTGGAAAAGCGGCGGGTCTGCACAAAAAGTGCAAGCGACATTGATTGAAGAACACAGCAAACCTTTTTGAATCACCTGAAAAGCGTTCGGGCGGAGCCAAAGGTATATTTCCTGGTAGATTGATTTGTACTGGATTCGAGGAAGCTGGAGGAGCGTAGCCCCCACTTGGGGTTGGTAGAGGAATTTGTCCAGCTTGGGCTTGCAGCAATTGTCTAGCCAAATCGTCTGTTCGCTCTTTGGAGACCACTAACTCCCTCTTTAGGGCATTTGTTTCCTGACGTGCAGCGTGTACTTCCGCCCTCAACTCCCCGAGTAATTGGGCCAACTGGTCTGTGTCTGAGGTTTCCATTGCGCCTGGGCGGGAATTTTGTGGTAAGGCTTCGCGTTCTGTAACGCTCACCTGGTTCCCCCGGAGGCGCAGGTCTTGATCTGGCGAGGATACTGTCTTCAGTGTTAGGCGCAGGGTTCGTTTTGCTCCCGGACTGGGCCCCCTTCCCACCGACAGTTTAAGCTGAAGAGTGAGATGTCTGCAAGGGTAAACCAAGGTATTAGTGTTTGGAAGATTCGGAAAGTTCCTAGCCCCTCTCGCCCTTTCTTTCCCCGTGGAACTGGGTTGATATTGCGCTTACCTTATATAGGTAAATGCCGGGCTCTCCATCCTGCGTCTTGTGCAGGGGCGCTGGATCCAGTTGCTTCACTGGATGCGAGCTCTGCCTCTTGATAGCAGAGGATTTGCTGAGAGCGAAGACGCCGTTAATGCACGAGCGTGCCTTGTAAGTATTAAAGTTCCTTTTGCATTGTTCTCTTCTCCTTCAAAAGTCTTAAGTCTGTAAAGTCTATGTCTTTCCTTTTTCAGATGCTGTGACGATGAAGATTATCCTTCTAATGGCACGTAAGTAGAAAGACTGCACTAGCGCTGGAGAATGCTCCGTAATGTCTCTTTTGTCTTTGCAGGTGCTGAGGTGCAGCACGAACAGATTGAAAGCGACGGGTAAGCAGTCTTGTAACTAAGCGTTACTAACCGATGTATCTTGCCTTGCAGGTGCCGGAATGCAGCGCAAGCTGAGTTGGAACGGGCGTAACACAGGTAAGCAGAACTTGTAGTTGAATATTACTGACCGATGTTCTCTCTCTTTGCAGATGTCGGATGCCGGAAGAGAAAGGCAGAAAAAGGCGCCTTGGATGCTCCGTTGTATTAGGTAAGTAGATTTGCTGCCTTTACTTTAGCCTAACCTGTGCCTTTGTTTTGCAGGAGCTGCAGAAGACTGAAGAAGACTGAAGATTGGATTCCAGCAGGTTATTTCGTGTTCACAGGATCTGGAGCTGGAGGTTTCCTGGAGCTGACACGGTGAGCGTCCTGCTGCAGATGCAGAATAACGCGAAGCACGTGAAACCAATCGGGTGTGGTTTAAATAGCCTTCTGTAGTGCTTAAGCGTCTCCTTCCACGGCCCCACCCAGGTAAGAAAAGAGTTCCAGATTTCTAGAAGAGTTCCTGTGTTCTGCTTCCAGGGAGTGGCTCCTGCTCCACCCAGACAGAAAAAGTAGTTCCCGGCAGAGAAGGATCAGGAGACCAGTTAGCTGGTAAGTAAGCAGCATGGTCTGCTACAGGTAGGTCCACCAAGCACTCTTATCTAATATGAGCCCGGCGCTTCCTGTGCCGGGACCAGTCACCATCATGAGCCTGGCGCCACTGGCGCCAGGACAAGGTCCAGAGGGTCCCTATAGGGACTGGCTGGTTCCTGGGATCAGAGTCATGGGCCTGCTTCCAAGGTCGTGGGGCAAGTCCTGACCCCTTGGAAGCAGGGATCATGACAGCCTCTTCCTCGTCCCAGGACCAGAGTGGTAAAAGCACCTAGTCCTCATTGCTCCTAGTTGCCTCTTCTTCGTCCAAGTACTTCCAACAGTCATGCATGAGGAAATCAGGGGAGTTGACTCAAAATACCCCATAAAGTTGGGGGAAGGGTTGGGTTGATCAGTAGTAGGAAAAGGGGTATACAGTGTCTTTCCTAAAGGCATCCCACTGCCAGTCCACACAGACCCTCCCAACAGGTGATCCTCCCTATTTGTTCTCTTCCTGACACGTCTGGACTGAGGGTATCTCATACCCTTTTCTCTGCCAATGGGACATGGATAACAATATCCCATAACTGCCCCTGGAACAAAGGTTTCCTCATGTAAGGCGGATGGGGAAGTACAGTGTCTTGCTTGAGGGCACCCCACTCCAATCCCCAAGGACCCTCCACTCAGGTGACTCTCCCTTGCTTCTCCACCCCCAGGGTCAGGGTCAGGATCCAAAGCGATGGCCTTTCCCTGGCCACCTGTGCAGAGGATCCCAGGGGAGTAGAAGTGAGAATGCCCTCAGGTTTCTTACAGTCCATAGAGGGGGATTCTCTCCTCATGAGATCCTCCTGCTCAGTACCACCCTTAGGGGGACTATCTGGTAACAACCTCACCTCTCTGCCCTGTCATGGGCAGGGGCTCCACTCGGAGAGAAGTGACGACATCCAAGGATTTGTCACAACTTCTTTATATCATCCGCAATCCAATAGCATGATTGAAACATTTAATAGAAGATTGAAAGAACTGGTACAGATGTGTGTACAAAATAACTGGAACTTTGGGAGGGAGTTAGTGATGTGTATTGCTTCTTACCATAATACAACCCACAGTGTAACAGATGTGACTCCTTTCCAGTTAATGTGTGGCCATGTAATAGATTGTGTCCGGTATGTGTGAGAGTTGAAGGAAGACAATACAAATGAAATGAAGAGATGCAGAGAGAGTTGTAAGTCAGAGTACAAGATAAGGTAAGCAGAAAAGGTATACCAACGACAGATGCAGAGCAAGAATGCTTGGCATGCAAGGGGTAGATTGGGTCAGAGTGAAGTTACCTGGAAGAATAGTAAAGGAATTGCCAATTTTTTCAAGTCCCAAAAGGGTGAGTGGGTGCAGGGGAACTTGTGTCTCTTTGGAAAATGGGGATAGATGGAACATGAATAGGATAACAACATGCCAAGTTGGAAGGAGTGTGAGTGAGGGTGGAATGAGTGGTCCGTGGCAGGAGTTGGTGGAAGAACAAAGAGTGAATGAACAGAAGGATGCTCTGGTTAATGATGAAAGACAAGTAGAAGGAGGAAACAGAATGGGGATCTTGAACCAGAGGAAGAACAAGATCTGTCTTGATGGGTTCACAATGAGATACAAGGATTATGTCATGTTCTAAAGCTCTGTTATCTTTAAAACTGTATTTAATTAAAAAAGGGAAGATGTGTAGCATCTATGGCTCATGCGGGTCCTCCCGTGTGTGAGACCCACATGAACCATTGAGTGTTCTGTGAGTGACGATTGGGAGCTGTGAGGGGTCAGTAATGCGAAGTGGATAACTGTTTGATGATTTATCAAAACATGCAATTTTATTCTCAAAATAAATGTAGTAAAATGCCTCACTATATGTACTCTGATGAGGATTTCCCTGCCTAACCAAAGCTAAGGGAAAACACTCTACAGACGATATCGGGCCGTCGCGCTAAGCAACAAATACACAAAGAAAATATATGGCAATACAACATACAATAAACTACATTCACAGTTTTTGAGTAACCTTCTGATGTCCTGGGTGCATTCCCTTGCCCAGGATTCAAGGACAACCGTGCTAATGTTCAACCAAAGAAGGAAATGTCTCAAATCAGTTCTTGATGTTTCAAATTCAAAGTAAGGTTTGTTAACCAAATTTCCAATGATAGCAAATCTCCTCTCCTTTTTTAAATATCCAGTCTCCACTTCCACCAAATAGCACCAATGGTAATCCCAACCCTGATGATTTGTCACCTATTCAAGAAGACTTGCCACAGTTCAAAAGAAATGCAATATTCACAACTGTCAGGGATACACATTTCTTGGTTAATAGTTAGTATTTCCTTAGTTACAGTTTTAGAATTACAATGGTATATTTGTTGGGATGATTTCACAGTACTGTTGCACCCACTTCAGCAACTTCACATCTACTTCAAGTAGACATGACAATCTTCCTCAGAATATCTCTCCAAAAGGGGCAGACCCTTTGCCTCTTTTGTCTGTCTGCCACAATGACACTGTGGGGTTGCCTTTAAGACTCACTTCTCTCTGTCTTCCACAGGCTTTGGCACTACAGGTTGTGTCAACTTCAAAATAGTCTTTGCAAGCAGCCAGTTTCTTTTACCCAACTTTTCAACCCAAGTAATTACCCAGAAGCCTTGGGGCCACTCTCTTAGCTTCAGGTTATGCTTTGCTCATTTGCATTTTAGGCCAGTTGAACTATTATTAACGTCACCGTAACAGATTGCTTTTTAACTCTGAGAAAGGCTGGTTTCACGCTTAATATGAGAAGACCCTTGGCTTGGGCAATGCCTGTTTTCTTCAATAGTTAATTAACTTTAGCTTCTTATAGAGGAAATGTTGTGCCTCGTTAAAGTAAAGAATAGAGTTCAGTCTTTCTTTAGGAATCACAATTAGGCACATGCGACCACTTCTTAAGGTAGTTCTCAAAGGTTAAAGACTTGTACTGAATTGTATTCCCGTGTGAAAGTAAAGGATAGAGTTATGTCTTCCTCTGGAAATCACAATTAGGCACATACAACAACTCTGTGATCTAGTTTTCACAAGTTAATGACTTCAACAATGACTTCAACAATTGTTTTATCAAGGTTAGGTATTCGGTAATGGTCTTTGCAATGCTCACTCTTCTTAATCAGTGACAGGCGACCACTCCTTCTTAGGTAGATACAGTTGGCCTCATTACAAGTTTGCCGGTCTGGAAACAACAGTGCCGGTAAGCTTACCGGCACCATTGTTGCCGGACCTGAAAACTATGAGTCTGCTTGCCGGAGCCGATGTGCCCAACGGGTCGGACCCTTCCGAGTACAGTGGCCACGGTAGGCAGACCGTCATTGAAGCACCAGCACCGTTATTAACGGTGCTGGTGCTTCTGTGTTCCCCATTCCCATAGAGTCCTATGGTACTCTATGGGGATTTACAATTTACCAACGCCAGGGTTGTAATCCCCCAGTATTACTGGCAAGACTGGTGCCGGTAAATATTTACAGGTCTAGTGGCAACCAGCCGGTAATACCGGCACGGTTACTGCCATACTCATAATGAGGCCCAGTCTGTTAAGGGTTTAACAATGGGTTTAAGCAGCATTTGCTCACCACGCGAGTAAAAAGACTTTCCTAATATACGTGGGTGCTACTTTTGCATTGTTCATGTATTATAACTTCAACAAACAACTTCAGCTCGCTTTAAATCGCATGTGAGTGTATAGAGTACTGGATACTGCTACCAGCAATGCTTGGGCAAGGTATTGGAACACAGGCTTCGCTCACCGGCTTCTTTAAAACTAGCTCTGCGGATTGCACTGCTACCATGACTTCTACCACAACTTCGACTGCTTTTGGCTTCTTAGGGACCCACACCATGCCCCTCTCGCTCTGGAGACCCACGGCTTGACAATTGCTCCTCGTATCGTTCTCCAACACGTTTGCTTCACTGCAACCACAGCAATCAAGGCTCACAAGGTGAAAGACAGCTCTCCTGCATGCCTTCCACTGCACAGCCTCTGAACCTCAGAGTTTTGGGGAACAGGACCCTGAGAACAAGCAGGTGACATCCGCTGTCTCCACTTATCGACGTCCCTCTCCCACTTCTGCTAGGTTTGCCAGCTTCATGTCTTCTTCTTTCTGCTATTACTGCTACAACTCCCATTCCAGTCACAGTTACAGCTCTTTCCGATTGTCTGCACCAGAGGGTGTTTTATGCCTTCCAGGTTCCATCAGGTATGGGCTGTTAGGCTTAATTGCCTGACTACTGCTACAGCATGCCTCTTCAGCCCTCTTTCTCGTCCCAGTACTCATGGTAGTATGGGACATGCAGTCCCCTTCAACAAAGTTGGTTCTTTTATCAATAGAGTTAATTTTAAGGGTAGATTTATTTCTCTTAAACTCATTAAAAGATAGATTGCTAGAATGTGTGGTTACAAAGGAAGGAATTTGACTAAGGGCATTATTGCCCAATCTTTTTACCTTATACCATTGGGAATAAGCAGGGTGTTCATCCTGAAACGCTTTAAAAGATATTTCTGTTAACAAGGCTTGCTTGGACTTAACAGAACTTGTACCCGGGAAACAGATCTTATATGAGGGTCAGGGGCATTAAAATGACAATATGCCATTACCTGTTTGGCAACCCAGAAAGGTAATTCCTTTCAGAGGAAAATATCACGTCTCATCCCATGGGATCTCCTCACCAGCCTGGGCCCTGTCTCCTCCCGGGTGCGCCTCCTGCAGTACACCACCCCTCAGGTCAGGATCATGAAGCGTCTGCCCTTCCCTGGGAGAAGACTTTAGGCAGGGTTTCAGTGAGGGATTCATAGGATTCTTCACAGGGCAGAGGATCAACGGCTATTCCAGACACCAGCTGCCTCTCTCCCCTGCTCCATGTAAACTTAATAAAGCCCTTATTTACGTTACTTTTAAGGCGTCCTCATTCCCACAGGGCTGAAGGCGGACCATAATGAGGCATAGGCCCAGGAGTGAAGCAAAGGAGGAAAGGGTGGATGCCCACGGGAAGGGGTCCTGAGGGCACCAAAGAGGTTTTTTTTTAAATATGGCGGCGCCCAGGGCACGAATGCTTGGATTCAGTGGAGTAACTTTGCTGAAGAAGTTGGGGGGGACATGACATCTGAAGAAAAGGTGCCCCAGCCAAATGAATGGGGACAAAATGGTGTGCCATGAAAGTTGGGGGGGGACAAACACCCCTGTCCCTCCCCTAAAATTATGCCCATGCTGGGATTGTTCAAAGGTAATCATAGCTGGTGTGTACGGCTTTAAATATGGTGCTGCAGGAAGAACAAACAGTCTACGGCATCATCAGGGCAGAAAGAATAAAGGAACTTGTTTCCCGCCATCCCTCCCTGATCTTAAAGATTGAAGAGCGTCAGGGATCCACAAGGATTCTAAGTGTGACTGCGAATAGGGTGCAGTGTACAGTTGACGCAGGGAGTGGTTTACAAGCGCTCAGTCTGACCAATACGAATCAAAAAGCAGAGTTTTGATGTAAAAGGGGGAGGGGAATAGCCCCCTCTACAGTAAGGGCCCCTCTGGAGAGGGTGCTTAAAGGAACTGAACTGAGATAACCTTGACTGAATTAGACAACCAGAAGATGCACAAGGTCACGGGTCAGCTGGTTTCTTAGGATTTTATGGAATGATTTAATGTAACTTGAGAACGTTTTTAATTTGATGTTTAATAAACTTACGGCCTTTCTATCCGCAAGCATGGTTTCCTCTAAAGTCATGTCTCCTCTGGTTGTTGAAACTATTATTTATTTATTTGTATATGATTCAGAGGAATCTTTACAAAACAATAATTTAAACATTTAATTACAACAGTTCATAAAATAAAGTAAAATACTTTAAGATACTTTCTTAAAATACTTCATAAAAATGCCCTCACTAGTTGCATTAAAAACCATTAAACTGCATAAAATAGAACTATATAAATAAGTAGCTCAGACAATTAGAATCAATCGATTGAGATAAGATTAAATGCTGTAACTACTAAGCTGCCATAGGAATTCTATGACAAGACAGGAGGCTCGCATTATGCTTATCTTTCTTTAATACTGCCATATCAGCATTTCAAAACTTCAACTTTTAACTTTTATGTTTTGGTTTTTCTTACATGTTACTTGGGAAAAAACAAAGCAGGAAGTTACAAGTTTCATCTCTCAACTGAATCAACTAGGTTTTAGAAACCACGCTTCCCATAATCCTGAGGCCCTTTGTAGTCCTGACCTCTACTCCCACACCAATCAGTGGCCAGATAGGGGTATAAACACTGGCTCCCCTAGGTCCATTCCTCTTTCTTTTTGCTGCCAAACTGAGATAAGTGTTATGTCTCATGTTTCTGTTCTTAAATTATCATTGCCTATTATGATTTAGTCTCTGAATGTACTCATTATCAATGATAGTTAGTTGATAGACTAACAGGTGTTTGATTGATGGCTGTCGAGAGCTTATTTTACAGCGTTTGTACCGTGTGTAGGAAGCGCGCGCGTGCGTATTACCAGTGTTTTTCCCCAGTCATGCTTTTATTTCAATTCTAACAGGAACGGGAGTGAGGAGAGGCGGGGCGGAGCCGTGGGCAAAGCCGCTCGCTTCTGGCAGCCGCCCCGTTCTCCTCCGGCGTAGCCGAAGTCTTCGCACGCGAAGGCTCTAGGACCCTGCGGCAGCCTACATTATACGCGTGTGCGCGGAGGCGGCTCGCGCCGCCGAACGCGCAGGGCTTTAGGACCCAGCAAAGCAGGTTCAGCTTCATATCATTCCCGGCATGCTCCACGTTCTCCTAACGCTCGCTTTTCGCGCGTACACATAGCGAAACTGAGCGGAGGGTCGTGTGAGTCTGTACCTGAGAGGAATTTTTTCGAAAATAAATAAATAAATAAAAAGGAAAAAGACATTCCTTAGTGGCATCTGTTGGATCTACAGAGAACGTGAAACAGTTCACAGATAGGCTAGAAGGCGCAGAGTGCACAGGAGGTAAACTCTGATTTAGAGCCTTAATTTTCAGCTGACCCCGAGAAGTTAGCGCTGCTAACAGTATTCAATGGCTCACTCATCGCACCCGATAGATTCCCAGTCCACCTCACCAGAGTGGAGTGAACAAGAGTGGGAGGAAGAACCCACCTGGCAAGACACAGATTTATCCCTCAGCTTCAAGAGGGTACTGGGAGATTCACTTTCTCAAGCAGTCTCCCAAGGGGTGCAACCTTTGACTGAAAGGTTAGAAATGCTCGAAGCATGCATGGCTGAGCAGCGGGAACAGCTAGCGGCCAGGAAGAGACGGGCCGACAGCCCTGGAGAGGGGACGTCAGCTGGACACCCTCAGGAGAGGGTTGAAAATAAGGGAGGTAAAAAAGCCCGGAAGAGCGCTGACTCTTTGACCCCCTCGGGCACAAAAGATAGGGTTGACTCTGTTCCCCAAAGTGAAAGCGACCCAGTCGCCAGATTGAAAGAAGCCTTTCTAGCAACATTAGCAGATGGCCACATCAGACCCCCCTGCCCCAGGGGTGGACAATTCAGGGGATTATGAAGAGGGATACGCCCCCGACGACAAAGGCGGCGAGGAAGAAGAGTTCCCTCAGCCAATTCCTCAAACTCTTCCCGAGGAAGAAGACAACGTAATAGATATGTTCGACCCGGAGTCCATTAGACACCCAAAGTCTTCTGAGTGGGTGCCCTCACCCAGAGTGGCATTATACATGTCACAACACATCAGGAAACCGCTGAACAGAGAAGTTCGATACCGCATGCGATCAGAATGTCCACGGCCTGAACTGCCGGGAAGCTGGCAGATACACCAGAACTAGACCCAAAAATGGTCACTTTCGTGACCAAAACAGCACGAGACGTTAGGAAAGGCATCGATCGTGCATGGAAAGGGTGTCAAGATAAGCTCTTGGACTTAGCGGGTCCACTGGCAAAGATTAT
Organism: Ambystoma mexicanum; assembly: GCF_040938575.1. Taxonomy (NCBI): domain Eukaryota; kingdom Metazoa; phylum Chordata; class Amphibia; order Caudata; family Ambystomatidae; genus Ambystoma; species Ambystoma mexicanum. Next base: position 1,123,984,189 of record NC_090923.1, on the reverse strand, counting down.
GGACCTTGTCGAAAAATCAAAAGATACTGGTACCCCAGTAGATATTCACGCCCTAGGTAACTAGCTCAAAGGGCAGTGTGCTTGTTGGGTAACGCCAACTGTGCACTCTCTTCGGAGCGTAGAAGAGACATCCTCCTAAAGATCGACAATAAGCTCAGCCATCTAGCCACGTATGAAGCAGGGGAGGGCGCCAAAGGCCTGCTTTTCGGGGAGGCCTTCGCTAAGAAAATGTCTCAATTTGTTGGCACCTACTCAGCCCTCGAGAGCTCAAAGCTCTATAAAGAAGATATTTCCCGGTCGTGTTTTTGCTGGGACCGGACGAGTCAGAGGTCGTTCGTCCGGTCGCTACAACTATCAAAAAAGGCCTCAAGGTCCACGCGCTCAATGTTGGGAAAACCGTCAACAGGACACCTTTTTCCCGGCCAAAGGAAGACATCCAAGAGGCCGCAGAGGAAGAGGTTCTTTCCGTCAGCCCGGCGCAGCAGGCGGTGAGTACACCAATTGTTCCTATCGGAGGCAGAACTCTCCGTTTTCTGAGAGAATGGCAAGCTTTGTCAAGCGATGCTTGGGTTTTACAAGCAGTAGCGGGCCTTCACCTAGATTTCATAGACATCCCAAAGCAGTACAGAGAACCTGTCCACATTTACATGCCACTAGAAGAGAAAGCGCTTTTACACAGCGAGTTAAGCAAATTAGTAGAGAAAAACGCAATAGAGCACGAGAGCACAGAAAGACAGTTTTTCCTCAGCAATATGTTCCTGGTGCGCAGAGGGGAAAAGATTTGTCCAGTCATAAATCTAAAAGAGTTGAACAGTTGGCTGCAATACAACCATTTCAAGATGGAAGGCATCCATCTCCTCCGAGACCTATTGCGTTCAGGAGATTGGCTAGCCCGTCTAGACCTCAAAGACGCCTATCTAGCGATTCCGATAGCAACTACCTTTCGGAAGTATCTCCAGTTCCAATGGGAAGGAGAGATTTGGCGCTTTGCATGCCTGCCGTTCGGGCTGGCGTCAGCACCGTGGGCGTTCACGAAAGTGATGAAGCCCGTAGCTGCCGCTATCAGGGAGAGAGGTATCCGTATGATTATCTATCTGGACGATATCCTGGTGATGGGATCCAGCAAAGAGACCCTAACGAGAGATGTGCAGTGGATTTTCAAGTTCCTATCATCTCTGGGATTCTTAGTGAATTTAGAGAAGTCCCAATTAGCGCCAGTTCAGAGGTTGGAATTTTTAGGCTTCACCATAGATACCGTGAAAGCGACTCTAGAGCTTCCAAGTCACAAAGTGAGAGCGATAAAGAAGGAGATCAGGACAGTGATTGCAAAGCGAGTAATTTCGCTTCGGAACCTGGCTAGAATAGTAGGCCTGCTTGCAGCCTCCATTCAGGCCATCTTCCTGGGACCGTTACATTATCGAGCATTACAGAGGCTCAAGATCAAGCATCTCCGCGGAGGCCTAAAATACCATCAGCTAGTGAACCTAGACCAAGAAGCCATGACAGAGCTACAGTGGTGGCTAGAGAACATGGAAGCCTGGAACGGGCGAGCGATCTTCAGAGATGTTCCAGAACTGACCATCGAGTCAGACGCAAGCAGGTCAGGTTGGGGAGCCAGGTGCGAACAAGCCCAGACAGGCGGGAAATGGTCCAGCGAAGAGTTGAATCTCCACATAAATTGTCTAGAACTTCTTGCAGGCTCCTTCGCAGTTCGGGCATTCACGAAGGACAAAATAAGATGTTGCGTATTGCTCAAGATGGACAACATCTCAGCAGTCCGCTACATCACCAAATTAGGGGGAACGAGATCCAGAATGCTAGCGGAATTAGCGAAGGATTTCTGGCATTATTGCCTTCAGAACGACATTGCCGTGACTGCGGAATATCTTCCAGGGAGCCAGAACAGTATAGCAGACTGGAACTCTCGGTATCTTGTAGACTCCAGCGATTGGAAGCTACACCCTCTAGTTTACAAGCGCCTCCAAGACATATGGGGACCCTTAAACATTGATCTATTTGCGTCCAGACTAAATGCGCAGACGCAGAAATATTTCAGTTGGAGGATAGATCCAGGAGCAGCGGGTACGGACGCTTTTCTACATCCATGGAACGGAGCAGTTCACTATGCCTTCCCACCATTCGCAATGATCACAAGAGCTCTAGCGAAAGTCCGCAGAGACAAAGCGGAAGTGGTGATGGTGCTACCCTGTTGGAGAGCGCAGGCCTGGTTTCCAGTAGCGATGGAACTTTCCACGGATTTTCCGAGGATAGTTCCGAGCATCCAGGACCTTCTACTCGACCCGACCAGTCGGGTTCACCCGCTCATAGAAGCGGGTTCCCTGCAGCTGATTGCCTGCAGGGTTTCAGGAGAAGATGGAACTTGCCAGGAATTTCGAACATCGCTGTAGATTGTATCCGAGATTCCTGGGCGCCTTCCACCATTAGGAGCTATAACACAGCTTGGAACGGTTGGGCGCAGTGGTGTTCAGAACACAGTCTGGATCCCATTTCAGCACCTCTAGTGAGCATCCTGAACTTTTTGGCTTCAAAATTCCAGGAGGGTTCTGCTTACAGAACGATAGGAGTATACAGATCCGCAATTTCAGCAGGGCACAAGAAAATAGAAAATAATCCAGTAGGAAAGCACCCAGCAATCTTACGGCTCCTCAAAGGTATAAAAACTGAGAAAGCCGCCAGGGCCAAAGTATGCGGTTTTATGGGACGTTAGAGACGTTTTTCAATTATTCCTTAGGTGGCCGGAAAATGAAGCTTTATCCCGGTCACAATTATCAGGCAAATTAGCTATGCTTCTATGTCTAGTAGCGTGCAGGAGAGTGTCAGACGTGAAAGCATTGGAAATCGATAGAAAGATATTTTATCCAGAAGGAGTAGCGTTTACTATCGCGAAAAGAACAAAGACCGACTCCAAAGTAATTTCCTACCCATATTTTGTAGAGAATAAGAAGTTATGCGTAGCTCAATGTATCAAAGATTATGAAGCAGCTACAGCGCATCTCAGACCGCGCGGCGTAACTCAGTTGCTTATAGAGCGTAGGAAACCTCAACACGCAGTAGCGACAGCAACCATTGCGAGATGGGTGAGGGAGGGCATGCAGTGGGCAGGGATAAACTTATCCTTATTTGGTGCACATTCCGCTAGGGGAGCAATGGCTTCTAGAGCGTTTGCGACAGGAGTAGCCCTACAAGATATTATGAAATCTGCTGATTGGTCTTCTGAATCCACCTTTAAGACTTTTTACTTCAAGCCAGTATCTGATATACCAAATAGAGTAATAGCAAGCTTTGAACAGGCATAATGCGAGCCTCCTGTCTTGTCATAGAATAAAGATTGCCCACGCTAATAGCTCAGGAAAGTCTTCATTCTATTAAAGACAAGGAGGCGAGCATTATATCCCACCCTAATGTATGAAACAAATGAGAGCAATGACTGAGCGAATGAGAACTGTCATGCATGGTGTTCCATTTGTAGTTCATTCCCGCCCTCATATGATTTTTCTGTTCTCATAGGAGACGATCAGAAGGCGACATGAGCAAGTCAGGATATGCACCGAGGATCTTCTGGCAAGTTGTCCCGTTGGACCGAACAGTCACGCCAGCTGCGGATCGAGTGCAGGCCCTATGGATTGTGTTTGACATTTTGAGGGACTCTCTGTACTTCTAGAACTCTGATGGCAAAAGAAAGAGGAATGGACCTAGGGGAGCCAGTGTTTATACCCCTATCTGGCCACTGATTGGTGTGGGAGTAGAGGTCAGGACTACAAAGGGCCTCAGGATTATGGGAAACGTGGTTTCTAAAAACTAGTTGATTCAGTTGAGAGATGAAACTTATAACTTCCTGCTTTGTTTTTTCCCAAGTAACATGTAAGAAAAACCAAAACATAAAAGTTAAAAGTTGAAGTTTTGAAATGCTGATATGGCAGTATTAAAGAAAGATAAGCATAATGCTCGCCTCCTTGTCTTTAATAGAATGAAGACTTTCCCGAGCTATTAGCGTGGGCAATCTTTATTATTATTGTTGATATTATTATCGTTATTACTAATGCAGTATACGATACACTACATTTAATGCAAATGCTCCCTCAACATTGTGTTAAAAATTCAAAAATGGGAGTGCAAGACATCAAATCTATTATGTGAATGTGTGTGGATAGGTATTCCGGTGAAATGGCTGAGTGCCTAAGTTAATGGAGCACACACTGCTGCCGCTGGCCTGGGGCAGCCTGTGCTGGGAAACAACAAGATAAAATACAATAAACAGCATATTTCAACCAAAGACACAGCATGAAATAAAATATGTTAAATGCTCATATATCAGTGGACACATTATCCATGAATTAGCTTATGGGCGGTGAGCGGCAAAGATGTTGATGCAATAGACCTAGACACCTGTATAGTGCTCGACCTATCCTCATCCTTATGTTAGGAGGACAAACATGTTCTATTACAAAATCTGTTGAGGTTATAAAACTTGTATTTCTGTGCTGATGGTGTGTAGGAAAGAGGACTATAATGCATAGGAAGCCTCTGATATTGACAAAGAATCTAAATAAAGAAGTACATTGGGTAGGCTGCCTCCTCCAGTGCCATTATTTGTGAGCACTCTTACGATTACAACCTAGAGCTTGAGTTATATCCCTGGCCTGCATCGTTGTTTTCTACCAGACAAGTACTAGACATGTTGTTTGAACGTGTGCAAATGCCAAGACAATAATCCTAATACTTCAGGTGACCTTGTAAGGTCGATTTTATGATTTCAGTAGACATTTTAGAAGTTTAATCTCCCCAGTTAACCATGCAAGTTACCATGATGGTATCCCCTTTGCTATTAGGCAAGCACAGGCAGATGACCCAAAGATAGTGTTTCATAGGCAGACGTTGGAGGGTCAAGCACACACTGTCAAAGGTATGTGCGTTTTACGGTGCTGCTGTTAGTTGTGGGGAGAAACATGAGATTGCAGGGGAAGCGGCTGTGTGGATGGTGGACAGAGGTTTTGGCTACACTTTTATGAAGCTTTAGGCCACCTAGCTTTTTTAAATTCTTCTTTATGCACTGCTTACAGAACCAATTAGGTTGGTTGAGCCACCACATATGTTACAGCATGAAATCAGCAGAGGATTTGGGCCGGAACAAGACAGAGCTGTTCTCTGGCAAAATGTGTCTTTCCAGAGCAATGATCTGTGCTGAGGCCAAACCCACTATGTTGTGTGAGGGCTTTAAGCGAACCACTCTGTCGCCCATAAGAAGCCCAAGGCATGTATCCTGTGCAGGCGACGTTCATCTGAAGGGCACTTCAGGAGACCCACATTAAGCATGAGAGGACTGTGCGATTGATTAACGAATCCTGTGAACCATTTAGAGGAATTTGATATCATCTGCTCAAGCAGAATAGCCCAAGCCTCACATCCATGAGTAAGCACTGTTCCAATGGGAATATATGGCTTGGGATTTACATACATTTTCGTTTAGGGTGAGGGTTATGACACTTAAGTGAGCAGATAGCCTGGTTTGCATTACTTGCTCAGAAGGAATTATTGCTTGAATAACTATCACAGACATATTTCAAATATACAATTCTGTGGTCATCCTTATGTTTATGCAAATCACCAGGAAACCACATGTGTGCTATTTGTTCCCCTCCTATTTCTCAAAGGTGATTAATTTACAGAACAAGAGTGTTTTACTCACTGATTTAATTGTTTATATGCTGAGTGAGAGAGGGATTAATTTACACATCTGAGACATTCATCTACAATATGCAGACTGGATGTAAACAATACCACGTAGCTCAAAGTGCCTGTTTGTAGGATCTCATGGTGCCCCCATAGTTGCACTTGATTCAGTTCCGTGAGGAGATTGGGTGCTGCTCGACCTAGGCTGTGGCTCTGCCCTTCAGCCTCGCCCACATCATTCTGACTACTCCCACCCCTCCCACACAAAGGCGAGGGGCTTTCCAGAGTACATTTTTTCAATTTCCAGCACTGGATCAAATCCCATCTGCCAGGCTGTGGAATAGATGTAATAGCAGCTACTGCTCAACCATCAACAATTTAATTTGTGGTCCATGAAATATAACATTTCTTCACTTAAATGATCCTCGCCTGTGAAATACCGGTCCCACATGCCAGTCATTCTGCAAGGGGCAGAGTGGACCTCCTCCCGCTCCTATGTCTTTGTATATTTAAAACCTTTAACTATAAAATCGTAACCACCCTCTCCATCTGGCAATTTCTGCAGCACTCAGAATAACCCTTGCAATATGTTATTTCTGTCCTGCACAACAGTACTTAAAACATGTTATTGAGCACTTACTCAGACAATTCTTCCTTTGCCTCAGACTGGCAAATGCATACCTGCTTAATACAAGTCTCTACAAAGGTCATAATTTCATGGATATATGTCTCCGTCCCCAACATTTACATTTGTACTCTGTCTTGTTGAATTAGGTCAGGCAAACTGGCTTCAAAGGAATGGTAGCATGCATTATTTTTTAGAAACAACATTGAAGTACTCATCAGCAGCACTGTTTCTTGGCCCGGGCGGAGTGGGCAACGGCCCGGGGAGCAGAGCTAAACAGCTCAGGAGGGGGTCGAATGAAGGGGCCCACCCAGAAAGCTCACTGTGATCTTGCCACACAAAAGATTAAGCAGCCTGCTGTGCCGGTGAGTGCCCCTCTGCGATGTTCGGCTGGCCGCTCTCTGCCTACTTTTGGATGACTGCGATGCGCTGGAATATGCAAATAAAGGAATGCATATTCCAAACGCAGCCTGTGAGATGCTCTGGAGTCACACGCCCTGTACCCCTCATTCTTTGTGTTGATACAAGCCATTGTTTTTACACAGTATGTGCTTAACATTTCAGTGTTAAGAACTAAACATGGGGCATTTTTATTCACCAGGCCAGCACAAGTATCAGTTAGCTGTCCAAACCTATGCAGTACAACGTCCTATCATCGCGGGAGGTTTTTTGTGGGGTTTCTTTACCGCAAATTTTTGTATCGAAAAAAAAACATCACTTTTTTTTGGGGTGGGGGGGGGTTAAAAAATTATATATATGGGATGTGGGTTTTTGGTCATAGATATAAACTGAAAGGGAATGGGGCTTTAGGGGGACCCCCCAAAAAAAAAACATTCTATGTGTTTTTTTGATAAAAAATGTGCGCTAAAAAACCCTGCGAAAAAACATCCCGCGATGAAATGACATGGAACCACCTATGCATTCTGCAAAAAGAATTAAAATGCCACACAGAAAACTTTTAAACTATTTTATTTTCATGTCTCTTTATTTGACACACCAAAACTTTTTTTTATGTTACTTTTTAGTTACATATGGCACATCCCATGAAAGGTTAACTGTCATGTTATTCCTCAAGCATTATAGTGGCTGTTTTGGGGCATGGACTAAATGCATCTGCTCAGCATCAAAGGTCTTCTAATTGTCTAAACAAGCCAGCCACTGCTTAGTGTGCACACCAGATGGAAACTCATTGTCACTTGGCACCTTGATTAGGAAAGTATAGTTCATTGTGTGTCACGATGCAGACAGTAGCCCATGGCAAATCAATGCAGTGATATGTGTACAGCAATGTTTTGTGCGCTGCACAAGCCACTCCCCTGTTGGTTAATGGTGTCTTTGTGGCGCTCCCATATGTAACAGCACATATGCCTGTTTTTGTCTGATGTGTCCAATGTTCATGCAATAGCATACTGCAACGTTTTGTGTATGTGGCTCTGACCAGCATGCCATACTATGCCCACAATTAAAAAAGCATAAAGCAATCAAAGAAGTTGCCTTAAATTGTCCGTTCACTAGGCCAAACGCCCTTTCTACACTGCCACACCATGATCTTCACTAGCTACAGGCCAGCACTAATAAGATATGCTAATGCCAGCTCTGTTAGATAAAGCATGGGCCTGCGTAATAGTGAAGAAGTAACCCTTGAGGCCTGCATAATAGTGAGGAGGTAGTGGCTGAGGAACTATGGACCCTTTACCATGCATTTGAAGCCGATGTGGTTTAAAACGCTTCATCAGCTTATTACTTGTAAGGCAAACGTTTGTTAGAGGTACAATCCTTTCTGTGTAGCCTTTCTGTGCATTGTTTATTGGGTCTCTCTTCTACGGTATCCTGTCCTGGCTATAGAAATAATTCCCAAAAGATGTTTCTGTATTGGCGGTTGGGCATGCTCACACTGAGACCCAGCCCTTCCTCATCTAAAATTCTTCAGAAACAAGAAGCATTTGAGTGTCTGATGTTGCAGCCATTTTATACTGGCATTCAAAAACTTAAGCTGTCCAAATGAGTATGTATGGTTTATGGTTGCAAACATTTTAATGTTGGGGTGAGTGTTGTGAACAGTGATGTGAGCACCATGCATGCATCTGTTATGGATTTAAAGATTCACACATACAATCCTTTTATCACAGACTTGTTTATCCAATATAGAGATCTCTGATCACTGTTATAGGCCTGAAAGGCTCTGTGATTTAATGCAAAGCATACAGAGACCCTCGCTGGTGCTATTTGTCCCCTTTCTCACGCTCATAGAGGTATTTTGAAAGAGTAGAATAAGAGTGTATCAGACTGTCCATCTTGGAATGTCCATCTCCCATCAGAAAGTAATTCATATGGTTAGTCTAGCAGTGCCAGTTGCAAAATACAAGTGAGGTGGTACAACAGAACACCTGCAACACAGGGCCAGTGGTCAGTGGGCCCTCAGACCAGCGGTAGGATGGTCACACCTCAGTGTGCCAGTATGGACAGTTTGAAACTGCATTCAGGCAAAGCCTTCCCTAAGAGCCGGTGACAGAAAAGACATTTTGGCAGAGTGGCAGAGTGTGGCTGTCTGTGCTGAGCAGTCTGTTCTCCCTGTTTGTTGAATCGGAGGAGGAGCATTACCTTAAAACCACCATATTGCTGCGGCGCAGAGTGGCAGAGAGTGGTTGTCTATGCTGAGCAGTCTGTTCTCCCTGTTTGTTGAATCGAAGGTGGCGCATTACCTTAAAACCACCTTCTTCCCGTGGAGCGGTGCAGAGTGGCTGTCTGTGCTGAGCAGTCTGTTCTCCCTATTGGTCGAATCGGAGGTGGAGCATTACTTTAAAACCACCATCTTCCTGTGGAGCAGCACCGTGTGGCGGAGAGTGGCTGTCTGAGCTGAGCAGTCTGTTCTCCCTGTTTGTTGAATCGGAGGTGGAGCATTACCTTAAAACTACCATCTTCCTGCATGTAGAGTGGGGGTCTATGCTGTGCCGTCTGTGCTCCCTGTTTGTTGAATCGGAAATGGAGCATTATCTTAAAACCACCATCTTCCCACAGAACAGCACAGAGTGGCAGTCTGTGCTGAGCAGTCTGTTCTCCCTGTTTGTTGAATCAGAGGTGGAAAATTACCTTAAAACCACCATCTTCCCGTGGAGCGGCGCGGAGTGGCGGAGAGTGGCTGTCTGTGCTCAGCAGTCTGTTCTCCCTGTTTGTTGAATTGGAGGTGGAGCTTTACCTTAAAACTGCCATTTTCCCACAGAGTGGTGGAGAGTGGCTGTCTGTACTGTCCGTGGCACCCGCGTGTCCGACGCTATGTTAAGGCAAGTGGAATCGCAGATGGACTTGAACACTGTGCTTACAGCCCAGCCAACCCGCAGCCAAGCATGGACACTTTCCAGGTATGGCGATTCAAAGAGCTCTTGCACACAAATGTGAATGATGTTGGTTTCTGAGAATGAAACAATGTTGCAGTCGGCCAATATAGACAAACATTAATTACAAACAACCAATTATGTCCCTTTCACCTTTACCTCCACAGCAGCCAAATTGCATCACCCCGTCTCATCAGCGCGAGCACGCCTTCAATTGGTTTTGACTGTAGCTTGGAAGCGAGCGACTTACCCGCCCCCTCTACAACCCGCAATGAAGCAAGCTCTTTGCTTAGAGCAGGGCCCGCTCTATCAGAGGCCTGCCCTTTGGTAGCATAAGAGAGAATGATCTCTCCCCAACCACAATAGATGAGAGGGGTTACGTTGAGCCATTGCATGTTATTGGCTTATGCGAAATTACACACAAGAAACCTGAACCATTTAATGTCGCGCTAGAGGGTGTTTTTCTGGAAGAAGTGCACCCACTGAACCGCTTGCAAAATAGAAAGGAAAGTAAAAAAAAACTATATCGAGCAAAAGTGTTGGCGGAGAGGATGACTGAACCCCCTGAACCTTTTGCAGCTGTATCCTCTACAATTGCCGCCAGCTCAAAGAATCACACTATTCGAAGCAGCTCTGAAGCAACGGTTCATGATATGATATGATATTGAATTTATAACGCGCCTCTACACAAGTGTTTCAAGGTGTGACAAATGATGAAAAACTCGAAACAGACCAAGATCAAGACCCCAAAGACAGTGCTGATCTAACTTCAGTACGTGAAATGAGAACTGCTGTGAACTTACTTCTCAACTCCAGATCTATGACACTTAGTCCCCTATATCAAAAAGGGAAAGAGACCGACTCATCTGTATGGAAGTCCTCAGCCCAGCTGAGGTGCATGCCTTTTGCTTTTGGCACACCCGTTTTGCAAAACGAGTATGAAATACAGCCGGATATGACCTCACCCCTCCCCGGTGTGGATGACCCTCCAGAGTCGCAAGCTATAATCATTAGCAGCAAGACGACAAACAGTCTGAATGAAGCTACCGGTTTGCGATCTCCTGCCAGGATTCTCAATGAGCGGTCCTATCACTCTCAACGCTGCCAAACCCCCCCTGAGGAGGTCACCGATACTACAACTGACAATGAATCCTCTTCAAACTCTATGAGCTCTCAGAAAAGCTCTCGGTCTAAAACTATGACCCAGAAAAGACCTGCACAGAGAAGTAATCGCCAAAACTACCAGAAAAAAGTAGATCCCCTCCAAACCCAATGTAATCTTATGTCAGCCTTGACAATCGCTCTGGCACCCTTCCTCAAATTATATGAATCCATCAACAACAGTTTCAAGAACCAGGCGACACTGTTAGCCATGGCTCATACTAAATTGATTTACGTGGAAGCATTTATAACCTCATTTCAACAAAGAATTGATCAGAAATCAGACTTTGCTGCAAACGTTACTATGTGACCATATGATAGAGATTGGTGCCAACAAAAAATTCAACTTGATGTAGCAAAAGAGATCTTGAAATGGGGCAAAGAATCGATCAAAAGAGCACCTCTTGTCCCAGAGGTTATAATCAGACCAAACAGTACAGCTATACCAGTGATCACAACAAATCAAAATATCTTCAAAGGAGAAGTCGATGGAATATCAAAGGTACTAGAAATGGCAGGAGCCTCAGTTGCAACTCAGGTTCAATCAACCGAGACAGTCTTAGTAATTCCCCCTAGTCACAGCGTCAGTGACACCAGTGAATAATGGTGCTTCTGAGACCCATCCTACCGACCTATACCTTCTAGCCACGAATCCTCCAGTACCTTGTCCTGGAAGCGCATGTGAGGTCCATCATGCTGACATACAAGTTACACCTTCGAGCTCATCGGCTCTTCATCTGCCGACCACTGCCCTTCAACCAACCAAAGATATGGTATTAGTGGAGGAGGATAGAACGAGAACAACTATGAAATCTTCTATTCACGGAAGAAAAAGAAGCAAATGGCCCGAAACAATACCCGCACCAATCAAAGAAATCTAAAAATATACCGGCGAAGCAAATACTAGAAGTGTTTTGATCACATGGCTTTATTCGAAACTTGAAGTCTGTTCTACCAGAACGAGAGGATTCCTTGATAGAGAATGCAAGTTAGGGGAGAAAAAGAATCCCTCGGAACAAAGCTTCAGTGTCCCCACGGTCACCTATCGATGCCTCAAATTATCATCAACGGGATCATACTCAAAATTCAAATTGTGGTAATAGTGACATGGAAATTTAAGAAATTTCAATTTACGGAGAGGGATCTGAAAACGCCAATATGACCAGAATAACAATACCATTAGCAGCCATGAACATTCCACTCTCGTACACACATCACAGGGCTTCATTAACGCCAGCTGCTCCTAACATACCCATCCTTACTGAGCATCTCGAAAATATTCAGTTCCTGCCCCTGGAAGAAAGACGTAAAAGAACCATTGCCACACTGGAGGTAGGCAAAAATCGAGCATCACTCGGTCTCTCCAGTTTCGAACAACGGCCGACTAACGATCATCTTGACAGCTTACCAAACAATGTAAGCCCTTTATTACCTCTAAAAACAACAGTGGTAAACTAAGTGCCTAAGAGTCTGGCTATATCCGATAAATTGGAACATAGGCCTGTGTTCAAATTTAGGAACCTAGATAGAAATGACTAAGACAAAAGAGATGAATGTCATTGGGAAACCGTACGTTTATTTGGAATAACTACTTCCACTGAATGACGGATTGATGCTCAATCGCTCAAACGTCTTTCGATTGTTCAAGCACATACCCAGGTTAAGCAGCTTGGAATCACGAGACATAGCAGCAATCGAGTACCTGATTCCAAACCAATTTGATTGCATATGTCTTCACATAGAGTCAAAAATCATACGATCCCTGCTCCTAGAAGAAGCGGAGTCACTATGGCCCCTAGGCTTTAGTATAAACAAATTAAGTTCTGAAGCAGCAGAGTTCCAGAGAGCCAACATAAGATGCGACAAACTATCGAAACAACAAATTCCGCTGTAAGAAACACTGCAGACAGAAAGTTAATCACATGCAGAACTACATTTCAAGGCCCCAAGGAACGTGAATATCTGATACAAGACAATCCCCTTGAAGATCACTAGCAACAGCCTCCATGAGAACAAAAGGCAATTATACCTCCAAGTACCCAAAACTACAACAACTCTTACTGAGACGAATTGGGGATGGTTATCCAAATCCCTAAATACAAACAAAATGCAAAATGTTTAAAACCGCAGACAGAAAAAACAATCACAATTGGAAGCCGGAACAATGAGAGCGTGAAACAAAAACAAGTTGATATCCTTTGTCTCCAAGAAACATGGATCTCGACTTCCAAGATGGCCACCGTCTAGCATACACCGCGGCTCCCGAGCTCGCAGACCCTCTCCGACCCTGTCGGTGACTAAAGCCGATCCAATGCAGCACCTTGCCCTCCCTGGCACATATCTCGGCGGCTGCAACACCTGACAGGCGCCCAGCCCGAAGTCGACTCACGGGGGCTCCAGCAGTGACCACCTCGTAGCGAGGCTCATCCAGACAGTCCCGTCCCGCGCTGTCACACTGAGGCACCCGGAGCGCTCGCCTGCCCTGCGAGCTCAGTGCCCGGTTCAGTTGGCGTCGGGAGACCCAGACGGGGACCCTAGGGAGAAGCTCAATTCCTGAAGTCCCGGCTCCGACCCTGGCGAAGATTAGGTGCACGGGAACCGCCGCAAGCCTTGGGGGATTGGACCCCCCCCCCACTAAGCAGGAGCCGGCTGAACTCTCGACAATAACCCCCAAAAAATGCCACCTAAAATCACACCCGGACCCGGCGGCGACACCAGCAGACGGGGAAACCTGAGGGGCACCGGGTTGGAGAAACCCCCGCCAACAGGAGCACTCAGAGGGACCCAGAACCCTTCACCGCCGCACCTACCTGTCCCATCACAGCCTGGCCTCTGCCCCACAAACCGCCGGGGACCCGGGCCAGTGCCCGAGCCTCGGAGAACATGAGAGGAGCGCCGGGGACCCGTGGCCTGTGAGGTGCCGACAGCATCAGTGGGGCCTAAGAGGGGGAGTTCCGTGCTCCACTGGGCCTCCCGGGGGAGACTGCGACCAGATGTCCTCTACGCACCCGAGCTGCAATATCCCAGATCGAGAAGCAGCCCGGGATCAACCAGACGGCGGGAAATAAAGAGACATCAAACAAACCCCATCTTCAGCTGGGATCGGAACATGGGGGTGGTGAGGCCACACTCACTGAAGCACCACCCAGAGCCCACTTACCCTGGGGGAGCAGCCACGGTCCGGTGAATCCCACGTGGCCCAACACCAAGGTAAGACCACAGGCATACATGCCTCAGAGGGGAGACCCCACGATCCTCACAAAACGCCCTTAGGGACTCCAACAATCTCCCCCCAATCTCTCCCCAACCGGCTGAACTCTACCGCTCGGAATCAACATGCCCGGGCTGGGGGCCCCCTCGATCCCTTGAGGACCCGCCGGCCCATCAGAGTGGGTCAGAGGACGCACCAGGGGCATCAGGCCCTAATCCCTACTAAAACTGCCATCAGACCATCACGAAGGGGCGCCCATCCTCTACAGCTATTGATCTCACCTGAGGAGCAAGGAAAACGCACAGGCCGGACAGAACCTCAAGGGTAAGCAAGCAAGGCCAGGAGGTGAAGAGGCACTCACTGTCCCCAACTGAGGCAGCCAACATCATCCATTAGCCCAGAGGCCCCACTCTCGCTCCGCACCATACCACCTGAGCGGATAAGAAATCTAAAGAACCGACCGGACCGTGACCTAACATGTCCAGGAACAGATTTAAAGACCCTCATTCGGCCCTCAAAAGCGCCAAGAAGACCCAAGATGGCTCCCTCACCTAAATCTGGGCCAAGGACCCTGAATCAGAGGGAGACCACCAGGTGGGAGACTGGGCAAGCGACCAAGGATCAGACCCTAATCATGAGCACCAGGACAGACCAGTCACTTACTCAGCGCTCAAACTATTCCTCGGGAGGCAGTGGACAAAATAACGTCGGCAAGCCAAAAGCAGATGGACACCCTAAGGGAAGACCTGGCCGAGGGACTAAAGGAATAAAGCGAGATATCAACAAGGTGGAAGAAAGGGTGGACATTACTGAGCAGGCCATTCAGGAGCTGACTGAGGACGCGAGAAAAACAGAGAACCTCCTCGAAACCCTAGCGCAGGCCACTCAGAACCTGGAACTGCAGGGGGAAGAATTAGAGAACCGCTCTAGAAGAATCAATATTCGGGTCAAAGCTTTACCATCCATACAGGCGCAAGACACAACCCCTCACAGCCCCTCACAATGGTCTTCATGGACCTCCTGGACGTGGACTCAGGCCTAGATCTCCAGTTTGACAGAATCCACAGAGTGGGACCGCCCGGAGCAGAACCAGGAGTCAGACCCAGGGACATACTAGTGGCATTTCACAGCTATGCTGCGAAAGAAAAGATACTGAAAAAGGCGAGAAAGGCAGGTCACATCTCCTACAATGGCTCTGAGATATCCCTATATCAAGATCTGTCGCAAATGACCCTGAATAAAAGGAGATGGATGAGCCCGGTATTGAAATGCCAACGCGATAAACAAATCAGCTACAGATGGACCCACCCATTTGGCCTAACCTTCTCTTGGCAGGGAAGGCAACACAAGATCACGACATGCAAACAAGGTTTGGACTTGCTGGGAATCGAGGAGCAATCACCAACAAGCCCCGTAGGCCCTCCTGCCCGGCGCGAAACGCACAAACCATGGGAATGGTCTACAGTCAAGCCTAAACAGCCAAGGAAAGATAATCCCCGAAAGACGGGCCACAACCCCCGGGGAAGAAGCTGATCAAATAGTCAAAATGGTACACCTGAAAGTCCAGCCAGCACAGGATCCCCGAAATCATAGATGAACCACCATAGTGAGTCCGCATAGGGCACTCGCTACACACATTTAAGGTAACAAAGCAGGGTAACAGAAGCAAATACGAATATTTACTGCGGGGAAGGGAGGGGGAGGGTTTCTTGGGATGGGATTGGGAGATCCTGCATTGGCAAGACCTGGGAATTTCTCAGGGCTCAGCTCTCGTCCTCTGGGAACGAGGGGGGCACTTCGCCAGTTGAGCCCGCCCAGGGGGGATTCAGAAATGTTGAGGGGGAAGAGGGGAAACGGGGGGGTTACAGGGCAGGGGCAGAATTCCAGGAGATGGCGAGATGGCAGGGGCTCTCAGAGGCGCCCACTTCTGCCTCTGTAACAGGAGCCCCAAGAAAACACGGCCCTAAAGCGGTTAGACCACACCTAACAAACTACACCAATAGATAACATGGAGCAGCTAAAGATATTATCCCTGAACGTAAATGGGCTAAACTCGCCGGTTAAAAGGAAGAAGGTAGAGATGTTTATACGTAAAGAAAAATCACACATAGTCACACTACAGGAGACCCACACCCAAACTCGGGATACACATAGGGTTAAGGTCTGGGGATATGCTAGACTTATTCAGGCCACGCAGCCAGGCAAAAAAGGGGAGGTGGTACTTGCACTGAGAGATGGGTTAGACTTGGAAATTAAGACAATGCAAAAAGATGATCAGGTAAGGTACCTGGCGGTGGTGCTTGAGGGCAGAGGGGAGATATACACGATTGCGACACTGTATGTGCCCAACTCAGGCTAAGATGCCTTTATTCAAAAGGCCCTCACCAACTAGGCAAGATCGCCAGGGGACACATTATCTTAACCGGCGACTTTAACCCTGCATGGGACCCTTCCAAGGACAGAAGCAGAGCAATGTGGGGACCACAGGGAGGACCCTCCGGGGACCTCAAAAAGAAAATCCAAGCTCTGGCCCTGGTGGACGCATGGAGAGAGACCCAGGGGAGTGAGAAGGGATACACATTCTATTCATATGCACATAAAACCCACTCCCGAATCGATTACATATGGGTGTCCACCTCACTCTTAGGGATCACCACAGGGGTCACACTTGGACCCATTGCGATCTCGGACCACGCCCCCATCGCCCTGAAAATAACCAGACTATGGGGACCTCTGGATCTGTGTAAGTGGCGCTACTTGACCCCGCTGTTTAAAGATCCTATTTTAACACAGGAAATAGAGCACAAACTCGAGGAGTTTGCGGGGAATAATGACTTGGGCGACACTTCACAAATATGGTAGGACGCCCTAAAAGCCATGATAAGAGGGAAAATTATTGCAATCAAGGCAAGTAGAGAAAGGGAACTAAGACTAGAGGAAGAGCGTCTGGATAAAAGACTTAAAGAGGCAGTCGCGCAAATGGCCATGAAGCATACACCAGCCATAGCAAGGGAGGTTCGGACGGTAAGAGGCCAACTGAATCTCATTCAGACGAGGGCGGCGGAACGAAATCTACTGCGCCGACACCAAAAGCACTACAGGGGAACAAATCCGACCGCCTTCTAGCCAGGTTGCTAAGAAAGGAGGCGAGGGACAAAACTATTAAAAAAATTAAGGGGTAGGGAGGCCAGGCACACACCAGCAACCAAGAGATAGAAAGGGAATTTCGCCAATTCTACACCACCCTATACTCATCAAACAATCCCGATCCCAGCGCACAGAAGACATACCTGGATGAAATAGAGCTCAAGGCCATATCAAAGTGGGAGCGGGGACAGCTAGAAGAGGAAATAACAACGGACGAAGTTAGAAAGGCAATTACTACCCTCTCACTGAACAAGGCCCCTGGACCAGACGGCTATGTGGCTGAGTTCTACAAGCTATACAAAGAATTCCTGACTCCCCATCTTACCAAACTATTCAATCACATCGGCTCCTCCAGAGCCCTACCCATGTCTATGGACGAGGCTAAAGTTATTCTTATACATAAAAAGGGAATAGACCCGGAGGAGTGCGGATCCTGTCGCCCGATAGTGTTAATAAACGTAGACGCTAAAATCCATTATAAGATTCTGGCATCCAAGTTAGACACAATCATGCTCAAAATAGTCCAATCCGATCAGGCGGGCTTCATTAGAGGCCGGCAGACTGCGTACAATGTAAGGAGAGTGACCCACCTGATCGAGCAAACACAGTTGAAGGGGATTCCTGCCCTCCTCCTAGGAACTGACGCCGAAAGGGCCTTTCATTGAGTGGAGTGGGGCTTCCTTTTCACCACAATGACTAAGATGGGCTTTGGACCTAAATACATCGGCCGGGTAGGAGCCAGCTATCAAACTCCGATCCTCCGACTAGCAATCAATGGTCGGATTTCGGCTCCTGTAAAAGTAGAGAGGGGCACGAAACAGGGCTGCCCACTAGCCGCACTGCTCTATGCACTCCATCTAGAGCCATTCCTGGAGGCGATAAGAACGTCTGAGAACATAAAAGGTATCCCGTTTCAGGGACAAGTTCACAAAGTGGGCGCCTTTGCGGACGATATGCTTCTCACACTGACCCACCCTGAGGTTTCCTTACCAGCGGTATATGAGGAGCTGGACCAATTCGGACGGGTCGCCGGCCTGAAAGTAAACATCAACAAGTCCAAGGTCCTTAACTTCAACTTGCAGGCGGCCACAGAGCAGCATGTCAAAGGGGCCTATGCCTTCAGATGGGCAAGCGGGATAAACCATGGAGGTATGCAGTGATAACATTGCGGCAAAAATATTGGCTGTAAAAAAAGAATTGCGGCAAAAATGCTGTGGTTTGACCCGTTAAAGGTGTACCCCATTACACCATTTAAGGGGAGCGGGGGTTGCATGGGTGTCCCCCCTCCCCTTAAATGGTATAAGGAGTCCGGGGGTTGCGGGGGTGTCCCCCGCATCCTTTACATGGATTGCATCGTCAAAACCATGGCATTTTTGTCGCAATATTTTGTGTTCACGACCATTTTCGCTGCGATTTTAACACATGGAACTGCCATGGAGGCCTATGGATAGGGCGGTTGTAGCCGGGCATTTAGGGGGCATGTTATGGAAATCGAGGGCGGATAAATATCCCCAAATGTATATCAGCAAAATCCCCTCGACCATAGGGGAAATGGGCCCATATCACCTCCTTTCTCTCCCCCTACACCATGATATTTGAAAATCCACAATTCACCCCAGGCTGCAAAAACGTAGCATTTGGCGATTGGTATCTAGGGGGATGTCGGATAGTACGTGACATGTATGGAGATTGCAAGGTCAAAGAGTTTGAACAGGATCTGCCACCAGGGGGCGCACGGATGCTCGCCTCTTTCAAGTGAGCTCCGCGCCTCAGGTCACGTAATGCGGTAAAAGCCCCCACCGCTTGACCCCCCTGTAGGCTGAAAACCACACGAAGCAAGGTCGGAAGTGACCCCCCCCACCCAGCAGGGAGAAATCCGAAGCGAATCGGTGCCGAATTAGTGTAGAAAATCGATATTCCTCACTGTGCCTGCATCACGACACACAAGCCCCATCCCCCTTCCAGACTCGGCGACGTAGGCCCCTACAGTGGAGCGCAGTGCCCTGAGAACTCCCTGCGGGCCCCCATAGCATGGCAAGCGGAAGCGGACGAAACTGAGGGGCCCCATCTGACACCGCCGGCCCCAGTTAAGGTGAGGCAGTCTGCGACGCGAGCGCAGTGCATTCACGGTGGAGATCCACCCGCGGCAGACCTCGGCTCAGTGCTCCGCCCCCGCCCTTCACACCGCTCTTTAATCAACGCGCCTGGCGCTCTGCAGCGGGCCTACCGAAGGGAAGAACCAGAGTCCCTACTAGACACCCAGGGAGGTTAAAGGTGCAGGAGACACAGCTCGCGCATAACAAATAAAAACTGTCTGCATTATGATATAGAGAGTAAAAGTGTATTTCTCCCAAGTCACATCAGGTGGCAGCATACGCTGATGGCCCCTCTCAGGACCCCATAAACCCATTGGAAAATCCAGCAGCCAAGAGGGCTACCCCCCAACAGTGAGCCCAGGCGAAAGCAGACCAGGGAGGAGACCCAACCCCACTTAATCGCCGCACTATACAGTGGGACCACAATATTCCAGTTCCCCAGTGCTCCAGAACAGGCAACCACGACCCACGCTCTCCTTGGGGAACTGGGCACGGCTCCCCCGCTAACATAAGGACAGTACCAAAGAGGGGTGGGGGGGAATAAAAAGTGCAACAGCCGGATAGTGCGCTGGGAAAAAAGCAACAACACTGCAAACCCAGGGAAAAAGGCCACATCACTTTAGGCTTGAACCAACAAATGCAAACTCTCACTGTTTGAAAGCACACTGGGGTGAGCGATAACAGAGACTACACCTGTGGCTCACTGACCCAGTCAACATGGTGGTGCAAAAGCAACCAAGTGGAAACAACACAGGATCCAAAAGCGTCCAGCCACCAGGCGTTGAACACAAAGTGGGAAATCCATTGCCTAACTCACCACAACACCAACAACCAGACGCCTGGAGGATACACACCAGATATCACAGAGACTTAATAAAGGCTGTACATAGAGATTACCGGGAACAGAAGCTACCCCCACCCAACCACTTGGACGACCCATTCTCCCACCCAGAATCACGTGACCCCCCCCCCCTGGCAACTCCAAAAGGAAGTGTTGGAGTCATATGAATGCACAACATAAATTGGCCATTTTTGCTTATGCCCCGACACCCCACGGCGTCACTGAATCCAACATGGCAACCACAATGTCAACGAATGTGGAAACTGCAGCTACAAAGAGCGACATTGCCGCCCTACTGAGCGAAATAAAGAGCATGGGGGCCAACATAGGCGGCAAAATCGACAAGTTAACTCAACGCTTGGACAATATTGAAGGCTAGAAGGAGTAGAGAATAACCAGGCATCGATAGACACTCTGGAGACACAACTAGAACACCGAATATCCGACCTGGAGCAGAGGGAAGAAGAATTCAAGCTCAAAATGGACGACCTTGAAAACCGCGAAAGGCGAAACAATCTACGTATTTTTGGAATTCCAGAACAGGACGGGGAGGCGGAAGGGGACCCTAAGGAAACGCTCCACAACATCATTAAATACTAGTCGCCGATGATGCCATTGAGGAACCCAGAACAGAGCGCATTCACAGAGCTGGGGGCCTTCCTTAAGGCCTGAGATCGGTCCTCCCCCGGTTTTATAGTTACCAGGACAAAGCCAGGGTGTTGGAAAAGGCAGGGAGTGGAGGCGCAATTACTCTGGGAGGGGCACAAATAACGATTTACCAGGATCTTTCCTCCCTGACGCCAGCCCTCAGGAGAATGTGTAGACCCCTCACAAAATGGTTAAAGGAACGTGACACTTGTTACAGATGGGGATACCCCTTCTCCATCTCCTTTGAACATAGAGGCACAAAGGTTAGACTGAGAAATGAGAAGGAGATGAAAGCATGCATATTTTAGCTGGTTGACCCGAACGGACAAAAAAATTATCGAGCAGATCTGCCAAAGTAGAATAGAGAATGGCGTGTACAGGGTCCAAGCCGGACACGGGTGAAGGGATCGAGAAAATATCGCAGGGGCAATATCACCCCAGAAAGGGGCAACTAGATCGCAGGAGCCTTGCTGCATATTAGGGAAATACGTTGCATTGTCACAAAGTTCAGCCAACGGGCCGTAGATTAACAATGAGTTAGACGGCGAAACCGACTCAGAGAGACAGCACGAGAAAAGATATCTGAACAAATGCAACGCGCTATATCTAGATTGGCTATATGAACACCAAAGACTCATGGATCTGCATGGCGATCCATGACTTTCACTGAGATGCGGAGCTAGAACGGGGGGAGCAAGTGGGGGCTTAATGTTATTATGAGGCTTCAGGCTACTGCGTAAGGTGGAGTGGGAATCCTCATTAAGAAAGGCATAGACTTCCAAGCTACCAAAACTTGGTCTGATTCAGAGGGTCGGCTCTGCTAGTGTTTGGAACCATTGGGGGCGTTTAGGTTACAATAGCCACGATCTACTCTCCTAACGCAGGCCAGGTTAGATTCCTCTCCAAAACCATCCCTAAAATAATGCTCGAAGCCACAGGGCACGTTATCCTGGGCGGGGATTTCAACCTATGGGGGGATTACGACCTAGATCGGAAACCTGGCAACCCACCCCCTTATGATACAATAAGAAGGGAACGTAATGAACTTGCACATATTGTTAGGCAGAAACCTGTGCAGTTCCCTTGGGGAACACTGCAAAAGATTTAAGACTACAGGTATAGCAGTAAACCCCTTTGGTAGCAGTCTGCACCACCCAGATTTACCTGGTAGCTGTGGCTGAGCAGTCAGACTTCCCTCAAGAAGAGTTAGGCAGTATGCAAAGTATACACAATATGTACCAAAACACAATAGCACAAGCAAACACTGACCAGAGCTTGGTTTCAAAAGTATATAGTTATTTATTTAAAATACACATAAGTTAAAAACACTCTAGCAAAATATAGTAAACACTTCAAACACAGTTATAATGAAAGTAGATTCAATCCTTTCTCCTATCTAGACAACTCTAGGTTAACACCACTTAATTAAAACAGAGGTGAGTGCTTAACGTTAGATGACACTCTAGTAGTTTCCAAGAAAGGGAGAGAAAAAGCAGAAAGGGGTTAAACACACCACTCTAAGGTCCAGAACACTTGCAATAGGCTCAAAGAAGCACAAAGTCACAGGTGAGCAAAAGTCACTAGGCAGGGCCCACTCTTAGAGTAGCCGGAGCGAAAATGTGCCCAAGATCACACTGTTAGTTAGAGATTCAAAGTCTTGCAAGGAGTCAAAAAGAGTTTAGAGTGGCTCAGAAAGTTTAGCCAAAGTGTCCCAGGCACTCCCAGGTTCGAAAGCCGGGGACTAAATCTACCCCGTACAGTCGGTGGCAAGGGAAGCCAGGCGGAACACAGTACCTTAAGCGGAAAGGATCCTCCAGCGGGGGCAGTTGTTCCAGGCGGCGACAGCAAGGCTCGACGTCGGTCAGGGGAGAAGAATATCTCGCTGAAGAGCAGAAGAGAAAGGTCGTAGCACTGCCCGGGAAGAAACCAGCCGCGGAGTCCTCCGGTTAAAGGGTTGGTACCGACTTTCGCGGTATGGGGGTAAAGTGTGGTATTCCGGATGCCGGGGTGCTTGGCACAGGCAAGGCGGCCACGAGATACCTCAAAGAACGGAAAGAAGGCGAAAACTGGTTGTCCCCACCAGTCAAGGGAAGGAGCCACTCCGTTAAGAGTTCTCCTCGGTCGTCGGGAAAAAGTGGTGAGACGGTTCAGCAGGGCTCCACCGGGTGGTGTCGTCGAAGCAGGTCGGCTCAGCTCTTCCCTCGTCGGATTCTTGGTCCTGTGGCGACTTCTGAAGTCCCAGTCCCCAAAGCCCTGCTTTTATGCAGCAAGCCCCCATTCACCCAGCCTAGCTGTCACTCAAACATGCTAAGTGGTGAGCCGGGCGGCTCACCACTTGGGCCAATCAGGACGGAGTGCGACTTGAGTTACCAAGGTAACTCAGTCCAGGGTGCCTAAATCCCCCTCCACCCCTCCTAAGTATCCCAGACAGAGTGGCACCACTTTGGAGGGCTTCTGTGGAGAAGCCCGCCAAAAGTGGAACAAAGGGCTCCACTTTGGGTCAGAGTTACAGAGGCGAACACCAACGCCATTTTAGAATCAAGTTTTGGCAAAAAGTCCCAACCGGAGTTATAAAAATAAATATATAAACCGGCGGTATGTTTAAGGCTACCGTAAATAAATAATTAAATGTGTTAGCCTAAAACAATGGGAAATCCCATAGGGAAATATTCGCGGTCGAATATAAAAAGTAGTTTCCACTGCCACCAGCCAAAACTCGATCAGGGGGGACGGAGACGTGCCCCCTCGACTAACAGACCCTGGGGCAATCGAATTGCCCCAGCCAGTACGTCCACAATATGATGGTTTGTACTGGTTCTGTTCAGGATTCAAGACTAGCAAAGTCTTTGGTGACTTTACATGCCCTGGGAGACAGTAGTCAGTCCCAGGGTATGGAGTCTATGTTGGGGAGTCCCTAGGACACCCCTGGGTCACGGCACAGAGGGTGCTGTGTGACCCATATCAAAAAAATACATGAGGCCCTATGGAGTAAAAGACCCCATAGCCCATTCAACACAAGGTTTAACCAAGAAAACACACTTCAACATGTCCAAGAGTGAGGGTAAAAGAGTCTCACTCTTGGCAGGAGAAAAAAATTAAACCCCAGAAATCCAGCAAAGCTGCTGGGGGACTCACTAGGTAGGGAAATTCAGCCTAAACAGAGAATTCTCCCTAACACTCGCCCCCCCCAGACTAAGGGACAGGAGGATTTAATCCACTCCTGGATGAACCTCATACCTCTAGTCGATGATATACATCCTAGAGAGTCCATCAGCATTTTGATGGTGACACCTTGACCTATGCTTAAGGGAGAACTCAAAGGTTTTCTTTTGCAAGCTAAAGGACCTACAAACCCTTTGAGGAACATCAGTCTTTTTGTTATAGGGGATCTGGTTGACCAGTCCCTCAGAAGTTGGGACAACTTCTGAACCTATGTTAGGCTTTTTGAAGGGGTCCTTATAAAGGATTCCCTTAGATCTAGAGGGGCCTCCAAGGTTCCTCACCACCTCTCTTGTGGGAGCAGGTTGGGTCTTAGGCCTCTTGGTTGGAGGGGTTGGGGTTAGGCAATGTACCTGCTTCCCCTTCCTCTTAGATCTACCCTTACCTATTTTAGGAGTTTCCCCCCTAATATTAGGATTTGAGTTGGGGTCTTCAGTAGAAGGTCCAACAGTCTGAAGGTTTTTGGCCTTAGACTTTTCTTTTCTGGTTTTCCACCAGCACTGAGAATTACCAGTTCTCTCAGGTCCAGATAGGGGCCTAGTTGGTCTATCCACCTCTTCCTCAGAAGCAGGGGGAGTCAGAGACTCTGAGACTAGGGGAACAATGTTGGAGCTTGGTTGGGGCGCCCATGTTCCTAGCATACTATCCGGAAATGTGCCTGGGTTAGAGGTCAACTTACTAACACCAGGGCTTGTAGTGGGGTTCTCAGTAGAGGGTCCCACAGGCTTAGAAGGGTCCTTCAAGGTAGCCTGTCTAGCCAATTTGGTTAAGTTCTGCTTCTCCATACTGGGAGGCCTGGGGGTATGTGACACTACTCCTAGAGTTCTTAGGTCATTCCCCAACAGGACCTTCCCAGGTACCTCAGTCTGAACACTGACAGGGATCCTCACTGTCATGTTGTTACACTGAATGAGGGCTGGTAGAATAGGAACCATTTGGACAGGGCCTCCAGACATCTTAGTGGGACCTTTGGGTGCTTTGGCCACATCCTCAGGTTGAAAGAAGCTTTCATCCACTACTGTTCTGCTGGCCCCAGTGTCTCTCCTAGCAGGAGTATCCTGGCCATTGACAAGAACACTGTCCACATAATACACCTTAGAGTTAACAGGTAGGGAGTTATACACAACCCTATTCTGGGGACTAACCAGACCCATAGGCTCTAAGTTTACAGTTGCTTGAAGACCCAAGGGTTCTTCAGCAAAGAGTTCAAAGTGGGCACTAGCCATCTGTACTTCATCCTCAGGAGTGAAGGCTAAGGAGACTGTGCTGATCCCTGCAGGTTTACCCTTGCACTTGGGATCTCCTTTGATATGGTCAGTACCCTGACAGACATAGCATTGTCCAAATGCTCTCTGGAAGGGTGGCTTGTTCTGACCTCCTTCTGGCTTGTGGCCAGAAGGTACAGTAGCCTGACTAGGTTTCCCATGTGGCTTACCCTGGTTATTTTGTGGTTTGGGGCCCTCTTTGGGATAGGAATTATTAGAATTCTCTTTGGAGTCTTTTTTAGGCTGTTTCTCCCCATCCTTCTTCTGAGTTACCCCAGAATCCTTGTGAGTGGCCCTGTTGGCAACCCACAAGTCAGCAGCCTTAGCTAGCTTCCGGGAATCTAATTCCTTGGAATCAGCCAAGTGTTGTCTGAGCTCAGGAGAGCAGGCATCATAAATAGTCTCCAACATAAACAAATTCTTCATACCTTCATAAGTGTTCACCTTGTAACCCTTAATCCATCCCTCTAAGTTTTTCAAACATTCACTCACCCAGGTAGCCCAAGGGGTACCATCATGCTTTTTGAGGCTCCTAAACCTCTTAAGATACTGGGAAGGGGTCTTCCCAAACCTAGCTATCAAAGCTAGTTTCACACATTCATAGTCCTTCCTATCCTCCTCCCCCATCTCCATTACTACATCAGTTGCAACAGGGGGAAGCCTAGAGAACAACCAGGTGAGTAAGTCATTTCCTGTGATGTTCTGGAGCCCATGATTATATTCAAACAGAGACAACCAATCCAACACATCCAACTTAGGCTCATACATACCAACCAATTCTTTAGGCATCCGGGGTCTTTTAGGACTGGAACTTCTAGAGGAGCCAGAGAGAGAAACATTCTCAACAGATAATTTCTTCATTTCTAAGTCATACTTGAGCTCCATTTCCCTTAGCCTTAGTTCTTTGTCAGTTTGAGCATTAAGTTTCTTATACTCCAATTCTAGCTTCATTTTCTCCAGTTCAAAGTACTGAGGACTAAATGTGGGACCTGGTAAAGGTCCAGTAGGCACAGCAGGTAGAGCAGGCAGAGGCCTAGGGGGGACAGTTACAACAGCCTCACCCTCCTCTTCTGACTCTTCCTCAGAAACATCAACATTTTGCTCCATGTTAACTTCAACACTGTCATCTACAGTTGCTGGAGTGGTAGGTTCCTCTGAACCATCACCCAGACTTTGGTTAGCTAACAATCTTTCAATCAGCTCCATTTTCTTGCCCTTAGTCAGGAGATCCTTATGTTTACAGAGCACTCTTAAACAATCAGCAGTTTTGGCTGCAAGGGACTCTTGACTATAGCTTTCTATAACTGACATGTTAGAGGTTTTATTTTTTCAGTGCTAAGCTTTGTGGTTAGTTGCACTAAGGTATCTAAAGCACAATAAAATGTATACTCAATACAAATCCCACCGCTGTACACCAGTGTTAGGCAGAAACCTGTGCAGTTCCCTTGGGGAACACTGCAAAAGATTTAAGACTACAGGTATAGCAGTAAACCCCTTTGGTAGCAGTCTGCACCACCCAGATTTACCTGGTAGCTGTGGCTGAGCAGTCAGACTTCCCTCAAGAAGAGTTAGGCAGTATGCAAAGTATACACAATATGTACCAAAACACAATAGCACAAGCAAACACTGACCAGAGCTTGGTTTCAAAAGTATATAGTTATTTATTTAAAATACACATAAGTTAAAAACACTCTAGCAAAATATAGTAAACACTTCAAACACAGTTATAATGAAAGTAGATTCAATCCTTTCTCCTATCTAGACAACTCTAGGTTAACACCACTTAATTAAAACAGAGGTGAGTGCTTAACGTTAGATGACACTCTAGTAGTTTCCAAGAAAGGGAGAGAAAAAGCAGAAAGGGGTTAAACACACCACTCTAAGGTCCAGAACACTTGCAATAGGCTCAAAGAAGCACAAAGTCACAGGTGAGCAAAAGTCACTAGGCAGGGCCCACTCTTAGAGTAGCCGGAGCGAAAATGTGCCCAAGATCACACTGTTAGTTAGAGATTCAAAGTCTTGCAAGGAGTCAAAAAGAGTTTAGAGTGGCTCAGAAAGTTTAGCCAAAGTGTCCCAGGCACTCCCAGGTTCGAAAGCCGGGGACTAAATCTACCCCGTACAGTCGGTGGCAAGGGAAGCCAGGCGGAACACAGTACCTTAAGCGGAAAGGATCCTCCAGCGGGGGCAGTTGTTCCAGGCGGCGACAGCAAGGCTCGACGTCGGTCAGGGGAGAAGAATATCTCGCTGAAGAGCAGAAGAGAAAGGTCGTAGCACTGCCCGGGAAGAAACCAGCCGCGGAGTCCTCCGGTTAAAGGGTTGGTACCGACTTTCGCGGTATGGGGGTAAAGTGTGGTATTCCGGATGCCGGGGTGCTTGGCACAGGCAAGGCGGCCACGAGATACCTCAAAGAACGGAAAGAAGGCGAAAACTGGTTGTCCCCACCAGTCAAGGGAAGGAGCCACTCCGTTAAGAGTTCTCCTCGGTCGTCGGGAAAAAGTGGTGAGACGGTTCAGCAGGGCTCCACCGGGTGGTGTCGTCGAAGCAGGTCGGCTCAGCTCTTCCCTCGTCGGATTCTTGGTCCTGTGGCGACTTCTGAAGTCCCAGTCCCCAAAGCCCTGCTTTTATGCAGCAAGCCCCCATTCACCCAGCCTAGCTGTCACTCAAACATGCTAAGTGGTGAGCCGGGCGGCTCACCACTTGGGCCAATCAGGACGGAGTGCGACTTGAGTTACCAAGGTAACTCAGTCCAGGGTGCCTAAATCCCCCTCCACCCCTCCTAAGTATCCCAGACAGAGTGGCACCACTTTGGAGGGCTTCTGTGGAGAAGCCCGCCAAAAGTGGAACAAAGGGCTCCACTTTGGGTCAGAGTTACAGAGGCGAACACCAACGCCATTTTAGAATCAAGTTTTGGCAAAAAGTCCCAACCGGAGTTATAAAAATAAATATATAAACCGGCGGTATGTTTAAGGCTACCGTAAATAAATAATTAAATGTGTTAGCCTAAAACAATGGGAAATCCCATAGGGAAATATTCGCGGTCGAATATAAAAAGTAGTTTCCACTGCCACCAGCCAAAACTCGATCAGGGGGGACGGAGACGTGCCCCCTCGACTAACAGACCCTGGGGCAATCGAATTGCCCCAGCCAGTACGTCCACAATATGATGGTTTGTACTGGTTCTGTTCAGGATTCAAGACTAGCAAAGTCTTTGGTGACTTTACATGCCCTGGGAGACAGTAGTCAGTCCCAGGGTATGGAGTCTATGTTGGGGAGTCCCTAGGACACCCCTGGGTCACGGCACAGAGGGTGCTGTGTGACCCATATCAAAAAAATACATGAGGCCCTATGGAGTAAAAGACCCCATAGCCCATTCAACACAAGGTTTAACCAAGAAAACACACTTCAACATGTCCAAGAGTGAGGGTAAAAGAGTCTCACTCTTGGCAGGAGAAAAAAATTAAACCCCAGAAATCCAGCAAAGCTGCTGGGGGACTCACTAGGTAGGGAAATTCAGCCTAAACAGAGAATTCTCCCTAACACATATGATGCAATTATATGAGATGGATGATGTATGGAGGATGATGCACCCAGATGTAAGAGGCTACACCTTCCACTCAGCCCCACACAACACGTTCACCCGAATTGATTATATTTATTTTTCACATGAACTATATCACGTCACGACACACACACAGATCTCCCCGATCACATGGTCGGATCATGACATGGTCATAGCTGATACACAATGGGAACACCTACCAGTCAGAGGAGGAAAATGGAGATGCAATGAGGCCCTATGGAAGGATTCAGTCTTTAAGACTGAAATGAAAACAGAGATCACTGAATATTTTAAAACCAATAACACCAGTGAGGTCTCTAAACAGGGGGTATGGGAAGCGGCCAAAGCCACCTGGAGAGGAGTCCTCATACGAGAGGGGGCCCAAAAGAAAAGAGAGAGATCTTTGATCGAAAATAGACTTAGAAGGGAAATAATCCGCCTAGACTCTGAAGCCAGGGGGGGGGTAATACAATAGACCCCAACAAGATTTGTGAAGCAAAAAAGAAAAGAGAGGAACTCCGACTACTAGAACATGACCAAATAGTGCGCAAGCTACACCTCCCAAAACAAAAATTTGATGAAAAAGGGGACAAAGCCGACGCATTGTTGGCTGCTAGACTCAGGGTGCAACGAGCAGAGCGCAGGGTAATGGAGATATCTGACGTAAGGCCAGATCAGATAACAAGCAAACCCACCATCCCGAAGCTTTTGCCGATTTTTATGAAACACTATACACCCCAGAGGCAGACCCAGACCCGAGCACAATAGAGGATTATCTAGCAAATATAAATATTCCCAAGATCGGAGACACTGACTCACGACACTTAGAATCTCCCATAACAGAGGAAGAAATACAGGATGCAATTAAAAGGCTGACATTAGGTAAATCCCCAGGAGAAGACGGATATACAGCCTGCTTCTATAAAACCTTTGCTACTCACCTCACACCATTCCTGGCCGAGCTATTCAATGAGATCCTTGAATCAGGAAATGCCCCAGACTCTTTTGTCAGAGCGCTCATAACAGTAATTCCCAAAGAAGGCAGCGACCCCAAGCTATGTGGATCGTATCGCCCTATATCTCTACTCAATGTGGATGCAAAGCTCTATACAAGGGTACTAGCTGCCAGACTGGAAACACTCATGCCCCGTCTCATTCACTCTGATCAGGTGGGATTCATAATAGGGAGACAGGGAGCCGACACTATGCGCAAAACTCTCCACCTGATTGCAGCCTCCCAAGACATGGATAATGAACCAAACCCACTTTCTATAGATGCCGAAAAGGCCTTCGACAGAGTCGAGTGGGACTTCCTAGCAGCTGTTCTGCGCACAGTCGGGATAGGCCCGATATTTAGAAGTGGGATTCAGGCGGTTTACACAGCGCCCAAGGCCTCTGTATTTGTAAACAGGGAATATTCAAGATGGTTTGAGCTAAAACGAGGCATCAGACAAGGATGCCCCATCTCAGCCATCCTCTTTGCTCTCTCATTGGAAACATTAGCCCAGAAGATGAGAGAGGACACCCAGGTGGAGGGAATGCAAATGGGACAGTCGGAGTACAAAGTGGCACTATATGCCGACGATATGCTCCTTCACGTGACAAACCCGAATTCGTCAATCCCCAGAGCGTTGACCCTCCTAGAAGAATATGGTCACATGTCAGGATTCAAGGTCAATAAAGCTAAGTCGATTCTCTTCCCCCTACAGGGGTCCACAGAAACAAATAATGATAGATACTCCTCATTAGGCCTCACGATTGAACATAATAACCTGAAATATCTAGGAATACAGCTCACGAAATACTAGAAGACCTGTACGAAGCCAACTTCCCGACTCTCCTTCGAAACCTCCACGCTGACCTCACTCGGTGGGCCAAATTTACCATATCCTGGCTAGGACGCCTCAATGCGGTAAAAATGACCTGTCTCCCCCGGTTCTTGTACCCCTTCCAAATGCTCCCCATCAAGATGCCCAGACACTTCTTCTTTGAAGTTAAAAAAGCAATTCTAAGGTTTTCATGGCAAGGGAAGAAAGCTAGGATAGCTTACAATATTCTTACACTACCCAAAGAAAAGGGATGCGTGGGTCTCCCAGACATCCGAAAATATTACGAAGCGACACAACTAAGAGTACTCATCCCCCACCTCCGCAATCAAAAGGAACCCCAATGGATAGCTATGGATAACCATTACCTATCCACAGCCACTGTCTCTGAATGGCTGTGGGCACCAAGGAGAAGAGTACTCAGGAGGTCAAAAGCACACCCGATACTAGAGACCCTATGGGAAATATGGAAGGAAGGCATGGCGATGTGGAACATTACCACATGGCCATCACCATTGAGCCACCTGTGGTCCCCAGGTATAAACAATCACATCCCCAATCTGGAAAGATTCCAATCATGGTACGAGGCAGGATTAGAGAGAGTAGGACAGCTTCTGAAAGATTCCTATATCACGCTCCCGGATCTAGAGGAGGCCTTGGGAATAGGGGTACTATCCACATTTCTCTTCTTGCAGATCAAGGGTGTCCTGATGAGAACCGAGTGGAAAGATAAACTGAGACGGGATCTCGCCCCCTTTGAAACACTATTGAACTCCAGGACAGAAATGAAGGGACTAATATCGGCCCTGTACAAAACACTGATAGAGGCCAGAAAGGGAACCACGGAATATCTCAGAGCGAAATGGGAAAGGGACATGGGAGAAGACATTGACCCTGAAATGTGGGGGAGGATGTGCCAGGCAGCTCCCAGAACTTCCATCTCATGTCAATATAAACTACACACCATTAAATGATTACATCAGTGGCAATACGACCCTCACAGACTATCAACCAGCTAGCCCAATTACATAAATGCCAACATTCCGAAGTGGCTGAGAGGGAGATTTCTACAGCGAAATCGGGAGACAATAATTTCGCCATTGGAATGCATTGGGAAATAATTATTATAGGCGGGAGAACGTGAAAAATAGCAGTATTTTTCCACTTGGAAATCAGGAGTCTCCCGCCTAAATCGGGAGGGTTGGCATGTATGCAATTATGTTGGAGGGAATGCAGAAGCGTAGGAGATTACTGGCATGTGTGGTGGGGTTGCCCTCGAATCAAAGTATATTGGGATGAGGTGCTGGGGTGGATTAGGCATCTGGATCGGATCCAGAGAGCAGCAGAACCACTTCTCATCTTGTTCGGTTTTGAAAAAATTGAAGATGAGTGGAGGAGGGTCAAAGGCCAGGTAACACAACTTTTACAAGCTGCACGGGCCCTAGTAGCCACAAAGTGGAAATCTCCTGCAATCCCGACAGGGAAAGAGTGGGTCAATGTAGCATCCAATATATGCATCATGGAAAAGATAACATCTTCTTTACACAGGAAATCCACACAGTGTGATATCCTGTGGATGGAGTTTCTCAATAAATACATGCCATGACCGACACAGTAATCGGGAATGATGTGTCCGAAGATTGTGTCGGTCAACGACCAAATGATCAAAGCACATTGTGGCCTGACAATAATAGATAAGCGATCCTAACCAAGGTGAAGACATGGAAGGAGATGTTCCCCTTCAAAGAGGTCCCCTAAGACATAAAACTCAGAACGCAATCAAACAAACACAACACAATGCAACCCTCATGAGAGGTACAACGGGAGGCGGGTGAGGAAGTTTGAAATGTACATAGTCAATGCAAACGTATAGAGACCGAGATTTGAAAGCACAAGTGGTACATTTTGAAAACTGATTCCTAAGTATGATATTCTTTACAATGTACTGCGAACAAATGACTATTTTTCTCCCCTTGTTGTACAATGCATTTGTGACCTTCTTGTATTAAAACCTAATAAAAAAAAAAAAAAGTTTGAACAGTGGCTTGAAAGAGACATAGATACGGATACATACAGTTGAGGCATTGGCTATCCCATCCAGTATTGAGACAGACAGGCTCACGCCCCTTAACCCCATTTGAAAAATACCTAGACACGCATGCGGGGGATAGGGGTTTGATGACCTCAATATATAAATACATTAAGGAGGGGGAAAGCCCGCCGAATAGAACATACATGAGGAAATGGGAAACAGACACGGGTACCGAAATAGATGAGCGGGAGTGGCATTATTTATGGGCTCATATACCGAAGCTAACCAGGTCCCTCCAGATCCGAGAGATCTGGCTAAAGCTGATGTTTCAGTGGCATCTAACCCCGACCAGACTAAACAAAATGTTTCCCCAGGCCTCTCAATTTTGCTGGAGGGAATATGGGGGGACGGGTACGTGGGCTCACATATGGTGGGAATGTCCGAAACAAGACACATTTTGGGCCACCATTCAACAGGCATTAGACCAGGTTCTAGGAACTGGGGGGGGGGGAACAGTGGGCTCAATATGATAGGCCTGAATCGGGCCCTGATTTACATTCCCACAAAATCAGGCTGCAAACTGTATGCCATTATGATGATGTCCAAGGCAATGGTGCGGGCACGCATGTGGAAATCGAAAGACCCTCCCATGAATATGAGTGGGTCGCAAAAATGTGGTCGGTGTTCGCCATGGAATGGCTTACCTACTCAATTCAAGGACAACCCCCATGAAATTTGCAACTGACTGGGCTGCACTTCTAGCACTCCGAAAGGACGGCGCGCGCAGAGCATGGTCTCTAAAAGTATGTCATTACTGGGAATCATAGACCCCCAGGAAGATTCTGATCCATGAAGGTGGGAAAAAGCAGACACATCTAAGGACAAACCCAGCCAAGGATATACAGACTGGAAACTCTTTGCTGCCAGAACACTACTTAACAGAGTGGAAAAAGGCCACTAGTTAGCTCCTGGAATGTGGGGGGATGGGGGTGGGTTGGGGAGGGCGGTCTCATTGTTACCTGTTTAAATGAAAAATGTTAATAAAAAAACAAGTTGAAGAAAAAAAAAAGAAACATGGATCTCATCCTCACTGCTAGTGGAAGGATATACACTAATGTTAACTCCCGCCCAAAAAAATGAACAAGGAAGACCCTCCTCAGGCCTGATAACATTGATAAAATCCAGACTAGGCATAAACATCGTCGATAAAAAGAACCTGAACCGCTTTATGCAACTGGTGTTACTGGAGACACAGAAAATAAAAGACAGCGCATCAACCTGCATGATCATCTTAAATCTGTTTTGGAACGCAGTGGCGTGGCAAGACAAATGTTTTACTGAGGAAGTAATGGCGATTATCGACAACTGTAATGATAATGATTTGTTATTTATATAGCGCCTTAAGTCAAATCGCTTGAAGCGCTCTAGAATCCAATACCATGACCCTATGTTAATATTATGTGGTGATTGTAACATCAACTGGCTTGGGCACTCCCCTGGTAACCTGCTAGTAGATGAAAGAAGGAAGATCTCCAAGAAACTCTCGAGAGTCAATAACTGGATGAGAGAAATCAAACCACGGGAGATATTCCAGCGGCTCCTTCGTAGAGAAGAGGGAATAAATCATCAACCCTAGATTACTCTCCGTATCCAATAATGTGCACCCCTTGATTAGCTCACTAAGAATAATCCAAACAACTCATAGTGATCATAACTTGGTGAAATTGTCCTTGTGCGTCCCAAACTTGGAAGAGAGAGAAGTGTGGAGGCAAGTCATTGAAGTAAGACCAGGCAGACAGAATGTGAATGAAGGCGCAAGAGGTCCAGCTAGTTAACAAGACTCTCAATAAAGTTCTACAAGAAACAGAGATCAGCCTTAACTATCCTCTCTTGTTTAGCGATTTCACTACGACAAGTATGTCTGGACAAATAATGCATTTTACCCCCAAACATATATACAACAATGAAATTGTAGAAAAGAAACGTGAGCTGCATCGGGATATAAGAAATATAAACCAAGGAACTAAACAAAAAAAACCTGATTAAAAAACATAAACAGAAATACAAAAATTGGATACGAAGCACAAAATGGATCACCTTGCAAAAAGATGCAGAACACATGCTGAAAACCTTGTCATCAAATGATTCAAGATCTTTGTGGCTGGTATTGAACGAAACAGATGGAAACCAAAAAGCTCTGCAATATAAGGCAATGGAAGATGTCTGGATACATTTCTTTAGTTCGCTATTCGGCAAGGCACCTGCTGATACTCTTCATGAAATCTTGCCATCACCAGGCAAATGGGAATTAGAATATGATAGACAGGAAATCATTGCATTAATCAATAAAGCAAGTAACTCCTGCGCCCCTGACCCGGATGGTCTTTCGAACTCTAAGTTGAAAGAAGCCACCGAAGAGTGGGCAGACTTTTGCTTGGTACTATTTGAAGAAATCCTGTCCAAAAAGAAAATACCACACTCTTGGAAGACAGCTATCGTGATTCCCATATTCAAGAAGGGGCTGAGATCTGACCCTA
Organism: Ambystoma mexicanum; assembly: GCF_040938575.1. Lineage (NCBI taxonomy): Eukaryota > Metazoa > Chordata > Amphibia > Caudata > Ambystomatidae > Ambystoma > Ambystoma mexicanum. Next base: position 1,123,948,999 of record NC_090923.1, on the reverse strand, counting down.
AAAATTACCATCCGATAGCTCTTCTTGATGTACTGGGGGAAATATTTGCATCTATAATCTTAACTAGAGTCAAAGAATGGGTCCTGACCTCCAGCCACGACGACATAAGACAAACAGGTTTTGTCAAAGGAGTATGATGCGGTTTGATCCTATTCATACTTAATGGGCCTCATTACACGGATGGCGGTGGACCAAGGTGCTATTACCGGCACCGCCTTGGTGGAAAGGGGAATTACCGCCCTATTCCAAGGTTGGTGGGGCGGTAATTCCCCCATTGCCCTTCCCCATGCCCATTTTGCCCCACAGGGCATAATGGGAATGGGGAAGGTGCTAATTACGGCACCGCAAATTACGGTACCGTAATTAGCTCCCTGGTCCCTTTGCGGGTTGGTTTTTAACGCCTACAAAAAGCAGGCATTAAATTCTCCAACCCGCAAAGGGACCTCGTAGTAAGGCGGTAAGGTTAACGGTCACTGGTACCATTAACGGTGACCGTTAACCCTTACCGCCGTCTGTGTAATGAGGCCCAATGTCCTTAAACTAAGAACCCTCAAGGAAGGCACAAAAATATATATCGCATCTGTAGACCTCGCTCAGGTCTTCAACAGCGTGAACCGAGAACTTCAAAAAGGCAAAAAGAAGCAACAAAAATTTAGATGGCATCTGGGAACTGAGCTTATGAGTTAAGTCAGCAATATGCGATACCTTGGGATTGATATAAAGCAATGTATATACAACAACCCACGCATAGCACAATTAAGATGAAAGACACAAAATCTGGCCACACAGGGAGCCATAATACATAAAAGTCCAAAATTTCCATAGACAGAAAGTAGTTCCGATCCTATCGTACATGGCTGAAACAGCTGTGCCTTTTCCATGGAAGGAATGGACCTTGCTGGAAGGTCTGTTCTGGAAAAAACTTCCTAACTTTACCGAGCTCTGTGCCTATAAGTATAATAAGGCATGAGCAGGGGCTATCTCAGTCCACTCAACTGTTGTATGGAAGACCTTGGGCCTCATTACGAGTCCAGCGGTAAAACTGGCAGGCTGCCACCAGACCCGTAGTGAATTACCGGCTCTGGACTTGCCGGAATTACTGGGGCATTATAGCCCTGGTGTCCGGTAAATCTGTCACCAGCAATTCTGTTAATCCCTATTCCCGTGGAGTCCCATAGGACTTCATGGGAATGGGGACTGCGGAAACTCTGGCACCATGTCGTAATGGTGCCGGTGTTTCTCTGCATCTCTGTGGCTGGGTGCCGTTCCGCCCGCCACGTCAGACCTGGCGGGCAGTACGGCACCCGCCCGCAGAACTCATAGTTTGACGGTCCGGAAAATGGTGCTGGTACGGTTTTTACCAGCACCGTTAATTCTGGACCGCCAAACATGTAATGAGGGTTATTCCGAAAGCTCATTATAACTAATCCACCCATTCAATTTCAAATGTTCTTATGCAGCGAGAAATGCCAAATGGACTGGGTACAAAAGCAGTGGTTTCAACAATGCCAAGCAATCCTTGTTGAAGCTAATATAAAGATAACAACTCTAATAAAAAATCCTGATGCATAGGTTATAGGCAAACTTAAATCGCAATTTGAGAGCAGTACATGTACTTCCTAAGTACCTGTGTAAATTCCCAAGCCCTCAACATCGCAACCTTTTTATGCGCTTCAGGTTGAATCTGTTACTAACTAATCAAATGCTCAACTCGAGAAAAAAGAGCCTTGATGTAACTGGAGTCTGTAGACTGCAAAGCTGCGAAAGAAACACTGAAACATCTGATCTTGTCCTGCCCAGAACTCAGATTTCTAAGAACCATATACCTGGGGCCTCTAATATCCGAAACACCCTCTCAGAGTGTACTTGATTTGTGGGAATTTGTGCATAAAGGTGAAAACTATAAAATTACGTTTACACTGACAATGTTTCTAGACGCCCTATTCCCGCAAGAGTAATGATCCTTCTTTCTCCTTCACCAACCATCTGGTGTTTCGCCCCGGGGCACCAAGTTGCCTGGAAACTGCCCTGCTCATCAGTAGCATCTTGGAGAATAGCAATTCACTAGCTGAGCGGCAGCGGAGATGGCAGTTGCCCACACAGAGTGATTTTGGAAGCAGCGTGAAGCCGTGTGAATTGCTGGGAGGAGTTACGATTACACAACGCTGAGGATTCAAAACAGTAGTGTTCCTCAAGCGAAGCAGCAGCGGAGACAGCAGTTGCCCGCAGTTACCTGCGGGAAGCCCTGGAGCAGGAAGCTGGAATTCTACCTCTGAGCTCTCTGCCAGGATTAATAACACAAGTGAGTGCATATTTATACAAACTCCTTGATATAGCTTAACATTTTTTCTCTACTCGAGCCTCAGCCATTCTGAACCAGCCGAGTTGCACCAGTCACTAGGGACTCGCTTAGCGACTTGCTGCTTACAGCTGCTTATAGCTTACTGTCTATGATCCTCTGCACAGTACAACTTTTGCACAGTTTGACTCTGTTTTGGCAAGCCCCTGCTTGACCATCTTGGGCTTTTGGAGGAACTTTAAGGACTTCAGAGGACTTCAGAGGTGTGCAAGCACTTGGCTGCAGTGCCCGCATTGCGAGTGTCGGAATCCGCTGCCTGGGTGAAAACCAGACAGTGCTGTTTGAATATTCCCAGAGTTATTCTTGCTACAACACTGTTGTGATATAATAGATTGAGTCACACAAACTCCCATATGGTCACAGAGAAGATAGCAAAGCTAAAAGCCTGAGCATACTGATTTTGTGTGCTGGATATATTTCTAAATGAATAACATCTATAATTTACGAAGTAGTAGCCTCTGTGACGACCCAAAAGCTATCGAATTTGATTACATAGCTGGGGTCGGAGATGCACAGGAGGGTTCTGACCATTTCCTCACCTTCCCCCAGAAACTCAATGTCTCCAGATCTCCAGACTACTGCAACAGTCTCTTCCTCAATATTCCTCTATCCTCCCTTCGCCCCCTTCAACTAATCCAGAATAGGACTGCAAGATTTATCCTTGGCCTCAAGCCCAGGCACTGCATCTCTCCAGCCCTAACATCTGTCCACTGGCTCCCGGTGGCTGCTAGGATCAAGTGGAAGACCCTCTGCATCATCCACAAGGCTTTCTGGGGCCTGGGACCCTGCTACATCCAACTCTCTCTCCCTAAATACCTCCCTGCTAGAGCCCTTCGATCTTCTTGCTCCAACTTTCTGCAGATCAGTCTCTTCTCTAAGCAGACAGTGTGGGGTAGATCTCTCACCTGTGGACCCTCACCCCCTGCACTCCATGCAATCCCTGGCACTTTCCCACCTGGCCTCCCCTTATCACTCACCTAGCCCCTGTTGCCCTTTTGCCCTCGTCCTGCACCACCCTTTCACTTGCACTCTTTCCTCTTTGCCATCTACTCCCCTTCCCACCCTAGCACTTCGCATTCGTGTAAATCCGCAACCCCCCCAGACTTTTTGTTACTGCACTTGCACAATCCGAATGTCACAAGGTCTAGTAGGACCGTTATTGTTATCTTTCTCCCTTGTTCCCCCACCCTCTTTTTTGTCTTGTGGCACCTAGAAACACCATTTGTTGTACAGGCGCCTTACAAATATCCAATAAAATAGAAAGAAAGAAAAAATATACCAGAGACAAATTATCAACTTCATGAAACAAGTCTATGAGCAGTACGCTGTATATAGCCCCCTGCCTATTAACAAAAAGCTAAGGCACGTTCTTGAAAATGGAAATGAATATACACTGTCGGCTACATCTATGAAGAGAAAAAACTCAGATTTCTTTTAAAAATGGTGTATCCGAAATCTGGGTGATGTTAACAACTATGAAGTAGAAAATTCAAGATATGTGATGGATGAAAACGTGGAAAGGAGAACAGAGGTATAGGCCACAAATCAACAACCAACAGATTTTATTTATTTTGGAAATCAAATGGAGGATGCGCAGGAAAGGGTATTAAACCTAAGTCTCAGAAGACACTGAAGATTCTCGGGGACTGTCAGAAGGGACCTCCAGCTCTGTGCACAAAAATCCCTCCTCCTCCTCCTCACCTGTATGAAGATCTTCCAATGAATCTTCCGGAGAAATGGTCCTTCGTTCTCTCCAGGCGGCTTCTGGCTTTTTTATGCAGCTCTTAGAGCGAGCTCGTCTGGAGGCCACCTTGCCAATAGGCCAGTAGCTTGGCAGAGGTGCCCCCCAGGGAGCAAACCCCAATACCAGGGAAAAGCCAAGCTAAAAAACCCTGGTGCAGCTTGAGTGCGATGATTATAGTAGCTCCGGAGAAGTGAGGGTGGCCAAAGGTGCAGGTAGTAGCCAGCTGACAGATACGATGAAACTGAAGGTTTCCAGATTCAGAAGAATGACGAAAACACTGGCTCCGTGGAGGTTGGGCAGCAAGGAAGTAAGCAAGGAAGCAGAGGTAAAGCGGGCAAAGAGGGAAAAATCACTCGCAAGCAGGAAGCGAGCGCAAGCAGGAGCGGGGGAAAGGAGAAAGCGGAACGGGGAGCAACAGCCGGGGAGAAGGGAAAAACGCCAAGTGTACGGGAAAAACAGAGACGGCGGGAACAGCGTTAGGACCCAGGGAAGCGAGGGTAGCAATGCGTCAGCCCGCCGTCAAGGAGGATTACAAGTACGGCCGGCGTGATGACGCGCAACAACAACAAGGAAGACTAGACCGTCACCGTTGTTGCTGCGTCGGCCATTAGCGTCTCTTCCATGACTTCCACAGCCGCCACAGCCCTCGAGTCATGACACTAAGTCCCATTTGGTTTACCGCAGTACAAGTGGGTACCCAGGACACATTGGATGAGTCAAATGCTATCCTGACTACGGTTGAAAGAAGTAATCCACGATCTCTGACATCAATTCAGCAAATAGATCAGTTACAGGGCCCAAGTGAAGTAACCTTTACTGCAATAAATTTTGTCCTAAAATCTCATCAATCTTTTTGAATTAATGAGGGGAGAGGTACACACACACTCTGGCATCCTTATGGAACTTACCAAAGATGTAGACTGGTGTGACTCGACAATGGTGCGCCTTAAATCAGCAATTTGTTTTTTTTAATTTCTTTTTTTATTGTGCAATTTTGTTTAATATAACCCTTATACACATTTATTAAATATATAACATATCTAAAATACATACACCAATATATAAAAAACAGTACCTGAGTAATGTACATGATTACAATTAGTTGTTACAAGGTACAACAAACAATCATGCAAAAACATGTTAAAACACAAACTTGTTAAAAACACAGATTTGTTACAACACGATCACCAGAGGGTTCTATATTGTTATTATATGACAAATTTGTCAGTGGCTATTTTGAAATTCAGTTATACTTCTTCCTGGGCTTTTATGCAAATGTTAGCAATTTTCCATATGTGATACACATCTGCCATAATGACCACTGATTCTGCACCTATAATGGTGCTCCAGAATTGTTCTCCCTCCCTTTGATGTGTGTTTCCAATAAACTGTGCATAACCCTTATCGTAATACTTGTACATTTTTTGACACTGTGGGCCTCATTACACGGATGGCGGTAGGGATTTACCGGTACCGGTAAAATACCAGTACCGGTAAATCCCTACCGCCTTACTACGAGGTCCCTTTGCGGGTTGGGGGATTTAACGCCTGCTTTTTGCAGGCGTTAAAATCCAACCCGCTAAGGGACCTCGGAGCTAATTACGGCACCGCAAAATTGCGGTGCCGTAATTAGCGCCTTCCCCATTCCCATAGAGCCCTATGGGGCAGAAATGGGAATGGGGAAGGGCAATGGCGGAAGGGGGATTTACCGCCCCTCCAACCTTGGAATGGGGCAGTAAATCCCCTTTCCGCCAAGGCGGTGCCGGTATTTTACCGGCATGAGCCATGGCGCTAATAGCGCCATGGCTCACCGCCTACCGGGTAATGAGGCCTGTGTTAGGACGTGGCGGGTGGTCTCAATTTCCAGCCCGCACAGTCGACACAAACGCTTATCACAAGGTGTCTTTTTCCATCTCCCTGTGTGCTCTAATGTGGGCAATATGCTAAATCGCAAGTAGGTTATAAATTTATGAATTGGCTCAGGGCAATATTTACCCTGGTAACTTCTGACGTGGAGACACCTTAATGCCTGCTTACAGTATTCTGCATACATGGGTTTGGCCGCAAGGAGATCTTAAGTTGTTGCACACCTCTAGACGTTTAGTTCTCCTTTTTACTTTTATTAACCAATTAGGGAGGTCCATCAGATCTTCAAGTTTCATGCTAATTAAATCCAGGTGCCCCAGTGCATAGTGCCTCAATTCTTATAGAAATTAGTTACTACAGTCTAGTACAGTATAGGTAACATAAAAGGGTGTCCGGAGTCTCGAACAATTGTAGTGCTTGTACGGGGACTGACTGAGGGACTTCTAATATCAATCTAAATATTCTGCCCTCCAAGTTGTGTAACCATGATATCATATCTTCCGGAAGAATTGCCAAACCATATAATATAGCTGGGACAATGCTCTTAAAATACAGGGCCACTTGGCCTTTTAAGTTGTTCCCACCCTTTATCTGCATGATATTTTTGTACACAAGCCATTTTATTATGGCCTTAGAGCCCGCAATGTAGCAGTAAAAATCCAGAGGGGACGAGTTACATATTTGGAAAGCCAGATAGGAATGGTATGCAGTGTTTATTTGAAAATGTTATATTTAAGAGAACATTTATCAAATCTTTTTTTATCAAAAAATGTTATAGTGAATGCATTAAGGGGTCAGGTAAAGGGTTAAATATTTTTGGGAAACGGTTGGGGTGGATTTTTAGTGGTCGGAAATGGGGGTTTTTGGTGGCGGAATCCCCCCACACAAAAAAGTGCATTCTCTATAAAGATTTTCATTATAAAACTTTTGATGTATGATCTTTCAATATAGAGGTTCTCGATATAAAGACATGTAACCGATAGGAATATGTATCTACAACTTCAAGGGGACTGCTATTCAAGTACCATTTGTGATTTTTTTATTTATACCTGTGTCCCAAGATCATAATTTTGTTTTTTCCAATATTGATCTTTAGATTATTTTCCCTGAATATTTCGCAGTAGCTAATATGGAACATTGGAGGCCAATTGCCATTCTGTCAAGAAGAATGGTATCGTCAGCATAGCTGAGCCATGGTACCTTAATTACACCCAGCTTAGGCGGGAAGCTTCTTACAGAAGACATCGCCTCCCTCATATCGCTCACATATAAATTGTACAATTAAGGTGCCAATGCATATCCTTGTCTGACCCCAACATTCTTATGGATGTATGAGGTCATCACCCCCTCTTGACTCAGACAAATAGCCACACTGTTTTCAGAGAAGAGTAATGAAAAACAATAGAGTACTATTCATGCCCCAACCTTCGAGCTTCATCCAAAGTTTCGGGCGGGATACCATATCAAACGCACTAGTATAGTCTATAAAACACATGCATAGTTTGTCTTTACTTTTTTTAACACTCTGAGATAATCTATTGTAGGACACTAATAGTATGTATGGTGTTGAAACCTTTTCAGAATCCAGATTGGTAGGGGGATTGTTGCCACGCTTCTATAGACCATTTTGTCGTTTTTTTCAGCAGTATACTTGCAAAGATCTTCTGACTCGCATCAAGCACCGCCAGAAGACTGTAGTTGTCAGGATCTTCTCTATCTCCCTTTTTAAAAACTGGGATCAAAGTCACCCTCCTCCATGAATGGGGAATTTTACCTTGTACAAGATTTTCCTAAACAGCTGTCCCAGTATATGAGCCCAGCAAAGCGGGTTAGATTTAAATACTGCTTTGGTTAAAGAATCAGGTCTTGGCGCTTGAGAATCTTTAATGGACTTAATAATTAATCAAATATTTTCCCACCCAAAACCCTTGTTGAATTCGGGGCAGGGTACGTCTTTATAATATGTCTCAGACTGGGCAAACACATCATAAAACGTGTTCCTGATTGCCAGGTGCCACACTGACTCGTCAATCAGGCATATTTCGATCCACAAAGACTTGTTAAGGAATCTTTCTAACCATTCCCCAGAACCTATTGTCGTCCGCTTTTCTAATAAGCATATAGAGGGCACGCCAATTTGCCAATCTGTGATTTCTAACCCAATTTTTATACCGGTTAGTCTCTCAGCTCTTTAACTGCTTTTTTTCCAATTCGTGGTGGTAAATGGTTTGGTTATTTGCTCTATGGAGCTTACGCAAGGTGCTTTTTGCTAACTGTATTTCAGGATCAAACACGTTTTCGTGCTGCATCTGGGGCTTACGAGACTTGGGAATTAGTAATTAGTACTATAGCTGCTGACAGCCTGGGTGAAATCAAATCAGAAATAAGACAGCAAGGTGAACTGCAAGGTAATTCTGCAACTATGAATAATCACTTGATGAATATTGAGGCGAATTTGTTAATCCTTCCGGATGTGCACAATTTCAATACATCAGCAACAGCAACAAGTACGGGCCCCCCGTGGTAGATAACATTCCAAACGCTCTTGACGACAGTCCACTCTCACAATCCACCATGGAGGAATTCATAAGACTAGTCCAGATACCAGCTGAGGCAGGATCGAGCAACACAAGTGTGGTACATGTGGAACTAGCAGTTCAAAAGGAATCCTCCATTATGTCTGGATTGGCTGAGAATCGTAGGAAACAGAAGTGCCGTGCGGTTAACAATTATGAGCAAGAGTCCCAGGCCCAACAGGAACAAAAAACAAAAAAAAGAAGGGACGAAAAATAACAAATGGGCCAAAAATGTCATTAATACATGCTCTATCTAACCAAGAACAACAGTAAGACAGACATAAGTGACCACAGTTCAAGGGTGTTTATTGAACTTTCACAAGGGTGAGATAAACGCCTATCTAAACCTAAATCTACAGATGGGAGCAAGCTACAACCATCAAATAATAAGAATGCAGTCCTAGTGGAGTCTTGTCAAATTAAAAAGGGCCTATACTAAAAAAAGAATCTTGCCAATCCTTACTACGAATTTACAAATAATGTGGGGTGAGGGTTATGAAAAAGAAAAAAGTGTTCTCAAAATGATGTCAGGATGATTGGGCCGTTGGCCTCCCTTCCCCAAGTTTCCAGCACTGTGGCAAGGAGGTTCACTCGAGCCAAGCACACACTCTGTCTTCTGCGGCACGAGGATACAGTTCTAGTTTCACTGTTCAGGACCTTCTCTGTCCAAGTCTCTTTGCTTCTTGCAAGTCTCTTGACTGAGAGGGCCTGGTGTACACAAAACAACACGTAAACAATCTTTTCCTTGGATCCCCTTCAGCCAGGGTCAGATCCCCTTCAAAACAAAAGTTAAATGTTGGATCCCCCTCTTCTGGGCTCAGATCCCTTTCACATCAATGTCTGAGAGTTCTTGCGCAGGTGACTCACAGTTCACCACCGGATCCCCTCAGCCAGTCTCACATGCCTGTCTTTTGGTCAATTAGTCTCCCTCAGCTGGCTAAGACCAATTGCGATGTACTTTAAACTATCGAAGACTTTCGAATGTGCACAGGATTTAGCAAGACTCATTGCATGACCACTTCGATCTCAGTATTCCTTTTTCTCACACTCAGCATCAGTTGGACACCTAACAGAGACCTTTGAATGAGCACCCACGTAGTGCCGGACCACTCTGTGTATGGTATCTTTTCTCACAAAGTTCAATCAAAGAGTTCAGTTACTTCTTTGCTTCCAATTATACTTGCGTCGCTCATCTCCAACGCCTCACACACTGTTCTCTTTATACAAAGTTGCTGCTTGCAAACTTGGTTCAAAACGCAAACTGGTTTGGTACCGGCTGTGCTGTCTTTTCTGATACCTCTTTGTTGTAGGAGCCAAGGACAGTACCACAGCGGCAATCACTCCTCCCCGACTTGGTTATCGACACGGGAGAGCCCCGGGTAACTCCTACACACTGTGCAGGTTTGATCAGCCTTAGTTGCTGATCTTCGGTTTCTTACTTTCCAGCATTCACGAAAGTAACGGTCTTTAGAGGTCACAAGTTCTTCCCTCCTTGCGACTCTCTCTGGTCTTGCTGTCTTTCTCCTTGTATTAACCTGCCATCTTGTAACTGCTACTTCCTTGTATGGTTTGCCTCGCTCAGAGTGTGCTTTCGTGCTCCACCTTTTATCCATGTGGGCAAGTGTGATGGAAGTCAGGTGTGTGTAATAATCCGTAATTGCCCGATCTTGCCTGTCCATGGTGTCGGGACATGTCAGGTATATGGCTCTGGTGTTAGTACATTGTTGCTCACGATGAACTGTCCGTGAAAATGTGTTTGTTTCGGAAAAAGGAGAGTGGGGGGGTTTCCTAGTTATCCTACCTGGTAGGATGGGGAAAAGATGTTATTGGGAAGGGGATACCGTGTCTCACCCTCCGGTGTCCCACTTCCACTCCACGAGGACCCCTCATCCAGGTGATCCTCCCGCACTGGTCGGATTACAGATCCCGGGGACTAGCGTGTGAGACACCTTCAGGTTTCTCACAGTTCCCAAAGAAAGTTGGTGGTAGACTATCGAATAGTAAAAGTCATGCAAACCAAACTACGATTGGGTTTGATTGTAATGATCGTTTCATAATGAATTGGATAAAGTGTGAAGTAATGTGTGTACAATTTTGTACACATTTGTAATAAATCCAATCAAAAAAATAAAAAACAATAAAAAAAATAATCGTTTCATAATTGAATACTTATTTCATGATGAGACAGACCGCATCCTGAATCGAAAAACTATTTCGACCATTTTACACGAGACTCCTGCACTACGAATAATCACCTCAGGAGATATCAATAGGGTGGATCTTTTTTATGATTATAATTTAGACATCGTAATAATCAATATTCCATTGATTCTCGTTCAAGGATACCTTTTCTCCTATTTGAAAGAATTAAAACTAAGGGGTTTCGACATTCGACCAGTAACATCATCCGTATCAAATGTTGAACTAACCCAGTCATATATAAAACCAACACAAAGTTACTGAATTGATGCAACAAAGTGACATTGGAGAGAATTGGGTCTGGGTGTCAGAGTGTGAAGAAATAAGAGACACAGTGGTACCTGCTGAAAGATCAAGTTTTTAGTATTATTACCTGGAACTCACAAGGCTCTAGTCACTTACTCTCCCATGAAAATACCATAAATAGAGGTGGAGAAACCCAACTAATCATGATCCAAGAGTGATTTTTGACTAAGGAGCTGATTGTAGATGGGTACGTAATTTGTCAACAAATGGCAATAGGAAAGGACCGTGGGAGGCCTCCCGTAGGTCTAATGGTAGCAATAAGTCAGCAATGGATGAATTTGATGAATCAGGTTTTTTCTTTCCAACCCTGTATGCAAGCTGTGCGTTTGCTAACCCGATGTAGCTTGTGATTAATTCTGATTGTTAAATTATATGCACACTATAAGGAACTGAACCAAAATACTATCATGGAGCGCCTGGAGCAAATTTGTATGTACAATCAGAATGTGAACAAGCATGACCATTTGATATTGGCTGGGGATTTTAATACGGACTGTCTGGGTAGGAGATCAAATGCAAAGTCAACATTGCTGGGGACGGGAAGAAACTGGGAACTGTTTTTGAAGGAATAGAATCTGTTTGTATTAAATGGAAATGTTAAGGGCGACCTAGATGGTAGTCCTACTTGGCATTGAGACAAGTCTGACTCTAAAATTGATTTTTTGTATGCATCCCAAAGTTTGTTGCACAGTATTGAACAGTTTAATGTGATTGATGCGAGCCCTAGCGATCACTCACTACTGAGAGGTAATTTAGAGTGCACAAAGATCGGCATAAATTATGACAAAAAAGTTAATCTTACAACTAAATGGGCTAAAAATCGTCTGACATGAAACGATAAAAGTATGGGGAAATTCATTACATTTTTCTTCTTTAATGCTTGGCAAAGATCTGTTGAAACTTTCGAACCAGGGCTATTCCCTGATATAGTGTTTACTGAGATTTTGGACGAAGGTATTGCCAGGGTAAAAGGCCCATGGTTTTGTTTAACCAGCAGTATAAGGGTTTATATCCCAGAGATTCAGGCTTTAAAACAGCAAATGAGAAAAAATATGTGTTACATCAAAAACTCTAATCTGCCTCCGAATAAATGTATGGTAAATATAAAACAGGAAAAACTAAATTTTAAATTGAAGTCAAAGGAAATGCGGGGGTTGAAACATCAAAGGGAAAGTGAAAATGTTTTGTCTGCCATCTTAAATAATAGCTAAACAAATGTGGATGGATTATTAACAAACAAGATACTAAGATTGTCCTTCAGGAATGCCCTTTTCCAGAAACTATCTGGTTATTACACTTTTCTAATTTGTATAGCCCGAGCCAACTGCCATCGGAGAGGGAGGAGAATTTGCCATCCTGGGATTTTCTCTTTGTATCAGAAGACATAGGAAATATCAGAAGTCTGGTCAGCATTAGTGAAAAAACAGTTTCCTCACAGGTGGCATACAGCAAACGTGGTGCCAATCTTCAAAAAAGGAGATAAAAATAACCCTTTGAATTACAGACTTATTGCCCTCTTAGATCCTGAGTCAAAGATTTATGCATCATTGATACTAAAGGAGTTTACGGCATTGCCAAACACCTCTGGCATTTTGAAGCCAAATCAAAAAGTAGTCAGTAGAACAAAGCAAATGGCGTGCCAAATTAAATTCTTCCAACGTCAGCTTGGAAGATTTTCCCTTAAACCCTTGCTTAAATTTTATGAAGTCAAGGTGGTGCCATTGGTATGCTGTGGTTTAGATATTTTTTATCAACTAACAACATATGATTTTACCAAGCTCAGTTCCTATATCAATAATTTCGACATGAATTAGGCTTAAATCCACTAAACTATCAAATCTGTTGGAATAGACCGCTTCTATGTTCTAAAACTTGCAACCCACCGCAATATTCAATTTTTGAGCAAATGGATTAATCAAGAGCATTAAGAAAGAGTGTACAGGCTCGGTCAAGTCGCGATTTTCTAGCGGCTGCATCAACCAGTTTAGACAAACGAGCGGCTAATAACACACTAGCCAGAAAGAAATGTAGAGAATATGATTGGGTTAAGACCAATGATAGGGGTAGGTCATATAAGCTAAATAAAGAGTCTGGGGAAATGCATAGGAAAAGAGGAAGTTGCGCCCCCTTTTACTTTTATATCCATCATGGGGCTTTGCCAGATGTTTGTTGCGCTTCCACCTGAATGTGCTGCCAACTAAAGAAATCGGGTTTAGATGGAAATGGATGGGTATAAATGATGCAGTATGTGGGCATTGTGTTGGGCCGCTTGAGTCCCTAACGCATCTGATTTGTGAATGTCCATCTTTAAGTAAACCTAGAAATAACTTTCTTGGGAAACATGTTAATTATTTGAGATTACAACCTTGGGTGTCCTTCTGGGAAACAGTGAATTCTGATTTCTGTTCTAGATCAACATTGCTGGCTTTGTATTCTTTTTTTAAGGAAATAGAATTTGTCTGAATATGAACATTTTGTCTTGTTGAGTATAAGTTGGAATTACTATTATGTTTTTAAGTTTTTTACGTGAAAAGTAATTTAAAGTTGGTGTAACTTATTATTTTATGTTGTGTTAAAACCTATTTATTTAGGTCTATGACGCAGTAACAATATATATAAAAAATATATCATTCACTATATGTACATAGCCCCCAAAATGAACAATCACATTGACTCTAGTGTGGAGCCATTTTTAAACTAATCTTTGCACCATGTCGCAAATGTTACAATGAACAAGAATAGACTGATCAAAAGCCTGTTAGTCTTCAGCTGAGTCTACATACTGCCTGTAAGTGAAAACAGACCACATTGTATCACTGCGCTGCACAGTAGACAATATAACTGAAAATTACATTTCTGTGTAGGCTTCTCTTTATGTAGAGGTGTGAGTGTGTGCGCTGTAAGGGCACAGAAGCACAAGTCTGACACAGAGGTGGCATATTTGTTGCCAAATACTTTTATTAATGATAAAGCAAAAGAAAAACCTATCTAGCCCTATTCCTCAGAGGTTTCCCTACCTCAACAAAAAGACTAAGGACTCTCTGAGGAAGTCCGATAATGTAAAATGCCCACTGTCCTGTGTCCAGACATATTTCCGTCCCTTACACACTAGATCAACTAAGGAAAACTGTGACCTTCTGTATCCAGAAGAATTCTTCTCTTATTCTGCAACGTAAAATGTTCAGTCCTTAATGTTCAAGCCTTGAAAAGAAAATACAATTCCCAAGTATCAAGGGGGGGAGTCCCTTTCCCTCTTCTTGTTTCACTTGACAAATGTCTTATCAAGTCTGGTTCACAGTCCTACCAGACTTGATTTGTAAATCCTTCTGTGTTAGATATCTGCATTTCCACAAAACAAACATCACACAGCAAATCCGGTTCACTCTCCTGTCAGATTTGATTGTGGTACTTTCATTCTTCTCCTTCAGCTGTGTTCCACAAGAAAACAATCATAAAAAGCAAAGTCACACAATATGTTTGGTTTACTCTCCTGCCAGACTGGACTGTAGCTCAGCTGTGTTTTAAAACAATGTACAAAAAGCAAAGTTGACCCATGTAGCATCAAGCCTGGTTTACTCCCCTGCTAAACTTGATTATATGGTTTGTTGTTCCAGAAAGTATGTTTCCCAGTGGGCCCTCACCCCTTTATCTTTACTTCATCCTTCTCAATTGTGTATGGGTCTGGTCTCAGACCCCTCTGCGACATCTTGGGGTTTCTCCAATTTGCTTTGCTTCTTCTTTTTCTTTCAGGTGGGTCTCTGACCCTTTTAGGCTTTCTCAGGACTTCTCCGACTTCTTACATGGTTCCCAGTCCCTTCTGGGATGCCTTGGGGTCTCCAAGACCTGCTCTGTATCTCTTCTCTAATTTCTGTGTGTTCCCAGACCCTTTTTGCCTTCTCTGGGCTTCCCCGACCTTTCTTGTATCTCAGCACCTTGTTCGAATGCTTCTTTAAACTGCAATGGGTCCTTGACCCTTCTGTACTCTTATTGTGTGGCTATCTTGCAGAAATACACAGATTTAAGGGGAATTATAGATTGGGGAGTGGGCTGAGAGGAGCGAGGGACAGAGAAGAAGGAGGAGGTGCATACCATGTTCTCCCAAGCTAGTCATCACTGTCCCCTTGGAGGGCATCCCTTCCCATTAGATCCACCCGCTATCTACCACTCCCAGAGGGACTATCAGGTAGCAGCCTCACCCCCCACCCCCGGCCTCATGGGAAGGGGCTTCCCCCATGGGAGCAGTGACAATACCCTCGGATTTGTAACAGCGCACAGATGTGTGAATTTCCAATTTTTTATGAGCTTCAGCGGTGTGTGTGCATGTGCATAGATGTGCAAGTGTGTGCAGTGGGACAAAGACGCATACTTGTAGATTTGTTTTTGTGCATGCAGGGGTGTGCTGGCACACCTGTGGAGGAGTACACATGCTGGTGTGCATACAGACGCCCCTCGGATGTGCACAACAACCTAACACTGCACATGCACAAATCTGTGTATGCAGACACATGGAGCTGTGATGGCAAAGGGGTTTGTGGTGTGATCGTGTATGCTTGTTTGTTTATTTATTTATATAGCGCACCAGACCATGAGGTATCAGGGCGCATTACATAGTTACAAGAGATACAAAATCACATAAAGGAGGTACAGTTTCTTAATAAAATACAATGCAGATATTTACAGGTAAGTAGCTTGATATAACACAATGCAGGTATTTACAAGAAGGCAGGATGGTATATCAGTTAGAGTTCTTGCGAGAAGAGCCATGTTTTTATTTTTTTTCTGAAGCTAAAGTAGGACAGTTCAGTTCTTAGTACAACCGGCAGTGTGTTCCAAAGTTTGGCTAAAAGCACAGGAAAGCTACTTCTGCCAGCTTTCTGGAGCTTGAATCTTGGGACTTTTAAACAGTGCTGGTGAATGGTTCTGGTGGGTCGTTCAGATGTGTTTCTGGCAAATGTACATGCTAGGTATTCAGGGGCTGAGTTGGAGAGGCATTTATGAGTAAGGGGTAGGGGTTTGAGAGTGATTCTGTCCTTGACTGAGAGCCATTGGGTGTTACATCTTATGGCTGAGATGTGCTGTGTTCTGGGGAAATTGAGAGCGGATCTTAGCACATTATTTTGCAGTATTTGGAGTTTTTTGACATTATGCTTACTTGTCCCTAAATATAGGGCGTTATAATAGTCCAGTTTGGATAAAAGTAAAGCTCTTGCTAACGTTGTGCAGCTTGTTGTTGAGAGAAATTGTTTGCCGGCGTTGATTAATTTGCAGGTGTATGCCGTAGCAGAGGCTGTGGCATTGACTTGCCTCTTCAAAGTTAAGGCTGAGTCTAGATAAATGCCCAGAGTTTTTACCTCCTTGGATACTTTTATATTGAAGGATTCGAAATGGTTGCTCAATTTGTTCAATCTTGCTGTAGAGCCAGTGAGTAGTAACTCTGTCTTGTCGTCATTGAGACAGAGACCGTGTGTGTCCATCCAGGCTTGGATAATGAGGTAGATTTTATTGAGCAGGGTTGAATCAGTGTCGTAATCACTAGGAACGAGAATCAGAGTGTCATCTGCATAGTTAACGTAGGTGACACCCAGATTGTCAAGCTCGTCAAACAGTGGCTTGGTGAAAATATTATACATAGTGAGGGGGGCGCATGACCCTTGAGGAACTCCACAGGTGACTGGTGCCGGATCGGCTGATGCAGTTGGAGCAAAAACCCTCCTGGTTCTCTTGTCTAAAAAGGATTGTATCCAGGCAGTGGCTTTGGCGGAGAAGAAGGCAGTTGTTGTCAAGTGATTACATAGTACTTTGTGCTTAACTAAATCAAAAGCGGCTGAGGGGTCCAGCAGGAGAAGGAGTGCAAGCTTGCGTTTGTCCTTTAAGTCATCCATTTGATTTTTTCGATCTATTAAGGCTGATTCTGTCCTGTGTTTAGGTCTGAAGCCTGACTGACAAAGTTCTAGTAGATTGTTAGTTTCAAGGTGTGTTTGAATCTGTAAATATGCCGCCCTGTCTAGAATTTTCAGAAGGAAATGGATGGTGGTTATGGGTCTGGTCGGGGTATTAGGGTCGAGGCTAGGTTTTTTAAAATATGGTAGGACCCAGTCATCTTTTAGATTGGTGGGAACAGTGCCTGATTCAAAAGATGCATTTATTAGTGAAGCAATGAAAGGCGCTAGTTTGTTGGCTGCTTCTTTGATGATTGGTGCAGGGCATGTGTCCCCTGGCATCTGGATGGTTTAAGACTGGCTATTATGTTCTCTACTTCCCTAATTGATACCGGTGCAAATTTGAAGAGGTTACACGGTTTCCTAGGTGTCAAATGTGACTCCGGTATATGTAGGTCTGCTAAGAGGCTTAGTTTTTTTATTTCAATTTTTTCTAATAATGAGATTTTATTGATGAGCGCAGTTTGAATATTAGAACACCAGGGGCCTCATTACGAGTATGGAGATAATGAAAAAAGGAAGGCGGAATGACATTACCGGCATCGTTAACAGGTCCGGGCCATTACAAACTGACAACCAGCCAATACCGCCACCACCCATACCGTGCCTCTTATTACCGGCATGCGCACGTACACCTTCACGGCGCCAATACCGGGATGGCGTAAACACGAGGACATCACAAGTTACAAGGGCATCCCAATGGCGGTAATTAGGGCATGCACGACGGTGCCAATACAGGCATCGCGGACCACCCACAAATAGCAACCTGCAGTGCAGGCAACTGCCACAGGTGCACACAATCACCACAGGTGGAGTCAATGGAGCCTGTCCCTGTACAAAAGGAGTACACCCACACACCACACCCCTTCCTACACCAAAATGATCCCACTAGCTCTTGCAATCATGGGGCTGGAGGACATGCCTGTACTGCTACAACAACAGCAACAACAACTACAGCTACAACAACAGGCAGCAGAGAGGAGACGCAGGAGGAGAAGGAGGGTGAGATAGGCCCAGCAAGTTCCACCAGTGCAGCCAGTGGTACCACGTAGGCACCCACCAATCCCTCGCATCAGACCCAGTCCATTCAATCTAACCCCAGAGCAGATCCACCCCCTGTACCGATTGTATCGGGACACCATCATCACCATAGTGGACATGATATACAACGTCATTGTCAGCCTGATAGAAATACGCACTGCCATCCCCCCTCTACTAAAGGTGGTGTCTGTGCTCCACTTCCTGGCCACAGGCACCTACCAGTACACAGTGGGCCAGCTGCATGGCATATCACAACCACTCTTGTCCCGCATGCTGACCCAAGTGCTTGATGCCTTCCTGAAGCATGCAAGCATCCACATTTCCCTACCACGGACTGGCCAGGAGCTGGTCGACACCAAAGTTGGCTTCCATGCACTGGCAGGCATGCCCAATTGCGTCGGTGCCCTCAACTGCACCCATGTAAAATTGGTGGCCCCTCATGCCAATGAGGTGGTGTACCGCAATCGCAAGCAATACCACTCCATCAATGTGCAGATGATATGTGACTCCAGCAAGATCATCACACATTGTTGTGCCCGATATCCCGGATCTACACATGATGCCATGGTGCTGCATAATGCCACGCTACCCCGCCACATGGAGCGACATGCTGGTTGACGTGCCTGGCTGCTTGGTCAGTTGCCTGACTGGGCCATGGCAGTGCATCGGGGTTGTGAGGTGGGGGATGCATACTCCACCTGGGTGGGAATGGGGGGGATGCATACTCCACCTGGGTGGGAATGGGGAGGGGATGCATACTCCACCAGGGTGGGAATGGGCGGTGAGTGGACAGGGCACTCAGAGCTAAACACTTCTGACCTGAACATCCCAACCCAAACATGACACATCAATGCCATACATAAGACCAATGCCATACATCAATGACAACATGCAAGACGCACAAACAGGCCACCATGGGTATGTCAAGCGATGCATGACTAAACATGATTACAACTGTGCCAATATCGCTAGTGTGATTAGGTACAGAGTAGCATACACTGCAATTATGGGTGGCAAGACATCGTTCCGCATCCACAGTACATCCGCATCAGCATGCAAGTGAACACTCTGCATCATCTGTACAACGCAATCCACACTAGCAAACCATATTGCAGTACACAATGCATCAAATTAATCTGTGTGACTACATACAGGGACATGTGCATGTCAACACCAAATAGCTGCGGCCATGGCCATGAATCCTAAAGGTGTCAGCTCAGATTGACTCACACATACCTCTTTGTGCTCCCATGGAGGTGATGGAGGCTAGCCCTTGAACCCACATAACAGGCATGAAGAGGAGTACAATCGGGTTCATACCCATACCCGTGTCGTGATTGAGCAGACCTTTGAACTGTGGAAGGCACGGTTCCGCTGCCTAAGCAGGTCTGATGGAGCACTCCTTTATGGCCCTGAGAAGGTGGCAAAGATCACCATGGTCTGTGTCATGCTGCACAACATGTGCATCCGGAGAAATGTACCACTGCCACCTGACATTGACATGCATACACCGGGTGAGGATGATGAGGATGATGATGGAGGAGAAGCAGCACCCCTTCCAGTAACTGATGCACAAGATGGCCGTGCTGTACGCCAATCACTAATTGACGATTACTTCTGAACCACAGGGAGTTGGGCACTGTGCGCTGTCATGAATTGAATGGACACACACGAAATGAACAATGTCCAGGCATTAAATGATTTTGCACACAACGGGTGTATTAATGAAAATGACAAAAAAGTGCTTCCTCCCTCCACCACTCACACGCCCTCCCCCCAAAACACCCAAACATCCCATACCCCCAATAAACACCCCATACCCCCAATAAACACCCCATACACCCCAATAAACACCCCCTTAATCCCCTATACACCACCAAAACACCACCTCCCCCCTCACCCATTGTCATCCCACACTATTTGCTGGCTTTTTTCGTGTCCGGGGGCAGCATTTCGGTCTGCCTTGCACTCCGCCTTGTCGTCTGCACAGGGCTGGAGGGTGCAGAGGATGCAGGTGTGGAGGATGGGGTGGATGCAGTTGGGATTGGCACTGCCGGTGCAGGTTGTTGGCGCTGCATGTGTTGTAGCATGCTGGTTAGGACCTGCGTGACGGCCCCCAAACTGTCACGGATCATGACTGCACTGGTATTAATGGCGGCAATGGTCCCAGCATTGGGCTGACGGATCTCTCACTGTGTCTCCTCGCCGTCAGCCACATATTGGCGCACAAGGTCGATCATGGAGTCCTGCCTTGCCTCCGCCCTTGACAGCTGTGCCTCCATGTCAGTGGGTGCTGCAGAGGTTGAGGGTGCTGCGGCTGGTTGTGCCATTGCAGGGCTGGCCTCTGGGGTGGTAGAGAGGTCTGAACTGTGCAGCAGAACTGCAGAATCCAGCATGGGGCTGGAGAGTGTGCCCTGAGTGGCATGTTGGGGGGTGGACAGGGTGCTTGGGGTGTGTGGACATTCCACATGGATTGTTCCATCTAGGTCCATCTAGGTCCATGTACTCCTCGGCTCCTACATCCTTGTCACTGAGTGGGGCTGTGGCTGCTGCCTCACCCATTTAACTTGTGGCAGCGGACTGGGTGCCATCAGCCTCCCCTTCAGCTATTGTTGGCAGCTCTGTGGTTGCAGTCTTGTCCGCTGATGTGGTGTCCTCATGTGCCTGCATATCAAAGCTGCCAGCTGTATCAGTAATATCTTGACCCTCCTCTGACCCAGACCCAGTAACGTCTCTTCTCTGAACCCACTCCTCCTCACCTGATTCCTCTGTGGAAATATCTTGGTTTCGCCCCTTTCTTCTCGTAGATCTTCTTTTTGTGAAGAGGTATGGCCTTCTATGGTTGGAAGCCACCCTGTCGCCCTGAAAGTACAGGGATACAAGGGACCCCCTGCCGGAGAGGCCAAGAAGAGAGGAAAAAAGCAGATGCTTAAAAAAACCTCTCTTAGTTACGGGGTCTTGTAGCGATGTTACAGGCTTCCAGACAAGAGCAGCCACCAGGTTGGGCAAGGTATGGCGATGTGATGGGCTTCCAGACAGGAGCAGCGACCAGGATGGCTAAGGAAAGCAGCTTGCAAAGGCTCAAGGAGGCGAAGAAACCGGAGGATTGAACAGACAGCAGGTAAGAAGGAAAGAAAGGAGGAGTCGAAGAGCCGGCTAGAAATAGACAAGAAAGTAGAACTAGAAAAGGGCTCCCGCGAACGGCGGGGCGTGAACAGGGAAACAAAATACTGTAATAGGAACGGAGAGAAAGTAAACACAGAGCAGAGTACGGAGCGTGTATGCAAGAGGTTGCAACGCGCCGAACGGCGCTGGAAGGCGTGGTTAAGAGACGCAGACCAGGAAATGAACGTGGAAAAAGACTAGAGCGTGACAGACAGAAAAGGGGAAAAAGAACGGAACAGTTCAATGGCGGTGCAATTTCCATTGATTATCAAGTCGCCAGGGAGATCTCCTTGTAAACGGCATGACAGTATGCCCCCTCCTGAGGGGCACCCCCCCTGGCTTCCCTGGATGAAGGCTATGAAACCGCCTCACCAGGCGAGGTGCATGCACGTGGGAGACAGGTTCCCAGGAGTCTTCTGATTGAGAGTACCCCTTCCAGTGAATAAGGTACTCCAACCGTCCTCCTTTATAACGAGAGTCTCGAATGGTCGCAACCTCATATTCATCTGGAGGAAGATCCAGAGGTCGGTGATCTCTCGGAATCCTTCTTTTGAAACTGTCCTCTTTATATTCTTGAGTAGGGAAGAATGAAATACCGGATGGATGCGCTTCATGTAAGCAGGTAAGTCAAGTCGATAAGCCACCGGATTTATCTTGTCTGTGATTGTGAACGGCCCCAAATAGCGTGGGGTAAGCTTAGAGGGATGCAACCAGCGGGGTAAAAATTTAGTGGAAAGCCATACCTTAGTCCCTTTCTGCCATTTAGGAGACGGCAGGCGTCGAGGATTGGAGGAAGATCCGTACCATATTTTACTGGCTAGCAGACCCTTATGAGCTGTCTTATGTGCTTCTGCAATATCGGACAAAAGGACATCAACCGAAGGAGTGTTGGCTGGGGGGAAAGTGGTTATGGGTAAGAAACGAGGATGAAAACCATAAGAACAAAAGAAAGGGCTGAGTCTGGTGGCACTGTGTGTAGAGTTATTGTAGGCAAATTCGGCTGTAGGTAACAAAGCCACCCAGTTGTCTTGTTGGGAGTTGACGAAACAACGAAGATATTGTTCTAAAGATGCATTCAGGCGTTCAGTTTGACCGTTAGTCTGAGGATGAAAACCCGAAGACAAAGCTCTTTCTATCCCTAACCTTTCACAGAGTTCTTTCCAGAAGTGTGAGGTGAATTGTGAACCTCTGTCTGAGATGATCTTATCTGGAAATCCATGCAACCGGAAAACCTCCTTGGCGAACACAGCGGCCTTCTCCCCAGCCGTGGGAATGCCAGTTAATGGAGTAAAGTGAGCCATTTTAGTAAAACTGTCAACCGTAACCATGATACAGGAGCAACCACAAGAGGGAGGGAGATCAACAATAAAATCGGTTGATATCACCTTCCAAGGGTGCTTGGGTGGATCTTCCTATTGGAGCCACCCCAGTGGTTTCTGATAACTGTATTTGGATCTGCAGCATACCGGACAGGTGAGTACATACTCGTTGGTGTCTCTTTCTATTCCGGACCACCAGAAATGGCGTAGGAGCAGGTCGAGAGTATTCTTAGTTCCTCTATGCCCTGCCACCGGATCGTCATGACACCACTTTAAAGCCCTTTGTTGTGATTTAATGTCGGGCAAAAATAAGCGTTGGTTGACAACGTATAAGCCATCTTGGTAAACAAGGTTATCGGATGATTTTATAGAAGGACGGTTGTGTAATTTAGCTGTGGCCTGACGGACTTCCTCCAGAAAAGAGTTTGCGGTAAAAATTACCTTCTTCTGAGGTAACATGACTTCGACATGTTGTTCAAACGGACACTCTGAAGAGGGTCTTCTGGAGAGAGCATCAGCAAGAAGGTTTTTAGTACCGGGTAAGTAGGTCAGCACAAAGTCATACTGGGCAAAGAAATGAGCCCATCTGGCCTGACGAGAATTGATGCATTCCATATTCTGCATGGCCTTAAGGTTCTTGTGATCGGTTCTCAGTTCAAATGGAAAAACAGCTCCTTGTAAGAGATGTCGCCACTCTTCACATGCCACTTTCATAGCCAGCAGTTCTTTTTCTATGACTGAGTAGTGGATTTGACTGGGTGTCAGAGTCTTAGAAATGTAAGCCACCGGAAATTCCACCCCCTCATGCTCTTGTAACAATGCGGCCCACAAGGCCGAAAAAGAAGCATCAGTTTCGACTATAAATGGCTGACTCTGGTCAGGTTGATGCAGCACAGGAGCAGAGCAGAAGGCGTCTTTAAGTTGTTTGAATGCCGTCTCAGCCTCTTCGGACCATGTAAAAGGGGAAGCAGACTTCTTCAGCAAACTGGTAATAGGCAATACCTTCCTGGAAAATTCAGAGATGAATTTGCGATAGAAGTTAGCGAGGCCTGAGAATCGCTGAACTTCCTTAACTGACTTCGGACTCGGCCATTGTAAGATAGCTTCTACCTTACTAGGGTCCATGCTGATTCCGTCGGCAGACAAGACAAAGCCAAGGTAAGGAATTGTGGTTACGTGGAACATGCACTTATCAGGGTTGGCTTTTAATTTAGCATCTTTAAGCCTCTGGATAACCTGATGCTGGTGCAAGGTATGGAGTTCAGGAGATCTAGAGAACACCAGGATATCGTGTAAGTAGACAATAGCACATTAGTATAGCAAGTCAGAAAAGGTACGGTCCATGAACCGCTGGAATACTGAGGGGGCGCTCACCAGGCCAAAGGGCATCACCTGGTACTCATAGTGACCAAAGGGGGTACGGAAAGCGGTCTTCCATTCATCCCCAGATCGAATGCGCAGCAGATGGTAAGCTCTACGTAAATCGATCTTGGAGAAAATACTGCCCCCCTGTACAGCCTCAAGCATGTCCTTGATCAAAGGCATCGGGTACCGATCTCTGACAGTGATGCTGTTTAAACCTCGATAATCTATGCAAGGTCGGAGTTCGGTGGTATTCTTCTTCGGCACAAAGAACAAGGAGGCTCCGGCCGGGGAGCATGAAGGTCGAATAAGCCCATTTTGTAGATTGGAATCCAAATATCTCCGTAATACCTTTTTTTCTTTGAGGGAAAGCGACAACATACGCCCAAAAGGCACAAGTGCTTCCGGAACCAAGTCTATGGCGCAGTCCTCTGGTCTGTGGGGAGGAAGTTCTTGAGGTTCTTGGTCTTGGAAGACTTCCGAATACTGGGCAAGGTCGATAGGAATGGAATGGATTCCCAAAACATTGAAGGCCGTGGAGGAACCAGAGGATACTTGAACGGCGGTGTGATTAGATCCTGGTAGGCATGTCTTTAAACAGTATTCTGAAGAGAATGACATCTGATTGGACTTCCAATTGATGGTTGGATTGTGCTTACGTAACCAGGAAACTCCAAGGATCACAGGAAAGTGAGCAGCTCTAATAAGATCGAATTGGATTGTCTCAGCGTGTTGCAATACTCTCATGGTCATGGGGGGCGTTGAATGGGTGATCAAACCGGAACTTAGAGGCTTGCCGTCCACCCCTTCCACCTTCTGACCTTCTTCCTTCTCTAGGCGTCCAATGCCATTGGCGTTCGCCCACATGATATCCATGAAGCATCCTGCTGCTCCACAGTCTAATAGTGCCAGGACTTCATGAGTCTTTTTATGTAAGGTCAGTCGAACACCGAGGACCATGAGGCGTGTGTCTTCGGAGGACGAAACAGAAGTGACGGACATTGAGACGTAGGGACAAAACAATTCCCCTCGGTAACCCGTCCCTACAAGTTCCGAGGTTTGGCGTCTCCCGGCTGTCGTGGGGGTACCTCTGGACAGTCTCGCAACATGTGTTGATGTGTTCCGCAATACAAGCAAAGATTGTTGTCTTTTCTTCTCTTTCGTTCCTCAGGAGTAAGGGGCCCACGAGTGACCCCGATCTGCATTGGTTCCTCCTTGGCTTGATGGACAGAAGGAGGAGCGGGTTCGAAGGAGGTGGGTATGTTACAACCCTTACGTCGTTCAGCACATCTCTCAGAGAGACGGAAATCCAACTGAAGAACTGTAGAGAATAATTCAGCCAAGGTATTGGGTCTGGGTATTCGCGCCAATTCGTCTTTTAAGTCTTCCCTTAGGCCTCGGCGAAATATTGTATATTGGGCCGTCTCTTGCCAATCTGTGTCTGCAGCTACTCGCTTAGACCGGGAAATATAAGACAATAAATCAGAGTTGCCTTGGCGAATGTCTAGCAGTTGTTCACCGGCCAACTGAGCGGTCTCCTGTCTTTCAAAGGCTTCCTTAAATCGCGCCGTAAAACCACTGTAATCGTGCAACAATGGACTAGCTCCAGTGACCAGTGGAGTTGCCCATGCCAGGGCGTTACCAGTAAGATTAGAAATAAGGAACCCAATCCGGGCATTGTCCGAGGCATAGGTTTGAGGTCTGAAAGTGAAGTGTATTATACAAGCTTCCATAAATTCTTTAAATTTATGTGGAGTGCCATCATATTTGCCGGATGCCAAGGGGAGAAGAGGTAGTTCTGCACAAGCCTTTTCTTGGTTATCAATCTGTTGTTTAAGCACCTCGTTCTCAGTTTTGACAGCCTGGAGTTCCTGTGTGAGTGCATGTACTGCAGACACAAGTTCTTGCACTTGCTCTGCTGTTGCCATAGTGGTTTTTTGTGGCGTTGCAAACTATCAAAGCTGCCAGCTGTATCAGTAATATCTTGACCCTCCTCCGACCCAGACCCAGTAACGTCTCTTCTCTGAACCCACTCCTCCTCACCTGATTCCTCTGTGGAAATATCTTGGTTTCGCCCCTTTCTTCTCGTAGATCTTCTTTTTGTGAAGAGGTATGGCCTTCTACGGTTGGATGCCACCCTGTCGCCCTGAAGGTACAGGGGTACAAGGGACCCCCTGCCGGAGAGGCCAAGAAGAGAGGAAAAAAGCGGATGCTTAAAAAAACCTCTCTTAATTACGGGGTCTTGTAGCGATGTTACAGGCTTCCAGACAAGAGCAGCCACCAGGTTGGGCAAGGTATGGCGATGTGATGGGCTTCCGGACAGGAGCAGCGACCAGGATGGCTAAGGAAAGCAGCTTGCAAAGGCTCAAGGAGGCGAAGAAAACGGAGGATAGAACAGACAGCGGGTAAGAAGGAAAGAAAGGAGGAGTCGAAGAGCCGGCTAGAAATAGACAAGAAAGTAGAACCAGAAAAGGGCTCCCGCGAACGGCGGGGCGTGAACAGGGAAACAAAATACTGTAATAGGAACGGAGAGAAAGTAAACACAGAGCGGAGTACGGAGCGTGTATGCAAGAGGTTGCAACGCGCCGAACGGCGCTGGAAGGCGTGGTTAAGAGACGCAGACCAGGAAATGAACGTGGAAAAAGACTAGAGCGTGACAGACCGAGAAGGGGAAAAAGAACGGAACAGTTAAATGGCGGTGCAATTTCCATTGATTATCAAGTCGCCAGGGAGATCTCCCTGTAAACGGCATGACACTGCATGGCCTGTGCACTTGCCCTGGGTTGGACTGTGGGCCGCGGTGCTGCCCCGGAGGTGGATTGGCCAGTGCCCGGCGGTCTGGCCCTGGACGTAGATGGCCTTGTGGCAGGTTCCTGACTCCCACCTTCTCCATCAGTGCCTGTGGGGGAAGAAGAGATGCAGGGCATCAGTGATGGTGTTACATGCAAGATGCATAAGATGGTGCTGTACAGTATTTCATTTGTCATGCATTGCAATCTTATAGGTGTGTCACACAGGGTAGTTTAAAGGGGGGGCATATTGGCATTAGCTGTGGCGTCTCCATTCGCCACTGATGCGTTCCAGGTGGTATGCCATTGTATTGGGCTTTGTGTGATGTATGACATGTAAATGGTCCCTGTGTGTTGGGTGTCTGTTGGTAATGGGATTGGCACACAGCATGCATTTCAGTGTGCCAGGGTTTGGGCCTCCATCTGGACATGGATCTGTAAATGTGTGTATTATGGGCCATGCATTGCCTTGGCTTGGCTCACTTTCACATCAGTTGTGCTATGTCATGGTTTGGCCTACTGGGGTTTGCAGGGTCACTCACCTCCATCTACAGATGTCGCGGCACCCGTCCGCATTTCCCCGAAGCCCTCTATCAACTCCGTCTGGATGGTTGTGCTGCAAGTTTCCTCCCAGCGCATGTGTTTCACCGGTGAGTGGGCACCGCCGCCTGTGGCCATGGCCTCCCTACGATTGCTGCACAGGATGTTCCGGACCCTGAGACGGAGGTCGTCCCATCTTTTTTTGTAGTCTTTGACTGTGCGGGGGGTGGTGCCAACCGCTGACACCTTGCGTGCTACCTCCTCCCAGATTTCCTTCTTCCTCAGCTGCACCTCCCTTTTGAGGTTATTTGTGAAAACCTCATCGGCATGGGCAGCAAGGGTATCTGACAGCATATTTAACTCCTCATCAGAGAAGCGCTTCTTGCGCAGGCGGGGGGTAGTTTTACAGGTAGCCTTGGACATGATGTATACAATGGCCCTGGTCTCTCCTCTGTAGCACTGGTGGATTGGGAGTATTGCAATGGATTGTGTTTTTAAAGATGGCCACCGGAGCATTTCCCGTTCCGACGCAATGATGTTACTTCCGGGTCCGGTATTGCGAGCCCGGTATTTGCATGTTGTTATTACCGGGTCGTTATTAAGGGGTTGCTCCTTGCGGGTCCCGTGATGGCGTTATCGAGGAGTTGGAGGTCCTTTAGCGACATGGTGATGTAGCCATTACCGGCATGGGGGTTCACGCGTGCTCACGCACTTGTAATCAGCCGTTATTGGCGGCGTCAAGGGTGCACAGACGCGCTAATACATCCATGCCAGTAATGGCTCAGTTTTTAGCGGAAATCTCGTAACGAGGCCCCAAGTCTTATTTTTGGTGCAAGTTTCTATTGGTGGTGTGGGGGGACTCTAACTCTCTTAGGATGATAAAGAGTTCTCTAGTGCTTGAGTTAGCTTTGTTGATTCTGTCGTTGTATGTGTCCTTTTTCATTTGGAGGATCTCTGATTTGTATCTCGTTGAGATTTTGGAGAGTTTTTCCTTGTTTACTGTTGTGGGGTTGTTTTTCCATACTGATTCTGCACTTCTTTTTTCAATGCCTAGTGCTTTGAGGTGAACCAGGATTTTAAATGTGCTCGAGGTTTAGCTTTACGCATTTTAAGTGGGGCTATTTTATCGATAGCTTGCTGGATGGTGTGGTTGTAAAGTTCAACTAAAGCTGAAGTGTCTGGGCTGGTAAAGGTAGGATTGGTTATAGGCTGGAATAATGGTAACAGATTCTCTACCGTGACATTCTGATTATTTCTTGTGAGTGCTGGAGGAGTAGGTAGTTTTATCACATTGGGTTGAGAGCTGTCTTGTAGGGTGAATGAGATGATTTGATGGTCCGTCCAGGCACAAGGTTCATTGGCAAGGATCTTGGTTTCGCAATTGAGGTCTACGAACCAGTCTAGGGTTCTACCTTTGTTATGCGTAGGCATGTTGATGCGATGGATGAAGCCTATTTCTGTGATAGTATTGCCGATTATTGCTGCATTGTTGTCGTTGGTATCGTGGAGGCCTAGATTAAAGTCTCCTAGTAGTATGATTTGGGAGACAGGTTTAGTATTATCAGTGAGTAGTGAGGTGATATCTTCCGCTTATAGGTGAAAGGGTCGAATCAAAAGGACCGAAATACAATTGGTTCGAGTCAAAAGGACCTAAAACAAAAAAATCGAATGTACATTTTTTTGTTCTTTTTTTTCTTTTTTGGGGATGGGGCGCCCAAACCCCTGTTTTTTGGCCAAAAACAACACATTTTATCTATACCAAGCAAAACAAAAAAAAATACATTAAAAAAAAAAAGCATTTGATTTTTTTGTTTTAGGTCCTTTTGACTCGAACCAATTGTATTTCGGTCCTTTTCATGCGACCCTTTGACTGGACACTATATATCTTCCTCTAAGGTGGAGATTGGGCCTGGTGGTCTGTGTAAGAGGTGCATAGTTATTGTACGAGATGCTGTGAATGGTAGTTTGACCGATAGAAGTTCTCCAGAGGAGGGGAAGTGGCGGTAGGGCAGGACCCTTAGCCCAGATCGGTTTTAGAGATAAAGGCAATGCCTCCGCATTTGGATGTTTCTCTGTCTAACCTAAGTATGGTATAATTATCTGGTAATGCTAGTAACAAGGTTGGTCCTGCTGCTGGATGAAGCCATGTCTCGGTAGTGTCTAGAAAATCTAGTTGGTTGGAGACTATGAGGTCTACGATATCTAGAGCATGAGCTACCACTGATCTAGCATTGACTAGTGCACCCTTGATTGGAGATGTGGCATTGTCAGAAGTGTTTGAAGGATGAAGCTCACTTGTTGGTGGGGTTTGGTTATTACTAGAGGTGCCAATGACTGGCTTGCGCTTGGTACTCTTCTTAGGTTGGGTTGAGATAGTTGATTTGATGGTGTTAGATGGTCAAATTTAGATCTTAATCTAAGCCGGTAGTTTCTTAGGTTGGTGGAGCAAGGTTGGTTGAGTGTGGGTTAAGAAGGAGAGAGTAGGCAATTGGAGTTGGTGATGGTCTTTCCATTCAAGGAAGGGATGCCTACATTAGGTTGGCCGGGTGACAGGAATTTGGTTGGTGTTATGTGCACCGATGGTGGTAGCGAGGTGGCCATAGTGAGGGAGGTCCAAGGTTTGTAAGGTCTGGTGGTTTAGTATTGATGGTTGTCACAGTGCTGTGCGGCTGGGTGTTTGACATGGCTGTGGAATATGGATGTACTATTATAACGAGGAGTGAAATCACTGCTAGCTATCTGCATAAGTTGGTGGTGGTAAGCAGGAACATGACTTGGGCAGCAGCCTATGCTGTGAGAGTTCAGTGGCAGAGTTACCCTATGCGAAAGAGTAGACAACAGCGTTGTAGGAGGCAGTTTTGGTAGAGGATCTGGTTAACATGCTGGAAAGTCCCTTGGGGTAAGGTCTAACATAATGCATTGACACAGGGCCTAGGAGCTCCATAAACATTACAGCAAGCCGTAGTTAGCAATTGGTGTGATTACATGCAATGTCTAACATATTAGATTGGCAGGGGGCCATATTGTTTGCAACAAGCATTGGCTAGCAATTGATGAGACCACAGGCCAAAGCTAACATATTAGATAAGTAGACGCCATAATGTTACAGCAAACAGTAGTTGGTAATTGATGTAAACACAGGCAATGTCTAACATATTAGATTAGCAGAACGCTATAACGTTGCAACAAGCAGTAGTAGGCAATTGATGTAAACGCATGCAATGTCTAACATATTAGATTAGCAGAACGCCATATTGTTTGCAACCAGCAATAGTTAGCAAGTGGTGAAGGCACAAGCAGAGTCCAACATGCTTAGTTAGCAGAGAATTGTATACTGGAAGGAGCATTCGCAGTGAGTAGATTGCTGGCGTACAGTGTGTGGTGAAGTGTAGAGACTGACATGTAAAGTGGTCGTAGGTGGGTAGTCTATGACATGGTGAAAAGCAGACCAGATACAAAGGCACCTGGCATGTAGTAAAGGCAAGGATGAACTATTACTTTTTGATTTTCTAAGAGATAGCCTACCAAAGTCTATTAGCAGTCCGGGTCCGTAGCTGGCTGGAAAGAGGATGAAGCACAATACGTAGGCAGTGTGGCAAAAAGTAAATGAGGCAGTTGGTAGATAATATTAGGTCTGCTGGACCGCCTCTGGCAAGTGGTACTCGGCTGTAGTGATGTGAGTTGAGGCAGCGGGCATGCGCACAGGTAGTGCCGGTACTGAGCTCAGGATGGGGCTTGCCAGGCGCTGAGTGTGCGGGAAGCCAGGTTACGTTGTTACGATGTTACAGGTTAGGCGTAAGGTGGGTATTAAGAACACTCTATGGATTTTAGTGTTGGTCAAATAGCGTTACACGCCGAACGGCCTTGACGGCGCAGACAGGCACAGACGGGGCAAGGCCTTGAGATGTAGGCCTTATGATGTTGGGTCGGCTTCCGCCTGCTGGTCTATGTGATTGGCTTAAAGGCAAGTTGCAGCCAATCTGTGAAGGAGGGTGTGTTGGCCAGAAGGGCTCTCAATTTTGCACGTATGTGTGTGTGTGAATGCATGTATGAGCAAGCAGATGTTGGAATACAGAGAGAGGTGTAGATGCATGTTCAGACAGGCATATGAGCACGCATACGGATACACGTGGAGGTTAGTGTATTTGCACTATGAGGGTGCAGAAGGAGAAAGAGACGGGACACAGGTGACATATTTGCTTTGGGTTAAAGACCTTTATTTGTTAATGAAAGAAAAAGGGGTAGGGTAAAGGCCCAACTATCTTTAAATTAAGAGGGGCTGCCCTGCCCCAACAAAAGAATACTATGGTCCCAGTCAGGATGTGCGTGAAACAAAAATGTCCACCATCCTGTGTCAAAACTTATTTCTGTCCCTTAGACTTGCTTTCTAAATAAAGGAAAAATGGGTGTCTTCTTAATTCCAGAAAGAGGTCTCTCCCGTTCTGGATGCTGTCACCAAAGTGCAGTTCTTCTGCCAAGAGAATATAAATAGTTCAATGTTCACTGTCCACAAGTTCAGCCAACTTAAAGATAACCCAGTTCCCCACTCTGCTGGCGAGAACCTCTTCCTGGGTTCTTGGTTTCTTCTGTTTGCAAAAACAGTGTTCTTTACAACCCTCTGCAATTCCTCTTCCCAGTTCGTAGCACAAAAATGATCCTTCCCAGTCTTTTGTCAGGCCTGGTTCACTAACCTGCCAGACCTCACTGTAGACTTTTCCAATAGGGTATCAAGTCTGGTGTACTCGTCTGCCAGACTTGATTTCCACATGCTTCACTTTCCTTGATATTTATATTTTGGATTCCAGCACACTGGTTATAATTCTTCTGCTGTTGTGGTGGGTCTTCGACCCTTATTCACTCCACTGGTGGGCTTTGACCGCTTTCATCTGGGCCCCAGAACCTGTTCCTTTGGCTTGACAGGATCTCTGTCCCTTGGTTACCTAGCGTTCACTTGGACAGACCTGGTATACTCCCCTGCTAGGTGCTACTCCCCCTAGGTGTATTCTCGATGTTCTTATCTGACTGTTTGCTTTGTTTTCTATTTCCTTGTGTCCCTTGGGACTTGTTTATCCACTTCACATAGTTTGTAATGTCTTGTTGGTTCTCTTTCTTGCCGCTTGTGGTCTTTGGGATGTTTTTACTGGGCTTATAACATGTGTTACTTTTTATATGCTTCCTTTTTCATCCCCTTGTAATCTTAGGCATGTTTTCATAAAGTTTGCTAAATGTGTATTATATTGCACAAGCTCCCTTTCACCCCCTGTGCTCTTCTGGATGTTCTTATTGGGTTTATAATGTCTGTGGCTGTTTGTTTGCTTCCTTTCTCATCCCCTTGTAATCTTCTGGGTGTTTTTATAAAGTTTGCAAAGTTTGTATTATATTGCACCCCCTTAGGTCTTTTGGGTTGTTCTCATTAGATTCCTTAGCTCCCTTAATGCCCCCCTAACTGGTCTGGCCCTTTCCCTACCTTTTGGAACTCTTGGTGCGGCCTCCGGTCTCTTCGGGAGTTGGAGCAAAGCTTCTCTGCTCCTGCCACACTCTGCATCCTTCTTCTCGTGGCTCCGCAGCTGCAGTGTCTCTCTCTCTTTCTCTCTCTCTCTCTCTCTCTCTCTTGCCTTCAGATGTCTACGTCTCTTCTCCAGGTCAGATTTTGCTGGTCTGGTTCTCTGTGTCTCTGCCACCGATCAGGTACGCCTTGCAAAGACCTCTCAGGCACCTGTAGCAGTCTGTGTCCCGGTCTCCAGTCCTCGGGTTGTACGGTACGGGACCAGAGTCTCCTTCCCTGCTCCTCTAGGGCTGACTGTTCGACCTTGGAGTGTTTCCTTCTACACTTTTTACCATCCGTTCTTCCTTTTTGAATCAGGCTTGGGGGAGTCTCCCTCTTCCTCATCTGTCCTTTTAGGGTGTCCTCTGCTAAACCATAACAAATAGTGGTCTGGGGACCAGAGTGACTTGAGTGGGGGTAAAGGAAGGTGGGGACACCAAAGGGTTGGATGAATACTGCGTTCTCCCTGGGCCATTGGCACCAATCCCATGAAGGATTTCCTCCACCCGCTGAGTACCACCCCAAGAGAGACCTCCCCCATGCCTTGGGTAGTGCCCTGCCCTCCCTGGCCTCATGGAAAGGAGCCTCCCCCATGGAAGATGTGACAATACAGTGAGATTCATCACAGCTCACATGGAGGTATGTGAGGGTATGTGTTTGCGAGGTGTATGTACTCACATGTTTGCAAGTGCCCACATGGTTGTGCCTGTTTTCACATAGCGGATTGTGCACATACACACACTTCTGTGCATGTGGCCACTCCTACACAAACATGCAGACACATGCATGCCCACACACCTTGTGCATACGCTCGCACACATGCACAACCTTGCTCGAGCTCGTGCACTCTCACACCTGCGCAGATGAACCTCTGTACATGGTTGCGCAAGCTCAAGTGCACACTGCTCCATGTAGAAGGGGGGTGTGTACACTGACAAAGGCACTGGCCTGAAATTGGAAGTCAGAATGGGGAGAACCACAGGACCTTGGCCATGGTAAGTGGTAGGAAAAAAGGGGAAGGAGAACCTCATGGGAAGTTGTCCTACTTCAGGGCCCTGTTCCGTGTATGCTGCAGAGCGAGTGAGGTGAGGAAACTGAGACAGCCACTTGCATGGGGAGTGGGGGAGTGCCCATGGGTAAGGAGAGTCAACGGTTTCCCAGTTTGTGTCACACCAACCACTTGGAGTGTGGGCTTATTTTTTCAGGTTCTGCAGGGTTTTCACGCAGGTTTATGGTGATGCACATGATGGCACATTATGGCACCCACATATTTCTAAGATGTGGCTCTGTATGCAGGGCCCTGAGTCAGGAGAGATCTCGATAGGCAGGGTTGAAAGATGGAAAGACAAAAGTGTGTCCAACCAGTCCTCTGGGCTGGTTCAGACCAACCTCCAAGAGCTTCTGTGTGTTATATCCAAAGACCAACCCTGAAGAGGTATGCGATATAAAAAGACAGAGCCTGAGTCAAGATAGAGTCTGGGACTGATGAGTAGCAGAAAGGGACGAAAAAAGGGGAGCTGGCCATCCTGAGAGGCCGACCCAGGGATGAGACACGCTGGAGAAGCAAAGAAGGCAGAAGAGTGCCCAGAAGGATATATAAAGGGAAAAGTAAAGAAACAAAAGAGACTTGGAAGTTGGTGGAATGCAAAATGTGAATGAAAAAAGGAGAAACAGATCACAGAAAGGAGAGGAGGAGGAAGGAGAGCAGAAAGAGTTGGTGAGTAGGAAAACTGTTTAGACGGGGAAGGGGGCAGAATAAGAGGCCAGTAAGGAGCAGATGGAGAAGAACGCCGGATAGAGGAGGCAGGAGGTAAAGTGGAAAGGAAGGTCCAAAAGACAGAAGGATGCAAAGAAGAGCGTAACAGGAGAGGTCATTTGAGCATAGTGACTGACTGAGGAATGTGGGGAGAGGAGCAGAACAAGAAGCACCAAGAAAAGTGTAGGACTGGCTAAGAATGGCAACCGGGCTCAGTGAGAAAGTGAGAAAGACTATTGAGACACAAAAAGAGCAACAGACAGAGAAGGATGAAGAGACAGAGACAGGAGGAAAAGAAGCAAGAAGTGAAAGAATAGAAAGAAAAGAGAGGAAAAGCTATTGTAGAATGTCAGAGAAGGAGAGATAGTAAGGAGACAATCAGAAAATTAAAGGAAGCCTAAGGACAGAGAATAGTGCTATCCTGAGATAGAAAGGCGCAGTGAAGGCACTAAGCAGGGGTCTGCAACTTTTGCATCTCCAAATGTTTTTTTAATATCATATTTTATTGATTTTGTGACAAACATACAACATCCAAACATCTCCCCGCCACCACCCCCCATAGCCTGCTCAGGCTTGTTGCGCACTGCTTGTTATGCCACTTCATTGGCCGTGTCGCAGCTGTATAGTTCTTACAATATTTCCCATTACCCTCCCAGTCGCCCTCCTTTCACTTGGATTGAGTTCTCAGTTCAGTCCCTCTTCCCATTTCCCCCAGATCTTGGCAGCCTTAGTCAGACACCCTCATGCTGTATATATTCTGTGTTTGCTTGCAGCACAAATGTCCATCTCGGCCGACCATTGTGCTAGGGTCGGGCATTCCGGGGCTCCCCACTTTTGTGCAATGTCTCTTTTTATCAAGCCCATCGCTGTAGCTAGGAAGATACCCTCCCATTTGTTTGAGACATTTTCATCTGGGACCCCTAGCAGCAATGTCGCGGGTTCTACCACCACTGTGCGGCCCAGGATTGTTTTCAATGTTTGGCAGCATTGGGTCCAGACATTTTTTATCCGGGGGCATTCCCAGAGGAGGTGGATAAAGGTGCCCTCTTCTCCCCGGCATCTCAGGCAGTTGGGATCTGTGGAGTATTTTAAGTTGCACCAATCAGATTTTGGCATCTATTGCGATTTCTCGTGGGTGCATGAGGACTTGGATCCAGTTTTCAGGATCTATGGTACCAACATCCCTCTCCCAATTAGTTTTGAGGCTAGCCAGCTCTGGGGTAGTGAATGCATTTATGGCTTTGTATAGGGTGGATGTGACTTTGGTGGGGATGTATTGTGTGAGTAGGTTCCGTTCCAGGGGCATGCAGTCAGGTGCATCGGTAAGTGCCTGCCGGTGACCATTGAGGGCGTGTGTCAGTTGTATGTATCGGTATCGCTCGGTCTCGGGAAGTTCGAAGGTCTG
Source organism: Ambystoma mexicanum (assembly GCF_040938575.1). Taxonomy (NCBI): domain Eukaryota; kingdom Metazoa; phylum Chordata; class Amphibia; order Caudata; family Ambystomatidae; genus Ambystoma; species Ambystoma mexicanum. The sequence continues at coordinate 1,123,913,088 of NC_090923.1, read as the reverse complement.
TTGGAGTGTTTCGAATGGGAGGATGGATCCGTCCTCTATGACATAACCTAGTGTGGTTATCTCAGCCTCCGCCCATCGAGACCGTTCGGGTAATTTTCGCACTTCTGTGAGCATGTAGTTATGCCATAGTGGTTGCGCCAGTGTTTATCCTGTTCCCCCTGCCTATATGAGGGTGTGCCTGCCTCCATGTGACCGTGATCTGTGCTGTAATGGTCTCTGGAGGAGGTCTGGGGAGGGCTTGGTATAGTATATCATATGGCTGGGTACCTTGGACGATGGGCGTCTCTGCTTTGATGTGTGGAAGGTCGCGGTCCCCATGGGGCAAGTCATTGACCACGTTTAGCTGGCTAGCCCAGTAGTAGGACCTAAGGTGCGGGTGTCCAATGCCCCCTTCCCAGAAGGATCTTTGCAGCGTCGCTAGCGCAATGCGGGGCTGCCGCCTTTCCATATCAGTTTTCTGAGGAGGCGATCCACTCGGGTAAATTCTGTGTCAGATATCGCCAATGGGGTGTTTTGCAGGACATATAGGAAGCGCGGGAGTGCCATCATTTTAAAGAGTGCTGCCCTGCCCATAAGTGTGAGGGGGAGGAGAATCCAGTGTTTCACATCCTCTGCGAAACGGTCAGTTGATGGGTGCAGATTACGGGGCACAAAGTCTGTTAGATTACCGGAGGCCCAGATACCCAGGTAGCGGAAGCCCTCCCTCTCCACTTGATATGGGGTGTCTCGGGGAATCACCAGGTCGCCTCCTTTAACTGGAAAAAGAACCGATTTCCCCCAGTTTACTTTCAGGCCGCAAAAGTCACCAAAGGCGGACAGCATCCGGGTTATTATCGGACATGCGTGGTTTGGGTCAGTCAGGATTATTAATAGGTCGTCCGCGTACAGGGAGACCTTATCCTCGCGCCCGTCCGGCCATCGGAACCCGTGCCACGTTGCATTTGGTCGGAGCCATTGAGCTAATGGTCCGATTGCCAGGGCAAAGAGGAGGGGGGATAGAGGGCAGCCAAGCTGGGTGCCCCTGCCCAGTGGGAAGATTCTGGAGGACCAGCCGTTTACCCTTACTTCTGCTTGTGGGGCTTCGTATAGGATCCGAACCCATTTAAGAAAGGTTTCCCCAATGCCCATGCACCTCATTATTGCCCATAGGCTTTCCCATATCACTGAATCAAATGCTTTCTCGAAATAAATCGCGAGGAAGGCGAGTGGTGGGTCGAGGGTTGAGGCTTGCTCCAGGAGTAAATGGAGCCGCCGAAGGATCATCCTTGTTGACCTCTGCGGCATGAAGCCGCACTGGTCAGGGTGGATTAGAGAGGATATGGTCGACCGGAGCCTGGTGGCTAGTACTTTAGCTAGAATTTTGGCCTCGCCATTGATAAGCGATATTGGCCTATATGACGTACATAAGTCGGGGGGTTTGCCTTGTTTGGGGATAACCACGATGCTGGCACATCGTAGGTCCCTTGGGAGACAGCCCTGTTCGCGGCTGCGATGAAAATCTTGTGAAGGGGGGTCGCCATCTTGTTACTGCCTATCTTCTTCCACGTCTCGACCGGGAATCCATTAGGACCCAGTGTTTTCCCGGTTTGTAGTTGGGCCATGGCCTCTATGATTTCATTTCCTCTATGTCCCTATCCAAGTATGTCCTCTGTTGCTCCAACAATTGCACGAGATCTATCTCGTCTAGGAAGGACGGGTCTGTTGGAGATGTTGGGGTGTATAAAGGTTGGCATAAAACTCGGCGAATGCCTCTGCAATATCCTGGTCTGTTTGTGCTGGTGTATTCCGGCCGCCGACAATCTGCCTGACTTGTCTGTGCCCCTCTTCATGTTTCTCCAACCAGGCCAGCAGTTTGCCCGCCTTATTGCCACATTCATAAATTCTCGACTTTGATTTCCTGTGCGCCTGTTTTGCGTTATCTAGTGCCGTGTTGTGGAGGGATTCCCTAGCTTTTATAAGAGAGCGGTGTGTGTCTGGGGTAGTCTCCAATATGTATCTATTCTCCCATTCCTCCACTTCTCTCTCTGCCTCCACTATTTTCCTCTGGTGTTCTTTTCTTTTGTTGCACGTCCATGCAATCATATGCCCTCTGAGCACTACTTTATGTGCCTCCCATAGTATGACGGGGTCCTCTATGGTGCCCACATTTATTTCAAAGTATTCATTGGATTTTCCCGTAATATATTCTACAAAGTCGGGGAGATCCAGGTAGTAGTTGTTCAGCCTCCATGTCTTGGGGGTAGGGGTCGGTTCGTGCAGAGCACGATTTCCAAAGGAGAATGATCGGAGATACCTCGGGGGAGTAAATCTGCGTTGATTACTCTGTACGCCTCGGAGGTAGGGAGGAAGGAATAGTCTAATCTGGATAAGGATGCGTGGGTGCCCGAGTGAAACGAGTAGCCTTGATCTTTGGGGTGGTGTTCCCTCTATGCATCGCTTAGGCCTAGCGCAGATGTGAAGGTCGCTAGCCTTGTGGGTATGTCTGGTTTGCGATTCCGGATGTGGGTCCGGTCTCGAGTGGTGTTCCTTACATCATTGAAGTCCCCTCCCGGGATCAGCAAATCTGATTGTTGTTGGGTGAGTAGAGTGGTCACCTCTCTCAAAAGACCTTCACCCAGCCCAGGCGGGGAGTATATCGCTAATATGGTTAGTGTCTCCCCCCCAAAGTGTGCCCTGTATCATCACGTATTGATCACAGGGGTCCTGTTCCACTGCATGCAGTTCAAATAGAAGACGCCTGTGGAGGAGAATCAGGACTCCCCGGGATCCCATCGTATACCCTGCATGAAACGCTAGACGATAGTTTGTTCTATGGAAGAACTGGCAGGTAGAGCCTGCCAAGTGGGTCTTGGTAAGGAGAGTCATATCCGGGGAGCGCCTGTTAAGAAATTGAACTATTTGGCAGCGTTTAATGCTCAAGCCCATGCAGTTCACGTTCCAAGTGAGAAGTTTGAGGGGCTTATAACGTTCAGGGGTTATCATTGGGGTGTGTATAATCTCTGTGGACAGCCCGAGGTGGTTCTGTGCTGGGATCCATGTATGAGAGGATTAAGTATTATGTGTAGTGAGCGACTGGTTCGTTTGCAGGTGAAGGCGCTGCAGTCGTGCGGAGTGGGAGTGTGTGTGGCAAGTGCGTAGTGAGTAGTGATAGTGTGTTTGGTAACAGATTGGTGTAACATCCCAAACAAATAAACATTGTGAAATCTCTTATCTACCCCCCTCCCCATACTCCTCCCCAACTTGAAGTATCTGTCGCCCGAACTTTCACTGGCATTTAAAAACTATATCGCCAGGTCAACTTAAAACGTGTAAACTTTCCGTGATTTCCCACAGACTTACAGTTCTTGTTGTGAGTCAAGTGTCTTGGGTCGGGGGTGATGGTGGCCGCCCGTGGTGTGGCATTGTTGGTGAGAGGAACCTTTGACTACCTGGGCCAATTGTCCGTGGTCGGCCCCTCGCTTTCTTATCCAAGTCAGGTGCGCTGCTCCTGGTTATTTGCTGCGGAGGGGCTGGCCACGGAGTGTATTGCTGTTCCCTTTTATTTCTTTCTTTGTTCCCCCCATTTGTCAAGTATCTCCCTTAACGTTGCTAGGGGTCTGCATCTCTGTCCGGTTCATCTTGAATCTCTGGTACAGGCTGTCGGGCAGGTCTTTCTCGTCACGGGCGATGTCCCGGTCGTCCTCTGGAGTTTGGATCGTTACGGTTGCAGTTCCTGTCGATGTGGTTTTCTGCCCACTTCCAGGCTTCCTGTGGGTCTGTGAAATGAACTGTTTTACCTACGTGCTGGATCCTTAGTTGGGCTGGGAAGAGCAGCACGTATTTCACATTCATTGAGTGAAGCTTTTTCTTTAAGTGCTCGAAGGATTGCCTGGCCCTTTGGACCTCCCGGGTGTAGTGCAGGAGGAAGACGATTCTGGCTCCGTTATATGTTACAGTCCCCTTTGTTCGGGCCATTTGCAGAATGGCATCCCTGTCGTGGTGGTTAAGAAGTCTAGCGATGACTGTTCTGGGGGATGTGCCTGGGGTTGGGCGACCCGCTGGTATTCGATGCGCATGTTCCACTGAGAAGAAGTTAGAGAATGTTTTTGGTGCAAAGAGATTAGCCAGCTACTGCTCCAGGAATAGTTCCATGCTAGGCCCTTCCGTTCGTTTCCGGCAGTCCAAGAATAAGGATGTTATTACCACGGATCTGCCCTCTCCCTCATCTACTTGCGCTTCCAAGGTCTTCAGTCGGGTCAGCGCTTGTGACAGCTGTTGACGCACCCCTCCGAGGTCACCCTCCACCCCAGATACTCGTTGCTCCACTTCCCCAGTCCGGGACGATAGTTTCTGGAGATCGTGTTGCAGGAACAATACTTCAGCGGAGATGCCATCCATTTTCTTCTCCATCGAGGAGCGAGAGTTGGCAATGGCAGCCAACACATCTTTCAGTGTCAGGGATTCGCCTGTTGGGGAGCAGGCCGTCTCGAGTTCTGCATTGGCCGGTGTGCTTGTGGCATACTGGTCCATGGTGCTTCGCGTGGATGCTTTTTTGACCTTATCTTTGCCCAAAACACCGTTCAGCACAGACCCGTTGTACAGTGGGGGTTCAGAACTTGTATCCCCCTTCCGCCTGGAGTCCGAACACCTTCGTTGATTGTCTGTTTTGATGGCCTTTTCTGGCGTTTGAGCAGTGGATGGGTGTGGTATCTCCAAATGTTTTTGCATACAACTTCCATCAACAATAGCCAGTATAGTTAATAGTGAGGGAGCGTGGGTGTAGTAGTCCAAAACATCTAGGAAGCCACATGTTGCAGACAGAAGAGGAACCACAAGAAAAGTGGAGAGATGGTAGCGAAGTAGAAAGCTACCAACCAAAAAAAGGAAACAATTGTAAAGGTACAATTAAATGGCCAAACAGAATATCCCATAGAAGGGAGGAGAGGAAATCACCAGAGTGGGTAAAAGGACATAAGAAAGAAAGGAAGGCGTCCTAACTATTGGAGAACCGATGGAGAATCTTCCTAGTTTGAGGAGGGAGAAAAAAATTGGAGATGAGGGAAGGGCAAGCCTCTAGAGCGGGAAGTAGCAAATGGGAAAGGAGGGAAGAAAATAATTCCTCTGATAAGAGAGGGGTACCAAAGTTGTGAAAGAAGGGGCAGAAGCCCTAGAAGGAAACAAGACTGATCAAACAGAATCCAACAGTGGGCGCAAGGTCCAAACATCTGAACCAGTAGCTGGGCCAAAGGAATCAAAACCTGGCATATAGCCACCATGTCACTATGCACAGATGGTAAGCATAGATAAAGCCAACGTTGGGGAACCATTTCAGATATGCAAGGAGACTACTGCCTACCGGAAAAGAATACAGCCGCATCCCAAGACAGACACAATGTGGGGATGAGGTTCACCCTAAATTAAGGGGCATTAGAGACGGTAGCATCCAGAGACACAATGCCAAAGTGATCATCCTGAGCTCAAACCTACATGAACCAAACACTCTGACCCAAGTTATAACAAAGGATTGACTGAGATCCTATCACTTATTATTTGACTTCCTACCTCACTCAACCACAGTTTTGTCTAGCATCTTTATTTAGCTAGTGAGAGAAGCTTAGGCATTGCACCAACCCCTCGCCAGAAAGCCAATAAAATAGCCTTTTTGAAATGCATCTTCCAGGCGCCAGAAATAGTTTGTGAAGTGACTAACCATGACAGCACATATCCATTTCTGGGTGGGTATGTGTGCCCAATGTGTGTCCACACTCACATAGGTGTGTGTGCCCACATATAAATAAGTGTGAGTGTGTAGAGGTTTGTGTATGCACATGGAGTTGTGCATGCACACACCCCTTTGCACTTGCCCATACCGCGTATGTGTAGATACTCCATGCATGCTCCTGTGCACTGTGCACAATGTCACATCTGCTACATATACCCAATTGTGCCTGCTCTCTCCTACACACACACACACACAAGCCTGCCCATCGTTGCTATTACTATACACTCAAGCACCTGCACACATGCATATGCTCACATAGACATACACCTCTACATGCACTCACACCTGCACACAGATCCTCTGGCGTTAGTGCACACACATGCACAAACCTGGACACATTCTCCCATATCAGAGTGTGCATGCATACACTTCTACGAGTACTCCCACTGAGAAACCTGAATGCACACGCACACACAAACACACACACACACACCCCTCTGTACTTAAACCCACACTTGCATATTGTCATAAATGGCCCAAGAAACACTTTTTTCAATGGGCCCTATGGCTGTTCCTCTCTGTCCCATCTTGTAAAGCACCACTGCCAGGTGTCTCCAATGTTGGTAAGTCTCTGTTAGAGGTTTCTGCCCTTTTTCCATTTCCCTAGTGGTCTAGATTTTGATCGGCATTGCCGGCTGAGCACCCATCAGTGGTATGAGTCAATCAGTTGCTCTCTCTGCGGTCCCAAGAGCTCTGTTTTTCCAGCCAAACTCTATTCCTTGCTGGGTGCTCCTCATGCGGGAGGCGCCACATATTTGTGGTGCTGGGGGTTCTGCTGTAGCTTCTCTGGTGTTTTTTCCTACTCCGGTCTGACACAGTGTCTCTGTTGAAAGAAGTAAACAAACAAGCATCTTGCTTATGAGGCATTGGGTGAGATAAGATTGTAATGCACAAAAACATACCAGCACTAGGGTGGGGGAGGAGTTGGGACCTTCACAGCTGCCACTGTCCTCCTCAGGGGTAGGACTGGCTATGGAATTCTCCCAGGTAGGCCTCCCGCGCAGAGCTGAGAAGGGTTCCTACTCCCTCGTGACAAGGCCAGAGTGCTAGCCTTGTCACACACCTCCACCCTTTACTCGACCTCCCACTTCACTTCTCCCTGTCCACTGGCTGACTTCTCCCCCCACTCTGGGTAAGGTTTTTGGGACCCTTTTACCTTCTGAAGGCAGAGATCAAAAAGGGATACATCGGTCCTCTAAGAACTTTCTCTGGGAGTCCAGACATGACTATCATGGGTACTGGCATCTGGCTTCCCAGGACTTTAAGGTTAATAGTCATTTGTGGATACAAGTTGACATCTCTATGAGCACAGATGATTTGTTTCTGGAAGTTGGGGTGGAGCTCTTCAGTGTTTACAAGATCGGCAGGATTGCTGCTTTTTACTTCCTCAGTATAGGAGGGCTTTGGCCGGTCGGACTTGCACGATTAAGGGAAGATGATATTTATGGTATGTTACTCCTATAGTATATACTGCCCGGGTGCCTGGGTTTGGTACCTCCTCCTTATTACACACCTCCACCCAATCCTCTACCTCCTCCTCCCCTTCTCCCTGTCCACTGGCTGACTTATCCCACCACTCTGGGGAAGGGTTTTGGAACCCTTTTACTTCCTGGAGGCAGAGATCAAAAAGTGAGGAATCGGTTCTGTAAGAATTTCCTCTCGGAGTCCGGACATGACTATCATGGTTACTGGCATCTGGCTTCCCAGGACTTTAATATTAATAGTCACTTGTGGATATAAATCGGCCTTTCTATGAACATAGATGATTTGTTTCTGGGAGTTGGTGTGGAGCTCTTCAGTGTTTACAAGATCTGCCCGAATTGCTGTTTTTTTTTACGCTGAGTAGAGGAGGACTCTGGCTCGTAGGCCTTGCATGATTACAGGAAGGTGAAATGTATGGTCTGTTTCTCCCTAGTATATACTGCCCAGGTGCCTGGGTTTGGTCCCTCCTCCTTCTTCTTACACACCACCACCCGTTCTTCTACCTCCTCCTCCCATTCACCCTGTCCACTGGCTGACTTATCCCCCCACTATGGGTAAGGTTTTTGTGACCCTTTTACCTCCTGGAGGCAGAGATCAAAAAGGGGGAAATCAGTCCTTTAAGAACTTTCTCTGGGAATCCGGGCATGACTATCATGAGTACTGGCGTCTGTCTTCCCAGGGCTATAATGTTAATAGTCACTTGTGGATATAAGTCGGCATCTCCATGAACACAGATTATTTGTTTCTGGGAGTTGGGGTGCAGCTCTTCACTGTTTACAAGATTGGCTTGGATTACTGTGTTTTTACTCCCCGAGTAGAGGAGGGCTTTGGTTGGTAGGCCTTGCACAATTACGGGTAGGTGACATTTATGGTCTGTGTCTCCCATAGTATATACTGTCCATGTGCCTGGGTTTGGTCCCTACTCCTCCTTTTGGAGCAGATGCCACAGATGTTCGATTTCTGTCTCTTCCTCTGTCCACTTGGGTTTGACGTCTGTTTCTGCATAGGGTCTGGAATAGAGAAGTCCAATTTCCTTCTACTCTTTTGGTTTTTCCATACAGAATCTAGCCAGGTGCCCAGGTTTCCCACAAGTATAACATGTTATCACTACAGGGTGGGGAGAAGGTCCAAGTTTCCTCCAGACACCGAAAGTAGTTGCTTACTCTTGGTGTTGGTTGTGAGAAAAGAATTGGTTTTCCACAGGCTTGGGCTGTCCTCTTGCTCATGCCACCAGCCTTATTTTGCTAGGTTTCTTGGGACCGTCACTGGTCTCTTGCGCTTACATGGCTCTATGGTGGGCGTTTGTGGTTTGTATGGCTTCTTCCAGTGAGGGTATGTGTAGCTGCCATATGGCATTTTGGAGATATGGTGGCAAAGAATCTATAAATTAAGACGAGCCTATTTGTCAACTTCCTCCTAAGTTTTGTCTGTCAACCTCTTATTGAGAAATTCGCTCACTCTGTAAGATAGCTGTTGTGGCGAAATCAGTGCTTAATTTGTAAAAAAATAAGTGCCAGAGCCCAAAAAATCTTGGCCCCCCCAATACCGGCCCGGCACTGGCGGGCGCTACCCACGGTGCAGTTGGCCAGGGCAGGCTCGGTGCTAGACCCCGATCTGCCCCCCACAATCTACACGCCCATGCAGCCCTCGTTGTCACCCAGGTGGACTGTAGCCAGAGCTGCTTCCTCAGCTTCAGAGCCACTGCCTTTTTGAAGATCGAAGTCAGCCCCACCAACTCAAATGTGTTCAGGCGCGGCAGCGCTTCCCTAAATCACCATAAAACTTATTTCCTACAAAAACGCAAATTAGGCCATGTAGGCGAGCACAGTATACATTCCTATTTCATAACATTACATATGACAGTCAAAACCCATTGATGTTAAAGTGCTTATTTTTTTTAAGCTTTTGGGAATTCTCAGTGGTGAGTGTGAATAGTGTCATATTCAGTTAGATCGTGGAAACAGTTACTCAGGTGTTGCACCTTTGGTCCCAGACTCAGATTATTAGACCAGTCAAATGATCATTAACAAAGTCCTGAGAAGAAATCTAGGCCAAGCAGCAGCGTGCTGCTTGGAGTCAGGCTTCTCGATGGCCTTGGGATGCATCAACTGAATCATTCTGTCCGACCTAACATTATATTTAACCCAAGAAATGTTTTTAAAAATAACTGGAAAATGGAAATTACTATCATCATTGGGCCCTTTTCTGGTGTTTGCCTTTTATTTAAAAATAAATAAATCAGGAATTGGGATTTTTACTGGGCATTTTAAGTGTGTGGCATATTTTACAAAAAAAGGAAGCACACATTCTTTCAGTAGGTTATGACAATAGTATTTCTTTACATAGTCAGTGCTTTTACTTGGTGTCATTCGCCCACTGTATTGGACTATAGGGCCTCATTACACGGTAGGCGGTAACCATGGCGCTATTAGCGCCATGGTTGCCGCCGGTACCGTACCGAGTCCGCCTTGGTGGATGGCGGAATTACCGCCCTACTCCAAGGTGAGCGGGGGCGGTAATTCCCCAATCCCCATTTACCCTTCCCCATTCCCATTTTTGCCCCATAGGGCATAATGGGAATGGGGAAGGTGCTAATTACGGTACCGCAAATTGCGGTACCGTAATTAGCTCTGAGGTCCCTTTGCGGGTCCCGTCCTTAACGCCTGGAAAAACCAGGCGTTAAGGGAGGACCCGCAAAGGGACCTCGTAGTAAGGCGGTAAGGGTTTACCGGTACCGGTGCCCTTACCGGTACCGGTAAACCCTTACCGCCTACCGTGTAATGAGGCCCTATGTGTCTTCTATTAGTAAATCCAACCCAAACATTTCAAAAAAGGTAGCAGGCGCTCCTCTCCAGAAAGAACATGGCATGATAACCTGTTCTGAGATGAGTTTGCAGCACACGCTTTTTGCTCACTGTACCTTTCACAGATGGGAAATTTCCATTTGCATATCAGTCTTTGTCCCGCCCACATGGGCAGTCCAGCACCGAAATACAATGGCAATTCCTCTCTGAACAAGAGTACCAAAAGCAACCCCATACACGTGTTTCAGCCTTGTTGGGCCTCATCAGTGAGGTGAAGCTGTGCCTCTCTGAGCACAGTGAGCAGGGAGTCCACGTCTGGGGGCAACCAGCAGAAAGCAGATGGCTGCGAACTCTCAAAGTGGTTAATAACCACTGAACAGGTTATCTATCATGCCTTGTTCTTTCGAGAGAGGGGCGCCTGCTACCTTTTTTCCAACCCAAACATTGTAAACGCAAAAAAAATAAAAATGAAAAGAACAAGGTGCCAGGCGCCAAAACAGGGAAGTTCTGGTTTACCAGTGGCAAGAGCGATGGCACAAGCTTGCGAGTGTCTGAAATCAGACAATTTGTGCTCATCTGCATGAATCCTACCTTAGTTTATCCCCATAATTTATGGGCGTCGGGCATGGGGCGGGACAGCACGCTTGCCTCTGGGGTGGCTGGGGGGGCACAGTGCCCAGACTAAGCAGAGACATGGGGCAGTGAGTGAGGACTGGCCTAGTAGAGCAATTCTATGTTTCCGTGCAGGCCACAAGCTAACTGCTAAATATTTGGTAAAATAGACAGACACACACCCAGACACTGCACACTGATGCGTGAATAGACCACAACGCAAGTGAAGGGGGCAGCTAAAATGTGCAAAAGATATAAGCTGGGAAGGTCTAGAGTTAGACGTAGTCATCGATAGGATTGAGCTACTCGTCTGCACCCTACAAATCGCAACCATACAACCGTAAATACATTTCATTTTACCCACAGTCGTTTTCAGAACACATGTGTAAATAGCCAGTACCTTATGCCGGTACATGAACTTGCAATGCATTGCAGTCGGGTCACGGGTGTGCTCACAGGGTCATGGAATGAGAGAGAAAGATACAGAGACGTATCTTGTGGCGGGCTGGCTGCTGGGGCTCGGCGGCGGTGCACAGGAGGGAGGATCACCCAGGCACGGACTGGCCTGTAGGGCAATAGGCCCATGCATGGCCAAACCAAAAACACAAAATGCTGGTGTGGGACAGTTATTTCGGTCACTGGTCCACTTTCTTTTGCCAATTTGGGCCAGTTTGATGCATTACTTCACTATGTGGCTAATAGTTTTGACCAGTTTTGCTGATTAAATATTCTTTGAAATGCACAATTTACATTACATTTTATCAGAAAACTCCCCCTTAGGTACTATACAAACAGTGCCACAAAAGGAATGAATTGCCATTCGCACTGTGGGACACTTTTTCATTGGTGCCCGAGACAATTTTATGGCCCAGTCCGACCCTTGCAGGCAGCCTCCGGTGAAAGAGCAAACTGCAGACAAAACTCCCAGGCATATTCCATTCCCCTGAAGGGCTGTGTATGCAGCAGGCATTGGAGCATGGGAAGGGGTGGGCCGCTTACCTAGCAACTGGAGCAAGCTCCTGCACGGACCTCGCCCCGCCACCAATGCCACCCCTTGACTGCCAGCACCCAACCACAATAGCCGGGCAAGGTGGGGGAGGAAGTACCGAGGGGGGAGCCTGTTAAACTCGTCTAGCAGTTAACAAGTTCTGAATGAGGAATGTTAGCGAACAGACAAACAGCATGTCTCTGGTGCATGCTAAGAGGCCTGTCTCACTACTTAGCGGGGAGATCCCCATTGGACACCCCCACCACCTTTGGTCAGACTGAGCACCTGCAGCTCCCGCCCTTATAAGTGTCCCTGGACCACCAGACTGGAAGCCAGTTCCCCGGGTGTTGTATAGCCACCCGTGCCTCGGGTGGCCCACACGCATACATGCACGCACGCACACACTCAGAGAGCACGGGACGCGATGCTGCCTGCTACGCGTCCCGGTGGCAACTGCCCGCACGGACGCGGTTTATTGAACTGCGCATGCGCGGGTCCCAAGCGAGTCTCGCGCATGCGCTACAACTAACTGGGACGTCACACCGGGGACGCCTCTTCCACCCAAGAAGGGGGGGAAGAGCAGAGGCTAGACCAACCCCCGGAAGGGGGTGGCCAGAGGGGACAGCCCGCTACGTAGGCTGTCCCTCTAGCGCCCCCTCTGGGGGCCGGTCAGCCTCTGACTACATGAAAAAATCTCTAGCAACCCACCCACCCCAACCCGAATGACTGCAGAGGACAGAAAGTTATACCATCCAAATCTTTATTTGAAAACTGGTGCAATCATAATGCAGGCTGGTTTCGGTATTGGACACTAGTGCCCGTTACTCGTGCAAACATTTCCGTTACTCTTTTGCAGCCCGCTCTGCATCTTTTGAATTGTGCTGGGTGGCACCTGTGCCAGACATGGGAAACCGCCACCCGCTTCCTTCCTGGCAGAGGAGACGGGGTGGAAACGCAAAGGCATATGGAGGGAGTAAACGAGGCGTGCGAGAGAGTGGAGAAAGTGAGGGTGGGAGAGTGAAGGGGAACAAGAGGGAGTAGTATGGAAAGAGAGTGGGAAGGGTAGCAGTGAAGACAGAAGTGGGAAGGTTCGAGAAGTGGGGGAAGGAAAGCAGAAACATTTTAGGAGGATGGGCCAGAGAAAGAGAGAGTACTGGTGGGAGTGCTTTGAGAGCTAAAGTTACCATGAGATAAGGGAGGGTTAGGGAGAGGAATTGCGACAGAATCATTCAGACATGCTCGCTCATGTAAGAAAAACAACACTTGCACTGAAACATAAGGCATGCACTGCAGGGAGCAGTGCAGCGTCCATGTCTGCGGGAAGGATCAGAAGCCAATGTATGTTAAAAATAGAAAATGGGGCCTCGCAAAGCACAGGGGCGGCCTGCGTCAGTGCCCAAAAAGAGTGCCGGTGCCCAAAAAAGTGTGCCGGTGTTGCCCACCGGCACAAATTAAGCATGGGGACCAAGCCTGAATCAATCCTGCCACAGTCTCTCAAACATTACCCTCTTCAGGTCTTCATAGGGGGTTTGTCCATCAGGATTGAGGGCTTCTAATGCTGGTTTTGCCTCTCCTGCCAATAATGGTGACACATATCTGGCCTAAAGATCACAATGCAATTTTGGTGGCCCGCTCAAAGTTTATAAAAAGGTGGCAGGGTCCTCACCTATTCTAAATTTTTGCAGGATGTCTGGAGGGATTGCTGGTTGTTCTTGTCTCTCCCTCACCACCCACTGCAAGGCTGACAATGCTTCTTGATGATGTCAGCTAATGGCTAGCTTGCTGTCTACTGGTCTCTGTGGTCTCACGGAGTGGGGTCCTCTTCATTATTTGTTGGGACTATTATCTCTTCTTTGCACTGCTGCTAGGGCTTCCTCACTGCCGGAAGGCTGGGCTCTCTGGGAGGGGTTATAGTCTGCTTCCACTCACTTGGGCCATTTTCTACTGGCTGGTCTTCACTCGGCTTCCTGTATTTGGTTTAACAGAGGTCTATTTGCTGTGTCTGCCAGGGTCTTGGGTACCCTCTGTTCATTGAGCTCAGCAAGAAGAGGTTTGGATTCCTGTAGACTTCCTCGAATCCTCAGTTTCTTCTAGCACTCGGTTGAGAGTCAGTAACTAGAAACATGGATATTTTGGCCACAATTCCAACAATTTGGTCTCCCAACCCTCTTGTTTGACAATTTTTATTAGACACTTTGGCACTTAAACTACAATTACCAACATGCAGCATTGTGTCCAACCTGTGTACTCTTACCTCTCTGTTTGGCCTTGTCTTTGTTCTCATTCCGCTTCAAGGGTTTTCAAAGGTCAGTGGCTTCTCACAGCACAAAGCTCTTCTCCCCAGATATCAGTCGTATATCATCCAGCTCTCGCGAACATGTCACAGCAGCTCCCGTGGCAGTGTCTGTAGCATCCCTTACTTCGGGCGATTCACTGCAGTTCTCCAGTACTGCCTACCTCCTGACTTCCACCCATTCAAGGTCTACATGCCTCCTGCTTTCAGCACTCTCAGGCTCCCCTCTCCTTCAGCAGCTACCGCTTCTGTACCACCTTATCTGGGTCTCAACCGCTCCTCCCGCTTTGACACTTCTCCAATTCTCACACTTCCCATGTGTGACAGCTGCTAGAATGACTTCCTGTCACTGTGGTCAAAGTACTGAGTGCCAGACACAAGATAATAAGATTTAAGGGCTTTATTTACACAAAGTCTCAAAGAATAATCGTAGCCAGTGAACACCATCGAGGAGGTGTAAGGATGATGACTCCAAGTGTCTGCGTGTAATGTGATTGAAGGGTCAGTGAGTTTAAACAAAAAAGGGGTCAACAGAAAACCAACTCCTCCCCATCTTGCTCCAAAGGGGACCATATTGAGATGATCAATGTTCCATAGTTCCCAAAAGTCAGGTGCGAGCTGCAAAACAAAAAAATCGGAGTTTTTCCGGTCCCAAAACAAATATAAGTTGGTTCGGTCCTGGTAACCTAGCAAGATATTCCTGAAAATGTAGGCTATGGTTAGCACTTTTGGGCTGGTCTGGCGCAGTGGGATTCAGCAGAGAAACTTGGCCCTACTCTAACCCAAAGTAAAAATAAGTGTTGTGGCTTCTGCCTGGCCCAGTTTATACATGACTTGTTTTCAGTCTTCAAAGTTCCTTTTTCCTAGCAGGATATTCTTTCCGGCCTTGATACCAAATTAAGTGTTGCAGTTTGCAATCTCCTGACCACCCATTCAAAGTCTACTTGATGTAAAGAACTATGTAGCGACATGCGAAATCTGCCAGAAAACTGTAGCCACTCCAGTTCCCTAGCTCCATTACAACCACTTCCTATTACTGATATCCCCTTCTTGAGAATAGCCATGGTCATAGTGGGCCCACTAGAACCATCAAAACTAGGGAACAAATATATACTAGTGATCGTTGACTACGCCACCTGCTATCCTGAGGTTTTTCCTCTTCGGAACAACACTAGTCAGCAGCTCCTAAAACACCTCTTTCCCTTTTTATCCAAGGAAATCCTCCCCGAACAGGTTACTACTTTTATATCAAAGATCATGGGGGATATTAAAGAGACTTTCAAAATCATAACCCTTCAGGCCTATGTGTATCACCCTGAAATGGATGGCCTGGTGGAGAGGTTTACTCAAACTCTGAAAAGGATTCTCGACAAGTAGGCAGAGACAGATGGCAGAAGCCTGGACTTTTTGATTCCATTGACCTTATTTGCCATCAGAAAAACTTCACAGGTGTCTCTAGGCTACTCAGTGTTTGATTTACTGTATTGATGGGAGCCTCAAGACATTTTAGATATGTTGAAAGAGACCTGTAAAGAAAGGGAAGAAGCCATCCTACCCATTTCCCAAACAGCACAAAAATGTAAATCTCATATGGAGGCAGTAAGGGAAATTGTCAAACACCATCTTGGTAGGGCACAGGAACATCAGAAAACCCTGCATAATTGATAAGCAGTAGCAAAGTCATTTTTCGTTGGGTAGACTGTCCGTCCCACCTCAATGAAACAAAATGATTTCAAAATGGTACGGGCCTTACAGTCTTTGAAAAAAAGAAGTCCATTAAACTATCTAGTAGCTCAACCAGACAGATGACAGAAAACCCAGGTTTACCATATCAACCTGTTGAAAAAGTGGAAGGTTGATCCCGTGGAGGAGACTACGGTGACCATGGCCGCCCTCGTAATGACCCTGAGCTCAACCAACAGCTAATCTGTACCAATCTACTACTCTCCCAACGGGAAGCCTCCACGACCTATTAGATTATTAGATTAATTTCCTGAGGTCTTATTCGGTCTTATTCGGAACAACCTGGCAGAGTGCAACAATTAAATCATTATATCCGGACCCTGGCTGGATAAATGGTAAACCTAAAGCCATACCGGATCCCACAGGCAAGTAAGAAAATGATTGAGACCAAACTCCAGGAGGTGCTCAAGGCTAATATCATTGAGCCCTCAGAGAGCCCTTGGTCATCCCCTATTGTAGTAGTATCCAAACCAGACAAGTCCTGGAGGTTTTGCATAGAAAACTGAATTCCATCTCTACTTTTCACAATTACCCTCTGCCCAGAAATGACGAACTTATTGAGAAGCTGGAGTCGTCAAAGTATATACCCACGCTGGACTTATCCAAAGGCTATTGGCAAGTGCCCCTGAACCCCACCAATAGGGAAAACAGTACTTTCTTTTGGTTTTCACAGTGCTCCTGCCACGTTCCAACGACTGATGGACAAAATCCTAAGACCCTATTCTAGCATCTATTTAGATGACATTATTATCCATTGCAAGACCTGAACCGAACACATGCACCATCTTTATGTGATCGTAAGAGCCTCGCAGAGATCTGGTTTAACTTTCTTTCGGTATCCCTCTGACGGGTTCACACTTGCCAACTATCACAGTTCACAATCATAGTGGAAAGCAGGGCTCCCTTCCCCTAGCTTTCCTTTGGCAACGGGTCAGAGACTTTCGATTGTGTAAGGGATTTGGTGTAACCCTCATAGGACCACTCTGACGCCTCACGCCACCCTTTCCTAGGGCCTTCTGGTTGCTGTAGTTTTCAAACAAAATGGTCTTGGTCAGAGCCTTTCAAATGAGCGCCCCTGTATCGCCGGACCCCTCTGCACGTAGATCTCAACTGGGCTTTCTTTAAGGTTCAAGCATACACACAAATTCTTTCTTCTTGCGTTCAAAATGTTGCTACTCGCAACCTTGAAGAAAAACAAAGATGTTCCCAGTCTCACTGCGCCAAGAAATTATAATTAGTTGTTTGTGCGAAGAGAAGCCTGACACGTGTTTCAAGCTGTGTACAGCTTTTCATTAGAGGCTTAAATTGCATAGTACATCATTTCCATACAAATTGGGTAAAGTTAAAAATAAAACATACACATGATTGTTTTGTGCAAAGAATTGTTACATAAAGAACATAGGCACAAGTTGTGAGCAAGCAGTCCAGGGCGCGATGCAACCACAAAAAATATAACACATGTACATCACATGTAGGAAGAGTAAAAAAGTAGAAATTAAGTTACCACAAATTAACCAATTTCATTTGTAGTAATCCGTTGACAGACAAACAAAAAAAGAAGAAAAAGAAACATAATTTTAGAAACAAAAGTTGGCCATAGCAGCGCAATCAAGTTCCACTTAGTAAGCTAAGTCTTAAATCAAAGACTGTAATGTATTCCAAAAATAAGTACCTTAGGTTGCAGCAATAAGATCTCCACATTTAGAGTAGGACAATGCCAGATACAGTTCTGTAGGCAGATAGATTAAGTAATTACTGGAAGCCAATTGCAGAAAAATATTACGTAAATTACCAAAACAAACCGTAATGCTGTCAATAAAATCAATAAAAACATACCTCAAAATGCCTCGCAGTTGCGGAAAGCTAATTTAGCCAAAGAAACCAGAAAGAGAAAATAAATCTCAAATTAGTATTCAAAAAACCACCAAAGTACCCATTAGATTAACTCCAATTAACTCGTGATTCGAAAGGACTGTGGACAATTCCTGACTGGTTAACCAAAAAAGCCAATTAAAAGTTAAAACTACAACATGGGGAGAGCAAAATAAACAGACCTACCTCAATGACCGTTTGTTTAAGTCTACTCTTGTTACCATTGCACAATGCACGAAAGAAAGGTAGGACTAAATACACCGGAATGCAGTATAGCACAATGCATGGCCTTCCAAATAAGACAAACAGAAAGGGGCAAAAAGGATCGGCGAAAGAAAGAAAGGTAGGACTAAATATACTGGAATGCAGTATAGCACAATGCATGGCCTTCCAAATAAGACAAACAGAAAGGGGCAAAAAGGATCGCCATGTTGGGTGAACTAAACACACCTTTAGAAAAGCCTAACTTAGTGAAACCGGTCCATAAACCCAAATTAGCCAAAAAATAAAAAGGAGAATTTAGCAAACAATTATTACTCATGTTTTGCTGAAGAAATTTATTTTTTGTTTTTTGTTTAAATTTATTTATTTATTTAAATATATATATATATATATATTTTTTTTTAGAGACAAAATTAATTTAAAAGTAACAAGCCTCAGCTAGTCATTAATAATTGAAGTGGTATTTAAATATACCAACAATTCCAATGCACTAAAAAAAGTGTGGGGCCCGAGTGCGCTGCTACTGAACAACATTACAAATAAAGGCACATTGCACAGTAATAATACACGTGGAACAAGAATATAATTACAGGAGGGGATCCCCCAAGAGGATAATTAAAGGCACTTGTCAACCCCAACAGAGGAAATATGAATTATAAAAATATGGCAAACTCATGATCCAAATTAAGTCCTTCAGAAACAGTGCGATATTTACAAATTAATTTGGCCTCCAATTGTCGTAATTTTAGTGTAAGGTTACCACCCCGTGGGGGCATTGACACTTTGCACAGCCCCACAAAACGAATGTCATTTTTGCAGTCCATTTGATGAGATTTTTGCCAATGATAGGCAAGGGGGTATTTGGCATCTTGGCTCCCAATGGAAGCCAGATGTTCACGAATTCTAATTTTAAGTGGGCGAATAGTGCTCCCTATATATTTCAGGCCAAAGGTGCATATAATGCAATACACTACAAACTTAGAATTGCAATTGATGAAAGACTTGATTTCATGATTACGTCATAGCCCAAAAGAGACTGCGGATGTTTCAAATGTAAAGTTGCACATATTACAAACACCACATTTATGAAAGCCAAGGACTCTGGCGGAATTGAGCCAAGTCTTGGGTATAGATAAGGGGCCCATAAATGATGGACTCAATACATTTTTAAGGGATGTACCTTGGCTGTAAGTCACACTGACATTAGTGTCCAACCAATTTAAGATGTCTTTGTCGAATTGTAACAAGTGCCAATGTTTACTTAAAATAGCATGTATTTTGTGACTATCAGAGTTATATCTTGTGATAAACCTGATATTTTCAGAGTTTAATGATTTAGACTGAGTTTTCGGCACCAATAGATCCGCTCTCTTAACCTGACGTACTGTGGCTGATGCTTGTTCGACACACTTCTTATGGTAACCTCTATTCAAAAACCGTGATTTGATAAGAGCACATTCTTGATCATAATCCACTGATTGGGAGCAATTTCTCTTAGCACAAATGAATTCCCCTTTGGGAATATTAGCAATGACATGTTTTTTATGGCATGATTCTGCATGTAACGTGGCATTCACTGAGGTCGATTTGCGAAAGGTTTTGGTAATTAGGCCGTCAGGGGTTAGTTCTATGGAAAGGTCCAAAAAGTCAATGTGAGATTGACTAAAGGTTGAGGTAAATTGTAATCCCCAATCATTATCATTTAAACAGGATACAAATTCAACAAGAAGATCTTTTGTACCAGTCCACACTAAAATAACATCATCGATGTAACGTTTCCACAAATAAATAAAAGGTGAATACATGGATTTAGAAAACACACATGTTTGCTCGAAACAATGCATAAAAGCATTCGCCAATGCAGGTGCAAAGCTTGCACCCATGGCTATACCAATCAATTGCTTAAAGTACATCTGATTGAAAACAAAAACATTGTTTTGCAAAGTAAATAATAATAATTCCTTGACCATTTCTAGATGCTCAAAATAAGAAGCAGAAAATTCTCGAAACAAAAAATCAACACTTTGTAATGCTTTGTGGTGAGCTATTGACGTGTACAGAGCTTTGACGTCTAAGGTAACCAACCAACAGTCTTTGTTAAATTTGAGGTGATCTAACATTTCCAAAATGTGCATGGTATCTCTAATAAATGTTGGGGTCCGCAATACCTCTGATAGTAAAAATTCATTAATGTAGATGGATATTGGCTCAAGTACCCCACCGCCTCCACTAACTATCGGTCTCCCCTCAGGTATATCTGAGAAAGCCTTATGGATTTTCGGAAGAAAATATACAGTGGGCATGATGGGCCCGTCAACTGTGAGGAAATTCCTTTCAACATCAGTTAAACAACCTAATTTATGCCATTTCAAAATAAGTACATTAGCCATTTCATGAATAGAATGTAGAGGATTGTGTGGAATGATTTAGTAACAACCTGCCGAATCTAAGTGATGCATACCCATGGCAATGTAGTCACACCTTTTCATTATGATCACATTGCCACCTTTGTCAGCCTCTTTAATAATCAAATCTTCGTTACGAGACAAATGATAGATTGCAACTTTTTCAAGTTTATTCAAATTACAATTCACTTTAAATGTGTGTCCAGAAATAGAGTCTTCCAAATGATGAATATCCTTTAACACCGCCTGATAAAATGTATCAATAATATTATCAGGCGGAAGTGTTGGTGAAAATTTAGATTTCCTGGACAGTTCCTTAATACACACATTTTGCTGTACAATATCAAGTTCTTTAAGAACATCTGTAACGCTAGTAGAGGTATTGGATATAGCATCATCCAAAGTCATGAGTACATGGGTGGTAAATAGAGTTTGAAGAGAAATGGGAGACGGGATAGGTGTCGGTGGCGTAGGTTTATAAGTCCGTACTTGTGTAGCAAAACATTTCTTCAGTTTAAGTTTCCGAATAAACTTGAACAAATCAATTTGGATGTCTACGAAGTTATTCATAACTGTGGGGACAAAAGAGAGTCCCTTGTTCAACACAGATATTTCAGCTGAAGAGAGCTGATATGTACTTAAATTGGTAATAAGATTTACAGATTCTGGTTGGGAAATTGTTGCTGTGACATGGCCCTGGTTAGTCTTCAGGACGGTGGTACGGGTCCGCTGCCTGGGCCTGCCGCCCCTTGTGTCCCGTGTGGTATGCCTAGGGTTGCAATATTTGTGGATAGTGGGGTCTGGAAACAAACTTTTTTTGCTGCGGCTATTCTGTTGCCTTTTTTGTAGCACCTGAGTTGTTCCAAAAAAGGCGATGGACCTGATGGCACAATTTCTGGCTCTAATGAATCCTCTTCAGAATTATCCAGTGTAACAGATGAGGTAGGGTCAGTAAGTGAAACATTAGATGTGCAAGGAGGGACTGTTTCAGAATCACTATCAATCTCAGAACTGGCTGGAGTAGACGCCAGCAGACTGCTAGAGCGAGATCTCGAGACCTCATCATATTTGGCTTGATATGTGTAAATTCTATTGTCTCTATAATCTTTATCATCCCTGGAAAATTTCCTAGATTTGCGGAGTTTGACCTCATCTTGATGCTTCCGCAAAATTTCATAGAGTGTCCTAAAGTTTTTATTAATAGTTGAGCTGGGGGCCTCAAATGAGTTGATCTGCTCCTTAATTCTGTCAATTTCAATAACGATGCGGGAATGTACCCGAGTGGCATGTTCTACTAAGAGCTCCAACATTTTATTAGAACTAGAGGTTAAATTAGTTTCCCATTCTGATAGAAGATCAGCGTCTAGGGGATCCTCAAAATCCAGTAAAATTAGGATTCTGAGTCCCCTGGGGATTTTTTGTTCGTGTAAATAATGAGCCAAAGTTGTTTTCTCCCAGAATTTGTTAATCTCCTTGATACTTAGTTTTTCTAGTTTAAAAAATAAGGATCTAAGGTCTGTTTTAGCAGTGTCCATTCTTTTGAAAGGATTCAGAGTTGAGCCCTGAGGGGCAAATAATGCTTTAATGTCATCATCTCGAGTGAGTAAATATTCAGCTGCTTCAGCCATAATACAGCTGCTGGGTATAGTGACTTGAAAATGACAAGAACAAAGTTATGGCAGAAAAAGCCACAAGTCCACAGCGCTTATACAGTGATTAAGAAAATAAACATCAAGGCTGCGGGTATCTGGGCGGTGTGGGTGTACTGCCAATACACATCCACAGGAATAGTTGAAGAAAAACAAAGATACTCGCAACCTTGGGTTTAACACAGTTCGGTTTGATATCAGCTTCCTCTGACTCACCAGCTGTGCCGAACCTGTTGGCTTCTTTGTTCTCTGGAGCCAAGGATAGTACCACGGTAGCCAGCTTGCCTCCCCCGCCTGTGTTATCAAAGCAGGAGGCCCCTGTGTACCATTGACCTCTGTTGCTCCGCACGCCAGCTGTAACTCCCGGTCTTAAGTTTTCCTTTCTGGAAGCTTCACGGGTCTGAGTCGAAAAGGGCAAGGGCAATTCCCCCTTCGTAGGCCTTCCTGGTCTCACTGCTTTTCTTCTTCATTTGTACTGCCGGTTCGGTGTAGCTGTCTCCACATGCATTCTGCTTTGCTCGAAGTGTGCTTTCGTGCTCCACCTTTTATCCTTGTGGGGAAGGTAAAGTGCTGTCAGGTGTGCGTGGTTATTGTCAATTGCCTGAATCTGCCTGACCCGAGTGTTGGGACATGTCAGGTAAACGGCTCTGGTGTTAGTCCGTTGTCTGTTACCGTGTATGCAAGTGTTTGTGTAGGAAAAGGGTGGGGGGTAAAGCTCCTAAATATCTTACAGGGTAGGAAGAGGAAAAGTTATTATAGAGAAGGGGATACCGCATCTCAAGCCTCGGTGTCCCACGTCCGCTCCCCGAGGACCCCTTGCCCAGGTGATCCTCCCCCACTGGTCCACTCCCAGGAACTGGATCCAATAGCGATGGCTTTGTCCTGGCCACAAATCTTATGGCAAGAGCCTGTCCTAAAAATGCCTGATTCCAATCGAGAATTCATTCTGCAGACTGATGCTTCTAAAGTCTGAATAGGTGCCGTGCTGTCACAAGAAAATGATGGCTTTGAACATCCCGTCCTATACACCAGCTGGAAATTATTTCCCAGAGAACAGGCAAACGCAGCAGTGGAACTTGAATCCCTAGCCATCAAAAGGGCAATCCTGAACTTATGATATTACCTTACCAAAAGGAGATTCCGGCATGTGACTGACCCTTCAACTCTGACCTGTATGAGTCTGCGAAAAGATTAAAACGCCCAACTAATGAGATGGTTTTTAGATCTGCAACCATTTTGTTTCTCGGTTGGACATCGAAAGGGGAAAGAACAAGGGAAGTCGTTTCTCACTTCAGAATCAAGGGGGAGCCTCTCATTTAACAGGAGAGGTATGTGATGAATCTGGACAACTCGTCCCTTCTTCCCAGAGGGGAGCCCCCCCTTTTGAGACTACAGAGATGAGCCAGCTATGCAATCCCCTCCCTAGGGTTCTGGGCAAGTGGGACCTCACTGGAAGTGACGCCACTCTTGGGGACAAGGACTCACAACCCAAAATGGAAGTCCCCATCCAAACCACCTTGTCTGCATATACGAATATGGAAAAGACTTGAATATCTCCTACAACTACAGTATTGTACAAAGATCCTTCATTACCTATCTTGGCTGCAGCCAATGCTGAGTACAACCTGAATGCCATGATCCACAAAGAAGGACACCGTTCAAATTGTCTTTGTTACGCGTATAAGAGGAGGACGGATTAGCAAGCAAAGAGAGACGACGGAGGCAGCGGGACGGCTATGCAGAGGCGAGCCACTGCAGGCGAGCCACCGCAGTATCGATATCCTGGAGGGGCAGAGCCACGATGACCTGCGGAGCCTTAGAAACAAGGAGGGCAATCAAAATGCTAACCGAATGTCTACGGGTTGGCGTTCTATCTGACCCAGAAGCCCAGGTCGGTTACGAGAGCAGAGACTGAAAGATACCCATCTCGTCTGGTGGTGCGACCAAGCAGAACCGTTGGTGGCCCGGGAGGCCGGTAACCGATGCAGAGACCAGACCGTATGAGGGAGCCCTGAGCTCTGTGCACTTCAGATCATAGTTACAGAGATATGTAGCCACAGGGAAAACCAAATGTGATTAAGAACTGTTGAAATACATCCTGGTTTTGAGAGCCTGAGAAAGCCAAGTCTACAAATACTGCATAAAAGGGGGAGTGAGAGTAATACAAACTTTGTGAAAAATCACTGAATAAGCTATTCAGGTTACGCAAGCCAGAGAAACTCGAGAGTAAAAAAACCCTATGAAAGGGGGACTAAGAAAAGTAGTAACACTGTGAATAACGGCTGGAAAAAGCTATTTAGTTATGGAAGCATGAGAAACCTGAGTATGCACCTAAAACACGAAAGGGGGAAAGAAGCAGATGTAAATAATTGAATGAAGGCTAAGTAAGCCAGAAAGATTGTAAAGCTTCCGACAACCAGGGCGGCCTAGCACCCTATCCAAAATAAGTTGTGTGAAAGTAAAGAATCTTTCTGAGGACTACAGGACTTTGGGGAGTTCCAGCGCCTTGCAGCAGGAAAGGACAGAAACTTTTTATTGTTGTGTGTTCTTAAGCAATCCTGGAGTAATGGAATGGTTTGCATCAAGAAACTGTTTTCTTTATTAAAAGGAGAGACTGCAAAACTTAATTTGGTAACAAGGCTGGAAAGAATATCCTGCTAGAAAAAAGCAACTGGAAGACCGAAAAAAAAGTCAAGTATAAACTGGGCAAGGCAGAAGCCTTGCTGAGGCTAGCGTACAAAGCCTCCCCTTTTCCTTCTTTTAGGTAGGTGTTTTCTACAGTGGTAGGGCCAGTTAGCTGGATAGGATACGGACTAAAGAATTTTCATTTGGACTTTAGCAACCACCCTTACCTTTGTTTAGTTAGGTAGGGAACTTCTCTCATAGAAATAGTTTGAGTGAAGCGTTTGATTCCTTTATTTTTTATTTTTTATAAAACACTTGAACCTGACTCACAATCGTCCGAGTCCTTCCTCAGGTTCGCCACAGTGTCCACAAATTCTTCCCTTCTCAAGGACGGCATACCTCCCCTTTCACAGGACACAGAGAGGATGTCTAGTCCTTTGTCCATCTACCCAAGGTGCATGCTTCCTGGGGTTGCAGACCCACGGTTCTCAGGCAGGCAGGTGTTTTTAGGGTCTGCCGGTTTGGTCCCTCTTAGGAGTCTTGCACGCCTACTCTGACCCACCCACTTATTCACATAATTGTCAGCTCGGTGTGATGATGCCACCTTGTTCCTTAACTCACCTTTGCACTCTGTTCTGGCCCTCTGGAATGTTCCTACTCTTCCTAGCTACTGGGATTGTCTCTCTTATTCTCCTCTGCATAAGGGATTCTAGCTATAACCCACTCAGTCTTTTTCATCTCTCTCTGGATGGTACCTCCCTTGCACTCCTCAAATCTCTTACAACCTCGAGTCTTCTGCCTCTTCCTCCTTGCAACAATCCTCTTCTCCTCCCAGGTCTTGACTTTCATCCTCCTCCCAGAAGGTATCCTCCCCCTTCGTTTCTTTGACTAAGCCAGGTAAATGATACAATGGACTGAAAGTTCCAGGGTTAACAAAACCTGCGACTTTGGTTTTATGGGAAGTTTGTCCACAAGCAATAATGTTACAAATTGATGACATTTGGGATAGCATTTCTAATGGAAGACAGAAATCCCTAATCATTGCAACTATGGCATATACCAAAGCTATTCTGGATATGAATTAACTACTGATTACTATTTGGAGTTGTGTATTGAAGAGTGGAATGATTGTGGATTATTGTGGAGCTTGCTAGTGACAGGGCTCGGAGAGGTCGCAAATAGCTCCAGACTGGCATCCAAATGGATAGCATCCTTCTTGGACCCTCGCATGGTAAGGGTCTGTGTGGGTAATAATCACTCCATCCCCATCTCTCAAACCTGCGGTGTTCCACAGGGCTCATGCCTGTCACCTTTGATTTTCAATTTGTATATACGACCACTACTGGATCTCCTGAATGAATTAGGAGTTCAATATACAAACTACGCAGATGACACTCAGACTGTCATCCAGCTGAGTGGTCACTATAAAAATTATGCTGAAACTATCAATACCATCTATAAAACCATCCAGGACTGGATGGCCTACAACTTCTTGGCCCTGAATAACAATAAAACAGAGCTCATGATAGTATCCTCTTAGAACACCCGAAACAAGCTAGCCACAGACTATGCCAACTTCATTATCGCTGACAATGTCATCATGGTCCAAAGGAAAGTAAAAACATTAGGCGTCGTTCTAGATGACGAACTATCCATGAAGCCCCACGTCTCCAGCATTCGATCTAGCTGTGGACTGATTAATAAGTGAATACACTATATTCGCCCATTCATAACAACTGAAAACTGTGCACTTCTGTCCACCGCGTTGATACATTCTAGATTAGATTATTGTAACAGCCTACTGTCCGGCACCACCGCTGCCAACATACAATCTTTGCAGGTGGTTCAGAATAATGCTGTGCGTACCATATTTAACCAATCGCGCCACACATTTCCACCTACAGAAAGAAGCTAAATTGGCTTCCGGTAAAACATAGAATAACACATAAAGTGTTAACAATGACACACAAGTGCGTGTCCTTAAGCAATCCCTCATATTTGTCAGAACGCATCAAAGTCAAGACAACCGGCAGGAAACTTGGTTCCTCTACTGCTACCGTACTTCCTTCCCCCAGATTCAAAATCGCTAAATTTGGAGGTACCACTCTCGATCTCCAGGGTCCTCTCCTATGGAATGTACTTCCGCCTGCAATACGCCAGGTTCAAAACTACCCTCTTTTTAAAAGAGCTATAAAGACTCAACTTTTTAACATAGAGTAATCTTACGACCTCTCCACACTTCCTATACTTCAGTCTTTTAATGTTTTGTTTGTCTTGCTTTTGTTTCCTGTGCGCCCTGAGGCCCACGAGCATGTGGCATGGAACAAGAATTAAAATAAATAAATAAAATTATAACTATATGAATTTCGCAGTGAGGTGGTTCTGCTTTAATCTAAAATTGTTCCATACTGTAACTGGAATAACTATTAGTATAATTGCTGAGAATATTAACTATTAATTAACACATGTCTTTCTTCAGGTAATGTGCTCTACTTATGTCTTGACATTAAGGATTGATTGATTACATTAAGGGGAACGTGTAACACTTCTCTTTTATATAACGAGGGATAGTATTATATATTTATATATATATTTTAAAGGGGGTGTAGACTAAGATATGTGTTATAGGAAACTTGAAATTCGAATTTAGGTGGTTGTTAACTTTTAGTATGTGCTTAGTGAATTGCAAATAAGTGGCTACAAGGATTTATATGTGTGTGAATGTCTTTGTTTTTTCTCTTTTTGATGGATGTTAATGGTATTTTTATTGATTTTTCTTCTTTGTATGTGTTTGTAAAGGTTTGAATAAACCATATACAAAAAGACCCCTCTCTTATTAATGATAGCAATAGGTTTCTAGGTTGGAATAATGGCTAAAAGGGCTGCAACTAAACAGGGTATATTCTAAACAAGACTGTGCATGAGGGATCTCAACACAAATGTCGAATACCTGCCAGAAACCCATTTCCTGGTCTATATATGCCCTTGTCTCTCTCTTGAGATGCCCATCTGTAGATCAGGGAAAGTATATAGAAGTAAGGGGCAGACAATAGGAAGTGTGGGTGTATGAGGTAAGGTCAGAGGAGGAGTTGGGTGGAGATCAGCAGGAGAAAGGAAGGAGCAGTGGATTGTGCAGAAGAGTTTTGGAGCAGGTGAGGCATTGGCGTATAAGTGCCAGTGGTTATGTAGTTTGAGTGTGTGTATGTGTGTTTGGAGTTGTGTATAGGACAGTGCAAGGTGTAGATGTGAGAAGACTGCTACTATGTGTAAGGAGGGTGACTATGCAGTCGTGTGGGAGTAGTAGTAGTAGTTGGAGGAGGAGTGTATTAGTGGGAGGAGGGGTAGTAGTAGTAGTTGGAGAAAGAGCAGTAGTAGTGGTAGAAGTGTAGTAGTTGTAGGATGAATGTAGTGAGAGGAAGAGGAGGAGTAGTAGCAGTGTGGTAGGAGGAGGTTAGTGGGGGAAGAGGATGAGCAGTAGGAGCGGTAGGAGCAGGAGTGGTACCATCAAAGGGTGGAGGCAGAAGACAGGAAGATTGAACACCGGAGGGACAAAGGATTGGTGGTAGTCGTTAAGGGGGAGGAGTTAGGGTAAAGCAACAGTGAACGTGATTGAATGGTATCAGGTAATATTTTCCCCACCAAAAATATTGCTGTATATATGGTCGCTTGGAACGGCCATAGGCGATATTTTTGAGGGGAATAATTTTTGAGGTTTTTGGGAGCAGGGGTGTCAACCGCAGGTTCCATGCCTTAATATCGCTGCAAAAGTATGGCGATATTTTTGTATGGCGATATTTTTGCGGGGATATTAACACATGGAACGATTGAATTAGGTGAATCGAACAGAGTAAGTGGAAGGCACTCTCCAAACCACATTAGAACACTAACCCAGGACTAGTGTAAGGAGAGTTAGGAAGTCCCTGAGGGAGCCTTAGATTGATAAGGCGGAAAGCCTTTAGGTCACTACTGCAGTTGAATTCTAGAATTTAGCATACGGACAGTATAACAATTGCTAACACGGGGATAAGGACGCCTGGGCTTGGAATGCGGGTGTACGAGACATGAGAGAGAGAGAGGGACGGCCTTAGGGCCTACAGATCTAAAAATAAAAATGGTTGGACCGTTCTTGAGACTCTGGTGTTTTATGTGCCATATGTGACATATCCGTCTTGGAATGACTTCAGCAATTACTCACACTCTGGCTTCCTTTCACTACATGCTTCTCTGCTTTCACAGGGTTCTCCACACTTCCCTCTAGGAGTTCAGTGATTCACAAGTCTGTCTCGTTAGGCTTTCCTCAGCCTTGTCACTGTATCGTCTGGGCTTCCACTTGCCTTGTGGATCCTTGGTAAATCCCTCCGACCTTTCTGAGTTTTGACTTCACATTAGGCCCCTCCTGGACCTTGCTTTTACAACTGATTCCTCCTGGACCTTGGCTTCACAGCTGGTTTTCACAACAGATCTTTCCTGGACATTACCTCCATAAGGGTTTAGCGACAGTTCTCTCCTTGACCTTTGCTTTGCAATTGGTTTCACAACTGCTCCCACCTGGACCTTGACTTCACAGTAGTTACACAACTCAACCCTTGGTAATGGATATTTTTCCACCCTTATGAGGGTCCTTGCATGCCAGTTGATATTCTTCAGCACCCCCCGCCACACAATTTTCACTTATACCTAATGGTTGCTGGTGGATGGCCTGTAGCTGCAGCCTCACAATTCTCTGCAGGTAGGGGGACAGAGCAACACACCCTCTGGATATCTTACTCTTCCAGGGCTACAAGGTGTGGATGGCCTGCACCCTGGCTTCCTCCTATGTGGCCCAGAGTATCTTTGCCCTCCTCCACAGCATCCTGTTCCATTCTGTCTGGCCCTCACAAATCTCTGCTTCTATCAAGGTGTCGTGGATAGGCATGCCTGCTTCTTCCAGGTGCCTCTCCTCCTGTGAAATTCTCTGTCTCCTTTTATCCTGCCTGTCTAGAAGATTAGTCATCACTCTTACCCCTTATAGGTGTGTCGTAATAATATTTGGATGCTTAGAGCCAATTGGGTAATTTCATGATAAGCTCCATAACTTCTTGATAAACTGCTATTAGTAAAGTCTCAGTATTGGTTATTGCTTTGCAGTTGTTAGGGCCATTAGCATGGGCATGCAATGTGTTAAATGAATTTGTGGTGTGCAGCACCATCTTGGAATTCTCCCTGATGCGAAGAGTGGCTCTGTGTTGCTCTACGTCTTCTTTGCTAAGACTCTGTCCACAGATCTTCGCAGTGACATTTGCTCGCTTGTCTGATGGTAAGCTTCTTAGGTTCTTAGGAGCCTGTAAACTCCACAGGCTCAGAAAGCTAGGCATGCATGCTTCTTTGCGTTTTGGTCTTGGGCAGTTTTTTGCATGGAACACTTGGTGGTGTAGTTCTGTTGACCTAAACTCTGCAAAGGCACACCCATTGGGTCATTACCACATGTCTGTTGGGACAGCAAGCAGGCCAGATCCCACCCCATCCACCCTCTGGGAGGCACATTGGGTGGTGGCTGGACCAGCCCAGTTCCTGGTGGCTTGCTTCTCCACATGAAAGGATGGGGAGTTTGAATAACTCACAACACTCTCTCCAACAATGTCTCGCTTGTATCTCTCCCAGAGGGTATCTTCCTCCTTCCTCTCTCCAATAATCTCTCTCACCCTCTCCAAGATATCTTCCTCCTTCCTCACTGCAACAATGGCCCTCATTAAGAAGTTGGCGGTAACCCGCCGGAGCATGTTGCCGATAAACCCTATATTACCGTTACCACCGCCTGACATCCTGGTGCTACCGGGATATCACAAAAGGCAGCGGGTCAGTAAGTTCCCACGGTATACTAGAGGACTCCATGGGAATGGGAACCCCGAAGCACTGGCACCGTTAGTAACGGTGCTTCAGTGAAAAACATGCCAGTAGGGGTCTGAACTCCCGGCACGTCAGGCCTGCCGATAGTTCATAGCCCCTAACAGCAAACACATAGTGAGCAGGTCCGGAAAAGGTGGCGGTAACTGGTTACCAGCACCTTTATTTACGGCGGGCTCACTCATAAAGAGGCCCAATATCTTCATTCTGCTCCCACAGACTCATTAGCTCTATCCTCTCCAAGGTGGTTCTCCTACCACCTTTCTTACAACCATGTTTTCTACTGTTTCCCTTCTGACTCTCCAGATGCTACTCTTCGTCTTCCTCTCCACGGTGGCACCACTCTGTTGCTGCTCCCAACCACTTTATCTCTCTCCAACTCAAACTCAACCCCTTTCTCCAAATCTGTATCTCTCTCCCCATCAAGATGTTTTCCTTTCTTTCCAAGTCTCCCCCTATTCCAACTCAACCAAATCTCTCTCCTCTAGACAAAACTCTCCCCATGTTTCTCTCATCTCACCACACCACAGCATCTCCTTCCAAGTGTACACCTTTTGGGATCTCTCCACAACAGGCTTCCACATTTGGGTATCTTCCAGTGTCTGCTGTGCTCCTCCTCCCAGCTCTCCTAGTGACTCACACTCTGACATGGCTTGCTATTTTTTAAAGGCCAGCCTTTCCTCCCCTTGGGTGATGCTTAGGAACATTGGCTGCACTTGGGTTGTGTGGGCTGGGTTTCTCTCTGGTCGTTGAGTGTGCTTACGGACATATGGCTTGGAAGGGGGCCAGCCTGAGGTTACATGAAGGTCTGCCGCTGTCTTGGATTCTAAAGGGGCTATGGAAAGTTGTGGAATATCCCTCTTTCCCTTTGATAGCCCTGCTGTTACTTCCTGTGTGAGACTGGGCCCACCCTCTTTACCAGCATGTGGAGTTATAGTTGGAAACCCTTCTATTAAGCAAAGGAACCTGTTTACTTTATGTGCAATAATTTTGTGATATGGATGTTTAACATTGCAATACCTTCAATACTGTCAAGAGTGTGGGAACAATGATGGATTATGTCATCCCTTGTGCAGTGAACACTCGTCCATTTCACAGTCTTAGATCTGTATGTTGAACTGTTTATTCATATCCACTAGAGTCCTGTGAATACTGCGAGTCCTGCAAAAGTGCTTTGATGTTTTCCATGGCAGCTGTGCCAAGGAATCAAATGTACCTGCATGCTTACTAGTGAGCACAAGATGCTGTAGCTGTGTTCCCTTAAAGGGGAAAGCTTCATTTCTTACTTCAGCAGATTGGAATGACTGGAGGACGCAAGCTTTAGGATCCCTCCCTACTGTGTGTATTATCTCCCTTTGCTGCCTCCGTCTGTGGTTGTCTGGATGTCCCAGGAGGACCTCAAGGAGGATCAGCTGGGTCTACCTGCAACTGTCCCCTGCCCAAGTTGTGGGCACTTTGTCACAAATGCCTTCATATCATTAGTGGAGAGTCCCATAACCTATGCTCACTAGTCACAATGGTCTGCTGATCTTTGGCTCTCTCTCATTCCCCAGCATTCTCAGTCTCTGAGCTACAGCCACATGGTCTAGGGAGGTGCTTCTCCTGATTTATCAAGGGTGGTATTTCCACATCCACCATTGCTTGTGACCTGCGTCGTTGATTTGTGAAAATGGATGGAGGCACTTCATAATGATTTTCTATGGTTTAGTGTAGCGATAAAATGTGGCCCTGGTTTTACTTTCAGAAATAATGTACCCTTAGCTTAACAATTGCAGATTTCCAGTAATCAATCTATTGCTGTTACTTTGCAACATTTTCAGCAGGCTGTCAAAATGTTAAAATGCTCCCCACTTGAATCAACATTAGGGCAAATTTACATATAGTCCATTGCTATTCCCCAAGGTGCCAGTGATGGTTACTTCAAACCTTTAAAAAAAGCTCCTGTATTAAAGAAAAATGTGCTTCCGAGTTTTTCATACTGATGTTTCTTCTTTATTCCATAGGTGACGAAGAAGACTCCTGCTGGCTCTTGCGTCTTCGATGCAGGAAGGGGGAGAGGATGATGCGTGCCTTTGTGGTTCTTGATGTGGAGTCTATGGATCAATCTGCCCGTCTACTGATCACCTCACCTTCAGTGCAGCTGAAGTTTGTGTATCCCCACTCGAGAGACACAGGTCTCTTGAGTCCAACTTGCGGGCTGAGGTTTGAAGTGACAAAGCCTTTTCAGGCGGCTGAGAATGCGGGGTCCTTCTGCGTCCGGACTCTGTGTGGTCACCCTCCACCATGCCAGCTTACTGCCAAGTGCCTGCCCTTCCTTGTGACAATTTGGGACAGCCCACGCCAGACGGGAGGGTAGACCCAAGGCTTTGTCAATACATTGTGTTATGTGGGATTTTTAATACACCAACAAAACATCAGGATGCCTCAAAGGCACTGCAAAGACAAGGGGATCTGAAGCCCTGGTGTTCCACAAGATCAGCAAGCGGGAATAACAGGAATAGTTCTGTGCCCTTGAGCCTGCGAGCCACAGGGTGGAGATCGAGTTTCTCTGATATTAGTAGCCAGCAGCCACACTGAATGCCATTCAGCTTGACTAGTTTCCAGCCTGGGTTGGCCGGGACAGAAGGGCAGCTATGACTCACTGCAGGGTCTTCTAGAGAACCGTGCTTTGGAAATGACTATGCCTACTCCCTGCTCTGGGTTTATTTTATGAATTCCTACAGTAGTTTGGGAGGCCTCTGTATACTGAGTAGGGTGTTTCTAAGGTGTGATTTGATCTCAGAATCACTGGCTTTTGTTTTCTAGCGAGAGCTGTTCCCTAAAGTCACTGTTGTGTGGATTCAGGTTTCCAGGTGATGGATAGGTGTGCCCTACTTTTCTTCTTAGTAAATTGAGTTATAGCTCTGCTGCCAGAAGCGTG
The DNA here is from genome assembly GCF_040938575.1 of Ambystoma mexicanum. Lineage (NCBI taxonomy): Eukaryota > Metazoa > Chordata > Amphibia > Caudata > Ambystomatidae > Ambystoma > Ambystoma mexicanum. The sequence continues at coordinate 1,123,879,829 of NC_090923.1, read as the reverse complement.
AAGAATTAGGATGTTTTTGGCAAGAGGGGTAGCTATACTGTAAGAGGCTTTTATAAGCTATGCAAAATCACCTGGTTCATATATTTAAGCCCAAGGTAGGTTATCCCACCGCGAAGATCCCAAGAGAGAGAGCCAGTCTCTCCATGAAACAATAGGTCCCCTGATACAGGCCTGTGCATTGTCAGAAGTGCAGGATGCTCCCAGAAGATTCCACTGTTTACCCTATAAGGACTCTATTAAATTGATGATCAAAGAAAAAGGCAGTAGGTGGCTATGCTACACTCACAGTTATAGCAAACTGAGAAGACATCTCTCACCAAACACTGGTTCTGTGTGACCCTTCATGAACCTTTAAGAAACTGACGGGCCGGTAAGGGGAATTTGTTGACAGAGAAGTCCCTCTGAACGATGAATAGGGCTGGAGGTTAGTAACTCTGGGCTTATCAAGTCTGTTGATTCACTAAGAAGCCTGTGCTATCTTGACTCATCACGCTAAATGATTAGATCTCATGGGATGAGGGAAAGGTGGTTCCACAAGTTAAATAACAGAGATTGGTAAACAGTAGTATTTCTGAATATAGGTTGGTGTTATAGCGCATAATATGTTGTTGAAACTTAAAACAATCACAGTACAGTACATCTGTTGCAAGCTAGTAAAGCACAAACATAAACAGACGGTTTAGCTTGGAATTGGTTTAAAATCTTAGCAATAGTTAAAGATCAGGTTCTAAAAGCAGAATATTGGTGTAAAGCTGGAAAGACACTCTGTGATGAGCCGGATTTCTGAGCCATATTTTCATTTGCCCAATATAGCCTGCCCACATTTTAGCATATTATTGTTATCTAATCATCACTGACATGGTTGCCAATGATGGATACTGCCCTGCAGAAACAGAGGGTGGCAACAGCATGAAGTGAAAAAAGCTTCAGCTACTAAGAAACAGATTCTGGTCATGGCGGTATCATTCATTTTTCACTAAACCTCTTACTTTAGGGGATCGGGGGGTACACGAGCATCTACATTCAAACACTCAATCTCCGTTATTAAGTCCTACCTGGCCCACTTTTTTGATTTCTGATGGGACCCGGATCCCTAAATGTAGACAAAGGGCAATGGCGGAGACGCTGGTTCACTCCTAAATCAACCTTGACATTTGAGATCTTGTGCTGTGCCGCAGCTGATCAGATTCCCACCCCATATCAGCACATCCAAGCCTGATATTTGAGATCTTGTGCTGTGCCACAGCTGATCAGATTCCCACCCCATATCAGCACATCCAAGCCTGATATTTGAGATCTTGTGCTGTGCCGCAGCTGATCAGATTCGCACCTCATATCAGTGTATCCAAGCCCTCTCATTTCCAAAGAATCAGTAGAAGAGTTGGGTGTTTGCGACCCGCTCTGCCCCAGGCTTTTAGTATGATTTCAAGCTGGCTCCCAACTTAGTGGGAGGGCAGTGAACCTCTTTCACAGAACTCCATTCAGGGGCAAGTGGGGAAACACTGCTCATGCATATATCAGCCTTGCCAAGTAGTACAATATTCAAAAGGCACTAGCTCTTCCAGGAGGGCAGTGTAGTCCTTTCACATGGATCTAGGAAATGCAAGATATGGGAAAGGGAAGGTTGGAGGAAACTGTGGCAAATCCTCAAACCAATTAGCTAGTGTGGGCAACTTTAAGGGCCAATGTTTTGGAGGGCCATGTCCGATGTTGGCTGTGTTGTTATATTCTGGACATACGGCTTGGTTCTCAATTACTCACGGGACGCTCGTAATCATGTACTCATGGATTTGAAGGAGTTGATGAGATGAAAAGAATAGACTACATTTCTAGCCACATGTAATAAATAACTCTTTGGAAGCAGCACTTGTATATATTTAAGACACCAGATGTGGATTTGTGGACACGACGAGACAATGAATACATTGGCATTCTAACTTCAACCTTGAAGAAGAATTTGATTGCAGGGGAATAGATATAATTGGGACCCAAATGAACATTATTTATAATGCAGTTTTCTTTGCATAGCAGTGTATTTTATAGGATTAAATGTCTTTTTTTGTGACGGTTTGTGACTCTTCACTTCTGTTCTGGTGAGCATGCTTGGAATAAGGACCAGACCAGCACAGACCCAGGCTTTACTTGGTAGCAGCTAACTCTGTCCCATGTCTGTTCATTACCCCTACTTTGTGCAGTATGTTAATCCTATACCACTTCCCTTATTTGATTTCATTTTGATTTTGAAGTAAGAAAGATTGATATCTTCACCTCTTCCAACTCAGGAGTTGTAAGCTTCCCACAGATCCTATGATCCATCCTTATTCTCAGATGAACCTGCTTTGTCTAACCATGTGACCAGAAACTTTGCAAAGCTTCCACACTCATATGTAACCCTTGGGCTACCTGCCAACCTCCTGCCATCCTCAGCAGGTAGTAGATTTCTACTATTCCAGATTCGGAATATACTGTGTTATTGTATGTGAGTAGTTTCCCAGTGTCGAGGCAACAGGTAATGGCGCCTGCAACCGAATGCTGCTCAGTTTTATAGCAACTCACCATCATTTATTAGTGACAAATTCCTATGTTAAATGTCAGTGCTGAAAAAAGAAGAGAGTTACAAACCTAAGGAATAGAATACAATGAATATAAAACAGTGGAATACTCAGACTTACAATAGCAAGAATCATAAATCACTAGAATAGGGTTAGGTTTTGACAATTCCCCTTTTGCACTTTATGTGCAACTACTTGCTTTATTTTTTTTTAATTACACTTTTGCGCTGTGCAAACAAATAGGTTTCATGAGAATCTGGTTATTCCGGACCATCCTTTGTAAATACCTTTATACAATAAGCAGACATTTGATTTAATCAGGACATCAACACGGAATTAGAGTTTATCATCATTCTCGGCATTTTCAGTATTTTCTTCCTTGAAATAGAAAATGTGTATTTTCGGGTGGTCTGACAGTATAAACATTCACTGACCTCTTATTCGCATAGCACCGGCAGCAACACCTTATTTTTCCAGCTAAGGCAATGAGAAATAGCATTAGGGCAGCTCCCAGGGAGACACAAGGCTTTGCTCAAACAGTTTCATTCGCTACACATAACAAATCAGAAAGAGTGTGCAGGGGCGGCTCATCCATAATGGGCAATGAGGCGCCGATCTATCAGTACCTTTGCCCATTATGGAGGAGGCGCAGGTTAAACTGCCAAAGGGAAACCAAGTTTCCCTTTGAGAGTTTATGTTCCCCAGCATGCATGTCCAATGGACCATGCAAGGCTGGGACGTTTTGCTTCCCCAGCTTTGCAAGGCCCATTGGTGATGTAGGCTGGGGAACTGCATGTCTGAATGTGTGATGGGGCGCTCCTGCGCCTCCATGTACATTCAGACTCAATGGGGCGCTGACAAAGTGGCGCTCATGTTCAAGAAACGCTTTGTGCTTCCTGGTTCCTGTTCTTGTGCTCGGGAGCTGGGGGGGGGCCTTGTCATGGGAGGCAGCGCCGCAGCAGGAGCCGCATCCAGACCGGAACTGAAGCAGGTGTATAATTTTATATGTATGATTGTGTATGCTGTTATGTGTGTACGCATGTGTGTGCGAATGGGCAAGTCTATGATGTATGGATGATTGGGTGTTCATGTAAATGACCAAGTGTAGGGTGCATGGGAGCACCTGTGAATGAGCGAGTGCATGCTGCATGAAAGTCTGTTTGATGTCAGTCTAGCCACAGATCATCTGCGATAAAGCAAACATGATAAGTGTTATTATGTGGCTAGACTGGCATTTTGGTGCCGCTAATATAGCCTTTTCTTACTGTGAAATGACATTTTTCTTTACTAGGCATCTCTTATATGGGAATAGTGACCTATATAGGTGCAGCCAGCATGGAAATGTATGGGCACAGCCAGCGTGAACATATTTTTTGTCCTGGCATATATTGTGGGTAAAGGCATCATCAAAATGTGTTGGGAAATGCTCCTGTGCACTGTTGGTGATTTGCATCTATTGGATTTTTTCACGCGTTAAGCTCCAAAACCAATTGCAAACTGTCTGTCTTTTTAACCCATTTTTTCAAAGAAAGTGTGCTATATAATGCACTATTTTAACCTATTATTAAAATGTTTTTTCACAAACTCCACTCCCTCCCCCCGGTTGGTTGGGGCGCTCTTGCTATACTCGGTCACTCTCACATATTTGTGGTTAATATTTATGACCCTCCAATTAATACGTTCACCAGCCGCCACTGGCTAAAAGTCGGGATTAACATGACTATGATGGGGCTAGCTGGTACTGTCTTTTTATATCCAACAGAGCTGCAAACAAGTTTCTCAATATTAACGAAAATGGATATTGCTTAGCCATTAGGGTTTTATTGAGCTCCGAGCTAAAGAACAGATCGGACAAACCTTTAGGTTTTTTAGGAGCTTCTATCCTAGGCATTATTTCTCCAGTCACGCGTTATGCACTTGATCTTAAATACAAGTTTGGAAAGATCGCCGTTGGAACAGGACCTTAACTCAAAGAGAGACAGATGTAGGCAAAGCAGTGGGAGGAAGGATTAAACAAATCCATTGAGAAGGCCTAAATGAAAGGGCCTAATGTCCAGAGCCCAATCCCTATACTAAGGTTCCAATTCGGGGGGCGTTCTCTCAGAACAGCATTCTTCAAGGCACTCACATCACAGGGATTTTTAAGTCTACCAGCACACTTCTTTAAAGTTGTATTTGTCTTGGTGGTGGTTCGTTGTCTTTTCCTTGGCCTTGGTTATTGCCTAGATCTTTGTCTTTGTGTTGACCTTTGACTTTGCTGTGGTCTTTGTCTTTGTCCTGGTCTGTAGGATGAGGCGACAGCTTTAAAAATGATACCTGGGCAAAACATGAATTGGACCCCTTATCTTACATGTTTTGTTATGGAATTAGCCTGGCAAGATGCATAGCCCCCACTGTCCTTTTGATTCTTATTTACAAATGCGTCTAGGTAGCTCCCCCCACCTGGGTACTTGCAGATAGTCCCCCAAACCTGAGTTCTCAAATGTTAGAATGCCTTCTGTAAGGGTGTAGAGGGAGGAGACTGACACACATTGGTGGCATAGTGTTTAGCAGAAATGTTTATTGTCTTAGCAAATAAAGTGTAAACCTACCTCTCCCTAACTGTAAGCAGAGTTTCCCTACCTCAACTAAAATACTAAGGATTCCGTCAGGATGTCAATGTAAATGAGGAGTCCACCGTCCTGTGTCAAAACCGTGCTTCTCGCCCTTTGACTTGTAACTTTCTTAGTCCAGAAGAATGACTCCTTTCTTCTGGACAACCGATCACAGCTCTGATTGTAGGTGGGTGGTTTGCCTGAGGTAATGGCTCCTTTCCTCAGGTCTCAGTCTCTTTTCAAGGTACAAAACCAAGTTCCAGGGTGAAGTGTCAAACAAGCAGCAACGTTCTCAGTTCAACTCAAAAGGTCAAGGTTCCATCCCAAACATCAGTATTCCTTATTTACCATAGTTGCTCCTTCACTATTGGTTGCTGGAGAATGTTTGTTTGTTTGTTTGTTTGTTTGTTTATGCATTTCTAATGCGCACCAGACCTGAGGGTATCAGGACGCAGCAGTTACAGGATATGCAAAGCTTAGTTTCACCAGTTAGACAATGAAATAGTTACAGGAAATAGACAAGTCAAATGTATACATAGTTCACAATGAAGTTATAACATTAGGACAGATCAGAAATATATACAATAGATGAAAACAGAGTTGCCAGGCAAGGTGCTCACATAGAAAGGGCTATGGATCAGAGGACTTGAGCCAATTTATGTAGTTGAGACAGAGGTTTAGGTAGGGTTGATCTTCTCTGATGGTGTGTGGCAAGGAGTTCCATAATTGGGCAGCTTTGACGGGGAAACTACAACCGCCAACCTTTGAGAGCCTTTACCTGGGGGGTAATGAAACAATTGGAGTTGGCCAGTCTCATGGGTCTAGAAGAGGTTCTCCTGTGGAATCTATCCATTAGATAGATGGGGGCTGCGTTATTCAGTGCTTTGTAAGTGAGGGATGCGGTTTTGAGCTGAATTTTGTTGAAGGTCGATAGCCAGTTATTTGGCGCCTAGTTATAGATATGTGTGAATTTCTGGCCACACCGAGATCCGCTCTTAGGGCGTTGTTTTGGAGGATTTGTATCCTCTGTATGATTGATTTGTTGGCCCCGATATAGAGGGCATTGCAATAATCGGGCCTCGAGAGTATAAGGGCTCTTTCCCGGATAATACAGTTTTCGTTAGAGAGAAAAGGTTTGCCAGTTCTAATGAGCTTTCAAGTGTAAGATGTGGCAGATGCCATGGGGTTCACTTGTTTGTTAAAGGAAAGGGTCAATGCTAATAGGACAAAACTGTGTGTGTGCTCCAACTGAGACATAATGGGCAGAAGTGTGACTTCGCAGTAGGGCAGTTAATTAGTCATCAGCAAATGGACATCTTTAAGTATACCTTTTATATAAATAGGAATAGCTGTGAGCTAAGCGGTCTATGAGTAGGGCAGTGGTACAACAATGGGCTAGTTAAGCCCAGGCACAGTTATTTCAATACAAAAGAGGCTAGTCCAAAAGGTAGTAGTACTCACGCACTCTGGTACTGAGGGGGTTGGACCATCCCGAGTATCCTGAGTGGATAGAAAGTTAGTGTGTTCTTCTGTGCGTCTGCTGCAAGCAGGGCTACATGGAGTGTCTGCTGGCAGTTTACAGCTTGCAAGAGTTGGTCAGGGTTCACGTAGATCGGTTGGTCTAATGGCGATTGGAAGTTGATGGTAGCCCGGTGGCGTAGGTACACTGCGTCATCGTGGATCAGAATATTAAGATTAGATAGTGTGGCTCGCACGGCGAGGAGGAGCAGTTTTTGCGCCCTTAATGACGCTCTAGGGTAGGATGCGGTAAGCGGGTAGAAGGGAAAATGTATAGGCACAGATGGGGGTGGCCGAACAAAAGAGGCACGGCTGGGTCTTACTGTGTAGTTATAGATAGCGTGGCTGGCCCTCAGTGGCTCAGGCAGCGACAGTCTTAGACAGGAAGGTGGCCTTTGTAGACGGCCTTCGTAGTGAGGCCAGCTCTCGCCATCCGGTGTTGGGGGTGCCTTAAATCATGGCGGTAGCCCAATCGGATCGCAACTCTGTTGCTAGGCGACGGCCATCAACAACTGGTAGCGGCCATTTTGGCTGATTCCTCGTGGTATCAGGCTACGCATGAGAGAATGATGCAGCTGATGTGGTCGCTGGACGGGTTTCGTGTCGGCACAGCTAATCTGGGCATGGGCTATACGACAACACCAACTGCTGCACTTGCATGTAGTCGAGGCAAATGATCCAGCTGCATCAGAAGGGGCATGCCTCACGGTAGGCTCACGGTAGGCTGCTGCTGCGTGGCTGATGGGTGGGCTCCGGCCCTCCCAGCATCAGGGAGTGGATGTCTTGTAGTGTCTTTCTTCTTCAGATGTTGGGTGAAGTCAATTTCTAAGAGAGTGATTCTCTTCTTGGTGTCCGTTTCTCAGCGTTTTGTTCTCTACACACAGCTAGCGGGAATGCATCCCTTCCCCTTCTTAGGTTTCTTGTTCCAGTTCACAATAGCCGTCGGGTCTGCCTCCCTTCCTCTGGCCCTTGTCAGGCTTCTTGTTCCAATTCACAATAGCAGGGGGAATGCCTCTCTTCCCCTGGCCCTTCTCAGGCTTCTTGTTCCAATTCACAATAGCAGGGGGAATGCCTCTCTTCCCCTGGCCTTTCTCGGTCGTCTTGTTCCGATGAATCACAAAAGCCAGGGGAATGCCTCCCTTCCCCTTCGCATAGTTTTTGCTTGTTGTGGGTATCCAACCCAGATTTCTTCTTTTGTTTGTCTAGGCAGGCTTGGTTCACTACACTGCCAGGTACTGCCACGAGGCAGATGCAAATGGAGGTTCTCTTGTTCACGGTGCGAGTCCCAGACTCACTTCTCTTCACTTTATCTGGGTTTTGCTATGCCCGCTTCACTATCCTATTAGGTATGGTAACCCTTCTTGTTTCTTCTCAACACTGTATCTGGGTCCCATACCCTGGTTATGCAATGTCTCTTATTCCCTTTTAAGTTCCCAGCAGCCCCTGTACCTTCTGTGGTTTTGCCAGATCCTCTCTGCCAGTCTCAGGGTCTTCCGATGCCTCTGACAGCTTCCTTACTTCGTCTTTCATGTTTGCGCTGTCCGCTACGGCTCTGCAGCGTTTCTCTAGGGCCTAGCTGCATGTCTTTCAAGGACTGCATGGTCCGATGGCGTCTCTCTCCCGGACCTCTTCCATCCGTAGTCTCCGGTGGGTCTGTGCCCAGCAGACCAGATAGGGCAGCCTGGGCTCCTCCACTTGCATCCCTGTCAGCAGCTCTGCCCCCTTCCCAAGCGGGAAGTCCTCCTTGCGCGCAGTGCCTCCAAGGAGGGTCTGCCTGTCTCGTCCTTCTTTGCTTTTCTTATTTTATTTTTCTTATTGGCAATTCATAATTATTTAAACATAACCAACAATCCCACCCTTCCTACGTCCCCCTAGCCCACAATTCGCACCTTCGCCCACCCCCCAGCTGCATTCGTATGATGTCCATCAAGGATCAAAGTCTATGCAATGCCCAAAATCTGCTGTTTGTGTGGGCATAGTGCAACATTATAGTCATCTTGCAGGAATTGCAGTAGCAGTGCCCATTCTTTCATAAAAGCCTGTTGCGATATTTGAATAAGATAAGTCACCCACTCCATAGCAACAAAATTCCATACCTTAACAAACCAATCATGAACTTGTGGGGGCACTATGTCTTTCCGATGCTGGGCAATCACCACTAAAGCTGCCACCCTTAAAATAGTCTGTGCTTTTCGTTTGTGTTTAGACCATTTCCTTTCTTCAGAAGAAGCAATTCCCAGCAAAATGTTCTTTGTATGAAATGGAACATGTGTACCAAATATACTTTGCATATGCTTGTTAATGGTTCCCCAATATCCAGCCAATTTAGGTCATTCTACCCAAATATGTAGCCAGTCCCCTTTCCCATTGCATTCCCTCCAACACTTATCAGAGCTGATTAATTTCATTTTACATAGCCTATGTGGGATATAGTGCCATTGTAGCATTGCCTTATACCAGCATTCTCTAATCTGTAGGGAGCATGTTCATTTTGGAATGTCCTTCCATAACCCTTGCCAATCTTCTGTAGATATCAACATTCCTGGCATTTGTTGCCAGTTTTGAACATATTTCAATCTTCCTTCTTGAAACTCCTCTTTTAGGAGGCGATAAAGATTAGATATAAGCGTTTTCTCACCTGGATTTGAGATCAGAAATGTCTCAAATGCTGTAAGCGGTCTAAGGGCCACTGCTTTATTCGGGGGGCCAGCAACCAATGTCGAACCTGAAAATATTGGTATCTGTCTGATTCTGATAGTCCCAACTCCTTCTTACAATGTTCAAATGAAACAAATTCCATATCCCTAAACATGTCCCTTATTTTATTGCAGAGAAAAATTAATGTTGTGGCTTGGTGGGTATGATTTAAGGCGACACAAATATACAGAGAAAAAAGACGAATTCATATATTTTCTGTCGTAATTGCCAGTATGTCGCGTCTCACTGAGTTGTGGTTTAAAAAAGCCACTCAAAACCACTCATGAATTGATAACAGTATAGAACATACTCAGAGATGAGACTACGCCAATTGGTATTTCAAAAACCAGGTGTCGGTTTTATTTAAACGATTGCCCTTTCTTATGACACGTGTTTCGGCTTAAAAACCAGCCTTTTTCAAATCAGGGCATTATGGTCACTTATTTGAAGTTTGTTCCTTATACGGATTTTCATATAAGTTTCAGTCAGTTGATGGGTTAGATCCTTTAACTCTGTATTGAATGCGTTCAATCGTGTGCTGCCGTTTCCTTCCTTATTTTATTGCAGTTCTGTTCCTTCCACTTAGGAAAGGATCCCTTTTCCAAACCTGGTTTAAATTGCGGGTTCAATCGGACTGCTCTGACCCAGATCTTTTCCATCAAATTCGTGATTTGGCTAGCGTGCATGTTTTTTGGGTGATTTTGTTTAGGCAGCCACTGCAGTTCCACGATATGTGGGCCACAAATTGCTTTCTCCATTCTAGCCCACATTTTTTTGGAAGATAGAGAGGACCATTCTCTCAATATCTGTAGGTGTGCCGCCTCATAATATTTTTCAAAGTTGGGAATGCCGATGCCTCCCTTATTTAGGTTTTCAGTGCTACGCATGGGGTTTTATTGTTCCAAATAAACTTCGATATTAAGCTTTGTAGTTCCCGGAAAAAGAATCTTGGTACGGTTATTGGGAGATCCTGGAACAAGTACAACATCTTGGGTAACATTGACATTTTCATCGCTTTTATCCGCCCCAGCTAGGTGATCGTTAAAGGGCCCCACCGTGCCAATAACCATGTGAGTTCTAAGAGAATAGGGGGATGTTCACTGTATATATTGACTGTAGTAAATTGTTTAGGTTCACTCCTAATAATCTAATTAGGTCTTATGCCCATGCAAATTTAGTGTTCATAGACACCTGAGCTACCTGGGATGGTGTGAGGAAAAAAGTGCAGTATTTCCAACTTTGTAATATGTATCGTTAGCTTCCCAAATTCTGCCAATTCCCTTGTAACCTCAATTAATGAGTCTACTGGTTCTGTAACCGTGACCAACATTTCATCGGCGTACGCCATTATTTTATGATGTTCTAATCCAAGTAGTATCCTTTCATTGGTCTGATTGTCTGATTCTAGCTAAGAAGAGTTCCAGATGTATTGCATTCAGAAGAGGGTAAAGTGGCCAACCCTGCTTCGTTCCACGATGCAATGTAATCGAGGTAGATATCTGCCCCTTAATTGATAATCTTATCTTTGGATCCCTATAATTAACTTGTATCGTACTTATAAAATTGGATCCAAATCCCATAGTTTTAGGGTTTTAAACAAGAAGGACCATTCTGCCCTATCAAACGCTTTCTCTGTGTCTAGTGATAAGAACAGCACCGATTGTCGCTTCTTGCTCGTTTTTTCGATCAGCTGACAAGCCCTTCTGATGTTGTCATTGGTTTGTCGACGTTTAATAAACCCTGATTGATCCGAATGGATCAACGACAGTAGGATGTCTATTAATCTGTTGGCAAGAATTTTCGTATATATTTTTGCATCAAGATTGATCAGGGCTATAGGTCTATATGACCCGCATAATGTTAGATCTTTGTTCGGTTTTGGAAACAGGATAATTTTTGCTTCCTCCATAGAGGGAGTTATATATCCCGTTTCTTTGAATGAATTAAATAACTTTAACAATTTTGGTGCCAATATCGATTGATATGTTTTGTAGAACAAGGCAGAATATCTGTCCAGGCCTGGGCCTTATTCAAAGGGAGATTTCTAATTACCTGGGATATTACTTCATTGGTTATTTCTTTTTCCAGACTCTCCCGTACCTGGTCTGTAATCTTTGGAAGCTTAACTGATCCTAAATATATAGATTGAGCTATATTATCGGGATCATCCGACTGATATAATGTGGAGTAAAACCCCACAAATTGTGTATCTGAGGTGTAGTTGTAACCAGATCCCCGTATTTATCTTTCACACCTAAAATCGTACGCGATGCTTGATTTTGCCGCAGTTGTCTAGCCAACAGACGGTCACCCTTATTAGCTTTTATATAGAACCTTAGTTTCGCATATAAAAGATTTCTTTCCACTTTCCATGTCTGCATAAACTGGAGTCTCCCTGTTACATTTCTATATGTCTTTTTGAGTGTCTGTCCACCATCCGATTCCATTTTCTTCATTATAATCTTCAATTAATTCTCAAGTTCTAACTCAATGGCTATATGTTGTTTATGTCTATGGGTCCCTTCCGAAATAAGTATCCCTCGGAACGTGGCCTTAAATGCATCCCATAGTGTATTCATTGCTATCTCGTGTGAATCATTTAACTCAAAACATTCCTCTATCTTGCCACCTAATCTTTCCTTCAATACTGAGTCACAAAAGAGAGCCGAGGGCACATCCAAGACCATAACCCTGGGGCTGGTCTGGAGAAAAGAAACTCCAGTTCTAAGGGTGCATGATCTGACAGCGCAATCAGATGGATCTCAGTTTTTGTAATGCAACCCAACAAATTGACAGATGCCCATATGTAATCAATGCGCAAAAATGATTTGTGAACATGGGAATAGTGTGTATATCCTGTCTCTGTTCCACGCATTGTAACCCATACATCTGCAATCACGAATTGTTCTACCTTAAATCGTAACCCTTGTGAGGGAGGGGGGGGTTAACCATATTTAGTTCTCACGCTTCTATCTCTACCTGGGTTCCAGGCCATATTAAAGTCCCCAAATATTAGACGTTCCCCAACCATAAACATTTCCACTTCCGCAAATACCTTCCTCAGATACATATCTTGACCAGTGTTCGGGGTATAAATCGATACCAGGGTTATCATTCTTGACTCTAATTCAGCTATAATAAAAAGGTAGCAGCCTTCCCTATCTGCCTTAAATCTGTCTATTTTCAATTATACTCCCTTCCTGAAAGCATTTAAAACACCGACCAAATTTTTTAATGCATTAGCTTGAATTATCGTGGGGTACTGCCGAAAATTTAGTCTGTCTTTATCCTGCTGTCTTATATGCGTTTCCTGCAATGCTAGTCTATTTGGCTAATGTCGTGATAGAAATCCCTCTAGTTTCTTGTGTTTTACTGGCAAATTTAGCCCCTAAACATTAAGAGATAAGCATTTGAATGTCTTTGGTTTTTAATTTGAAATATATAAATTTTGCCCACTACCTCGACTTTGATCCATAGTTCTATTTCCACATACATGTGCGGTTTAACCCCTCCCCTCTCCCCAACACAAAGCCCACGCACCCAACTTTAATAACTTTCAAACCCAGCCACCCTTCCCCTAATTCCTCCCTAGCCTGGTGCGACCCCTTATACCTAGAGTACCTTCGACCACCACTTCTCCTCCTTGGGTCGCCACTTCTTCCAGGGAATCACATAGGGTATCCTAAACCCCTCTCCATCTCCAGTCCACCAATTCCAAATTGGAGAACTCGTCCAGAGCCCCTTACATCGCAAACTTCTCAGCACCTCATTCAAGTAGTTCCTGTCTAAACTCCTAATTGTTAGACTTTTTTTTAGGTGAATATGGCAGACCTCTAAGACTAGGATTCCAGCAGTCCCATTTTAATCCTTTGGTGTATGCACTTTTTTTTATCCCTGCCGAACTCTTCTAGCGGTTTCACAGATGTATGGCGAGCCAATTGCATGGGACTATTCTGAGCAATATCTCCTTCAATTTTTAGCAGATCCATGCCTTCATCACGGGTGGTAACTCTGTGTTGTCTCCCGTCCAGTGTGAATAATACACCGAATGGGAACGTCCAGCTGTATTTTATCTTTCTAGCTTGGAGCGATTTAACCACTATTTGCATCTCCCTGCATTTCTGAAGTGTGATTGGGGAAAGATCTTGAAATAGTTGGATATTTGAACCATTATATGTAATAGGTTCCACTTGTCTGGCTGCCCTCAATATGTGTTATTTTTGCGGTATTCTTCACATGCTGCCAACACATCCCTCGGGTGCATTCCTGGAACAGATCTCTTTTGGCCGAATCTATGAACCCGATCCAATGGTATTCTCTCTTCGTCTTCCACACCCAATAGTTTCTTGAAGATGGTTATTATCGCCTCTTTTAAGTCTGAGTCGCCTACTGATTCCGGGAGATTTCTGACTCAGATGTTTGCCCTGCGAGTACTATTCTCTATATCTTCACATTGTAACTCTACTTCATGAGTTGATCTTGCAAAGGTGTTCCAGTAATTCTGCTGATTGTTTTTTATCCTGAGTCAATTCTTGTATGGCACGTTCGTTTGCATCTGTATGTTCCCCCAGGTCCGTGAGGTCTTTCTTAAAATCAGCAAGCATTTGCTTGATCTCTGAAGTACAAGCAGTAAACTGAGTTTGAAATGTAGCTGTGAATGTACTTTGAAAGTCCTGACAAACTCTTCCCAAAATCATATTTGGCTCCTACCATGTCTGCTGAAACAGTGTCAGTGCACGTAGGAGTGTCTGCTTGGTGGGGTCTAGAGGTTCTGGCCCAAATATCCTAAAATGGACTTACTTTAGTTGCTTGAGACGTTGGTCGGCCTGACAAAACCACCTTCTTCCTTGTGCCCGGCATAGAATGCTTGCTGCTTGTGGATCCCCAAACCGTCGGTTTGGAAACTTGTGGCAGTCGCTATATAAATGGACAACCAGACCAGGTGTCCTTTGGTACTCAAGCTCCCTGTATAGTAAAAAGTCTTAATCCTTGTTTTATAATCAGTCTTGTTTCTAATTCCCTCAGTAATATTCTACCCTCCAAGATATTGTTAGTACAGACTTTATAAGATTACGTTGAGTTATGTTAGTATGAACATGAATTAGTAGTCCGGTCCTTAAAATATCTTTGTAGCAGGGCTCTGCGTTAAACTGTGGTCTTCTTTAAACCGACAGAGAAAGCTTTCAGACTGGACTTTTAGTGCATACAGCTTTGTAAACTGGGGTGCCTAGAGGATCTGGGTACTTGCTTACTTACAGGCTGTAGACTGTTAGGTCTTAATGCATTTGCCAGTTAATCAGGAGCCAGAGAGGCTTATTTAATATTCCTCACTCGGTTTTGTAAGCTGCACCCTTGCTGCACATGATTTGATGTCTTCGCCAGTAGATGTCACCCAAGTGCTAATAAAGTCACAAGCCAGGTGCGGTGTTACTCCCTTCACCCCCGATTCCGTCCCTTGTCGCTGTATTCTAATACAGAGTTTCTATTTATGTGGCTTACATGTGTTTTGCAGTTAGTCACCTATTTGCTTCCCAAATTCTTCACTTGCTTCGTTGAGGAATCCGCTTGCAGCCTCCACGGCCCTTATGCGCCTTGGTTTCGCCAAAACATCCAGCTACGATTGTCGGAGAAACCGCAGCAGGCCCTGCCACACTGTGATGTTAATTATTCCTGCACCTCAAAGCCAATTCCCCACACACTGTCTCGATCCCAAAGGCAAAGTCTGTCTTCTAATATCACCTCCTGGTTTACCTCCTGTATCGCAGGGCCCTGAGTTCTAGGCATACAGCATTGGGTCTCCGGATCTGCTCCGCCTACTCTCTGTGTGTGCCAGCAGATACAGTCTCCCAGTATTGTTCCAAAATGCTAATTCCGGCCAGCTTGATAACTCCGGATCGTCCGAACATCAACATTAGTCTCCCCTTCCCCTCGTTCCAGGTTAGACCACACTCATCATCTACCACGGGCTTGTAGAGGGGAGGGGGCTTTTACCGATTGAGCCCTCCTAGTGCTCCACTGCTGCCGTCTCACACTGTTCATAGCCCCAGAGAAGCCTTCTTCTGTCTCGGCAGTGTCTGCTGCGGGGGTCAACCTCTCAGTGCAGCTAGGGCATGGTCAGCCCGTATGGCATCTCTGTCTTCTGTGGCAATCCGATGCAATCCGCGGAATCCAGTCGAAAAGGACAGAAACTCCAATGAAACTTCCTCCTCACTTCACCAACAAGGGAACCGTCAACAAAATATTTGTGTGATGTGCTGAAATGATTCAATTTCTGGACGAGCTCTGCCTGCACACATCCTCATTCCACGGCGGCCATTTTGGAATCCCTTCTTTTGCTTTTTAAACAACATGTGCCATGATATCTAGCATACTCACCCAGGTGATTCTGAGGAGGATTGCTCATGACTCTGTGCCTCCTCCATGTCTCAGTATGTTTCACTGGGAATTCGATGAAGTCACCCCTGTTCTTCCTCGTCACAGTAGTGGGTGTATTACTAACCCAACAAGCATAGGTGGAAGACGGTAACAGGGTAGTGGAACGTAAGGATAAGGGTGTAAAAAAGGTGGGCAGAAGGCTGGAATACCATGTTTCCCTTGGATGGTCGTCCCTTGAGATCCCCATGAGATCCTCCCACTGAGTAGCACCCCCGGGGTGACTATCGGTTAGAGGCCTCACCTCCCTAGCCTCATAGAAAGAGGCTCCCCTCAGGGAAAAGTGACAACATCCAAAGATTCATTACTTACTCTTCCCCATCTCCTAAAGGAAAGCGGGACAGGAAATCCATATTTCCTTGTTCTTTCCCTTTTCTGTGATCGACACTAAAACAGAAGGGTTGAAGATCAACAAACCAATGCATTATTCTCTGTTTGGTGTCTTTTCTAAGACTGAGCCATGTAAGGGGGCGAGTGGTCCGTGTAAGGAACCCACGGTGGCAACAGTAAAGACTGACACAAGTGATCACAGTTCAAGGGTGTTTATTAAACTGTATGCTGGTTTGAAAAACGTCTAATCTAAACCTAAATCCGAGATGGGAGCAAGAGGCGACCATCAAATAAAAATAAGGCAGTCCTTGTGGAGTTGTGTCAAATAAAAGGGCCTATACTAAGAAACCTATTGGCAAACCTTACAACTAATACAAAAAGGGTGTGTTATAGATCTTAAGAAAAGAAAGAAGTGTTCACAAATAATATCTCAAGATGTGTTAGCCTGACTCTTCCTTCCCCACGTTTTGAGCACAGGTTAAGGTGGGATCTTGGAGCACAGCACACACTCGAGCTTTCCCAGCACGAGTCTACAGTCCCACTTGCAGCTATCAGGACCATCGATGGCCAAGTCTCGTTTCTCTTGAAAGTCTCTGGCCTTCGAGGGCCTGACGTATTCAACAACAAAACAAAAGTTCCTTCAACAAAAACAAAGTTTGTTTCCTGGTTTTGCTTAGGGTGAGAATTTTCCACCCCTGTGTCCCCCTCTTCTGGGTGCTGACCCTTGTTCCTGGTGTCTCAGGTGTCCAGTTTTTACCCCTTCGATCTCCCTCTTCCGGGTTTAGATCATATTATAGTTCTTATCGATATCAAGGCCTTTGGGGTTGTGGTTTCCTGGTCCCGCGGGCCTGATAAGATTATCAAAAAAAACAACAAACAAACACAAAGGTCTGGTCTACGTATTTCTCGGGTGATGGTCTCACCCATGGATCCCCCTCTTCCGGGCGCTGACCCTTCACAAATTGTATTCCACAAATCAAACAATAGTTCCTTCTCTTAATAGGCTTTGGGTGATGGCTATATCCCTGGATCTCCCTTGTTCTGGCTCGGACTCCTCTCGACTTTTAGCCTCCCTCCACCGGGTTCACTATGGCTTTTCCAGCATTTGCTAATCTTATGGTCTTTTTAAACAGTTCTAGTGGACATCCCTCGGCCTGGTTCACTCTTGTCAACACACTGTTTTGTGGTACTTTAGACTTTGGCCCTTCTCATCAGCATCCCTCTTCCGGGTTCACTCTTGCCAACTTCACCTTCACATTCACTTTCAATGTATTCAGATTCACTTCCCTTGCTTTCTCATGTAGCGGGATTCACTTCCCTTGCTTTCTTTATAGTTCGTAGGTCAAAGGCTTTTGACTGTATGGGGATTTTGCTTGACCTCCTGGATGACCACTTTGACCTATCTTGGTGGCTCTGATACGGCCTTCTGGTTTCTGTAGTTTTACTCAGACGGGGATCGACCAGAGTCTCTCGAGTTAGCACCCACGTGGTGCCAGTTCCCTCTACAGCTGGTCTCCCCTCAACACTTTTACAGTTCTTTGAACTTGGTTCAACTTGCCACTTTGCGTCTTTCATTCACCAGAGCCCAGTTCTTATCGGCTCTCCCCTTGACTCACTGGCTGTGATTAATCGCTTGGCTTTCCTCGTAACTGAAGTCAAGGCCAGTAGCACGGTAGCAGGAGTTTCCCCCGCTCCCACTTATCAGCGTCGACATGCTCCTTGTACCCATGATATCTGTGCAAACACACTTGGGCTATTGTCCTCGGCCCTACGATTCTATCAGTGGAGGGTTCACAGGGTTTTGTCGAAGAGGGCAAGGTCGTGTCTCTCCTCATCAGCCTCTCGATGGTTGCAGGCTTTCTCCTCCGCTTGAACTGCTGGGTCTGGATAGCTGCCTCGTTGTGCGGTCTTCCTTGCTCGTACTGTGCTCTCTTGCTCCACCTTTTATCCCTGTGGGGAAGGGAAAGGGGCATCAGGTGTGTGTGTGATTATGATCAATTGCCTGACCCTGTTATTGGGACATGTAAGGTAAACGGCTCTGGTGTTAGTCCATTCTCTGGTGTGTCATGCGAAAGTGTTCGTGTCGGAATGGTGGGGGGCATTGGTTTTGAATGTCCTACATGGTAGGATGGGGAAAAGGTGTTGAAAGAAGGGGGATACCGCATCTCATCCGTCGATGTCCCACTCCCCGAGGACCCCCTATCCAGGTGATCTGCCCTTTGCTGGTCCACCTCCAGGAACTGGATCCAATAGCAAAGGCTGTGTCCTGGCCACCTGGGTGGCAGATCCCCGGGGTTTAGCCAGGGAGACACCTTCAGGTTTCTCACATCCGTGATAAGTTTACATTTTCTGCCTGAGGGGTAATATTTAAGGTATCCCATTACCCACTTTATCGCTAAAGCTTCTAATTCAATGGTGGCATAATTCCTCAATCTTGGGAATAGTTTTCAGCTGATATAAAGTGCCGGATTTTCCACCCCATTATAGTCTTGCAATAAAACTGCCCCTATCCCTGCGTTAAAAGCATCTGTCTGGAGCAAAAACCCCTTGTTAAAGTTAGGGACTTTTAAAACGGGCTTGCTACATACAATGGACTTCAGGGTATCCAAACAGGCCTGGTCTACTTTTTGCCATCGTAACTTCTGAGGTTCAGCATTCTTTAACTTGTAAGTTAAACAGGAGGTGATGTCAGAGTAATTGGGGATGAACCTCCTGTAGTAACCTGTAAGTCCTAAGTAAGAGGCCCTCAGATCCCGTTTGGTTTTGGAGATTGGTGTTTGTTGAACAGCCCATACTTTTTCTCATCCTGTGGTGGAACTAGTCCATTTACTACAAAGAAACCTGAGTGCTGGTGACTTCATACAGATGGTACATATGTACTTTCAGTTTTTGCTATGGATGACAATGTCATCCAGATAAGCTCTACAAAAACTGCAGTGGGGTCACAAAATGTTGTCCATTGACCTCTGGAAAGTGACAGGAGTGCCAGTGAGCCAAAACAGAAGGACTTTAAAGTGAAATAGTCCGCTAGGGGTGGAGAATGCTGTTTTTTCCTTCTGGGTTTAATGGCACTTGCTAATAGCCCTTGGTAAGATTAATCATTGAGACGTTGACGGCCATGCCCAATCGATCGATAAGGTAGTCAATCCGTGGCATTGGATAATTGTCCAACTGGGACACATCATTTTGCCTTCTAAAGTTTATGCAAAACCTGCACGATTGATCAGGTTTTGCCATTAGGACTATTGGTGAGCACCACAGACTTTCTGATGGTTCGATAATGTCTGCTTCTAGAATTTTCTCCACTTCTTGGAGGACTTCAGGGATCCGGTAAGGCTTGAGATGAATTACTTTCCCGGGGGAGTGCATATATGACAGTAAAGACCCCTCACTCTCCCAGGTTCACAGCTAAAGACATCAGTGAACTGATCCAAAAGATTTTGGATGTCTTGTTGGGATGGTGGAAGGTCTGCTGGTACTAAATTGTATCCATCTGTCTCTTCGGACAAAAGATTGGCCATTACCATGGAGGTGGAATCCACTGGGTCCTCTTTCCATTCCTATAAGTCGTTCATGTGATACATCTGAGTTTTCAGCCTTCTATCGGGTTGGAGGATGCGATAGTTACACCTCATAATGGCCATACCAGCGAGAAAACATTGTATGTTCAGAGGTAGGTAGAAGCACTAGCACCTTCTGCCCAACAGCAAAAGATTGAGTGACAGTTTTTTTGTCATACTGGGCCTTCTGGTGCTCTTGGGCTTTGATTAAGTGAGTATGGACTGTCTCCCTGACCACAGTCATGTGTTTTTTAATCCGCTGTGTGGTTTGGGACAATGGTAAAATAGCCTCCTCCCTCTCCTCCCAGGTCTCCCTTAACATGTCTAGGACATCTCAGGGATCGCACCCAGGAGTGATATGATATGGCTTTTATAATTGCGCCTATACAAAAGCATTTCAAGGCGCCACGAGACAAGGGAGGTGGAACAGAGGGAGGACAAAAAACAACGATCTTACTAAGCCTAGTAACATTGAGATCACGCAAGTGCAGGGGAGAAGGGAGGGGAGATGTACCGGGGGGATGGGCAAGTGCAGGTCATGGAATCAATGCAATTAGTGCAGCCAACAGGTGGCAAGTGCAAGTCTGAAAAGTGCAGACAACAGGTGCAGGAAGGGGACTGTAGGATTACAGATACAGACCACAAGTGCATGGGATGCCAGGAGGCAGTGTGGGTGTGCAACTGGACGGGCAGGGACCTGGGCTCAAGTTCAGAAGCAGCCAGGTGAGCCAGTGCAGTATCAGACAGGAGATCAGCATGGGAGAGGAAGAGAGAAGGCAGAAGCAAAGTTAGTGTTGTGTTGGTTGTGTTAATACTGCTGAAGATTTACTTTGTGTTTGATTTAAAAGGCCTTTAATAAATGTATATGTATTTTTGATATGTACACCTGACTGAGAGTAATTTGTGGTGTCGTTTACTGTGAGTGCTCATTGTGGGCTTTCGATCACCCTCACCCCTCCTGAGACCTAGTCTTGACCACTGCCAATGCTACTTTGATTTGTCTGGCTTGTCCAGAAGGTTACCGTGTTCCAAGAAACTAGGCTGGCCTCCTGAACCTCTGCCCACCAGGTCAGAGTTTAGAAAATCATTTTAACAACGCGCTACATCTTATCCCGATTAGGCTCGCATACAGACAGCTGATGTCCACCGAGGGAACACAGCGGAATTACAAACTGCAGGACTAGTGCACTCATAGCCTAAACATGCTAGCCAATTAGATACAGGTAACTGGATTTAGGCATTATAATAACTGCTCAAAACATGGATGTTAGAATTCTGATTGCACAATGTCAATGTTTGTCTACATATCTTTCACTTTCACCCAAGATAGCTCTGCTCCACGGTTATCGTTCTATAGTGAACTGCCAGCTGACACTTTTGCAAGGGGACTAACGCTTGAGCCTCTTGTACCTCCCAGAAGGAGTCTTTACCTTTACCGGAGAGGGTATGTTTGAATACTTAGGGCTCTCTCTTGCATACCACCTAGATACCTCAAACACAGGTTTGGTGGTGGATATATCCTTCTAAATAAAAAGAATTTTACAAACATTTTCTTTACTTTTGGTGTAGGTAACAGTGTGGTGCGATGACGCCATACTCCCTTCCTCATTAGCAAAATCGTCTTATTTGTTTTAAAATTTTCATGTGGTGGAGGTGATCTGGACATTGTTAAATGCCCCAACCAACAAATGTGTTCTGCGGATTGCCCCTTACGATGGTTTTTATTTCCTTTGTTCCTCAGGGGTCGGTAATACAATCTTTTTGGTCCTGAGGAAGGCAGAATAACATTGATAACACAGCTGAAAAGTATGAGCCACGTGTGATCTCTTTAGGCACACGTACTTGTGGCTGCACAGTACTAGTGCATAAGTACTGCGCTCTATGTAGACCCCTGAACCCGAGAGTTGACCCTTGTTGCGGGTTTCTCAACAATAGCTTGCTGGAACCAGTTCGATAGAGAGGACTTCCCGTAACTATTTGTACACACAATCCTTCTTTTCCGTGCTATTTAATTTTATGTATGTAATGTTAATAACAAACATATTTTTTTTCTGTACGTTTGAGTGGAATCATCCACCCATTGGTTCATTGTATTGTGTTATGTAAAACGAACTATATGTTTTTTTATATATAGATATGCTTTGCCAAAATGCACCAGGAATAAATAATGCTGCATTGTGCAAAGAAAAATATTAATATGACTTTGGAAGTGATTTATGTCGCACAAAGATAAACATTATAGATCTTTACACCATATAAGTTATAGGACATGATTTCCTACTTAGATTCACTTTCCTGTCGGGACAATTTTTCGTGTTCACAGATGTAATGGTTCTCTTATAGGTTTATGTAAAACAGTTTGTAATTCAGTTCACTTAACTTTTCTGACTTGGCTTTCTGAAACCTGGAAGATTTGAAAATGCCTGCCATGTCTGTGATTCGTGCAACTCTTGCTCCCTGGCTCTCTGCTTGATTGGAGAAGCAAATGAAATGCAGCATGATCCTCTGGCACACGGTGCTCAAATCTGAAGTAACACATGGTGTATCCACACACAGATGGGGAGCTATTAAAGTCACAGCATGCTGGGTGCAGCAGAACAGTATTTTCCTTTATTGCTCGCAACGTCTTGACCAGCCGTGCTAGGGCTGTGTCAGAAGTGTTGTCACTGTTATAAGTCTCTGGTTCCGACTGAGGGCCCGTGAGCCCCCTCCTGCCTACAGAGCCACACACACACAGGTGTAGTCGGTTTGGGCTCCCTGGTTGCTCTGCGGCGGCCAGGAACTGCCCTTTTATTTATACTGCACGCGGCAGAGTGCAACGTCACTCCGCCATGTGCGTGTGCCCTTAAAGGGGCAGCACCCCACTCCTCCTTTTTCATAACAACAATGAACAAAGGGTTGCTCCCTACCAAACATAAGCACACACTGCCCACAAAATAACAAACCCCTTTAATTACAGCCAGCCTCGTCCCACACATCAGTTGCAGTCCACAGGGTGTTCCTGCCACTTCAGGGGTCCAAATCATAGTCACTGAGGTGGGCAGGCTTTCCCCTCCCTGTCCTCTGGGGATACCTCCTGCCCGCCTCCCGGATCGGGCCCTCCTCACCTGACCTCTCCCAGCCTCTTGAAGAAACTGGCATTTCGAGTCACAGAAGCAGTCCCATCAGATGCCGTCACCATTGAGCCATGCACTTCCACTATGTCCAGGGGACCCAGGTCATAGGTCAATGACAGCTTTCCTTGCGGATGGCGATTGCTCACCAGTACCTCATTGCCCGGGACAAAGTGCTGGCGGTGGAGTCCTCTCCGGATGTTTTCCTGCTCAGTCCTTCCTTTCCTCTCCCTTTCCACCTGCTCATTGTTAATGACTGCGGGCTCACGCTCACCCACTTCCGGCAAGAGGCCCCTCGGACATCGCCTGAACATTGCCTCAGCGGGCGTCACACTGGTAGATGTATGTGGGGTGGCACGGTTTTGCACAGAAATCTGTACAGGGCCCTCTGCAGACTCTGACGCTGTCCTCGAGCAATGTGGAACACCTTGTTTAATGTCCTCATCAAGCGCTCTGCCTCGTCATTCGCCCTGGCCCATAGCGGCGTGATCTTTCGGTGTTAAGACTCCATACTCTTCCATCATGTGGGCAAAGCTCTCCCCCTGGAAAGGCGCTCCATTATCTGAGCACAGCACCTTGGGCAGAACTTGAGTGGTAAAGATCTTCTCAACAGCAACCACCACGTTCTCAAACACCACTGATTCGACAAACTCCACCTCAGGGTACCTGGACCACTCATCAACCATCACCAGGAAGTGAGTATCCCTGCCTGTAGAGCCAAAGTCTGCGTGGACCACTTCCCATGGCCTGGTGCATCACGGCATGGTCTCTATGGCGGCCTCCTTCTGTGCTGGCGACACGGCCTGGCACCACACGCAGGCCGCTATGAATTCCTCAAGCCGCCTCTCCAGAACCTGGAAGCACACGTTTTGGCGCAGTCCGGCCTTTCTCTTGGCAGTGCCCTGGAGTCCTTGGTGCGCCAGTTTGATGATCAGCTGTACCTTTGCTTGTGGGATCACAATCCGGCTGCCCCTGAGCAATAGACCAGCCTCAGAGAACGCTAACTCATCCCTGACCCTCCACAGCTGTTCCAACGTGGTCTTGGCCTCCTGAGTCCTCAGGGCCAGAGTGTCCAGCACCGCCCTCCAGGAGCCCTGCTGCAGGGCTGTCTTGAGGATGAGAAAACACTCATCCTCTGCAGCAGCTTGTTCCAATTCACTAACGGGCACTGAGTTGCGAGTGGCCACCTCCACAACAAGCCGGACGTGTTCATCGGCCTCCTCTGCGCTGATGTTCAGTGGCCCTTCAGGTTCCCCTCTCCGATGTCTGGAGAGGTAGTCGGCCGCATTGTTGGTGCCAGGCCGGTATACTAGAGACACCCCGTATTCCAGCAGGGCCAACATCCACTGATCGATCCTTGGCTTGGAGAACGACCCTGCCAGTATGGGCAAGGGGGGCTTGTGGTCAGTGATCACCGTCACTGGTCTCCCCACACGTAAAGCTGAAAAATGACGACAGCCCCACAGGACAGCCATGGCCTCATGCTTTATTTGCAAGTATCCCTGCTCTGTTTCATACAGGGCTTTGCTGGCGTATGAGACTGGCCGAACCTCCAAGTTAGTATGAATCTGGGTGATTACAGCACCCAACCCAAACAGGGCTAGGATCCACCACGATCTCAGATTGGAGAGATGGGTCAAAGAATGCCATTGTGTCCTCAGCCGTCAAAGCCCCTGTTATGTCCTCAAAAGCAGCCTGCTCCTGCAGCCCCCACTGCCAGGTGACATCCTTCTTGGTGAGAGGCTGTAGTGGTTCCGACCGGGATGCAAGGTTCTTGATGAACCGGCCACAATATGTGACCATTCCCAGGAAACTACGAACTTCGGAGATGTTTTCTGGAGGTCAGGCCTTCAAGATGTCTTTCACCTTCCGAGGGTCCAGTGATACACCCCTTCTTTAAAGACAAAGCTGCAGAATTCAATTGTAGTCTTTAGGAACTCGCACTTGTCTCTATGTAATGTTAGACCAAGAGACTGGAGCCGCTCAAAAGTCTTTGCCAGTTTGTCCAGGTGTTCAGCACTCCATCCAGGTCAGCAAGGGTGCCACGGATTAT
Organism: Ambystoma mexicanum; assembly: GCF_040938575.1. Taxonomy (NCBI): domain Eukaryota; kingdom Metazoa; phylum Chordata; class Amphibia; order Caudata; family Ambystomatidae; genus Ambystoma; species Ambystoma mexicanum. The sequence goes on along the minus strand of NC_090923.1, from coordinate 1,123,854,980 downwards.
GTTCTGGAATACCTCTGCAGCCGATGACACCCCAAAACTCAGTCGCTTGTAGCGATAGAGACCACGATGAGTTGTAAACGTGGTAATGTATCGCGATTCAGGGTGTAGCACCACCTCGTGGTATCCAGCCCTCAGATCAAGCTTCGAGAAGAACCAGGCTCCCTGAAATTCAGTGATTATGTCATCAATGGTGGGAGTCAGATGTCGTTCCCTCTTAATCGCTTTGTTCGGAAGGCGCATGTCCACACAGTCTGACTGAGTCGGGCTGCTTCGGTTTCCTGGTGATGACAATCGGATAGCCCCACGGGGTCGGGCCCTCCACCTTTTCAATATATCCAGTTTGACAAGATTGTCCAGCTCTTGGTCGACCAACTCTCTCAGATGGAACAGGATCCTTTGATGTTTCAGGGCGATCGGTTGGACAGACTCATCGATGTGGAGTCTCACCGGTAACAGCCATGCGTCCAATGCCCTCAAATAGACGGCTGTATTTCTCCAGCAGCGTCTGGATGTCTTTCACGTACGCAGAGTAGGCAAAACGGACAATGCCCAAGGCCTCCACTGCTGCACAGCTCAGCAGGGTGTTACTGCTCACCCTGGTCACATAGAAATGTACTCTGATCGATGCCTCCCCATGTCCCACATTGGCCACAAATGCACCATCCAGCTGGATTGGCTGTACCCCACCAAATATGAATATGCGTGCCTTGGGAGTCACCAGCTTCGGCGGACACTCTATGGCGTCATAGTGCTCCCGCACCATGACATTCACTGATGCCCCTGTGTCCACTAGCACGGGAACCAATGGCCCGTTCACCTTCACCAGGCACCTTGGCTGCCTCCTACTCTTGGGCCGCAGGACGCCCACACAGGATACAAAGAACACATTCTCCTCCTCTTCGTCCTCATCCTCCGGTGCGGCACCATCTTCCCCTTGATCCACTTGGGCAATGTTGGGCGGGTGTTGTTGTCGAAAGAATCCCGCTCTGACCGGCCCCCTTGGGGCCACAAGCGGCAGTGGAGCCCGACACATTCCCCAGCGCTGGGCACTCTGCCGAGTGTGGAAGGTCATAACCACACTTCAAACATGAGTCCACTGACCTGGTGACTCTGTCCCGCTGGTTCCCACCTGGACGTCTGGTACCTCCACCACCCATGCTACAGCCCACTGCACAGACTTCTTCTGCTTTACCAGGGCGCACGCCCGCCTCCATCCGGGACGCTCTTACTTCAGACACCTCCTGACACCGTCCTAGCTCCAGGATGCAATGCAATGAGATGCCGGATTCCCGCAGCACCTGTCTGCGTAACTTGCCTGACGCATACATCTGGATCAGTTGGTCCCGGATCATTGTGTCAGGATTGTCCCACGCACACAGCACAGCTAGCCGGCGCAACCTTCCGTAGAAAGTGTCCAAAGTCTCGTCATCCATTTAGCGAGTGGAGCGCTTGATAACATTTTCGTAGTCAATGTTCGCAAGTGGCAGGAAGTAATCATGTAGAGCGGCCTTCGCTGCATCATAAGAGTTGTTGGCGGGTTGAAGAGACTGAAAAACCTTGTGCACCACAGGCCCAGCAGAATACAGCAGAGTTGCCAATTTGCTGTCATCGTTGGTCTCCATGGTGGCCCTAAAGTACATATCCAGCCTATCAATCCACATTTTCCAACGGGGCCCCAGGCTGGATGGGGCACCCGAGATGTCAAATTCAGGCATCGGTTGCAAAGCTCCAGGTGGCCTCATTCCAGGCAGATGTTGGGGCACCGGGGCCTGGGGACACTGCACAAGGAGCACAGGAGGTGCTGCTTGGTCGTTGTTATTGTTCATGATGGTGAGCGCACAGGCACCCCACCTAACTTATATGGAGCTGCAACTCACCACCCGCACCCAGACAATGAAAAGTGCCAACGTCCGTGAGGCAGCGAGAAATGACACACACTGGATGATGCTAGACTCCTGTGATCACCTGATGACACCTACCACCATTCAAACAGCAGGCCAGTGCATTGCCCCATGCACCCCAGAAAGTGTCCAAAAAGAAAACAATCAGGGGCATCTAGCATGCACCACAGTCCACAGTGCAAATGATTGGCAGATGTTGCTGCCAAGGGAACACCAAGCCACTCCAGTGGCTCCAGGAATTGAGCTGGGTGGGCCCAGGGGAACAGACAAACGACAATTGCAGGCCTCCCCTAGCTCCTCACCTCAAACTCGATGATAAATTGCAGAAAATGACTGAAAAGGCACAGCACGTGCAGTATCAGCTGTTCCGCTGATGGGATTTCCAGAATTTAAGGCTGGTTGGCACACAGGTACTCTAGTAAAGAGCCGTGACCATTCCAGGCCTATTGTACAAAACGGCTGCCAAACCGCGTGGTTCCTCCCCTCTCCATGGCATTCAGGACAGAGAAAATTCAATCAATCAAGAAAAAAGAAATTCACTGCCGTGCCGGGTGAACAATCAGATGACGTCGCCACTGTTGTAAGTCTCTGGTTCTGTAACCTGTGGTCTGGGCACTAGTTCTGTGGAAACAACAATTATAACATACCACTATTGTAATTCCCATTCACAAACTGATAACTGTGATGCAGTTTACTTTGAAAATGACCCTCCCTTCTCACCTGTGCTTTTGTGTTGTGGAGCTCTCCTTCCTGTATTCTACAGGTTGGAGAGCTCCGTTGGGTAGGTGACTTATTCTGAGGGGGTAATGGTGTCAAAAGCCTTTTATCTGGATAGCGTCCAAAGCTTCTTTTAAGTATCAAGGGAAAGTCTCTTGGTAATAATAATAATTGTTTATAGTTCATCAAATTAGGAATGGTCCCTACGTTGGAGAGATCCCTCTTGCTAGGATTCCCTTTTATTCTTTGCAGGTTTGTGATTCCCTAACAAGGGCTTATGCTGTGGTAAGGCTGCAGCTATACTCGTTTTTAAGGCAATATTAAATAACGTCAGTTCGTCAAAAAGAAACAGAGCAATAGCTGCCTTCAGAAACAAGCGTAGTAAAAATAAGCGAAGAAAATCCTTGCTGATACTTCAGGTAAGCATGTATGAAACTTAATTAATTAAATACCTTTGTTTTACAAGTCTTCGGAGAAACTGTGAAAGAAAATACCTTTGAACGATGCGGGGAACTGCTGTGGAAACTTTCGGAAGAATACACTCCGACCGCGGACAAAGGCTGCTGAGAGAAAAAATGCTGCGGCTGCGACAGAGCTTCTAACAGGAGATGCAGGAACTTCGAATATTACTGCTGACTGCGGACAATTCCTGGAAACCTTTGGTTCGGTAAGTCTTTACAGTATTTCTACTATTCTGTTGATTTTGCTATGGAACTAATATCTTTGACTCGTTTTCTTCTGTTGACAGGTTCTGTCAGGAGATCGCTGGAAGCGTTACCCGCTGTCAGCGGAGAAGATGCGAAGCGAGATCCTTGGCGGAGGCAGGGCTTAAGTAGCTCCCTCTGTTACAGGTGTAGAATGCACTGTGAGTTACCTTATGGGATTAGCGGTGGCCATGTTAAAGATTGGGAAGATAATGTAAGTGTATGAGCCTATGGCTACAATGCTAAGAGTGAGGCCGAATGCCTCTTGCTCCTGGCTTGAAGCCACTGTTGACCCACTGATCGAAATGATGTTCCCTGCCTCTCACGTATTTCTGAATGGGATCTGTATTTCTGTGCTGGGATCATGACAGGTTCAAACCAGAGTGCCCGTGAACTCCCTCCCGCCTACAGAACCACACGCACACAGGTGTAGTCGGTTCGTGCTCCCCGGTCGCTCTTCGGCAGCCGGGAACGCCCCTTTTATGTATACTGCATGCGGTGGAGTGCAACGTCACTCTGCCACGTGCGTGTGCCCTTAAAGGGGCAGCACCACAGTCACCAGCCATGCCCGGGGCACCGTAGTGCAGCATCGTCATCTTGGGGAGTGGGACCTCTCCTCACTGGAAGAGAAGCAGAGTGCTTGTCGCCAGTGTGATTTTCTGGTAAATAGGTGTGAATTGTACACCGGAGAACCAAATGAAAGGACAGAGCCACTATTCAGGAACATATTCTGTATTCTTTCAATCCCTCTCTAACCGCTCCCCTTCCAGTGTCCTCACTTCCTCATTAGCTGCCTTGTCCCCTCCTTTCTAGGAACATAGAGAAAGAACACTACAGAGACATTCTGATGACCGTGTCAACAGGTATATTCACACGTACCGCACCATACCTCTATGGCAAGAATGTAGGCAAGCATTATGCTTCAACTTGCTCTGACAGCAGCAAAGCAAACAAAATATTTCTAGACCTACAGCGAACAAAAAAAACTTCAAACAACTGAGGTTCTGTAGTTCTTAATTGAAAATGTCCTTCTGAGGCCAACGTAGACCTGCTCCTCCAAGCCTCATAAGCCCCACCCCTATAGAGTCCTTCCTCTTTCATTGCTACTCTCACAGAGATAACTACCATGCTGATTCCATTGATCTTTATTTGTTATGTGATTGATTGTGGTGAATATAGTATAAATTGCCAAGTATTTCTGTATTGTGTGCTCAGCCCGGAATTTCTATTGCGCTGGGTCATGCAGTGACATAGCGCACTGAGCCCTCCTCGAGCAGGGTAGGCCGTGGCCTGTATCGGCGAGGATAGCTGAGAATGAGGAGAGCCCGGTGCGCTCCAGGTGCAAACAGCGTGTGCGACAGAGGAGCTGAGCCTGATCGTTGGGCATTGTGACGAAACCCTTGGTGTTGTCACTTCTCCCCAGGAGTGAGACCCTTCCCATGGGGCCAGGGAGGTGAGGCCGCTACCCGATAGTCTCTGTGGGGGTGGTAGTCAGTGGGAGGATGTCATGAATAGACTCTAGGCGCTTGCAGTAACCTGCACTTGCACTAACCTACTTAGCTATCTTGCGTGTATTTAGAGCTTATTCGAAGTGTGGAGGAAAAATGCTGAACCAGCCAGGCCTCTCGAACTAAGTGAGCCAGTATGCTTGCGAGGGGTTAACTGCGAAGGCCCTTCTTGAAGACATAAAACATCTAGCTTTGCAAGAAGCTGTGCAGCCTTTACGAGCCAGGCACAGCCTTGCTCGTCTTCGCTCTGCGAGTCAGGTGCACTGATAGCACAGGAATGTCAGGCCTTCCCAAAACAACATACACGAAGCCTGGGAGCCGAGACTGGCTGTTTCCAGTCTTGTAACTTTCCAGGCAAAAACATGTTTGCTGTCTGGGAGGGTGAGCCTAGAAGATTCTCGAAGAGCTGGTATGTCATAGTGATTGACGTGCAGCCCCTAATAAGAGAACTATACCCGGGCCAGTGACGGAGGGACTCATCCTGGGCTGTTTGTGTAATGCGCGTACGGAGAGGAACAGCGCCTGGAGCCGAGACTCCTAGCATCACATCCCCGCTCCGGTGCAGGCCTGTGGGGGGCTCCCCTCCTCTCTCGAGGGGTGCCGGGCACTTCGAGTGGCGAGGGTCCTGAGTGTGATTCAATCATATCTCCATCTACAATATCTAGGAGCGTAAGATCAATGATTGCATATTCATCTGTGATTGATAATTGGTATTATTCAGCTTGCACTTTTAGTCCCATATTATTGTAAAATACTGCTTAATTCTCATTAGACACTGTAGTAATAAATACAAGCATCAGAGTTTCTGTGTGATTGGCTTTCTTCCAGGCTGAGTTCACTGTGCTTCGCATAAATACTTACTTGTGTGGGAAGGTGATTAGGAGTGATTATTGCACTAAGGGCTGGCCCCCGGGGAGGGTGCAGGTTCCCCCTTTTCACTACAGAGGATCCCATGGGAGGGTACCCCTCTGCGGGAGAAGGGAAGACTATGAAGGGAGAAGGGGTATGTCAACCACCATGCCGCCATGCTTTGCTCACCCAGCAACACAGATAGAGCCCAAGCACCCCCACCCTCTATATTCCTTCTTTCTTTCTTCTGTTAGTTGTGTCATGCATAGTAACCCTGTCTATCAGATTCAGATAGACAATACTGTGATGAGGCAGAGTGAGGAAAGAGTGAGTAGATGTCTCCAGAAATACTGACACGAAGAAGAGCAGGGCAATGAAGAGCCCTAAGTGGAACCAAGACAAACAGGATTCCAAAGACGGCTTACCATAAAACCAACATAAGACTCTCCTCAGAGTCTGTCCTGCCCCAGAGGAGCATCAAGCTGGGGGGCAAAGCCACGCAGGGAAAATGCGCTGCAGGGCCGGACGTCGGGATAAGGAAGTCGGCATCCGAGAATGCTGAGTGGAGTGAGGGCTCACCTGAAGACTGGAAAATCCGACATCCGGTGGCAGAAAGAAAGCCTTCCGAGTGGTCCAGGTGGCACCCGATGTATGGCCAGAAACCAGCATGGCAGAGTGGCCGAAAGATGAGAGCAGACCATGAGAGCCCAAGGAAGCCAGAGAAGCTTGCCAGTGTTGCAGAGGACTGGAACTCTCGCCAGACCAAATCAGAAGGTATGCAGAGGGGAGCCAGGAAGGCACTGAGAGACCCTAGAGGCTGTGGTCAGGGGGAAGTGCAGAACCATCTTCCTCATCCCAGTAAGACCAAACAGAGAAATGAAACATACTGGGTTAGAGAGCACCCCAAAGAAACCAGAAGAGAGATTAGCGCATAGGATATGAATATTGAGAGGTTTGGTGAGTTATACATTCAAAATAATGCATGGCAGGATAGTGAATCAAGCCCGAGTTAGAGATGTTATAAATCTGAAGAGGGGGTCTGGAACTCGAAGGTTAAGAGGGTTGAAATATTGCACATAGAAGACAATGGGCCTCATTATGAGTGTGGCGGTGCCGAGGCCACTGCAACCGACAGGTCTGACCCTGGCGGGCACAGCAACCCTAGTAGGCAGACTCATCACGGAAGCACCAGCACCATTAGTGACGGTGCCAGTGCGTCCATGAACCCATTCCCATGGAGTCCTATGGCACTCCATGGGAATGGGGACTAACATTTTCCGGCACCTAGCTTCCCAGGCCGCTGGGACTTGTAATGTCCCGGTGGCACCGGGAAGCTGGGTGCCGGAAACAGTGTTTCGTGGTCGGCCACCTCGTAATTAGGCCCAATGACTGGCAGGATAGTGAACTGAGCCTGAGAAAGAGACATTATAAATCTGTGAAAGGCGGCTGGGACCCACATAACCAGAAGAGAAGATCAAGGAAGAGAGAAATATCCTTTGGCAAAAGTCGAGAGAAGACCAGAGGAGGGAAGATATCATTGTGACCGTTGAAAGAGAGCCTGGAAGAGGCTTGTGGAATGGAGACCGTTTCCCCATTTTGTTGGAACTATAATGAGTTGCCTGGGAAGGCCTGGGGAAGAGAGACCTCCACATCTGTGTGGAACTATATATAATGACCTAGTGACCGTCAGGGAAAGGAGGATATTCCCCTATCATTTACAAACTGCCTAAAACCATCCAGAAGGGAGGAGCCACCCTTCCGGAGTTAGGGAAAAACCTGTTATATAGTTTTTCTTTTTGAAGTGTAAGAGATAGATTTGGAACATAGGACACTGGACTATTTACTTTTGACGGACGTTCTGACATCATCCTTAGCTTTGTTTGAGCCAGGGAAACCCCTCTTAGTTATAGGTACAGATATGGTTCTTCATTTTTTTCTGTTAAATACAGGTTTATGACAACAAGCATGCCACCTTTGTGTCCCACGTCTACTTCTGCACCCTTACAGTGTGCTGTGCATGCATCGCAGAGGACTCTGCATGCATCGGACGGCCGGCGGACAGGCTGAGGACCCAATCTGGAACACTGGTGATGTCAGCAGCACACAACGGGATCTTCATTTAACAATGCTGTCAGAAGGCGGTCTCGGCATGGCAGCAACTGTGGAATTCAAATTTAGAGCTACTTTGAGATTAAGGGTCAGAGACCAGAATGAAGGATTACAGTTTTGGTGGAAGTCATGGAAAGTCAGAGGATCTGGGCATAGAGAGGCTCTAAGGGCTCCGACAGTGCTGCTTCGGCACCTCAGCTCCCCTGCACCCCAGGCCCTCTGTAGAGAGTCATTCAGGGCACAGTTATGATACTTAAAAAACAGAGCAAGCATGAGCTCTGAATGGTCTGAGCAAGAGGAACACGAGTGGGAGGGGGAGGACCAGTTAGGAGATTTTGATTACCAGCACCTTCCATCTTCCCTAAAATTATAGAGTGCAATGACTCAGACTCTGAGGGCCGCCATAAAAGAAGGATTCCACCTGATCCAGAGAAGGTTGGATTATCTGGAGTCAGTAGTGATTGATTTAAAGAGTGGAAGAGGCTCTGAAGGAGACCATCAATACCTGGAGGCAAGACCATCTAACAAGGAAACCTCCGCTTGCGAAGGGACCAAGAGGACGAAGAAGATCTGTGAGAGGTGCACTTCTCAGACCCCCACGGATCACCAATACCATAAGATGGCTCGCCTTCTGGAGGGAGAAAATGCGCTTGCACAACTGAGAACCGCTTTGACAAAGTGGGAGGTGGCCAGCCTCATGGCCCCTGGCCCAGGGAAGAAGAATATAGCAACAGAGAGCCACCCAACACCTTCTATGGGCACGGTGGACCTGGACTCCTCTTCAACTGGGAGCTCTACTTCCTCGGAAAGAGGAGGATAAGTGCCCTAAGTGCCATAGGATAGACATAAAGGCATGGGTAGAGACACCTGACCCGGATGATATGGTTGACCCGGAATTAATCACACATTCGAGGTCGGCGGCGTGTACACCTTCTCCTAAGGTAGCAGCTTGCATGTGTGGTTGCATGTGCAAGCCCTTGGATAAAGAAGGTAGGCAGCGGTCGCAGGCAGAATTGCCAAGATCAGTGCTTACAGGGAAGGTAGCAGAGACTACAGAGTTGGACACAAAGCTGCTGGCTTTTGATGCTGAGAACCACAAAGATCCCAAGAAAGGGATCGACCAGGCATGGCGCAAATGCCAAGATAAATTGCTGGATATGTTGGGGCCCCTGGCCGAGATAATGGACTTGACAGAAAGGGTGAAGGATACGGGAGAGCCCGTGGATCCTACAGTCTTGGCAAACTGGGCTCAACGGGCTTTGTGCCTGCTTGGAAACACCAATTGCGCAATGCGGCGGAAAAAAAGAAAGAACTGTTGATTCAAATTGACCAAAAACTGGGCGCTCTTGTCTCATTAGAGGCGGGGCAGGTCTCTCAGGGACTGTTTGGAGACCCTTTCGGAAGAGAGTTGAGTCGCTATGTCAGTACCTTCTCAGCTGTTACGGTTCGCCATGTTGGAATGAAGAGGCATAGATGAGTCTTGCAACATACTACCTCGCTGCTACGGGACTGGCGTCTTCTGTGGCGCTTGCAACAGCTTCATGCAAGCAGACGGCTGATTTTGCATCGGGGAACCCGTTAGGTTGCTATGGTTACCCCGACGCAAGAGAATGTCGGAAGGGGATGTGCCGACCTTTCCATAAAGGTATTCTGCTTCAGGCATCCCGTGCTTCTGATTAAAGTTGTTTGTGAAACTTTTCGGTGCCCTCTATACGGATTCCGATTCATTTAGGAATTCTTTTCTGCTGTTCGAGAGGATTCTTCGCCTCTTCTCCATTCTTCCTCTTTGGAGCAAATATCGGTGAGCAGTCTTCCTTCTTCTGCATTATCTTTTGTGCTACACCTTGTGACGCCTGTTTACCAACGGGCTACCTGTTGTATTCAACTCCTAACCAGTACGTGCTTGCAAACGCTGTTAATTACCAGCTGCTAGAGCAGACCGCACAGTGATTTGCTAACGCTGTACTTACCAGCTGCTTCATTGGACGGCACGGCAGCTTGCTAACTCTGCACTTACCAGCTGCTACTACAGACCACACAGCGGATAGCTAGTGCCTTGCCCCCGCTTGCTCACGGACTGTGCTCGCACATACTAGTTATATCATCGGACCACACAGCAGGTTGCTGGCTGCCCCAACTCTACATTTCTACGCCGTCCTCCCATTCCCGACCTCAGCTTGCTAAACGGACAGTTTGAATACCCTCGGCTCAACGTCTGTTCTTACTTCTTCAACTAACCTCGGATTTCCTTTTGGACTGCTGTGGATCTTCCTTGTTTTGTACTTTGGTGAATGGAAACTTTTGGCGAACAACTTTGGAAAACAGTGTGCAGTAACTCAGGTGCCTTTGATACGGTGGTTAGAGTGTCCTCGTGCCGCCTGGTTAGGTCCCCACTAACCTTCCTGTTTATTGTTTTCTCCTCTGCATTTTGGATTATTACTTTGTTGGTACATCACCTACGAGACAAGAGTCAGAGCCTTCATACCACTATAGGTTTCCTGCTCAGTTGCCCAGTATTAAGGTTAGTTTCCCTTCTGCCCTTTTGTTTCTTTTGTGCCTACAGCTCTGTTAAGATTTTAAAGTTTTCTTATTTCATCTTTACAGCTTGGTGCATACTATGTTGGTATAATACGGTCTTTTGTTCTAACCACAAATCTGTCTATAGATCTAAGCAGACAGAAGGGTGTTTAGGGAAAAAGGTCTCCCTAAGATCAGGAAACCTGGGGTAGGGGTTGCACTACTACCGGATAGGAATTCCGAGTTGCTTGTCTCACTAGTCTCATATTCGGTAAGTGGTTCCATAACATCAGCACTAGACAAAGCAATGGCATCAATCCCAAAAAAAATTCCAGTAAGGTTTCTGAAGTAGAGGTCGCTCGACCTTTTTTTTTACAACAAAAGACATCAAGGACGAGGTACTGCTCAATACTGGCAGTCCATCACAACAGATTCTTTCTTGCCGATCAGGGGAAGAGGCAGCAGAGGGAGACGGAGCAGACCGAGCAGCCGACAACCGGCTATCACCTGAGGTAAGGGCCTCAAAAGCATACCTCCTAATTGGGCGCAGGACAGCTTTGTTTCTAGAATATTGCCTCCAGAATGTCCTTAATAAGGGGTATGGGATACCTATGGTGACACAGTTTAGACCCTATAATCAATACATGATTAGAGTTCTAGTGACTCTTTCTTGGGTATGCAGAACAAGGAGGCTCCGGCCAGAGACTTGGAAGGCCTAATGAGGCCATTCTGGAGATTCTCTTCTCTGTAATCCCTTAGGGCCTTCTTTTCTGCGATTGTCGATGAAA